>NC_141700.1:684693501-686127668 GCF_964263255.1 Lissotriton vulgaris
TACCTCAGGCAGACATTACCCAGATTTAGGCCCCAGATTGAAGCAATGTGAAACGGCAAACCTGGAGTCTAATATAACAATAGAAGAGGTATTGGAAGCATTATCTCAGCTGGCCGCAGGTAAGGCTGCTGGGCCCGACAGCATACCCCTGGAGCTCTATAAATGCCTGAAGACCGAGATTACTCCATTTTTGTTGGATCTTTTTAATGGAAATATCTGTACAGGTAAAATACCCGATACATGGAGAGATACTAATATAGTTGTCTTCCATAAAAAGGGAAAGCCAAAAGAAAGCACCAGGTCCTACAGACTAAGCATGGGCGAATTTAGCGAATTCGCGATCCGCGAATTTGCGGATTTGCGAATTTGCGATCCGCAAAATTCGCGAATTTGTGCGAATTTGCGGATTTTTGGTTTTTTGCGTGTTCGCAGGGTTTTTTGCGTGTTCGCGGGTTTTTTGCATGTTCGCAGGGATTTTTGCGTCTTCGCGAGCCGCTTGCATAGCGAAGTTACCCATGCAGTTGTTTATGGGAGAGGGAGAGATAGATAGATAGATAGATAGATAGATAGATAGATAGATAGATAGATAGATAGATAGATAGATAGAGAAAGAGAGGGAAAGAGAGAGGGAGAGAGAGAACGAGAGAAAGAAAGAGAGGCCGGATCTCTGAAGGGTCAGATTCCTGAGTTGCCCCTACAGAACATACAGCTTTTTATTTTTAGCAAAATGCATATGAAAATTGTGCTGTAAAGGTCTCTTTTAGTTTTACCCCTCCTGATACTTGTAACTATTCTCTGACCCTGCTTCAAGGGTCAGAGCAGGGTCAGAGAATAGTTGCAAGTAGGCAACGAGGCGCCAGGAAGCAATTAGCAGCAGGTGTCCAAGTTGAAGTTAACTTGTTTGTAACCCTTTTGTAAAAGGTTACAAAGAAATTAGGTTCAACTTTTGCACCTGCTGCTGTAACCCTTGCTTGGCTGAAAATTCGTCCCTGCTGATTCGCAGATTTTACTGCGATTTCGATTCTGTTAATTATATTCTTATATTTAATATAATTAACAGAAATTGGGGGATACTGGAAACAGAAGAGAGCGAGACCTTTACCTCGAAACCACTAGTGGCTTATAGAAGAAATAAAAACTTAAAGGACCATTTAGTCCACACTAGTAATAAACAGAGGTTGGGTAGTACACAGACATCTATAACAGGACAAAATCCAATATTGGGTAACCACAGATGCGGATTGTGCCATGCCTGCGATGCCGCAATTACAACTGATTCCATAGATTATAATAACTATAAAGTAACTCTAAGATCACTGACAAGTTGCAGGAGTAGCAATGTCATTTACGCTATCCTGTGCCCATGTGATCTCGCCTATATTGGTGAGACAGGGAGAGAATTCCGCATTAGATTCAGCGAGCACAAGTCAGCAGCGAGACTGAAGAAAATCTCAGCACCCTTAGTGCAACACTGCATAGACCTGAATCATAATGAGACAGAATTGCGGTGGTGTATCTTAGAAAAGGTACAACATAAAACAGGACAGCCTATGGAATATACCCGCAGGAAACGGGAGAGTTTCTGGATATTTCAATTTGATAGTGTACGTCGAGGACTCAATGAAAACATAGCGTGGTTTGTCACGAAACACTTATAAATTGGTTAACCCCATTTATACAGCATTAAGGAATCTGTTCTACTCTACAGATATGCAAATCTTGAATTTTCTGTGTCTTCCCTGACAAAATGTTGCATTCCTTAAAATATATTTCCCCACTGGGTGATACACGCTGCTTAAAAAGAATCTAGTCTCTTCCCGATTTTGACTCTTAATTATTTACTCTTTAGGCATGAACAGAATCGAACTCCACTCATAAATGGCGTCCACACACAAATGTATCAGTAGTGTGGTTGTCTGTGGGTTATTAGTCTAATATGAATATAAATATATGCCAGACTTTGAATTTAGACACAAGCCAATTTAAACGTTGCAATATAAAGAACAAACGCGTTCTGACCCATAACAACAATTCTTATATTTCATCCTTAATAATATTTTTATTCATGTCAGAAACGACATATATACGCCATGTAGGAGTATTAAGGTGATACCGTTTGAAGATGGCGACCGCACTTCGGGATCGAAAGTGCAAAGTTGCTGTTTGCTTTAATTACTTCCGGTTCATAGAACGCCATACACGTAAATCACGCGCACTTTTGACTACTTAATGCACAGGTTTCAGGAACCCTGATCTGCATTAGTTTGAACGAGCGGCATGAGGCAAGACGACCGAACGGACTTGGAAAAATAAAACAGCAAGGTACGTTTAGCAAGCAGTGAACATCGTAGGAGGCAAGTGCTGCCTTTGTAAAGAAACTGTATCTCTCTGGCTTTAGCATCGGTAGCCAGTAGCTAACATAAAATTTCAGTGTTAGTGTGAAACAGCAGAGTGAGAATACTGCCGATAACACTATGTTTGACTTGGAGTTTGTTTTCACTGGGTAGGAGGACACCTGTCTGTGATCATATCAGGCTGGCACTGGGTCTGGGACATTAAATAAATACTTGATGCGGCACATTGGTAAAATGATTTTACTAGTTGGGGATTGTTTACAATATATTCACACCTTTATCGTTGGCTGGCATGTGACGTTTTTACACATACGTCAGAAAATATGGCCACAACTAGAGACTGAGGATATATAGGAAAGGGATTGTAGATAGGGGATCGTATAATAATTAGCAAGGTAGAATATTATATGAGTGAATATCAATACATAGTTTTTCCATTATAGACTGCAGCTACCAAGGAAGAGAGGAACTAAATCGATTTGAAAAAGGCATCACTTACATTAAAAAGGACTAAAAAGTACATCTTACCGTTTTTAATAACAGGTCAGTTTACAAATGTAATTTTGGGTAATTTATATGCAAACAACAGGTATACAGGGCAATATGATTTAGTCTGAATTTACCCTGTCTAGGACGTCTCTTCAAGAAAGTTAGACCACGAAACGCTTGCCTCCCCTCTGCAACTGAAGATAAGGAACATTACCTGGGTGAGGTACCCATGATATAACTCAGGGGTAAGAATGCTTTTCATGTTAGTACTTGGGCCCACTAGTTAAACTAAATTACATATAGAGGTTCCAACTCTTACAGTTCCCTTCTCCCTTTTAGGTTTTGTCTCCTCACTCAATTGACTTTGAAGATATACTTATATTTATCTATAAAAGAATCCAGATAGTTCAGGCTACCATCTGAATTTCAGGTGAGATTATAACTGTCAATAACCTCTGTATTTTGTGATATGTCTGTAGTCACCCTAATAGTACCAATGCTATGCCCCTTAGTGTCCCTGACTGCGAACAACTAAGTCCAAGTACTTGGTGTATTAGTATTTTAACTTATTAGGAGCTTCACAAACCCTGAGAATACAATACCTTCCCATACTCAGCCACCTTAGGTGTAATGTGGTGTTTCACAGCCGATGTAAAAATGTAATTGTTGCATTAAGTGTTGGTGATTAAATCACTTGTCCTTCTTTTTTAGTGTAAGGCATGGGTATATTATTTTTTGTTTGTAATTTCAGGTACCCTGCACACACTTACGGAAGAGAGAGTCAATAGTCTTTCTTGTCTGGTCCTGAGGAAGGTGGTTTCAACCCACCGAAACGCGCGTAGACCTGGCGTGGACAAGACACAAATGACATCTGTGTCACTCTAACCTTAGAATCAGCCTTTTGCTAGGATTGGAATAGATGCGGAGAATGTATGAATGTGTCAGTGTGATTGTTGGTTGATGTGTGAATGGCAGGGGTGTATTGTTTGTGCTTTATATAAATGATTGAAATTCTAATAACTCTGTGAAGATCATGGTACTTTGTACTATAATTTTAATTGAACTGAATTGAAAATGATATTTATGAACTTGATGTATAGACAAGAAATGATTCAAAAAAAGTAAAAATATATATATCTTTTGATACACTATAAAAAAGAAAATAAACAAAATATATAAAATGAAATTTTTGTTGTTGCCTTACCTATGTTATTAAGAAGGTAAATAAATTTGCTTGATGAAACTAGTTATGTAAGTAGGAACTTGCCAAGGGGGGATTCTTGTATGCTCATATTGTCAGGATTATCTAACATATGAACTGTGCGATATTAACTATTGTATAACATCTGTATTTTGTTGTCTTTTTGATACTGTGTCAACTCTCAATAAAAAAATTTTTAAAAAGCCTTGTCGCGAGTGCAGTTTTAAGCTGCCATGTTGATCTGGCACATGCACCTACTTGATTACAAAGAATGGTGGAGTGCACTCATTATTTCTCTTCCAATGTTCATCTTGCTCAATGGCGTAGCTGGCATGCTACCTTGGTTCACACTCTGTCCGTGCGCGCAGTATAATATATATCCCACAAAGGAGCCCCGTCAGGTCCCTTAACAAGATGCACAGCCAATTGTATATGCAAAATTGCACCTGCTTGCCAGGCCCAAACCGTCTCTTTTTCTACATGTAAGGCATCTCAAAGGTAGGCCTAAGGTAGCCTCATGGGCAGGGTAAAGTGCATTTGAAAGGTAGGACATGTACTGGTGTGTTTTACATGTCCTGATAGTGAATCCTTGGAGCAGCCTTGTAACGTCTCAGAAGTGTAACTTTCAATTTGGAAGGGATAGAGATTTGGATTTTGGGGTCCTTGAACCCCCAAATTAAAATTACATCTTTTACTGAAGTTGTTTTTTAAATTGTGTATTAGTAAATGCCACTTTTAGAAAGTGGGAATTTTCTTGCTTTACCATTTGTGCCTTTGACCGCCTGTGGAATCCATGTCTGGTTTAGAATGACAGTTGGGGCGTTTGTGCATTCACTACAGATAGTCACAAGAAGGGAGCTGAAGTGCCTTCCTTAGCTAGAGTCGTGGGAGGAGTTGTCACTGACACCTGAATAGGATTGTACCTGTCCTCACACAAAGCTGTCTCTGCTCCCCTGTAGTGTGGGTCTGGTCAGGGAAGGACAAGATCTTGTGCACTAAGAAGACTTTCCTCTGAAGCTTGCCTATTTCAAAGGCAGAAACTAGTCTACGTACTGGAGCTGTGACGCCATACCTTCAGAACACTTCTGGACTAAGAGGAAATTCTGCCAAGAAGAAGGGCTGGTGAAGCTTTAGAAGGGGAACTACCACTTGTTGCTGTGTTGTGCAGGTCTGCCAATTGCTGCTACTGTCTGGGACAGTAAAAGGACTGGACTGCTTTAATAACCTGATTGCCAAGGTTCTACAAAAGCATGCGCGTGCTTCCTTCCTTTTAAGATGTCTCAGAAGTCAAAGTCTTCATACACAGCCCCTGAACACCTCTGCTGGGGTTTCAGGTCTGCCAAGTGATGCCAATTCCAGTTCTGTGCTCTTGGAGGTGGCTACTGCTGCAAGAAGAGAGGAAAATCATTGCATGAACCTTCAGCACATTGCGTTGGCAGAAGAATCAACACAGTGCGTGCCATGCAGCTCGAAGATTGCCCAAGCCGGAGACCTGAGCACTGTGTCTCTAACTTTGATGCAGGCCCTGTTGTGCGGCTGAAGAAATCAACACATCACCTGTGGCCCGACTGGGAAATCAACCTAGTTCCTGTTTTGCTGCAGTCGCATCGACTCAGCACGTCCCGACTTCCGATGCATTGCACCTGTGCAACAAGTTTTTCATCGTCGTAGCCTAGCAGTAGGGAACCGAGGCAGCATGTCCATAAATCGACATATCACCTCCCCTCACATTAAAGAACTGATGCATCACCTCCCCTGACAGTAAGGAAATGACGCATCACCTCCCCTGCGCTGCAGTAAGGAACCAACGCATCACCTCTAAGCATGAGCGAATTTTGCGGATCTCGCGTTCGCGAATTTTGCGGATTTGCGGATTCGCAATCCGCAAAATCCGCGAATTCCCGCGAATTTGCGGATTTTTTTTTTTTGTGTTCGCCTGTGTTTCTGCCAGTTCGCGAGGGTTTTTACAATTTCGCAATTTGCGAACTTACCTGTCGGGTCGCAAGTTTTGCGAACTTGTTGTTTCTACGTGTCCAGCCTGTTTGGGACACTCTTCTTCATCACTGCCACTCTCTGTCACCACTGCCACTCTCTGACTACTCATGCCACCCTCTGGCCCACCCATGCCACCCTCTGTTTCATCACCACACCCTCTGGTTGTCCAGTGTACATTATTTTCGGCAAAGCAAAGCACACCTTCCCTGCCTCAAGTGACCTGAATTAATTTGAGGCTGATTAATGTGTCACAGAATATTTTTTTAGCTGGCACCTGCTTCCTTAGTGCGCCCTGATTAGTGATCTTTTGCACTTGCTAAGTGCTTTCATTGTTGCAAAATTAGTTACAACACCTGCCCTGCCCCAACTGACAATAATGAATTAGGGGCTGATTAATGGATTTTAACTTCCAGCCTGGCTCCTGCTTGTCTCCCTTAGCTGTAATTCAGGACCTTTGTGGCATATGTGTAACTATTCTGAGGTTCAGAGCAGGGTCACATAATAGTTTCAACTGGCAACTGAACTCTGGAGGGGCTCCTCAGGAAGCACTACAGGAAATGGCTACTAATGATGAGCCTGAACTTTTGAACCTGGTAAGTAGTTACTTTCAGTTTTGCTAAGATCGTATTTCTGCAATTTTGCACTTATTCGCGGGGCGCGAACTCACGCGAACAGTGCGAGCAGTGCGAGCAAAATCCGCTGCTCGCGGATTTGCGGATTTTGAGAGAGATTCGCGAATCTCGCGGATTGCGGATTTCCCGAAAATCCGCAAAATCCGCGAGCGGAACGGATTTTCCGCCCATGCCTAATCACCTCCCCAAGCAGTAGGAAACCTATGCATCACCTCCCCTGGGATTAAGGAACCAACTCACTGCTTTGCTTTTTCAGTACCTCCCCAGCACCTGGTTTCGACTTTGATTTTGACGCATCCCAACACTTTGTGATAAAAGTGATGAATCCAAAGTGTTCTATGACTGTACTATTTTAAACCTTTTAAAAGTGATATATTTTTATGTATGTTGGATTTTTGACATTTTGGTCTTGTTTTACTTTTAGAGTGTTATGTGTTTAAATTGTGGGGTGTCCATTTTTTAAATGTTCACTTTGTTATTGTGTGCTTATGTTCAAATGCTTTACAATGAGATCGGCCAGACTGCTTGTGTCAAGCTACCCAGGGGGGTGAGCAGGTTTTTTTTTAGGTGTGAAATCCCCTTACCTTGATTAGAAGGAATAGTCCCTACTTGGACAGGGTGCAAGCTGCTGGCAACTAGAGCCCCTCATTTCTAACATTGGAGGACAGCGGTGAGGATAGGACTTAAGTTTGTACTTGACATACAGTGAATTGGGTGAGTGCAGACCATTACCCAACCACATACTGTTTTTGATTTTTTTTCTTCATTGCAGCTCCTGAGTTCTATCTACAAATCCTGTGTCAGTCTTTTACCTGCAGATTTTGAGTTTGATGAGGAGAAACTGGAATCCTATACAGTGCTTCAACGTAAAAAAAACATTTTTTTTTAGAGTTTTATATAGTGCGAACTAGACCCGAATATTTCGGGTATCAGAGCGCTTTACATAGCATCAGTTTCATTACATGAGGACACATTCATTTTTGTTAGGCACAGGGAGATTAAGTGATTTGCCCAGAATCACAGAATGTTGAGCGTCGTTGCTTAGACTCGAACCCGGTTCCCCAGCTTCGACGTCGACCACTCTAGCAGTAAGGCTACATCCTGTCAAGAGTTTCAATTGTTCCATTAGAGGTCTCACAAGAAAGGAGGCACTGCAAAAGGTACTGCGAGCCTGCTTGACAGCTAGAAAGGCTGGTGGGCACCCAGAGGTTGAGAATGATGACATGGAGGTGGACGTTCAGAGCTTGCCAGGGGATGTTGTGGATCAGATTCCACCTGGGAGGAGGGCACCTTCTAGGGCAAGCAGCAGTGTTTCCTCCAAGAGTCTGTCCCCAGAGAAGCTGGAGGACAGGTGTGAAGAGAGGCATTTCCAGTTGGAACTTGCTTGAATTGGGATGGAGGAGAAAAAGTTGACCTTAGCACAGGAGGGGAGGTTAAAGGAGTTGGACTTGAAAGCCAAGTCCAGCACAGATGGTAGCAACATTTCATCCAGGCAATCTGAGAAAATGGTGCACTTGCCAAAGCATATAGGGAAAGAGTACACCAAGGGGGATAATATCCAGAGATGGTTTCTAGGTTCTGAGGCAGCGCTTCACATGAACCCGGTACCTGAGAAGCAGTGGGGGCAGGGATCTGGAATCACTTTGCAGTGGAGGGGAAGATTACATTGCTGGCCCTTGGGGGCGCACATGCACTCACCTACATAGAGATGAAGGCAACCTTACTTACCCAGTATGGTCTCACCCCAGAGAAGTACAGGGATCACTTTAGGCAGGGAAAGAAATTTGAATCCAAGACATGGCTAGAGTGTGTGGATTCTTTTTGTATAGCGTTGGTTGGTTGGGTGAAGGGCATTTATGTCACAGATTACCAGGGACTGTACAATTTGATTGTGTGGGGTCACTTGCCTGATCAGTGTTTTCCAGAGCTTTGCCAGCACCTAATGGACAGCAAGCTCACTAATCTCAGGAAGCTTGCTTAGGAGGCGGGTCCCTGGGTGAGTACCAGTGTCCACAGAAAGGTGAATGCAGGAGACTCTGCCAAATGTGCACAGGGTCCACATCAGAACAGTGTGGGTGGCATGGGTAAGCAGCAGAAGTTCTAAAATGCCCCAATCTAGTCCCCAGGGTAAATATTCCCATCCTCCAGGTGATAAGAAACCACAGAACTCATCTGGGGAAGCCTGGAGAGAGGGTCCTAGGAAATGTTATGCTAAGCTGATCAGACATGGATAATAGCTAATGTAGCTTTTGGGGAGGAGTTTGTCCCAAGAGGGTGTGGGGACCAAGTTGTGATGACCATTGTCCCACTAGGGGACAGTGAGATGGTCCAGAGAAACTTAATGCCTGATAGCACTAAGACATACAGACAGTCGGTGACCATCAATAGACAGAGTATAGAGGCTCCGAGAGACACGGGAGCCAGTGTGACCACTTTCAGGTGTCATCTGGTATCTAAAGAGATAGTAATCCCTGATGTACTTCACCAAGTTGAGGCAGTAGACAACATTGAGCACTTTTATAAAGTACCCTAACATCCTAGGTCTGGTGATGGGGTCCTTGAGTGGCCCCACCTTAGGCCAAGAAATTGCCAAGAATTTGTTTGGGATACTCCAGACTATGTTTAAAAGAGCTGTCCCAAGATTGGCACAAAACCAACTAGGGCTTTCAATATTTAAATGATGTGTAAACTCTGAATCACATGTTTAAGCTGTCTGCCCTGGATATGATTCACTAGGTGTACTGTTGTTTCTTTCTATGTCTTGCATTCTCCAATTGAGTAAGTGTAATTGTTGCATAAGAGACACAAATTTGCTTAGGACAGAAAGCTTTAAATAAAGTAGAAAACCATAACCAATTCAGGTTTTCATCTTGAAGAGGAAATAATTTTTGGGGAATTTCTTACGCAACCTTTCTTGCGCCTAGTTTCTTGGGTCATCATTTAGCTTTAGTGCTTGAAGTAAGCAATAATCACAGAAATCAGTGTTTGCACGCCAATTTTAACTTGTTTCCCGATACAGGGCAATTTTCTTTATTCACAGTCATAATGCTTTTTCTGTTGAAATTTACAGGAGAGAATTGTCAAAGGGCTGGGAAAAGCCACAAATATGATAATTTGGTTAATGACGAAACTTCATTTTCTGCCTCAAATCTACATTTTTACAGCATTCATGATGGCCCTAGTGGCTTATATCACATGTGTGCCATATTCAACTATATCTAGATTTTTTGCAGCCAAACGTTGCCTACTCATACTTGTAGCTTCTATTTACCCTTATAAGCAGAGACATGAAGAGCATGATAGATACTGGTGGCCAAATGACTGAAGGTGTCATACATGAGAAGAGACCTATGGAAGTCGTTCTGGAGAGATGTCTTGTCTGTTGGAAGTTTGTGCTTCTGTATGCCCCTATGCATTATCTATTAGCACCTTCTTGACATTAATATGTGTCCTCTATTATGCATCAAGATGTGTTCCTTCGTACATCGCCCTCTGTCCTCAGTTGCACTGAACTAAGAGAAATGAATGTATATTTAGAAATCAACCAATTTGAGCGCATTAGAAATGAAATTCAGAACATATTTTAACATAAGTAAAACACATATGTAGAAATGGCATACAAGATGTGTGAATATCTTTCAATAGAATAAGTAAATAAAACCAAAACATATGGTAGAGTAACAAACATAGAAGTGAAAAATGCTATTAGAAATGCCTCACTGCAATTGCATGTATTTTAACATTTTGCACCAAGCAACTATACTTTAGCCTGTGCAGCGACTAGTCCTGAAGGTTATTTTCGACTTTTGCTCTTAGTAAAATGTTCTGTGCAACAGCCTAACATTGATGTCATTTTACGAAATGTGCTGACTTTAGTATTATGTTTATTAAGTTCATCTCACCCCATGTTGGATTATTTCCATTGAGAATAATAAACTCATTGAAACTGAACAGAATACATACTGATGTAGATTTATATTGTTGCTTAAATATTAACTCGATATATGTTTTCACATTTGCTGGCTAGCTTTTGTTTCTGCGCTGCAACTCACAATACTTCTTTAGCTTAGGTAAGAATGTTCTTATTGGAACCTTCCTTCATGTAAATATTGTACCAAAGGACTGTATCATTTCCTATGATGAGAGTGCAGACTGTGGGAATTGGAAGATGCATCGTATGACTGAGAACACCACCTTATGAACCGTTTTGATTGGACAACGAAGGAAAGCATCATTATGAAGATATACATGTGATGAAAGGTTATAATAATGTGTGTTCCTAGTAGTCACACAACACGCCACTACTTTCCCTCATACCCATCTGGTAGTTTTACTGCTGGGTTTTTCCTATACTCGAGACTCGTTTTCATGGAGAGTTGATTTCCTTTAGACTTATGAGGTGACTTATTATTATTATTTTTGTGATCGATGCTACTGCACAGATCATTATTCTGAAAGTTGCGACTGCAGCTTTAGGGAACTCGGCTGATTTTCCAGAACTACTCTTTAAGAGGAGTTTGTCCTTTCTTTTCATCTCTCTCTTCCAGCAGAACTCTTTATGGGTTCTTATTCAGAAATGGTCCTTTAGTTAGCTTATTGGGTTTCTTTATGGAACACGTCTACATTGCTGATTTCTAACCTTCTTTTATATTTCGGTAATTTTCTAATTCGAATAAAGATACTTAAATCCCTAATCATAAAGCTAAATAAAACCTTTAAAACTAAACCCAACCTCTCATCACTATCTCAGCATAATCTTAAATGTCCATGATGTTTGATAACCTTACTGTGGTATCCTGCAGCTCAGCCAGAATGACTGCCTGATGGAATGTTAGTGTTTGGAATGTGTGCGTGCATGAATCAGTTGGATGAAGGGCTGAACAGCAGGGAAGCTGCTCATGGTGGGGCTCCTACTTAGACTCTGGCTTTACCTCTCTGTATCTGTAATCCCTGGCTGTCCTCAGGATCGGGTTATGGCATTGGAACCAAGACCTATAACTTATGAGACCACAGTAAATCACCAACAGACAGTAGAGTAAGTGCAAGGCTTTATTGTTACACCATAAAGCTCAAGTAGCAAATGCAGAGAACTAAGAATACCAGGTAACTAGACACTCGTAAACAGCAAACATGGAATCACACCGTCCTCTGCATGAATGCCAGTCCTGACACTCTCCAACGGAGGGCACCGTGCTAAGCAATGGCCGACAATGCCACTCGAGCCTTGCCTGGTGGCTATCCCTAGAGACCAGTGAACCTTTATTGACTAACCGTCCCCCGCATCAATGTCGGTCCCGACACTCTCCAACGAGGGGTACAGTGTTACACAGTGGCCAACAATGCCACTCGAGTAATGTTCTCCAACCACCTGAGATGGGGCTAATGTCTTGTACTCCCCAACAACCACTGTCTGTGTGTACCACAAAAGTCTCTAGGTTGTGTGGCTGATAAGTAAACAATACGAGGCTTCCTCCTGTTTGTTTTGTACTGGTTATATTAGCACCAAAAACAACAAGTTCCGGTTCGCTAATTCCTTACAGCTCCAGAGTGAGACTAACCTTTGCCCCAAGTTACTCACGTGCTAGCCGGGACGCGTAGGAGCAGCCGCTCGACTCGTGTGTCTCTACCGATACTTCCCGCACTCACTGTGTGGGTGTTGGCTGAGGCTCTTCTCCTTGCCTCGCGGAGCATCCAAGAAACGTCGGCTCGGGCTCAGAATATCCGACGCGGTATATGGTGGCCGCCATTGTTTTATCCGTGTCCGGACCTGCGCACGGACCTGCGCCCGGGAACGGTAGTTCTTTCCTGGCCGTCCCTGGGAGTTGTAGTTCTATTGTCCGTTATCGTGGATGTATGTCGTTTTCTTGCCGCTATGCTCCGTGCCTCCCCCACGAACTATGACAGTATCTAACTTACCACCTCAATAAATCTACGTGGTACACTACCTGGCTTGGAGCGTCCTTTCATCCATACTACACTTACTTTGTAGGTGGATCTAATTCTCGACACCATGGAAAAGTCCATCCAACCTCCTCCGGAGCCTGGAGAATTCCCCATGATGCTATTTGTAATTGGTTGTATTTTAAGGTCTGAACAATCTAGGAGAGTCCTGTTGGGCTCCAGCAGCACCCTGTGCCACATAGTGGCACAGCTCTGTGTCATTGAGCTGTCTTTCACCTAGTATTTTTGTCAATATCATAGTTCGTCACCCCATTTAAAGGTGGGTGAGCAGCTGTTTTTTACAGAGAGCCTCGTCTGCCTCTAGAGAAGGAAACCCTTGACCCAGCAGTTATCAGCCACACTTGATTTTCCTTGCCCTGGTTCAATAAAGCAGGGGATAGAAACAATGGCCCTGACCTGAAAGAAGAAAAACTCCTGCACCTCAGAGACATTTTTACTTTGCCTTTCAGGAATTAATCCCTGCTTCGTAGGTGTGTTTCTAAAAAGCAAAAGCATGCCAAAAAACGTGGTGGTCTGCTTGACTTTGAGATTAGGTGGAAGTGCATTTTCCAAAATGGTGTATGAGTTCCACGTTGCAGGCTGGAATCCCTAATTGAGAGGGTGTCTTTCACCAGGATGTCTGTCAGAGGCTAAGGCTCCACTGACCTGGTGGGCCAGCGGGCTGGCGGCCAGACTCTACATGACTCACCAAGAATATAATACTTATCTACTTAGATAGATGGTGCAAATGCAATGTTACACTGCTTTTCAAAACTAAATGATACTGGTGCCACTGCAAATTTAGAACAGAAATGACTCCCACATTTTTTCATGGATCTGTTGTGCTACAATTATCTTGGCACTTGTCATATGGTGGCAAATTCAATCCATGTAATTCACAACTTTTAGGGCAATTTCGCACCTATCTCTCCATGTCATTTGATTTGACTGCCTTCTTCCATAGTCGCAAATGTAAGAACTAGACAAAATGCACATAACTGTGCCTAACAACAGCTCACATTCCAACCGGAAGACACTCTTGACCAGATACAGACTTCTTTGGGCTTAATTTATTGCATCTGTTTCAGATACTGAAAACATTAGCATCCAGTTGCACAAAACCGTCTGATGACATTCCATTTTGTACACAATGCATTCGAATGTCCTCTGAATGCACGCTTGTTACCACACAGCACTTCACAAATGAAATTACCATGATCAGGCTTAGAACATTTTATCAAGTAGGGCTTTACTACAATTTATTGTTTAATCCATTTCTGGTATAATCATAGGAAATAGCTAAAACAACAACAACCGCCTTCAAAGTCAGAGGATCCCTCAATTTAGGGCCTCGTGATTAATTTGTGGCTCTTATATCATGAAAAATATGTAATTTTAGTATTTCGGTGTAGGCTTTTGTTTCTAATTAAATCGTGCATCCAAGAGCTACATGGTCATGTTTGATGAGTTCGAAATAATATTTGGAACTTTAATGCAGCTCATAGGCTGAAGCCTTCTATTTCACAGTCCTTTTCATCTTGTTTGATTTAATGGGGCTCAGCAGAATCCCTGAATGTTTAATGGTGTAGACACAGAAGTCTTGCACAGAAATGCCCCGATGGTTAATTTAACTAGCTCCACAGTCAACTCCATAATGAGATGCGCAGGGAGCTGCATTTCAATTAAAAATCATGCCGAGATGCTTGACTTGAAGGAGGATGTTAATTTTGTTGACTTGGAAAAAAACATGCTTTTTGGCCTCGTAAATGTGCTATTGAGCGGCTTTAAATATGTTTGATTACGGCATTTTTGCCGCCCCTGAATCAGTCTACTACTATAATGTTTATTCTCCAAAAGCTAATGATTTCACTGGATACTTATACGGTATGCAAGGGATTTAAGAAAACATGGGAGGAGAGGGGATGTGGCAGGGATATATATGGCTGTCATTTTTGAAGCAGGTGCAGTGTCTCTGGGTTGCAGGTTAGAGGGGACCATCGTTTTACATCCAAACGGGGTAGAAGAAGAGTCCTTTTGCTTGCATTAGTAGCCACAGGACACTTTGTATGCCAGAGAAGTAGAGGTTATTTTGGAGCAAGCGTAATAAGCATGCGTACAGTATAAGTTCCTTGTGCCACATTTGCGTCACTTTTCCCATGTTAAAAATGACGCAAAAGTGGTGCAAGGGCCTTGTAAATCTGCCCCATAGTTTTTGGCCGGGGTACTTCGATTTATCAGTGGCATTGCCATACCATTTACACAGAATGGTGTCAGTCACTCAGAGGTATTCTAATTTGACAGTGGGAAACGATTTAAGTGGTCCTGAAACCAATTTTACAAAAATGTCGGCATAACACTCATTACTTTAAGGACCAAATTATATGGGACTTCCCGCAATTCTGTAGTAAAAGAGGTTGCCTTGTGCGGTATAGAACTCTAAAGGGTATGTTAAAGTTAGTGCAAAAAATCGGGGAGTAGAGTCAGTATTATGCGCAATAAGTACCACAAGCACAGCATGTCTTACCCACGGTCTGAAGAAAATTGACTACATCATCCTCAGCTTTATAGAACCCCCCTGGATTCCCCTCCTAGCTTCATTGTCTTCAAAACTAATAGGATCAATTTCAGAGGTGTCACAAACTTCAGTTCCACATATATGGCCAGAAACCATCAGATTAGAAACAAAGAAGTGAAAAAAGGAACAAACAAGTCAACACTTCTGTTCAATGTGAGTACCCAAGATCTGAAAAAACATTCCCGCATCTAACAGGACTGCCCCAGCCCTGCTCCATTTAGCAGAGCGATGAAGGCACACATCTTTAAAGAACACTTGGGGCCTCATTTATGAGGCTGTGCGCCACTTTTACGTCGCTGGTGCGTCACTTTTTGTGACGCACCAGCTGCGTAAAAAATGTGCCTTGTTGCACCATATTTATAAAGTGACGCATCTAGGTAGATGAGTCACTTTGTAAACCCCTGCGCTACATTATACCTGCGCCAGGTATAATGTATGCAGGGGGGTGTTCTGACGCAAGAAAAGGTCATAGAAGTGACGCAGTGAAATCTATAAGATTTCACTGCGCCACTTCTAGGACGAGGATGCGTCAATTTCTTGGCGTAAGACTGACGCAGGCCCCATGTGAAAGGACACATTGCTGGAGTTGCGTCACTTTTGTGACACACCCCAGCAATGCGTCACTTTTGCGTTATACAGATACGTCAAAAATACTGACGTATCTGTAACTCCTTGCGCAATGATGCGTCATACTGTAAATATGACGCATCACTGGTGTCGCAAGGAGGGCGCAATGAAAAGTGACGCATCGCTGTTTTCACGCAGCGATGCGTCACTCTTCATAAATGAGGCCCAAAGTTGTGATCCAAAAATAGTCCATCTCTACTGCCAAGCACATCTTCAATATTTTGTTGACTTGCACTTTAGTGGTGTTCCACAGTGTGAGGGCTGCATTAAAAAAGACAAGGACGCTATTTTGCAACATGGGGTCAGGAGAATATTTGTTTTTTGGCAAATACCGGTCAATATTTGAATCCTGGCAAACTGTTTGAAGAGCTTTACTTATCGATCCAGAAAATCATCAGTTATAAGTGATAAGACTTGTATATTTTTTAATCCGTGCATATCAAGGAAAGAGAATGCCACCCTGCTTCCAATATCCTTGTGCATATCAATATGCTTAGGTGTAAAGACTTTGATTGCATCATAGACCATGAATTATCCTTCTCAGACCCTGTTCGGGAGGCAAGAAGGGTTTACTGGGCCTCAGCTGTGGTGGTTTTGCTGTTTATCCCTGATGTCCACGGGTTGGTCCTACAATAGCTGTGCAAACTGAGCCATGTACAACCATTTACACACTTAACTCTCAGTGATAGCAAAGGCAATCTGTCTCATGCATCCCAGGAAGGTAGTGTGGGTTGCATCAGCTCAGAACTCAACAATTACCCAGACATGCAGTAACTATATCACCAGTCCACTGTATTATTTTTTTTAAAGTACTTTAATGTAAACACTTAACATGCATTACTATAGAAAGACTAGCAGATACAATAAAAACACACCGGCACCTGCGTTACTGTGATTTGTGTTCTGCCCACCCCATCCACTTTAATTGTAGTCTCCTCTCTTATTTGTCTAAGCAGGTCGCCCTAGGGTTTAGTGTGTCTATAAGCCTTGTATTAGGGCTCAAGTTCAAATTACCCATTGACAATATGTTAGCACTCAGTTCAGGAGAGTCTCCTTCAGCCCTGTCTCACCACAGCACAGATATTAGTGTTCTCTTTCGGCAGTCTGTGTGGACCTTAAGCATGTGTCTTTTTCTCTCCCGCTTTTTGGAGGAGATGCACCAGATGTATGCTCGGTCTGTGATCTATGTTGGCTGCAGCTGAATACTGCCTGGCTTCCTAGCAGACAGGCGCAGGTACTGGACATTGGTGAAGGCTCATGGCAGGAGCTGCAGCAGCTTCTAGGTCTCATGGTGAGGTGCAGCAAGTTGGCCACTGCAAGGTCATTCGTCACAGCAGCACAATAGCAGCCATAGTCACACTCTTCAAATTTGGTTGTTACGTCTGCTCTTAGTGCCAACACAGTCCACCTCCGGCACAATGCTGGCCACAGCAGCAATGTCAACTTTATGCAAAAACTACTCAGAGCTGTAATTTTGGAGACACTGCTGCATGCCATTCCCCTATGTCTCTTACTTTGCTCTCCAGTCTCATTTCTGCTGGTTGACTCTCATACTTAACCCCTTCGATGCTCATGACGAGCTCAGATCGTCATGAGGCACGGTTGAGCTGTGCTGATGACGAGCTGAGCTCGTCATGAACAATGGGAAAGGATGGAAAGCAGCACAGGAGAGGAAAACCATCAGCAGCGATGGTGTTAAGTGGTCAAGCTACTTCTGAAACTCCCAGGACAGTCACACCTCCTGCTGGGTTGGCAGGTTCTTTCTCCCATCTCATCAAGAATGCTGGCTTCGAGGTAATCATGTCAATGTAGCAACTGGACCCCTAGTCTACCACTTGGTTGTGGCCTCCAGTTCCTGCTTGTTCCAGCCTGATTCAGTGACACTTCCGCTGCCTGGGTTTTTCTGTCCGGGTTTCCTGCTCACTGTTCTTCAGCTAACAGAAGCCCCGCCCACCTCAAGACCTACTGAATACAAGCAGCAGCGCAAACGTACATGGAGCTGTCACAGCAAAGGTGGTCCAAAGGCAAGCCAGTTTGCACCCATCCGTGCCTGGACTATGCCCAGTGCCATGACCTCTGGCCCTAACACCCCCCAGAAATACACCATCGCCGAGCTCTACATCCTCTACGTCTGATGCTACAAAAAACACTGCCATTGCGCTGACCCACGCTCGACCTAGACCTGTCACCTGCACCCACTGCAACTTCACCTGCCACAGCACACACACCAGCCCACTGAGCACACCACAGACACTACATAAATAAAAACATCAAATCGAATTCCCCCTTCCAAACATACACTCACTATGGAAACACACCACAGAGATTTGGGACCTCATTTCCACCCTTATACCCGATGTCCTCTTCCTCACTGAGACCTCGCTCAACCCCACTTCCACGCTCAACATCACCACCACAATACTCAAGGATACAAGATCCCTCACAGTGACTGCATCAACAAGCTTGGCAGAGGTCTCTCCATTGTACACAAGGAATCCATCCAATGTGCCACCACATATTACAACATCATCCCAGCAATAGAACACCTCAACTTCCGATTCTAAACAGAAAGGAAGACCACCAACAGGGGCACCCTTTCTTACCATCCTCCAGGGCCACGTCCAGCCTTCTGTAACTTTATCGCTTTATCGCCAACTTCATTGCCCCCTTTCCATAGGCTCCAACAACTATATATTCCTCACTTATCTCAACTTTGATCTCAACGGCCACAATGACATCAACACTACCAACCTCCTTGACAGCATGAACAACATCAGATTCACCCATCTCGTCTACAACCCCATGCACATTGCAGGCCACACTGTACTGCCACACGACAGAACTCACCTGACAGAACACTCCATTGACCACTTCAATATCATCATCTCATGGACCTCCACCCTCAGATTTTCCAAACTCCGCCCACCGCAGCTGAAACAAAGTCTCAAACAAAAGATGGGTCAATGCTGTCAGCACCACCCACCCCATCTCTTTCAACAACCTAGACCAAAACATCAGAAAGTTCAACAATGCATCACCAACTGCGCCAACAGCATCACTCCCTTATGCAACAGCCCCTCAGAAGGTCCACGGATCAGGCTAGCAGCTACCTGCAAGACCTCAGAACCACTAAACGACACTGTAAACAACTGAAAAGGAGATGGTGCACCAGCAAGGACATGACCGACAAGAAAGTCTTCAACACAGCCCTCAACCTCTACCGCAGACAGTTGAGAGAATTGAATAAAAATGCCTTAGCCTCACGCATCGAATCAAGCTCCAGTAGCAACAAAGAGCTCTTCAACATCATCAAAGAATTCTCTAATACCTCACCCTCAACAAACAACATCACCCCTTCACAGGAACTCTGCTACATCCTTGCAAACGTCTTCAATGACAAGATCAACAAAAACATCCAGCTAACGGAAGGGAACTAAGCGATACAAAAGGGGATGATGGACGGAGCGTTTGAGCAAATCAAACACTCACCCCCAGTCAACTGATCTGGTTTTAATCCATCACAAGCCGAAGGGAACTGGCTCGCCCCAAAGGACACCCCCTCCCTTATGAACTCGGTACACTCAGAAGCCCCAACCGACCCATGCCTTACTACATCTTCAATCTAGGTGAGCCCAGAATCAGCCATGTACTGACCACATTGTTCAAAAACTCAATTAGCATGGTCAACTTTCCAGAGGACCTTAAACACACAGATGTCAATGCCATACTAAAGAAACCACTGACAGACCCTAGCGATCTCAACAACTACTGACTCATGTCCCTGCTCCCATTCCTAGCCAAAGTATTAGAAAACGCCATCAACTAACATCTTTCCTCGCATGTGGAATGGAACCTCCTACTCTACTCTTCCCGATCCAGCAATTCCACAGAAACCACAGCACTGAGACAGTCCTCAATGCAGCTACTGAGGACATCCTAACCCTACCCAACCAAGGAGAGACAGTGTATTTGATCCTGCTAGACCACCCAGCAGCATTCCATAAGGTCTCCCACCATACACTCGTGACAAGACTGTACAACATAGGCATTCAAAGAGTCGCTCTCAAATTGATCGCACCTTTCCTCGCTGGAAGAACTCAAAAAGTCGGCCTTCCCCCTTTCACCTTCAAACCCAAGGAAATCATTTGTGGAGTACTCCAAGGCTCATGTTCAGCCCCACCCTCTCCAATACTTATATGACACCTCTGACCAGAATCGCCAAGATCCATGTAATCAACATCTTATCTTACGCTGATGGCACACAACTCATCCACCAACACCAAGACTAACTTCCACAACTGCATGACAGACATCTCCAACTAGATGAAGGACAATTGCCTGAAGCTCAGCATTGAAAAGACAGTGGTTCTGATTTTCTAAAATAAAAGCTCCCACGGGGCACATCCTGGTGGCCTTCAGAACTCAGACCTATTACTACTATCACTTACCACTCTAGGAACCTGGACATCATTCTGGAAAGTAGGCTAACCATGATGACTCCATCTCCTCCTCCTGCTTTTTCATCCTTCACATGCTTCGTAAGATATTCAAATGGCTACCCCAAAGCTTAAGAAGCACCATCACACAGGCCCTCATCTCCAGCCAACTGGACCACGGAAAAGCTCTCTATGCAGGAATCATAGCTCACCTCCTCTGATGACCATAGACCATACGGAACGCCTCAGTCAGACTCGTCTGACTCCTGAATCACCCTAGATGAACCCACATCACCCTCTAAGTCAGGGAACTCCACTGGCTCCCTGTACAGAGAGTATGTAAGTTCAAGCTACTGACTCATGCATACGAGGACCTACACAACTGCAGACCCACCTACTTGAACCACTGCCTCAACTTCCATTGTTCCGTCAGACACCTGTGCTTCACATCCCTATTTCTAACCCTCATCCAGCATCTGACGTAGCAGATGCAGACACAGCTCCTTCTTCTACCTTGCAGCAAAGACAAATAAAGAGCTACCCTTTCATCTACAGACCTCCCCAACTATACCAGTGTTCTGTATCTCCATCACATCGGTCGACTATTTAGTCGTCCGCTCTGCCTCCTTTCAAACGCCTCTGACCTGTTTGCTTATGTATCGTCCCCCTCAACCAATGCCTCATTTTATCCCCGCTGTACAGGAACTACTGGCTACCCTAGCTGTGAACCATTCCTCCGTTCTAGTGCTAGGGGATTTCAATTTTTGGCCTTTAGATCCTGCCGAGGACCATATGTCCAGAGAATTCTCGGAATCTCTTTATAGCCTCAACTTTTTATCTCAAGTCCATACCCCTACCCACATTCACGTCCACACCTTGGACCAGGTTTGGTCACTTAGTTGTCCTGTCTCTCCCCCCGTAGTTACCCCATGTTCCTGGTCTGACCACTTTTTTAGTTTCCTTCCTCCTACACCCCACTTTTGTTAAAAGACCCCCTCTTCCTAGGAACACCTGGGCGCGCAATTGGAACCATGTTGACATGGTCTCCCTCTGCTCTTCTCTCTCTGCCTCAACTCCCTGTATTGAAGACCTTTCCTCTTCTGCTCAAGCAGACACTATCAATAAATGGCTTACTAGTGGGTGTGACCAAGTAGCCCCTCTGAGGCGCGTTAAGACCAGGCGCGCCAATGACGCGAATAAGTGGTTCAACGCTGAACTCAAAGAGAGGAAACTTGCGGTTCAGCAGGCAGAGCGCACCTGGAGGCGCGCCTACTGCCCTACACTCAACTAAAATATACCTCACTTCTCAATCAATATAAGAAAGCCATTCTCTCTGCCAAGACCAATTATTTCTCCTTGAAAGTCTTGTCCGCCGAAAATCAACCAAGAGAAATATTTTCAATTGTGCAGGACCTAGCTTTCTCTGATAGAGCTACCCTCAAACCTTCGCCTTCCCAGGCCCTCTGCGATTCGCTCAATAACTTTTTTATCGAGAAAATTACTATCAAGTCTAACATCTCACCCCCTTCCACCTCCTTTTCCGACCCTCAGCCTCCACCCAACCAGTTATTTCTTGATTGTATTCCTCCTCTGACCAGGGAGCTGTTCTTGTCCCTACTTCTAAGGGTCAAGTCCGGATCTCCCTCGGACATCTGCCCTGCACGAATCCTTAGACAAATCTACCTGGCCTGTCCTTTGCCCCCTCTTACCTTTCCCAACACTTCCCTTGCTCGGCGCATCGTCCCTCAATCTCACAAATTTGCTACCATAATTCTCATCTTAAAGAAACCCTGTGGAGACCCCACCTCTATGGCCAATTATCGCCCCATCTCCCTCCTTCCCTTTTTAGGCAAAATACTGGAGTGATACGTCACCAAAGTGCTCAGTGCCTTTGCTGTGGAAACTGGCAGGTTAGCCCCGTGTCAGGCAGGCTTCCGCCCCAGGCACTCTACGGAGTCGGTAGTCCTCTCCGTTATGGACAAACTCAGAGAGGGAATGGATACCAATCTGCCCCAGGCCTTGGTCCTTCTTGACTTATCTGCCGCCTTTGACATGGTTGACCATTCCATCCTGCTCACCCGTGTCAGGGCGGCTGGCATCAGGGGATCGGCCCTGGTTTGGCTCTCTTCCTTCCTGAGGGACCGTACTCAGGCCGTCCATCTGGCCGACTTCTCTGCACCCTCCCGCAAGGTTCAATGCTGCGTACAGCAAGGCTCCCCCTGTCCCCCCTGCTGTTTAATTTGTACATTTTCCCTCTTGTTTTTGCACTACAGCAAATGGAGGTCACGGTGTATAACTACGCCGATGACCTCCAGCTTATTTTTAATTTGTCCTCTTCCCCAGACTCCACTCATAATTTCCAATACGTTATGATTTTCATCAGGGACTGGATGAATCACACCACCTGAAGTTAAATCCAGACAAAACCGAACTGGTCCTTAAAGGTGGGTGCTCCAGTCCCTGGAACCCTTCATTTTGGCCTTCTTCCCTGGGTTCTCCTCCCGTCCCCTCTTCCTCAGTAAAGACTTTAGGCATAACATTGAATGATCATCTTACCTTGCACTCCCAGATTAGTTCTGTTGTTTCTTCCTGCTGTATGATTCTCCGCACTATCCAAAAGATTTCACGTTTTTTCTCCCTTTCTGCCCTTAAACTTATTCTTTTAGCCATGGTCATATCCCGTATCGACTACAGCAACGCTTTATACTCAGGTATCCCTGCTTATGATTTACGACGACTTCAGCTGGTTCAAAACCAGGCCGCCTAACTTATCTATAACCTTCCCAAATCCCATCACGTCACCCCGTTGCTTAAAGCCTTACATTGGCTTTCCATTCGGGAACGTTCTCTCTTTAAGATGGGCTGTATCACCTTTCAGGCACGGGCAGGAACGGCCCCCGCATTTATCAATTCAGAAATCAAGGCCTATCTCCCTTGTAGAAAACTGCGCTCCTCCTCCCAATTCCTTCTCTCGGTTCCTCGATTCAGGATGAAGAAACAGGGAGGTATGAAATTCTCCACCATCACCCCCGTATTTTGGAACACTCTTCCCTTTTCCCCTAGGTCCTCTTCTTATTATTTCGAGTTTCGAAAAGCTCTTAAAACCTTCTTTTTTTCCCAAGCCTTTCCACACTAGCGGCCCACTTCCTGCCCTTACCATGGGTCTGCATCCCTAGCGCCAAGAAACCGCTTGGTAGTCGAACGCTTTATAAATATTTTAAAATTCAAATTCTGTAAGTCCCTGAAAACCTGTCTAGTCAGCAAATCAAACAGGCCCTGCCAATGCCTGGATAATCTCATGGGTGACAAAAAGCACTCTAAAAATCTACTGACTGATTTATTGAGTGAGTGATTGAGCCACTTTCAGTAAGGAAAGACTTTAGGTGATTTTGCCTCATAGTGGATAAACTAGCTGTCAAGCAGATGCCAGACCTGGTCACATGGCATTCTTCTGACTACTCTGAGGAGCACTCCCTTCCCTTGTTCATTGAGAACGTTTATATGAAGCAACAACTGTTCAAATGGCTCCCACTTTTATGCAGTCAAAGCAGACAGGAAATCTGGATTCTCTTTCTGCTCTTCTTCTTTGAAGTGTCATTTCAAGGCTGTCTTGTGGACACATCCTTTGTGCAGAGTGATACTCCTCACAGAAGGGTAGTCTCTAGTCTTGTAAAAACCAACAACTGAGGCACAAAGAAGTGTGAGCTCACTGCACATATCACTGAACAATGATAGTTCAAGAGGCGATAGGATGGCCTCCTCCTTAAGGGTCCCTCTCACCCTGAACAACAGAGATTGCAGGTCAACACTTCACCTCTACCATCTGACAAATGACAGTGCTAGAGGAAGACTAACCTGTAGCTCCTCTGTGTGAAATTCCTACATTAATTCTAAAGAAGCCTTGTCTATTTGCCCCAATGCATTGTCTAGGACTGCTCTCTCCAGCTTCCGGAATATCAGCAATACACTTCCATTGCCTGAAAAAGTAACTTCTGTGCTATCTTATGCACAGTAACAGCCAGAGAGCTCACAAAATGGACCGACATGCCTCCCTACTCTGACTTATTCATACAAACTGTGCTTGTACCACACAGGTCCCACACACAGTCCCACACTACATGCACTTGGAAAGAGAGCTCCAGGATCTGGATTTGTGCACAGAAGAGAAACTTTACCCAAATGGGCCAGTAGGCCTCAAACTCAACTGGCTCATCTAAAAGGGGTTGGTCACAACTATGGATTCACAAAACATGGTTCCACTCTGCATGCTAAACCCCGAACAGGGGCAATAATACTTGGTCAGTAAAATGAGAGAATGCTTTTTGCGCCCCTGAAAGTCACAGGGCAGATTCCAGACCTCATTCATGTTAAGGATTGGCCTCAGACTCCTCACACACACTAAATTTTTGTGAGGGTAGCGACAAAATTTTAAACTAGTATACCAGATACTCGCAGTCAGGCACCGCTCAGCAGGGGACCACAACTGTACACCATGAAGGGGATATTCCAGTTCCAGCAACTCTCCTTCTTTCTAAATCCAAGCAAGAGGTTAAAAGTACTTTGGTTCATAGTCTTTTCTTGAGGTGCCTCCTTTAAGTCATGTATTGTTATCTTTTTATAGCGCTTGTGCACATTCGGATGGCTCATTACATTTGTTAGGAACAGAGCAACCCTCCCCAATGAGTTACAGGTTCAAAATTGAGGGTATTCATAACAAAGTAAAATACTGTAAGATATAACACCGAAATGTTTAAACACATAGCTTCATTACTGCATCTATGTATACATTGTCGCTAAATGCAATTCACTCACTTTGGGCAGAGATTTACACCATCTAGCAGGTCCAGATGTTGCCACTTCCTTACATGAGGGAATTGCTACATGTACAACTCCTACTACAACAGTACATTTAATACTAGTAACTTAATGGGCATATTTTAGGCATACATGTGACAAATTTAGCTCTACCTTACATAAGCGGGAAGATCCAAATGTGTTATGTAGAATTGCGAATTTAAAAAATAGACAACAAGGCCACAACTGAGGAAAATATTCACTCCTGACAATCATTAGTACTAAGAGCACATATATACAGCCCACACCCTACATTCTGTCCTGTGCTGCAAGATGTGGTGGAGCCAGACACGAGCTACAGTTGAGTTGTGTGTCATTGTGTGTGTGCATGTTTGGGACATGTAAAGTGTAATAGTGTGTTTTTTAGTGGGAAAAGAGTAGTGTTAGATGTGATGCTCGAAATAGGATAACTGTTTGGCAGAGGTAGGCACACAGCCTAGACAGGGACAACCACTCTTGTCAGGGTAGGTAAGATAAACAACAAAAGTGTACCTGTGCTCTCCCTCTGGTAGCTTGGCACAGTACAGTCAGGATAAACTAAAGAGGCAATGTGTGAGGTATTTGTGCAACGCACACACACATACACAGTAACACAATGAATGAATAAACTACAAAAAGACTAGACACAGGTTTAAAAAACAAGTTGGCACTAACCACATAGTCACTTTGACCGCAGGAATTTAACCCTCAGCACCTTCACCGCTAACGTAAAGAAATGAGGGCATGATGCTAAAGCGGAGAGCCATCATCTCTTTGGTAGCACTTGCTCTGCAAAGCTTCACTTTATTAGCACCACTAAATGAAACCAATGTATTATATCGGCAAGGTAGCTCCTTTCCTTGCACAACACCTTCTGCGCTAAAGCTGCACTGTCACATCGTGGTTCTCTAATTAGAGCATGCGCCGCAAGCTTTAACTGGCTTCAAGTCTCGATTAGGTCCAATGGATGACCCACAACTGGCACCAGTGCCACTTCCTTTCTGAAAATAAATAATCAAAATTAAATTTAACTACCTACCTTGTTAAAGACAATCTGAGAAGTGAGAAACTGTACCCAAAATATGTATAGCTTTAAAGAACTTGTACTTTCTGATCTGCTGAGATCTCATGTGCTGCATCTAGAATCTGCTTGTTTACCTTTTACTTCCTCTTCCCAGCAATTTGCTTCCCTCAGCCATCCCAGTGTGCATGTCACTCTGGGCATTTTGAACAGCCATGACATGGCATCTTAGGGAACAACACTGGCTCCCAATACACATGCGCATACACTTCAAACTCCTCATCCACACCTACAAAGCACTCCACAACAAATGCCCGGCCTACCTGAGACAGTGGCATTCACCTCCACCAACCTTCCAGACACCTCCGCTCTGCAGATCTCTCATTAGTACATACCCCACGCATATACAAAAGCAGAGTAGGGGGCCACACCTTTCCATACCTGGTTCCTAAAGCCTAGAACGACATCCTGCAACAAATCAGAGCCTCCCACTTCCATCATGCATTTCACAAGAAGCTGAAGACCAGGCTTCCCTCACACTCCTGCTACAGAGCGCCTGGATATTGTCATGAGTGATTAGCATTTTACAAAAACATTGTTAACATAACATGAAGAATTATCTCCTGCTACTAGAAGTGAACCAGTGATTAACACCTGACACATCCTTCATTCATTGTAAATAATCATATTGCTTACACATTGTGGTAGATCTAGACAAGTCTAAATAGCTGCACATTTGATCCTGAAGCTACTGCTCACTTATTGACTTACCTTAATCATCCTCATTTTCCCATTATACTCCACTGGTTTTATGTACAACGCCTCTGATTGAAATGTTCTGCTCATCAAATAAATAAAATAAAATTAGTACGTGTTCACTAAATGTGTCATCTGAGACTTCACACTGCAACCAAACTTTGGGTATGTTTATGCACACATTCTTTCTGAGGGTCATGCAGATTCCACAGCGATAGAGTTTGCAGCACCTTTCACTGTCTCCTGTATCTAAAGCACAGCACACAAAACAAAACAATGGCATGGCTAACTAATGCTGTGCCACTGATGACTACCTCTGTAAAATATTTAATGGCGATAGAATTTGCAAGAGCATTTGACTTTCAGCACTGTGAGTTTCTTTCACCTTTGTTCCTTGTACTAACATAATTTCTGCTGTTCATGGAGATCCGCCTTGTAACAACACTTCCTTTCTGAGGGTGTTTAGTAGAATGTCATTGCCATGATATAGCCTTAATAAAACATGGTTCCTGTTTTTAAGATTACTTGAATAAATAAAGTTATGGATTGTCGAAAATATGGCCCAGGAATGTTTTTGCCTGTTGCCTACCTATGCACAACAAGAAGGGTATAGACGTCATATACATGAGCACAAATCTAGACACTGAGGTCCATTATCCAGACAAAGACATGTTGAACAAACATGCTGCCCACCTATATTAGAGAAATACTAGATGTTGCTTTAAAGAGACAAAACACATAGGGCCTCATTTATGGGAAATTACTCATTGCTGCGTGAAAGCAGCGATGCGTCGCTTCTCAGTGCGCACTCCTTGCGACATACCTGATGCGGCATATTTAATGTTTGACGCATCATGTCACAAGGAGTTACAGATACGTCAGTATTTCTGACGTATCTGTAAGCGCAAAAGTGATGCATTGCTGGAGTGTGTCACAAAAGTGACGCAACTCCAGCAATGCGTCCTTTCACATGGGGCAAGCCCCATGTGAAAGGGCCTTCATCAGTCTTATGCCTGCTGTGAGACAGGCAAAAGATTTTTACGCAATGGCGTCCTAGAAGTGATGCAGTGAAATCTCATAGATTTCACTGCTTCACTTCTATGAGGCTTTTTGCGGGGGAACGCCCCCCTTCATACATTATACCTGACACAGGTATAATTTAGCACAGGGGTTTACAAAGTGACGCATCTGCTTAGATGCGTCCCTTTGTAAATAGTGCGCAACAGGAGGCATGTTTTACGCCGCCGATGCGTCACAGTAAGTTACGCATCGGAAGCGTAAAGCTGACGCAAGGCCTCATAAATGAGGCTCAAAGTTTCAGTTGTTTGCTTTCTCTTAAATTTCTCAGACGCTGAATTAGTGTATCAAGGTAGATCATGGTATAACCACCTACAGAAGAGTAGTGCAGCATTAATATTTACATTCAAATGCCCACTATGAATAAATGAAAGCAGTAAAACTCCTGATAAAAGCTTTGATTTTCTGAAGCTTCCTAGCATAATGTAGGTCAGCCCAGAAGCAAACAAAGTACTCAATACGAATAAATACATATAGCTTGGAAATATAAGATACAATCTAAATGATGTTACAAAAACACATGAACTGTATGAAAGAGCCACTTTCTCTAGAAATCCTCTCCCCCTTAACTCTTGAAGGTTACTATGCATTATAAGTGTTGTCTTCTGGAAAGCCAGCCAGGAACTCTGAGGTCCTATGCCTACCAACAGATTCTTTGGAATTGCTGACTCAGGTAGGATGCATATTTGTTACGTTTGCTTTATAGGTTCACTTGCTTCTTCTCAAAGAAACACAAGAACATTTTGAGCAGGCATGCATGCAGGTTGTTAGAGTAAAAATCCTTCATGTGCACCAATACATCTCCTCAAGCACAGAAGTAACCTAATTTGCTAAGTTGATAGTTTCAGTTTTAAGAAAGCTATTAAAACCCATACTTTTCTGGCAAATGTCATTGTACTTCTTAAACATGTCAATGCTGTGGGAGATCTCTTGACCTCTCAAGAAAGAGAAGGCAGATGCATGTATCTATATCAGGATTTCAAGTTGACCGCTTTCTATGTAAATTGTTTCAATTCAGACTCATTGTAATTAAATTGATATTATATGTATATCCTGAACTTCTGGAACCACTATGGGCCCCCATAATTTAGGGCATGACAATATTTAGTTTTATTATGTTTAGGTTAGGAATTGCTACGTTCAGAAAATGATGGGAGATCATTTCTGGGCCCATTTATAAAGCCAATGCAACATCATTATATATCATCAACTAAGTAAGTTTATAGCAACGTCATGTGAAATGGCTAGTTCTTCACAACAGGATATATTTTGCACATCTTGCCTGCCCAGGATTGATTTGATATGAAGAATAAAGAATGCTTACTAAACCCTCTGGCCACAATGGTAAATTGAAGGCTTCAGAAGCTTAACTCCTTGAGGGGAGTTGACCACAGTAAACTAGGGAATCACAACTTCCGTCGAATGTGACCTGCCTTTTAAAGGTAAATTCAAATCTTCCAAAAAGATCAATTGTTTGTTCTCTACAGAGCGAGAAAAGTAGAAATATGCCAGTTAGAATAAGTATTGTGGAGATCTTATGATACAGAATGATTGAAAATATTAGGTTAAAGCAAAGCATTATTATAGTCAGATGAAACAGTCTATACAAGCGTCTTTCTTTAATTGATTTCTAAAATCACCCGAATTGCAGGAACCAAAAGCGTACCAAACAGTAATCTCTCCATCAAACCAGCTTTGCAATAGATTACATCCTTCTTTTCCGAGACAAGTGGTATAGGTGTGATGGAAACTTACAATTATGCAATTGCTCAGACTCCAAATATTGTAAGCATATTGCAAACAAAATGTATCATTCTCTCTTTTTGGACACTTGCAATATTCACGAAATTGTTAGTCTTTGCAGTGACTAATAAAAGTAGACCAACTGGGTCCCTTTAAGATCCTTGTTCTGTGAGTGTTTATGAAAAAAATTATTCCGTTCCTAAATAAAGAAATATTAACAATCCCTAACCCCTCACTGAAGTCTGGACAACTACCATAACTTTGGAAAGAAAGCAGTAGTCAAGCCTCTATTAAAAATTGCCAATCTAAGCAGTTCCAACCACAATCATAGTTACCCTATTTCTCTCCTCCTGTTTCCAACAAAACTGTTGGAAAAACTATGAGGCATATTTATTAAAGAGTTATATCACTCTTGCGCCAGGTAACAGGGCCCAAGAATGATGTAACTCTTAACTTAAATTTATCAAGCCATGCAAGGCCACATTGCGTGGCTTTGAGTGGCTTGATAAATCTAGAGAAACGCAGCGCATGGTAAATGGCTGCGTTCTGTTGCTCTGCCCCAGGGAGGCATTCTATGGAGGGAGTGTGAGTGTTCCCATGCATCCAGCCATGGATTTTTGCACATTCTCAGATTTACCCATTACGGGTAGACCTGAGAATGCATCAAAATGCTATGCCTGCCCAGGAGAAGCATAACAAGGAGAAATATCTGTATTTCTCCTCGTTACTTCCTCTTTCTATGTGTGCTGCATTGTACAGTACATAAAAGGAAGAAAAAGCCTCTAAGGGTTGTGTTTGTGCAGGAAGGTACCCTTTCCTGCACAAAAACAATCCTCCTTGCAGTGCAGACTCCCTTGCATTATGGTGCAAGGGTAACTGTGTTGGGGCCATGTAGCACATTGTGCGTCACATGCAGGGAAAAGGCAGGAGTGTGCTGTATTATCTATACTACTATTATAAAGAGAGAACTTGCACCTTTTGGCCAGGTAAACTCGGGAACCACAGCGCCAATCTACACACCCGATACATCTATGAAAATGTCAGGGTGTGTAGATGGACATAGGCTATATAAATAAATAAAAAAGTAAATTAAAAAAATTAAGTTTGAAAACAAAGTAGTCCCCTGAAAGTAGCGCCGGCCGGGACCTAGCGCTGGCATCGACGTGACGTGCGTGATGAGCGCGACGTGCGTGATGACGACGAAGGAGGAGCGGCGGTGCAGTGACGAGCGGCTGTGCAGTGAGGAGCGGCGGCACAGGTAAGGAAAGGGAACGTTTTGGAGCTTTTCCTAAACTCTCAGTGCGAGACTGTGTGATGCAGGGGCAGGCGTCCCGGGGGGGGGGGGGGGGGGGTGAAGTGAGGCAGACAGACGACATGTCGATGGCCTTCCTAACGGGTCTGCACATGATTACACTTCAGAAAGACATCTTGAAAAAGCTGGGAGCACAGAGAGGAGGCCAGGCGACAGAAGCACGGAGCTTTAAATAGAAATCTTTTCTCCAAAGGAAGCCAGGCTGAAGCCTCAGACGGAAAGTATAGATTCGAGTTTCCTACTTCCAGGCAGAGCACAGCACTCGAAGTTTAGCCGGAGCCAGCTGCTTTTGTTTTTTTGGGGAGCTAGAGGAAGGCAGAGTTATGTCAGCGAAATCTTCCTGGGGTGTCTTGGCAGTGGTCCTCCTGTAGGGCAGGTGTTCAAAGAAGGACCTGCGCAGTGCTATCAGCTGGAAGAGGCAGCAGTCATCATCTTTTTCGAATATGAGGCAGCTGGCAAAGGAAAATGTCGGAGCGGGAGTGAGTCGGGGCGGGAGGGAGTCGGGCGGGAGGGGGGCCTGGTCCGTGTCCGTGCATGGGCATGCACGGACAATCTCGGGGCGGGCGGGGGCCTGGGCGGGCGGTTGGCCCTGAAGCCTCTTTGCCCCCAGGCAACGCTGGGGCGGGCTGCTAGTACTAAATAAGACAAATTCCTGCCCTTTCTCTATCATGCAGCATAGTAAGGAGACTAGCTGCACTGCATGATTATTTCAAAAATATGCCCTACAATTTGTTTCAGCTGTAAGACTATATGGAATCGAGTCCTTTGCTTGATTCCCTACAAGCCAGTTTTCAACCAGAAGGCACTTCTGTGCTAGTGGATGTCTCCATCTTGGGCGATTTAGGACTACTTGAGAAGAATGATGGATGCCAGGGGTCCAGGAGCGTTTGCGCTCCTGGACTTCTCTAAATCGTCAACTCCATAGACCATGATAATCCTATCCGCAAGCGGAATGAAATCCAGGTGATCATCTCAGCTTCAGATTCATTTAAGGATGTGTTGTTAGCTCCTCATTCTTACATAAGGAAATTACACTATGGTGCATAAGAGGGTTATGTTTTATCACCTTTTCTCTTGAACACTGATATGCTCCCTTTGACTCATATACTGTAGCAAATTCTCTATGCATACCGAAGATGTGCAAGCGATCTTTGTCATATCCTTCAATAGTGATTGAGACGATTCTCCCAATTTTACAATGGTGTTTTGCCTGACTGTTATGTGCCAGTGGATGTATTCAAATTTCTTAAAGTTAAATCTTATTAAACATTATTACTTTCAACAGCCCCAATCTTTAGTTTGTCTAATCTTGCAATGTCACCATCTATGGACCACAACCTACCCATAAACCCAGCAGTCACAATTTGGGTATCTTCATAGTCTCCAAAGTAGGGCTGGTGTCAAACATCAACAATGTCACTCAATCCTGTTTCTTTCACTGAAAAACTCTCTGGTCCCTTTTAACATTTCTTGAGCAAGGTTTAAGAATATTGGTAGTCAATGTTGTAATGCAATCTAGAATTGAATATGGTAATGGGCAGTTGTCTTCCTAGCTGCCCCTTAATATCTAATTACCATGCTCTAACTAACCCAGAATACAGCACCTTGGCTCCTACATGGTTAAAAGAAAATAACGTCAATCACGCCAACACTAATATGTGTCAATCGGTTGTCAGCAAAGAAGCGCATTTTGTGCAGAGCATTACTTATTGTTCATAAGGCACTATTTGCCAAGACAAGAGAAGTAATGGATTCTAAATTGTTATGATTCAAACTCCCAGGAACTTACTCTTCGAACAGAAATATTACCTTCCAGTACCCAGATCTCATACTTTTAAATTTGGTAACTGTGCTTTTTAAATAGCCCCTGCAAGGGTCTGGAACACCCTTACTCTCGTAATTCGCTTTCAGCCATCATTTTTTCTATTCCAAAAAGCATTAAAATTATTTCTATTCAATCAGTAATCCTTGTATTTCAGTCATTTCACAGCCACTAGCTAGCGAAAGGATAAGATAGTGCCTAGAAAGAATTAGGTACTAGGAGGAAGGGGTCCCAGTGTAAACATAGAACAATATACACAATTCAAAGAATTAATCGTCAAAACAGCAAATTGATCCACAATGTTTTAATTCACAAAGGGATAGAGTGTAGTAGATATACACAACAAATTATCAAGCGTATTGGGAGTAGGTTGTGCTGTAAGATAAATAGCCTAATCCTAATGCAAAAACAATGAGCGAGAAAATAAATACTGAGATTAAATCTGCAGATGAGAATGTTGGCTAAAATGGCTGTCATGTTTGATCTGTGGCTGGCTTTAATGAGAGCTTTACACATTTTCACCTATCGGTCTACAATAATAGAGGAAGAGTTGCAGAGAGCAATCCCTGAAATAGATCCTGGCTTTAACCAATCCTCTTTAAAGGAGGCGGGGGTGTGGCCTGCACTGAAGACCAATGCCCTACAATGAGGAAGAGGTGGAGCCTGATTTGAAAAAGGCCAATCAAGTAAGAGGTGGAGCCGCCAGTAAAGACCAGTCCCCTACAATGAAGAAAAGATTGAGCCTGGCTCTAAGAGCCAAGAGTGGTGGTTATTAATGTTCATTTGCGATCAAATAATAAGCCTTGAAATAATTTGCATACAAGTGGTGAAAGGGGATCAGTTTTAAAAGTAAGACAAGGACAAATCACATTTTTTCTCCCTTGAAATCAGTAGTTTAAAAAAACAACAAAGATTTACATCTTTAAGTAAAATGACTTATGTGGATTTTCTCATACTTTCAATGTATACAGCAGCTGTCACTTGTCACCAAATTAATTTTCTGCTCTGCAGACTCCGGCTTTGTTTATTATACTTTGTGCCAGTTAAACTTCAATTGCTTGATATTCCTTAACATTGTATGATAAAAATGATATTCATGATGACAAGGTCTTATCGTAATACCTTCTAAATCCACAGAGAATTTCTCTATGTTTCAGCTTCTTCGGATATTGAATCTGTTCAATGTTGCTAGTTATTAATTGCAAATTAGGTACATTGATGGCATTGAAAACCCTCGCATAATAAGTACATAAGGTAACGTAAAATAGATTTCTTTAATCGGTGCATTGGGAATATGGAGGTAAAACAGAATTTAAATGATCACAAGTCGAAGAAGTATGAGCTGTTCTGTTTTAACAAAGCATTCACCAGAGGTGCAAAATATACATATATATATATATATATATATATATATATATATATATATATATATATATATATATATATATATATATATATATATATATATATATATATATATATATATATATTTATATATATATATATATATATATATACACACACACACACATATATATATATATATATATATATATATATATATATACATATATATATATATATATATATATATACACACATATATATATGATATATATGTGAATAAATGAGACACAAGTAAGTTATCTTACTGTAAAAAAAAGCACAACATTGGGGAGGATGGCAAGCAGGACGAGGAGGAGGTGCGCCTATAAAAATAATAATACATCTTGTATGTTATGCTTCATGATACATGTATGCCATTTACATCGACTGTAAAATACTAGTGTTGTTATCTCATTTGCTGTTACTTGATTTTCTGACCTGAGAGTGATGAAAAGCTGAGTCAGTCTGGCCAGAACCCATAACCTATATATTACAAGTTTTTACCTCAATGAGCCATCTTATTGAGTATTGTGGCTATTTATGAGGATAAACTACATTTCATCAGAGAAGAAGCAGAATATTTAAACTCCATGGTAGAAGAAGACAGAAAATATGAAAACAATTATACTGCTCATAACGGTGAACATATAAAAGTGAGGAATATTCTTCTTTCCCCCCCGTACCGTGATGCTTTGCTGTGCACAGGAATGTCACACAAGCCAATCAGGATTCTGGTCTTCAGTCAGAACACCAATGAAGAGGAGAGATAGGCATATGTTCCTATAACTACTACAGATAAACATCACCAACCAAAGCCCATGCATACTCTGAAAGATGGTCTCTGGGACAAAAGGGACTCACAGGGAAGTGTGCACACCCACGGTCCTCTGGTTGTGCAATGCCCCCCTGCACACTCTCAGCACAGAACCCCATGTCTAACCCCCCTGTCTAACTTAGAGCTTGGAGCTGTGTCACTTTGGATCTCAATCACTGAAAGGGTTTCCTTCATTGGGGGAAACATTTTCTGAAAAACTGACATGTCCAGCAATGGCCATGTCATTTCAGTCACCCGGTGTCTTGTTTTTGGTATTGTAGAAACTAACCTTTATAGCAGAGTTGATCATGGATGTGATGAGTGAATTCGAACACATTTCTTTATTATTGCTCTTCAGTCTTGATGATTACTATGCTTTAGAAAGTTAATTGCTGCTATCCAATAGTTGAGATATTTTAATAGTAGCTAATGTATCATCACTACTTTTTCTTCGTCGTGTCTTTTCTTCCGCTTTTGCTGAGCCTAAAGTTTCCTCACATTCTCCTAATTGACCCAGAAAGATAAGGAGATACTGAAGGCTTGTTTGCTAGAGAATTTCGCCACCATGGTAGGGCATCTTTGTTATTTATACCCATAAATCCCATAAATATGAGGAAAGTCGACCTTGAATTCCTTAGAGTAGTGTAAATCATATCACGATCAAAGACAGATACCATTTAACACATATAAGGATATTTTGGAGTCGGGTCACGGTACAGACATCTTGGTTCATGAGGTGATTATCACTGGCTGTACATAAAATAAGGCGAATTGTGTAAAATCGGTGCTTAATTTGAGCCGGTGGTTTCCGGTGCGGAGCACCTGCACTTAATCGACAACACCAGCACTTATGACAGTCTGCCACACGGTGGCTTTGTATGAGATGACCCCAACAACAGTCAATTATTAATTCAATATACATTAAAAATGACTGTCACCAGCTGCCCAAGCCAGTCATATAGTTTTCGGTACCTGGAATAGTCCGAAGTGCCACACTTGTAGGACTGTGAAGGTTAGGAGTTGTCTTGGTACTATCCTTGGCAGCTCAGTCAGGTGCAATGCATGGTGCAAGCTGCAGCGGCCTCCTGACAAGAGCCCTGGCACTTATTTTTGTTACAAATTAAGCACTGTGTAAAATTGATTTCCGCACCCTTTTTTGAACAGTCTGCTCTACCTTCATGATGAAAGAGCTACCCATAAAATTGCCAGGATGCTCTATGCACCTCCACGACTGTCAGGACATCTCGGATTCTGTTGATTGAGCTGTAAGCCCTTGCTGCTCCTGTACCATCCGTTCAGCCTGAACTCCTGTGAACTCACCACTTTTCATGAACATTCATCGCTTGCCTGCTCAGTCACGTCAAGGTCATCTGCCTCTGTGGAGCAGGAGGGAGGCTGAGATCACAGATGAACTATGGCTGGTGTTACTTCTTTCAGGGCATTGGGATCTAACAGCCTGTCAGGCTGCTTTTGGCCGCTCCGCCAGTGGCTGAATCTGTCATTTGTCAGGTGAGTGCGTGCGAAGTGGGTAATATTGTACTGTATACCATGAATGCAATGCAGCTCTTCAGTCGGGAATCATTTGGCAGGTCACACAATTAATGGGATTTTCATCAAATAGCAGACAGGGTGTATATTTTGCACGATTCACCCCTGAAATTGCTAATGATTCAGTTATTTATTACACCAGTCAGATCAACCGGTCAGCCTACCACACATGGGGTGATCTGGCCACCAAACATGAAATCTATGGCCCTATCTGACATTTTAATTCTGCTGAAGTAATCGGAGAAATTTCAGTAATCATGAAATTACCTAAATTACATGGTTATGCCAGTTTGAGTAGTTAGTAGTAATGTGGGGCAAAAATCCTACTGCAGGTGCACTGGCACAACGAACTATGGGGCATATTATCAAGCACGGCATAAAAATTATTCGCCGTTTTAGCGGCAGAAAACTGCCGCTAAATCGTCGATAATGGGCTTGATAATATGCCGTAGAGAATTCCAATAGAAGCCCATGTGGACACCAGAACATGGGCTTCTATGGGAATTCACAAGGACATATTATCAAGCCCATTATCGTCACTTTAGCGGCAGTTTTCTGCCGCTAAAATAGCTATCATTGTAACGCCGTTTCGTGATAATATACCCCTAAGGGGGCATATTATCAAGCACGGCGTTAAAATTATCTCTGTTTTAGCGGCAGGAAACTGCCGCTAAAGTGACGATAATGGGCTTGATAATATGTCCTTGTGAATTCCCATAGCAGCCCAGGTTCTGGTGTTAACCTGGGCTGCTATCGGAATTCACAAGGGCATATTATCAAGCACGGCGTTAAAATTATCGCCGTTTTAGCAGCAAAAAACTGCTGCTAAATCGTCGATAATGGGCTTGATAATATGCCATAGAGAATTCCAATAGAAGCCCATGTGGACACCAGTACATGGGCTTCTATGGGAATTCACAAGGACATATTATCAAGCCCATTATCGTCACTTTAGCGGCAGTTTTCTGCCGCTAAAATAGCTATAATTGTAACGCCGTTTCGTGATAATATACCCCTAAGGGGGCATATTATCAAGCACGGCGTTAAAATTATCTCTGTTTTAGAGTGACGATAATGGGCTTGATAATATGTCCTTGTGAATTCCCATAGCAGCCCAGGTTCTGGTGTTAACCTGGGCTGCTATGGGAATTCACAAGGGCATATTATCAAGTCCATTATCTCTGTCTAAAGCGGCGATAATTTTATCGCAGTTCTTGATAATATACCCCTAAGAGAGAGCGAGTGTCTGCCGGTACTGCTGTTTGTGTCCTCTATTATGTCAGTTTACAAAAAGTATCCTCTGGCCCATTTTGGACACGAGGATGCATTTAGCGCTAAGAAAATAGCACTAAAGGCTGGATTATGCTTTTTATGTAATGAAGCATATTTATGAGTAATTTTGAGGTGATTACACTCGAGAAAATTACGCCAGTTGCGCCCACCCCTAAAAATTTGGATGAAACAAACATTTCCATATCCCATTTCACTGAGTCAAGATGGGAGTATGGGGAGGTTTAAGACTGTACTTGGCACTTACTGTGACAGTAAATGCTTCTGCATAGAAGGTTTTAAAATAGGGAAAGGTGAGTGCCAGTTTGCATGGCGATACTCTATCCTGGAAAAACTGGTGACAGGACTCACAAAACGGGCAGGAGTCATTCTATATTTAAGATTGAAAGGGGAAGGAACACCAGTACATTTGATGGGATTGTAGAGAAAGTGTTTTATCCACATGAAAATATATTTTTGCTTGTGGAGAAACAGTCTAAAAACATAAATGCATATAAATTCACATTTTCTCTCTACCTACTCAGGCCGATTATCTGGGTAGCGCACAATTTTCCTGACTGCAGGTGAGTAGTGGGAAACATTTTGCAGTGTGCAGTTCCCCAGGGCTTTCCTCTTTCCCTTGTCCTTTGTATGACATGTGTAACCGGTATGTAAATTGCTGCAGCCCTGGGAGAAGAGAGGTTTCACAGATGATGCGTAGCTGTTCTTCGTGTAGTAGGGGAAAATGTACGAGGTAAAAAATTAGAAGTGATCTAGCCCTGGGTGAATTAATACTGCTCGGCTTCATATGCTAAAATGACAAAGCTGATGTTAAGGAGCTTGCCATATTCAACCAACAAACTTGGGGGCAGATGTACGACCATGACAATTTGTGACTCGCAAATTGCGCTAGATTGCGAGACACTGTTTGTGATTCCCAATGGGGTCCCAAAATTGCATGCCTCAACAATATTCATGAGGCACTCGCAATTTGCGACCCTATTTGGAATGACTGGTCCTCCCAGGGATGGTGGCCCTCTGGCCTCACCAGACCTCCATGTCTGGGTCTGCTTTTAAATAAAGCAGTTTTCTTTTTTTACTTTTTTTATTTTAAAACATCTTTTTATTAAACAATAATGAGACATAACACGTTACAAAAGCCGACCAGAGTACGTTGAGTGACCGCCGATATATACAGTGAGAACATAGACCTCCACTAGTGATAATTTAGCAGAATACAAGTGTAAAGACTGGGCTTAGGTGTCCTCTGGCTCCATGTTGTCGGGATCTACAGCAGGTGAGGTACAGATATCACCCCTGAAGGCATTCCAAGCTCCCCAGACTTTAACCCACTTGCGGGGTCGTCCCCTCGACACATACACGGATCTCTTCCGGAACATGCACCAGTCGAGGTCCTCCATCCATTTCCCAACCCGAGGCGCTTGAGTCGCACCCCAGAGCTGTGCTATGTTACGTTTAGCTATCGCACAAGCAAGGGTGACTCAAAGTTTGCCATGAATTGAGAGATCGGAGGGCTCCCAAACATTCAACAAACAACGGCGCGCCTCCACCTCAATCCGCAATCCCCAGACTTCACTCATCTTCAAATGTATCCTGCTCCAAAAGTCACGGACCCTCTCACACTCCCATATGATATGAAGGAACGTACCAGGCATTCCACACCCTCTCCGACAATCCCCAGATGCAGCCAACCCCATCTTCAACAAACCAGGGCCTGTAGTGTAAGAGCGGTGAAGAATCCGTAGCTGAACCAAGCGAAGTCTCATCGGGACCGCCACTACTCTAGGGGAGGAGACCGCCTCCCTCCAACCTTCCTCGTCTAGGACCAAGCCGTCTGCCACCCACTGCTCCCTTAGTCACACCAGGGGGTCCCCGGAGTGATTAATAAGTTTCCTGTAGGTCAGCGATATTGCCTTGGTGGGTAAATAACCATCTAGCAATCTATCCTCTAACGGGGAGGCCACTGGCGGCGTTACATCACTAGGAACCACAGCATGTATGGCGTGGCTGACTTGAAGGTATCTAATCCATTCCGCTTCGTGCAGCTGATACTTGGCCTGCAGCTCCTCTAACGTCAGTACCCTATCCTTACCCCACACATCTCGCACTTGAGTGATTCCAATCAAATCCCACCGGTCAAACCCCTTCGTCTTCCAAAGAGTACCCAACTTCTCCGAGCTCCTTAGAGGCGAGGCTAGCGTTATTTGTCCCTCCCATTTGAGGGCCTTGTTGGCCTCATGCCATACCCTCGTTGCCATCAATGGAGGACCCACCAATGGGAAACGACCATACCTCGCATCCAAAACTCTAGTATACTCTCCACCCGGTACCTGGCCACGGTCCATAGCGTAACCCGGATCAACTGGTGAGCCATAAATGGCATGATTGATAGAAGTCAGTTGAGACACCCAATAATATTTCCTGATATTAGGAAGACCAATGCCTCCATCATACCAGGGCAACATCAGTTTTGATAAGGCGATACGCGGTCTCCCCACCCACAACAAGCCGCACTGTAGAGATTCCACCTCGTTGAAGTACGACGGAGGCACCGGGTCAAAGGAGTTTTGCAGAGCGTAAAGAAAGCGCAAGAGGGCCATCATCTTGAAAAGAACCGCACGTCCCAACATAGAGATCGTCAATTCCTTCCATCTGGCGACATCACCTCACAATCTGGCCAACGGGGGAAGCAGATTCAGGTTAAAACGCAGATATGGATATGGATCCCCAGGTAGCGGAAACTAATCAATTCTGTCTTTACCGGGCAGAACTCCGGCACCCTGGGTGGATCACCGCTTAATACAAAAAGGACCGATTTCGCCCAGTTAATGGCGAAGCCGGAGAACCTACTAAAAATGGCCACCAGAGAGCTGCGAGGGGAGGTCAAATACATCAGAATGTCGTCTACGTAAAGCGAGATTTTGTCCTCCCACTTCGGTGTCCAGCGCAGCCCTCTAATCGAGCGGTCTCATCGCACCCAAGCGGCGAGTGGCTCCAGTGCAACGGCGAACAGTAACGGTGAGAGGGGGCAACCCTGGCGAATGCCCCTCCCAAGTGGAAAGTCACGGGATCTGTGGTTGTTAATGACTACACGAGAAAGGGGAGCAGAGTAGAGAAGGCAAACCCACCCAACAAATACGGGGCCAAATCCCAACTTCTCCAATACCGCAAAGAGGTATGGCCGCAGTTTTCTTTTTTAAATGCAGCCCTTTATCTTAAAGGAAAACGGGATGCGTTAAAAAAAATGAAACGTTTTCGTTTCATTTTTTAAGGGCAGGTAGTGGTCCCTGGGACCACATCCCCCTTAAAAAAATTCCCCTGCATTTGCAAAGGTGAAGGGGTAACCTGGGGGCCACTTCGAATTTGAGAGTGCATTACCACCCTCTTGAAGAGGACAGTAAATTGCGAGTGTTTTGCGACCGCAATTGCGGTGCAAAACATTCGTACATGGGGTGGAGAGCCGCTATTAGGAATGGACGCCCTTGAGATGCCCCTTCCTAATAGCAAGTCGCAATTCCTATTCAGCGAGTCGCAAATAAATTGCCACTCGCTAAATAGGAACTGTACATGCCCCTATTCATTTTTGCAGGCGCAAACAGGTCGCTAACCCGTTTGCGCATGCAATTTAGGGTCATACATCTGGACCTTCGCCTTCATTACTCTCCTTCTGAATCATGATCTAAGGATTTCTTTTTGATACATCACTTATTTTTGAAGAGCAGGCTAGTGCTTTTACAAAGCAATGTAGCCACTACATTCAATCACTTGCAAAGTTAGACCTTTAACTTAACAACCTAGATCGAGGTGCACCGGTAGAATCAGTGGAACATGTTGATCACTGTGGTAGTTTAAACAGAGAGCACATAAACCAAAACAATACAGTTCAAGTAGTCGTGTGTGTGGTCATGGGTGCAAGTAAATGTAATGGTGCAGACTCAATCCCTTTACAGCAGAATAGACTTACTTTGAAAAACATGTATCTGTACACAGATATCTGCATAACTAGGGTCCAATTAACTGGACACAGGTAGTGGTCTGGCATGTGGGAGAAGTACCCAATGATCACCTATAAGGCATTAATTACACATGAAGGTCGATATTATTCACAAAGAATGGGAAGCAAACATTTACACCCTCCATCGCAAAAAATCTTTAAGATCCGCCTAACAAAAGTCTTATTTTGAGGTGGCTTAGTTAAACAAGGTTTGACTTAGCCACCCAGGGGTGCTTGAACAGAAACACGGAATGTGGAATCAGCACCCATCAAGAAGTATCCTTCATAGTCTTTAGTGTCCTTCAATCAATAGTTAGAACTCATTTCAAATGAACAGGTCCGAACTTGAATGTAGTATGCTTTCAATTCTTTATTATGGTATTCAACAGTAGAAAAACGATCCAATATCACAGCAGATTTTTCTTTTTAGCCTCTTTTTTTAGCCAATGCGTTTCGTCTCAAGAATGAGACTTCTTCAGGGCTCAAAAACCTGTCTTTGTGAAGTTAATACAAACAGGAAGGTTTCCTTAGTTCAAGCATATTTTAGATGATCTGTCAATTCAGATGAGTATCCAGAAGGGACCGAAAAACGGCATGGTAACCTGGAAAGCACAGTCAGCAAACATTCTGCAGCAAGGTGCAGGTCTCTTTGCCTCAACCCTTGTGTGTATAAGTGTGCTTGAACATAGTTTAGTGCATTAACGGTTGAGCATGAAAGTCCAGTTTGTTGAAGCACCATATAACCTACTTGTTGGTGTGGCACCCATGATTTCTGGGTTACTTACAGTTCCGTAAAAGGGTCAGGGATGCAGTAGTAATTCAGATCTAATTTGGTTCTTTAGAATATCACACACAAGTACTGCACACAAAAAAAGACACTTGGATCCAGGATTACTAAAAAGTCACGCAATGCAAGGCAACAGGAGAACATGCTGTGCTGCATGACATGGAGGGAGGAGGACTACAGTATGGCACACCATGGTGCAATGGTGCCTGCGTTACAGGTAGGATTGGTTGTGCACTGAAAGGAACACCTTCCTCCACAAAAACAAACATTTGAGGCATTTTCCGCATTTTATGCGTGCTGCTGAACTGTTTTCCTGCTCCATGGTGTCCTGATCAGGATATGCTGGGCTAGTAAGTGACCAGGAAAAGGCAGGCTTATCACTTTTATTATGTTTCACATATTAAAATATGACTACCCAATTTCCAATTTTAAATTAAATGATTGCAGAGGAATAATAGAAAACTGCACACACCTGTATGGGATTGGGTCGAGTATTTCTATTAGAAGCCACAATCACTGCATTCCTCAGATGAGCCAAATCATTCAGCTCAATTTTTCAAGTGCTCTAAAATTGTAAGAATTAAAGTCATTATTTATGAAAATGCCTTCATCTTTTGATTGACAGGGGGGGCACATAGTGAGATACAAAGACGTGTTTATCCCATTTGCATTTTGTTATGCTTACTTAACTGAGAGTAGGCTCTAAACCCATGCAAATATTTCAACTATCTTCATGGTTCTTCATTATACGCAGTAAGGTTTTCAGTTAATTTAAGTTGTTAGTTGAATAATTAAAATGTGTTTCTTGTCATTTATATGTTTATTAGTTATTTAGTACAAAACTCGAAATCTATGGCAGATTACCATAATTTCTTACACTTTCCAGACTCTTCTTTTCTTTTGATAGTTTTGCCTAAGTGGTCCCCAAGGCATGTTGAGTCAGTATTTCTTATATCATTCCTTTTCATGTCAGGTAGGAGACGCCCAGTGGTCAATCAGCAGAATGTACTCTGGTCGGGCAGTCCTGGAAGGTCTTTTTTTCTCACTATTTGGGGCAACATTACCAATCACTAATTTACTTAGGTATTCACTTTTAGCTTAAACCACTTGCGGTACATAGGACCTCATTAGAACTTGGAGGAGCCGTTGCCACTGCCTAGGTCTATGCCCTGCTATTGACCCACCTTCCTCCAGCCATAGCTGGTCTGGAGTTGCTTGTGCTTCCATTCACAGGAGACCAAACTTGGTAGAATGTCCTTTTTCAAGCAGGAAAATGACTGACTTCCACATGGCTATTTGCAGCCTGAAATGGGATGGTGGGGAAAAAAAGGATGGTCTGGTTAGGGATGTATGACGTTAAGACGCGGTCTTTACACCGCACTACCATTACAACGCTGGTTTTACAGCGCAATTCGTTACCACGACTTGCGCTGTAGGGTGCTGGACTTTAGAATAGTTTAATTTACTATTCCAACTCCAGCTTACGTACATTAGTGAAGGTGTTGGAATAGTAAATCTACTATTCCTTAGCCAAGAGCGACCTCCAGCACAAGTCGTGGTAACGACTTGCATTGTAAAAGCAGCGTTGTAATGGTAGTGCGGTGTAAAGAGCGTGTCGTAATGGATGTTACCCATGGCTTGAGGGGCAGAGTAATCAGAAGTGACATTGGACCTCAGAAACCAACTTTTCAGTACTCTTTTGGACTTGTCGATACTCTGCCAGGAAGAAGAACTGCTGTGCTGCTGATGAAAAGACTGCCACGTTGCTGGACTGCTGCTCTGAAGGACCCCTGCCCTGTTGTGCAATCTGCAGCCCTCTTGCCTCAGTGAGAAGGAGTGGACCTCTATCTGTTGAATGCAGAACCCCACAATGACACCAAGGGCTAGATGGTTGGCCTCCTGACTTGAACCTCAGATGCAGACGGCTCCAACAAAGTCAACCCCAGCACTCAGACTCTGCATCTGCGAGTCTTCCCTGCCAAGTGGGACCACCCTTGACCTGGACCCTTGAAAGTAATCTTAAGGTGGTCTGCCAGCCTCTGTGGAGCCAGTGGAACCAACGCATCTTGTCTGCTGTGCGGCACAACCCTGAGCTGAACCGATGCAATGCTGCCACTCTGTAGATTTGCACCACTATAAAGACCCACATTGCAGCCCGCCACCTCATCGGAAAATTGCACCACTATAAAGACCCACATTGTAGCCCGCCACCTCATCGGAAATGCCTTGGCACAGGCTCTTGCATGCCTCATAAGCCACAACGTTGACAATGACAACAGTCTCCGCATTGCAGCCTTGCAAATTCTGGGAACCAACACATAGCCCTGATGGTGTGACATATTCTCGATGCCGTAGTTTGCATTGCAAGCCTTCATTGACTGGATCCTCAACGCCAACGTAGATTGATCCCATCACAGAACCCATGCATCGCTTTAGGTGCATGACTCATCTTCAGTGTGGACCCCTGCAATTCTCTGCAAACCAGGATTGAAAGTACTTTTTTCAGCAGGCATGACTGGGTGCCTGTTGCTAGCCCGTGCTTTATCGCGGTCAGCCAGAACTTGTGACTTAGTTTCTGTCTGGTGCAACCACTGAAGTCTTTACACTTGAATATCTCTGGTTCTACTGATTGAAATTTTGTCATATTAGCCTTGTTGTATTTATTAAAAATAACTCTAGCTTTCTAACTTGGTTGGGATTCTTGTTCTGTGGTATTTTCCACATTATTACGGTTTGAAATGTTGTGCAAATTCTTTACACATTGCCTCTAAATTATGCCTGACTGTTCTGTGTGTGTTCATTTAGAGTTGGGCTGTGCCTAACCCAGAGAAGGATTGGTGTTGCTGCTTGACCAGAGCTCACACCCCAGTCAACCAACAACACAGTTTCTTACAGTAGGCAAACAAATGGTCAAATGAATTGCCGCCCAAAAGTCATTACCCATGGCTGAGATTAGTTACTAAGCATCCCAGGTGTGCCCAGAAGTGGGTACTATGCCCATTGTGCCAACTGGTTTGACAATTCCAAAATAGTCTGAAACTGTTCTGGGGTTGCTTGGGTTAACATTCAAGGGAGACTTGGTCAGGCAGTTCAAGCTGGAATGTTCTTAAGGGAGCAGGACTCAAGACCGATTTGCATATGGCTGGTTCCTCTGTAAGAAGCCACAGAGGGCAAAAAAATGACGGACTGGATTGTACCCTAGAATAATTAATTCTATCTATTCACACATTCCTTTTTTGTTTTCCAAGGTCTATATTGAATATTGAATATTTTATGCTCAGGGCTCATACTCAGGACCCTTTGTTTTTGGTCCATGATGATAAAGACAAGAAAGTTGACAATGTTACCAATGTAAGCACAAGAGTGATGCAAAATCATAAATGCCACCCCCTTATGCATCAGAAAAATCAAACCTTAATTAAGAATTGTTCCACTTGGAAAAAGATCTGAAGCAAAGGAATGTAATTACTAATAGAAAACATAAGTGAAATGCATAAGTGTACATAAATTTGCAACCGAGATACAAAGAACATCTAAGCACAGAATCAAAAAGCAAGCAACAATGTCTGAAAGACATGGATATGGAAGGTGTTGTTAACAATCAAAGTCAATTTAAAGGGTTATAATAATGTATATCCACATCAACAATATTATTGTACAAGCATATCGAGGACAGAATATTGACGGAACAAATATTGAAAGGTAACTGCATGTAGGGAAGAATAGCTTTATTATTCTTAACTTCACATCTAGGTACCTTGAAGATACATGTATCGTGTAGGGACATATATGTGGAGTTAGCCATAGAAAATCCAGACTTACTTGTCGATATTTTTTAAAATATATTTTGTCGTAGAAATTCTGTCCCACCAATATTGTGGTTTTGATTTTCAGAGTGCACACCAACTTGGAACATATTGCCTGCCCTGCTAGTACCAAAGAAGGTTTACACATGACTCCAGATCTTCAGGGCCACAATGCCTAAGCCCTGAGGTCAATTTCACAACCAAGTGCAGCCTCTGTACCTATAGTTCTTCTTCATATTTATTGCATTGGATTTGTAGACTTTTTAGATTACAATGATTTTCAGAATACAGGCATGAGCAATATGTCCTTGAAGACTAGGTTCATCATTCATTCATTGAATGCCTATGTTAAGAATTATTTATGATCTGACTGCTAACCCAATTTTGAAAAATCAAACTCCTGTTTCCATTAAAAATTGGATTGTTTTGGGTACTCAAATGACAAGGGTTTGCTCTAGCGATTTACTGCCGGTAAAAACTGTGTGCTACTCGCGGGATCAATAGTGCACTTGCACAGCTTGAACTCATGAAGCTGAGATAGTAACATGCTAGGAGGGGCAGATTTGCTAATATTTGATGCCAACCAGGGCATTGTGTCAAAGGAAAACAACAGAACAGCACAGTATCAACTACGATACGAGGCTGCTTGTCTAGACCCCTGTGCTGGTCCCCCTTCGGCAGCTTGGCACCTCACACATGCTCTTGTAATCTACATATCTAGCACAGGCTTTGTCTCATTTGGTACCATTCTGTTACAAAATATTATGCTATGACAAATTTCACAACTTTTCTACATTTTCTTGTGGGCTGCACAGTACAACACGCATGCAAAGTTGGAAAAGTTGGAGACAAGAAAACTTTTCTCCAACACTGCACCTGCCTCTAGAAGATGAACAGTTTCTGCTCAAAGCCCTGTCTACCTTTTTTAGCAGATGAGGCTTTACATCGCGATCCATGAGTCATTGCATTGAGGTACTTAAGGTCATGCATGGTATGCACCCGCAAATTAGCTCCAAGTAGCAAATAGATCTACTTTGCATTACTTTAGGGCTACTTTTTAGTGCAACACGTTTTATGCTGTAAAGTATCTGCCCATTTTACACTTTACACTGGTCTGTGTGTCTTTTTTGTCATGCACACCCTGCTCAAAATGTTGCTAAATCTATGCCCTAGTGTGGTCTTCCAATCGTGTAAGAACTTAATTTATTATTTGAGGTGAGTAGTTGTCCACATCGAGGAATAATGACACTAACTTGTTAGGATGAACCCCACATTCACTAAATTAACCTGAGCTCAACCCCTGGTGGCTACGGCATATAGCTGACAGACGTAACTCAGGGCAATGTGTAAAGTATTTATGCACTACCAAAATAGTGATAACACAAACATTTTAAATAACAACAACTTCAAACTCAATTAGAAAAATACAGTAGAGTTTATTAAACAAAATGACGGCAAAACAACAAAAGTCCAATGAGGTGGATCAAAATCTGTGCTTTTATTGATTAAAGAGAAAATAGCTACAATAAGCTAAAACACCTATGGCAGTAAATGGTTGTGGTAGACTGAGACTTAGGCACAATTTAACCAGGATATTTGTATCACGTCTGCATTAAAAAACTAACGGAAATCTGATGCACAACCTTTGCAAAACTGGGCACACGTTTGAAGAAATGTTTAAGGGATAATTCAAAAACTGAGGGGCATATTACCAAGCAATAGCGATAATTATCGCTATTGCTTGGTTAGAGACAAAAATTTACCGCAGCGCTGCGGCGATTTTTACCGCAAATAAACCTTGGTATTACCGAGGTTTAACGCAAATGCGGTAAAAATCGCCGCAAAGCATGAATATCGCTGAAAAGTCAGCGATATTAATGCATTAGCGAGCTAATGCTCTTAGCCATGTTATCCACCTCCCATTGGATAACATGGCTAAGAACTGCTCAGGGCAGGTGTTAGCTTTTGGAGATATTCGCGCTTAGCGCGAATATCTCCAAAAGTTGGTAATAGGAGATAGCGATGTTAGCGACTGTTTTCAGTCTCTAACATCTTGGCACGCCCACTTTGCATCTCATTAGTGATAAATATCACTGACATGCAAAGTGGGGCCCAAGATGGTCGCTATCTCCTACTAGCTGTCGCTAACTGGTGTTAGCGGCAGCTAGGTAATAGGGAGATAATTTTATCTCCGCTTTCTTGGCTTTTAAAGCCAAAAAAGCGGAGATAAACCCCCTTGATATATGCCCCTGAATTTTTTTGTTCAAAATCTTCGCCACAAGAGTCAAAGCTGAAATCGAAGTCACCTTGACTGCATATGTCAGATACGGGAAGCAGGTTGGTTTTAATTGGAATACCATCAAAAAGTACTAGCCTCAATGATAGCCTATGGTCACAGTTGATCAGGATCTACGTACACTTTGAGGCTGATCCTGACGGATACCGAGAATGGATGTACCAAGGGGAACAGCCCCATCAAGTATTTTACCTTCTGACTTAGAAGGGCATCAAAATCCCTCAGCGAGGCAAGCCTGAAACTGTATCAGAGGAATCCTTTGCCATGAGGTAATTCTGGTGGTTAGAAGATCTTGGAAATCCCAAAATGTTTCAAGTCCCCATTCTCAGGGTTTCTGGAGCAGCTCCTCTGGGTCCCTTCTAAGGCTTTGAGGACCTCAGGGACAACACTTAGTGGCTGGGACTCACTCCAGCAGAGATCATCGGCAAGTCCAGTCCAGGTCCTGTTACTGGTCAGCTGTTCACTTCAGCAAAAAGTAGCCAAGTTACTCTTTGAAACCACTTATTTGTTGTGGGTACAAGAGAGGACAGGTCCAGTACTTCAGGGCTCCTCTCAGGTCACAAACATCAAGCCCAATCCTCTCCTAACATTTGGTAGGTCCAGAAATTTTTCTGAGGAGGATGCTTTGGGATGCCTCACTTATGATTAGAACCTGCTAGTTGATGAGGGTGACTCCTGGCCCCTCCCAAACAAATGGAGTAAAAGCTCCCAAGAACAACTCTGCTGACTTTCACAGCAACTATTTGCAGCACTACAAACAAACCCACAGTGCACCATAACTCTACAGTTTAAGATGTAGAGACATTGCCTTGCTTATGCCGAACCTTTGCGCCTACCCATAGATTTGTCTTGGGAAATGAGTGGTCCTGTCCTCTGTGGTTACTCAAGACTGTTTTTTGGAGTAGCACTCCTCCCACTGTGGTAAGTGCCTGCCTGACTGGGGAAGATAAAGTGTGGCCTTCTCCTGGTCTCACATTACATTTAGCTGTGAAAGGGTAGCCCCCTTTACAAATGAATCAAGTTCTGGTCTTCTTAAATTCAAAGAAAACACCTCCCACACACTGGCCACTGCCTCTGCTGTGGGAGCAGTTTTCACTTTCATTAAGGCCATGTACTTGGCAGACCACCTGTCAGTAGGCCAATGCTAATTAGTCTAATGGAGGTTCAGGCAGCTAAAAGGTAACTTTATAAACATCCTTTTCCTAAATATTTAGTTAAACTAAATCTTTATGATCATATTGGACTTTTAATAAATATTAAAATTCAATCCTTGAATTAATTTTGTAGCAGTTTCCTGTAAAAGTTTGAGATTCAAGTTTATAGTCTGCTAAGCTAAGCTATAGACCTGCCAGTGAAAATAGTTTTTTGGGCCTATTCACTAGTGGAACATTCCAATTCAAAGTTTGCACATTGTACTTTTAAATATCAAACATAATATGTTATGAGTGACAGGGTATACACAGGGGTGAGTTATTAATAGTTAAAAGCTGCTGCAATAAGGCTTCACAGGATAGGTCTGAAGCTATGTTTTCTCTGTCACTGCAGTTGATAGCACAATCGGTGCTGCACTACCCAAGTGACAATTTACCTCTCCATGCCATCAGTTAATTTCTGTTTCATATGCTATGACCTTATAGGAAAGGTAGATATGCCAAGCAGAGTTAAACCAATTTTGGCATCTTTTAAAGGGGGATAACTGGTAGCAGTAGTAATGTGCACAGAGGTCTAAATCCCCTAAAACAGATAGGGTAAGCTTTAGAGGAAAGCCCCCTGAAAGATGGTAATTTCCTACACATGGTGCACTGTGTTTTTATTCAAATAATCTAACTATTTCATTTGCACTTTCAGGTTTGTGAAAGTGTTTTGATATTGCCAATGTTTTCCTACAGTACTCACAGCAATGAAGAAACGTGTTTAAAAGGCTGGCAGTAAATTTGGAATGCATGAAATATAAAGTAAAGTACTTTTCCATTGCAGAAGCACTTTGGGAATCATTTTAGAAAGCAGGAGGCTAGAAGCAAACACGTGTCCATGGAGGCGCTGAAGCAGAAATTCAAAGTTAGAACAAAGACATCAAATACAATATAGAAAGGGCAAACACCGAGCAGCTGCAATTATATATCTATCACCAAATGCCATCTAGGGAGTGATACAGAAATCACTCAGACACTTCCAAATGTGATCTAAAAGACAAGCCAGTTCTCATCTTCCCTCATGTCAAAGGTGCTACACAGAAGAAATCCTGCCTCCCATTTGTAATTGCAGCGCGTGGGGTAGGAGGCAGAGGATATTATCAGCAATTTTATTTCTACGTTTCTAAAGAGTTGCTCGGTTCTATGCAATTTCGTCGCTGTAATTACACCGTGGGTAGAATACATTGAGGTTTTTAGTTCTGTTTTTGTCATCATTGCTGGTGGTTTGGGCTGTGAGGTTGTGTAATTTTAAATAAAGTGTTTTTAGCTCTCTAGACACACTTTCCCTTCTTTCTCGCCATTATCAGCATTTTCCTTTTGTTTAATTATTTTTATTTATTTTCGAATTTTCTGTTCTTCCTGTTTTTAGCAAATCTTTTTGCCCCAGCCCATACCAATGTAGTTAAATATAAAAAGATACGTTTCCATTTGGCATAACGAATTACTCCGTTGTTTCTAGCAAAACAAAAATTGTGTTATGAATTTGCCTGCATTTATTTTTCAGATGGCATTGCTGTGATCGAATTACTTTAATCAGATGGCTAAAATGGTGGTATTTCATTTTAATTTAACGCTGTTCAAATATGACATGTACATTGAAATGTACCTGTCTGTGAGACTGTAGAATGATAAAGGTTGCAGCACCGTGAAATATTTTTTTAAATGGCTGCTTGAGAGCCTGTCTAGTTCTGTCTAAATAATACTTGCTGCTGTCTCTCGGGACCTAGAATTCGCACTCGTTAAGAGGGTCAGAAAGAATGACTTAACATGGTTTCCGCGCCCACGTTTTTGGGGAAACAAGCACACTTTATTTGATTTCCCAGAGAATGCTTGTGGTTACAAGTCTACAGATGTCCAAGTTCCAGGGGCGGCTCGTAACTTTTGAAAGTGGTGAAGGTAGTGAACTGCCCCATCGCTTCCCAAAAAGAAAAAGAAAATAGCCCCCCTTCAAAACTCTATAGTAAAACACCTCTTCCTCCAAAAGGTTAAAATAAAATACACCCTCATACAAAAAGTCCAAAATAAAACAACCCTGTCCTCCAAAAGGTGAAAAAGCACAACTAGAATAACATTTTAAATAAATAAATTAAATAAAAGGTGCTTACCCACGGCTGCACGTCCTCCTCATTGTTCCACTTCTGAATTCTGAATCTGCTGTGGATATCAAGCTCCCCTAACCAATCCAGAGTCTGCTCTCATGCTGTTAATCAGCATGAGAGCAGCTCCAGGATTGGATTGAGCGGGTTAGGTAGGCGCCCCTTCAGGCTCTGAAGGCCTGTGCTTGGTCTCCAGAGCTTCAAAGTGCGCATGTAACTTTGGCTGGCGCAAGACTTTCAAATTTACAGCAGAGGCCATGCCATGCATGCCTTACGATTGGCTGGCTGCTACAGTGCGCAAATCAGGAAAAATAAAATGGCAATAATATACTTTCATTGTTATTTTATGTTTTACGGAGTGGCTGGCAGCGGCCGGGGGGAGGGTGGGGGAGGGCGACACTCCTGCACCCTTGTGAAGAAACTGCTGCTTACCTATTTGTGAAGGTTACAGGGGGGTGGCAGAAGCAAAGGTGTGTTGCTCTATTCTTGCTCATTACAAATGCATACCTATATGCATGTATACAGGGACTTTGAGGTAGGCCTCTACATCCATTGGCCTGTTAAAAAATCACTAACACTTTGCTTCTGTCCACCACAGCACACAGCATGGAGCGGTGGGTCAGCCCACTTCAGCCCCTGGATCTCTTGTACTGTGAGTGATGGCACTTAGCCCAATCACTAGTGAAAAGGATGATCAACTGGCATGGGTGCAAATGCAGGACTTTGAGTGTACAAATTCAAGACAAAGGGTCAAAGTTCAGGACAAAAATTCAGGACAGAAGGTCAAAATTCAGGATAAAACTTAGGGCAAAGTGTAAGATTTACAGACACATCAGTGCCATTGTGAGATGTAAAGCAGCATGCATAGGATGTAGCTAATTCGGGCCTGCAGTGCTGGACTGAGTGCAGTCCTCTGAGTGGCCAGCTTTATGTGTCAGATTGCTTCAAAAATTCCATGTCTATTCAGCTGGTGATGAGTGGTATGGGTGCTGGTACAATACTGCATGGTTGATAAGACCCATAGCTGACAGGGCGGAGAGGTCTCGTGTGAGGGTAAGAGCATTAAGCAGGAAAAGGGAGTTATTAACCAGCATGCATGAGCTATAATTGGCTGCAGACTGCTGAGTGCTAGGGGACGCTCCAATCTCGTTATCTGCATCTGGGCTTTCTTTTTGGGCACTTCTGCAGGCTTCGTAGTGGGACCGCAGTCCCAGGTTGCCTTGACTGCCAATGCCACCTGCATTCCCGAATCTGTGCACCTCACCCTGGTGGGACCACGAGTCCCAGGGTGCACCGGGCACTTTCTCCCGCTGCCGTTTACAAGGGAGAGGCACCACCACCGCGCTTAAAGTGCTGCCTTTCTCCCCGCTGAGCGGGACACTCCAATCTCGTTTTCTGCACCTGGGCTGTCTTTTTGGGCACTTCTGCAGGCTTCCTGGTGGGACCGAAGTCCCAGGTTATCTTGCCTGCCATTGCCACCTGCATTCCCAAATCTGCGCATCTCCCCCTGGTGGGACCACGAGTCCAAGTGTGCACCGGGCACTTTCTCACGCTGCCGTTCATGAGGGGGAAGTGCCACCACCATGCTTAAATCGCTGCCTCGCTCCCCACGGCGCGGGACGCTCCAATCCCGTTTTCTGCACCTGGGCTGTCTTTTTGGGCTTTCTGGTGGGACCGAAGTCCCAGGTTGCTTGACTGACATTGCTACCTACATTCCCAAATTTGGCCACCTCACCCTTATGGGACCACGAGTCCCAGGGTGCACCGTGCACTTTCTTCCACTGCCGATCACGAGGGGGAGGTTCTACCACTGCGCTTAAAGCGCTGCCTCGCTCCCCGTGGCGCGGGCGCTCCAATCTCGTTTTTTGCACCTTCCCTGTCTTTTTGGGCATTCTTGCAGGTTTCCTGGTGGGACCAAAGTACCAGGTTGCCTTGACTGCCATTGCCACCTGCATTCCTGAATCTGCGCACCTCACCCTGGTGGGACCACGAGTCCCAGGGCGCACCGGGCACTTTCTCCTGCTACTGCTCATGAGGGGGAGGCACTACCACCGTGTTTAAAGTGCTGCCTCACTCCCCGCGGCCAAGGGGGGGTCCGTCCTTACCCGTCACAGACCGGAAGAGACTGTACTGGGTCACGGCTCTAAAATTTGTCCCTTGTAAGGTACTGTGCTCCTGATAATATAATTCCCTGGCTAGCCATATATCAGCCCTTCTTTTTTACCTGCATATGTGAAATAATATACTGCTTGGGCTGTTTCATTTCTGTGAGCTGTAAACTGCAGATTCTCATTGACGCACAGAAGTGTGCTGCAGACTAGAAATTGCATATGTTGTTAATCAGTAGATCAGAAGGAGGCACTGTCTTTTACATACAGAACATTTTGGAAGCAAAATGCCAATTTGAAGTTTTACTGATAGCTCACAAATACTAATGTGTGGAAATTTGGTATCAGCAAATATGTATCATTTGAACATCACCAAGTAAAGTGTCTTGATTGTTTTGAACCTTTTAAAACTCTGTTTACAGCACACTTCTGAATTACAAACAAGTGCTGATATGTTTTGAAATGTTTGCATAGCTCATTTGCAGATATTTAGAAGTTATGTATTACAAACAAATTGACAGTTACAGTCTTTGTTTTCACACCCCCAAGAAATTGGTGCATTCTACAACCCATTTGCCATTCTATATTCAAGTTCAAGTTCAAGTTCAGAAATTTGTATAGCGCACTACTCACCCATAGGGTCTCAAGGCGCTTGTGGGAGGGGGTGCATTATTTATCGAATAGCCAGGTTTTAAGTTCCTTTCTGAAGGAAATGTGGTTCTGTGTGAAGAGAAGGTGAGTGGGGGGAGAGTTCCAGGTCTTGGCCGCCAGGTAGGAGAAGGATCTTCCTCCCATGGTGGATCTGTGGATGCGCGGAACTGTGGCAAGCGCTTGGTTGGAGGATCTTAGTTGGCGGGTGGGTGTGTAGAAGGACAGTCGTGTGTTGAGGCATTCGGGTCCTAGTTTGTAGAGGGCCTTGTGAGCGTGGGTGAGGAGACGGAACGTTATTCTCTTGTTGACGGGGAGCCAGTGGAGGTCTTTCAGGTGGCCGGTAATGTGAGCTTGGCGAGGGATGGTCAATATAAGTCTGGCAGATGCGTTTTGGATGAGTTGGAGTTTTTTCTGTAATTTGGCTGTGGTTCCGGCGTAGAGGGTGTTTCCATAGTCCAGTCGGCTAGTGACCAGTGCGTGGGTGACCGTCTTTCTTGTTTCGGTGGGGATCCAACGGAAGATTTTTTTGAGCATACGGAGTACGTTGAAGCAAGAGGATGAGACGGCGTTAGCTTATCTGGTCATTGAGAGGGAGGAGTCTAGGATGAAGCCCAGGTTGCATGCGTGGTCTGTGGGTATGGGTGCTGTGCCCAGTGCTGATGGCCACCAAGAGTCGTCCCAGGCAGAGGGTGAAGATCCTAGGATTCCGTTTTGTCTGAGTTAAGTTTTAGGTGGCTGTTTTTCATCCATTCGGCTACTTCTTTCATGCCTTCATGAAGATTGGTTTTGGCGGTGTTAGGGTCTTTGGTGAGGGAAAGGATCAGCTGGGTGTCGTCAGCGTAGGAGATGATGTTGAGGTTGTGTTGTCGCGCGATGGATGCGAGGGGACTCATGTAAACGTTGAAGAGGGTGGGACTGAGTGATGATCCTTGTGGGACTCCGCAGATGACTTCGGTGGCCTCTGATTTGAATGGGGGGAGTCGGACTCTCTGGGTTCTCCCGGCGAGGAACGAGATGATCCAGTCCAAGGCTTTTCCTTGTATTCCGACGTTGCTGAGGCGTTGTATGAGGGTGCTATGACAGACTGCGTCGAAGGCGGCGGAGAGGTCGAGTAGGATGAGGGCAACTGTTTCTCCGTTGTCCAGAAGCGTTCGGATGTCATCTGTCGCTGCAATGAGGGCGGTTTCGGTGCTGTGTTTGGCTCGAAAGCCGGATTGTGAGGGGTCGAGGGAGTTGTTGGATTCAAAGAACCGAGCTGGCTATTAACGGCTTTCTCAATGACTTTGGCAGGGAATGGGAGGAGGGAGATGGGGCGGTAGTTCTTAAGTTCAGAGGGGTCAACTGCGGGTTTCTTCAGGAGGGCACTGAGTTCGGCGTGTTTCCAGCTTTCTGGGAAGGTAGCGGAGTTGAAGGAGCAGTTGATGACATCACAGAGATGGGGTGCGATGATGGAGTCTGCTTTGTTGAAGATGTGGTGGGGACAGGGGTGGGTTGGCGAACCTGAATGGATGGAGTACAGAGACAATGAACGAAACATGTGTTGGCTGCGCGTTGGGATTAGAGGACTATATTTTGGAACAGTTTATATACTTCAATTGGAAGGAGAATTTTGGTTGGATTTGATTACATCTTGGAAACTGGATGAATTAACATTTAAAGAAGGACTTGTTTACGAACTAAGGATATTTCAAGCACGGCTGTACCAACAAATGAAATACAAGGGATTAAAAAATAAAATAAAATACCCATTGATGGTTCTTTTGGGTTTGTTTACTATATAGTGCTCAGGGAGGAATGGTAATTAAATAAAACAGTAGTTAGTGTTGACTTTAATGATAAGAATGTATTTCTACCCAAACAAACCCTTTTTAGCAACATTAGGACAATGAAAAAGAAAACATAGCTTTGTAAACTGTACCATGCAGCTTAAATGCAGCTCTTTGATGGCAGTTCATAGCTCACTGTGCTAAATTTCGTATATAACATATGAACTGCACAGTAACAAAGTATTCTCAGTGACAAAAGCTGTAACCCACTGAGCTCTGCCCATAAATTACTGTTCCTTGGTATGCATGGTACACATTCATTGTAACAGTCATATGCTACTTTAGATGATTTAAACTGCCGCTAAAAAAAACTTCTATCTGTCTCCAGAGGGTGCATTAGTAACCAGAGTTATTGTGACACTTTTATAGTTGCCTGAAAACTACAAGGAACTTTGCAGTGCCAACCTCAGTAACAAAACCACACCCCTCCCACCCTTCCAGCCTCCCATGGAAACGCCTGATGCCAGGTCCGGCCAGTCCGGCCTTCCTACCACCCTCCAATGGTGCCCCTAATTTTGAAATAGACCCTCTCTCGTGTGTATTTAATTTCTTTTATAGTACTACTCATCCGAAGTATGGTCGGCAGGGTTTCGGAGTGTGTTACTTCACACACATATTATATAGAAACATAGGACCACATGCATCAAGCTTTTGTACTGTTGCAAATGAGGCGATTTGCAGAATCTGCCCATTTGCTACCGGAAAAAGGCATTTTCCGATGCATCAAAGGCTTTAAAATTGCAAATTAGGTAATTGCAATTTATTGCGATTACCTAAATTACGAATGCATTTAGGTAATCGCAATTTGCTATTCCCTAATTGTGATGCATCAACCCTTTCATAAATGCATTTAGGAAACGCTAATTACTCTCACCTTGAAGTTGATGGTAATTTGCACATGCTTTGAAAAATGCACAAAAGTTCATTTTTCTAAGTGGTGTGCAACGCACAACTGCCCTTAGGACATGTGTGTGCTGCACATGTGCATACTTACCTTTTTTGGGGGGTGACATCAGTGGGGCCCCCTTGGAATTGCATTTGCAATTTGTGATTATCAATTTGGTAATCACAATTTGCAAATGCATTCCCTTTCATTCTTATCGGCCTATAGGCCCATAGGAATGAATGGAGTGACATTACCTAATAGCGATACACAATTTGCGAATCGCTATTAGGTAATGTTTAGGAATCGCAATTTATTTTGCGATTCCTACTGTAGAGGTGCACCTCAGCAAGGCCCACCAGTGCTAGGGGTTTGCTCTATTCTCCGCACACAAGTCCTCAGACCAGTAAATAGAAGTTGGTGCGGAAACTGAAATAGCAAAGAGATATTATATTAACCTCATGAGGTGGAACTACATTCACACAACACCCTTCGGTAGAGTATGAAGAAGCACAAGGAGTAAAAGAACCATGGGTCTTTTATACCCACACACTTGCTCAAATGAAGGCGGTACAAGCACACATAGGAGAGTTACCTACATAAATGGTGATACAGAAATGCACAGTCAACAAAGAAGGAGGAGCCAACAGTTGCTGACATAAGTAGAAACATCCTGGCATTAACAAACCTAAACAGGTGCATTTGCAGCTAAAACTCTTCTGCACATGTGCAGAGTAGCAAAGGCTAAGTATAACCAGTTCTTTGAGCAAAGCATAAGGGCAAACAACAGAGAAGAAGGAAAGAGCACATGGCTGCCAGAAACAAGATGGCTTCAGCTAAATGCTCAATACACAAAAACCTAGACCTGGTAGGCATTAATACATTCATCTCTTTTAAGGATATACTGTGTGTTGCATAGTCTTTGCAATGCTTACTCCCCATCCATCAATTACCAGGGTAGCCAGTGTATCCTAATGATGTGCCTCCTTAAGAAACGCCCATTCCCTGACAGTAAACATCCAGTTGCGAGACAACACAAATATACACACTCAGTGTCAAGTGATAATATCAGAAACCTAAGAAAAGTGTGTGAGAGCGAGATGGCACCTCACGGGCGCACCACCTACGGGAACCTGGCAGGTACTCACCAGGATTGCCCTGTTCTCATCATCGGTGCATCAAGCTCGAAAGGAAAATGTGTCCAAGAAACACAACAAAAGTTTTGTGAAGAAATGCAGTGCAAGAAAGTCACAAGACAACCATAAATGTGTCACAAACAACATATAAACCAGCATGACAACACAGATGTGCAATTTTATTCTGTCTCTTGTGTTGGGTGTGGAATCTAAAAAGAGTGAATGTGGTTATTAACTATCCAACCAACACCACTCTACTTGCCGACATGTTTCATTGCCATCGAAACTTTGGCAATTTCTTCAGGGCGTCATATATATTAAAGTCACTGCATTAGGACAAACCAGTCTCAGCAACCTCACTCGGCCATCCAGACTCGTACCAGCTGGGAGGGCAATGTCCTCATGAAACTCTGACCCCAACTGTGGGTCAGTACTCCTTCCCCTTTTCAATTTGCGCTGTGGTGGAAGGTGTCCGGCGTTCACTCTACACGTCCCATGATGGATGGGGAGTAAGCGTTGCAAAGACTATGCAACACACAGTATATCCTTAAAAGAGATGAATGTATTATTGCCTACCAGGTCTAGGTCTTTTGTGTATTAGGTTACTATGAGTGGAGGGCGACCTATGACTAGCTTTACCCTCTAAGCTCCTCTGTGTTTTCAATTCAGCTAAATGCTAACAACAATTTCTGCCAAATTTCAACACTACATTCCATATGTTGATTCATGATGCCCAAAGACTAATAGATGTGAAAGTCAATGTATAGGAAATGTTACTTAAGACAATGAGGGCTACAAGGTGTAACAGTCAGATGTCATCCATACTGATAGGCAGTGGTGCTGCATGGGCATGGCCACAGGGGCGGTTGCCCCAGGTGCAGTATTTTTAGGGGTGCAAAATCCTAAAAAAACCTAATTGTGGTCAAAGGGACTTCAGTCACATCGATGCTGTTGTCTGCAGTGCAGGTTCTGTTGTCTTACCCGCCTTTCCCAGCAGGAGGGCTGTATAAAGCTGTGCCCTAAAGCATCTCTCATACAATAGGGGCAGGTGAAAGGCTGCTTACGCTGCTTCCAGGTGGCATGGAAGCAGCGTCCCACAGTGGCACAACAGCAGAACGTCTCTTGTGGTACCACGGCGCCGTAAAAGGAATTTGTTTCTGTTTTTTATCAGGCAGAAGGAGCATTTCAAGCCCGAGTTGGGCGCTTGCTGCCACCGTCATGTTTAGGTTTGGGATGGCGGGTTGAGTCACCCAGGGGTGTGGCATCCATTCATTCTTTCATCAATCGTTCAATCTTTCACTATTCATTCTGTCCTTCCATATGTGTGCCCATCCATATCCCAACCTAGTCAACCACTTCTAAACCTATCCCTCATCTGAAATGAAATGAAATGAAATTTGATTTATAAAGTGCATGGCTGCCCATGAGCGTCCCAGCGCATCAATTCACTCATCCATCCATCATCCATCCATCCTTTCACCCATCCATTCTTTAACTCATCCATCCAAACTTCCACCCTTCCATCCATTCACTCATCCATCCAACCAATTAACCTTTCACCCATCCAGTTATCTGTTCACTTACTCATCCATCCATTCACCTAGTCACGCATATGTCAATTCATCCATCCATTCGCCATTTCACTCATCCATCCATCCTTTCTTCTAGCTCTTCACCCTCCCTTTCACTCATCCATGCATTCTTTCACTCATCCATCCTTGCATCCATCAGTTATCCATGCACCCATTCACCCATCCATCCTGTCAATCATCCAGTCATCCCTTCACTCATCCATCCATCCACTCATCCACTCATGAATCCAACCATTGACCCTATCACTCAATCCATTCTTTCACTCATCCATTCTTTTTTTCTCATCCATCTATCCTTTTGCCCATCTAGCCTCTCTTTCACTCACTTATCCATCCACCCTTTCACTCATCCGTCCTTCCATTCAACCTTTCACTTATCAATTCATCAATCCATCCATCATTTCCCTCATCCATCCACGCATTCACTCACCGATCATCCACCCTTTCACTCATCCATCAATCCTTTCACTCATCCATCCACCCTTTTACCCATCCATCCACCCTTTTACGCATACATCCACCATTCCTCCCATTCATTCACCATACTAGCCATATATCTATTTATTTACCCTTTCTCTCATCCACCCTTCCACTCACTCACCCATCCATTCTTTCTCTGATTATCCATCCATTACCCTTTCACTCATCCATTCATCATTTCACTAATCCATCCAGCCATTTACCCAGTCATTCACTTCCTTACTCATCCACCTTTTCATATTAATTATTATCTGAGCCTCTGTCTTCAGGTTTGCAGACAGAAGAGGCCCATCAATAATTTCACCTTTGCTGTAGCTCCTAAAGCAAGGGGTCGGGGTAGGGTTCACTATGCCCCTGCACATAGGCAATCTGAAAACTTGAAAGTCATGAGTCACCTATGATGCACAGTGCCAGGACATGGGGTGACTGTGTCATGGTGTTGTTTCCAGCGCATTAAGTGGGGTGTAAAAACTAAGCATGGGCGGAAAATCCATTCCGCTCGCGAATTTTGCGGATTTTCGGTAAATTCGCGATCCACGAGATTCGCGAATTTCCCGCAAAATCCGCAAATTCACGCGCAGCAGATTTTTTTTCCTTGGTGATACAATTTTGCGGCGTGCGGCGTTCACTTACCGTCATTCAGCGTTTGCCAAGTTGTTTTTCTCGATATTTTTTCGAGTGCTGCGCCATTTTGGATCTTGCTGCGGGATCCCACGGGAGTTTAGCGACGCATCGCGAGAGTTCGCAATTGCGAACATGTAGGTGCGGCGGGCAGCAACAATCTTGCGCTCGCGAAATTACAAAATTTGCAATTCTGCACAAGAAATCCACTAGCAAACAGCATAGACCTTCTGAAAATGATGATTTTTATCAGAATAACTCCTCAGGTTGACATTTGCCTGCACTTTTTGGGATTTGAGGCCTTTTGACTCTCTTTGGATCACTTTTGGATTAGAAATCAACTTTCATAAGTAAGTTTGTTTTGGGCATTACAGTTGCTGTTCTGCAGAAAGCACTCAGCAGGTGCGAAAGTTCACTCATCATTAGTAACCATTCCCTGTAGTACTTCCTGAGGGCCCCCTCCAGAGTTCAGTTGCCTATGTTTGTTTGGGGCATTACAGTTGCTGCTCTGCAGAAAAACGAATTTTCAAAAATGAAAGCACTCAGCAGGTGCAAAAGTTCAAACTCATCATTAGTAATAGTAACCATTCCCTGTAGTGCTTCCTGACTGGGGCCCCTCCAGAGTTCAGTTGCTAGTTGCAACAATTGTATGACCCTGCTCTGACCCTCACAGCAGGCTCATAGAATAGCTACAAGTAGGCCACAAAGGTCCTGGAAAAAAAAGTTGCACTGCAACAGAAAGCAAATTACAGATAAGGAAGCAGGTGCCAGACTGGAATTTTAAAACAGTGACACATTAATAAACAAACCCCAAATTAATTCATGTCAGTTGAAGCAGGGCAGGTGTGCTTGCTTTTCCCCCCCATAATCTACAGTGATGATGAACCAGAGGGTGGCATTGATGTACAAGAGGGTGGCATGGGTGAAACAGAGGGTGGCAGTGGTTAAACAGAGGGTGCTGGGAACCTGTGCTGATGAACCAGACGTAGAAACAACATAGTCGCGACCGTTGCGAGCCGACAAGTAAGTTCGCAATTGCGAACTGGTACCAAACCCTCGCGAACTGGCAGAAACCCTTGCGAACACAAAAAAAAAAATCCGCAAATTCGCAAGAATTCGCAGATTTTGCGGATTGCGAGTTCGCAAATACGCAAATTCGCGAACGCCAGATTCGCAAAATTCGCCCATGCTTAGTAAAAACTTGCGAGTCTCTCCAAAAGGACCGTCTGATGTAATTAAGGGCATGGCTTAAAACAAGGTAGCTAAAAATCTGTGCTTAGCATAGCGTGCTGCCTGACTGGTATTCTGCCCCTTCTTTTATTGCATCCAGATATATAATACATTACACCTACAACAAGCCAGGACTATTGGCTTTGTCAATGGTTGTTAGTTGCATAAAATAAAAAAGCAGCCACTAGGACTTTGTTGTATATAATATTGAAAATGCTTCAGTTCCTAAAGGATGAGACTGTGAGATAACTATAACCCTTCGTTTTTAACTTCTTTCGCTGGCGTCTTTTCATGTCCTGGATTTGTTACATTTCTTCCATCTGGTGAGGTGCAACATTTTTCTTCTTGTACTGTGAGAAAAAAAAAATCCTGGAAAAAAACAGAATGCCCTTCCCTAGACCGAGGCAGGAAGAGGCCCACTACATGCTTTAATAGCCCAGACTGGCCAATTGTCATTCTGTATGTGACAATCATCCGCAGACAGAATGACAATGGGCCGGGTGGGGCTGCTCTTGTGCTCAGAGGATGAATGCGAGGCTGCCCCATCAGGGAGCTGAGGTTGCTCGCAAGTGGACAGCGCTGCTCCCTGCAATGGCCAAAATTACGGACAAAAGGCGTTCGTAAAAGGTATCATCACGGACAACGGACGTGAGATCCAAATCACGGACAGTCCATGAAATTTACGGATGGTGGTCACCCTACTCGTGCAGATTTGCCTAAAAAGAAGCACACTTTAGTGCCTAAGTTGATGGGTGATTATTGTGTGTTTCAAACCCCAGACTGTCTTTTTGAAATGTACATATAAATTAGAAGGGTTTCTATGCCACACCTAAGTACACCTTTCTGCAAGGACGCACCACTACTGCTCTATTACAATTTTATATGATAATTTATTTACTTTAAACACCACGTTCAGGCCGCTGCACGTTCTCTTTTTCATTACATTTTTATTTCTGTATCAAAGGGTGGCGATTGAATAGAAAGCTAACCATTGCGCTAAGTTGCCAGGACCAGACCTATTAGCATTTCCAGTACTTGTTTTGACTGTGGTTACCTCTTTATCCCAAAAAAATAAACTATTTAGTGCTCTGAGATTCAATAATACGCCTTTTGCTGACCCGTTGCTGCTGACGCCTTCCTGAGAAGGAAGAAACGCTGCTGCAGAAACATGTTTCTCTGACAGGACAATAAAGAAGCAGGCAGTCTTGCATTTGAAGGTAAGATTCTAGGTACAATGCCCCCATTCCTAAATTATTACATTAGCGTTCTGATATCATCATGCCTGCTGCCAGAGCCAGCATCCAAGGGAAAAGGCAGAACATAGAGCATCAATAAATGTGCGTTTAAACAGCAAAGATGAAACCTAGGGGCATATTACCAAGCAATAGCGATAATTATCGCTATTGCTTGGTTAGAGACAAACATTTACCGCAGCGCTGCGGCGATTTTTACCGCAAATAAACCTTGGTATACCGTATTACCAAGGTTTAACGCAAATGCGGTAAAAATCGCCGCAAAGCATGAATATCGCTGAAAAGTCAGCGATATTTATGCATTAGCGAGCTAATGCTCTTAGCCATGTTATCCACCTCCCATTGGATAACATGGCTAAGAACTGCTCAGGGCAGGTGTTAGCTTTTGGAGATATTCCCGCTTAGCGCGAATATCTCCAAAAGTTGGTAATAGGAGATAGCGATGTTAGCGACTGTTTTCAGTCGCTAACATCTTGGCACGCCCACTTTGCATCTCATTAGTGATAAATATCACTGACATGCAAAGTGGGGCCCAAGATGGTCGCTATCTCCTACTAGCTGTCGCTAACTGGTGTTAGCGGCAGCTAGGTAATAGGGAGATAATTTTATCTCCGCTTTCTTGGCTTTTAAAGCCAAAAAAGCGGAGATAAACCCCCTTGATAATATGCCCCCTAGATTTTTCTACTTCTCTGTTTTATGAATTAACAGTGATCTGCAAAAATTATGTTTCTTTTTTGCACCTGAAAGGATATTTCTACAAGGTTCGCCAAATTCAGAGCTACTACGTTTTTTTTAATCCAACTCGTATTAAATTGATTCTAATATCTTTAAGCAACACATACCTAACTGGTAGGTGGTGTGTTTATTTTTGCAATACAGATTGTATTTTTATTTATCCTGTCTGAAAACATTCTTTGTCTTGCTTGTGAAACAGAAGCACACCAGGGCACCAATTTGCTAACATTTTGCTTCGTGGGTGCACCACATTTTTTAAAAGAAAATCATTTTATTGATTTATTTGTAGTTAAATTAACACAATCATAACGAGGAAAAGGGAACAGCATGTATAATTCACTCAGCACAGTTACATTCAATCCCCATTTATCGTGATGAGTTATCTTGTCTAGCACGCAGTCGCTATTCATTCCTTGATACCGCTCCCGTGGCCCCCAGACCCTCACGTGTCTCTTAGGGCACCCCCGAGCTGAGATCGATTTCCGCCCTCCAGGGGCTCGGGTAGGGGTCATGTTTACTACTGGTCCACTATGTTTTGCTTGCCTATCACTATGCCAAGCCTCAGCAGTACTCTCTCTGCATGTGTGAACCCATCGTCATTTGCAACATTAAGAAGGACCATCTTAGGGGTAAGGTCCACTGGACACCTAATAATGGCACCCATTGTGAAGTCAAAGAAGGGTCAAATGACTACACACCCCTATACCGTGTGTAAGAAGTACAACACTGTGAAAATGCAGCAGATGCATTTGGGGTCGAGAGCACTGTGCATACACCATAGGCGAGGGGGGCTTATGTATATGTGGTGTAGGTACCGTCTTGGCCCGGGCGCGACCCACCCACGTTTCATGCTGTGAGATCCTTAGTGTGCTTATGAGCGTGATGTCACCTCTCTGGTCCGGCCTTGCCAATGAACAGGTGGCATAGCTAGACCTTAGACGGCCTGGAGCAGTCCCTGCGTTTGCCACCCCACGACGGCCGCACTGAAGGGGCAGGGTGCTGACAATTGCCCAGAGACGGCAGGTAAGAGCTGGGGGGAGGACATCACCCCCAAAACTCATACCGCCTGGGGCAAACCACACACCCCGCTTGCTACGCCATTGCCACTGAGGAGACTGAGGAGACTGGGATACGTAGTCCCACCTCAGTCTAAGTGTGGAAAGTTCAAGATTTGGCATAAATAACGGCTGGGAAACGATCAAAACAAACCAAGTTGGGCCTTCTTTACCGGATGAGTGTATTATCCCAGTTAATGTAGCTCCTGTTAGCATTTCTAAAACGGTTAGGTCTGACGAAAATATTGGGCCACAAAAAGGAGGGAATAGTAGTAATTCAACTGTTTTTGCTTATGTCATAGAAGCACAATTGTGTATTGTCCCTTATTCAAGGGGTGATTCTGAACTTTGATTGGGTATCTTCTAACCTCACACTGGTCGAAACCCTGAGCATCCACAGAGCCAGAGCAGGCGGAAGATCCTTCTCTCACATTGCAGGTCAGACCTGGAATGAGCTACCGGCAGACATCAGACATGCCCCTCCCTGAACACTTTCAGGAAGACCCTCAAGACTTGGCTCTTCAGCTAAACAGACCTGCTGACCCACCCCCTCAGTGCCTTGATACCCTCACGGGTGAGTAGCACGCTTAGAATTCCCTGATTGATTGATCTATGATTTCATGGAATGGAATTTGCCATGTGTTAAACTTAAATTAATAGATTTGGAATGGTTATCCTATATCATAGATTTTGATGTTTTAATGTTTCCAGAAGCATGGGTCACAACCAGGGTGTGTATTGATGGTTTCACAACCTACAGTGTAGAAGCCCAACCTCCTGGGAAATATGGTCGAGCTATTGCTGGGCTACTTATTTTGGTAAATCTCCATTGTACCCATACAGCCTTGAAGATCGATTCCCCTGATGTATTGGGGATTACACTTAAATTCCCTTCAGGTATGAAACTGGCATTAGTGTAAATGTTTATGTTAAATCAGTTTCTGCCATCAATGAGTCTCCTGTTCTAGTTCTCTTGGGTGAGTTAATTGAAACATAACAACAGCATATGAAGATAATAGTGAAAGGAGCCTTCACCACTTCCTTCGAGCTGTCACCTTACATCAGTGAGTTAACAGAAATAAAAAACAAATAATGGAATATTCACCAGTTAGCAGAAAAGTATCCTCGTTATTTTACTGGCACTGCTCTTCAGCTAACTTCTATGACTGTAGGCCAGGGTATTCGGGCGTGCAACAGCCGTCCTCCCTCTGACCCCTCAGAGTGCAACCCTTCAAGGGAGGCTTTTACTCTAGTTGATGTTTGCTCTGATAGCAATCACAATTCCCTGATTGTATCGCTCTCTGGTGAAGCACTGAGAAGGGCCTATACTGTCAGTCACACTGTTGTACCTGAACCATCATTATCCAATAATCTCAGGAGAGTCTCTTGGCTGCAAGTAATGTCTAAGCACAAACTGCATACAGAGATATGTGGCCTTGTTGTGGCTATTTCATCTGATTTTGAAGGCTTGCCTAGTACTGCTATTTTAATCACAGTTGATAAAAAAGGGCGATCCCTGTATTCGATCTAACTATAGGCCTATAAGCCTTATCGATAATTTGCAAAAACTTTTTTCACGGCAATTCCTTGATAAATTATTAATATGGATTGAAGAAGAGCACATCCTCCCCCTACACCAAACTGGTTTTTGACCTAAGACTAGTACCTCTGACCGGGTCTTTAGCCTTGCCCTCCTCTATTGGAAATATGCACTGCTATTAAAGCAAAAACTGTAAGTGGCTTTTGTGGACATCAGAGCTGCATTTGATCTTGTTCTCCAAGAGGTTCTGAGGGCAGTTTTGCTCAACAGGGGAGCTCCAAGGAATTTGACCATACTTATAGCTAAATTGCATGTTGAGAACTATGATCAGGTCCGAGGGGGTAGCAATGGGGAATTGACAGATCACATTCCAATCTCACAACGTGTGAGCAATACAGTTTGAATGAGGCTTGTGGATTAACAAGGTATATAGTTAAACAACATTTATACTATTATTAAAATCTAGAAAAAAAAAATTATTTTATATGATGCTTAACATTTACCTGATGCTTCAAAAATTGTAAAGTTGAACCCCAATCTTTTCGTCTGTGTTGTAAGGAGTTTTGCCATAATCAAACCGAAGGGTCGAACAACACAAATACAGATTAGTGCATAAAGGCTGAACATTTGCAGTGTAGTTGCTGATTTCTTTTATCTCTTTACCCCACATTGCTGTTGACTTAATTTGATATATTACTATAAACCTAATGCTATAATTCAATTAAATGACTGATTTACTGTCAATTGACATTACTAGTTTCTTTTTGTTTAACTCTTTTTGTTCGGTATAAATACGGAGAGAAATTGTCCTCTTCTGCCCTTTTCAGACAGACAAGCATTCATCCATGTCTGCAGCAGGCATGCTGCATGTCGAATGTTTAAACATTGACTCATTCAGTGCAGACATAAAACACTGAATGGCTGAGTCCAGACCTCTACTTTTCTACTTGGCAGCCTCTGATAAAAATCTGAAAATGCCAAATACATCATCATTTATTGTATGTGCATTAAAGGTCAATGGTGATAGTGGGGTTCCAAGCAGATGGGGAGTCAGTAAGTACTCATTATAGCTCCAAGCCAGCAATTATTCAAGCTAAACCAGCAACAATGTATTTGGGAGGATTCACGGCTTCAAAATCCCTTTAAAAGAATCCGTGTAAAGGGTTAGTTTATAGAAGGTGGGAAACAATGTTTATAGATTTTCAATAATGATGCACTGTCACTGTACATACTGATGGTGTGTTAGTCAACCATGCTGACAATGATATTGCCATGCTTTTTGAGTGACAGGTGAACTGTTGGCTGTCAATAAACACCCTGTTATGTAAACTCTAGCCCTACCCACATCTGATTTGAGAGAGAAGAGGGGCTGATTTACAAAACGCTAATCCCAAAATATTAGTTGCAATTTGCAACCAGTGTGGAATTTTGCGAACTGACCTATGCACTAAGGTTCATTCTCATAACTCCACTGCAGAGTGGGTCACAATCTGACCTACCTCATGAATATGAATGAGGTTGGTCGCAAATTGGAACTTACACTAACTGGATGCATCAAATGTTGGGTGGCCTACCGGGGTCAGTAGGCGAAGATATCTGTGATCACATTAAAATGAACTACACTTTGGTGTTTACATCCATGCCATTTTCCTTAAAGGAACTGGGCTGGGTTTAAAGAAATGTTTACTTTAAAATAAAAACGTTTGTTTGAGTTGGCAGTGGTCCCATGGACCTCAGTTAATACCTCAATGTTGGACAGGGCCCTCTCTGCACATTTCTGCTTTCTTTTGCTGAACACATGTTTGTTCAAATTTAGGACTCTGTGCACTTCACCCCTGCGAACCAGTGGTATAGTGCTTGTGCTCTCTCCCTTAAACATGGCAAAGCTAGCCTACACTTGAATAGTACATTTTAATTTATGCAAATGTCCTTTCTATATGGTACTACATGCACTTAGGCCATGTAAATTAAATGATACTAGTGGCCTGCATCACTCATTGTGCTACCCGCTGTAGCAGCCTTGTAAAACATGTTTCCGCTCGACGAATGCAGCCTGTAATGCAGTTTTACACTATCATTAAGACCTAGTAAAATAACACTTTTCAGAGGCTTAAACCTTTCTTTTTAAAACGTATGTTACCTTTAAGGTAAACCATGAAGATCTCTAGGGCAGGGTGAATGGCTTATAAAAAGTATGAAATGTGTCCTTTGGTTTTGCAAATTCTGGGAGCGAAAAACTCCCCAAAAACGTTTTCTTTGTTGTAAGCGTACCTCTTCCATAGCCTAATACTGGGTTGCCTTATTAAAATTAATGAAACGTCAGTTTGGGAGCAGTTAGATAAATGCTTCTTCCCCTTATTTGATTTGACCTTTCAAATCCTCTTCAATGATCTATACTACTATTATAAAGAGAGAACTTGCACCTTTTGGCCAGGTAAACTCGGGAACCACAGCGCCAATCTACACACCCGCTACATCTATGAAAATGTTGGGGTGTGTAGATGGACATAGGCTATATAAATAAAAAAAAAAAGTAAATTAAAAAAATTAAGTTTGAAAACAAAGTAGTTCCCTGAAAGTAGCGCCGGCCGGGACCTAGCGCTGGCCGCGACGCGACGTGCATGATGAGCACGACACAACGTGCGTGATGACGACGAAGGAAGAGCGGCGGTGCAGTGACGAACGACTGTGCAGTGCGGAGCGGTGGCACAGTTAAGGAAAGGGAAAGTTTTCGAGCTTTTCCTAAACTCTCAGTGCGAGACTGTGTGATGCAGGGGGAGGCGTCCCAGGGGGGGTGAAGTGAGGCAGACAGACGACATGTCGATGGCCTTCCTAACGCGTCTGCACATGATCACACTTCAGAAAGACATCTTGAAAAAGCCGGGAGCACAGAGAGGAGGCCAGGCGACAGAAGCACGGAGCTTTAAATAGAAATCTTTTCTCAAAAGGAAGCCAGGCTGAAGCCTCAGACGGAAAGTATAGATTCGAGTTTCCTACTTCCAGGCAGAGCACGGCACCCGAAGTTTAGCCGGAGCCAGCTGCTTTTGTTTTTGGGGAGATAGAGGAAGGCAGAGTTACTCAGCGAAATCTTCCTGGGGTGTCTTGGCAATGGTCCTCCTGTAGGGCAGGTGTTCAAAGAAGGACCTTCGCAGTGCTATCAGCTGGAAGAGGCAGCAGTTATCATCTTTTTCGAATATGAGGCAGCTAGGAAAGGAAATTGTCGGAGCGGGAGTGAGTTGGGGCGGGAGGGGGGCGGGTGGGAGTCGGGGCGGTAGGGGGGCCTGGTCCGTGTCCGTGCATGGGCATGCACGGACAATGTCGGGGCGGGCATGGGCCTGGGCGGGCGGTTGGCCCTCAAGCTCATTGCCCCCAGGCAACGCTGGGGCGGGCTGCTAGTTAATACATATTTTAAGTTACTGTTCTGAAAATATCACTTTTTGAAAGTTGGTGTTTTTCTGCCTAAACCAAATGTGCCTTCTGCCTGAGTCAGGGAGACATGACTGTGAATGGGTCTCCTGTGTTGTTTTGTGTATTCATTCCTGTCATGGGAACAAAGGGCCTGGGGTGTGGTGTAGGTTGTTACTTTCCTGAGAGGGATGTCCTGGTGGGGTTGTCCTCAGCCTTCCTGATCTTCAAAGGGTACCCTGAAGGCTATGTCCACCCCCTTCCTGCCTTCTGAAGCTGCTGACGCTGCCACTGACAACTGCAGCTGAAACCTAGGCTTGCCTCTTTTCTGTTACCCTAGACAGTTTGGAGGCAAACCCAGTAAAGGGGGAAGGTTATAGAAAAGGAGCATACCCACATACAGGCCATCCCTACATACAGGGTGGCCTGGGTATAAATAGCACCATCAGAAGCTCTCAGCAGAACCCTCCTGGACCTGTGGAAGATTCAGCTGAAGGAATGCCCTGCTGTCGGAAGCAGAAAGGCTGCACCTGCTGGCCTTGAACCAAGGCACCTCTGAAGTGACTCCAATTTTCAGGGGGCTGACCTTCTTTTTTGAGCTACATTGACACAACAAGCTTCCATAGACATCCTTTTACCTGCCTGCTGACCGGCACTATCTAGACCTGCCTGAACCCGGCTGCTGGCCTCTTTTTTGAGTGCATCCTAATTCCCCCAGAGATGCCCCCCAGGTCCTGTACCTTGGCTGGCATCAGAGTGTACTCCTGAACTCTAGGTGAAAATTCAGATGTTTTGGATTTTAACAGGCTCATCAGGGTAAACAATGACAGTCTGCAATGCACACTGAAATACATATACAGTGACAGCTGCTCTTTACTTCTGCCCAAACAGTCCGTATCCAACACCAATGTGAAGCTCCATCGCTGACCGGCACTTCACACCACAACAGTGACCATTCACATTGCCCAACCTGCTTCCCTCTGGGGCGAAACTCCACCTGTTGAAGTACTATGCTACACTCGCGTAGTTTGCGAATTTTGCGTAAATTGCACGTCGCACAGTGCAAACACGCAGAGCATAGCAGTAATTGTTTGCCTTCTCGGGGTCCTCAACGTCAAGTTGGTGACCTCGAGCGAGCAAAATGACATCCCGGCGAGACTTTTTCTCCGTTCGCAATCAGCAACATCAAGTGTCCGATCGCGAGCGAGGAAAATAAACCTCCTGGTGAGATTCTCAATGCGGGAGGTAAGATTTCTCATTGCGAGTGGTCGCGTATGCTCGTGACGGCTCGCGATGAAAAAACTACCAGTCCACGGTGAGAAAGCTGCCACTCGAAAAGAAATCTACTCGAATGGCAGAAAATGACTGCTTGCACTGTGCAAGATGCGGTTTGCACTGATTGCACTGTGCGGATAAGCATCTGGCTCTGTGCAAAGAGTGCAAACAGCATTTTGCACAGTGCACTACGCAGTTCACGTAGCTAGGCGTAGCTCACATAGTGTGAAGTGCACTTTGTGTATCTACGTGTAGCGCTACTACACGAACTACGCCCAGGGTTATATCTGACCCACATTCCATTGCGGTTGACCTGACCTTGTGACTTTGCAAGTGGCTCTAAGTGCTTCTTCCTGCTATTTTCACCTGAAACTCAAACAATTTAAATCTCTGGTTCTACTGTTTGGATTTTTATCATTTTTGTGTCATTTTATTTGTGAGAAGTTATCCTGGCATATGATGTCCACTAGTTCTAGTGGGCACTTTGCACCAGTCTAATCAACCCTTATTGATGGTGTTTGTAAGGGCAACCTTATAGAAAGCTATCCTAGTGGTAGTATGGACCAGCAGTCAATAGGCTAAGACTTCAGAGAGCATGTAAAGCCAGTTGTTTTACCAATTATAATCCCTTGAATACTAAATGAAAGGACACCACACAAGGTATAAATCAAATATATATGTATTTATTCTAAACACAACCTCTCTGCACTCTTTATGAGGTCAGAGGTAAAAGTACATCACAAGTTACTCAATTAGCATACAATACATTGCACATATACAGTTATGCCCTAGGGGCCTCACGAACCATATACTAAGAAAGTGGTATAAGAACCACGTGAGAGTTAGAAAGCAGGCCTAGGGCCTGTAGAATCGCTGAGGCTACACTAAACAACCAAAGATTAGAAGGTAGGAGGCTCACGGGAGACGCGTGCATTGTCTAAACACAGTCACGAGTTACAATTGACTTATAATGGGAAACAAAGAAGTTACAAAGTTACTATTTAAGGACACTTCCGGATGGACTATGACAAAACCCTTTAGACTAGGACACTTCGAGAGTCAAGACCCACGGGAGCACCGGAGTACTCATGTTACCTCACCCAGGGAAGCCGGGTGCATAGGTGCCTTTTAGTGCCGGGTTTCGTCGTCGTTTTCTATGGAGATCTGCAAAGAAGTGCTGCAGGCGACCAGTGGAAAAGTGTCCGGGTGGATCCAAGGGTGGATCGGTGATGTGAAGAACCTGAAAGCAGAGGGGACAGAGTCTGGGTCACTAGCCAGTGACCAGGAAGGAACCAGGCGATGTTGCGTGCTTGAAGGTGAAGAAGGTGAGTTTGTCTTTTCAGCCACGAGGTCCAGGAGGCATCAATGATGACCACGCACTGTATTCAAGTTGCCTCACAAAGGTTCTAGTTCACTGCAGTGTCGGTATCCGGATTGGACCCAACAAGCCTTGGCAACCGCAACCCTCGCAGGATGTCAAGATTGGCTCTGTTGCAGACCAGCAAATTTTGTTGTGCTTCTCCTTTTCAGGAAAGCTGGAGCAAGTCTGCAGCAACCAGGATCGCAAGTTAGATTCAGGGGGCTTACTAGCTAATTGACAAGGAACTGGGAAGACATGTCAAGCTCAAATGTAAAGGCGGGGCCCATGGGACACTCGAAGAGTGTGGGGGCATGAGCTTTGGTTCAAATAATGCTCAGCGCTGGGGCTTCTCGTACTCCAATGCACAACTTACTGAGTCTTCAGAAAAGGAGTGAAGGTAGATAAATGTAGGATGTCCAGATGTACGGTCCATCATCTCTTGTGTCTGCCACAGGTCTCAGCTTTGCTGTGGACATGGGTCGGGTCAGAGAAGTCTAGAAGTCCAGTTTTTGAGCCGCAGAGTCTGTGGGTTCCGGCGGGAGCCTTGAAACTCCAGACCGGCAAAGTATCTGATGGTGCCTGTTTGAACAGGGTGGTCACTCCTTGACCACAAGGGAGATGTCTTCCGTCTTCTAGTCAGAATAGAATGCCGAAGGTCCAAGAGTTCTGTATCAAAGTTTCTTTCCAGGATAATCTGCAGTCCTGGGGACACAGCTCCTATACTTATACTAAGGATGGGAGCTGGATTACCTGCCTAGGTCCCTCCTATGGGTGGGCCTGAGAAGGGGGTGGTTACACCCCTTTCCCTTTGTCCAGTTTCGCGCCATAGCTGGGGCTAGAGTGCCCCAGTAACTGGTTTGAACCGGGCAATGCATGGAGCCCCTTGTGTGCCTCAGGCAGTGTTTAGATGCATTTACTGAATGCAGCCCTCCCTGCCCCAATACACAAAACCCCTGTCTGGGGAGGTGCTGGAACCTCCTTGAACAGGAAACCTATTGTCAAGGCCACCCTTGCTGGAGTTTCCCCCATCAACAGGAAGTCAGACTCGTGTCTGTGGCAGCAGCATCCATTTTGTGATGCTGAGGCTCTGTTTAACTTTAACCTGGTAAAGCAGTAACATACATGTCTTTTCCCTCTAGAAGGGTGGAATGCTACCCCTGCCGCCAGAATTGGCAGGGAGGGGGGTAGTATTCCAAAGTATTTGACACCTTACACGACATGTTTTGATAAATCCAAACCAAAGTTAACATTAACCACAAGGATTGTAATGCACTTAAGAGTATATGGTATGGCTATATCATAGAACAGCTGTAAGGAGATGGTTCCGAAAGCTGCAGAGGGGCTCAGCTCATGCCAGAGCACCCTCATAAAACCAAGCACTCCTCTGCCTCCAGGATTGTCGAGGCCTACAATAGGAGTGACTTATAGGTGCATATGTGTCTATATATAAGGCAGATATAGGTATATTATATCTAAGTTAGGAAAGTTACACCACCTTACCCAGGCTGTGTGAACAGACCTGTGGTGTCAGTTTGGAAGGCAAACCAGGGGTGGCACAATACATGCTGCATCCCCTGGTAGGCCTAAGGTGCACCTTTGCCCTGGACACCTAGGGTACACTATACAGTGGCTCTCAAGGGTGACCCAGTAACCAATCTGTTATGTACCTAAAGTACCTGGAGTCCATTTTATAGAGAAAGCAGATAGTCTGGGGCCTGAATAGCAGGTTCACAGGCCAACTAATTAAAAAACCAGCAAAACACCAGGAATAAAGTTGGGGGTAACCATATAGTCAGATTCCACCTTCCTACATTATTTATTAAAATAAACACTAGTTTTTTAAATTGGGATCTTTGTTCTGTTGTGCTTTTACTTTATGTCTGTGTGAGCTCCATAGAAATACTTTACACATTGCCTCTAAGTTAAGCAAGGCTACTTTTGTGAAAAGTTACCACAGGGTTAAGCATAGGCTTATTTAATGACTTTTGTGGATTGCCCTGACAAGGATCGTGTTTATTAATTGAGGGGGGTTTCCATCCCTCTCTACTAATAACCAATGTGTTACACCTGATAATTAAAAAAAATCTTTTACTTCACAATGAGGAAGGTGTCCCAAGGGGACCCCTACCCTTTTGCTAATGACTTACCACTCAGATTTGGAAGGTATATTCAGGGGGTAAATGTTCAATGTTTTATAACAGGATTTCAGTCATAAAACATTGATACATCTCCTAATGAATGACTATTTCGATGGGACACCTACAAAACACCTCTTGCAAATAAAGATCTTTTATGGAGTCCCAAATCTGTTGTAGGAATTGGCAATACATGTGGTTTTGACTAGGGGTGGGTTGAACTCATGGAGTTTCACTCTGCAGAGTTCTTCAACGTTACATGAAATCTCTGCAAGATATCACAGAAGTCCCTGAACGGGCGGAATTAGGCATGTTGTGCTCTGTATGCTGATTTTTAGTGTCAGGAGCATGTACCACACTGAAAAATCAGAGAAAACGGCACCATGAGTCACGCCAAAGGGCAATGCTTTTTGATCATCTAATCGAGCTTTGTGACAGCGAACAGTAGCGATTGCATGCAACCACTCGCATTGGGGAATCTCTCCGGGTGCCCTCCTATCAATCAGAAATTGCATCCCGCTGGGGTCTCTAAACCTCGCTCGTCAACTTACCGTTGGTGAGTCGCAAGTGAGAAAAAACTCTGCCATGCGGTGGTTGGCAGATTTTGCCCAAAACTCTGTGTTATATGTGTAACAAAGAGTGTCAAAACTCAGCCAACTCTGCCCGGCAAAGTGGAATTTATCGTCTACCCTTAGTGTGGTGACATATCAAAGAATGTTTACAAGTGCAGAAAGTAAGAACCAGTTTTGTGCAGCCCAAAACTTTTTTTGTAAATCAAGCCTTCAATAGAGAAGGATTTTCAATAGGTCCATTTTGACCTTTGACAGATCCATTTCAAAAGCGTCATATACCTTGATTTATCGTCAATGGAGGTCTGCAAAGCTACACATTTCTTTTCACAATACCCATAGTTGCCGCAAACACTATAGAAATTATTTGAGGTACATGAAGTCTCCACTGCTGAGTTAGTTGTGACTGAAGAGGTGTTAGAGTATGCACTCGGATACAAAAGGTTGGCTTACTTACCTAAAGAGATTTTACTGAGAGAGAAAAATACATAACTATTTTTTTAGTTCTCCTGGACATTACTGCTCTAACAAAATCCCAAAGAGAAAATTACACATTGGAGCACTTGTAAAAAAAAAGCAGGATAATCATGCATTATCAGTAGTCCAACAGTTATTGTCTACAGGGAAATATGCTTACATAGAAACAACATTAAGAGATTTTAATAGATTTTTTGAATTATGACTTATTTACCTGAATAATAATATGACTTATTCTGCAAGTGATTATTGAGATGCTTTGAAATGGGGTCTACAATGTGCTTGGCTGCATTCATGAATACGCAGGCACAAATGTACCATAAGATAATTCAGTGGGCTACCACCTTCCCCTGAAGGCTGAATGAAATCTGCAAATCAGAAATATAATCTGAGAGGTTTAGTACAGCCTTTTATTCATCTAGGGCATAATGATCCTAATTGTTATCCCAATGGTTCCAAATGTCAAGCCTGTGGAAGAACGCATTCAATATACAATTATATTTATAGATTTTGGTGTGCTGTACTGCGCCAGTTTTTTCTTACAAAATATTCGGAGCTGTGAGGCTACAACAAACAATGGAATACCTATATACATTAGCAGTACAGTAGATGCGAGGATTTCATACCCAAAGTTCTTTAACTGCAAACCAAAGTGCCTTCTTGGAAAACGTTTTCTGGTTTTGAGTCATTTCGTGTATCAGTATTAGTTACGTCAGCTCTTTGTTGGGGTCCAAAGCGTTTCATTGATTTAGAACCAACATTCCAAAGGCACTCCCGTCATGTTTCTGCCAGTTGAAGTTGGGGGAGTGGGGAATTGTGAATCAATAGTTGACGGAGCAGCAAATTGAAAAAACCATTGACGTGACTGTGGTTCCTGGCAATGCTTTAAGAAATTACTGCCAACTTGGTGGTCATTTCATGGTTTGGCGGGAGGAGGTGCAGCCAAGGCAATGGAGTAAACCATTGCAATATCTCTGTCGACCAAAATATAAATCGGCCCCTAAATCCAAAGGTAAAAACTTTCTCCAGGATGATTGGCTTGGTGTATCTGCCTTAGGTCCTGTTCAGCTGTCAAAGGTACTTTTTTAGGTGCTTTTTGCATAAAACTATCCAATTAAATTATTTGGTATCCTGTTGCTCATTACATTATTTCTATTATTCCAAATATGGTTGGTACTTTTACTGTGTTGCTTTCTTGACTTGAAAAATGTTGTGTCTGCTTGAATTTAACATGCACTTCTCTGGTCTGGGGATCACTTGTGCATGGCTAGCAGGAGCTTAACAGAGATTCTCTCAAATCTGTGTTCTGGCCTAACCAGGTTGTGTTTATTATGTTCATAATTCAATTGATAAAAAGTCTCTTTAAATTCTTATATCATTAAATATGATCCATTAAAGCAGGAGCCATGGCACAATTTTTCAATCAACATTTGTCATTATTGTTTCTGTTACATCCAACCGCAACGCAACCAATGCTTTTCGCACCCAAAGTGTTTCTAGAGCGGTACAGACGACGAGGCATGAATAGTTGTATGATGCATGGGTATTAAGGGGCCGATTAGGATGGCGGACAGATCGCCACCTATTTCCCCCCCGCCATATTACAATGGCGGGGTGCGGACGGAAAGACCGCCGCTGCTTTTCAGCCATGGTCGCCTTGCGACTGTGGCGGAAAAGATCTAATATGGTTGCGGTGTCTATCAGACACCGCCAGTCATATTAGGATGGGCTTTGGGGAATGCCTTTCCGTGGTGGCCACCATGGAAAGGCATACGGTCTTTGCTTTGGGGACCCGTTGCGGGCCCCCAGGGTGAAGGGGGGGGGGGGGTTTGGGGGTGCACATGGGGGTACCTACGGTACCACCCTGCGTTTCAAAGTACAACAGTGCAGTGCTGTCATGTTGTGCTTTGAAACGCACAACATGCATTTTTAGCATTGCGCCGCCGCAATCTTAAAGATGCGGGAGGCACCCGTCACTGTGGCGGGTGCATCCGAATTCGGCGCACGGGACCTCCGCCATTATGGCGGATGGTCCCTTGCCACAACAGGATGGCGGACGGACATTGTCCGTCCGCCATCCTAATAGACCCCTAAGTGTCTGAAATTAATAATGACACAATCACCTTGAAATAGCTTTGCTGATGGAACAATCCAGTCATTTCTCAGCACAAAAACAATGTTATCGTAATCCCGGATATTAAAGTCTGTGTCTTTCATAAGCCAGTGGCACACCTTAATCTATAGCTGCGAAGTTGACTCAGTCGTAGAGTAACTTAGCTTCAACACACTGATCCAAACCACAATAAACAGGTAGCTTTTGGGGTTAGATTCACACAAGGAAGGCGTGAGTAAGCAGAAGGTTTAGAGCCAGCAATATTGGTAGGTACAGAATTAAGTTGCCCTGGCTCATGTGATTCCACACCAGTAAAACAGGTGAAAGAGGGGTTTTGTACCAACTTTGGAAGAGCTGTTTGAGAGTAGCTAAGTGGCAAAGCAGTGGCAACTGGAAGTAAATTGGGGACCATGGCCGACGTGATTTAAGATACCTGAACTGGTGACAGCAAAAGCTCAGAAGAAATTAAAGTGGCTGGATGTTGATTGGATTTAGCAAGTTTTAACATTTTTATTTCCAAATCAGTAATTTCTCAACTAGAAGAGTGATAAACTCACTAAATGCAGTTTTGAGCATGCTTATTAAAAGAACAAAATTAAAAGGTTTTTGCTGCAAAGGGCTTTCGAGGCCATAAGAGCCAAGGGGGCAAATTTGCAGAAAGAAGGGGATCCTAGGTGTTGTATAACATACTTAGATATCCATTTCTATTTTGCTTCAAGGCTGCCAAGGTGTGGCTTCTTTAGGCCTGGTGGCTACTGGGTGTAAGTCATTCTCTCGCCTATCGAGACAATGTCTGCTATCCTGGTCACCAAGGTCTGCTGCTCATTAAGGTGGATACCGGCAGAGGTGGAACTAGTCATCCAATCAGAGGCACCTTTCACTCAAGTCAATTTTTCTACTGATAACTCCAACCACACAAGATAGGAATGTGGCATAAAGGAATGTTGGATATGTAGTCCAGACCCATAGAAGAGCGCTTCCTGTGGGAAACATCCTTTACGACGCAACTTTTACAACGCAGTGCTTTACAAAGCGGTATTTACAACGAAAACCATTACAACGCATTGCGCTGGGGGGCGCTTTAGGATAGGGAATTCGTTTAACTTACTATCCAACACCTTCCCTAGTGTCCACGGGGACTGGAGTTGGAATCGTAAATTAAACTATTCACTATCTAGCACCCCAAAGCACTATGCGTTGTAATGGTTTTCGTTGTAAATACCGCGTTGTAAAGCCATGCGTGGTAAAAGTATGCGTTGTAACGTCATACATCCGCTTCCTGCACTGTAGTGAGACCTAGGTGAATTTGCAAACGGGCTACATGCTTTAGCGATTACACCCTCACCCCATCCCCCATTCCTGGTGGTGTAAAGATGTCAGCAATGTAGTCCAGGCCAGGAGAAGAGCATGTCTCGCACTTCAGGAGCTGCCAGGTGAATGTATGTGCTCACTCGATCCTGCCGCCATGAAGCCCGCCTCTTCCAGTTGTGAAAGAACGTGGACAATGTAGTCCAGACCCAGAGACAAGAACGTTCAACTTTTTAGCTATAGTTTTTTCTGAGATGCAGAAAGTTAAACTTTAAAACTGCAATGAAACAATAAGAAGCGTCTGTTGAACAGCGCAGAACAATGATCATGGTAGAAGACTGGGCAGAGGGTGGTCGTGGGAGCGAAGAGGCTGGATAGGGCAAGTTAGGGGTGACAACTGTATTTGTAAGTTCAAAATATGCATAAAAGGTATTTAAACCTAAACTATAGCAGAAGCATTTTACGTGTTTAAACCACATAAAAAATATGATACCCTTCCTGGAAAGAAGATCTCTCGTAGTATCTGTGAATGACTGCTTCTGGGTCTGTCTAGATGTGCATCCAAATAAGTCGAGGTTTTAGATGAGCACAGTGAGAAACACATACGATTTCCAGTTCTTCATGAAGAAGCAAGTTGGAAGTAGCTAGAAGTTGAGACAGTAGTGATTAAACACATTGCAGTGTGCAGACAATTCACTTTAGCCCGTCCCAAAATCCTTCCCTATAAAGGGTCCTAAAAAGTAAACAACTAAGTCACCTATTGTTATACATACGTTTTGGTCGCTGGTGAGTTGGAGAAGAGGCACCACGATGGCCCAAACAGTAACTCATATCCTTCCCAAAGCATGGGCCGAGCACTTTCAAACCCTTTATGATGACACATTACCTGATAACTTTAGTGAAGGGCAGGCAACTGCAAATATAATGCAGGTGGACTCACAGGGGAAACAACCTTTACAGTGCAGTCATTACATCGCACTACCTTTACAACGCAGTCATTACAATGCAACATCCTTTACATCACACGCCATCACAACGCAGCCATTACATGTCACTACAATGCATGTCACTACAACGCATGCCACTACAACGCATGTAATTACAACGCAATATAAGGTTAGTAATGGGGAATAGTAATTTTTACCCATCTCCTATCCAACACCTTCCCTACTGTTGCACTCACTGAAGTGGGAATAGTAATCTTTACCCCTGCACTATCCAACACTTACCCTACTGTTGCACTCTCTGGTGTGGGAATAGTACATTTTACCCTAAGCTATCCAACACTTACCCTACTGTTGCCCTAAAAGTAATATGCGTTGTAATGGTATGGGTTATAATGGTATGTATTGTAATGGAATGCATTGTAAATGTAGTTTCTACAAATGCGTTGTGATGGCATGCGATGTGAAAACATGTGTTGTAAAGGATGTTGCGATGTAAAAACTGCATTCTAAAGGTATGCGTTGTAAATGTTTGCATTGCATCGTCATACATTCTACCTGCAGGATGTAGAAAGTGCTATAGGGGCAATTAAACATGGGATAGCTCCAGGCCTGGATGGCATTACTTGCAATATTTACCTATACAACAAGAAAAAATGGGTTAAGTACATTTTATTCATGAGCAGTGCTATTGGCAACGGCGCCTCTATCCCCTTATCTTGGAAGGAGCCTGAGGTGGTATCTGTACAAAAAAGGGGACTGCAATTCTTCACCCAACTCCCAACCAAATAGTTTAATTGACACACTATAGGATGTCTTCTGTCAGGTGGTTCTGGACAGGGTTCACAAATTGATTGATGAAAATCAGATCCTCTCACCAGTCCAAGCAAGCCTCAAGGATAAAACCAGCACCATAGACCAAGTATTCTGTTTTTATTATTGTATTGGAAGGTGGTAATAATTGGCAAAGGCCACCTGTGAGTGGTCTTCGTCGGCCTGAAGTCTGTATTGGACTTGGTTCCTGGAAAAAGCTGTGGCAGGTGATAGAGCCGGGGGAGATGTCCCTGGACTTATTATCAATCATTAACCGACTACACAAGGACAATCATGGGACAGCTTACGAATAAAATTTCAATCAGAAAGTGGGTGCGGCAAGTCTGCGTACTTGCCCCCACCCTATTCTCCTTCTATTTATGTTAGGTATCATAGTTCCTTGTTACCATACCAGCGGATGCACCATCTTTGGCAAATGGGAAGATACCAACACTACTGTTTGCCGATGATATTTTTATTAGTATCCCAGACACCCAAAGGTCTGCAAACCCTATTGCTACATTTTGAGGAGTTTTGTTCCCTCAGAGGCTTAAAGGTTAATGCTACAAAGAGTATGACAATAAGACAGCATAAATCATACAAAGGGAAGATGTACCTGGGTGGTGAGGAGTTTGAAAGGGAAGATGCCTTCGAGTATTTAGGCATCAAACTATCCCCTGGTATGCCATGGAAACACCATAAAGATAAAGCTACGTTAAAACACTAGGACATATCAGGTGCTATATTGAAGCAGCACCATCTGGCTGGTAGCAAACATAGAGCACCTACTTTGCAGATTCATGATTCCGAAGCTGAGGCTGCAGCATTGTAAGAATTGAATTAAGGGGTTCCTAGCCTGACGGGTATGAACACATCTGAGCTCAAGTTGGAATCTTGTTGTCCCTGCCCCCAGCACACCTTCGTACCTGCTTGATTTGGAACTGGGTAGGAAAAGCATTGCTGATAAATCCAGGCTGAGGCCAGTTCTGTACTGGCAGAGGTTACGAACTACCCATGAACTTATCAATTATGCACAGGCATTTCAGGATGTCATCAGGTTGGACCAATTCTATGAGATCGTATGGTAAAAAGACATCAGAAATATGCTTCTTTCCTTAGGTTTGTCTATCTCTTGAGAGCAACCACTCCCCGAGCTAATTCCCTCGGAAGAGCAAGTTAAAAAACTGTACTGACCTTGGGTGGCACAGAAAGAGTTTGAAAAACAACTCCAGCGGTTTTCTTTCTATGAATTGTGTGCAGTTCAAGTCCACCTCTCTGTTTGAGCAATACCTGGACTGCATAACCATTCCTTCAACTAGGAAGTTGCATGTGGAGTTCAGGATTGGCTCTTTACCCCCTAAATCGTTTACTGCAAAATGGTCCTTGCAATCTGAGCTCTCTTTGACTCACCCAAGGTGCAAAAAGGGACAAGAAATTAGAAACTGTTTAACAGCTATGAGTATCTCGCAACCTGAACCTAGGCCCCTTTATGAACGTGCCGTGGCTAAAGTTTTGGGCCACATGTGGTTTGACGCAAGGTACTAGAAGCTAATTAGTAATTCTGTGCTGTAGTTTTTTGCAGGCACTTAATGACCTATTCGATGTTTTATTTTTTTGTAGTATCATAGGGGTGTTCACGTGTCCAGCCGATTTGTAAAAATTCTGAAGTGGTGTGCTTAAAATGTACGTAGCTACTAATTTTGCACACTATGGTGCTAAGGTCTATGGGGCCTCATTTCTGAGGCTGTGCGTCACTTTTACGCCGCCGGTGCGTCACTTTTTGTGACGCACCAGTGGTGTACAAAATGCGCCTTGTTGCGCCATATTTACAAAGTGACGCATCTAGGTAGATGCGTCACTTTGTAAACCCCTGCGCCACATTATACCTGCGCCAGGTATAATGTATGCAAGGGGGGCGTATTGACGCAAGGAAGGGTCGTAAGAGTGATGCAGTGAAATCTATGAGATTTCACTGCGTCACTTTTAGGACGCCGTTGCGTCAAAATCTTGCGCCTAAGACTGACGCAGGCCCTTTCACATGGGGATTGCCCCGTGTGAAAAGACGCATTAATGGAGTTGCGTCACTTTTGTGACACACTCCAGCAATGCGTCACTTTTGCGCTAACAGATACGTCAGAAATACTGACGTACCTGTAACTCCTTGCGACATGATGCGTCATATTATAAATATGATGCATCAATCATGTCGCAAGGAGTTCGCACTGAGAAGTGACGCATCGCTGCTTTCACGCAGCGATGCGTCATTTCTCATAAATGAGGCCCATGGTGTTCTGCACCTGTGAATCTCAGGAGCGTTTGATTGCTGTTTGAAATGATCTGTGCTTTAAATTATTTTATGTCAACGGAATTATTTATTGCAATTTTCTGTATGTGTGCTTACATTAGGAGCAATTGTTGAAACAATTTTATGTACCTGTTTTATGAAATGTACTTTTTTTAAGCGTTTTGTGTTATTATCTTTCATGATGTTTTAAGGATGTATTTATTCAGAAATAAACATATTTGAACTGAACAGATTAATAGGAGTTGGATTTGCAAAATGGTGTTGTCTTTCATGGAGCATTAGCTGGAAAAGACTCTTAACAGAACAATGACTATAGTGGAAGATAGGGCATGGGGTGGTAGTGGGAGGGGAGAGGGTGGATATGGCAAACTGGGGATGACAGCTGTCATTGTAAGTTCAAAATCTGCATACAACATATTTAAACTTATATTATGGTCGACACATTTTATGTGTTTAAACTACATAAACAAGATGATACTCTTCCTGGAAAGAAGATCTCTCATAGTATCTCTGAAGGACTGCTTCAGGGTCAGTCTAAATGTGCATCCGGAAAAGTTGAGGTTTTAGATGAGCACAGTGAGAAACACATACGATTTCCAGTTCTTCACGAACAAGCAAGGTGGAAGTAGCTAGAGGAAGAGAAAGCAGTAATTAAACAAATTACAGTGTGCAGACAATTCACTGTAGCTCATCCCAAAGTCCTGCTCTATAAAATACACTATAAAGTGAACCTATTGTTATAGATAATTAGAGTAATTGTGAAAGCCAGCCATTGATGAACTCTAATTATTTTTACATTTTTTCAGCTATTTGTCCCACTTGCCTGACATTGCAAACCCAAGTCTCTTATAATCAAACTCCATTACTTGGGCTCTAGCAATTGCAAGCATTTTTAGCTTTTTCTTGGAGGCCACAGACAAAATTTCTGATTTTTAAATGTTAAAAATACGACCAATTTCAGTTCAGAAGATTTGTTTGCTGCATTTGCTGCAAATGGAACAGTCTATTTTCCATGTGGATTCACAAACCTTTCTTGTTAGTGAAAGCTAATATTGAGACTTAGTCAAATCTCAGTTTAAAAACCTCACATTTGATTGCCTTGAGATTAGAATCAAGGCCTTACATAAATATATAGATAGACTACAGCCTTCACAAACTCCCTTTACAATGCCCAAAAGCAGAGTATGGTTTCCTTCCAAGTCATATTGAACGCAAGCCACATTCTCCAGATGCAATAGGTGGACCAGTTGTTTTAGACCTGTGTCTAATGTGTCTGTGTCATGATGTTAGTTAGGGTGCACAGACAGAATATCGAGTTTTAAATATCGACATACACAAAGATCGAGCTGGAAATATCATGATACAGGAATATCGACAGCAAGAATATCGAAGTCAGGAATATCGACTTTAAGGTAAGAAATATCGTTGTTGACAATATCGAAGTCAGTAATATTGTTTTCAAAAATATTGTTGTGTAAAATATCGATGTTTAAATTACTGTTATGTATTTTAGTCTGTATTTTGAAGGTATGTTATCTATTTGTTTGTATAAGTATTGTTTTTTTTAATATGTGTTACATTTTTAGTAGTTATTATTTTATGTTAATAACATTTTGCGTTTAGTTCTGTAGCGGGTGTGGGTTTATAGGGGAATAGGGTGGGAAGTAATTTATAAAAAATGATTAGATTTTATTACATATTAGTATTTATTTAATTTTGAATTAATAGTGTCAAGTGTGGGAATTCATTTATTAATAATTAAGTATTAATTGATTGTTAATTTTCATTAATTATTTAATTGGTAATTATGTAAAATTGTGGGGGTTTTTAGGGGTAGGTTGTAGTTTATAGCGGAATGGCATGGGAAGTAATTTAATTGTAATGAATTAATACATTGTATTACTTATTAGTGTTCATTTAATTTAGATTTAATAGTGTCAACTGTGGAAATATATATATTTTTTTTTTTTTTTTTTTTTTTTTTTGTGTCCTCATATTTGCCCTTGGAAACCAAACAATAACGATCAGTTTAGAGGGGATTACTATGACACTGACCCAGATTAACTGAGGGGGACTTTCTTGGATCCTACCGGGGTATCCCGCAGTGCCAGCATCAACACCTCAATGATCGAATAATGGTACCAACTGGACTAGCGTACTGCTCAATACAACCCAGATTGTGACCGATGTCGCCCTAGTTGGGTATGTATAAAAGGCGAGGATCGAGTAAACGACCCCACAGGCAGCGAAATCATAGGACATGGGGAAAAAAAAAAAAAAAAAAAAAAAAACCCATTACCACTTCAAAAGCAGCCAAAATCTTCTCTTGTGTTGGTTACCTTTCCTAGCCATGTCTAATTTAGACATCTGTAGCATTGCTGCACGCCAGTCGGTAAAGAGAGGGGGTGTCTTATCTTTCCACCGTCTGCATATTTCTCTTCTGGCTAGCAGGCAGCTATAGAAAACCAATTTTTTACACATGCCGTCTAGCTCTGGTATAATGCCAAAGAAAATTAGCATGGGACTAGGGTTAACATGCAAGCCTATTGCTAACGAGAGAGAAGCACAGATTTCATTCCAAAATAATGATATAAACGGACACTCAAGAAACATATGGATATCTGATGCTGCTACCAAGCCACATCTAGGGCATGCCACTTGATCATTATTAGGGAACTTTGATAGACGTAATGGAGAGTAATACACCCTATGCAGAGTAAACAGATGGTTGCGACGGAGCCAAGATGGTTTAACGATCTCACCCAAAATCCTAAATGATTTTATCCATAGGCCCTCCACGTCAATGTCAGATATAAAGGTTTTCCAAAGCGAAAGGGGTAACAGAAACTCACCATCAGTCTCGTCTAGAATAAGATTGTACCAAAATGTAATTTCTTTTTTAAAAGGTGGTTTATCCATCAAGTGGGTTAGAAGATTACTCTCGATACCTATTTTAAACCTACCCCTTCCTTGGCTATAGGCCTGTGACCAACTCTGCATTTGGAGATATTTAAATCGTGAAAAACGAGTTCCTATAGTTAGGCTCAACGTCTCCCATGTGAGTAAAGTTCCTTCAACAAATAGATCCCCCCATGATGAAAGTCCGGCTGCCCTAATTGGGAGAGCTAAACTATCTAAGAGCCAAGACGGTGTACCTGGGGAATCCCAAAGGGGGGCCCTACTAGAATAGTAATCCAATTTGAGTGTTCGTCTTAGACTAGCCCATGTTCTAGCCAGGTCCCTTAAAACCTTTAGTTTGACCTTCTTGAAATATTTAGGGTCGCCAAATTTTAATAGAAAATTCGTCAGCCCGATTTTTTCCCCCCTTAAAAGTGCTGAAAATAGCTTCCCACATCCAGCATTATTAGGGGTCTTTAAGAGCATCCTGGTATGTGAGAGTTGGAAGGCCCAGCCATAGAGTTGCAAGTCTGGTGCTGCAAGACCTCCTTTTTCTCGACGACGTCTAATCTTCTTCCAAGATAGTCTAGGCGTATGACTGTTCCATATAAATCTATTTATTTCAGTTTGAAGTTTGGCAATCAAGGATGAATCAAAAAAAAGAGGGATTGTATTGAATAGGTATGTGATCTTGGGCAAAATAGACATTTTGACGAGGTTAGACCTACCTATTAGAGAGATGGGGAGAGCAGACCATAATCTCATCGATCTTCGAGCCGCCTTAGCTACTTCAGCAAAGTTTAGGGGGACAATCTTATTGATATCAGTGTAGATGTTTAATCCAAGATATCTGAGGGTAGAGCTGGGCTGTACTCCTACAGTCGGTACAGGATGATTCCAAACCATGATATCAGTTTTGGATGCATTGACTTCGTATCCGGATATAGCCCCGAATTCTTCCGCTATAGATATAACGGTAGGAAAGGACGAGTTCAGCTCGGAAGAAAAAATAAGAACATCATCCGCATACAATGCTACTTTCTTCTCCCAACCTTCAAAAATAAAAGGTTTTATAATAAGGTTATCCCGAATTAACTGAGCAAAAGGTTCAATATATAAGTCAAACAGGAGTGGGGAGAGAGGACACCCCTGACGAGTTCCGCGCGAGATGTTAAATGGCTCCGTAAGTTCACCGTTAACAAGTAGTGAGACAGAAGGGCTTTTATAAAGTAACTTAATAGCTCGCCTAAAGTTATCACCTAAGTTAAATTTACTCAACACTTCCTCTAGGTAGACCCAGTTTACCCTATCAAAAGCTTTTGTTGCATCAAGGGTAAAGACTGCTAAAGGTAAAGATGCTGATGTGGCCATGTCTATTGCTCCAATAAGGTCGTAGGTCAATTCATAGAGTTGCCTTCCTTTTACAAATCCCTTCTGATTGGCATGTAAGATGTTGTTTGCAACTTCCCCCAATCTGTTTGCGAGGGCCGAAGTAAAGAGTTTATAATCTGTACAAAGAATTGAGATCGGCCTGTATGACCCACAGCTAGTTGTGGGTTTACCGGGTTTTAAAATCAAGGTTATAGAGGCCCTATCCCAGGATGCAGGAGGTAAGGCACCATCGACTAAGATACTATTAAAGAGGTCTGTTAGATGGACAAGAATTGTAGGGGACAAAAATTTATATATTTCAGAAGGAAGCCCATCGGGACCTGCAGCTTTATTTTTTTTACTTTTAGAGATGGCAAGGTTTACTTCCTCCTGTGTAAAAGGGCGGTTTAAGAAAACCCTTTGTTCTGAATTTAAGGATGGTAGAGATATACCAGTTAGCCAGTCCCTTGCTTGACTAGGTTGTACCCTCTTATCCTCTTGATATATATCCGTAAAGAAACTTTTAAAAGCTCCACTGATTTCCTCATCTGTAGACAATAGAACTCCATCTTTACAAATGGAACTAATATTATTTCGGACCCTATCTGATGGAAATATATTTATTATTAATTTATTATAAATTTATGGTTATTTTTTATTAATGAATGAATTGGTAATTATGTTATTTGTGGTGGGTTTGGGAGTGGGTTGTGGGTTAATAGGGGAATAGGGTGGGAAGTAATTTCATTATATTTATTTTTTATATATTAGTATTTATTTAATTATATTTTATAGTATTAACTGTGGAAATTAGTTTAATATTAATTCATTATTAATTAGTTGATAAATAATATAAATTAATTGATGATTATGTTAATTGTATCATTTATGTAGGAGTGGTTTGTGGGTATATAGGGCAATAGGTTGGGAAGTAATTTAATTTTAGGACATTTAATAATCAATTGTATATATTATTATTTATTTAATTTATAATTTATGGTGTTAACTTTGGGAATGAATGTATTAATCATTTTTTATCCGTTGCTTGTTAATTAATATTAATTAATTAAGTGGTAATTAATAATGTTTATTGTGCAATTTTTTAGGAATGGGTGGTGGGGTGATAAGGTAATGGGGTGGGAAGTAATTTATTTAAAAATTATTAATAATGAATTGTTAAATAATGGTAATGAATTAATTATTTAAAAATAAATATGGTATTTGGGTAATTAATTTGAGATGTGGAAACGGGTGGATGTAAATTATTTTTATTTAATTGTTAAGTTGTTAATTGATAATAATTTAATAATGTAAAATTAGTTATGGAAATTATGGTTTGATTTCTAGGTATGTGTTGTGGTATTTATTGGGGTAGAGGGTCGAAAGTATCTTTAGTTTTATTAAATATTAATTAGTTGCTCATTATTATTCATTCATTAACTAATACATATTTATGATAATTATGTACTTTTATTTTGTGTGTGGATTTTGGCTTTATAGAGTAATGTTTGGTGAGAAAATTCATTTTTAAATGTTTTAATTTGTTTTTTAATTATTAATATTTTTTATTTGAAAATTGATTATGTTAATTATGAAGGTACACTTTTTTAGAAATGTAAACGTGTGTTGTGAATTGTGTGGTGTTATGGTGTGGGAAATAAAAAAAATTACTTTCATGTAACAATGTTTTTGATTATAATTAATTTCTATTAAATATAGTTATTTGTTTGAAAATTATTTTTTACATTTTTATAAAAAATTGTTTGCAGGTCATTTTGTTATATTTCATTACCATTATAATATGTTTCTTTTTTTAAAATGTTTAATTTTTTTTATATATGTTTTCTTTTTTTGTTTTTAAAATCTTTTGTATTGTAGTTGACATTTTGTTTGTTTTTAATTTTGTATTTACTTCAGTGGGAATATTAAGTGTTACCCCTCTGCTATCCAACACTGTCCCTTCTGTTGCACTCAGGCGAGTGGGAATAGTAATTTTTAGCATCCAGCTATCCAATGCTTTCCCTACTGTTGCATTCACTGGAGTGGGAATAGCAATGTTTACCCTCCCGCTATCCAACGCTTTCCCTACTGCTGTACTCACTGGAGTGGAAATAGTAATTTTTACCTCTCCGCTATCCAACACTTTCCCTACTTTTGCACTCACTGGAGTGGGAATAGTAATTTTTCCCCTCCGCTATCCAACACTTTCTCTATTGTTGCAGTAATTGGAATAGTAAATTTTACTCCTCCGCTATCCAACACTTTCTATAATGTTGCAGTAATTGGAATGGGAATAGTAATTTTTACCCCTCTGCTATCCAACATTTTCCCTACTGTTGTACTCAGTGGAGTGGGAATAGTAATTTTTTGCCCTCCACTATCCACACTTTCCCTACTGTTACATTCACCGGAGTGAGAATAGTAACTTTTACCCCTCCGCTATCCAACACTTTCCCTACTGTTGCACTCACTGGAGTGGGAATAATAATTTTTTACACATCCGCTATCCAATACTTTCCCTACTGTTGCACTCACTGGAGTGGGAATAGTAAATTTTTCCCCTCCGCTATTCAACACTTTCTCTACTGTTCCACTCACTGGAATGGGAATAGTAATTTGTACCCCTCCATTATCCAACACTTTCTCTAAAGTTGCAGTAATTGGAATGGGGATAGTAATGTTTACCCTTACGCTTTCCAACATTTTTCCTACTTTTGCACTCAATGGAGTGCAAAATGTAAGTTTAAAAATTATTAAATATTTTATTGTTTTAATTTATAATATATGTTTATTAGATTTTATGGTATAGGTGTATATATATGTATATATATATTTATATATATATATATATATATATATATATATATATATATATATATATATATATATACGTTAATGTGTTTCTAACATTTTAAAATGCTTTAAAATTATTAGTTTATTAATTGCTTTACAAAAAATATGCGTTTATATATTACTTTTTATAGATGTATGTTTACATTTTTTTATTAATTTTATTTCTTATATTTGTTAAAATGTACTACATCTAAATAATTTGTTAAATTAATGTTATTATTTAATTGACTTAACATTATTTTTTATGTATAAAAAAACATATTTTGTGCATCTATATTTTTAACCGATAATTTTTTCCGATATTTTAGTCATTTACATTATAAAGATAGGATGTTCATATTTTGGCTATCGATATTTTTGTGTCGATATTTGTGTATGGGGATATTTTGGTAATCGATTTTATGTAAGTGATCCGTTTGTCCACCTAAAAAAAAATACGAAAACAGATCAAAAATGCTAATTAGGTACAACTTGTAGTATCCATATATTTCATACTAAAAATTTTGAGGTGAAATGCTTTGTTGACCGTCCCCTTCCACTTACAGAACATTTCCTGGGCCTAATTTTAAACCCTTTGTTTCTCAGACTATTCCTGGAGGCTCCATAAGACAAGTTAGGCAAATGTTTAATCAAGGTAATCCAGGAGCGCTATTAAACCACTCATTTGCTCAGTGTGAGTTTTCACCATTTGTGTAACTGGAAAGATGTCAGTTCTACTCGAAGACCCTACTACACACCCAGACTAATCCATTGCAATGGCTATTTTACCAGATGAAGCTGGACCAAAACACTGGATTGTTACAATAAAAATCACCTGTTACCATATCTGTAACTCCCTTGTATCACCTAGGGCACACCCAATTTCAAATAGCCTAAATGATAATGCTCTGTAATGGTTGTCTAATTTGTGGTGATATTTTCTTTGGTCATAATATCCAGGTACATAGGGCTCTATTACTAAGTCCGCCTGCCACCGTAACGGAATGCGGGACCCTCCGCAAGGGGTGCGGTGGTCCTGCACCTGAAATTAGGATGCTACCGTGGCAATGGCAAACCCTATCCCCATCTTTGTGGTGGGTGGTGCTCACAGCACGGCCCGCCACAATGCTGGAAATGCACGTCATGCTTTTGCATGCACAACGTGACAGGCACCATGTGGTGCCTGCCACCTTGGGCATGCAAATGAAGGAGGGAACCATAGATACCCCCCATGTGCACCACCCACCCCCCCAACATCCTGGTGGCCCATTACGGGCCCCCAAATGCAAAGACCACATGCCTTTCCATGGCGGCATGCTGCAATGGAAAGGCTGATCCCCGCAGTTGTTGCAATATGGACCACATTATCCATGTTTTCCGGCGGTCGGCGGTTGAAGTGTTTTGGCCGGTAGGGAAACTAAAGATAAAAACTACCTCCGCCCAGCCCTGGTTTAATGCTAACTGTAGGATTGCCAAAAGGGAACTAGTCTCTGCGGTTAAGACACACGATAAACTTAAGATTAAGTCTAACCAGCATCTATATAAGCAGGCCATACAGAAGGCAAAGAAGGAGTGGGAGGCAGAGAAATGGAAAGACCTGAGAACTGCATTGCAATCCAGGGACTATAAATCCTTCTGGGATATAGTCAGTTGTGGGAGTAGGGAAGGTTTATTGGCCAACGAACCCAATATAGCTGCTTCGGTTTGGGAGAAGATATTTGGGGCTCTCTTTTCCCCGCTTAGTAATGATGATACAGTGGTTTCTCTCCCATGCCCCCCCCCCCCCACGAGTATCGACTGGAGGAGGCCTCGGAGATTACACCGCTGGAGGTTGAGGCTGCCATTTCTAAATTGGCATGGAACAAGGCCCCCGGCCTGGACAAGATACCGGGAGATATGTTACGCTCTGAACCGGCAATATGGGTTCCATATCTTTGTGTTCTATTTAATGCCATTTTGAAAGGCCTGGACCCCCCAGTTTCTTGGTGGGGTGCTGAAATAGTCCCAATTTTTAAAAAAGACTGTCCCCTCAAACCATCCAATTATAGGCCAATAAGCCTCATAGACGTTACCCAGAAACTGATGGGATGTATTATTCTGGACAGAATACAGGCTTGAATGGAGGATAATGGGATACTGTCACCCTTCCAGGCTGGTTTTAGGCAGGGCACATTAACTGTGGACCAGCTATTTAGACTCCAGGTCTTATTTTGGAGAACAGTGACTGTAGAGGGTGGCAGCCTCTATTTGATCTTTGTTGACCTAGGGTCAGCATTTGACCTGGTTCCGAGAGACAAATTGTGCAAGGTCCTAAATGAGCTGGGCCTGCCGCAATACATCCTTAATGTCTTGATAAGACTACATATTGGTACTTATGCCCAGGTAAGGTGCGGGAAGCAGGGACAGTTGTCATCCCGCTCTCCGGTAAAGCAAGGGGTACGACAGGGCTGTGTCCTGGCACCAACTCTATTTTGCCTGTATATTAATGGCCTGATAGATTATCTTCATGGTATTAGCAACATAGATGCCCCAAAGTTAGTGACTGGCCGGGTGCCCGCTCTGATGTTCGCTGATGACACCTTGCTGTTGGCCAAGACATCAACGGGCATCCAACGCACACTGGATGGTTTTGCTGAATTTTGTAGGTCAAGGGGCTTGTAGATAAACGTGGATAAAACCAAGTTCATGATCTTCAATCCCCCTAAGCAGACACGCCCGAACCCCATTTTGGGAGGTAGACCACTTGAGATGGTAAAGACCTTTGAATACCTAGGCATTACCCTGGGAGAACAGCTAGAATGGGACCCACAGCTTCCTAAGGCCACTCTCAAACTGACAAGGGTGGTGGGGGGATCCAGAAGCTCTATAGACAATCTGAGTTCAAGCCTGCAGCCCCAGTTATTGAAATCTACAATGTCCAGGCGAGATCGGTAGCACTCTATGGGGCTGAACTTTGGGGGCACTGGAAATCTTGCAGTCAAGCAAAGATCGAACACACTTTCTTGCGGAACATAATGGGCCTCCCTGTGAGCAAACCTCTTGTTCCACTCCCAATGGACCTGGGGCTTTTCCCGATTGAGGAGGCGATGGCATCGCGCCCCTTAGCATACTGGAAAAGACTGTGGTCTGTTCAGGAACTTGAGTCCTATAGAAACAAATTTAGGGAAATCTGGCAAGCGTTGCGAGGAAAGAATATTGGGTGTCTCACCCATATTGAGACAACCTGTTATAGGTTAGGCCTACCAGAGCTATGGGAGACCCCGGAAACTACCTGCCCAGTGATTCCTAAAAGTGAGCTTATTGGCCATTGCAAGAATTCCCATTTAGCCTCCTTGCATTCGAGCTCGGAGGTGGGAAGATTGACCAATGAGTTCCTGCAGGTTAAGGTAAACTACAAGAAGGAAGAATTTCTAGATGTGATATTCCCTGCAATAGCTAGAAAATTGTATATACAGTTCAGACTGGGCACCCTACCACTTAGAGCATTTACAAGTAAGTGGGATAGCAACAAGTCCAAGGAGTGTCATGTCTGTGGATTCCATCTGGAGAGCGAAATTCATGTTTTGTTTTTCTGCCCCGGGTATCAGGGTGCATGCAGATACTGGATAATGCCTATTTGCAGAAACTTGGGTTTCCGTCAATGCCTATATGCTTTTAGAGCTTTGAAATACGATATGCACCCCCCCATTGTGTTTGCAGTTTCGCGTTTTCTTAATACGATGTGGATCAGGCGTAGGAAACTGGGAATTGATGCCAGCGTCTAGTATGCTTTTACTATGTATTGTAATGAATAAAATGTTCGATAATGGATTTCGTGTTTAATTCTGTCTTAAGGTGTATATAACATTGCAATTTTATATATTCTATACCAAAGCTATTTTAAATGTGGTTATATTTATTATCTTATTATCTGTATTGTATGTACTTTTATGAACTTTTATGGTCCTTTGAGGCCGAAATAAAGTTATCGAACGAACGCTATTCCTGTCTCCCCTGGAATTAAAGAATGTATACTACTTTCTACCTCCCTACGTATGCTAGCCATTTCTCTATCCTTTTAAGATGTTTTTCATGTATGGCCATATAAAGATTTTCCGAATTTCTTCATATAAACTCTCATGTCAATTATTTAATTATAAACTTGTTGCAGGGTTTATATTCTCTGGATTTCAGAGGTTTTTTTTTTCTTTTTTTAGTTTAGAAGGCTTTATTGAATTAATTATGCCAAGTAAAACATTAGTACAGAACACAAGCAATGATAAAGAGTAAAGGAGAAAAAAATTAAGAGGATTTAATTTTTGACAACAAAGTATTCTTAATAACACTACACTATTTATTATACCAATGGTTCCTACTAGAGAAACCACCCAAAATGCTCCATCTTAAGAGGACTCATTTAGTACAACCTGAAATAGCCTCTTTCATAATTGTATGAAACTTCTGCCAGAAGAATAGATAGCCTCCATATTCATAGATTGAAATTCTAAAATGCAAGAAAGGAGTTCAAATACAGCAGAACAAAAGGTAGGTATAACAGTTTTCTATCAACCGATGCCTATTTGTTTGATTTAAACTTTGATGTAACCGATATAACATAATTTAAGTTCTTTAAACTTTTAGTCTCCTGTACTGCTAAAACAAAAGAGATTCGGACGGTCCATGCACTTATTAGGCAGATGCCAAAGAGATTTGGGGTTTAGACACGGCATCGACATTTGGCCACATGCAAAGAAGGAACTTCATCACTCTCCCTATCTGGGTCATCTTGACTTTATTTTAGTGCCCTTGACAACCTGCCGTAGGATATTTTTACCATCACCTTCACTGCAGGTGCCATCAGACTGGGAGGATCTCTTAATTCAAGCTGCGAGGTAAGGAAAGATACACTGGTACAGCTGAATTTGTATTGCAGCGCAATTTGAGGTGCTGCAGCGGTTAGATAAGTTGCTAAGAGCCCACTGAACACTCAATGACCAGTTCAGCCCCACACATCTTTTCCATTCATTCTTGTTCGACGGTGTTCAATCTTGCTAGACATAAGTAATTACAGATAGCTAAATGGGTGTGCAGTCCATAGGCATTTTCTCTGATCGAGATATTAACATCAATACAAGCCGTGCCACTCCTTATTAGTCTTTATATCTCTGCCTAGCCACGACTAATGTAGGGAGCGTCTCAGTTTGTGCAGCCTCTTAGTTATCCATTTGCCTGCATTTTCTTGCTGTGCTGCATTGCGTTACAGGGAGAGGGCGGGAATGCACCATGTCATCTGCTGCCCTCCTCTACGGCTGAAAGGGGTCACACCCCTCACCTTTTTCCCTACAAGAACAGTGACTGTCAGGTTGAACAAAGGTCAGCCTGACAGACACTGTTCGTGTTCAGAAGTGGCAGCCAAACGCTAGGCATGCATAAAATGTTCAGGCTTCTGGCCCCATGAGCTGACTGTGCCAGACTGCAGATTTCACCCCTGGGTGGGTGTGACCTCCTCAGCCTGTCAAAAGGGCTTCTAGGCACTCCCCCTCGTGGTAAGGGTGAGCATCACTGATCGTCTCGGACCTGGTTGCTACAGTTTAAAGTCCTAAAGTTCCCAGGGCTGAGTGTCTATCAGTGACAGCTCGTCAGAGAGTGGTATGGGGTCAGGCAACGAGATAAGGTAGCAGTCCCAACCCTCCTGGGACAACTGAGGCCTCCCTCCAGGAGAGCTGTGGTGAAGGTAAGTTTTTTTTTTTTTAGTGTTTGGTGCATGCGTACATGTATGTATAATTGAGTGAGTGTTGTGAATGGGTGTGTGTGCATGTTTGTGAATGCATGGGTCTGAGTGAGTGTGTATGTGTGCTTATGCAGCCCTCTGCCAAATTGCTGCCACCACTGGCAATATCCACTAAGACATGGTGCATTCCTGTTCTCACACTGCATGCAGCCTAGCGCCAACACAGGCACCCTTCCGCCATGGCAGAAGGGGGTCTGCAAAACAGCCAGGATTGTTTTTGTGCAGGAAGGAACACCTTCCTGCACTAAAACAATCCTCTGAAGATTTTCGTAGAAAGAGGAAACAGCAAGGAGAAAAAAACATATTTGTCCTTGTTACGCCATACCTGGGAAGGCGTAACATTTGCACGCATTCCTAGGTTTACTAGTGTTAGTAAAGCTGAGAATGTGTTAGAAATCATGGGTGAATGCATGGAAACGCCCACAATCCACCTATGGAACTCCTTCCCAGGGCAGAGTAACGCAAGGCAGCTACTTGTTCTGCCTTGCATTTCTCCAGATTTACCTCAGAACTCAGAGCCACCGTGACTCTGAATGGCATAGTATTTCTCACTCAAGGGCTGGTGCTGCCTTGCGCCGGCTTGCATGATGCAACAGTGACGCAAGCCCTTCCTAAATCTGGGCATTAGAGTCAATGCAACAAGCAAACCTATTGAGATCAGAGCCTGAGGCCCAATGAATCCAGAAAGCTTGCTAAGGAAGACTGAAGGACACTGTCTCCCTGATCAATACACCAGGGCTAATTTTATTGCTAATGCAAACCAGTGTTTGTGCCTTAAGTGAGACTCCAAGTCAAGCAGTATTCGTCTATGCGCTGACTCTGAAGTGTGTTTGCACGTGTGTAAGGGGCATATTATCAAGAACGGAGTTAAGATTATCGCCACTTTAGTGGCAGGAAACTGCAGCTAAAGCGGAGATAATAAGCTTGATAATATGCCATAGAGAATTCCAATAGAAGCCCATGTTCACACAAGAACATGGGCTTCTATGGTAATTCACAAGGGCATATTATCAAGCCCATTATCGCTGCTTTAGAGGCAGTTTCCTGCCACTAAAGCGGCGATATTTTTTTACACAGTTTCTTGATAATATGCCCCTAAATTACTTAACGTGCGCTCATTTCCTACTCGTTTCCTACTAGTTTACGCCAGTAACATCTACAGAGAATCTTGGGGCATATTACCAACAACTAGCGATAATTATCGCTATGTTGGTTTAGCGGGGATATTTTTATCGCCGAGCTGCGGCGATTTTTATCGCTTAGGAACCTTGCTATTATTAAGGTTTATCTCCTAAGCGATAAAAATCGGCTGAAATGCATGAATATCGCTGAAAAGTCCGCGATATTCATGCATTACCGAGCTAATGCTCTTAGCCATGTTATCCACCTACCATTGGATAACATGGCTAAGAACTGCTCAGGGGCAGGTGTTAGCTTTTGGAGATATTCGCGCTTAGCACGCTATCTCCAAAAGTTGGTAATAGGAGATAGCGAAGTTAGCGACTGTTTCCAGTCGCTAACATCTTGGCACGCCCACTTTGCATGTCATTAGTGATAAATATCACTGACATGCAAAGCGGGGCCCAAGATGGTCGCTATCTCCTACTAGCTGTCGCTAATTTGTGTTAGCGACAGCTAGGTAATAGGGAGATAATTTTATCTCCGCTTTCTTGGCTTTTAAAGCCAAAAAAGCGGAGATAAACCCCCTTGATAATATGCCCCCTTGTTAGCAAAGAACATGCAATTTCTAGTTGCACACCCTAGGGAGGACTTTAAGGTGTGAAAACTGAAACTGCTATCAAGAATCGTGCCAGGTCTTGATAGCTACACACCTGTGATTAAACATCGCAGGGTGAGCACTTTGCACATGTGCTGACTGCTCACGTGCAATTAGCTCATGGGAAAGTGCACCTGATGTATAATCCCACTGCAGGCATAAATGGCACTTTACCCTCGAAGTGGAATTAGCTCTCTACTTGTTATCATGTCCAGACTGACACAATGATGTTGAGAGAGAAGGATAATGAACACTAGTCGCTGTTTTGACTCCGAATGAAGTGGCGAAGGGGACCAGTCCTTGTTGTAAGACTTTGTTCGACATTAAAGTGAATTCGTCTCAAGACACCTGGAGCAGGAAGTTGGCAGCACAGGCGATGCAAATTTGGAAAACGCCAGCTGTCACAGGGATCCGTAACTCTTCCTCCACGAACGTTGTTTCCCCCATCATAGAAGTTCTTACAACTTAAGCAGCAAATGAAACATTGTCGCTATGGCAACTGCATCCGTCTCATCGAGTGACAGCTCACACATCATCTGTACCATTTGTTCTGTGTAATTTAAGAGCGTTTTTATTATCAACCTTTAATATTTAACATAATGAAGCTGTTTTTTTATGTGTAAGCAAGTACAGCGCCAGAACACCTGCGTTTTCTTTTAAATCGCTTGTCTTTCCGATGCCAAGAGACAAATCACACTCCATGGGGGGAATAAGAATTTATCTACTGAAATTCAAGAGCGATTATCCAAACTCGCTGAAAGACTCAACTTTTTGAAGGGAAACACTTACACCTGTATCGCTCTTTTGATTGAGGTTTCTAACAGGTTGTTTCCCTTACAAGTGAATGCAATATCTAATTTATGGGCGCGCTATGATGTCCTTTTTTGAGCAGATGGAAATAAAAAAAAAAAAACGTATTTACCCAGTTAAGCGCAGGGCAGGACTGGGGAACCATAAGCAGCCCTTGCATATATGCTTAAATCAATAACTCTTTTTCCATGTATCCCTGTCTCCACTTTATCTCTTCTCCCTCTTTGCCTGCTGTAGGTAACCATAGGGAGTTGGGGAAAGTAACAGAGGCACAAGTTTTCTAAGCATGGGCGAATTTTCCAAATATTTGCGATCCGCGAATTTGCGGATATGCGAATTTGCGATCCGCAAAATTAGCAAATTCATGCATATTTGCAGATTTTTTTATTTTTGCGTGTTCGCGGGTGTTCGCGGGGCGCTTTGCGTGTTCGCGGGTTGTTTTTTTTTGCCTGGTTAATCACTGCCACCCTCTCGTTTTTTATGCCCTTCTGCCCTCTGTACCACTCGTTTTCTGTGCCCTTCTGCCCTCTGCCCCACTCATTTTTTGTCCCTTTCTGCCCTCTGTCCCACTTTTTTGCCCTTCTGCCCTCAGCCCCACTTACAATGGTGCCGGTAAGCTGCCAGCACCATTCTAAAATAGCTACAAAGAGCTTCAACAGGATGGTCTAATAGATAAAGTAAAGCAGGTGCTCGAGTTGAAGGTCAAATTAAGTTACACAATCATTAATCACCCCAAGTTTGGGGTGATTAATGATTGTGTAACTGAATTTGAGCTTCAACTCGAGCACCTGCTTTACTTTATCTATTAGAGCTTCCTGTTGAAGCTGACTTTTGTAACTATTTTAGAATGGCTCTAGCAGCTTGTCGGCGCCATTCTAAAAGAGTTACAAAAGTCAGCTTGAACTTTTGACCCAATCCGTTCTGCTCGCGGATTTTGCGGGAAATTCGCAAATCTCGCGGATTGCGAATTTACCGAAAAATCCGCAAAATCCGCGAGCGGAACGGATTTTCCGCCCATGCTTAAAGATTTCACTCAGGCACTTTTCCGAGGCGTTCCTGACCCGGAATGCCCACCCTGCGCCTGAACACCCACATGAAACCTGGCGCAGGTTTCATGTGGTGCAGGGCTTAACAACGTGACGCATCTCCTTAGATGCATCTCGTTGCAAATCTGTCCCAGCATGGCGCTAGCTTTACGCCACTGCTGTGTCATAGAAGTGATGCAACTGCGGCGCAAAAGTGTCACACGGGGCTTGTAAATGTGCCGCAAGATTCTCCCCCTCCTCCCGTTTCACTCAAGGCGGATCATGGTCCAAGGACTCATCTTGTCGCGTCTTGACTGCGGCAACGCCCTATATCTTGGCGCCCCACAGTCCACACTCTCCAAACTACAAGTTATTCAAAACTGCGCGGCAAGAATCCTGTTGAACCTCCCCCGACGATCCTCAGTCAAAGCCAGATTGAAGGACCTTCACTGGCTCCCTGTGAGAGCCAGAATAGAATTCAAGAGCATGTGCATTGCGCACCGCTCTTACTGGGGAACAGGCCCCGCCATAAATCATCTTCTGGTGGAAGCCTATCGTCCCCAGATCTGCGACCTCCTACTTCACCTCTGTACCACGCATAAGAAGAGCCAGATGCGGAGGCCGCTCGCTCTCCTACAACCTGGCCAAGATCTGGAACTCTCTCCCCCTCTTAATTAGATCAGAACCTAACGACTTTTTGAAAACTTTTAAAAACTTGGCTTTTTAATAAATCCCACACTTAATCCTTCCTCTGCTCCCCACACTCCCACCCCTTCAGCCCAACCCATCAGTGTTTCTACAGCGCTTGGACGCCCTTGGGTAGCCATTGAGCTTTACAAATTGTCATTCCATTCCATTCCATTCCATTCCAAGGACTTCAGCCGGCAGGGAAAAAGTCAGTTCGATAAAAGGCTTGTCTGGCCAAGGTTAAGTGTCACATTAGGACATGCTCGCAAAGGTCCTGGAAATATGCATGGAAATTGCAAAATCCACAATTCTGCAGTAGATCTCAGTGAGCTAAATAAGAGTTGTGTTGCCCTTACACCACGCAACAGGGTACAAGAGCAACGCAACTTTTAAATTAGGTTCATCAAAGCCACCTTGTGTGTCCCTGAGTGGCTTAATAAATCTAGAGTAATGCATCGCACCGCAAATTGTTGCATTGCGTTACTCTGCCCAGGGAGGCGCTCCATTGGTGGACCCTGGGTGTTCCCACGTATCCACCCAAGATGTGTGGCACATTCACAGATTTACCTGGGAAGGCATCAAAATGTTACATATCCCGAGGAGAGACATAACGAGGAGAAATATTGTTATTGTTTTTTGTTTTTTACTCTTTCTATGTACGGTGCCTCAGGGGATTCTTTTGTGCAGAAAGTTGGCCCTTCCTGCACAAAAACAATCCTGCTTCCAACACAGGTACCCATGCAACATGGTGCAAGCATGCCTGCATTGGTGCTAGGCAGCATTTTGTGTGCCAGTGAAAGAAAAAGACAGGAATGAGCTGTATAATGTTAAATATGGTGGTTTCCTGCCCTTTCCCTATCATGCAGCGCAGCGTAGAAAGGTCATTTGCTGAAGCAGAGGATCTTTTAGTAAATGTGCCACTAGGTGTAACATTTGCACCTAATGTGCACCAAGGAATTGAGACTAATGCATCAATGGCTTATCTTACTCCCAATTTTGAAATGTGCAAAGAGTGCATGAGCTCTATTTGCTTTTGCAATTTGCAGTTGAAAAATCACAAATCGTCCTTCACAGAGCCTTCCACTCCACACTGTCAGTTCCAAAAAGTTATTGAAATTCAGTACTTTGTTTACAAAATTCATGAAAATGCCTTTTGACAGGAAAAGTTGTGTCCATATTCTTTACAGCACTCATATGTTGAGTATTTCTTTGCATAAATGTCATTTTTGGGGATGCAAGCAATAATCCGATAAAGGTGTAATATCTTTAGGAACGTTCATCCTCTTTCCTGTCGGCTACAGATAATCCTTCCTTACATTAAACAAAACATATAGTTGCCACTCTTTGGGAAACCTGGTTTTGGTTTGATGCAATTACCTTCTGTTTCTTTGGTAAGGGGACCATGAACTAACATGCTGCCTTTTTCCTGATGGGGAGACTGTGTTTGTATACATGATGAGACATGCACCCCCAGCTGAGCACCTACACCGGTAGTTAGAAGTAACTGACATCTTATTAATAATTTAGATGTCAAAGTAATTTCATTCATTTAATGTTCATTTTAATTGGGTATTGGTGTAATTTTTCTCCTCAGTTGTTTTCTTTGGGACTATGTTTCAATACCAGTGGTTAGCCAGCTGTGGTTCTTGACTTACTCCAAGGCTGAGCAGGAGTACCTCTTTGTTTCTTTTGACACCATTAGAGCTACAGTTAACTTGTCAATGGAGAGTGCTGGGATTTTTGCATCTAAATCTTAGGGTATAATCATCAAATAACACCCGCCCCTGGTCGTATGGAGATTTGTTCACCGACAAGGGGCAAATGGAAATGAGCAAACATTTACGTCAAATTTCTGAAACAACAAAATTCATTTGGGGCCTCAAAGTAGTCAATAAAGAGAATTTAAGTAAGTTAATGAGTTTTATTAAACAACACAATTCATTTGGGGCTTCAAAGTAGTCAATAAAGAGAATTTAAGAAAGTTAAAGAGTTTTATTATCAATCCAAAAAGGTTACATTGTTTTATCCAAAATATATGAATCATTTCATCATTGTTATTGCAAATTCAAATATTCCATTAAAAGGTATTTTAAAACAAGGTTGAATACCAAATTATTGAGAAATACAAATATAATAGATATAATGATGCATATGTGTTCAATAAAGGAATTCCCTAATCTAACTAAAGTAGAAAATTGCAATTTCTTCAATGAGCATGGAAAGGTGTCAGCTCAGAAACCCAATTAAAAATTTCTGTTGAGAGAATAAAATACATTAACATGAAGAATTTGCATTTAAGCAATAAGGACTTTTTTGATGCTGGAAAGTATTCTCAGCAATAAAGCAGATAAAGAGAAGGACTCAAAGGGGACCTTTCCTGACGAGAGGAAAGCCTCAGATTCTCAGAAACAGAGTCCAGAGAGCTACAACCTCTATTAGAAGACACACTAATATAAATATTGTTGGCAATTGTCCTTTTTGCAGGGTTACCCCAAACTTGTTGGTTTCTTCCGCTTCTGTTTTTGACTTTGTGACTCTGTGCACTTTTTTTGCTGCTGAATAGCTTTAATGTGCATGTGCTCTGTGTCTAAAACGTAATGCTATTTGGTTTCCCCATGATTGATATATTTGATTTACTGATAAGTCCCTAATACAGTTCCCTACATGTGCACATGGTCTGTAAATCAAATGCTACTAGTGGGCTTGCAGTACTGGTTGTGCCACCCACATGAGTAGCCCTTCTGAGGTTCCGTGACGATTTGAACCCGTGTTTTCAATATTGTCGGAAATACATAATATTGATATCAGCGAACCGCAAATGATCCATTTAGCATATCCTGGTGTTTTCGCTATGCTACAAGCAAAAGTACTCCTGTAACAAACACATTTCTGATCTACCCATGGCATCCATCTTAGATCATGGTGGCCATTTTGTGTTTCTTGCCCTCACATACGCAATAACCTCTGATCACTTCATTTCAATTAAGGACACGTAGCCTTAGCCGGAGATTCACCTCTCTAGTGACACGTGCACCTTAGACCAGAACACGCTGTAGCTGCATGACTCGACAAAGGCTGCCTCCTCTGCCCGAGGCCAGTCCTGCTGAACTGGTTCTCGTGTCCGTTGGCCTGATCGCGATTAGGCGGCCGAAGCCGGTAGCCTTGCCCATTTACAACCCACAAACATCCCTTATCCTACTTTCCTATCTTCCACACCTGGCTCCGTTCCTTTCTTTCTGAATCTTTATTAGGGGGAGGTAACGAAATTTACGATGAGGCGGTCCGGCTCTTGAATGCAATATTGACAAGGGATTGTGATGAACTAGTGGGAACCCCTCTTCGTAATGTTTGGCATCAGATATTATCGGCGGTTCCTGTGTAACGCCAAATATTTATTGTTTAGGACACAAAGGTTCTGGGAATGTATTACATGTAAAGAATTTGCCTCAAAGCTCAAATTTTACTATATAAGGAGCAACCCTCTTTGTACAAATCGAACAGACTCCTAGACACTGCCCATGCGTAGTTTCTGTGACATCTGTGTCCCTGCAGTAATAAACATTTGGTCTTTGACGCCACCATCGAGAAGCCAGTGTTTCTGTTTATTTGTGCACCAAGACAGGTGGAACTCCGGGGTCTTCGGGTGTTGTTCCCTGACACCTCTGGACGGAACCAAAACGTCCAGAACTCCAATTGGCGCCCAACGTGGAGCGACGTCATTCGGTACCGGTCCAAAAGCCTGAAGAGTTCGAGAAGCTTCGTGTGAAGATTCCTGAGGGAGGCGCCCCACTTCATCGATCCCGGCATATCGCAAAAGTGGCCCGACGATCTCTTCCACGAGGGTTCCCGTTCAAGACGGCTGCAGTGGGCCGTTGCCTTGTCCGTCGCCCTGTCTTGGACCCGAGGTGCAGTCCTTAGTACGGCGAAACGAGACGGGTTTCTCCTTGGTGACGTCTTCAGTGCCTCAGTTAAGTATTTAGTGATTGCTAGCTGGTTACTTCGTGAGGGTTGTTAAAATCCTTTTTGGTTCTTGGTTTGGTTTGGTTTCGTAAGATTATCACTGGGCGTTCTGGTTACGATAATCTATTTGGTTTAGTTTGGGTATCAATACATCAGTTCGTTTTTGGTAGGCCTAAGTTCTTGGTTCAGGTGCACATATTTGTTTCTTGTTTTGTTCGTTCTGTGTTCCGGATTGCAAAATGGTAAGTCGGAGAAATTGTATGTTGTCTTGTTTTGGTTGCAACAGTGATTCACGATTGGAGGACTCATGTCTGGTTCCTCCGATTGGGACTCCCTTGTATGATCTTTATTGTAAGCATGGTGTGGGTCCTATATCTTATAATGAGGTGTGGGTCCGCTACACGGAAAAAGACGGTGTCCTCAGTTGGCCACTGCATGGTAGTTTTGAACCCGAAATCCTTGATAATTTAGAAGCGAAATTGTTTAGGAAGAAAGCCCGGCCGGCAATGTTTGATTCTTTCCGTTACTGGCGAAAAGAATCTAAACAGAGAGAGATTAAAAGGTTGAAGAAAGAACAGAAAGAGCAAGAGTTGACTTTAGAACAAGCGGCTAAGCAGCTGCAAGTTAACGAGTCTGAGAAAGCCATAGAGGTGGCCATTAGAGAGCATAATTTAGCGATTGACAAGTGCTATCCTGCCTTGCCATCGAAAACAACTAAGATACTGGAGGACCCCGAAAACGATCCTCTGTTGTCTTACTTGTTACGGTCACCTCCACCGTATGCACAAGGTGCTACGGCTCCACCTGTACCGAATGTTCAATTGCCGGTTGCTGGACAACCTGGTATTCCTGCTCCTGCGCCTCAGAATCAAGCTCCTGTACCTCCTGTAATAAATGTGAATGTTCCTACGGCACCTCCTCTTCCTGGGTTGCCGACTTCCTTACCTATACCTGTGTCGCTTACACCTACTGTTCCACAAGCTATCTTCCTTGACACTCCTACTGCCTCGCTATCTGTTCCAACTGCTACTGTGTTCTCTGCATCTGCCAGTATGTTGACTCCGCTCTCTGTTCGTCAAAGAATCACCGATTCTGTCTCTAGCATTCTATCTCCTTTCTATAAAACTTTAATTAAGACTCCTACTTCTGACTCTGTACAAAGACGTAGTCAGCTTCCAAGTACTGAGGAACGGGGAATATTAGATTCCACGGCTCTCAGATGGATTTCGAAAAGTAGGAGATATAGTACAAGAGATGTACTAGATACATTTATGCAATGGAATGAACCAACATAACGATATGTTTTTGACGAGATGTGCTCTCTTTTACGTGAGGAACTAGAAGAAGATGACTCTGAATCGAATTTAGAAGACTTAATTAAGGTTCAGAAAGAGTTTGCTGCAGGAATGATAGTAGGTCAAAATATAAAAGAAGCGATGGAACTGATTTTAAGTTATAGAAATGATCCATCACTTCGTTAACCGAGAGATTTAGAGAAAGGTAGTACGAAGCAGACTCGCCAATATCCAATGAGGGAGGTTCCTCCAATTTGGCGCGACGCTGTACAAGCTGATGTTGCCAATGGTATTGTAGCCGCTCCGGCGCAATTCCAAAGAGTGTGGATACACATTCCGTGGAAGCGAGCCGAAGTGTTAGCAGTAAAGCAGGCTTTGCCAGACCCGCGTAAGAATCCTGCTGGATACTATAAGGAATTAGCACAGACAGTAGAGGCCTGTGTAATGAATCTGGCGGACATCAACATGTTATTTGGGAATGTAGTTCCGCAACCAATTTGGGCTAAGATTCGTAAGGAGAATCATCCAGTTGCCCTAGGTGGTGATTGGGCAGCTATCGTTGCAGCGGATGGTCAGCAAATAGGTGGTTCCAAACCCGAACCTCTAATTGCTAATCTTCTAGGTAGGATAATAGACTTAATGAAGACTCTGATGCCCGCATTGCGCGTTAATTGGGACAAGTTGTCCGCATGCAGGCAAAAGAAAGACGAAAGTGTCTCCGACTTTTTCACGAGGTTCGAAGAGACTTTTGTAGATCATAGTGGTCAGGATATGAGCACAGAAGGAGGACAGAGACTGTTTGTCGATAAATTTGTACATAATTTGTTACCTGAGCTATGCAATAAACTAAAAGATTCTTAGAGTGCGTGGGCTGTCTCTACAACTGCGCAAATACTTGCAACTGCACAGTATTATGAAAATAGGGATAAAGAGGAGAAAGAGAAATCAGATAAGAAAACGAAAGATTTAAAGACTAAAGTTCTTTTGCAACAGGTGTATCCGCCTCGCATGAATCAGACTAATACGCAGCAAGGGTCATATCAAAGGACAGATTATAGTTCACCGAGACCTCAATATCAGTGGAACCAGTGTGCGTACTGTAAGAAAGAAGGTCATTATAAAAATGAGTGTCCAGTCCTAGCGCAAAATAATGCAGCAGCAGCTCAGAGAGGTCGTGGTGGTTTTGTGCAGAATTCTAGAGGTCGAGGACGAGGTGCTATGCCTCCACAGACGAATGACCGCCCTTCCAATCACTTTGATCAACGAAATGGACAGTCTGCTCAGCAAAATAGATCTCAACAGTATCATGTTGAAGACTATTGTGAAGTGGATGAGGGATTTCAGCAAAATGGGTTCTAGGACAGCCATGGACAGAGAGAGGGAGTAGTATCAGTTCCAGTGGATCAGAGTGGGCCTTATGTCGCAGTAGCAACATCAGGTGTAGTCGAACCGTTTCTGTTGGATACTGGTGCAGCAAAAAGTTCTATCATTCATGCGAAACTCCCTGGCGCACCTTTGTCCGGCTCAACAAATGTTTCTGTAGGTTTTTCAGGCGCCCCTGTTTACAACCCCATATCTAGTCCTTTGTCTATTTCTGTTGGACCATGTCAATTGAAAGCACCCCTGATTTTGACGACAGGTTGTAATGAAAATCTGCTTGGTTTAGACTTGTTAAAACGCCTATATGCGACATTGTACTGTTCTCCGGAAGGAGTACAGCTTACATTGGGTAAAAGAATCACCTCTCCGATGTATTTGTCAATGGATGCACTCCCGCCAGAGCTGCGTTCACTCCCTGATACTCTTTGGGCGACTGGTCCTAACGATGTAGGCCTTTTGGAAATACCACCATATGTAGTCACTTTGAAAGCAAATGTAAAATTTCCACGAATTCCTCAATACAAAATATCTAGTGAAGGTGAACGTGCACTTTTATTGATTGTACAAGATTTGATTAAGAAAGGTGTGGTTGAAGAAACTAGAGGAAATGTCTGTAACAGTCCTGTATTACCGATTTTGAAACGAACTGATCCTACAAAGCCTCCAGTGTATAGGTTTGTCATTGATCTCAGAGAAGTTAATAAGATTGTGATTCCGCAGTTCCCTGTAGTTCCAGATATTACGGCCTTGTTAACATTGATTCCTGCTACAGCCACATGGTTTTCAGTCATCGACTTGAAGAATGCCTTTTTCAGCATTCCGATAGCCGAGGAAAGCAGAGATATTTTCGGCTTCTGTCTAGGAGGTCGAAGCTTCAGGTTTAAACGCGCTCCACAAGGCTATTGTGAGAGCCCATCCATTTACAGTCAGGCATTAAAAAGTCAGTTAGATTCTTTTGTACTTCCTCAAGGTTCTGCTCTAGTGCAGTATGTAGACGATCTTCTAGTGGCTGCCGATGACAAGGAAACTTGCAAAGCAGCTACGATTTCGTTATTGCATCATTTGTCTATTTGAATCACAAGGTGTCACCTTCGAAAATGCAATATTGCTGCCAAGAAGTGACCTACCTAGGTCATCTCTTGTCAAAGGAGGGAAGGAAGTTGACCCCAGAGAGAATAAAAGCAATTACACAGATGAGTGTTCCTAGCACACAGAGAGAAGTACGTGCCTTTTTAGGTATTACCTCTTACTGTAGGCAGTGGATCCCAAATTTTTCTCTTTTAGCAAAACCGTTGGTAGCTTTGACTGTGAAAAATGTTCCGAGTCCGGTGCCATGGTCTGCTGAATGTCAGGAGAGTTTTTCTGAGTTACGAAAAGCATTGTGTTCAGCTCCTGTATTGGGTACACCCGACTACAGCAAGCCATTCACGCTCTATGTTCACGAGAGAGAAGGTTGCGCGTTGAGTGTTCTGACACAGAAATTTGGTGATAAACAACGCCCTTGTGCGTATTTTTCATCAACATTAGATCCTGTAGCTAGAGCGTTGCCTAGTTGTTTGAGAGCTACAGCGGCAGCTGCGGCTTCCATTCGACAATCTGCTGGTTTGGTGATGAACAATATGCTAGTGGTCATGGTTCCTCATGCTGTGGATACACTCATGAACAGAACCAAGACACAACACCTTACCAGTGCGAGATTATCTGGCTACGAGCTGACACTGCTAGCGAGTCATATTCAGATCAAAAGATGCAATGTATTGAATCCAGCAACATTGTTGCCGGCTAATCAAGAGTCGAGTGATTCCGAGCCCCATGATTGCTGTTTTAGAACTGAGGAAGAGACAAAAGGACGAATTGATTTAAAAGACACCCCATTGTCAGATACAGATGGCACGTTGTATGTTGATGGGTCATGCTTTAAATTGGAAAATGGTGATGTGACTGCTGCCTATGCGGTAACGACTTTGACTACGATTGTGGAGACTGCAAGAGTGAGTCAGAATTCTGCCCAAGCTGCAGAATTAATAGCTCTAACAAGAGCGTGTGTTTTAGCTAAGGGAAAGAGAGTGAATGTGTTTACAGATAGTCAGTACGCATTTGGCGTGGCCCATAGTTTTGGCCGTTTGTGGAAAGAAAGAGGTTTCATTACATCCCATGGGACTAAGATTCAACATGGTCAGCTAGTTAACGACTTGTTGGAATCTCTAACCTTGCCGACTGCAGTTGCGATTGTGAAGTGCAGTGCTCATAAAGCAATCACGGATGATGTTGGTCGTGGGAATGCTTTTGCTGATGAGACCGCTAAACAAACAGCTAGAGATATGATGAGTAGAATGTATGTTGCTACGTCTGCAAGATGGATTTCCGAGTCTGGAATGTGTGAGGATACAGTGGAAAGTGTGAAAGAGATTCAGAAAGAGGCAACTGAGGAGGAAAAACGTGCATGGAAAGAAAGTACGGGCAAGTTGGATTCGAGTGGGTGTTGGATTGATTTGTCAGAACAACAGCGTTGGATGTTGCCTGATGCGTATGTGCTTGCAGTGGTGACAATGGCGCATGGAGTAGCGCATATAAGTTCTAAAGGAATCTGTAAGATGTTAGCTCCGGTCTGGAAGAATGATGGGATCAGTAAATGTGCAGAGAGAGTGGGGAAAAATTGTATGGTATGCCTGATGCATAATCCTGGCAAGGGAACCCCAACTCCTGCTGGTCACTTCGCTCCTCCTTCCTGCCCCTTTGAAGTGATTCAGCTAGATTTCATACACATGGATCGCTGTAATAATCTAAAATACGTCCTGGTGGTAGTTTGTGCTTTTTCCAGATGGATCGAAGCATATCCACTAAAGGACAATACTGCCCTATCAACTGCCAAAATTCTTCTCAAAGAATATTTCCCTAGGTATGGAATGCCACGGATTGTATGGTCAGATAACGGAAGTGAGTTTATAGGGAAAGTTATGCAGAGTGTGTGTGCCGGTTTGGGCATCAAACAGAAATTTCATAGTGCAAACCATCCCCAGTCTGCTGGTTTAGTTGAGGGTTACAATGGCACCCTCAAACTAAAACTTGCTAAAATACAGGCATCCACGGGTTTATCCTGGCCAGACGCACTACCCTTGGCTTTGTTATCAACGAGAGCGACTGTGCATTCTAGAGTAGGGCTTAGTCCCTACGAAATTGTTTTTGGCCGCCCTGCGAATGTTTGGGGAGTGCCTAGGCCGAAAGAGTTTTGTTCTCTAGAATATCCTATGTGATCGATTACCTTTACGACTTGACTGCTAAATTGAGTCTTATTCACCAACAGGTTTTCGATGCATTGCCAAAGCCTCCGGAGAGTCCAGGTCATCAGCTGAAACCCGGCGACCACGTTGTGGTCCGAAATTTCGCGAGGACAAAGAACCTTCAGCCCAAGTTTGTCGGACCCTTCCAAGTGCTGCTTGCAACAAGAACTGCCGTTCGTGTGGCTGGACGTAAGCACTGGATACACGCAACTCATGTCAAACGTGTACCTTTGCCACTTCCTTACGACGACTGGGTGAAGAAGGGAATTGGTGCCTCTGAATACGAGCAAACACCCAAGTTTATCCCTTTCAGCGATGCCGAATTGGTAACTGACACTCCGAACTCTGACTCTCCTCCTGAAAAGACTCCTTTGAACTCTGAACATTTGTCCTCTGCATCAGAAAAAACTCAGTCATCTGCGAACCTGAACACTGCAACAGCTACTAAGGATACATTATTTTCTGATCAAACAGTTCCTGCAAAACTAAGATACAACTTACGACCTCGTAATATGGACAAATAAAGCAGGAAACTGCCTATTGTGATATTTGAAATTTTGAACTTTTGCCTTCAGCCAGGAAGTTTGCTATTGTTTTATTGTTTTTAATAATTGCCTTGCCGTCTGGGTAGCCGTATGGTCGTGGCTGTGTACCTAGTTGAATCTGCGGGGGTCTGACACAAGGTCGATCTTTCTGTTGGTTCTGGGAACTCCCAGGGCTGATAGAGGCATTTTCATCTACGTACACATCATCAGTGGTCGCGAGCGGATTGTAGAAGATGGAGCTTCCTGCGCTGCAACGAGAAAATGTGATTTATGTTCGCAGAAATAGATTTTACAGAATTCTTCACAGCAAATGCTTTCTGATACAATGTGCCATTACATTTTTGATTGTTTTGATAACGTTGGTGGGTGGAATCGTCTTTGGTATGAGTTTGATTTTTATGCCAGTAACTACAGTACCTCCCCTTGATCCTGCTACTTCTACTGTTTCTTCTATACACTCTTTTCACTCGTTTCCTGAACATGAGCAAGCTCGACGCTCAGAATTTATCAATAACACTTTTGTGCAGCTCTTGCACCAACACCAACTGGTAGTTAACACTACAGACTGCTGGGTGTGTGGCTTGATACCCCACACTATGGATAAAGGTATTCCCTATCTGGTTTTGCCTTTCAGCTATAATGGATCATTTCAGGCCCTTCAAACCATCTTTGCTTATGCCCTTGAAACCTATCCTCCACGTCCACCACGTTCCACTAAATATAACTCTGCCAACAAAGCTTTAGTCCAGGGAATTATTGACATGATCAAGGACGTCAATAATACTTCATCTTACCCTAGAGACGAATTGCGAGTATATTTGAGTTGGAATTCTTCAGAGTATCGCCTTAGTTTGGGAGAAAGCAAGCGTAAAAGCTCAACTCCAATCTGGGTCGTACCTCACCGAGGTCAGGTCTGTTTGCAAGGTAATGGGAGAAATCCGAGAGCTCAGCTGGGGAGGAGTGAGTGCGTAGAGACTTACGTGTTTCCGTCTAACTCTTCCCCTGCTTTTCTTACTGATAGGGGTACCTACTTCATCTGTCAAGACAGAGCATATACATGGTTGCCTGCTGACTTTTCAGGATCATGTTATATTGCTCGATTATTGCCTCCAACATACACTGCTTCATCTGACTATCACAAGACCAGAGTAGCAAGAGGTGTCTTCAGCAAGGAAGATACCGCTGGTCAGGAAGCTGGAGACTTCTTCAAAGGTTTCCTTCCGTTCTGGGGGCCTATGGCCAATAGTAGAAACATACGTCAGCTAACACGGGTAGTTGAATCTACTATTACCGAAACTGCTGGTGCCCTTAGCAATTTGACAGCTGAGCTTCAGGCGGATAGACTCATGACGTTGCAGAACCGTATGGTTCTAGACGTAATACTTGCAGATCGAGGTGGGGTATGCAGAATGATCCAATCGAGCTGCTGTGTCTTTATTCCCAATAATGCTCCAACAGTCTATGAGGCGATCTCTAAGCTACACAAGATTTACGACTCTATACACGTAGACAAGGGAAACTGGTCCTTCATGGAGTGGTTTTGGACTCTGATATCAGCGTGGGGATGGAAGGTTCTGATGGTCATTGGTGTCATCTTAGTATTCCTATTCTCATGCTGCCTGATTATCCAGTGTGGTCCAGCTCTGTGTAGTCTTTGTGCTGCAACCTGTTTTAGAAAACCACCTGCGTTTGGAGAAAAGGCGCGAGAAAGGATGATGATACAACAACATGTCACTGACCTAATGAGCATAGAATTAGACTCTGACATAGACTGAGTAATTGCCTATGTAAGGGCAAATGGAGGGTCTGAGGTTCCGTGACGATTTGAACCCGTGTTTTCAATATTGTCGGAAATACATAATATTGATATCAGCGAACCGCAAATGATCCATTTAGTATATCCTGGTGTTTTCGCTACGCTACGAGCAAAAGTACTCCTGTAACAAACACATTTCTGATCTACCCATGGCATCCATCTTAGATCATGGTGGCCATTTTGTGTTTCTTGCCCTCACATACGCAATAACCTCTGATCACTTCATTTCAATTAAGGACACGTAGCCTTAGCCGGAGATTCACCTCTCTAGTAGCACGTGCACCTTAGACCAGAACACGCTGTAGCTGCATGACTCGACAAAGGCTGCCTCCTCTGCCCGAGGCCAGTCCTGCTGAACTGGTTCTCGTGTCCGTTGGCCTGATCGCGATTAGGCGCGCGAAGCCGGTAGCCTTGCCCATTTACAACCCACAAACATCCCTTATCCTACTTTCCTATCTTCCACACCTGGCTCCGTTCCTTTCTTTCTGAATCTTTATTAGGGGGAGGTAACGAAATTTACGATGAGGCGGTCCGGCTCTTGAATGCAATATTGACAAGGGATTGTGATGAACTAGTGGGAACCCCTCTTCGTAATGTTTGGCATCAGATATTATCGGCGGTTCCTGTGTAACGCCAAATATTTATTGTTTAGGACACAAAGGTTCTGGGAATGTATTACATGTAAAGAATTTGCCTCAAAGCTCAAATTTTACTATATAAGGAGCAACCCTCTTTGTACAAATCAAACAGGCTCCTAGACACTGCCCATGCGTAGTTTCTGTGACTTCTGTGTCCCTGCAGTAATAAACCTTTGGTCTTTGACGCCACCATCGAGAAGCCCGTGTTTCTGTTTATTTGTGCACCAAGACAGGTGGAACTCCGAGGTCTTCGGGTGTTGTTCCCTGCCACCTCTGGACGGAACCAAAAAGTCCAGAACTCCACTTCAGACAAGTCTCAGGGCTGCCACTGTAGAGCCTGTATGTGCATGTTTCAACTGCCATTTCGACCTGGCAAGTTCACCTATTATTATTATTATTATTATGTTTCTTATATAGCGCCTGAATCGACCCCCGAAGGGGTATCTCCGCGCTTGCCTTGGGAACCCATCCTGGCTTTTCCCTGTGAGATAGCCCCTACAGGGCATCCCCAAGGTGAAGGCCAGGCATCCCAACGCGGGGGGCCGTTGTGGAGATTAAGCAAGCTTAATGCCCAGAGTTGCAGAGTGTGAACCCATGATTAGGTCAGGCACCAAAGCGAGAATTATCGAGTCCATGGACATTTGAGCTCAAGACCCTGCCGCGTCGGGAATTGAACCCTGGTCCCGGTCTGACCTCTGCTTCAGGGTCTGCCTGCTCTAACCAGTGAGCCACACTTCTCCACCTACTTGCCAAGCCCCAACCTTCCATTTCATTGACATATATGTCATCCCTAAGGTAGGGTCTAGGTATCTCCATGGGTAGGGTGCAGTCTATTTCAAAAATAGGACATGTACTTTGGAGTTTTACCTGTCCTGGTAGTGAAAACTGCTCAATTATTTATTCACTACAACAAGGCCTGTCTCTCCCATAGGTTATCACCAGAGCTGCCTTGTAACACCGAGTGTAACTTCCAATGGGGAAAAGATAGAAAGAGTAAGGTTGGTGTCTATGGACTCCCCATTTAAAAACACATCTCTTAGTAATGTTGTTTTTCAAAATTGCCGGTCGAAAATGCACTTTTAGGAAGTAGGCATTTTCTTACTTTAACCATTCTGTGCCTCTCATAGAATACATGTCTGGGTCGGGTGACTGCTGGGCTTTGTGCCTCCCCTCTAGACAGTCACACACAAAGGGAGCTAAGGTGTGCTTGCATATCCTGATAGCCCATCGAAAGTCTGATGGGTCTTGCTGAGCTAGAGTGAGAGGGAGAAGATGACACTTGCACCGGAATATGGCTATTCTTGCCCCCACACAAAGAGTTGCATATCCCAATGTAGTGTATCTGAAGTCAGGGCAAGGAAGGGCAGGGTCTTGTGCACCACTAAGACATTTCTTTTAAGTCTCCCTACTTCAAAGGCTAAAATGGTTATAAATACTAGACCTTTGACACCATATACTCAGAACACTTCTGTACTGAGGACATTCCGCCAGGAAAAAGAGCTGCTGTACTGCCAGGAGGGACTGCCACTTTGCTGCTTGCTTTGCTGTGTTGGCTTGCTTCTTACTGCGTTGTGCCTGGCAGTGAGAGGACTAGACCTTACTCTCTACATTCTACATCTCCAAACGTTCTCCAAGTGCATGTTTGAGCAAGCCTCCTGTTACTATAGACTCAGAGATATCAAAGACTTCACATGCATCTTGCTATCAGCACCTGGGCTCCTCTACTGTGAGTCCTACTCTGCCAAGGGGTGCTAAATGCAGTCCTGGGCCATTGAAAGCATCATTCAGAACCAGTGCTTTCCCTGTGAAATTGATGCACTGATGCTACCCGCACCGAAGGGTGGACACCACTCGCCGAGTGCACGATGCAAAAACCTTGACTTACGATGAACCTCCAACTTTGTCAATGCAGCACCTCTAAATCACTGCGGATCTTTGAATCTCAGACAACTTATCGCCAATGGATTTGATGCCCGTCCCCAACTCCAGGGTATTCTGGGCCCTGCGTGCTTCAAACCAATGCATCGCTTTCAGCCCAGTGGTTTGACATTGACGCCTCGAAGCCGACACACATTGCTTTTGACATCATCACATCAACAACCTTGCCCAACTTCCGATCCCACACATCGCCTGCGAAGTGACGCGTCACCTCTGTGTTTCAATGCATCACCCTGAGCATCGTCGCTTCCAAGGTCTGTGTGACTTCTGTAACCGGCTTGTGCTCCATTACAGTTGGACTGAACTTTTGGATTTGCCCCGGTGAAGTGTGCCCTTATAGCCCCATGTGGAGCAATTGATTTCTAAGCACAACATTTTGATTTAATTTTGCAAAATGTATATCTTGACTTGTGTGTGTTGGAGGTATGTTGTTTTGTTCTTGTTTTGGTCCAATAAATATTGGTCATCTTTCTAAACTGGTGTGGAGTGACTTTGTGGTGTTTTCTATGTGTTACGATGTGTGTGTGTACACAAAGACTTTACACATTGCCTCTTTTGTTTAGCCTGACTGCTCTGTGCCAAGCTACCAGAGGGTGAGTACAGGGAAACCTTTAGTGTTTACTACACTTACCCAGACTAGGATTGTGGTTCCTGTTTGGACAGGGTGCATTGCTTTACCAACCTGAAGCCCAGTTTCTAAGAAATGCCCTAAAACATGGTTAGGTACATTTGATGCATTCCACATACTCAACATCCAATCTGATTTCAGCAAACCCTTGGAGCAGGTAAGCTCCCTGGTTTATAATCTCTTCGCAATAAACCACAGAATCAAGTCCTTGAAAACTTACTTCATCCATATGTTATGGTTCTGACAGTTCTTCTCATGAGTCATATTTCTTGCCATCTCCTATCCGTCACGTATGAACCTCACTGTCAGCAGTTTAATACATAACAAATGTCTTTTCGCTAACTAACAGATGTTACAGTATCTGCAGTGGAAGAGAAAAACCTCTTGTGCAAAACAATAGTTCAATGCAAAAAACAGTCTTTTCAGTCCAAATGTATTAATCAATTTTAATATGGCATCAGTAGTTAGGATAACTTAAATCAGTGCATTACTATTTCTTTCACATGCTTGCAATGTCTAAGTTAACCCTGGGCATAGTTTGCGTAGTATCGCTACGCGTAGCTCCATGAAGTGCACTTTGAACTACGCAAGCTACGCGTAGCTACGCAAACCGCGTAGTGCGGTAGGGAAAATGCTGTTCGCACTGATTGCACAGTGCTGGATGCTTGCCCACACCGTGCAATCATTGCAAACAGCATCTTTCACAGTGCAAGCAGTTGTTTTCTGCTGCTCGAGTAGATTTGTACTCGGGTGGCAGCTTTCTCAACGCGGACTGGTAGTTTCTCATTGTGAGCGGTTGCGAGCATACGCGACCACTCGCAATGAGAAACCTGACCTCAAAGCGTTGAGAATCTCTCCGGGAGGTATATTTTCCACGCTCGTGATCAGCAACGTGATGTTGCTGATTGCGAACAAGGAAAAAGTTTCGCCGGGATGTTAATTTTGTTCGCTCGCGCTCGCCAACTTGACAATGAGGATCTCAAGCAAGCATCAGAATGCCTGCTATGCGTTTTTTGCACAGTGCTAAAGACAAATCGCGTAGCGCATAGCAGCACAAACTATGCACGCTCCACGAGCATAGCGTGGTCCTACACCCCGGGTTAGTCTAAGTATAGTTACCTACTGAAAAAACTGCATTTATTTTACATCTGTTATTGAGTATAGACTTTTGCATTTTCTATTTAAATAGTTATTTTTTTGCAAAATAAAAAATTTGCATCATCACAATCTAATTTGGAAATTGCAACAGTCTTTCTCTTCTCTGGTATCCTCTCTCTTTTAATTGATCCTGCAGTGACCTTGAATGTAGTTCATAGTCTTCATTATCGGAACAATTGTGCCTGACTCTTAAAAATTGCCCAGAGGGCAATTCAAAGGGAGAGGATACCCCAATAAGTTACTGAAACATGCAATGAAAAGGGCCTGGTACACACCCAGAAAATACCTTCTAACAAAAAAGAAAAACAACCGATGGAGAAATTGGTGTGTGTCTCCACCTTTGAACCACATACAAACACATTTCAGCAAAATATTTTTAAAAGCTGGCACCTTATACAAAACTCAAAATACCCTTTAGAACCACCACTATTCGCACTAAAAAAGGATGCCACCATTGGTTAACAAATTGTATGAGTTGATATTGCCTCTCCTATGAAACCCTCTGATTTAAGATCACAATGAAATCTTAAACTGATTGAAGGCCATCATAAGTGCAGGAATTGCTCTATCTTTTACTATCGAGGGTGCAGTATTTATGCATAACAACGTCTTATGGAAAATTAAGGAATTTTCAAACTGTAAAACAAAAAATGTTGTGTATGCCATTATATGCCCATGTCAAAAATGTTGTATTGGCAAAATCAACCAAGAGGTGAAGTAACGGATTGTTCAATATAGTTCATGAATCAAAACTAAGGTTGCTGCTGCCCCTATGGTGACTTACCATATTGAAAGGAACCATAGTGAAAAAGATCTGAAATGGACTATATTAGGTGCTATTAAATCGAATCCAAGAGGAGGAGACTCAGAGGTAGCACTTACACAAAGAGAAGCCTATTTAATTTTATATTTCAATAGCGTGATTAGTAGAATGAAAGAGATGCCTGAAATAAGCAGATTCTAATTTTACATACATCTCACAAGATTGCTCATTCCTGGTTAACAGGAACTACATGACCCAGAATGCAACGTGACCACATGAGTTCAGGAAGAGTCCAAATAGGTGAAAACTGGAAGACATCATTACTGATCCAGTCGGTGAAGACGAAGACTCATGAAAGCAACGTTGGCAGCAGGACTGCCAGAAAGTAGGTCACACTAGCGTTTGCCTTCGGACACACCGCTTTAGAAAGGCACAGACCCCTGAGTTAAACTGCTATGAATTTGATAGAGCAACATAGCCTACCGTTACGGAATCAGCTGCAATAAAATATCACATAGATTTTCACTAAATACAGACCCCCGCTGTTTCTTACAGAATAAACAGAAAAACTAGTAACACCATGATCAAACATCTGATGGAAGCCCTGGAATTAACAAACAAAGACTTGTGAAAGCAGCATTGGCAGCAGGGCTTCCTGAAAGTAAGTTTCTCAAACATTTTCCTTCGGACACATCACTTTAGATAAAACACCAAACCTTTGCATGAAACTGCCATGAACTAAAAGAGCGACACAGCCTTCCTTCATGGAATATTTACTAGGGCTTTTTTGAGATGAAGTGCGAGAGGCCAGAACTCCATTAACCAAGTCTACAGCAGAGCATTTGGGTAAGTAATGGCCATTAATTAATAGGAAAAACACAGTCACAAACCCAATCTACATGAAGAGGAACAGCATTATCAGCACAATCCAGACTATGTCCATGGCGGGACCAGGTAAATTCTTTTTAACCAGGAGACAAAAATCCAAATCCCTGTAGGGAGCTCTGCCACAAGCAACGACAATGAAGATGTATCTGACAAAATGTTATTACGGTCCATATAGTAAGCAATGGACCCTAGCTGAATCAACGGGGTTCTTCTACATTGGAAGGTGAATGAATTGTACTTTCGGGAATGTCAATTATATTTTCAACTGGTGGTGAAGCATACTCATTCTCCTCGGTTGTAGATGTAGAAGGTAAAAAAGGAAACAAATCAATTGAACATTCCACCCCCCCCCCCTCCATTTGTTGGGGGCTTGTCAGAGAAACAAAAGCCATGGGATTCAGGGAAACATCCCGGCGCGGAATGCTTATAGGCATACTATTCAGTATCGGCCATATGGTGTTGCTTGACATGCTCAATTCAAATGTAACGATACTCCTTACAAACAGGTAGTGAAGCCAGGATCACAGTACGACTGCCGTTTAAACCATGGACTTTGACCGGTGCACGGTATTATGGACCAAATTCTTTTTTGTTCTCAACCCTCTCTCAGACCAGATCGCCAACTTTAGGAAGCCAACCAGAAACAGGAATCAGCACAGCTGTATCTGTGGAAGAGGGCAAATGATCTTTGCGTGCAATCCATGATCCTTTTGCAGATCCTGTAACAAAGCACAATGGTTATCTACGTCAAACTTTGTAGGAGCCACCACAGCGTCTAGACCATCAAGTTGTGGCACAAATATTTTAATGTACAAACAACAGGATGGGGAGGCAGAGCAAAATAGAGAAGGATTCTTGCTCCACAGACTACTTTATTAAACAAAGAGAATCCAACTCAGAGGGAGGGAGAAGTGTTCAACAAGTGGTGTTGGAGCACTTAGTGTTTTGTAAAATACCCCTCACACACCAAAAGGCCCCTTGGTGTCATGCTTCATCATCGGGGTCTTCGCACCCCTCTAACGGGATGTGGCGTGCTGCGACCTACGACTACGTGGGAGCACTTATAGTTAATTACTATGTGTGGTGTATGTGTATTGGGTGTATTTACAAAGTGAGTGGTGGGACGTGGTGAAGGTTTAAAAAGTACCTGGCACGTGAGTTTACTCGAAAAAATGTATTCCCAACTCCGGCTGGTACTATTAAAAAAAGTGCAGTGTGAGGTAAAACCTGTCGTGTTAATGGACAGAACCTCTGGTGTGCGTCGACATGTTTCGGAGGCAAAGCTCCTTCTTCAGGACGGGGGCACAACTTCCCCACCTTACTCACGTTTTTTTATGTATCAAATTGTAATAAAAATGATAGTTATCAAAAGTGAAAATACTAAGAGGCTATAATGTGCCTACAACGGTATGCTACAAGTACAATGACCGGTAGGAAAAAAGAAGAGATGGTCACCCATGTACCGGGTAGTTCAACCAGGTGCAGTCACCTGGAACCGTACCATGCGCTTAAATAAGCCCTGTAAAAGAAGATACTGACAGAACATACAACAATAGTTCCTATTTGCTCATGAAGCAAGCAAGCAAGCTTCATAAGTAAGACCCAGACTTCCGGATTATTCTAGTAATTTGTGTATCTTTGTTGTATGTTCTGTCAGTATCTTCTTTTACAGGGCTTATTTAAGCGCATGGTACGGTTCCTTAGCCTATAGAGAGTAGTTCTACATCATAGATGCTGTGTCACTCTTCTCCCTGGAAAGGTCCCTCTCCAAGTATGTGTTACCTATTGGTTTACTACAAAAAGACCAAAGTCGATTGTCCCAAACAACAGCTGTATCGGTATGTTTTGTCTAGGTGCTAATGCCTGGCCAGAACAAAATACATTGTTGTTCGACCTTGCCCACAACGTTAAGACAAAATCCCAGGACCTTGCAGAGGGTGAACACAGCAATGGGATTCTCGTTGCAAGGATAAATTCCTATAGTAACGTGTGCAAAGCAATGGGTAATCTGCAGCTTGGTCATGCTAACTTAGAGAAGACAATAATATCCCCCCAGGGCCCATGGGCCATGTAAAGGATCACCAAAGAAAATTGCAGTTTGTGGAAGTTAAAATTAGCTCGGATGTGTCTGTGGTAATATTATTTTCCTGGACCACCTGGCTTGGGTTGTTGGACTTGGCCCTTCTGGCAGGTTCACCCCTAAATTTTTTGCTTTTGATAGGTGACTTGGTGCTAGTTATTTGTGGCTTCTGCGCACTTTACCACTGTGTCCCAGGGTAAAGTGCTTGCGTGTAGTAAGGTTGGCCTGCCCTCCCATAGGAATGCATGGGGAATATATGTGTCCCTGGTAGTTCCTGATGAGTGGGGAGTGCAGACTCGAGTTTGGTATGTGCGGTCTCATGTGATTAAATGCTGCGCGATGATGTGCGCGGCATGATTGTGTCTAGAGTGGAAGTGCCACTTCTAGAAGTTGGCCTGTCTGTGTAAATTATGTGAATTGACTGTCTGGCGTGTGATTGGCTGTGACTGGCTGGTGTGCCTGGCTCCATGAGTCATGATGGGTCTGCCCCGGTGGTGAGTGGAGAGATCTGCATGAGTGATGGCCGGGGAGGAGTGCACTTGGGACCTGAATAGGGCTGGGCTTTCCCCACACAATGCTGGCTCCACCCCCTGTGGTGCGTCTAATGTCCCTAGCCTGGCCAGTGAATGGAAAGGGTGGCTGAGCACAACAAAGTGCTTCAAAACCAGTTGCATCTGCTTTTACCTTCACCCTGCAGCCTCAGACAAAGGATTTCTATGTATAAAAAGGGGCTGTGTCCCCTTTCGAAAAGGTTCTCTTGTTCCTAACCTGAAGAGGGGGGCCTGCTGCTGCTGGGCACCAGGAGGATACCGCCACTAGGGACTGGGAGGGCCCTGTGAGCTGGATCCTGGGCCCAGCCTTTGTCCCCCTGCCCACCTTCCTACAGGACTTTGCCTGGACTTGTGGCTGTGATTCCCTCAAGCGCCTGGGAGCGCTTGATTTGCCTTTTTTTTAATTCAGAGCAGATGTCCACCCTGCATTTTCCCCTAATCTGTGGTGCGGGTGCCTACCCCGCTCATTGCTGTATTTCTGCCGATTTCCGGGAGCTCACCCCGATTTATTATTTAATTAGCGGGAGCCTACCCCGAGGGTTTCGCCTTCAGGGGACCCCTGACGGGGGCCCACCCCACCAGGGACTTGCGCCTTATCCCACGGGAGCCTACCAGGTATTTTGCCAAGAAGAAATTACTTCCGGGCCGCTGCCTAGCTTGACCCGGAAGTACTGTGCCAAAACAGGAAGCGGACGGGAGCCCAACCCGCGCTCCTGTAACCAGAAGAGAGATGAAGGCAGCGTTGGCACCCGGGCCTACCCCCCCCCCCCCCCGAGAGCGAGGGAGAGCCCTGTGGTGCCCTGTGGGGCCAGAGGAAAAGCAGGAAGAGTTCTGGCCCCCAGCAAGGCTCTCACGAGGGAGAGAGCACCGCCCGCCGCCGACCGGCGAAGCTTAGAGTCCTAACCGGTTCCGCCCCCAGGATCAGGACCAGGTGAGCAGGAGAGCCCCGCACCTTTGAGTCCCCGCATTGCCCCACATTTGCTGTGCTGAGGGCATTGATCAATTCCGAGCCCGTGGCTCCTACATTGCAGGCAATCTTCTATTTAGAGCCTGTCGAGGCTCTTCCGACGTCGTGGGCATTCTTTCTTCGAGCCTGAGAGCCTAAGGGGGCATTTTGTGATTCAGAGTCCCCCGAGCGGGACTTCAATGACCTGGGCATTCTTTCTTTCGAGCCCACGAGAATCCCAGTGGGCCACATCTGTTTTCCTACATCTCGGGGGCATTTCTGGAGGTAGAGCGGCCCCGGCTGACGGCGGGCCACTCCCCCCGTGTTGGCATATTAGTTCAGAGTCACGAGGCTCCAAGAGGGGCATTGTTTTCCCGAGTCCCCAGTCCAGGACTCCCATGTGATTGGAGGCATTCTATTGCTGAGAACCCATGAGGCTCCCACGTTGGTTTTGGGCCCCATTGTTTGTTTAGAGCCCAGAGGAGGTCTCCAGCTGCCCAGCACCTAGTGTGCAGCTGTTTCGTTTAGGCCCCCCAGGAACCCGTGAGCAATCTACTTTGGCTGCCTGCGCAGCCTGCCCTGACATTTGGGACACAGGGCGTTTCAGCCCCTGAGAGGCCAGTTGGCCTGGGGACAGTTCTGGTGTTGTGCCCTTGCGTGGGGTACATGTTTCTGGCCCAATGTGATTTTTGCGCAATTGTGATTTACCTGCCTAATGTGATTTCTGCATCATGTGTAATGTTTTATACCTCTGAATGTATTTTTATGCTTAGGTGGTTGTTTTTACTAGTATAGTGATACTAGTGAGTTCCTGGTTCCCTGCGTGATATTTTCCTAAGGTGGTTAGGGTTGCGTAGGTGGTACTTACCTCTCACCCATGGTTACTGGTTGTGTGCTCTATTTTCTATTTTGTGCTACAGTTATTATATGTTCTATGTTCTAAGTGTTATTCCTACAAAGTGCTAATTCTACCAAGTGCTAGTTCTAAAAGTGCTTATTCCTGACAGTGGTCCATGTGGCCCTGTCCCATGTACATAATCCCCTGTAAATTCCGCCCATGCCTGTTGGCACATTGTAAAATGTGTGTTTTATCTAATGTGTTTGGTATAATACAAAGGCTATTTTTATAGATAACCTTGTGTGGCGTTTCCTTTGTGGTGAGCCTTGGGTGTTGTTGCTGGGTGCGTGCGCAAACATTTGACCTACATTGCCTCCGAGATTAGCCTTGCTGCTCCCTTCACGTTACCTAGAGGGTGAGCAGGGGTTAGCTTTGGCATGCACTCCCTTGCCCTGACTAGAGTGATGGTTTCTGCCTGGCTTTGACGCAAGCCTTAGCCAACCAGAGATCCCATTTCTAACATGGGTTAAAATTGTGAAGGATGGTGGTGAAAGGATAAACCGCCTGATTCATGAAGCAAAATTGCGAGCGCAATAGCTGCGAAAAAGCTATTGCGAGCACAATTGGCAAAATCGGTATTCTTCAAGAAAAAAGCGAAATCGCAAACACATAATAGCGAAATCGCAAAAACATTTGCAGAATCCCGGCAGTAGACCATTAGCGAATCGGAAATTGCGAGAAACCACGGATTCTGCGAATAAAATTGCGAAATCGCAATACAATCGCTATTCAGGAAAAATCGCAAATTGCAAAAAAAACAAAAAATCGCTGATTGCGAGGCGTTTTTAAGGACAGCCCAAAGCAGGTGGTAACCATCAAAGCCATTGTAAAAAAAAAATTGAAAATCCGTTGCCCAATCAGTAACAGGTGCAGGCCTGACCAAACATCTTTTGGAGATGCAGCAGCAGCATTCGGAGTCTCACAATGCCAGGACTCTACATGGTGGTCAGGTGGCGAAGGCTACAGCGAGCAGCACGGAGGAGACGTAGAATCCAGGAGAGGATATTCCGCCAGCGGGTCACCCTGCCGGGCCAAACCAGAGAGCAAATATACGCAAAGTACCGCCTGAATGGGCCAATGATCATCAAGCTAATTCAGGACCTTGACCCCCTGATGCAGCACCCAACAAGGCGGACCAATGCCGTGCCCACACATGTCCAGGTATTGTGCAGCCTGCACCTTCCGGCCTCCGGGAGCTTCCAGGGGATAGTTGCAGGCTGCTGGGGGGATATCCCAGCCCACCATGTCCCGCTGCCTAAGGAGTTTCCTAGACGCAATGCTGACCCAGCTACACCACCACATCAAATTTCCCACCAGCCAACAGGACTTGGATGAGACCAAGCATCAATTATACAATGTTGCACATTTCCCACTTGTGATAGGATGCATTGATTGTACCCACATCCACATTTGCCCACCAGCTGCAACGGAGTACACGTACCGCAATCGCAAGTCCTACCACTCCCTCAACATCCAGATTGTGTGCAATGCTAAGACATACATCACGGACATAGTGGCACAGTACCCGGGGAGTACACATGACTCCTTCATATTCCGGCACTGCGGCCTCCACACACGACTGGCCAGGGTAGATTTTGGTGAAGGACACCTACTTGGTAAGTACACTTAGCCCACAATGTTACACTGCGATGAAGTAGCTGCGCTGCACAGGCACTAACCCTCTGCTCCTCTCATTCAGGCGACAGTGGCTACGCCCTCCGTGAATACCTCCTCACCCCATACCTCAACCCTGCTACACCACAGCAACGGCGCTACAATGTAGCACACATACGCACAAGAAATTGCATTGAGAGGACATTTGGGCTACTGAAGAGCAGATTCCGCATACTGCACAAGACTGGTGGGGCCATGTACTACAGTCCTGATGTGTGCTGCCGCATTGTGGCTGTGTGTGCAATACTACACAACATTGCTACCAAGCGCCGGATACCTGTAGAGATCTCTGGCAGTGAGTCGGAAGGGGACGACCGGCCACCTGCACATGTGCGTCATGCACGCGGGGAGAATCCAGCTGAAGGACACAGACGCCGCAACCACATCACAATGAACAGTTTCTAGTGCACCCACTCCCCTCACCCAACAATTCACAATTGCATGCCAATGGAAATAATGACAGGAGGCCGATGTACGATGCTAGAATAAATATTATTGTTGAAGGCACAATAATAATGTCATTTTGCTATTCTTTACATGCGAGCAGTATTGCGCCATACTGCTCCAAACCATACACAGGACATGCTTCTATCATCAGAATGTCCCTGCCAATGGACAGTAAAGTCAAGTGCGCCTCCGGCGCGCGGCACCCAATCGCCTCTCTGGCTCATCCTCAGGGACGGCACGTGACCCCGCAGTGCGCCTGGTGCTGCGGCGTAGCACACCGACCTGTGAGGCAGACAGGCTGCTGACACTGGAGGTCCCCTCACTGGTGTCGTCCCCACCAACATTGGCTGGGCCAGTTGGATGTAGTGCCAGTACGGCACTGGTGACCTGCTCCAAGACTCGCACCACATCCTCGCAGCATTGCACCATCTGCTGCTGCATAGCCAGGGACCGACGTGAGAGCTGGGAGGTGGCATTCCCAATGACATAGTTTGAGCGCGTGTAGGCAGATATCCGCGTAAGTAGCTGGCGGTGGTGGCGGCGGGCGGTGTTGCGCTGCGAGATGATGGCCGCAGTGTTAGCCTCCATGGCAGTTGTCATCCGCTCTATCCTGTCCGACACATTTGCTACATTGCGGCCAATGTTATGGAGCTGGAGTTGGATTGCCCCTTGCCGTCGTGCCTGCAATTGATGGATGTGCAGCATCCGACGCTCTATGCTGAGCCCTGGCATGCGCACAGCCATCCCCCTCCTGCCGCTGCGTGCTGTGCTCTGCTGGCGATCCCTGCCATGCCTGCTGTGCTGGCTGGCCACAGTGGGTGTGTGCACTGTCACCGCACTAGCAGCACCAGATGTTGAGGGTCCCGCTGGTGGTGGTGTTGCGGTTGACAATGGTGCAGCGCCTGATGGTGCTGGGGCAGATGGTGGTGCTCTGGCAGCAGGGATTGGTGCAGCGCCTGATGGTGCAGGATGTGTGGCTGTTGGCACCTCCTCTGCATCCTCTGGTGCCTCGTCAATGAGCAGCCTGTCACTGTTGCTGCTGTTGTTGTCAGCGCCACCTGTGAGGGGAAGTGGACGTAGAATAATTGCATGTATCTGTCACACGTGCAGTTGCTACATGCATGCTGGCTGACATTCCCTGACTGGCTGTGGCATTGCGTACTTTGGGACATGTCTGGCTGCATTGGGGTTTTTGTACATTGTGGGCAGACTACATGTCCCACAATGCATTTGGGCATGACCTAATGTGCATGGATTGCATGACTTGGGTTGATTATGGGAGGCTATAGGGTCATGGCCATTGTTAGGGGACAGGGTCGCAGTTGCATGCCACTTACCTTGGCTGTCTTGGGTGGGTCGGGATGAGTCCAGAGTGATGACCCTTATACACGCCTCTCGCTCAAGTGTGTCCTCCACATGGTCCTCCAAGGGGGTGTTGGGAGGGACTGTTGGATCTCCACCACCTGTAGCCAGGCTCTCGCCCAGCCTCTCTGCCACCCTCTCCTTGGCACGACCTCGGAGGTCGTACCACCTCTTTTTTAGCTCCTCAATCGACCTGTGTGTCACGCCCACAGCGTTGACTTTTGCGCCGATCCCCAGCCACAGTCGGCGTTTCTCCACCTCAGGCACCCTCCTGGAGTCCTTTCCAAATAGTTTTGGGTGGTTTTCAACCACTCCGTCTATCAGGTGCTCTAACTCCTGCTCAGAAAATTTGAGCTTCCACTTGCGCCCGGTGTCACAGGGCCCTGGTGCTGCATCCTCTGTCATTGCTGCAGTAACAAAAGTGAAGGATTTGAAAGTTTGGAGGTGTTCTGGAAGGAGCTCTGTGAGATGCAGCCTCGAGATCTGCCTCACTGTTCTGAATGGGGGTGGGAACTGCCTGCTTCCTGGTTGTGATGTCATCACTGTGCTCGAAATGCGACTTTCCGTTTTTGCAATCTCGCTAATTGCGAGATCGCATTTAGCGATCTCGCAAATTGCAATATCGCAATTCCTACACGGATTTTGACGGAAATAGCGATTTTTCTGCGATTTTTAAAAATCGCTAACACTTTTTGCGGCCGCGTGCGAATCGCTTTATTTTCTCGCAGATTTTGATGAATGCCGGTCTGCGAATTCTAAATTGCGATTCGCTGTCAATCGCAATTTAGAATTCGCAGAATTCGGTTTTCATGAATCAGGCTGAAAGTTCCAAGCGAGAGCAGGGCACACACAAGGCAGCTCTCTCACCTTGACAAATAAAGTACCTTTATCTAAACGCAACAAGACCTAAATGACAAAAATCTAACATACATGTAATAAGAATATGAATTTAAAAAGGTTGCAAACAACTTGGTCCACAGAAAACTATTGATACATGATTTGTCACAAAGTACCTGTAGATGTGCCAGAATTCACAAGGCGAAACAGCCGCAAAGATGGGAAGCGTAGAGAAACAATGAGATGCATCAGTTCCTGAGACCATGGGAAGGCGATGCAAAAGTTCTGCTGCACGCAAGAGAAGTGATGCATCAAACCCGGTCTATAGGGGGAAGTGATGTATCCACTCCCAGATGCTTCTGGTCCGCAGGGGATTTATCTGGAAAACTTGCCGCCCAGGTACGATGTGTGGAAATCCGGGATGCGTTGGTGATCGATGCAGCAGCATTGAGCTGCACTACATTGGTTTCTTCAGCCACAATCCCTCGATGTGTCGGTTCTTGCAGCGGCAACAGTTGATGCATCGGTTTTGCCAGCAGAGTGGCAATGCGTGGAGATTCTTCTCTCAGGTGCTGCATCGGAAAAACAGCCGCAAAAAGTGCGATGAGTCGATTTTTGTAGTTCTTCAGGTTTCTTCCAGCTCCCAGCAGCAAGCACAACCTCCAGAGGCCCGAACTGGAACAGGCATCTCCTCGCAGGTCAGAACTCTCAGCAGCAGAGTTCAGGGGAGCTGGGGTGAAGTCTTTGGAGGTGATTACAATGTTGTCAGGAAAGGCTCTGAAGGGCATTTGATTCGGAACCCACCTTTCCAACTGATTTTGACATGTTTTCCAATGAGCGATTACGATGGCTGGGAAGCATTCGGACTGTTCGACTTGGTTCTGAAAGGCATTGGGTGTAAACAAGTCGCTTGCAGCCGAATCGTAGTGGTCTACAAAAGGCGTTTCCAGCCATGCGATTAGGGTGTCAGATTCGGACAGCCTTTCAGAATCGGTTGTTCCAAAATGAATGACAGGCTCCCCTTCACCTCGGCCCTTCTGAATCGGGCCCATGAAGGTACCCATGGGACCCCCCTTTCCAACCATGCATAGTGTTTCAGGCACCATGGGGTGCCTGTCAAAGGGTGTATGGTTTTCCCTAACAACCCCTTTTTTCAACGGGTACCTGTGTTCTTGTTCAGAACACATGCTCCCATTGAAGTCAATCAGAGTCTAACCAAATCGTTTCCGGAAGCATCCGGATGCACCAAAATCACTCGGTCGGACTCCCCCGATCTGAGTCATTCGGAAAGCATTCCGGAACCGAATCGGTCTAAATGCTTTCCTAACAACATTTTAATCAACCCCTCTGTGTCCGTGAGACTTCAGAACAGGGGTCCAGAACACAGAGGCCCTTGGAGATCCTCTTCAAGCAGGTTCAAAGCAAATTTCCAGCCTTTTTTCCTTTCCTTTCCAGAAACTGCAACTGCAGGCCAACTAAACGCAGCATACAGCAAAGGGGCAGTACTCCTCCTCACAGCTCGTCATCTCTTCTCCTTGGCAAAGGTTTCTCTTGAGTACAGAAGTGATCTAAAGTTCTACATCTTTTTTCCATTTGTGCAAGGGTCTCTGAGCCTAGTCCAAACCAGTACTGTCCTCACTTGTACAGTATGAGCACATGGGATGGAGACAGCATTGTGCAAAGGAGACAGGTCCTATTCAGGTGCAAAGAAATCTCCTCCCACTACCCTAAATGCCGCTAAGTCTCATTAAGCTCAGCTCTGAGTCATCCAGGAAGGGCCAGGCACACCTCAACAGGCCCAATGGCTGTCTACAGTACATGCACATCCCCCGCCACTCTCAATCCAAAACCAGACAGTCAATACACAAACTGGCATGTGCACACAGAATGGTTGAAAAAGAAAATGGCCACTTTCTAAAAGTGGCATTTTTAAACACACAATTTAGAAACCATCTTTACTAAAAGGTGAGTTATTAAATTCTGAGTTCAGAGAGCCCAAACTTTATTTCTCTCTCTTGTCCCAATGGAAAGTTATGCATTTCAACAGTGAAAAACGAAATTAGGAGTATTTCACTATCAGGACATGTCACACGCACCAGTACATGTCCTACCTTTCACATACATTGCACCCTGCCCAGGGGGATACCTTGGGCCTACCATAGGGTGCCTTACATGTAAGAAAAGGGAAGGTTAGGGACTGGCAAGTGGGTGCACTTGCCAAGTTGACATGGCAGCTAACAACTGCTCACAGACACTGCAGAGGCAGATCTGAGATACCTTTTCAGGGTTACTCGTGTGGGTGGGACAATCAGTGCTGAAGGCCCACTAGTAGCATTTGAGTTACAGGCCCTGACACACTTCGGTGCACTTTACTTGTGACTTACCAGTAAATCAAATATGCCAATCATGGATAACCAATCAGAATCACAATTTACACAGGGATTGCTTGCACTTTGACACTGATCAGCAGTAAAAACTTCAGACGACAGCAGCAGAAAGTCAGGGGAAACCAAGCCATACACCTACCTTTCCGCAAAATCCTGGCACAGCCTCTCCATCCACCTGATGACATCTCCCTCACTCAAGGAATTTAGAAGGGGACTTAATCTCTAGCTGTTCGCCTGAGACACGGATCAGCCTAGACCCAGTGCCCGCATACCTTCTGGGTGATTAGTGTGCCATACAAATCCAGATAATTGATTGATTGGTTGAAAGGTGGGCCTACTTTTGAGTCATTGGTACCTAATCTCTGGCACCTTTACTTTATTATTGGACCTTCAAGTATACTGCTAATCGACTTGGCATGATTGCTGCCATTGGTGTGTTTCCCTAATAGGCGCAGGACAGCTTTCTTTTTCATATAGTGAATTGGTGAAATTCATCTACAATGAGGTATTACCTTCCTGGTTATGCTTTTGAGGCTTTACTTGCTTGGGATATAAACCCTTTTTACCATCTCCTAATTTCAGAGTTATTCTTTCCTACACACGCACCTTAATGGGAGAAAAAGTCCTCTAGCTGATCCTCTCAATTGTTCTCCTGTTTCACTCAAATTGGCTTTCTCTGTGGGCTCTCAACTAATGGAAGGAGATGCTTTGAGAACTATTTGGCATCAGTTCCAACTTTTATTCTTTAGTTTGCGCTTGAGGCACATGTATTGTTTTCATTTTAATACTTGTGAACTTCAGACTGATAAATTGTTCTGTAGGTAGTGGCCGATTGACAGACTTTCAATGGATTTTTTAACCCGTTCGCTGCTTCTGTCGGCCAACGGCCGGCACGAGCACTACCTCCATAGTGCTGCGCTCGTCCGTTGGCCGACGCGGCCCCGCCCAATCTTCAAAGCCGCTGAACCACGGCAGATTTCGTCAACGGTAAAAGTGTTAAATATCACATCACATACATTTCACACAATACCTGATCTTTAGTCTCGCTACGATGAGGCACTGATGTCACTTCCTTCACCGAGCACAAGACTATTTATTTCAGAAAGAGCTAAATATGTGTATGCTTTATTTGAACATTGGAATGTTGGGCGTTCCATTGCAGACTACGAATTGCCAAAGGGGCAAAAATGGATGGTTGGTATCACTTCTACTCTAACATTCCAATGTATGTTTGTATTTTTGTGTTGCCTGTTGAATTTAAAGTATTCTAACTGCAGAGTTTGACTTGCGTTACACTGGGGGCTAGAATTATCAATATTTGTGGCATCACAATGCATCAACTGGAAATATGGCGCATTCCTGCTCTCTCCCTGTGCTGACGCACTATGCACCACCTCACGCATTCACAGGCACCCTAGCATCAAGGGACAAGGGTGCTACACAAAATGAATCCTTAGAGGTGTTTTCCTCTCTTTAAGTGTCCTGCCGAATGCAGCACACATAAAAAGAGGAAACAACTGAGAGCAGTAAAGATATTTCTCCTTGTTGCTCCTCTACCAGGAAGATGTACAATGTTAAAGCAGCCCCAGATTTACTTTTCTTGGTTAATATGTGATTGCGCCAAAAAGCACTGGTGGATGCGTGGGAACACTCATTCTCCACACAAGTAACTCCTTCCCAGTGCAGCGTAATCAAGGCTGCTGCTTGTGCTCCTTTTCATTACTCTGGATTTATCAAGCCACGCAGAGCCATGCAAGGAGACTATGTGTGACTTGGTGAATCTGATTTCAGAATTGCGTTGCCCTTGCATCACGTTGCATGACGCATGGGCAACGCAATCCTTTGATAAATCTGAGCCTGGGTTTTGAAGGACTTCAGGGGTAGGACATTTAGGAACTGGTATAGGCATTGCCAATCAATTATAATACTCTAACAGCAATTCTGGAAGGATTTTGTTAAGTTTTTCCCTGTTGACATATCATGTATGTCTCTGTTCTAAGCACTCCGTGGCGAAAGGTGAACTTTTTCTCCCAATGTATACACTAGGTAGAGAAAAAGACATATGATGTCATATTATAGCAAAATGAAAACCATTGGGAGCTATTTTAAACAAGCTGTGTTTGGATGAATGCTTGTTAATTGGAATTTAATTTTGCAATATATGGCCAAGAAGCTAGAAATTTTGAAAACATGAACACATAGTAGTTTTATATTTGATTTAGTCTGGGTAGGAAGATAAACTTTCAAATTAACTCTCCAAGTGAACTAGAGAAAGAAAAAGAATGATATTTTATTCTTGAACATAGAAAATAGCAAAATACTCAGTAACGGGAAACACAGTGCTATTCAGCTTTCCAAAATGGTTCTTCCACAGGAACCTAGTCTTATTGGTTGAAAGAGTCGCCGTTCAAAATAGGTGAAACAGTGTTTTCTTTTAGCAATGAATGAACGAAAAATAGGAATTCACATTTTCTTTCAAAGAGTGAACAGGGACCTCAAAGAAGTATGCCGATTTTGAAAGACAATCAAGCAATGAAGCTGTCAGAACAGGATAAAGCAATGAAACCGTCAGAATAAGACCTTAATCAGAGCATCGGGTTTTCAGGGCTTTGGAAAAGGCAAGATGGTCCAATGAGGCTCCGATGGATGCTGATAGGCCACTGCGCCCTTCAGTAGGCCGGGTCACCCCCTTGTTCCTACCGCTACCTGCCGATCCTGCTGTGGACTCCCGCCCACCTGCTCCTGCCGCCGCTGCCCTCCCTGCACCCGAGCGACCCAGCCACAGCTGAGCCGGCCGCCAGTTTTTCCCGCCGCTGAGCCCCTGCGGCCCGCCCACCACCAGCCCACTGGCCGCCCCGCTCCCGCCAACCCAGCTGACCCGCCCTCCCGTCCCCCTACTTATGACGCCCCCAGAGCGACCGTGCAGCGGATGCGCGCAGCGGGAGCGCCGACTGAGCGCCAAAGGTGCGCCAAAGGTAAGCCCGTCTGTGCCCGTCCGCGCCTGGACCGCGCCCAGTGCCAGGACCCCTGGCTCCCGCAGACACCAGCCCACCCGCCGGTCCTACGACGCCACCGAACTCTACGCACTCAACTCCCATCGAATCCCGGGCTGCTATCGAGCCACCCAGAGACGCACCCACGGACCCTTCTGCTGCAACTCCTGCAAGTTTACCTGCATCCGGACCTGCACTACACCAGCACCGACCAAGCCGAGCACCAGCAGCAACCACCTCAAGTGCATCCTGCTCAACACCCGCTCCATCCACAGACACGCTGTCGAGCTCTGGAACCTGCTCGACACCACAGCCCCAGAAACCTGGATGAATGCCTCCTCAGCGCCCGACATTCCATCGCCATCCCGGACGGCTACAAGATCATCCGGAGGGACCGCATCAACCAGACAGGAGGAGGCATCGCCATCATCCACAGGAACACCATCCGCATCACGACCAACACCGACGACACCCTCGCACCCGCCGAACACATGCACTTCCAGATCCACATCAACCCCAAGACCACCCTCAGAGGCACCCTCATCTACCGACCCCCTGGACCACGCACACAATTCAGCGAAGACATCGCTGACTTCATCAGCCCGCACGCCCTCCCCTCCGCTGACTGCATCCTCCTCGGGGACCTCAACTTCCACCTGGAGAACACCAACGACCGCAACACCACCACACTGCTGGACAACCTTGCCAACCTCGGTCTCAAGCAGCTGGTGACCACCTCCACCCACTACGCCGGACACACACTCGACCCCGTGTTCTCATCCAGCAAGGACATCACCTTCAGCCACGTCACAGGACTCCACTGGACGGACTACAGCTGCGTCCACTTCAGCTTCAGAAGGACCACGATCCACCACCACCAGCAACAGGTTGCACGCAGAAGCTGGAACAAGATCACAGCCGACCAGCTCGCGACTTCCCTGAGCATGAACCCTCCCACCAGCGCAACAAACCCAAGCCAGGCGGCCACCAACCTTGCGAAGTGGATCAGCAACTGCGCAGATGACCTCGCCCCTCTGAAGACCCCGCCTAGCAGACCCGGCAGCAAGAAAGCCCCATGGTTCACCGACAAACTCAAGAGCTCCAAGAAGAACTGCTGAGCACTCGAGGAAGCCTGGTGCAGAGACCCAACACCGAACAACATGACTGCCCTCAAGCTCGCCACCCGAAAACACCACCAACTGATCCACGCCACCAAGAAAACTGCATTCAAGGAACGACTGGACAACAACGCACACAACAGCAAGGAACTGTTCAACATCGTTAAAGAGCTCTCCAACCCCAACGCCGGAAACAACGACATCACCCCTACGCAAGACCTCTGCAACTCCCTCGCCTCCTTCTTCCACAACAAGATCGCGGACATACACAACAGCTTCAGCACTCAACCGACGCACGCCACGACTGAACCACCGCCCCCCACCACCACCCTCCGCGCCTGGACCCTGATCAGCACCGAAGACACCATCCGCACGATGAACTCCATCCACTCTGGATCTCCGACCGACACCTGCCCTCACCACGTCTTCAACAAGGCCGACGCTGTCATCGCACCCCACCTGCGGGACATCATCAACACCTCCTTCGACACCGCTACCTTCCCGGAGAGCTGGAAGCACGCCAAACTCAGCGCTCTACTAAAGAAGCCATCAGCCGACCCCACCGACCTCAAGAACTACCGCCCCATCTTGCTGCTCCCGTTTCCTGCAAAAGTCATTGAGAAGACCATCAACAAGCAGCTGGCCGCCTTCCCTGAGACGAACGGATCCCTCGACCTCTCGCAGTCTGGCTTCCGGGCCAACCACAGCACCGAGACCTCCCTGATCGCAGCCACCGATGACATCTGAGCCCTGCTCGACAACGGAGAAACAGCGGCCCTCATCCTCCTAGACCTCTCCGCGGCCTTCGACACTGTCTGCCACCGTACCCTAGTGCGGCACCTCAGCAACGTCAGAATCCAGGAGAAGGCACTGGAATGGATCATCTCGTTCCTTGCCGGAAGGACACAGAGAGTCCGCCTCCCCCGTTCAGATCAGAAACCACCGAAGTCATCTCTGGCGTTCCTCAAGGCTCCTCGCTCAGCCCAACCCTCTTCAACGTCTACATGAGCCCCCTCGCAGCCATCGCATGCCAACAAAACCTCAACATCATATCCTACGCCCACGAAACCCAGCTGATCCTCTCCCTCACCAATGACCCCGCCACCGCCAGAGCCATCCTACACAAGTGGATGACGAACAGCCGCCTGAAACTGAACCCGGACAAGACGGAAGTCCTCATCCTGGGATCTTCACCCTCCGCCTGGGACGACTCCTGGTGGCCCCCCGCCCTGGGCAGTGCACCCAAACCAACAGACCACGCACGCAACCTGGGCTTCATCCTGGACTCATCCCTCTCCATGACCAGACAAGTCAACGCCGTCTCCTCGTCGTGCTTCAACATCCTGCGCATGCAACGTAAGATCTTCCGGTGGATCACGACCAAGACCAGGAAGACGGTCACCCAGGCCCTCGTCACCAGCCGTCTGGACTACGGCAACTCCCTCTATGCCGGAACCACCGCCAAACTCTAGAAGAGACTCCAGCGGATTCAGAACGCCTCAGCGCGACTCATCCTGGACATCCCCCGTCGCAGCCACATCTCCGGACACCTGAGGGATCTGCACTGGCTCCCGGTCAACAAGAGAATCACCTTCCGTCTCCTCACCCACGCACACAAAGCCCTACACAACCAAGACCCAGGATACCTCAACAGCCGCCTCAACTTCTATGCTCCCACACGCCAGCTTTGATCGACCGACCACGCCCTCGCTGCCGTCCCCCGCATCCGAAGAGCCACCACAGGAGGAAGGTCCTTTCCTACCTGGCCGCCAAGACTTGGAACTCCCTCCCGACCCACCTCCGCCTGACCCAGGACCACCTTGCCTTCAGGAAGCAGCTCAAGACCTGGCTGTTCGAACAGTAGCGGACCCCCCCCTCCCCTAGCGCCTTGAAACCCTCCGGGTGAGTAGTGCGCTATATAAATGCTTTGATTGATTGATTGATTGATTGATTGATTGATTGATTGATAGGTGGGAGAATAATTTTCCTCTCAAACTAGATCGTTACATTTGGGGAATTACATTGTGACTGGCCACCTTTGGCCAAAACATGACTAACTTGATTTGCTGTTGACAACATTTAGAGTAGCTGTTCATCTATTGGTTGGCACTATAGCAACGCCTGCACAACACAACCTGCTGTTCATGTGTTTATTTCAGGGCTTGATACGTGCAGATCACTTACAAAGCTTTATCTGCTTTAGGGTTCACTTCTGTTTAATTCAGTTTGAGAATTGTCCTACTCATTTACACAAAGAAGGTGATAATGTGGAAGGATTCAGATATAATAGTGAATAATCGATGAATAAGACAAGTGTCACCTGCATAGAAGTGGTATTCGATGTTTGAGTGCTTGAGGTAGAAGGTAAGTAGCTCCATATAGAGCAGGCTTCTCCATTGAGTAGCTCATGAGATACTTGTAGTTCTCCAGCTACTTATGTGTAGCTCTCCTGTGTGCCCTCCAGCCTAATGAATTAGAATCTTTGATCGTTTTTTAATATGTTTATTTCCATTTTTGTGAGTTACAACAGACAATCATGGTACAAATACTAGTATCAAGCAGGGCAGATATTTATTACTAGCAGGTGAGATACAGTAGCAAGAGACTCACAAACTTGTATATCAGTTGTGGGGGCAGGGATAGTGGGTTGGAACCTCACACAGACCAGCCGGAACCCCCCAGTACAGTCAGGCCCCAGAAACTCCTACAGACTATCTATGGTCTCTCCCACAGTTGTCTGCAGGCAGGTGCGGCCCGTGCACTTAAGAGCGGTGAGGCCAGGTGGGAGGGATTTCAACAGAGGACAAATAGGGAAAATTTATTATTTATTTAATTGTCCCTCTTGGTAGTCTGTCCAGTTCCCCCAAACCCAGCCCTACCGCCCTCCCGCTGATACCTGCATGGGCCGCTTGTGTAAGCTCGGCTGATGAGGTCAATGAGGGACCCTGAATCTTTGTTTGGTTGAAATAATATATGTATACCAACATTGTGAGTATGCATCCAAGATAAAAATGTGTGCATTTCCAGAGCTTATTAGATGGTGTTTGGAGAAAAATTACTGAATTACAAAATATAGTTTAAGTTGATATTTAAGTGATAAACCAGGTGGCATTGTGGAGGTAATAACAGCGGTGATAGGAGCAGTGCAGCTATGGCTGTTATGTATTACCAATATAGATTCATTCCAAATTGACAATACCTTTTTATATTACTGTTTGCAACTCTTCCTGATGCACTGGGGTGATCACTGCTAATAATTTTGTATATGTTGCCTAATAATGTAAACTTATCTGATTTCGTCTCTATAACAACACTAATAATATTATTAGATTGGCATCACTTTCATTGGCTATAAGCAGCTCTTATCAGAGAAACTCATTGAAACCCTGGAAATAGAGAGAAGTTACACTTTTATATTTTTTGAAATGCTGTTCTGGTGCCGCACCCTGTGAAAAAGCCCCATTGTAGGTTATCCATGAGGTTATTTTCAGGTATGAATGTTCTGAGATGTGTGCCCTCACACCTATACCTGATGTTTGGATCATCAGGATCTACTTCAGCATTTTTAGGTCGATTATTCGAGACCTCATGTATATGCTTTAGTATATACTTATTATATACTTATATGTGTATGTACTATGTGGGCTCTGGAGATCACCCCTAGGACTTGTTTCCTTCAGCTTAGGGACTTTTTTCTGTTCAACTGCCTCTATTTAAATATCTTGATAGGAAATGACCAGCAGAGGTCAGTAAAATACCAGAATTGCTTTCTGCTGAGAGACTTTCTTTTTTCCTTTTTTCTGACAACTGCCTCTTTTTAACTTTCTTGATAGAAAACGACCAACAGAGGTCAGTAAAATACCAGAATCACTTTAGCATTCTCTAGATTCCAGTCCATTGAATTTGTCTTCCATGAGCACCCGTGGACAACATTTTTTTCAAATCTTGCATTTTCAGTGATATGGCTACTGAAGGCCCTGATTTTATATTAAAAACAGAGCTTTGGACTATACCATTTCCCGCTGAAAGGCAAATGCGTGCCCATACCTGGAGTGTCACACAGTTTGGTGCTTCCTTTCCCTCCACGTAAGAACAGTAGATGTTCCAGCACCCAGGTTAATGTGCTGCATAGCGAAATACATATAAGGCCCCACAGGCGAGACTGATTGCATTGTAGGTGCTTGTTTAATAGTAGGAAGACTTTGGGTTTTTAGGTATTCCAGGACTAAACCTTGTAACATAAATAAATGACTGAAAAACCTAGCTGTTTGACCAGTATTGGATGAATGAATTCCATGTAATTGGAAGGTTTTGTTTTGACAAATGTTTTTTTTTTTGCTTCAGTTACATCTTTTTAAGATGTCAGGTTATTTTGGGCTTCTGTAAAGTAATACATTGGTTCATGACCGTTTTCTGTGGACTATAGGGGAAGATCAATCTTTTTTATTTTATCTTTGAAAACATTCTACTGATGGTCTGTAGAGGGTAATTGCATTCCAAAATAAGCCTCCACGGTGTCTTGTACTCACACAATAAACAAACTGAGACAAGAATGAGACATGCAACCAGGCTGCAGAAAATTGAACAGCACGCACACTGGAGGCTAGATATAGGAAACACATTGAAGGAATTAGTCACATGGTTATTGAAATATTTGCTGTTGTCCTGATGAAGTGATTTAGATTTGTGAAACATGTGTTAACACAGAAACATCCATGCGGGAATGAAGATGGTTTGTGAGCTGCATATCAATGAGAAGTGAACTTGCATCGAAATATTTTCGTGGGCATGAAGATGCTTTGTAAACTGCATATTTATGATAAGTGAATTAAATACTTTAAATAATCAAATCACTAAGGATTTGGCATAGTGCCCTCATTTTTTGGTCGCCTTGTGCCCAAGTTATCTTTGTATGGTTGTACTAGAGTGACTGTGGAATCATTGAAACATGCTGCTGTTCTTAGCATTTTGGTAACAATGATTAGGATGCAGGAGGTACCTTGAGCTCTATCTTCATTATTTCTGTACTTTATAAATTTACCAAACCTTTACTAAATTCTCGTGAGGTGAGCAAATGTTTTTCAAGGGCGTAGTTCTTTGTTGTTCTTGACTTTGGACTTCTAAGTGTGAGTGGAAAGGGCTTACACCTTAAGGTGTCTTCTAGGTATCATGTAAGAATATGTACTTTTGAGGGCAGTGAAGAATGCTGTTAATTCTTTTATGAGAGTGTCCATTTTGGCAAACAGGTTACTCAGTGAACTTGTTTATCATTTGTCTTTAAATTATTCTTAGACTAAGGTGCCTTTTGTTGAACAAGGTAGTTAAATGTACACATCCTGATGTATGAATTGTGGGTGTGTTTCCAGAAAAAGTGAGGATGCTTAGGGATTTTCTGTTTAGAAAGTTTTGGAAGGTCAAGGAAAAAATGGGATACTTACAAATTGGTTTACTGTTTGACTTGGGCGTGAGCTCTAGTCAAAAAGCAATCACAATTCTAGTCAGGGTAGGTCAAAAGCAAATCCCAAATTAGCCTGTTCTCACCCCCTAGAAGCTTGGCACAGATAAGTCAGGCTTAATTTATTGGCAGTGCGTAAAGTGTTTGTGCAACACATCAAACAGTAAAAGTGTAGGGGGGGCGCTAGAGGGCGCACAGCGGAATGGCTGCATCTTGAGTCAGCTCCGCCGGCCAGGTTGCAGACACGGTCGAAAATAGCGGATAATGTGTACATCAACGGCATCAGATGGTAGCAATCGGTGTCGGAAGGTGAAGCGGACAAAATGAGCGGGCTCGGATGGAGGTGAAAATCACACGGCGATTTCAATTGGGATTAGAATCCTGTGGCACTGGTGATCGCAACGGTTCAAAATGGCGGAGACCAGAGGAACAAACAGCCAAGTGCACTAAGATCCCAGTGAGGCTGCAAGCATGGACGGAGCATAACGTTCGGAACTCCAGAAGCCTAACTAGCACCGAGAAATAACATACTGCCACAGCTGGGGAAAACGCGGACCGTTAAATTCGACTGAAATCGCAACAGGAGCGCAAATGAGGTACAAGATGGCGGCGCCCTTGGGGAAACAATGCGTGAGTACAGCGCTGTGAAGGGAAACTGGCGACACGGGGTCACTATTATGCTGACCTGGGAGGTATGAGCGCAACAATTGAGCAAACGCAGGAAAAGGTGCGGGCCCATAATAGTGCACCAAAATAACGCGCAATTACCGATGTGCATTGGCACTGAACACAAGATGGCGGCGCCCATGGGAAAACAATGCGTGAGTACAACGCTGTGATGGGAAACTGGCGGCAGGCGGTCACCATCATGCTGACTCAGGAGGTATGAGCGTAATAGTCGAGCAAACAGTGGGAAACTGTGCGGGCCCATAATAGTGCATCAAAATAACGGGCATATACCGCTGTGAATTGGGACCGAACTAGCAACTCTGCCACTGCAAGGCGACGCAGGAGGGGTGCCGGGACAAATAGCACGGAGTACCACACGTTGAGTGCAGAAAGTCAATAAAGCACCCCAGCTGGGAAATAATTGGGAAGTAACGCCGTGACGACCTGGTACAGGCTGGGCACGGAAAGCGCAAAGAGAAGACTCCTACCAAATACGGCGCCAACCTGCAAAAAATATAGGGTCGACGGGCTAGGGGTGTAAGAAACGGGCAAGATTGCCTGACCACAGAATACCAGTCTCGTGGGGGAAGTGGCACACCATGCAGGGAAAAATCAACGAACAACCAGGCTGCTAAAACTGCCGCCAACCGCGTATGAACTAACTACGCTCAGTTCTAGGAGGAACTATTGGAGGCATACGGTGGAAGAGTCAGTGTGCGGTAAGAAAGCGACTACAAAGTCCACAGACTCCCGCGCATAGAGTACTTAAGACATAGCTACCATGGGTAAACCAGAGAAATTGCAATCCAAAACTGTCATTTGATACCAGGAAGACCGCGAAGGGGTCAAATGCACACTCAGATACAAAACTGGACAACGACACTGAACCGACCAATGGAATGGATCAAGCCCTAAAGGCCATCCAAAAAAAGTCTGCAAGATGTACATGGCAAATTGGATCCCATAACACAAAGGGTCAATAACATGGCAGCAAAACTTGACAACCACGACGAATGCCTCGAGGAAGCTGAAACCCGACTGTCTGCGGTGGAGGATAAATCCCACACTACCACGCAAAAATGCTCTGAAATGGACAAGGTGCTAGAGGTCATTAAGAACAAGTCAGAAGAGTTAGAAGCAAGGTCCCGGCGCCAGTGCTTAATTTGTAAAATATGAAGTGCAGGTACTCAAATGTTTGTTGGCGATCACACCTACTTTTCTCCAGCTCCACCCATTTTCGCCACTGGCTCCGCCCACTTTATTAGCTCTCCACATCCTCAACTGGCACTGCTAAAAGTCAGATGTAATACGAGGTACAAACACCTGTAAGTAACAATTCAGGGAATGGGTGGAAACACTAACAGGACTATTGCACCGACGAGAGGGTAAAATAAAAACTTGTGTGCACTAGAGGAAGTAGTGATGCCGAGGCATATACATGTATTAAGTAGAAGGGCGGGGGGCTGCTGTAGTAAATACATAATATTACACTAAGAGACATCGGGTGAAGTACAACAAACGGGAAATAAGGACATGCTAAAAAAACTGTGGATCAACAGCACCACTGAAACGTACCAAAACATTAAGCATACTGTCTCAAGAGTGCAGTAACTATTACTTTCCCGTCCCAAGTTTCACAGCAGACCTGTCCCTCCCCCACCCAGACAAATGAGTAGCTTACTAATGCGTTAATGATCGGCGAATTGCTGCTCTCCATGTACAATGTGGCCGGTGTCTCCCTCCGACCCCCACCCCCAGCACAAACCGTGTCCCGGGACTGTCATCTAAAAGCAATTGTACTTCACTGTACAATGCTAAAGAGGGTTGAGCGGGTTCTGACTCAGCTGCGGCTTGCCCCCGTGCTGCATAATGGAATGCAGATAGCCAGGAATGAGGTGCATCGGCAGAGCTATCATTTGGACTTAAGACAGGAATATACTGGGCAAGACACCAGGAAGACACAGTTAAGGCGACTAGGCAGAGCGCTGCACATGCAATTTATGCACTATGAGAGTAATAGAGCACATGGTGGAACGTTTGTTTTATGAGTCTTTGTATTGGACTTTTGAGCATGTAGTTGTATGGTTTTGCATGGGGCGAATGTCTGACAAAATATCGACAGACAGAATATCGAAATGCTAAAATATCGTTGCAAAAATATCGACATCAAAAATATCGGAATCCTATCTTCATAAAGGTAAGTACAAAAATATCGAAAAAATAATATCGTAGTACAAAAATATCGGAATCAAAAATATCGTTTTTTAAAATGTATTAATAATAATGTAAAAATAATTTTAAAATACATATAATTTTACAAATATTAAATAAAAATATTAAAACAAAATTAAAACTAATACATATACATTTAAAATAAATAAAACACTTAATAATGTAATGTAATTTTTTTTTTTAATGTTATTTATTTGATTTAATGTAATATTTTTTTGTTTTTACCCTGTACGCCTGTACCCCAAAAACCCAAAACTGACCCTGAACCCTAAAAATATCCCTGTACCCCAAAAACCCAAAACTGACCCTGAACCCTAAAAATACCCCTTTAACCAAAAACTGAAAACTGACCCTTATCCCTAAAAATACCCCTTTACCCAAAAACTGAAAACTGACCCTGACCCCTAAAAATACCCCTTTACCCAAAAACTGAAAACTGACCCTGAACCCTAAAAATACCCCTTTACCCAAAAACTGAAAACTGACCCTGAACCCTAAAAATACCCCTTTACCCATGAACTGAAAACTGACCCTGAACCCTAAAAATACCCCTTTACCCAAAAACTGAAAACTGACCCAGAACCCTAAAAATACCCCTTTACCCAAAAACTGAAAACTGACCCTGAACCCTAAAAATACCCCTTTACCCATGAACTGAAAACTGACCCTGAACCCTAAAAATACCCCTTTACCCAAAAACTGAAAACTGACCCAGAACCCTAAAAATACCCCTTTACCCAAAAACTGAAAACTGACCCTGAACCCTAAAAATACCCCTTTACCCATGAACTGAAAACTGACCCTGAACCCTAAAAATACCCCTTTACCCAAAAACTGAAAACTGACCCAGAACCCTAAAAATACCCCTTTACCCAAAAACTGAAAACTGACCCTGAACCCTAAAAATACTCCTTTACCCAAAATTAATTAATATTATTTAATTACCAATTAATTATTAATTAACAATAACAATAAAGTAAATATATTAGCACATTAGCTGTAATTAATTTAATTTAATAATTAATATTATTTTTCCCAATTAATTATTTAAGAATAACATAAAATTATATATTAAAAAATTACTATAATTAATGTAATTAAATAATTAATATTAATTATTTACCAACTAATTAATAATTATAAATATGTACAAAATTATATTAATTAATTAACTAATTAATATAAATTAATTACCAATTAATTATTAATTAAAATATGTACAAACATATATCAATTAATTAATTATTATTAAATTACTTCCCACCCTATTCCCCTATAAACCCATAACCCGCTACAGAACATATTTATCAATTAATCAATTAATTAAAATTAATTAAAAATTATTTCTCAATTAATTAATTAATAATTCCTACTAATTAATAATTAATTTAACATAATTAAATTACTTCCCACCCTATTCCTCTATAAACCCACAACCCGCTACAGTAGTAAAAGACAATATTTAATTAAATTACATTAAAAATAAATAATAAAACATAATAAATACAATATAATATACACTAAATTTATTTAAAAATTGATATTAGTAACATCGAAGTTATTTATTTCGATATTATTGACATTGATATTTAAAACTTCGATATTACTGATATCATACTAATATCGATATTAAGACTGTCGATATTACTTACCTTCGATATTTTGTCCCATCGATATTTAAACTTCGATATTTTTGTATATCGATATTTAAAAATCGATATTTTGTCTGTGTACCGCATGGGGCACAATTCTAGGTATGCTGTGTATGTTTTTGATTCAGTTGGCAGCATGGAGTTCTTTGCACAGTAAAAAAGGATTTTGCATGCAGCACATTAGGTTTTCACTAATCACGAGTTTGTCATTTTATTCATTTTTAACTTTCTGCGAAGGTCTGTAAGTGATTACGTTTGGGATTGCACATTATCCACGGGGTGATTTAGGGCCTAATTGCGCATTAGTGGAAGACACAGGTTATCTGGGTACTGATATGCTTTTTATATATACATTACAATTACCTCTGAATTTAGTAATGGAATAAACTGAGGGCCTCTGGGGCAGGGTGGAGGTACATTGGTGGGTCTAAGCTTGGACACTAAAATAACGCGGCAGAGCAGACAAGAAGTGGGGGACACAGGCAGCTCTGTGTGTAGTTTCCTGATTAGAAAAGGGTGCCTGGGGGCAAAGATTGAGGTGCATTGGAGCAAATTGGTCGCCAGTGGCAATTTAACGGTGACCGTGAAAGGAGCCTGTGAGCACTGTGTGTGCGGCCAGCACTGCGTTAGAGGGGGTGGGAAAGAGGGTCGTTGTAAAGGTGCATTATTACCCACGCTGAGTGTAGTCTCCAGCGCGCTGGTAGGAAGGATCCCTGTGATCGGTGATTGGTAGAGCTGTGCATGGATAGAAACCTCAGCACTCACCATCAGTAGTTGCCCTCAATGGCCTCCATCATCCAGCGTGAAGCTGATTCTCATACCACTGCCGCAGAGTAGGGAAGCAGCACCCTCGGGATGTTAAGCCTGGAGGCCCAACAGTGCCAGGAAGAGCAGCGGGAGCAGTAACACTGGAAACCAGCGATGTGGAGTGCTGCGTGGTGGGGACATACTGCTCTCAGTGACGGAGACACACAGAGAGAGCCCAGGAGCCCCTCAGCCACCCAGAGAAGCAGCCAACTGTTCAGCCTCAAACCCACGATCCTCGGAGCCCTCAGCCCTGTGCAGCCGAGTCTTGAAAAGGCACGGGAAACAGGATATAGAAGGTGCTGCACCTTGCACTTGCCCCTCTTCTTACAGTGGTTGCTCCCGGAGCTTGCAAGGGCAGTCCGGTGGCACCGTGGCAGACAGGGTTCAGAATTAGAGGTGCAGGCCGGGGGCCACTGTATAATTTATTTTCAAATGTTCCCTCTAGAAATAAAAATGCCCGCCTATTTCCGCTATCGGATTGACGTCAGGATCACTGTAGGGGCAGGAAGCAGAAGCGGAGAGGCGGGCGGGCGGAAGTTAGAGAATGGGGGGAGGTGCCTTTTTGAGAAGGCTGACCTGCTCCGGGGACTGCGCAGCTTTTCAAGCAGGAGGGAAAAGGGACGTGATTAGATCCAGCAGCCAGGGAGAACAATGTATATTCCATTATTAGCCTTAGGCAGGAACATCGATATGCATTGCTCAGCTGTGCTCCCGGGCAGTCCCAGTGGCGGAATGTGCCTCATAATAAAGCATGCGCCTATGCCGCATTCAATTTAAATTTTTTTACGGCCTTCACCGGGAAACCCATGTGAACATAAAGAGGTCAAAATGGAGTGTAGACCCGGCCCTAAGAAATAAGTGCCGGTGCTAAGCACCGGAAAGCTCCAGCACAAATTAAGCACTGCCCGGCGCAACAATGTTTGAATCGCGGGACTTCCAGAGACGACAAATACTGGCAAGATGGAGAGCTATGTGGAAGACCTGATAAAGAACATTTTCGGACCTGAGCAACTGTCCACAGTATTTATTGTAGAACAGGCTCAACGAAACCTTGTGCCGAGACCGAAACCAGGGGCAACACCACGACCAAGAGTCGCACGCCTTCTGATTTATAGGGACAGAGATGTTATACTGAAACTAGCGAGGGAGAAAAAAAACATCGAATATCAGGGCAATAAACTGGAATTTTATACGGACTTTACGATGAATGTCCAACTGGCACAAAGGGAATTTGCTCCTGCGAAGCAGAAACTCCGAGACTTAGGTATCGAATATGCGATGCTGTACCCTGCTTGATTGAGGATCTCGAAGGAGGGACAAACCGTGATTTGTCAGACACCGAAAGAAGCGCTGGACTACATTAAAAAACTCAGTCAACTGCGACAGGACCAACGAAGAGATGAACAACAACAGGATTCGGATTGAATGCTCACCGGTATAGAGAAGACGAGACGGCAATCCGCTAGCTACATCAGCAAAATATCGAGAGGACTTAAGGACGAATCCTAGAGAACCACAGACAACACACACTAGGAGACATACGCTGGGTCAGTAAACCATTTATTAACTTCTGTATGTTCTGGCAAGGGCCCTTCTGTAGTACAAGAAGGAGTCATGGCATGGACACCCTGGCTCCGAACTGCTTCATACAAAGTGAGTACTGAGATAAGGAGATATAAATGTGACGAGAAGATCATTTGGGGACTGATGCACATGTAATGCAGATGGGACTGCGTAGCAAAAATATATTGGGCCACTGACGTCTTACAGTGCGGTGAAAAAATTTAATTAGACACTGGTACGCCTGGCATTATTGAGATGTGGACTCTGCCTGATAGCACGCTATTTACTGGTTCAATAATAGGGGCTCAGGAGCAATCTGCTCTCATCGGAATCTTAGGTGAACCAGTGGGGTAATGCACACAGATTTAAGGGAATCAGTCCTAGGTACCTGATATTGTGTTGAGATAAGACAGTTGGTGGATACTGGCTTTAATATTGTTAACCTGGCCACATCCACCATGTTGGATGAAGTTGTGTGACCTGAGTGGATCCCCCAACAGGGTGTTCCCCTACCACAGTTATGACGAGTTGTATGTTTACAGAAGGGAGTGTCTTTGGCATGTTTGGGATGCTAAAGTGGGTGGGGGTCGAAGGGGGGGATGGGGATGTTTGTATTGAACTACCTCATTTGAGAAACACTGCCATAATCCGGGAGGTGTGCAAACATGGTACCACGTTACAACAAATAGTGTGCATGTGTTGTAAAGGTTATACACGTTGCATGAAGGTGACCAGGTATAGGATAGGGCTAGGAAATGGCTGAGAAACTAATGTCAGAAAAATTAAGATTATTAACTTGAAATGTATGGGGCCTCAAAAATCCCCAAAAAATTCGGCAAATACTGGCATACTTCACGAGGCTACACATTGACATCACATTTCTACAGGAGACGCATATTGACCCTACTGTCTCGTCAAATATAGGGCATAGATGGGCGGAATCTGTACACGGGGCTGCATACTCATCATACTCGGGAGGGGTCCTAATACTAATCCGGAAAGGATTAAACTTCAAAGCAAAACAAGTCCACTCAGACAGGGAGGGGCGGTACGTGGCAGTCACTGGCACACTTAGAGGACAGAGACTCATCTTACTTAACATATACACACCAAACACGGATGATTCAGACTTCTATTATGCACTCTGGCTGAAACTAAACGACCTCCCAGAAGTCCTAATAGTGTGGGGAGGTGACTTCAACGTATTACTGAATGACGTGGTAGATCGTTCACAAACATCGGCAAAAATGCACAGACCTGCTTTAAAAAAGCTTCAAGACATTATGCAGGACAAATACCTTACAGACCTCTGGAGAATGAGGCACCCAACAGAATTAGAGGCTACGCATACAACAGCGGCACATGGCAGTTGGTCTAGAATAGATTACTGGTTAGAATCCTCAGATGTGTCACAGTGGGTGGAAACTATAAAGCACCAACCCCAAACCCTGTCGGATCATAACCCGGTGGTATTAACACTCAAACTTCCGAATTATGTACCCCTCCATTTAGTTGGAGATTCAACGGGAAGGTATTACTAGACCCGCTAAACAAGGAGACGATTAGGAAAGCAATCGTAGAATATTTCGAGATAAATGCACCCACCACAGAAGACCCTGGGCGACTATGGGTAGCTTTCAAGGCTACCATTAGGGGGATTTGCATCAGCACGAATGCGGGTATATTACGGGACTTGAGACAACAACTGACACAACGTAAAGCTAAAATACAAGATCTGGAACTCGAGTATGAACACACACAAGATCCCTCTATCTTAGGTAAATTCAGAACAGCGATTTCTGATTATCAGGCAAGTGCAGAAGAGGAACTTAACTATGTCACAAAACGCCATGTAGCGAGAAGGTACAAGGAGGGTGGCAGACCGGGTGCGGTCTTGGCAGCCAAAATATGTGCACAGAAGCCACCGCTTGTGGTACAAGCGGTGAGAGACGCGAGGGGAGAGCTAAGGCATTGATGGAACTACTGGCACAACACATGAAAGTTGGAGAAAAGTTCATTCTATTGGGAGACTTTAACTTTCATGTGGACAATGTAGACCATCCAGAGACTAAAACTTTAATATCTGACCTGGCCTTACTGGGTCTTGAGTTACAGAATAGTGGGCCCACTCACAGAGGTGGCCATACACTGGACCTAATATTTACTAATTGCTCCTCGGTATATTGTCATCATCCCATAGCAGTTAATTGGTCAGACCATGGTATGCTTGAATTCATCCTTAAGGGTCTAAAGAAACCAAATAAATCTCCTACCATACCGACCATTAAACGAAGGCCCTGGCATAAAATTACTTTAGAAACAGTGGAAGAAGTCTGGAATGAGCCCGTAATATTGGACTCCGATAACATTGGGTTAGCCTTGTCTAAATTTGATGCCACCTTATCTGACATGTTGAATCATCTGGCCCCTTTAAAGACAATTAAACAACCGTCTGTGGCCAAGAGAGAGGCATGGTACACTGAATCCTTAAAATTAGAAAAACAAGGGTGTAGGAAGCTGGAAAAACTCTGGAGGAAAACTCATACCAGTGAAAATAAGATCAACTATCAAAAAGCAATGTCTGCTTATTATAAAAACATTAAGCAGGCAAGAAAGAACAGCATTAATGCACAGTTAGAGGAAGCTGGCAATTCCCCCAGAGAGTTGTATAAAATCCTAGACACTAAACCAACTGTATGTGAAAGTCCAGACGAATTCACACAAATCCTGTGTAATAACACCTCTCAATTTTTTGAGGATAGAATTGAGACAATTTATAAAGAAATCATTACTGCCCAACACCCCAGTGATCTGGAGCATTCCAGCATGAATCACCCCGACACATCTAGAGGTGTTTTACTTACCTTCCCTGAGATTAGTTATAGTGACACCCAAACACTAATAAACAATATGAAAACAGGATCCCCTCTTGATTTGATACCAGCTAAGCTAACTGCTACCTTGAACAATATTCTTTGCCCCACAATTCAAAAGATTCTAAACCTCTCCTTTAAAGAAGGTCAGCTCCCTCGGCAGTGGAAGGAGGCAGTTGTGAACCCAATACGGAAGAACACGGCCTTGCCATGGACAGAACTCTCCAACCTCCGCCCCATCTCTCTCTTACCTTTTTTAAGTAAATTGGCCGAGAAGCATGCAAACATCCATGTTTCCAGGTTCATAGAGGCGACAGGGGGCCTGGACCCATCACAATCTGGTTTCAGGCCCAACTACAGCACAGAATCGGCACTCCTCTCCGTGACTGATAACATCAAGATGTCACAGGATAGAGGAGGATCAATGATTCTGGTGCTGTTAGACCTGTGGGCAGCCTTTGATACTGTGTCTCATGAGATTCTTCTCGGCCGATTGCAGAGAGTGGGTATTGGAGGATTGGCACTGTCCTGGTTGGAGAGTTTTCTCTCCAGCCGCTCACAATCTGTTAGCATGGGACCCTATTGTTCCACCTCGAGGGTACTCACTAAGGGGGTGCCACAGGGCTCATGCCTAAGCCCCACATTATTTAATGTGTATGTGGCCCCCCTTGCAGAGATTGTGAGAAGGTTTGGGTTCACTCCAATGTCATATGCTGATGACACCCAGCTGCTTTTCCCTTTCAACTCTCTTACGCCCGATGTGAAGAACAATTTTACCGAGGGCATGAGAGCAGTTTCCAACTGGATGGCTACCAACTGCCTCCAGTGTAACGTCGGGAAGACCGAGGTAATGCTATTTGGGAAAGCTAGCATGCTCTGGTCTCCCGACTGGTGGCCTTTAGATCTTGGCCCCGTACCATGCCCAAAGCCAACTGTTAAGAACTTGGGGGTGAAACTGGATCAGAACTTGAGCTTAAATGAGCATGCTAACTATGTCACAGGAGCCTGTTTTAGAACAATTGGCCAGTTAAGGCAAATCTTCCCTATGCTGCCTGACAACCACAGGAAGACCCTTGTACAGGCCCTGGTGATAAGCCGCCTAGACTACTGCAACGGCCTCCTCATATCAGCAAATGAGGAGGCGCTAAATCGTTTGCAGGTGGTCCAAAATACGGCGGCCAGACTAATTCTAAATGCTCCCGCAAGGACCCCGTCCAAACCCTTGTTAAGACACCTTCACTGGCTGCCCATACGACAACGTGTTACATTTAAAATCTGCTGTTTAGTGCACAAATGCCTCTACGGGCAAGGCCCTAGATATTTGGCACAAAAATTTCAGATATACAAACCTGAACGTCTACTACGTTCCAGCAACCAATGTCTACTGGAAATTCCCACTATAAAAAAAGTCAGACAAGGTGGACGTGCCCTATCATTTACAGGCCCAACCATGTGGAACAAACTTCCATCTGACCTAAGACATAACGACAACCATCTATGTTTTAGGAAGGCCTTAAAAACTCTTTTGTTTCAGGTAGCATAACCTTCCCTGTGGTATTCCACAGAGACAACATATTCCAGAATTTTTGCGAGCAAAGCGCGGAGATACCTCATGGGTCGATTCTGGCGCGATATAAGCAATTAAATAAATAAAATAAATAAATAAATAAAGGCATGACATGCAGGAGATACTGAGGGAATTTATGCACACGTTTTGGAAACTGTACACAGCAGAGAAAACAGCGACAGCTGAGGAAATAGCGCAATATTGCGACGACATAGCCCTTGCTTGGCTCTCTGATGCACAGAGGACATATCTCTCCCTGCCCGTAATGGTTGAGTAGGTCACTGAGGTTATACAATCACTACCAAATGGGAAAGCGCCCGGGACTGACGGGTACACAGGGGAGTTCTATAAAACCTACGTAGACATACTAGCACCGCACATAGTAGCAATGCTGGGGGACGCTCATGAGAAAATGATATTGCTACAAACGTTAAGAGAAGCTATGATACTAGCTCTCCTGAAGCCGGACAAAGACCCGGAATATTGCGAATCGTATAGGCCTCTCTCACTAATAAATGTAGACACTGAAATATTATCCAAACTATTGGCTAACAGGCTTCAGCACTTGATGACTAAATTGATCCTACCCAATCAATCGGGGTTTATTCCAACGCGCTCAACGTCCCATAACACCAGAACCCTATTTGCAGTCTCCCACTACCTGACCCCCTCTACCAAGGCAGCAGCGGTGTTGTTGGATGCTGCTAAAACATTTGACACCATAGCATGGACTTATCTACACACGATATTAGGCAGAATGGGTTTCCCACCGGTATTCCTCCAATGGGTAAAATTACTATACACCGCACCCACTGCGCGCATCCAGATTTATAAATACATCTCAGAGGCAATTCCTATAGAAAGGGGCACTAGGCAGGGATGCCCTCTGTCCCCCCTACTATTTGCCATAGCGCTGGAGCCGTTGGCCTGCAAGATAAGACAGGGACACCATTACTCAGCGTTACAATTCCCCCAGAGACCACTGCACATATTATTGTACGTTGATGATATGTTGCTATACGTGCGAGACCCTGCGGACAATCTAAACCCGTTACTGAGGGAATATGTTAAATTTGGACGACATTCATGACTCAGAATCAACTGGGCTAAATCATCGATTTTACCACTAACTGACACTACTGTGGTACTGAAAATTCTGGACCCGTGTTATAAACATCGTCGTATGATGACGATTCTGGTATCAGCAGACCGAGAATGATTAGAATACTATGCACAAGCATTTTGGTCATATTCGGGTGACGAAATCACCCTGAAATCAGAGTTTCCGTCCTGAACCCTCGGGTTCCATTTTGTGAACGGCAGCCATTTTGTGATTGCCCTCACATAGGCCAATGACTAAGGCCAAAAACGAGTCTGAAGGACATGTACACCTTTGCTGACTCCTCTGTGACCTGGGCAAGCTGACTCCACTGCCTGAAGCCAAACCTGTTCGGCCAGTTCCTTTCCCAGTGGCCGAATGAGATTAGTATCAAGGCACAACATATCATAAAACCTTTCATCACACACAAACCATGCCTAATCTTACACAGACCTGTCCCTGTTTCTTTCTTTATGACTTGGTTTACGAGGAGGAGGGGTCCGTTTTTATTGGGGGTCCGTCGATATCTGATGAAAATACTGAGCCTTGCCGGGTAATTGATTGAGGGCTGGACAAACTGAAATATGGGCTGGTCATCATGACTCTGCTTTTTCTTTGTAGTGAAAATATGTGAATGGTCAACTGTAAAATAAGGAATGTTTGCCTAAAGCATAATATTTTGTATAAAAAGAGAAGGCTGGCTTTGTAAGGTTGAGCAGTCTCCTGAGAATATACACCATGTTGTACTTCTAGGATACCTGTTACTGGCTGCAGCGAATAAATACGATCTTTGACTTCACCAAGAAGACTCTGTGTTTCTGTAGTCTGAAACAGGAAGGACTCGAAGTCTTAGGGTGTGTTCCCTGGCACTGCTGGGTTCTGAAAAACCCAGTACTTCAGTTGGCGCCCCATGTGGGGCAATTTCAGCGGTACCGGTCCAAGCCAGAGGTTTGTGAGGAGCTTCGTGTGAAAATTCTGGAGGAAGGCCGCCACTTCATCGACCCCTGTATGTTGACGTGGTCCGAAAGTCTTTGCTGCGAGGTTCCCCGCTTCCCGACGGCTACGAAGGACTGCTGCCCTGACTATCGCCCTGTTTTGGACCCTTGATGATTGGTAGAGCGAAACGATAGACGAGTCTTCTGGTGACGTCATCGATACCTCAATTAAGTATAAGTGGAGCGTCTCCCAGTCCTTAGTTTGGTTCTTAGTTTGGTATCCCCTTGGGATCTTTGATTTGGAACTTGCAAGTACCAAAGCTGAGGGACTTGTGTATTCAGAAGACTATCGTATTCGATAATCCTTTGAAGTTTGAAGCTAGACTAGAGAGCGAAGATGCCTGGTCTTAGTAGACTTGGAAATTTGTTTTGTCTTGGTTGTAATAGGGATTCCCGATTGGAGGACTTGTGTCCGGTTCCTCCGATTGGAACTCCAACCTATGAACTATATGTGAAACATGGCGTGGGCCCCATCACATATAATGAAGTATGGATCCGATACACCAGGAAAGATGGTGTTTTAAAATGGCCCCAATATGGTAGTTTTGACACAGAGATTTTGGATAATCTGGAGGTTAAACTTTTTAAGAAGAAAGCCCGGCCGGCGATGTTTGACTCTTTCCGCCTATGGCGTAAGGAAGCCAAACAGAAGGAAATTAAATTAGCAAAGAGAAATAAGAGAGAAAAGGGTATCTCGATAATGCAAGCTGCTATGCAGTTTAAAGATAATGAAGAAGAACAGATGAGTGAGCAGTTGCACAGGCAACGTAAAATGGTGATCGATAAATGTTATCCAGTTTTGCCGCTTCTTCAGCAAGATGCAGCAAAAGAACTTGAGAAAGATCCTTTAATGTCACATTTGTTGAGTTCGCCACCCCCTTATGCGCAGAGTGCTACAGCACCTCCGCAACCTTTAGTTGTGCAACATCCGGTCATTGTGCCTCAGGTTCTTCCACAGCCGCTAGCTCCTCTTCAGTTGACTCCTATTCCTTTGGCGCAGCCCCCTCAAGGGCCGCCGACTTTGCTACCTGATCTATCTGTACTTCCTACGACTTTGCCTACTACATCGACTGCCTCTTCTGGTATTCTTCCTGATACTGCCTCTGCATCTGCATCTGCGTCTGCCTTGCCTCCCTCTGTTTTTCCTCCTGTTCTTTCGTCAACTTCTCCTTCTGTCCGACAGAGAATGACTGATACTGTTGCTAGCCTTATTTTTCCTCTCTTTGGGTCATCTGGTGTGACCCCTGATTCGGAGCGTAAGCAGTCGCGTAGTCAACTTCGTGATTCTCGAGAGAGAGAAATGTTTGACCGTATGGCGCGTAAATAGGTTACCTACCCTTTAAGATATGATGTGGAGTCTGTTATGGATGTCTTCCGTCAATGGGAAGCACCGAAACAGAGATACGTTTTTGAGAAAATGTGTGCTTTCCTTTGTGAGGAATTGGAGGATAATGATTTGGAAACCAATCCGCCTGATTTGTGCCGTGTACGGTTTAAGTTTGCAAAGGGCACGATTGTGGGTTCCGATGTTGAGAAAGCAGTTGCGACGTTGTTGTCCTTTAGGAATAAGGATCCTTCTCAGTCACTGTTTGAACCTGACTCCTCTGTCAGGAAAAAAGTGCGACAGTCCCCAATGAGAGAAGTTCCTCCGGTATGGAAGGACGCCGTTGCGGCTGATGTCGCTAATCAAATTGATTATGTTCCAGCTCATTTTCAGCGTGTTTGGGTACATGTTCCTTGGAAGCGAGCTGAAGTTTTAGCCCTTAAGCAGACTTTGCCTGACCCCCGTAAAAACCCTGCAGGGTATTATAAGGAATAATCACAGACTGCAGACTCATGCATTATGAATTTAGCTGACATAGACATGTTATTTGGGAATGTTGTTCCACTGCCTTTGTGGGGATTGATTTGCCATACAGATCATGCGCAAGAGTTAGGTGACTCATGGGCTAATATTAGTGCTGCAAATGATAGACAAGTTGGTGGTGCCAAGCCTGAGCCTTTGGTAGCAGAACTTCCCGCTAGGATCATTACTTACATGAAGACTCTAATGCCTGCGATGCGTGTGAATTGGGATAAATTGTCTGCGTGTAAGCAGAAGAAAGAGGAAACAGTGTCTGATTTCTTCACAAGGTTTGAGGAAACGTTTATCGACCACAGTGGTCAAGATATGAGTACAGAAGGTGGTCAACGGTTGTTCGTTGACAAGTTTGTGCACAATTTGCTTCCCAAGCTGTGTAAGAAATTGAAAGATTCAGAGAGTTCTTGGGCCGTTTCCTCTTCAGCACAAATATTGGCTACTGCACAGTACTACGAAAATAGGGATAAAGATGAGAAGGATAGAGCAGACAAGAAAACTAAAGAATTAAAGACGAAGGTTATTTTACAACAGGCGTATCCGCCACGTGGTGGTCAGAGTAACTATCAGCAACCTCAACAATTTCAGAGAAACTCGCAAAGGTTCGAGTTTTCTCAACCACGTGTTCCTGTAGGTCCCAATCAGTGTTCATATTGTAAAGAAGAGGGTCATTTCAAGTATAGTTGTCCTATTTTGTTACAGCGTACGAATGGTGCTTATGGCGCAAGAGGTCGAGGTGTTCAACAAGCTCCTAGAGGTAGAGAACGTGGAAGTTTCCCCCAGAACGCGCGTTCCTTTCCGTCTCAGAATTCAATGAATAGTTTTGACCAGCAGAATAACGCGTCTGGTAGGACGGCTCAGTACTATGCTGACGACTACTATGCAGAAGATGAGAATATGGAAGGTAATGATTGCTAGGACAGCCATAGACAAAGAGAGGGAGTTGTTTCAGTTCCAGTAGATCAGAGTGGACCTTATGTTGAGGTGATTACATCAAGGTGTGTCAGAGCCTTTTCTGTTGGATACTGGAGCTACAAAGAGTTCTATTATGCACTCAAAACTCCCTGGCGCACCTTTGTCTGGCGAAATGAATGTTTCAGTAGGTTTTTCTGGTGCCCCGGTTAGAAACCCGATTTCTAGTCCTATGTCCCTTTCTGTTGGACCTTGTGAATTGGAAGCACCCCTTATTCTGACGACAGGTTGTGGTGAAAACTTGTTAGGATTGGATTTGTTGAAAAGATTGTATGCAACATTACATTGTTCTCCTTCGGGAGTACAACTTACACTGGGTAGGAAAGTGATCTCTCCAATGTATTTGTCGAAGGATAAACTTCGACCGAATTGTCGTTTCTTCCTGATATTCTTTGGGCTACTGGTCCTAATGATGTGGGTCTTTCGGAAATACCGCCATATGTTGTAACATTGAAAGCCAATGTTAAATTGCCACGCATTCCCCAATACAAGATCTCTAGTGAAGGTGAAAAGGCGTTGCTAGCGATCATTTATGATTTGATTGAAAAAGATGTAATTGAAGAGACAAGAGGCAACGTTTGTAATAGTCCTGTTCTGCCTGTTTTGAAATGTACTGACCCTTCTCAGCCACCTGTTTACAGGTTCGTGATTGATCTTAGAGAGGTCAATAAAATAGTTGTGCCACAGTTTCCAGTTGTTCCTGATATCACTGCCCTATTGATTATGATTCCAGCTTCCGCCACCTGGTTCTCGGTGATTGACTTGAAGAATGCTTTCTTCAGCATCCCGATTGCCGAGGAGAGCAGGGATATTTTTGGCTTCAGTTTAGGAGGCTGAAGCTTCCGCTTCAAACGCGCTCCTCAAGGCTACTGTGAAAGTCCATCAATATAAAGTCAGGCTTTAAAAACACAGCTTGGTGCAATTGTTTTACCTGATGGCGCTACCCTTATTCAGTACGTCGATGATTTGCTAGTCGCTGAAGATACTGAGGAGATTTGTAAAGAAGCCACCTTGTCGTTGTTGCATCATTTGTCTGATTTACATCACAAAGTGTCTCTTTCAAAACTGCAATATTGTCGACAAGAAGTGACCTACTTAGGTCATCTCTTATCGAAGGAGGGAAGGAAACTGACCCCAGAAAGAATTCAGGCAATTGCAAAATTGAGTGTGCCAAGGACACAGAGAGAAGTACGTGCTTTCTTGGGTATCACATCATATTGCAGACAATGGATACCACATTTTTCTTTATTGGCCAAACCTTTGGTAGCATTGACCTGTAAAGATACACCGAATCCCGTTCCGTGGTCTAAAGATTGTCAGAAAAGTTTTTCCGAATTGCGTAATGCATTGTGTTCGGCTCCTGTGTTGGGTACCCCCATTACAGTAAGCCCTTTACACTGTATGTCCATGAGAAAGAGGGTTGTCCATTGTCAGTGCTGACACAGTCTTTCGGAGACAAGCAGCGTTCATGCGCGTATTTTTCGTCGACTTTGGATCCGGTAGCTAAAGCATTGCCGAGTGGCTTGAGAGCCACAGCGGCAGCAGCTGTTTCTATTCGACAGTCTGCTGGGTTAGTGATGAATAATATGTTGATTGTGATGGTTCCACATGCAGTGGACACGTTGTTAAACAGGACCAAGACACAGCACTTAACTAGTGCTCGATTGTCAGGTTACGAGTTGACACTGTTAGCGAGTCATGTGCACATAAAGAGGTGCAATACGTTGAATCCAGCCACGTTATTGCCGATTTCAGTAGAGACAGATGATGTTGAACAGCATGATTGTTTTCTCAGGACAGAAGAAGAAACGAAAGGGAGATTAGATCTTAAAGATACTCCTCTTGTAAAGTGTGATGGTACCTTATGGGTGGATGGTTCATGCTTCAAGCTTCCGAATGGTGATACGACTGCAGCATATGCTGTCACGACTTTGCATACGATTGTTGAAGCTGCACGTATACCACATAATTCAGCTCAAGAAGCAGAGTTGATTGCACTTACAAGAGCGTGTGTGTTATCGAAAGGAATGAAAGTGACCATATATACCGACAGCCAGTATGCGTTTGGTGTGGCTCATAGTTTTGGACGATTGTGGAAAGAACGTGGGTTCCTGACTTCGCATGGAGCTAAGATTCAGCATGGTCAGTTGGTGAATGAGCTTCTTGAGTCACTGACCTTGCCGTTACAAGTTGCGATTGTGAAATGCAGTGCACACAAGAAGGTTACTGATGATGTTGGTTGTGGCAATGCATTTGCTGACAAAATCGCAAAAGAAACAGCAAAAGATGTGATGAATCGAATGTATGTTGCAGGCCCTGCAAGATGGGTTGGTGACGTTTGAACGTGTGAAGATACGATAGAGAGTGTGAAGTCTCTTCAAGCTGAAGCTTCAGAGAAAGAGTTGAGTGTGTGGAGAGAGAGTACGGGTAAATTGGATGAAAATGGTTGTTGGGTTGACTTGTCAGAACATCAGCGATGGTTGTTACCCGATGCGTATGTGCTTGCAGTGGTGACAATGGCTCATGGAATGGCTCATATCAGTGTGAAAGGGATTTGTAAGTTGTTGGCTCCAGTATGGCAAAATGCTGGAATTCCTAAGTGTGCAGAGAATGTGGTCAAGAATTGCATGGTGTGTCTGAAATACAATCCTGCTAGGGGAACCCCAACTCCAGCTGGTCATTTTGCGCCTCCAACGTATCCGGTCGAGGTTTTGCAGCTAGATTTCATCCACATGGAAAGGTGCAACAATTTGAAATACGTACTCGTTGTTGTTTGTGCCTTTTCAAGATGGGTATAAGCATATCCCTTAAAAGACAACACTGCCTTATCCACAGCTAAAGCCCTTGTCAAAGAATTCTTCCCTAAGTTTGGAATGCCGAGAATGGTCTGGAGTGATAATGGGAGTGAATTTGTGGGTCGAGTGATGAAAAAAGTATGTGAGGGGCTAGGTATCCAGCAAAAATTCCACGCTGCAAATCACCCCCAATCAGCTGAACTAGTAGAGTGCTATAATGGCACGCTAAAACTGAAATTGGCCACGATACAAGCGAGCTCTGGTCTTAAATGGCCTGACGCTCTGCCTTTAGCACTCCTATCAACAAGAATGACTGTGCATTCGCGAGTGGGACTTAGTCCCTATGAAATTGTGTTCCGCCGCCCGGCCAACATATGGGGAGTGCCAAGGCCGACAAAATTCAGTGAGATCGAACACCCTGTACTGCTTGATTATTTGTATGAATTGACGGCTAAATTGCGTGTTTTACACCAACAGGTTCACAATACTCTGTCTCAGGTCTCTGAAGCTCCAGGACATCCTATCGATCCTGGATCATGGGTGCTGTTCAAGAACTTCCAGCGGACAAAGAATGACCAGCCCCGTTGGACCGGCCCCCACCTCGTCCTTCTCTCAACAAGATCAGCTGTTCGAGTGGAAGGGAAAAAGAACTGGATCCACAGCGTACACTGCAAGAGGGTCCCTTTGCCTCTACCGTACGACCGGTGGGTCCAGGAGGGGATCGCTGACTCTGAGACTGAGACTGTGCCTCGTTTTCTGCCTTTTAGCGATGCACGTGTAAAAGGAACAATTTCTGATTTCTAGGTTTGCCTGAGTGAGTTTCCTGAAGTCTGGTTTCTGAAGGCCAGCATGTAACTGAATACATCTGGGAGTGGCTTCCTAGGAGCTGCTCCCATGCTTCTTCCACCAAAGTGAGAGGTCCTCTCACAGGGTGCCCTTACACCAGCTCAAAGGGGCTGAAGCCAACCCCCTTATGCGGTACCTCCCTGTAGGCAAAGAGAAGGCATTGCAAGAGGAAGTCTGACTTACGTCTCATGGAGTCTGAAAGGCATCCAATCATGCCTATGAGGATTAGGTTGAATCTCTCAACCAACCCATTATTTTAGGTGTGGTAAGGAGTGGTGAATTTGTAGTTCACCCAACACTCCTTCCACATTACCTTTATGCATATGGCGATAAAGTTGGTATCCCGATCAGATACCACCTCCTTGGGAAAACCCACTCGGGTAAACATTCCCATCAGTGCCCAGGCCACGTTGGGTGCCATTACGGTCCATAGAGGGATAGCTTCTGGGTCCCATTTGGCAGGGTCCACCAAGACCAGGATGAACCTGTTGGCCATGACTGTCTTGGCGTCCAGAGGCCCCACTATGTCAATGCCCACCTGCTTAAAGAGGTACTCATAACAGGGAATGGTTACAGGAGAGCCATCATCCCCCCCCCCACTCTTGCCTCTCGCTTGGCAAGTCTGGCAGGACCTACGAAAGGTATCAGAATGTTTTCTCATTTGGGGCAAATAAAAGTGGGTGACAAGGCTTGCCCAGCCCCAAATGTCCTGCCAGAGGCACATCATGAGCCGAACCCAGTAGGGAGGTTCTGCAGCACAGGGGTACCACCAGCACATGGGCTGCCCCAGGCTCAGCAATCTTAGGCATCTATACAGGAGACCATTCTCCCAGCAGATTAAGTGAAACTTGGAGTCAGCGCCAACTGCCTGGTCTTCTGCCTGCTGCTTAAGACCTAAGAGAGTAGGGCACACTTTGTGCTCCATGCATAGCTGCTTCCTGGTGGCAACCCCTTTTTGCTGCCAATGGGTCAGCTCAAGTAAGTCTCCGTTTGGCCACTTGCTCCCCTGTAGGTTCCAGGGCATCCCCTCAAGGTCAGCCACCTCCCAGACTGTAGGAACTTCAGGGGCAGGTTTCCCATGCCCCCTCTCTTGGCAGGAACACGGGCCACTGCTCCAGGCACCAGGTTCTCCTGATTTCCCTTTCTGGCTGCCATGGACCGTGTGGTCACACAGGCCCACTCAGGCCACCCCAACATCTCCAAGTGTGATCTCAGCTCCACATTTTTCCACAAGGACAGCTCCAACTCGTTGCCCAGCAGACAATCAACAAGCATGGTGGGACTCACAGGTACCCTCAAGGTATCTGAGACCCTCCAACTCAAAGGGAATACACCAAGTGACACCGGACTTTGGTCACACTAGCTTCAATATCTCCAAGAGCCTCCACCCTCGGTCCATTAATGGTCACTCACAGCCCTTTATTCTGTAGTGTTATCAGGCACTTGGCTTCTTTGGTCCCCTAGTGAGACAAGGGTCATCTCAGTTGGTTCCCCACACCCATCTGGGACCAACTCTTCCCCAAGCAATAACTTTCCAACACCTGTCCACTGGTGGGTGGCTGTGCCCACTTGGAACACTTTGAATCCCACCTCATATGACTCACCTGGTCACAAGCAAAACATTTATTGGGTCCCACCTCTGCACGCTTTCCTGAAGAGACTTGTGATTTCTTATCTCCTAGGGGGCGGGAATCTTTACACTCCACTCTGCTGCTGGGGACCATGCACACGTTTGGTGGAGTCTCCCCCATACACCTTCTTGTGGACCTTTGTACTCACCCAGTGGCCTGCCTCCATAGTAAGCTTCCTAGGGTCAGTCAGCTTACTAGCAGTCAAGTTCTGCAAAACCCAGGCTACACAGGTGCTCCAACTAAATTAAAATTGATATCCCCTGAAAATCTGTGACATTACTGCCCCTCACCCAACCATCCAGTAATCTACAAAAATAATCCACACATTCTAACCAAGTCTGTGAATCAATTGTCTTCCTTTCTCTAAACTGATTCCAGTACTTGCCAGGAGTGAGACCATACCTAGTGAGAAGGGCTTCCTTCATGTCAGTGTAGGTGAGGTTAAACCCCTGACCCAAAGCCACATTTTTGCCCCCCTTGTTAGAACTGGGGGTCTCTAGTTGGCTGAGGTAGGTACCTAAGTCAAAATAGGGACCCTTGCTTCTAAGTCAGGGAAAGGAAGGACACCTTCTCAGATAGCCCCTGCTCACCCCCTCGGTAGCTTGCCATGAGCAGCCAGGCTTATCTCCAAGGTAAATGTGTAAAGCATCTGCAACCACACTCTCAGTAACCCAGTGATGACACCACAAATGGACTCTACACGAGTTTAATAAAAATAAAGATATACGATGAGACCACAGATAAATAATTCAACATATACGTATTTGTAATATTTCACCTTGCCGGTTATTAGGCCAGCAAGCCCTTGTATGTTCTTGCAGTATTAATGAGAAATTCTCGATGATCCAATGCAGTCCTAATCCAATGATGTGCAGTGCGTAATGCAAGAATCAGGCACTTCGTAATGTAAAAATAATGCAGTTCCTTATCCAACAATCAGGCAGTTTGTTATGCAAAAATAATGCAATGCTTAATGCAACAATCAGGCAGTTCGTAATGCAAAAAGAACTAAAAAATAATGCAAGAATCAGGCAGTTCGTAATGAAAAAATAATGCAATGTGTAATGCAACAATCAGGCAGTTCGTAATGCAAAAATAATGCAATGCGTAATGCAACAATCAGGCAGTTCGTAATGCCAACAATAATGTATTCTGGAACCGAACGCGGTGCTCTGGACCATCTCTATGCCACTCTTACTGACTCGCGGTCAGCTACTGCCAAAATATGCCCCCAACATGGGTATGGTGGAAAACAAGTGCAGCTCCACACTTCGGCCCTGGTACTGCCACTCCTCTGCAAGTACAGGCCGCAATACGAACTTGAGTGAAGACTCGCACTGCAAAGATGGAACCGGCAGAGATCGTTTCTCTCGAAGCCCGATCCACGCTGCAGGCACAACACACACACGCTCGCTGAGCGTTACCTGGGGGCTATGATCTCACTCTCCTCTCCTTGCGGCTTGGTCCTCCGATGTGACCTCGTTGATCTTGAGGAGTGGAACACAGACCCCCGACATGATGGTTTGAGGTCTCTCATTGGCAAAGGCAGGCTCAGGCCGGTGGCGGTGAATCCTCACAGCTCCTCTGGGAATGCTGGTCCGGGCTGACCGCAATGATGATCGCAGCACTTCTGGTCATGCTGTGGATCAACTCAGAGAACACGACTGCTCCGGGACACACCGTCATGAGGCAATTCCACATGAAAGTCTCAGGCTTCAACAGAGCACATGCATACAGTGTCGCTGGGACTCACTTGAGTTCCGGTTGCACACGATCACAGGGCAATCCTCATGAAGGTCCCAGGCTGGACAAAGCACATGCACACAGTGTCACTGACACTCACTTGGACTCCGGGTGCTCATGATCACAGTGCATTCCTCACAGAGGTCTCAGACTGTACGAAGAGTGCATACAGTGTTGCTGAGACTCACTTGGACTCCAGGTGCTCACAATCACAGGGCAATCCTCACGAAGGTCTCAGGATGCATGAAGCACACGCACACAGTGTCGCTGAGACTCACTTGGTCTCTAGGTGCCCATGATCACAGGACAATCCTCATGAAGGTCCCAGGCTGCACGAAGCGCACACACACAGCGTCGCTGAGACTCAATTAGACTCCCTGTGCCCACAATCATAGGGCAATTCTTACAAGGGTCTAAGGCTGCAAAAAGCACATGCACACAGCTTCGCTGAGACACCCTTGGAAACTTTTATGTTCCTGAGTTTCAACAACAGGGAGCCAGCTCTCCTTGGGCCCTTGGGGACAAGTTACTTCAGGACACGGCACACAGCAAAGCCTTTCAAGCAGGGGGACATGGTACACAGCAAACTGGTTAAATCAGCAAACTGTAGGCCAGCCCCTGAACACACAGCAAGGGTCAGTCCTTTCCTTCAGCCTCTTCAGCTGTTTTCGTCCTTGGAAGATGTTCCTCTTGACCATGAAGTAGTTGCAATCCTTTTCAGTCTTGATCAGTTCCATTCCAACGTTCAGGGGTTTCAGCTCTCATAGTTATAACCCTAAATGTCTAGTGTTCAGTGGGGCACTTACACCTGTCCAAACCAGTTCTGGGTGTCTCCCTGCCAGTGACACATTCTTCCTTTAATAGTGGGGGTCTGGATCCTCAATCACTCAGCAGGAGATGGAGCCATTGTTTTATGGCAGCAGCCCAGGCCTCTTCACCTCCAGGGGCTACTCCTCCCCCCTACACTCCAGATGCAGGTCAGCCTGTTGCTGTCTCACCTCCTCCCCTGGGTCACGACATTCCCCAGAGCCTATCACATTCAAATCCAGACAGTCAATCCACAACCAGGCAGAGGTACACATAAATGTTAATACACAAAAAACGAGCCACTTCTAAAATAGTGGTTACTAAACACAGAATGCAAACACCACCTTCATAAAAAGATGTGTTATTAAATTGTGAGTTCAGGCACACTAAACTTCACCTCTCCACCTTAAGCCTATGGGAAGATAGGCTGGAAACATATTACACTATTTTAAAAAACAATGGTCCCTAGACAGTCAGGAATAATCATGAGAAATAAATATAGTTCAGAAATGGATTCTATATTGTCTGTCCAGCCGGACAGGGTTTAATAATGCATATAGTTGTGTAGTCAGTTATCTATACAATATCAAGTGGGACACAGCCTGTGTCCTACTACCACATATAGACAGGTGTGACATACATAGAAGGTAGGTATCAGGCAAGAGGAGACAATCTGCATACAATCAAATTTTGCAGATTAATGATTCAAGAATACACTATTGTGACTTTCCATTTGATATAGTCAAAAACATATAGTGTAGGGTGTCGACGACGTTTCGATCCCTATTTAAAGATAACAGGATCATGTTCAGGACATTGTGATTATTGCCTTATTTACATTTCTACCAAAGAATCAAGCCCAAACATATTGCAGGAAAACATTACAGTTGGTGTATTACAGGGGGAGGAACTGGAAAGGTAAAGGGAGAAAAGGGAGATATATACTTTGGATTAGTGCATTATAAAATATACATACAAATAAGACATGTCTAACCATCAGATTCTATCAAAGGGTTGAGTGAGTTGTTATTTTAATGGGCTGTTAACGTGGGTTGGTAAGCTAAGTTCATTTAAAGAAGATGGTTTGGTCATACACCTTGTAATGTTTAAAAGAAATGGCGGGCGTTTCAAAAATGTGGACAGTGTCATTCCGTGTTGGTTCGGCGCAGTGAGAAGGGTTGATACTGTACGTGAGGAAGTGCTTGTGACAGTCAGCACAATTAGTCAGCTGAATTCAGTGCAGCTCTCTGATGTGACACTACAGAGGGCAAGCAACAAACCGGCAACAAAAGCATATTTGGGTGTTTTGAGATTGCCCTTCATGGGAAGTTGGAGGTAAACAGGCAGTCGTCATTGGACTTTGAAGCCCACAATCAATCTAACAACTGGACTTTATGAATAATGTTACTGCCTTTTGTTTAGCGCATAGTTTGGCATACCAGTGTAATCAGTTGTCTAGGAGAAATCAAAATGACATACAGGAACCACAGCATTTCTGCAGCAATCCCTGGACTCCAAGCAAGTGAGCATTGTTATTAAGTGTGATGTGTGGGAAGATAGGGGGAGTGCTCTCTGTGACACAAACCCTCTCCACTCAGGAAGAATGCGTCCCCATGCATACCGAAATCCCTACTCCATTTTCCCTACCTAGGGCTGCTGCCTCCCAGAACCTGGACAGGGGACACCGCAAGAACAAAACAGCAGCTCCCTCTGAGCATATAGCAATGTGTCTATATTGAGAGCTAATGAGTGTTACTTGTATGTTCGGTCTCCACCAAAAGGCATGATAGCCTAAAGTATTTAAGTTATATAAGCATATTAGTGACAGGCCCTTCCTGCCCAGAAACCCCAGCACTCCCCATGTAGCAGACCTGCATGGCCTCCAGGGGGAAGTTGATTCTTGTGCTAAGTGCATAGAGAAACAGCACCTGGGGGATGTTCAGCTTGAAGACTGGTGCAAGGGAAAGTAGTGGCAGCAGATACAGAGAAAGCCAGCAAGGTAGAGCGCTGCGTGGCCATGATGCATTACAAGAGACTGAGACGCTACAGAGCACGGGAGCCCCTCAGTCACCTAGAGAAGCAGTCAACTGCTCAAATCTGTATCCTCTGATCACTGGAGCCCTGTGTGGTTTAAGGAGAGCCATAACCAACTCTTGGTACAGGAAACGGGGTATGGAAGTTGACACACGTTGCACTCATACCTTTGCATTGAGTGGTACTCCGGCGGCTTGTAAGGACAGTCCAGTGGTGGAGAGGGTTCAAGAGGAGCAGGCTAGGAGCCACTGTATTATTTATTTTTAAAACTGATTCAGGAGATGCGACTCCCTCTTGAAAAGAAAACACCCACCTTTTGTCACTGCTAGAGCAACATCTTAGCCCACCTGAGCCCATGGGACGAGTCAATGCACCAACACTGGTACATCAATGATCCGCATCTTCCGGTTGTCTCAAGCCAGTTGCTGAGTCACTGAGTCGGACAGGCCTACACACCAATGAAGTGTCAGCATCTCTCTACTGAGATCACCTAAACTTGCCCAGTGATGAAAGTAAAGTACAGCAGAAATATATCTACACTGGGCAAGTGCACCCTGTAACTTGCCATAGCCATCTGTTCTATGGGTGGTGAACTCTGCTCCACAAACGGAACACACAGTGTTTGCTGAACTTCGCACTCAAAGTGGAGCAGGGAGTGGGCAAAACTCTGTGACTTCCACTGGCAGAGCAGAGTTTACCGCCCTCCCCTAGTTGTGGATTATGTAAATCTAGGTTGTTCAACCATATGATGGATACCCCCAGGAATTCTATATATTACAACCAGTGGTAGGCAAGGGATATGTGCACAGTGGAAAATTGGCTGCAAGTGCCAATTGTGGATCAGCAATATCGTAAGGCTACCACCCAGAGTGGAGACTCCAAATAGTACTTCCCGGCTCATTGGAGCAAGATGGTTTATCGGGCATTGAGGCCTGTATGTGAACTATAAACAATTAAAATGAAGACACAGTTGATTTTATGCTTGCGGGCAAAAGGATATTGAAAGAGAAAGTTGCTGTCTGCCTATTGGTTGCAGCCCACCAATGGTAGCAATAGCTGGCCATTTTAAATGAACCACACACTGTGCTTGAAACAAAATTATTTTATTGCATTGAAGAAGGCATTACGCCAAAACGCGTCTCCAGGAAAAAATCATTTTATTAACCCCTTTGGCGCGCTGACCTCTGTTAATAGTTGTTGTGTAACAAAAACGGGCCTCATGCCTGTCTTCGGGAGCACTCACCATGTGTTTGGCATCCTGGGTGAAATCCTGAAAATTAAGTTGTTTGGAGTGCCATGGCTCTTGATCATACAGACCTTTTGCTCAGAATCCTCCTTGCAACTCTCAATGCTTTACATAGATATCAAGGGCCAGATTTACAATTATTTCATGCAACGCAATTGTTGGACCTGGCCCTCTCTGCAGACTCACCCCTTATCATTTTGCCTTCACCCGTCCGGTTCCGATGCATTCCTTCTTGGTGACTTTAGCACTCTGCACACTTTAACACTGCTAACCAGTACTAAAGTTCTTGTGCTCTCTCCTTTAAAAATGGGAAAACTGGCTTACACCCAATTTACATTACTTAAAGGTCCCTAGCAAAGTGGTACTACAAATATCAAGGTCCTGTAAATTAAATGATACTAGTGAGCCTGCAGCACTTATTGTGCCAACCACTTATATAACCCTTTAAAACATATCTCAGGCCTGTATTGAAAGCCTGTGTGTGCAGTTTTAACTCGACCTTGGTAAAATAAACATTTTGCCAGACTTAAACTTTCTTTTTTAATACATATAAGTCTTAGCTACGGTAGGACCTAAGCAGCCCATAGGGCAGGGTGCATTGTAGTTAAATTGTTGAACATGTACGGTTGCGTTTTACATGTTCTGGTAGTGAAAAAGTCACAAATTAGCTTTTTACTGATTTGAGGCCTACCTTTTGGGAAACATCATTTACCCTGCAGCCTTTACGATAACCAACCTTTACAACAAGGTTGGTAACCCACATGCCACATTACCACGTGTTACTTTAGCACGCAAGTCGTTACAACAACTTTCTGTCGGGGTGCGTTATTGGACTGGTGTTGGATTTTTAAGCCCAACACTTTCCCTACTGTTGTGTAGACTGGAGTTGTAAAAGTAATTTTTACTATTCCAAAGTCCAGCACCCCTAAAGCAAGTTATTGTAATGACTTGTATGCTAAAGTAACACATGGCAACGTCGTACGCAGAGCACTGACTGTGTTGTAAAGGTGTGCTGAGTAGATGCTTGCGGGGGAGGGGGGCTTCTGTTATACAACCCTACCCTTCCTATAGGATAACATTTGGTTACCTTAGTACATTGAATAGTAATTGTAATTTAAAACCTTCTTTAATGGTTAGGTGAGATTTTAAGTCACAATTCTAAAAATGGTACTCGCAGCTCCTCATCAGAACCAACTTGACACAGGACCTCACATTGCAGCCCTCGCAGTCCCTCTTTGGAACTGATGCAGTGAGATGCAATAATCTGCATCAAGGATATATGGTACTATTTTCTGTGGGCCTAACCGGATCCTTGTATCCAGCCTGCACTTCATCATGGCCTGCCTGATCTTTTGACTTTGCCTCGGTCCGGCATTTACAGATACCCCACAGTTGTTACTTTGCAGTTTTTGGGACTCCTTCTACCAAAATCTTTAAAATTCAAATTAATTAAAGTGTTGACATTTTGGTGTCAAATAATTCATTAAGTGTTACTCTATTTGTCTAAATTGGTGTAGGGTTTTGTTGTGTTTTCACTCTATTACTGTTTGTGTGATGTATAAATACTTATCTGTTACCTGTAAATAAAGCATGACTGCTTTTGTACAAAGCTACCAGTGGGTTAGGCACAGGTTAACTTAGTGAAGTTGGTGGTTAACCTGAAAAGGATTGCAGCTGTTATTTAAAAAGATCTTACCCCCCCCTATTACTCACAGCAGTGCAGCAAGTTAACCTATTTATTTATTTATGCAATTTTATATAGCGCGGACCTTACCCGAAGGTGTCAGAGCGCTTCACAAAAAAACCTACTCAGTTGCGTGATAGGGAGACATCAGAAATGCACCATATTTACAATGATATGCCATATTTCTGCTTCTTCCTTCTCTGGCACACTGTGTGCTGCCTATAGCCTATGCATAAACCTTTGCACCATGGTGCAAGGGTGCCTGCGTTACAGGCAGTCCTGTTTTTGCACAGTCAGGAACATCATCCTGGACACAAACAGTTCCTAAATGCATTTTCCGTTTTCTATGTGCGATGCTGAATGCATCACACATAGAAAAAGGAAGTAACAAGAAGAAATACAGATATTTCTCCTCCTCACACCGTGGTCTGTGAGGCATGTCATTTTGACGAATTCCCAGGATTACAACTCTTTGTAAATCAAGTAATGTATCAAAGTCATGTTTATATGCGTGGGAATGCCCATACTCCACCTACGGAACACTTACCTGCCTCAATGGAAAGCAAGGCAGTGATATGTGCTGTGTTTTTTTACTTTTCATTTAATAAACCATGCAGAGCCACTCAAGATCCTTTGCAGGGCTCAGTAAATCCCACTAAAGAACTTGTGTTGCCTTTCAATGACTTACTTCACCCAAGGAAAAGACAAGCCCTTAGCAAATTTGGCCCCAAATTTTGTCACAAGGTGAAATCTTCAGTAGGGGTGTCCTGAACACTTCAATGTCTACTATTATGCAAAGCTTTCCGTAGGTGGGTTTTCACATAACATTAAAGGATAACGGTTTTAGAGTTAGAACACTGTAAACTCACTTTCTTCACCAACTAACAGTTGCCAGAAAGTGTTGTTAGTTTACAAGAAAAGAGTGGGAGGGAAAAAACAGAAAACACAGCAGGCCAATAATCAAGATCAAAGCACGACCTCGCTTGTGTAATAACAGTTTTTATGCCTCTAATATTAAGATATCAAATAAAAAGGGAACAGTTTTATTTTTGTGTAAAAAGATAATGTTTCAGGTTTTGCAGAAATGCCTTTTAAGTGTAAATAAATGGCACAGCCTCCAACATAAAATTGGTTGCCATGGGCAGCAGTAGCAACTCTACATCCACACATAATGTGAGGCGACAGAGATGAATGGAGGGCACTGGGACGGCGTTGTTTTTGGGAGACAATTTAATGTGGGAAGGGAGTGAAGATAAATTGCTCTCGGCTTGCTGTCTCCCCAGAGTCCATGCAGGAGTCTGTGTCCCCTGTGTCGAAAGCATTATAAAAGGTGGATGATGTTTTGCTTAACCAATGTGGCCCAGGACTGAGTGTATAAAGAAAAGGGATTTACCAATGTGAGATAAATATATTGTATTGGACTACCGGTAAGAGAAATAAACCACAAAAAAGCAATGACAATGTAACATTTGTAAACAAATGAGAGCTTTATTGAGAATAGTTACTTTATGGAATTGAATTCAATAGCCTAAATGTGTTCAGTGAGTACTAGTTATCGCTTGGAATAGCTAAGGTGTATTTGGTGAGATGAGTTTCAATTGCAGACAACACAAAATAAATAATGGAAAAAAAAGGAGGAAAAGCACAAGGGAAATCTAAGAATGGCAGTCAGCAATTTATCTGTGGACTAAGGCAAAACGAAAGAGAAGGAAGGGCGAGAGGGGTATAGTGAGGATGTGCTGGGCCCTCAACTTACTTTCGAATAGGGGGCCTGATACATTAGGCCTCTATTAGTTCACATTTGTATAAATACCCTGGACAAGTGGGTAAATGCAATTCTGTATTGGTTATACACACTATCTTATCTCCCAGGAACATCCCCTAAATATGAAAGATAGAATATCATTGTAAGGAAAAATCGAGGACAAAATATCGAAACTGAAATCGCATTGCCCCTTTGCTTCCCGCATTTTTCTCCGTTGACGACACACCTAGGATACTTTGCAGCAGACCACGGCTGGTCCCTGTATCCGACACTGTTCCATCAAGGCTTGCCTGAACCTTTGTACTTGACCAAGTCTAGTCAGAGCAGACAGTCCTGTTTGGTGCTTTATGCTTTTAAGTAACTACATTTCAGTTTATTCTTTAAAAATTCATAACTCCAGTTATACTTATTGGATTTTGATCCTTTTTATTCTCATTTTATTCTTGAAATTAAACTCTATCTTTCTAACTAGGTGTGGTATATTTTTTTGTTGCGCAAATCATTTACACATTGCCTCTTAAATTTTGCCTGACTGCTCTGTGCAAAGCTGTTGTCTATCTGACTTACACTTACTAGGATTGTGGTTCCTCTTTGGAAACTGTGCATACATTTGACAAACAGAAATCCAGGTTATTATAAATCCTTTTGGACATTACCTGCACTTTCTGTTATGAAGATCATATTTTTCACTTCATTTCATTTAAAATGGTGGACTTTTCTTAATTTAATCCATGGCAACAATGAATGACTGAGGTGAGAATTTGAAACAGTTTCCTCATTTGGGGTATATTTCCTACTGACTCCCTACATGCACAATTCGTTTAGTCATCCACAGATGAGTAGCATGCAGTGTATGTCATGAGGTATGACTTCTTTTATGTATTATGTTGGAAATTATCATCATTTTCACGGTATTCACCCAGGTTTCCCATTGTGTGTTTTTGTTGGCTATAGAAGTTTGATAACTAATGATAACGTGTTTGTCCTCCCCATTTAATGATGATGAAATTGGCATAAACCTGATTAGCACACTTAACTGAACTATACGTCCTTTTATAGTGTACATAGTATAACCAGGTTCTGTAAGTTAAATTTCACTAGTGGGCTGCAGCACACATTGTGCCACCCAGTGCAGTGGCACAACAATCCTGACCCCAGGCCTACCACTGCAGCCTGGCAAAGCAGTGCTTAAACCGCCAAATTGACCTGTCAAAATAACTCAAGTTAATATGACTAAAATCTTCCTTTTCAATACTAATACATCACCTCTAAGGTAGGCCTTATTGGCCATTAAGGCAAGGGTGCATGGTATTTAAATGGAGGACATGAAAAGTTTAATGTTCCACACCACAGAACGGAATTGAGGACATGAAAAGTTTAACATTCCACACCACGGCACAAGCCATAACAAAAAAAAGTGGGGGGACTAACCAAGTTAGGCAGTATACAAGTGACACAGTGCATGACATCACAGTTCGTAACATCACTTTGCAAGAGATTGCACGTGGAAAATCTTCAAAAGGAAGGTGCACCAGGAAAGACATTTAACTTCATATGATTACGTCCATCATCTTCTTTTATTAGTCCTTAGTGTTGTAGAAAAATTATTAAAATGTATCCAATGCATTTCGTTCCTTGATACATGGGAACTTCATCAGAGCTGAAACAATCAGATGAAAGACAATGTAAATCAGCACATTTAAAACCATAGATAATTACATAAATACTTACATACAATAAACACAAAGGACATTGCACATGGAATCACAGGAAGTAGCATCACAACCCTAAAATGGCCAAAGTTGTAGGGTTCCCCCACTAGTTAGGGCTTTCGTAAGGGCATTCCCACCCACAAGCTTGAGCCAAGCATAAATGTTGCATCACCCGGAACCCACTTCTGAAAACTTGTGATCCAGTGGAAGATCAAAAGAGGGCTAACCTGGCTGTCTGAGATCTGAGAAGTGTTATAAAGGACTTGGCCAGCTCTCGCTCTTGTACCCTGGACAAGGATGTGGACTTCAAGGTCCATAGGGCGGACAAGGCTTTTCCTGCAACTGGTCAGCTGATCTGTGGTGACTGGCCTCTGCCTGCCACCCTGTATGTCTTCAAGTAACTTCCCTTAGGTCCTGAGGGCCTTTAGAGGTGTACTCCTGTGATGCATTGGGACTTAAAGAATTAAAGTCAGAAGGTAAAATCTTTGACTAGGGCGAACCTAATTAGTGTATTCAACCCATGCTCCATTGCTGTCAACATCATCATTAGTAGTTTGCCCTGGTTGATGTTATTTGTACTTAAAACTTTAAAAACCCATATCTTCTGTTCCCCTTATTGTTTTTTTGTCACTTTGGTGTCATGTTGTTTATCAAATTTTACACAATGTGCTAATTATTATCGGAATTTTTATTGTTTTGCATTTCGCCTTTATTTCTGTTTTAGTAATTCATAAATACTTTATACCTTGCCTCTAAGTTCAGCCTGTCTGCTCTGTGCATTGGCTACCAAGGGGTTGAGCTCAGATTAATTTATTGACTTTAGTGGTTCATCCTGACATGATTGTGATTATTACTTGAAATTAGTAATTCCCCCCCTTAATTAATAACCCCATTTTTTAATTAATACATGAATATGTGTACACCAGTTATGTGGAGATATTTAAGGACAAAATGCAAAAGATAGAGATTAATGTTTGAATTTGGCACTCCTCCTAAACCATCCCACCAAAACAGACCCCTGGCTTTGTCTCTTGATATCGCACCTGTCTCTTTATCCTGTCGTCTTCAGGCTTTAGTTTTCTTTCTGCTTCCCTTTGTGGCCTTTTGCCTCCCCATTCCCTCCATCTCCCTCTTCCTCTTTCCCTCTCCTATATTTTTCTCTCTCCTTTCATAATCAAGGCCAGCAGAAGTCATTGAGATGCCTTTTTGCTTGGGCCCTATTCATTTATAATATTAAGGGCCTGGTTTAGATATTGGCGGACCTAGTCCCGCAGTCAATTTTCTGATGGTTTATCCCCCCGCCAACTGGGCAGCCTCCCCACTAAATGTAGATACTGGTGTGTCTATGGACGATAGTCCATCCGAGGGTCACAGTCTCTGCCGGATTTTACCTCTCACATTGACAGCAACCGAGGTAATAGTAGCTGTCAGAGGGTGTCCTGCCAATATTTCCACTGGACCAATTACGATATGCCTTTCTGTCAAGGAAAGTGTGGTGGGTAAACCTCCAAACATTTTTTGGGGGTATCAAAGGGATATGAGGTAGAAACGTACCTTTTTTTCACTTTTTCCACTGCTGTTTCCTGCTCGAACCCTATTGTCCAAGTCCTTATTTTGCTACTATTACTTGACCACAAAGCAAATTTTATATTTCTCTCATATTGCTCTTATATGCAATGTTTTTCTTATGTTTACTGCATGTGTTTATTTTTCAACTTATTAAGGTAAGATAAACACACCTGTTTTAACACTTAAAAGGCTCCTCTAAGGATTCCTGTCAGGCTTTCAGGATGTAGGATCTGCAGGACCTTCTCCTCCCAGGGATATAGTGATAAGGGTGGGCTGTGAGAACCGCCACCAGGCCTCTGGGCCTCTAGGTGATGCTTGGAAGTATGTAGGTGACAATAATTAGCACAAACACTTCAGTTGTGTGATGCTAACATCCACCCAAAAGCCACAGGAATAGTAGAATGTTGAACGCATCCTGCGACAGACTCACTCTGTCATGAATCTCCTGCTAGGACAACACCAGCACAACTGTGAAATCTAAATAGTCTTGGCACAAGCCTGCTGCTCTGGTGACAACAGAGTACTGTTAGCTAGCAGAGGAGTCCGCTGTGTCGAAGGGGGTGAGCTGCTTACATGATGGACAACAGTCTCTTAAAACGTAGGGCAGATCAGCTAGCCCATAATCTAAATCTGGCGGCTGGGAATCGTCTGCCGAACGGAATACTTGTAGCCGCTGCCACGGAGGGAAAACAGGAGTTCTGCCAAGATCTAAATTGTGCCCTAAATGTTTTGCAAGTTTGTATATTTACATCCCATTGCCACGGTAAATGGGCACAACAAGTAGACAGGGCACATTAGAGATCTGTTGAACCTTTGTTTCTGGTAGAGGACTTTCAACTTTGAAGTGAGGGGGTGCAGGGTTTGTAGGGAGCAGATGCTAGCTCTGGCAAACCTTAAATTACTTCCACATTTTTTCTAGACAGAAAAGAGTTTGCAAATTAGACAACACTCAGAAATGGTACACTTTTGTATTTTATAACATACATTCCTTTGACAAGTATTGCCTGCCCTCACCCCTCACTTTTGGAGAAAACCTGAACACATACATCTAGTTCTGGTTGGTGAGATACATAGATTTTAAACCTGAAACACCTGTGAGTTGGTCCTAGCTTCCTTCCAATATCCTCCTTGGGAAGAATAAGATTAAGCCTACCAGGACCTGGGCCTTCTATTTACCTGGCCATCTGGAGAAATACAGCAGCATCAGCTGAAAGGGAAGTCTGATCCAGAATAGAGTGGCAACAGTCTTACTCCTCTAAAGGAAGCTGCATTAACACCTTCTGTAAGAAGTTGGATCTCTGTTTCCCAGAGTGTGGAGAGGACCTCCACTTTGGCAACCAGATGGGAGATAGGCTGGTCAAATAGAAGCACATGTGGTTGTAATTTCCTGAAAATGATCTTCACAGGTGCGATTAAGACACTTCTGGGCAGAACGCTTTTACATGGTGTGATAATGTCAAACCTGACAGAAGTTAATGGCCCAGCAAATACTATGTAAACTTGGGGATTTTTACCTAAACCTCAAAAAATTAGTTAAAACAATGAATGTTAGTTAGAGGATAAACGCAACTTTATTAGTTTACCCCGACAACGATTTTTGTCTTTTGGATTTTTACTCAGTTATCACAATTGTTTTTGTCTTTTCTTCACACAAAACAAAGAACGCCATCAACTTCATGTATGGCCATATGTGGTTTGAAAAACAAATTATAATAGTTACAGTAAAAAAACAAAAGCAGTAAACATGTGAATGCATATACATCAAAAAATGTGCTCGTGATCATAACATGAACATGGACAATTTGAGCATAAACTTTGAAAAAATCACAATTGTCAGTATATAACCTGGGGCGTGGGAGACTTTTCAGAATCAAACCCCAAAATCTGAAACTAAATGAATCAGTACAATTCAGGGAGAAATGCCCATTTTTGCATCAGTCTCTTTGGCATGAATGTCAAACAAGGGAGAAATGCCGACGCGTTTCGAATCCTGTTAAATGATTTACAGGATTCTCATCAGGGCGGTGTGATTCGGGTCCATGGAAACTGTTTACAAAAAAGGAGAAGATTGTTTTAAAAAACGGGGTCCTCGAGCCAAAGTACTATTAAAATGTTCGCATCACTAAATGCGGCATACCTTGTATAATTCTTGCCCAAGGCTGCACTTGGTTAATGAAAACGTCTGTGCCGTGGAAATGAACTGCAACAGAGTGAAGATTGGGTCAAACAACATTCTGATAGAAGCAAAAGTTGCTTACCTGAATCGGTGTACGGGAAGGGAAAGGGAATTTACCTTTACTCTTCGTGATCCGGCGGAGGGTCTGGCAATTTCCGGATAATTACTTTCTTAGTCGACCGTGTTACATCCCTGATAAAATTAAGTTTATTAAGAATGAGGGTTAGTATGATTACGCTGCCCTGTTGGAACTATGTGTGCAGAGGGTTTGGAGACTTACTATTCTATGGGTCTGCCGGTGCGGGAAATCGTCGCTCCGGAGTTCTGTTTTCTTTCTATGTGAATCAGAAAGACAGGGGAAAGAAAATCACTGGGCTGGTCTCTTTCTTGTAAACTGGGGTGAAAATAGCCGTATTTGAATGCTGAGGCTTACCGCTCAATTTCACGGTTGTCACCACTCGTCAATTGCACTGCTCCATGGCACACTGTGAATGTAGGTGTCCGCGGCGGTGCCGGATGGTAAATACCTGGCTCATGTGATTATCGTGTGGCCAATCAGAACCATTCGTGGCCACAAGCGTGTTGCAGTGTCTTCTGGGATTTGTTATCCTGTTAACAAACCTATGATTCTCAAGCCCTGTTAATTTCACTTAAACAGTTTAAGCCCTTATTGACACTGTCAAATTTTAGAATAAGGTATGCCTCTTTGCGCAGTAACATGGTATCGACATTAGACTGGTATTTAGAATCTATCCAGACCAATGTTGTCCATTCGAAATCGCTTTCACTGTGCTTATTATTCACAAAATGTTCAACCATTGGCGCGTGCATTACTCTTTTCTTTATTCGCGAACGATGTTGGGTTAATCTCGCGTTAATGGGTTGGCTTGTCTTGCCAATGTACACTCTGTTGCACGGACAGACTACAGCATAGACCACATTTCTGGTCTTACAATTTGTAAATGCTTGATGTTTCCATTTAACTCCATTATGGGTGAACATACTACCTTTCAGTGTAGTTAAACACGATACACAATTTCCACACTTGTGGTGCCCACATATAGGTTTCAGATTCCACTGTGTTATAAGGTCACTTTTTTGTTGCAGAATATGACTGTCTGCTTTTATAAGCTGTTGCCCTATGCTGTGTTCTTCAGCAAGGCAAAGATTGGTTTTGATAGGGGGTACTCTAATGTTTCTAGTAAATGCCAGTTTTTTAGGATGATGCGTTTGAAGTGATTTGTGTGTTGACTAAAAGTAGTTACACACACCAATTTGTCTAATTCACTTTTCTCTTTGACCTGAAGTAAAGTCTCTCTCAGGGTAAATCTGGCTCTATTTTTTGAGTGTGTTAGTAGCTTTTTCGGGTACCCCCGTTTAGCCATTTCACTGCAGAATGTTGTTGCATGTGACTCAAAATCAGATATATTGGTACAATTTCGTCTGATCCTTAACAGTTGTCCGTACGGTAAGTTCTCTTTCAGGCATTGTGGATGTGAGCTTGTATAATGGAGAATGGTATTTCTGTCAGTTTCTTTCTTATGTAGGGTGGTTATCAACTTAGCTTCGCTGGTGCTTACTGTGACGTCGAGGAAGGTCATTTTTTGTTGACTGGATTTCAGCATGAATTTAATGTCTGGATGCCGTGAATTTAGCCATACATGGAATTGGTCGAGCTCCGTCTGGCTCCCCTGCCACAGGAGCCAGACGTCGTCGATATATCTCAGCCATTGGTTAATATGACATGAGAAAGGATTGCTATTAAATATGAATCTTTCCTCATATTGTGCCATGTACAGCACAGCCAGCTCCGGCGCATTAGGACAGCCCATGGCTGTCTCTTCGATTTGGATGAAGAAATCATTTTCAAACTTGAAATAATTGCTCCGTAGAGTAATTTCAGCCAATGATACAATGAATGAAGTCGGTACCCTGTGGGGCCTGTCTCGCTGTTCCAGATATAGCTCTATCACCTCAAGTGCCTCATCTTGGGGGATTTGGGTATAGAGTGAGGCAACATCCAATGTCACCATCAGTTGAGTCTGTTCGTCAAATGTGAGCCCCTCCGTTTTGGTGATGAAATCCGTCGTGTCCCTAAGATATGATTTCACCTGTACAATGAAGGGTTTTAGGAAAAAATCAATATATTTGGAAACCGGCTCAAGTACGGAATCACAGCCAGACACTATGGGTCTGCCTGGTGGTACCGTTTCATTTTTATGAATCTTTGGCAAGAAATAAAGAACTGGTGTTCTTGGCGATTTTTTATTAAGAAATTCAAACTCTTTTGGACCTAGATAGCCTCCATCCAGTCCAGTCTTAGAGATTCTTGCGATTTTATCTTGGATGGCATGGACCGGATCTTCTTTTGAGGGTCTGTACCACTCTCGATTGGTCACGTGTGATTGGCCTTCAGCAAGGTACATCGGACGGGGCCATAAGACTACAGCCCCGCCTTTGTCTGCCTGTTTTATTACAATTGATGTGTCTGATTTGAGATCAAGAATTGCTCTATTTTGGCATTTGCTGATGTTATTTTTCACAAAACCTTTTGCTTTTTCATGTTTAGTGAGAGATGATAAGACCGCTTGCTCAAAAGCAATAATTTGTTTGGGAATGTTTTGTGTGGAGTGAACCTCGATTTAACTCGAAGTCCAGTAGTTTCCAGCATTGACGTCACTTCGGCACCCGCAAAGAAAGTTTTTAACCTTACCTTGCGACAAAAATCTAGTGCCTCCAATTTAAGTTTCGTAAAATCGGTTCTTTGATTGGGGACAAATTTGTGGCCCAGGTTCAAAAGCCTTTCCTCATCTCTCGATAGTTGTTTGTTGGAGAGGTTCACTATGGTGGACATCTCTAGTTCTTGTAGAACTTGTTGCGAGTTTGCATCTCCCATGGCTGCTTGAAACGGACTCTTGATTGGCCGCCTCTGGCTAAAAAAGAAGAGGATGCCGCTGGTGCACCCCGTCTTTTTGAATTATTTTGCCTGGAATCTGTGGAAGAGTTGGATGAAGTTGTACCTGAAAAGGTTATGAACCTGTTTCTTGATCTACCCTGGAATGTAGATAAGGCCAACCGGGACTCTCCCGAGGTGTAGAAGTCTTCTTTAAGGAAAGGATACACCTGTTCTAGTCTAAATGATTTGGAGTCTCTGTCAAATTGAGCTGATTTCACATTAAGGGTGTTATCTTTGAAAAGTGCAATTTCTTTTTCAATCTTGTCTAGGAGCAATTTTGCTTCAGTGGTATTCTGATTATCATTAATGGTCTTGATCAGGTCCTCAATTTCCTTCTCTTCCTGACTACAAATACGTTGGGCTGTCTCTATGGTGTGCACCATTAAATCTCTACTGCACTTAGTGTTGATTTGACTAAAACCCTTTTTGTAGTGTGTAACCTCTATGAAGATAACCGGATTGTTTTTGACCTTAAGGCCCCAAGGAATAGTCCCTGCTTTCAGATGTTTGAGTAAAAAATGGCCGTGGAGTTCAGTTCTAATGTGTTTCTTTTGAAGACGAGTTAATTTGTCTGCCTCATTTTGCTGTTTAGCTGAGGTGCTAAGGGTAATAGAAGAAAATGGCGAGGACTCAATGAGATTTTGGATATGGCTTTCCGTGAGCCATAGTAAGCAGGAGACGAGACTCCTGCAAAAAAATTAATTTTGTGAAAAACTATGGAAGACACTTTTATGTCGATCCCTATCCACTCGGGCACATGCCCGTTCGAAAATTAAAAAAAACAAGGGTGGTTGGGCCCCGTGGGAAAGAGGGTAGGTAGGGCCACAATATAATGTAAACTTGGGGATTTTTACCTAAACCTCAAAAAATTCGTTAAAACAATGAATGGTAGTTAGAGGATAAACGCAACTTTATTAGTTTACCCCGACAATGATCTTTGTCTTTTGTTTTTTACTCAGTTATCACAATTTTTTTTGTCTTTTTTTCACACAAAACAAAGAACGCCATCAACTTCAAATATGGCCATATGTGGTTTGAAAAACAAATTATAATATTTACAGTGAAAAAACACAACAGTAAACATGTGAATGTATATACATCAAAAAATGGGTGCACAGACAAAATATCGACTCAAAAATATCGAATGGACAAAATATCGAGTTAAAAATATCGATAATAATAAAATATCGATAAAAAAAATATTGTTGGTCAAAATATCGATTAAAATAATGTTAAAAAAATATCGAGTACAAAAATATCGACAAAATATATATAAATAGTCAAGTAAAAAATTTCAATAATATGTAGAAAAAAGGTTAAAAAAATTAAAAAAAATGTATTAATAGTAATCTAAATTGTAGTTAATGTTTAGGAGCGGGATGTTGGGTTAATAGGGGATAAGGGTGGGGAGTAATTTAATAATAATTAATTAATTAATATATGTTTGTAAATATTTTTAATTATTAATGAATTTGTAATTAATTCATATTATTAGTTAATTAATTAATATAATTTTGTACATATTTTTAATTAGTAATTAATTGGTAATTAAATAATATTAATTAGTTAATTACATTAATTAGAGTAATTTATTTATATATAATTTTTAGTTATTGTTAATTAATTGGTAAAAATAATATTAATTATTAAATTAAATAATTACAGCTAATGTGCTAATATATTTATTGTTATTGTTAATTATTAATTAATTGGTAATTAAATAATATTAATTAATTTTAGGTAAAGGAGTATTTTTAGGGTTCAGGGTCAGTTTTCAGTTTTTGGGTAAAGGGGTATTTTTAGGGTTCAGGGTCAGTTTTCAGTTTTTGGGTAAAGGGGTATTTTTAGGGTTCAGGGTCAGTTTTCAGTTTTTGGGTAAAGGGGTATTTTTAGGGTTCAGGGTTAGTTTTCAGTTTTTGGGTAAAGGGGTATTTTTAGGGTTCAGGGTCAGTTTTGGGTTTTTGGGTAAAGGGGTATTTTTAGGGTTCAGGGTCAGTTTTGGGTTTTTGGGTAAAGGGGTTTTTTTAGGGTTCAGGGTCAGTTTTCCCTACTGTTGCACCCACTGGTGTGGGAATAGTAATTTTAACCCCTACGCTATCCAACGCTTTCCCTACGCTTGCACTCTTTGGAGTGGGAATAGTATTTTTTAAACTTCTGGTATCGTACGGTAATATAATAGTATATTATTTAATTATAGTATGTTACTATATATATATGTTTTAACAAATAAGATTGTACATTTTTTTTATTATTTTCATTTATTATTTAATTATTATAAGTTAATGTAAGTATTTTTAAGTATATTTTAATAATTAAATTGTAATATTAATTTAATTTAACACTGTTTTTAATAAAGTCGATATTTTTTACATCTATATTATTGTAAACGATATTTTGTACTCGATATTTTTGTACTTACCTGTTTGTAGATACAAACTCGATATTTTGACTGTCGATATTTTGGCCACGATATTTTTGCAAGTCGATATTTTGTCCCTCGATATTATTTCAGTGATCCCAAAAAATGTGATCGTGATCATAACATGAACATGGAGAATTTGATCATAAACTTTGTAAAAATCAGCAAATACTATGGCATATGAATTTTGGTGCAGAAAGCACCACCATCTTCATGTTCCCCCTCGTTTTCTAGGACAAATATCAGAACCACTGTTATTTATCACACCCCATAAATTATCACAAACGATATCACACCACGTAGTGCCATTTGTTTTTGTTGTGATAAACATCCCATACACTTGTGGGGCACACCTCAGCGAGGTCCCAGCAAGCTGTTATTTGCTGGATTGTTGCACAGTGTTCTGTAAACTTCAGAATTTTGACAACACTATGTCTGATAGAGTTAGTAAGTGCTTATGTAAACTTTAGGATACATAAACAGATTAAGATGTGAAAACATCTCTGAAGAAGATTAGCTGCTGCAATTTCCCCAGGGATTAAACAAGTCTTGAACGTGTTGTTACAGTGTGCATTACTACTTACAACGCTGGTGCACAGAAGTACAATTGCACCACCGTATGAGACTATGGTGCAGATTTATGAGTTCTGGCGCATCTCTGCAAATCAGCAGGGATGCGCAAGAACTGATGCATCACGCAATTCCCTTTTTGCGGCACCACAGATGTGCCGCATTTACAATGTGGCGCACGGAAGGGCAGATGCGTGACGCATCTTGTGGTGTAAGGGCGGCGCATTGCTGGAGTAGTGTCGCAAGTGCGACGCAACTCCTGCAATGTACAGAGGCCACCCATACATAACTTGGTGGATCACTCCTTACGCCTGCTTCAAGCAGGCGTAAGGATTTGAACCAGCAGCGTCGTAAAACTGACTCAGTGAAATCTTGTAGATTTCACTGCGTTAGTTTTACGGGGCTTTCCTACGAGGGAACGCCCACCCTGCGACAGAACGCCCACATGAAACCTGACGCAGGTTTCATGTGGCACAGGGCTTTACAATGTGACGCATCTGCCTAGATGAGTCACGTTGTAAATAGGTCGCAGGGATGCGCCACGTTTCCGCGCAGTTGCGTGACACAACGGCGGCGTAAACGTGGCGCAAGTCCGACATAAATCTGACCCTATGTGCTATTGTTCCCCTTCACACTAATGGCCTCGAAAATGATCAGAATAAAAATGATCTATGTTGTAAATAGATGAATATATAGGGAATTGAATTATCTTGATGTGATCGATGGCTAAGCCTCCACACTGCCTGAACAGAAGAATCCGAACAGACAAACAGATTAAACTAAGATTGCTAGGGAGCAGCAAAACAATCGTCCCAGACAATGCATGAAATTTATAAGCAACAAACTAACCCAGCAGCAAAACAGTTAACAAAATAAGATTCAAGAATAGTGGCAAAATAATAATACGATGAGTACATCAACATGGAGAAAATAGGTTCACAAAATCAGCAGAAAACAGCCAATAATAAACAAACTGGGTGGGAGATGCAACATTTACAAAAATGTACATTCTTTTTTTCTCCCTCAGGTGTGTTCCTTGCATACTTGAGGCATCATCATTCAACGTCGGCTTCTACACAGCTTACACCCTTCACTTCAGTGAACATTGTCAGGGAATGTCACACTAAACGTGTGATTGGGGCATTAGGATTCCCTGGGTGAAGAGGTTGTGCAGGTGCAGCTTGAGCGAGTAACATTGTCTGCCAAAATGTCAGGGATGAGGCAAAACCATGTCTCCCCAAAGGCTTCTGTAGCCAAGCATGAACAAATCAATTTAACACCGAAACAACTGGAGCAGAAATCTAACGAGGGGGAAATCATGAGGATGGTGACATATGTATCCAGTAAATCTAAACTGAACATTTCCCAGAAAGTGAGATAGTTATTGGTAAAGCAACGATTTCATCAACGATGGAGTGGAATAAGTGAAAGATTATTTAAGGAGGTCAAATTCTGAGAAAAATCTAAAAATGAGTACAAGTCCCATCTCTCCAAATCTGCACTGAGTTGAGTATCTGAGCTGTTCTTCGAGCAGAATGCAAATGATGCAAGGATTACCCATCTATTCTTTCTTTATGCGCTGAAAAACTGGGCTAAGGGTTATCCCTCTCCTAAGTGTGTTGATGTTAATCAATTGTTTTTCTTAATACTCCTCATTGGCTGGTTGATACATTTAAGATAAAAGGCTTGTTGCATTTAGCTGCCTTTGGTGGTTCATTTGGCGAATGTACTGTAAAAGCTAGCAGGTAAGTTCACCGTCTTTACTTTAGAAGTATATCAGGTAGTTGGGTTTAGTGGCCATTTGTGCAATCCTCTTACTATTATCACTTTCAATGTTCTCGAAGCACAGCCATGATATGTCACTGCTCAATTAGCAATATCTGTAATAAAAGGTTCAGTGAATGGTTCTTTGCAGATGTAATTGATCGATAGTCCAGGGTTCTTCATCAGGATATTGATTTATAGAATCTCCTTAGAGGAAGGATATCTTGAGAAGTAGCCTGGGCTCTTTAATCATAGAGGGATGTACAGGAAACTACTTATTTTATTGCCAATAGCCTCACTTTATATTGCATACCTTAGCCATCACTGTATATTGTCAGGGTGAGGGTATATAGGTAGCAGCTCCTGTAGTTAGACTTGAGAATTTGTCTTCTTATTGTGAATCTGCAATACTTTATCAAACCCTCAATTTAAGGAAATATTTCAAGATTAGAAGATTGTATAAATGGTACCTTTTCCTGTAGCTGCTTTTATAATTAATTCTAATGCTTCCTGAACTCATCTTTAATGTTGGCATTCTGGGACTCTACTGTTACTAGTTGCGAAAAACTATTGCATCAGTATTAGACTATGGGCTACACCTGGAAGTTACAGCAAGCATCACATTTTGTTCTTAAAATGGTGCTCTCCTTGATATGCATCATGCACAGTGCATTACGGGTTAGTTATGGTGCAGTCAAGCTCTGGACATTAGGATTTTGTTCTTGAATTTAGGGAGATACCTTTCAAAATTAAGACTGTCTATCAGACAACTTTATAGATTACAGAAGGATGCCTACGGGAAAGTACTCTCAAACATACAGAAGGTAATGCAGTGTTTTCTGGGATGAATACCTACTACTCAAAGGCATATGTCTTCCAGCGTGAAGCCCTCTATCAATCCCCACAATCTACAGAAACCCATATGGGAAGCTTCCTACAAATCTGATTGTAAGAGAGGAGAAGTGGGACTACACAAGGGATCAGTTTGTGTTCTCCAAACAAAGGCAAATATAGCGTGGACAGGTGTGAAGGAATCACTAGTTAAGTGAACATTCTGAACACTGATATTAAGGCTCAGATGAGTTAGACCAGTGCCCTGGCAGAGTGTGGGCATAATTCTCCAAGGCTCTTCCCTTGACTAAAAGGGGGTTTTAGATCTGGCATATTTGGTGTGGTTTCCCCCCTAACTTTTTGCCTTCAAACCTCTTATTTGCTTACTTCTTTTTGCTGGCTTTAGGACTCTGACCACTTTGCCACTGCTAATCAGTGTTAAAGGGACTCGGCTCTCTACTTAAAACATAGTAGAATTGACCTATGCCCAATTGGCATCTTCAATGGACTTGTACGTCCCTGGTAAAGTGATACTACCTGTCCTTGGGGCCTATAAATAAATGCTACTAGTGGATCTGCAAAACAAGAAATGGGCAACCCAATAGTCCATTGGAGGCTAGGGTAATGTATAAGATCAGGTAAAGATGCCTTCAAGGGATTCTTTTTCTAATATCTAAGTCTACAGCAATTTCAGAATATAAATTGTCTGAAGCCCTAAATAGTGGCTTATTACAATCAAGTGTTGAAATTAATTATTTAACAATTAAAACGAAACAAAATTAACAAAACTCAAAAGAAAGAAGCAATTCAACATGGGTGTATGCTTAATGAAGTTCACATTTATGTAGAAATTGTATTATAAATAAGGGTACAAATTATAAATTACATAAGAGCAAAAGCGACGTAAGTGGATGCTCATTCTTACAGATCTTTTATCATGAAACACTTTTGCCATAGCCCATTTCACATATTGATTAACAGGAAGAACATCATTGGTATAACAATGAACAATTCCTGTAAGAATAGTAAAAAAGAAAATGGGTCAAATTGGCGATGTCGATGTTTTGGACTTTAGTATGAAGTCATCTAACACTATCCTCAGGACGTAAATTCTTGTGCGTACAGATGACCCTAAATCATAAGGAACCTGGTCATATGTTCCAGAGCCATGTAGAGCAGCAACCAGAATTTAATTGTGCTCCAAAAATAAACATTCAAGTGGTAGTCACCCTTTCGGGGCAAGCCCTCATCACCAAAATCCGTAAATCTCTAGTTGTAGTTATTGCTGTAGTTATTGCTGCAAGATTGACAACTATCGCATTAGTTGGGACTTGTCAGAATCTGCATCCTCCTAACTTGTTGGTTCCGCAGCACTGAATGTGCAACCTGCTTAAGTAGCCCTTTATACATGTCTCAGGTCTGCCGCTGCAGCCTGTGTCTGCAGGTTTAAAGTGGGATTTCGACCTTGCAAAATAATCCTCTTGTCAGGCCCAGTCCTTTCTTTTTAATACATATACGTTACCCCTAGGGTAGGCCCTGAAGAACCCAGAGGAAAGGGTGGCGTATATTTAAAACGTTGAACATGTACTTTTAGGTTTTACATGTCCTGGTGGTGAAAAACTCTTACATTTATTTTTAAGTACTGCAAGGCCTGCCACTCCCATGGGATAACATTGGAGTTTCAGTAGTACAATTAATAATAAGTAACTTCCAGATTGGAACAGGTAAACAGTTCACATTTGGTGTCTTGGGAATTGTAGTGAAATATCCTCTCTGATTTTAAATTACATTTTGAAAATGCTACTTATAGCAAGTTGTCATTTCCTGCCTTAGCCATTTAGTATCGGCATGCTGCCGTCTCTGGGTCAAATGACTTGGTTAGCTGACAGTTGGGCTTTGCATATTACTCCTAGAAAGCCACAGACAATAGAGAACTAGGTGTGCCTCGATGGGCCATGACTGGCAGAATGGTAGGGTGGAGATGGGCACACTTGAATAGGCTGTGTCCAAAGACCTGCATGCTCCCTGTAGTAAGTTTGGAGCAAGGACAGGGGAGGCTAAAACCTGCGCACTTCAAACAGAAACCCCTCAAAGCTTCTCCCACTTTAAAGGAGGCACCTGGTATAAATATTGAACCTCAGACACCAACTCTTGAGTACACTTCTGGACCTGTGAAGACTCTGATAGGAAGAAGGACTGCTGTGCTGCTGAAAAGACTGCCATTCTGCTGGACTGCTGCTCTGCTGAAATACTGCCTTGCTGGACTGCTGTCTTGTTGGATTGCTGCTTTGCTGCCCTACTACCTTAGACAGAGGGCTTGAACCTGCTCCGGAACCCAAGACTCCCCGAGTGGTTCTAAGCGCTAGTTTGCTGGCCTCCTGTTCAGAGTCACAGGGACATAACAAGCTCCGAACCACCTGAATTTTACCTAGATCCAGCAGTAGCAAGCCCCTAACCCCCAGGTAGTGCCCCTTAGTTTCTGGACTCTTGGTGTTACCTCAGTGGAACTGAGTTTACGTGTTTGGCTTTTCCCAACTGCAAATGGGCTAGTTGGTGCCAAGACCTTGCTGCTCGCACCTCCCGCCAACACTACATTCCCTCAATCCGACTCTTCACGTTACAGCATTAACTGCACATGGGGAGTGCCACCACGAAGCTCCAGCCTGACCATCCGCAACAACAAATTGAAGTTTGGGCTACAACATCAACCGCCTGCAAATCCAGACCTGCTCTTTGCGCTACATTGATGACTGTCCAGGATGCTTCGTTGCTCCTGACGGCCCCCTCCACCATGACGGGACTCTTAGTGCTGGACTGAGAAGGTAACTTTTCAGTGGGACTAACCGGGTCCCTGTCTATGGACTGTGCTCTATCGAGTTCAGCCTTGACTTGTGACTTTGTCCTAGCCTGGCGTGACCGGATACACACAGTTGGTCTTTTTGGCACTATTTTCACTGAAATCTTAAAAACCAGCATTTCCCTCGTTCTACAAAATGGATTTTTGTCATTTTGTTTTAATGTATTTACTAAAATGTACTCTAGTTTTTTGTCTGGGATTTTCCTTGTGTTGTATTTTCACATTATCAGTGTTTAAAGCGCTGCATAAATACTTAACACATTGCCTCTAAATTCAGTCTGACTGCTCTGTGCCAAGCTACCTGAGGGTTTAGCAGAGGTTAATCTGAGGTTTACTTGTGCCATGCCGTATGAAGTATTATGGTTGCTGCTTGAGTAGGGTTTCATCCGCATCAACCAGCAACCCAATTTCTCACAAGTGGGTTGTCCTATTCTGAACTTGATAGGATGCAGAGTGAATGATCCATGGGCACTGAATCTGTCATTGTATGGCTTCCTAAAATTTTCTGCAACAATGGTAGTTAGCAAGGTGATGCCATGGAGGATTTCGGCATGTAAATGGTTTTACGTATTGGAGGCTAGGCAGAGGTTGTTATGGTAGAGCTGCTGCTGCCATTCCACCTCATGTGCATCTGCATATGCCACAAAGCAAACTCTAGAGGAAGAAGCCATCATACCTCTCTTTTGTTCAGCAGGGATGGTATGAAGAGGTTTCTTTTAGAATAAGTATTTACATTACATCAACAGTAACATGAAAACATGCAAGGTAAACTGTGTATTATTCACCTTTAGTCTGACCACAGTTACTGTAGGCCTAAGTATAAAAATGGCTAACATTGGCTGTCATCATGCTTGATGACGCCAAAACATTTATTTCTGATCAAGCTGAATTTCAATGCAGTGTTCTGCTTCTCACTTCTCATGAAAATGAAAAATGTTTTCTTTTGTTGTAATCAGTGTGGAATGTGATAATTGAATTGAATCTGAGAAGGCACCTGTAGAGTCCAGGTGGGTCCAATTTATCTTGTTGTGTTGCAAATAAATGTAAGTTTAAAGGACGCTTAGAGAGCCAGAGAAACTAATGAGCTCACAACTGTATCTTTGTACTGTAACCTGATTAGATTATTTTATGGGTACTATGTGTAGGTGTAGAAAATGTTAGAATTGGGTGTTTTTAAGCTGGTGTAGAGCAGGTTAGAGTTCAGATTGCTTAATGCTTACTGAGCAGACCTTTTCCAGATTTTGAATAGAACCAAGCAGAGTATAAGATTTAGGGTACATTCTTTATGTGAAAATTGATTTTACTTTTACTTTTAGGAGACTTTATGATAGTTCGTCCTCTTACTTATATGACTTTGACTGATTTGAACTTCATATTAACAAGTGCATTCATGTATTGATTATTGATTGACACTAACTTACTGATTTCACACCACAGAATGGTTTATCAAAAGTGGGCTACAGTTTAACCCAATCTGGGTATCTACATATTATCAAAATAGCGTTTCATCTGAAGATATTTATATTTTTTATGTTCCACTCATTGTTAAGTAATAAAACAGTCATCGAAATGTCTCATCAAAAATTGTAACATGAATGGTAATAAATGAATTAAGCTCGACCTAAGGTTCTGAAAGTACTCTAATATACATTAATATTCTATTAATGTAGTATATATAAAAAAGGGGCAGATGGCACAGTGCTCAAATTATTATAATGCAAATACATTTCTAAAATTATGATTATCCAATAGCACAAAACATGATAGTGAGACACAAGATTATGAATTCTAAAATCACAACAAAAGGATTTTTTTCTATTTAGGCTAATCCATTTTCTGATTGCTCATCAATCCGCTGTACTCTATGTTTCGACCCAAAGTGGCACAATCAGAGGTGGAGTACAATCCGATCAAATGAAATCATTTTGAAACGTGTCAACAATATCCATAGCAACATCTCTCAAGGGTATATTTGAGTCAGACAAATTATTAATCGAGCAATGGGTGCAATTAATGTACCTAAATCAGGATGAAACATTATCAAAATAATATCCTTTGTGTGGTGCTGCTATATTACATTGTGGAGTTGCTAATTCAGTCGCCATAAAAAAGCATTAACACCGACTCATAGGCTATATACGGATTAATATGTTTCTAGATGGGTATCAAAATCTACAATTAGATAAGGATTCACACCCAACTATATGCCTCAGTACAATTTCTGGTGTAATCCTTTTTTGAGCACAAATGGGTGTTTAAAACCAAATCAGAATTCTGTGTTGTGCCAGAATTACCACAGATGAGATTTTACAGGGGACACTTTTCACCAAGTAAAATCTAATAATATTTGTGTGGAGGAAAAACAAATCACCATTCTAAGTTTTAACATCTGAGAATGGAAAAATGTGACATTACCATATTATATATTTTATTCCAAGGTGCAAAACCTGGCATGGTGGGTAATGATGCACCTGGTAATATCAAAACCGGCTGTGTCGGTATTAGCTTAATTCAGTTGGATTATCATTACATGAACAAGGGGCATGATTTTAATCTTGGTGGATTGGTTAATCTGTCACAACAGTGACCGATATCCCGTCCATCGAAATATAAATCCCATACAATATAATGGGATTTATATTTGGATGCAAGGGATATCCGTCACCGTTGTGACTGGGTAACTCGTCTGCCGGGTTCTGAATCAGGCCCAGAACCTTTTCGTTTTTTTCCATTCATTCCTTACAAAGCTGAAATACTGAAAACAGTTTGAGTTTTTAGCACCTTTTCATGAAAATAACCGTTCTTAAAACGTGTAGTTGGGTTGTGTGGACAGCACCATATACACAGAACCGGCTTTAGCACTGGTGGCACCCTGTGCGACAATGTTTGTTGGCACTCCCCAATGACCACATCTACCATGGATTCCCTCACTACCACCATTTAACAGGGCTCCTCAAGTCTCTATAACCACTCTCTCCCAGACTAATTTAGTTTTATAGCGCCACTTATACCAGTGTAAGTTATCACAGCACTTTAAATCACACACACATTGGCACAGACAAAATCCTACGTGTGTAAATTAGTGTAGAAGAATGTTACATAAGACACAGGCCTACAAGGTATAGGAGTCACATGTCATCTATACAGGTAGGCAGTATAGTTTAAGAGTCCTTGGACTGGAAAGCACAAATTCAGAATTTAAAACATAATTTTTTGGGGTTCTCTTTAATAATAAGAATTGATTTCTACCCAAATGAACCCTTTTTTCAAGTTTAGGATAATAAAAGATGGGGCAAAAAGACATATAGCTCTAATACATATCTTGCAGTTTGCCTGCATCACTTAGATGAGAATTGATAACTCACTGTGCTATATTAGGATGTTAACTTATAAACTGCAGGTACCAAAAGGATCCCTGGGACACAAGCAGTAACCCACTGACCTATTTAAATTGTATGCACTTAGTGATCCGCATGGTGCACATTCTTTGCAACAGGCATATTAACCCACTACACCAGCTTACAATGAGTTAAAACGTCCACTAGACAAACCTCACAACTCTCTCCAGCAGGAACATTAATCACTGGAGTGATCTTGATGTTTTTATTGATGGCTGAAAATTGCTGGAGCCAAGGAATGGGGCAGCAGGTGCTTTTAACCTCATCTGTGTTCATGACGAGCTCAGCTCGTCATTAGGCACAGTGCAGCTGCACTTGCTCGTCATGGCCGTTGGAACGTTGCACGCGGGGATAATTACCCCGCTGTGCTGAACGTCCGAAAAACGGGTGTGTTTATGACAAGCTCCGCTCGTCATTACTGCAGCTGCACTGTGCCTCATGACGAGTCAAGCTCATCACAAGCGCCGCGCGTGGCCACCCTCCCCCTGCACAGTAGGGGGAAAAAAAAACAGAGCGAAGGGGTTAAAATGAAAATATACTTGCAAACAGGGCACCTTCACCCCAACTCAGTGCCCAGGGCGGTGGCACCGATCACACCGTCCTGACACTGACATTATACATTAATACCTGAAAGTTTTAATTTAATCTTAACATAAAATTCAAGCGAAGGAAAAGTCAGACAAAATGGTTTCGACAGGGTCACACAGTTTGGTGAAGAAGAGAAGCCAGGATTCGATCACAGGTGGCTCTGTTTGAATGCAGGTAACTTCATTAACAACTCGTAGCTCCTCAGCTGTTTTTGACTTCGTTGGACCCTTCACTTCCAAGCAAATTCAAAATAATTTTCTGCACATTACATTATACTACTTGTGTATTTTTATGCCCTTCCTAATTCTGCTGCTCTTTTGTGTAGACTGGCTAGAGTATGACCAATTGGCAGTAAACAGAGAAGATATGTGTTGCAAATTAAACTAAAATAACAACTATTTCGGATAAACAACGTGTAGATAGTTGATATTTTGAGCTGCAAAACAAGACAAATACACCTTCATATTAAATGTACAAGTCATATGTATTTTTAAACAAAGAAAACATGACAGAAGAATTGTCTGCGAAGAGCTTGTGTCCCACTGGTAAATGGCCGGGAGCAAAAATTAGTAAAGGTGAGTGGCCGTGAGGAGGGCAGGAGGGATTGAGAGTGTACTGCATGCAGTTTGCCCTGGGGTTTGAATACATACTTCTCTTTAAGGGAATTAGAGCGTGAAACATTTCTCCAGTTCATTCATGTCATCCGCTTCAGCCTCCTTGGCCCAGCTTATGAAGTGTTAACTGTTTGTCAAATGTCTGGTAGCTCTCACTGTCTATTCATACACTATATAGGGGCATATTTAGGTAGGCTTTTGCGAATCGCAAACGCCGTAATTCACAGAATTACTAGTGTTTGCAAACGCAAAAGTGTGTGATGCTATGTAGGTAAGAAATGTTCTATGCAAAATTACTAATTGCAAAAATTGCGATTAGCAATTTTGCGAGTAATGGGTTCTGCTAACAAATATGCGCATCCGCAATCTGCGTATCAGTATTTACGAAAATCGCAAATACCGTCACGCAAACAGCGAATTCGCAATTTCCAATGTAGGTAAAATTTGCAAATAGCAAATTTACGAAATTCGCAAATTTGCACTTCTCAATTTACACCAACTCTGGCCAGGTGATAACCAGGTGCAACCTATATAAAGTGGCCCTTGGTGCATCAGTGGCTTCTCACAATGGCTGGGCTTTATGTTATAGCCAGGAGGCTGCGTATCCGTGAGGCTGAAGAGAGCAGAAGACGCCAGGAGAGGATTTACAGGACACGCATCACCCTCTTCCAACGCACAGAGGAGGACATCCATGTGCACTACAGGCTGCATCCAGACAATATTCTAGAGCTGATAGAGGAGCTGACACCCATGCTTGAGCACCCCACATACAGGGCCCACACCATTCCCACACACATACAGGTGTTGTGCTCACTGCACCTCCTAGCTTCAGGGAGTTTCCAGGGGGTAATTGTCACAGCGGGAGGGGTGTCCCAGAGCGCACTTTCGCGTTTCTTCCATGCTTTCCTCAATGCCATGATGCAGAGGATGCATGTCCACATCAAATTTCCAGACACACAGCAGGAACTTGATCAAACCAAACAGGATTTTTAGCAAATTGCGCAATTCCCCCTTGTGATTGGATGTCCATGATCGAACACATGTACCACTGTCCCCCCATTACCCAATGAGTATGTTTTTAGAAACAGAAAATCATACCATTCAGTTAACATCCAGGTAGTCTGCAATGCCAAAAATCTCTTCACCGATATCGTATCAAAATTTCCAGGAAGCACTCATGATTCCTTCATTTTTAGACACGGTGCTTTACATCACAGACTTACAAATGGCGATTTTGGAGAGAGATACCTTATAGGTAATTTCATGGCACACTCAAACAGTAGTAAGAAATGATTCAACTTCCAGCATCTCACTAAACATATAAATTCTTCTTCTATGCAGGAGACAGTGCATATGCTGTGTGTGACTACATTCTCACACCCTACCTAAATCCAACCACAGCTGCTGAGCGGAGATACAACACTGCCCACAGAGCCACAAGAGCCACCATCGACCTTTGGAATCCTCAAAAGCCGTTTCCGCTGCCTCCACAAGAGTGGAGACACTCTACAGTACAGTCCAGAAACGTACTGCAAGATAGTGGTGGCCTGCGCTATGCTATACAATATTGCTGTCAGGAAAGGCACCCCAGTGGATCTGAATGACTCCGACACATTTGATGAGGAGGAACCACCCCCCCAACGCAGACATGCAGGAGGAGCTGGGGTAGCTGCTGGGCGCATGAGACGTGATGACATCACACAGAACTACTTCTAGGTAAGAGAAAAAACCACAATGACCAATGTTGTTGTTCAAAAGAATATTTTACTTCCTTAAATGCAGGAAATGCAATGCCACACAGTGTGACTGTTAGTTTGGAATTTGCATGGTTCATGTCCTCACAGTGCCCAAACATCATTAACGTAAGTCCGCATGGGATGTGTTGCTTCACAACATACCATTGTCCATTCTGCCCCTTCACCTATGGCGTGAACGCCCTGATGCACCAACATCAGCCTGTTCTGTAGTTTCTGTGTTGTTGTCCACACCTCTGCCCTGACAGCCACTCCTATGCCTTTCTGCTGCTATTGGTGGTGTTGGTGTGCTTCTGCTTGATTGGCCATCAGTGTTTATGCTACCTGGCGTAACCATCCCTCCAGTAACAGCAGCCCGCAGCTGATCAAGTGCATAGGTTACCTGCAACAGGCACTTTGCAACGTCCTGACTGCAGTGTGCCATTTCATGTTGCATGCTCACAGTTCTTCTAGCAAGCATGGATATAGCTGATGATTGTCGGCTCACAGCCCTTGCAAATTGGTCCAGCTGTGTGCTTAAGCGTCATTGGTCCCTGCGCTGGGCCTGCCTGGCAATCCTTGCTTCATTTAGATTAGCCTCTGTTGCTGTTGCTATAGCTGTGATGCCAAGTCTCATCTCTGACATGTGCCGATTGTGTTGCGCCAGCTGACGCTGTATTGATTATATGCCTTTGTATTGCAGGCGCTGCACACACAACATTTGGCCCTCCAGCCCAGCAAAAACAGAATCACTACGTGTTGAGGCACTGCAGGTGTTGGCCCGTGCCCTCTGTCTGGCTCCACTGCCAGTCGTGTTGGATGTTGGTGTTTGGGATCTGCCCTGAGCTGTGCTTGGTGATGCATCAGCCTGTGTTTCGTCTTCTGCATCTGTGGACCCAGATGGCATTTGAATCAATGCAGGTACTATTTTTCCCCGTTTGATTTGCGCAGAAGGTGTGTCACGTGTGGCACCCTGGCTCTCCTGCCCGGTCCTCTGCTGAAGCTCTCTCCCCCAGTGCTGCAACAGTGTCCTGTGTTGTATGTCCATCTGTCAAAAAATAGCACACATGAGTGGTGTCTCAATAGAATTTTTTTTCCAATAAAGATTTTGAAAATACTATTTACATGCCTGCCTGTCTATTTTGTGTACTTTGCATATTGCTATTGGAACTGTTCCCTATGTATCCTTTGTATGACTATCTGCCCCTATTTACATTACATATGACTACATTTCCCATTATGCCTCACTGGGTATTCATAAAAACATGGACTAGATTCCTATTCATTCAGGTGGATTTTGGGGTCTGGGTGGGCTGGGAATGCATTGGGTAATTTTGGCATGCATCTTACCTTCTGTGGTGTTTCTGGTTTCAGAGCTGTCCAGGTCGGCCACGCCCGTCACTCCCTCAGGCAGGAGGGTTGTCTCCACCAACTCCTCCATGGGCATCGGTTCAGTTGTAGTGGATCTTCCACCTCCAGTTGCTTTGGCTTTTGCCAATCTCGTGCCCACCCTCTCCTTGGACCTTTGCCTCATATTATAACACCGCTTCCTGAGGTCCTCGGTGGTACGATGGGTAACGCCAATTGCATTCACCTTTTCCTGAATGTCTGACCATATTTTCCTTTTCCTGTTTTCGGGCACACGCAGTTAGGCTTTTCCAAACAGGAGGTCATGTTGCCTCACCACCTCCTCTGTTAATACTTCCAACTCCCTCTCAGAAAATGTCTGTTTCCTTTTTCTGCATTGGTCTTCTGCCTGCTTCTCACCACCTTGCTTTTCAGCACCCTGTGTTTCCATTTTGCTCAGCTTGAAGTCAGAGGCAATTCCACACTCCCTCCTCTCTGTCTCTCAGCCAACAACTGACTCTGGGACAGGTGCAGGCAATCACACTTCCTGGTTGTGATGCCATCATTCTGAACCTGAATTGCTCTTTCCCGTTTTTGCGATTCCTTATTAGCAAATTTGCTAATAAGGAATCGCTATTTGAGTAATCGCACAAAACAATCTGTGAATTTTTGAGAATCGCAAAAAAATAGCCATTTTTTAACCTACATCCGATTGTCAATTTTTCCACAATGTGATGCTTTATCACATTTTTTGAGGGTGGTGCTGGAAGTAGGGGTGCAGGATGTGCTGCAGTACCCAAATAAAAATTGAAAGAGTTTAGATTGAGAATGAACAATATAGGAACCTTTCGGCAGAATGTTTGTGCTTTAACCCGTTTGCTGCGGCGGCTATTCCGCCGCAGCGCTAACGGGGCGGGGCGGCCGCGCGGCGGCCGCATGCTGGTTACAGAACCGCTCCATCACCAGCCGCTTGAGCTGTGCTGGTGACGGAGCGGTTCCGTCATGACCCGCCCCGCTCAATAGAACGGCCGCACAGGCGCGAAATCAGCGCCGCGCAGGCGCGGCAGCCAGGCCATGACGGAACTGCTCCGTCATCAGCACAGCCCAACCGTAGCTGATGACGGAGCGGTTCCCGTCATCAGCAGGGGAGGGGTTAAAAGAAAACCTGGCAAATGTCCCCATACGTTTAATAAAATGGGCATTATCACGCTGGATAATAGGTAGGGGTTGTTGCTCTATGTTTTGGATGTAAACAGTGGCAAGCTCCCTTTTCTGGATTGTAAATGTTGACTTTGTGACAAATGCTAAGTCAATGGAATTAAAAGATCTGAAATGTTTGCAGCATGATTATTCACATCTTCCACTCTTCCCCCATTCTCACAGTATATATGCCTTTTGTCACCTTCTGCTCCATGTCTTTTCTTCACACTCTGGCTGTGCACACAATGCAGGAAACATTTTCAGTAAACACCAGCATCCAAAGCCTTCTGATTGGCTGAGGGAGCCTCAGCATTCAATAGAGTGTTAATATACCTGCTTTCATAACAACAAGATACAACTTCATTAATTCTGTGCACTTTATAGAGACCATGAAGTCTAAACTAATTTCATGTACAATACATTATCTTAGTTTTTTTTTTTTACTCTGATTAAATTTCAAAGAGCTGATAGAATCAACCAGCAGCCTGGAATCAATGCTACTATGAGCGGATAAAATTGAGTATATTTTGCATGGTTCATGCACATATGTTTCGTGTAAATGACGTGCCTTGCACAATTTAAGTGTGGGCAGTTGTCTGCATGACAGATGCATGACTTGCAATTGCTTACAAAATTCAGGCGCGATGAGTCGTGAAAACTGTACACGACAGAGGCACAACGAAACAAAAATTGTGTAAAATATCTACTCAATGTAGAGGATGATCTCTTCCCTGAGATTGTGTACATGAACCATGCTGCGTGGAACACACATTGCTCAAAAAGTGTAAACATGGGGACAAATACTAAAATTACTTAATATACTTACTCAAAAAAAAAATGGGAAAAAAATGAAATGCCTTGATATACTTACTCTAAAACAGTAATCAGGATTATGCTTGCTTAAATAAATGTTTTAAAAAAGTTCACACTGGCGCGAGGAATGTGGCACCAGAACACTGTGAACATAACTCAAACCTGATCACATTATCTTCAGATACTTAGACATCTATAATTTCATAGGCATAATGTGAACATGTGTACATTGAGGCAACATGAAAGTGTCAATAGAGCACACGTGTGTGCTGTATTCATGCTCACAGGCCCCTCAAGGCCTGATCTGAAACCTCTAACAACTGTAAAATATTCGGCTTAATATGCTGAGATTAGCATAATCAACCCATACAGTCTTTGAAGAATGTGACTCTTTCATGTAGAATAAAGCTAAACACTGCACTGCTTCCTTCAAAGAAACCATTATTGTTGTACAGGATTCTGCTGGTTATGGGTCACCAAGCTGCTCACTGGAAAAAAGGCTAATTTAGGTTATAAAATCGTTGAAGGCTCTTACAAAAAAACATTACAATCTCGCAGAAGCTGGCTTGCAGCAATTTCATGGTAGGGCACTCAGCAGTAGCCCACTGCAAGGCGGTGTGTGAAAAACCTTTGATATCTCCTTCTGAATCCAAACATTTCTTCACTTTTCTTTAATTTCCATATGTTTCAGAAAACATGGTACATATTTTAATAATTCGGCGCCTGATGTACGAAAGTATTTTGTAGGCACAAAGTCTGAGATTTGCTAAATACCACGTTTTGTGACCTGAAAATACCTTTTGACTATTTGCAAAAGCCCTTTTATGGAGATAAACTTTTTGACCCTGCCTGAATATCAAAATAGGAGGGGACATGAAAGGGGCAGCCTCCTCTTCTCAGCTTTTCAGAGGTGAAATAGCAATAGCTTGAGACCAAAATTGAGGTCCCAAACCATTGATTAAATATCAACACCTCAAAGGGGGGTGGTATCTCGTCCACAAAGAGAAAGCTGTCCCAATGGTACATCTTCCCTTTTGAGAATAGTGACAGCGGCCTGGGTGGAGCAGCAGGGCCGGCTCTAGGCATGTGCAAGCTGTGCACCTGCACAGGGCCACCAAACCCCAGGGGCCACCACGCCAATATGTATCCTTAATATATTAATCCTCTGAGGATGGATACATATTTGCGTGGTGGCCCCTGGCAGGCATTTGGCGGCCTCCGGCTCTGTTCCACTTCTAAACTCCCTGACCCCCTCCCCTCTTTACTTGCCTGCACGCTCCAGCCCGCCCGGACCCCCTCTTCCGGGCCCCCTACCTACGCTCCCTGCCCAGGGCCACCATGAGCCTAGAGCCGGCCCTGGGAGCAGACTGAGGTTCAGAGGATCACGCCTGCTCTCCCTGATGCCTTCCCAAATGGGGAACTTTTTCTTTAAAGTAGCAGAGGTCTTCTAATGAACATAGACTGTTTTTTTAATTATACCATCTATTTCCCATTTGGAAATGCAAATGCAGGCACGGAGGTCTGTTGTCCCTTGCAGGCCCCAATTCCTAAATTTGCAACCAATCACAGGGGGTTACAAACTGAAACCTCTAAAAAATTATTCATTAGGCAGTTGGTTTTGTGAATCGCTGTGAATGTAGCATTTGCAATATGTTCATCTTAAATTGCAACCCTATTCACAAAGCATTCGGTGTGAAAATGGTACATCCCTAGGTTGCGTGTAGGAAAAGTTCATCAGTCCTAAAACTTGTTGAGAAATATATACAGCATATAAAACTCTCTGAGATTACATTTTGATAGACAAAATGCTGCTCGGAAACATTCCCACTTCGATTTAAATTTCAAGGGAAACGTATAATTTCTGCTCCATTAAAAGGAATACTGCATCGGTATTTTAGAAACTGAAATAACTAACAATGTGGGAATGGTAGTATTCCCCAAGTGTACCCTGAGAAATGGGGAGTTGCCGAAGGAATGTGGAATACCACACTTATTTTTTTATCCCATCCCAACACAGAGATTCCTTAAGCTTGGTAAATAATTTTAGTTTATCCTCTGTAGAATCGTTGCTTTTGGGTAAACTGCAGAACGAAAAAGGTTTTGCCTGAAAATTTGTTTGTCAAATCATATTTTAGCAGGACAATTTGTTTTTCAAAACTTTTCACACCCTTGGGGAAGTCTAACTTTTGCTGCTTTTCACTTCCCACTATTTACCCAGTTAAGTGACATCTGAGAGAAGACTCCTGAAGCATTAAAACACTTAAAAAATAATGTATCCTGTAACTTAGGGGGAAATGGTGAGCAGATTAATTCTATGAATTCGCCTGTAAGCAGGTTTCCCTGCCTCCAATGACCTGCAACATTTTGAGGCCCAGCCTGGTGTGGGACTTGGTCACTCACCCTTCTCCTGTGAATGGGTGGGGCCAGGACTACCTAGCACTACAAAGCGCCAGCAACCTCCCATGGCGCGGGCTCGCCCTGAGTAAAGCCCTGGCTGAGGACGGGCCAATCTGTCCCCGTCCATGGCCAAACAAGAGGGTAATCCTGCAAAATTGAGAAGATTGGACTGTGGAGAAACATTTTTTTCTCAGAGGTGCGATATGGTTTTTGGTCAGGTTTTTGGTCAGGGGTTGGTATGGTACAGGAAACCCTGAATCTACTCTTGCTATCTGGGAGAAACATCCAAGCAAGAGGAAGGGCGCTCTTTAAGGACCTCTCCAGTGCATTCGATCGGGTTGACAGGGAATAAGTTATGAGTTATGATGGGCAAAGCAGGGATTGATGTAGCCCTAAATTTCCCTTGTCAAAGGTCTTCTGGGACAAAGTGTTTCAGGAGTAGGGAATAATCATGGATTATGGATGTCATGGATGGACGAGCAGTATGTGTAACCACCCTCTGTGGGGGATCTGTGTCTCCAGATATCTAGGAGTCCGTCTGCATGCATGATATCTTGCAGAGCTGTTGCTGCAGCAGCAGGGTGTCTGGGAGGGCCGGAGACCAATCTAAAGTTGGGTCTAAAATACAATTAAAGTCTCCCCCCAAATCTGTGGGATGCCCCTCCATTGCACCAGCCTGGCAGCTACCTAAGTATAAAATTGGGGACCATCATAATCCGTATCATACACTCCCACTGGTATGAATTTCGCCCTCCCTGCACTGAGCTACCACAAACCTACCCTGTGGCTCACTCAACAAGCCTTTCATCTCCACGCCTGCATTTCTATTGCGCTATAACAGGACCCCTCTGGCATGGGATGTGAAATCGGAGGAATAGCAAGTTCCTTGTAATTTACGTTGCACACCACTGCTACGTTCTGGTGTGAGATGTGTCTCCTGTACAATTGTAACAGCCACTGAGTGTCTTTTCAAATACGCTCCTATTTCCTGATTTTTCTGCCATCATTCAGGCCACAAACATTCCAGGTAATGAGATGAATACCCTGCGGTCTTACCCTATCAGTGGCCATGTGGTGGGAGTGACCATCGTTGAAGACGGACCCCTTTGCCTACGGTATACCCTGTGTGGAAGCAACATAACAAAACACAACAGCGCAATCATACATGTGAACATAAACAACATTCCCTCCCACGCCATGAATACCCACAACAAATGTGGCTCTATGCTTTCCCCTACCCCACCTCAACCCCTAAACACAAACAATAACCCCAGAAAAAATAATAAGAATAGTGTGATACCCTTGGGGGCAAATGTTGCCATCCGTTCTGGTTCCCTCCGCCACCATGTCTTCGATCTACATCAGAAACAGTTGAAGCCTTCATTCATGTGTGGTGGTAAAAACCATAGCCTATGCACCCAGCGAGATGCGCCTGCTTCTGATAATCAGTCATTATTCTTGGGAACATTGATTAAGCCATCGTCCATCTATGCATCCGAAGCGTGCCATGTTTAAACTATGCTTACTACTCTGATGTACCAGGTTGCGCTAATTACCCATACTATCTCATGATAGGTCGTGATGTCAGTAACAGGGGCACTAGTGGTGACGGACGTTTCCATCGCCGCAGTTGTGTTCCTTGGAACTCCACCCCTGACGTCATTTCGAGTTTAATCTTACAATAAACTTGTATGTGTATTCCCTGTTGGCGGAATTTCCTCCACATGGTCAAGATTGATTAGATCTACTATTACCTCCTTAGCAACTGACTAAGGTAAGGGTTTTTTTCATGGGACTGGGACAGATAGACGTCCTGAAGAAGACCGATGTGACCTACTAATTGAGGGCACGCTCAGGTCGAAACATGTTGACTCTAGCAGTTTAGAAGGGGTGTTAAAGGTTCCTAATTTCCTTCCTTAACACCACTATCTGTGATTTATTTTTAATCCTGACCTTGGAACCTACAAATAAAGGCATATTAGGTATTCATGAGCCAGTTTTAATGTCACTATTTTGACTGCACTTTTTTGTTCTATCACTGTACCCAGTCTTGGACTGACACATTCTGTTGTGAACACTGTTTGTCACTCCCAATTTTGTGTTTTGTCTTTGTGTTTTATGTTCCCCCTCCCTATGCTCCCCTCTGTGCATGGCTACGCCAGGGCGTCGCAGCAGACCCGATGATGAAGCATGTCACACACATTTGTGTGTGAGTGAGGGCAGTTTTTTCAAACATACAACTGTGTCACTGCTTGTACTCTTCATTATATGTGGTCTTTTCCTCTCCTCCTCTTCATGTGTGTATTAGGTCGTGATGTGTCCTCAGCAAGTCACTCTTCCTGTTCTTGGTCGTCGTGAAGGCTGGATGATTCCTCTGCTTGCGACTGCGAGCTTGACGGTGAACCACAGCATTTCAAACGCTGCTCTCTGTCCTTGATAGCACGCAGGACAGCATTAGGGTCAGTAAAAAAGTGGACCTTACCGTCTATTTTGATTCTTAACTCTGCAGGGTAGACCATGCTGTATTTTAGATTCATTGTTACAAGAAATAGTGGTCCTAGACCAATAAATCTGAAAAGGAATAGATAGGAGGTAGTTATTGTTGAAATTGTTTGGAGCTTGCAATATGTTAGCTCATAGACATAAATCAATCGTAAATTCCCTAACAAAAAACATGAAGTGCAGCACAACTATATTTTTTACTATAATATATTTATTTTAGAAAAATGAACCGAGGTTAAACAAACCTTCAAGGGTCACAAAAAGGGGAAGAAGGATGATTTAGGAAATGAGTCAAAAGGGGTGCTCAAAAATTAGGAGGAGTCAAGAGGATTCGGAGCTTGTCAAACAGAGGATAAAAAGCATATATGTATTTACATGACTGTACAAAAACTGATATTGGATATACAGTTCAGTGCAACCGGGCCATATTCAAAAATGATCATTTGTGAATTAAATTATAAATTGCGAATTGAATGTTCTTAACAGAGACAAGGGTAGTAGAATGAATGGTCCAGGTGCATGAGGGGGATGCGCCGAAGTTTCAATCCGGATTAGCGGCAAAGAGGAGAGTTTATTGCCTCGGCCATGCGGATCTTCAGGACAGGAGAGGGGTGGGATGACCCTCATTAAGGGAATTGCGCGCTCAAAAATGCGCTCAATAGTCCAATGAAGGAGATATCAGTATCCACAAGGGGGAGTGAGAAAGTCAAGAGTCGATTTCTAGCATCACCAGCCTCATTGAATTAGCTGATTATCCAGCTGCGCATCCCATTTGTCGGACAGTACGTTACCACGGAAGTTGGATCGTACTAACGCTACGAACTAACGCTATCTACTTGAACTCCAAGACGAGTTAGGACCCTTATCCCCTTGTGGATAAGAGTCCTTACAATTGATTTATGTCTATGAGCTAACATATTGCAAGCTCCAAACAATTTCAACAATAATTACCTCTTATTTATTAGTTTTCGGATTTATTGGTCTAGGACCACTATTTTTTGTAACAATTGACACCCAAGTCCGTGGACTTATTTGGGTCACCCAATTGGTTATAATGGGTATTCTAGATTCAGGTCCCAAAGCTTATTTTTTGCTGGAAGGAAGAGCCTATGTGCCTCTGGAACCTGCAGTGTTAAATCTGGGAAAAATGAGATATCCGATCCCTCATGGTGTAGTGATCCCAGTTCACGAGCCCTACGCAGGGCAGAGTCCCGTTCTCTGTAGTTCAGGAATCATGCAATTATGGGCCGAGGGGGTGGCCCGCAGATTGGTCTGGGTGCCAACGAAAGATGCACACGTTCTAGGATGAGTATTTCAGAGAAGGTGTTCCGGCCCAGAAGTGTGATCAGGAATTGCTCCACATACTTCTCAATATTGCTAATATTAAATGACCCCGCCACACCTATGATGTGAACGTTGTTTCGCCTCTATCTCGCTTCAAGATCTTCGGCCTTTGCTTGGGTCACACGTAGGATTTTGTCCCGTTCTTTATCAGTCTCTGCGTCCGCACGTGTGACATCTTCCATGTCGGACACCCGCTGTTCCACATTATCAATTCAGTCCCCATGCTTGTCCAGGGGCTCTGACATGCAGTCCATTCGAAAAGACAAGGCGTCTATTTTACTGTCTATTTTTGAAAGACAAGCGGAATCCTTTGACCATGGGGTTTTACGTAGGTCGATGTGTACCTTGGACTGGAGCTTGTCTGTTTTGCCCATGGTGTGTGATATGGTATGATCAACGGAGCTGCGCAGGGTGTCTCGATTGTTTCCAGGCGCTGCTCTGCAGGGACTCACTCTTGTTGGGATCTCAGGATTGTGCCTGGCTACTAAATCAAACGTAGTTCTTGAACCGCTACTCACACCGTTCTCCTGGATATTTAATGCTTGTCTCCCACTTGATGATGATGAGGCCAGTCTGAAAAAAGTACAAGCGGTCTAGAACGCCGCAGCCAGGCTGGTACTTCGTCTTCCAAGAGGATCCCCATCAATGTCAGCACTCCAAAGGATGCACTGGTTGCCAATCCATAAAAGGATTCTATTCAAAGTCCTAGTAATCATGTTCAAAGCCTTAGGGCCAGATGTATCAAGGCTTTTGCGACTCACAAAGGCCGAAATTCGCAGAATTTCGGGCTTTGCGACTCGCAAACGGCCTTTTTGCATTTTTTCATATGTATGAAAAAATCGCAATTTAAGGAATCGGAATAATTTGCGATTCCTTATTTTGCCATAGCATTTAAGGAATCGCAAATTTTGCGATTCCTTAAATGATATGTATGAAACATTTTGAAATTGCGATTTTGTGTTAAGAAATCGCAAATTACCACCAACTTGTAATTGGTGATAATTTGCGATTTCTTTTAAAAATGCCCTATTTGGCATTTGTAAGGGTCGAATGTGAGGCACATACATGCCCATAGGGCATGTATGTGCGCCACATGCACACACACATGTAAATTTCAGGGGTGCAGTAGAGTGTCTTTGAGACACCCCTGCACTCTTGAAATAATTCTCAAATTGCGATTAGCTAATTGCGAATTCGCAATTTGAGAATTATTGCACTATCATTCCTATGGGCCTCCTGGCCCATAGGAATGCATTGCAAATTATTCTTTATTTGCGAATTCGCAAAATGCGAATTCGTAAATAAAGAATAATAAGGAATCGCTAAAAAATAGCAATTTCGTACATACATTCCATTTTGCGCTTTCTAAATAGTGATTCGCAAAAAATCGCTATTTAGGAATCGCAAAATGAATGCTTGATGCATCTGGCCCTTAAAGTCTACAGGGCCAGCATATCTTAGGTATAGAATGCACCCTTATGCTAGCAGCGTCTGCTGCAGTCAACAACAGGCAACTTCCTAGCAAACCCCAGTTATCATTTGAAAACAAAAGGGGGGAAAACCATTGCGGTACGATGAACTAAGGCCTCGAATATGCTGCCACTACAGTTGAGACTGGCACAATCAGATCTTCTCTTCAAAAAGCTCATAAAAACATGGATGTTCTCTGCATCTGATAAACTGGTACTCTCTCTCATCTGAGCTTCCCCTTTACTATGACCCTCTACTTGTTCCATACTACACCCCTCTTGCCAGCACCAAGATACTCCCTGAAGTGAACTTTGCGCTTTATAAATACACCGTTCATTCATTCATTCATGATCTCAATGCAGCAACACTCCTCACAACCAGGAACCAGTTTACATAAGCGTGGAATAATCAGCACAGTCCTCACGCAGCTAGAATCCCCTCAATTCGCTGAATAGACTTCTCAATTACATGGGCACACTCCAGGAGGACTTGTGTATTCCCAGGACCCCCCTGTAGCTCTCTTATGGGCTGTCAGCGCCCTCAAGCACTAAATTCAGCTGAGACCAACAAACTGCTTGCATATATTCAGGGACCCCGCCAGCAGCATTCTCTCATGGGCAGCTAACATCCTCTGGCTTTGTAGGCAGCAGAGGCCACCGAGCGACTCACCCAGCAGGAAAGCCACACCACGCCATTGCCATGCGCCCAGAGCTGTGGTCCGTTGACCCAATACAATGGGAGCCACACTCGGGGGAGAAGAGCGTTGATTCCACAGCTGCCCCCGATGGAAACCGGCTGATGCAGGTGTGTGTGCTACAGGCAAATTCGGAAGAGCACCAGGCCCGGGTCTGTGATTACGCCCAACAACCCGTGGCCACAGTGGCTTTGTGCAGCATGTATTTCTGTATCGCGGGAATCCAGCCGGTCACACCACTGCTGTTGTTTGACGCATGTGCAGCAGCCCACGAAGAGGGCGTACGCCGGGTTTCTTCAATCCAATCCGGGCTGCGCTCGGGATCGGTTCTGTTGTAAGGCTTCTTGCCCTGCTATGACCGAAGTGCGACACCGTCAGCAGTCTCTTCGAAATCTCACCAATTGTGAAACTGCTGGGTGCGTTATGAATCTCTTGTTAGAGGAGAAGTGATGCCACCTCTCGGACAGTGCTCAAAAACAGGATTTACATATGGATATCACCTGATAGTTGGTGGCGATCGGGAGAGCTGCACTAAGTCGCGGCCACTTTGGAGTCAGGCAAGCTCCACCCCCCTGCAGGTTTAAACTGCAGCAGTCAGGCTACAACTTTAGGCCTCAAGCCTAAATGTTTCCCTTTGCTACACTATTAGATGGCACAACAAGTGCTGCAGTCCATATAATATTTAGCTTTCCAAGCTATGTATGTATTTCTCTGTACCATAAAATATGGCCTTAAAGGCAACCTAAATATGCCAATTAGAATTTAACAAATTGTACCGGATGGTAGGGGTCAGAGTGTAGTGTAGTTCCTATTTTCCCAATAGGCTCTGCGCATTGGAATAACATAAAGAGCAGTGTAGACGTAGGACTGAGGTAATCTAGGTCTCTACTGAATGTGTTAAACTTAATTTAGGTTTGCACCAGCTAGCTCAGAGGTCACTGGAAACTTTCTTGAATGAATAGGGAGGGACAAGCTCCCCTGGCTCAGACAAGAAGGGATTCAGTTTCCGACAACCGCATAAACATGACAACTTTGCTCCCTCAGAATAAGAGTGTATCTCTAGAGTCGTGTGAAAACAATAGTCAGCTATTTCACTCAGTCAGCAGTGCATACTTAGTTTCACCAGAGTGCAGAGAAATAGAGAGACAGGGGTTTTCAATAAAAAGGTGTTATTTATTGAGCAGTCTTCTTTCTCATGCAAGAGAAGTGAATTGCCACAATTGCAATACTTAAAGTAAAGTAAAGTGCGTACAGTAAAAGTAGTATTATGAAATAATACTGTAAAAGCATTGATATGGTTTCTTAGCCATATGATACTTAAAATGGATAAAATATATACATACATAAATACATTGACTTACGTACTCAACTGGTGCTTTTAACTAAGCATACCCCGGTGTACCTGACCTAAGCCTAATACGTGGGAAGGAATGAGTAAGTAGCAGTTATAAGAATTCTCTTAAGGGTTTAGTCAGCTCCGTACCTTGGTAATAGAATGTGGGAGTTCTAGGATCTCTTTCCTCAGGACTCGATATTCCAGCAACCTGCAAGGGTAGGCTGGAAACACCGGAGCTGGATTTTCTCGGCTGGAGAAAAAGACAGCGTCTCTCTCAGTGCGTCAAACAGGAGGGGCAGCTTCCGTGGGCACTTGCATCAGCTGGGCTCTCGGGCAAGTAGATGGCTGCTCCGCTCCAAACCACCGTGTGTTTGCTTAAGGCAACTGTTGGTATTTTATACCTGGAAGGTGCCCTGTTTGACGTAAGGTTGGACATAAGACGTCACTAAGAACTAACAGTTCTTTCTGGACTTCAGGAGTTCTTGTTCAAATCAAAACAAAAGCAGGGGGGTTTTCCCGGGCTGCTGGAGGCTTGGTTTGTTTAAAGAACGCGTTGTGCTTTCTAGGAGTCGATGGGAGTAGCCGTGCTGTGCTTTGGATTGCATGGGCTATTACTGAATATGAATCTGATTCTTATGCCTTTATCAGGATATTATTGATAATAACCTCACAAGGGCATAAATCGAGAATATAGAATTAGGGTCCTAGATATGAACATGACAAGACAGTCAGACAGTGGCGGAAGAGGAGGAGCAAGGTCAAACTGCAGTGGGTGCAGCAGGTGGGGACGCCGAAAGCAGCAGAGCGGAGACGCCGAAAATCGGAAATCGGAAATTGGAAAAGCTGTGCCGCAGCCACACCCGCACCCGCACAGGCAGCAGCATTGTCTGCGGCAAAAACTGGCAAATACCGGTCTCGGCACCAGGGGCACTTCTCACAACACAACAAGAGCACATGCACTGGGATTAGCTATTGTATTGTATTGTATTGTATTGTAGCAGTTTTTATAGAGCGCGATTGCTGCCCGCAGGCGTCCAAGCGCTGGGTAGAGGGAAAGTGACTGAGGGAGCTTAAGGTATATCGGATTGGGCAAACAACAGTGTTTTTAAGTTTTTCCGGAATGCCAGTAGGTCAGGGTTGGAGCGGAGTGTGATGGGCAGAGCATTCCATAGCCTAGCGGTGTTCAAGGAAAACATCCTGCCTCCAGATCTAGCTCGCTTCACCCTAGGCACAACGGCCAGGAAAGCCTCTGAAGACCGAAGGTTCCTTTTAGGGTGGTAGGGGGTGACCAGGCCCGTGTTTATGGCAGGTCCCGTCTTCCAAAAAGTGCGATGTGCCAGGCATAGCGCCTTGAAGGACACTCTCAGCTATGTCCCAGTGAATGTAATCAAAAACCAGCACCATCGGTCCCAAAAATAAATTAGGGATGACGACACGAAAAAGTAACACTTTCTAACACTTGAATAGGAAAGGCAAGCTGTTTTACACAAACTGCTTTTCAAATGTGTGCCATGAGGGATATTCTAAATTGTTTGGAAGTACACTAGTGAAATACCGCTAAACAAATATTGTTCCTATAGTATGGCTATCTATGACCCCAGATTAGCGTTATGTTTTTGCAAAACATATATTGTTTGGCAATTGTACAAGGAAAAGTTAATTTGAGGACTGTTTTTTAATATATAGGTAAAAGAGTCACACGACTAGACAGAGAAATTGCTTACATTGATATATATATTGAAGAGTTAAATAAAAGGTGGTGTCATACTGCAGTAATATTTGTGGATTTATTATCAATATTCTTGAGTTTAAGTTCTTAAATGTCACAGTTAACAGAAATGTATATTTTTAGTTTACTTTATGTTTCCTAAATCTTTACCAACTAGACAGCTATGCACCAAATGTCAAAGTGTCAAAGGCTTAGAAATTGACCAACTGTTATAAAAAAATGCTATTCCTCTAACAATTGATTTTTGGATCCAACCAGAGAAGTTGAAGAAAGGTCAAAAGATACGGATTTTGAAAAAGAAATGCTTTTGTTGACAAACCTTTTACCAACAGATCATTGAGAAATAAATTACAGTGAGTCTCATTAAGCTGAACAGCTTGCGGCAAAAATATTTAAAATGGATACTGGTAAATTTCATATAGCAATTATTTCTAGTTTGAAAGTGAACAATCATACATTCCTCCAAAACCATATACATTCCCAGATATAAATACCAGTTTATGAGAATGAAACTCGCTGTGGCTACCTTTTGATTCATCTGTAAGAGTTTCTCAGCACTCTGTGCACCATGTTTTTTCTGTTCTGGTGAAAAATAGGGAAAAATGATATATCTTTAAAGACATTTTGGAAACTCTTTCCTTCACTCAGCGGCAGGATTCCATCAGCCAATCCTCAACTGACGAAGGGCAGTTCCTAGCTCAGTGTCACACCCTGGAAATATTCTATTTACAAGTGATTCAGCTGCAATGCTCTGGACCAAGGGGCTGATGCTTGCAATTCAGCACTCAACTGATGACACTAAGTTCTATTTTATAGTAGGCGACCTTTTTGCGACCGCTACCTCACGTACTGCAAAATGTCTCAATGATTGTATCATCTGGGCACTTATGTTATCAATGATGTCATTTGAGATTCCATCAGTGATGTTTTCATAGATGTCATTTAACATGTCATGAGTGATTTGATAAATATGGTCTCAAGCAGTGAGGGAATGAAGCACAATTGATTGGTTTTGAGAGGAGTCCAAAGCGGAATTTTGTCTTATTTAGTGGACACTTTGCCCATCCCTACATTTATAGTCTGTGGTCTGATTGCATTGGTGATCCCTTTGCAACTAATAGGGTTCCAAGTTTGGTTCCTACCCAATGCCTGCAATATGTAACTAAGTTGTCTTTACACAGGCACAATTCCAAAACTATCTTCTGTATTTGAGCTGCTGTCAAATTTTATGACTGCGGGTACAGTGCTTATTTTTATTTTTTTAAATTTTAATTTGCAGAGTTTTATATAGCATGACCTTTACCCAAAGGTATGGGGTATCAGATCGCTTTACATAGCGCCAGTTGCGTTACATGAGGACACATTCATTTTTTTGTTAGGCACGGGGAGATTAAGTGATTTGCCCAAAATCACAGGATGTTTAGCGTCGTTGCCGAGACTCAAACCCAGTTCCCCAGATTTGAGGTCCACCGCCCTAGCCATTAGGTTAACTCCTCAAATTTTAAACAGAGAGGTTTGGGAAGCCTGTTGGGACCCATTCTAAGAGGCTTCCCTACATATGGCAATTCCATATCAAACTATAATCCATGCCTTTGCTAACTACCAGGGATTACCTGACGATCAACTGGTATTACCTGGCAGGAACTGGTGCATGTTTACATGCAGTAAAGTGCAGGGCAGAAAACACAACCAGTTGATATTCTCTCCATGAGTAAACTATTTCATATGTATAAGCTGGACTCTCTATGACAACTAGAATAATTTCAGCCTACATGATTGAAAAATCTTGTGCAATCAAATACTGTGTCAGTGAGACAGAGAAAAAGCAGAAATAGGGAAAGGCATATGATTCACCAAGGACCCTTATAAGGTTCAGTGCACTTTGCGCCCAACTTGAAAGTGGATTCTCGCACAACCTATGGAGCTCTGGAGACTTTCTTCAATCTTTTATGTGCCAGCTGAACATTGTAAAGCAGTTCAGTTGCAGAATCGACGTTAAGAGCAGGTGTTCTTTAGCCTTCTTTTCCAAGTAGGTCATCTGAATTCTCATTTCTTCTAAAAAAAATCAGATCCAGGGATGTTCTGAGGAGTTGTTTTTTAAGTGCTATTAATATGGAGCGCATTAGTTAGTGATTGGAGATATCCAAGGGCCAATCCTGGAAGACGACTCATGAAAACCACATTGTTTCTTAGCACTTCCTGTTTCATTTATCTGTTAACCTTTTCTGATGCCTTTATTCAAGGTGGTAAAGTTTAATATCTACTCTCTCAGAAAGGCAGGGCTTCTGGCAATGCCACATATGTGACTATACATCCAGAGCAGTACATTTGAAATATGAATTTCAGTCATACTATGTCATCATGGAATGGCAAGAGCAGCCGTTCGAAGATCTACAGGGATGACATGTCAGCTGCAATATGGCAATAAAAAACATGTCATGTCTGCCTGACTTTATATGCTGATGACAATGCACTAAAGACTTGCTGAACTTCATTATCTATTTGACACAAGGTACTAAGCCTATGTTATCTCTCTGCCAGTCCAGGATTTAGGTCAATAGACCTTTTCATTCTAGAATGTGTAGGTCCACACATACGAGGAAATAAATACATTATGAGTCCCAGCGTGTAAAGTGGTATTTGTTAAATCTGTATGATTGTTGTGAAACACAATAGACATCAACTGTTGTCAGTGGTTTACAAAGCTGCGTGTGCAATCAGCCTTTTAAATTTCAGGTGTGATGGGTTGCTATTGACTAATTCAACTCAAAAGTAAGTTTCTTCTGAGACACCAATGATTTAGAATGTATATACCAACTAGCAGCCCGTCCCGACCTTGTCCGGGAGCAATCAGGCTTCAGGGCCCCCGCCCGCCCCAGCCCCCGCCCGCCCGATATTGTCCGTGGGTCCCCCGGAGTAGCAGCCCGTCCCGACCTTGGCTTCAGGGCCCCCCCTGCCCCGATATTGTCCGTGGGTCCCCCGGAGCCTTACCTCATCTGCCGCACCTCCCCGCGCTCCTGAGCTAACCGGTCTGCCGCTCCTCGCCGCTCCTCCCCTCTCCACCCCGCCTGTCCGCCGCTCCTCCCAGCCTGTCCCCCGCTCCTCACCGCTCCTCCCCGCCTGTCTGCCGCTCCTCCCCGCGCTCATGTCCGCCGCTCCTCCTCGCGCTCCTGGATGTCTCTCCTCCCCGCGCTCCTGATGTCAGCACGCACGTCACGGCTGGAGCTAATTCCATGGGACTACTTTTTTTTTCTCGTAAAGTTTTTTAAATAACGTACATTTTTTAAATTTATATAGCCTATGTCCATCTGCACACCCTGACAATTTCAACGATGTATCGGGTGTGTGGATTGGCACTGTTGTTTCCGAGTTTACACGCCTCAAAGGTTCAAAGTTCTTCCTTTATAATAGTAGTATAGATATAGATTTCCACACCAGTATTCTTTGAAATCTTGCTTCCCCTTCCTCTGTTCTCTCCCTCATTTAGTAGGAAATATGTCTGTATTAGTTAAATAATCACTGCTAACGCCTGTTCCAGACTACAGGCCATAAGTTTGAATCCTACCAAGGCCAACACAACCTTCCATCCTTCCGAGGACAGTCAACTGAGAACCATCAAATCTGTGAAAAGAAAAACTCATTGATAACAGCACTTTAAAATGACAAAATGGTGGTATGGATATCTAAATAAAAATAAGTTGACATTATTTTCTCTCCCACAATCTCCTGTAAGGGTTTGAGCAGATTCTCCAAGGGCCCTCAACTCAGTGCCATATATAATAATGCTTTGGGAAGGAGCGACTGTCACTACCAGCGTGCCTAAAATTCTTCAATGGGTGGCCCCATGCAGACCAAAGACTAATGACGATCTAGATATCGATATGGGAGACTCGGGTGTACCATATCACATTCTGTAGGGGGGGGTCAATCATTTTGCGCTACGCCACTGGCTTTCCTCTCAGTGTAATTGTGTTGTGGGCTAATCTCCCATCACTGCTCAGTGGTCTGAGAAGATTAGTCCTTCCTGCTCAGTTGCAGCAGGGGGCGAGCAATAGCTGTGACTGCATGTTAGAGTCTGTGGTTTGCAGTAAACCCCCACACACAGAAAAGTGACAGGAAAGAGCGGCAACACCTCTGCAACTACAGACGGGCATTATGAAGAACACACAGTGCTATAGTGTACACCTGGACAGTGAATTTCGACCATGAAAATGTTTTCTTCGCCCCGATTGCTGCTGGAAATACAAATGTCCAGGGAGCAAGTGGGACATAAATGTTCATACATTTAAACATGCACACAGCTGCCTGAGGGGTACTAATTCATTAGGCCCAGGTCAGAACCAGTTAATTATAATCTGGGTTAGTTGAACTATGTGGCGGGACGATCATGCCTCAGAGTTGACTTCATTTGATGGCAAGAAAAGGCAAACTATGCAGTTATTACAATTCTTAACACTGTCTGCGCGTCGGTTTTACTTCGATTTTAACATCGAACTCCTGAGGCGGAAGCCGGGAGCGCTAGGCCGTTCTTGGTCATTTCCGCTTTAGCACAGCTCAGCGCTTGGACGCCCTCGGGCAGCAATCGCGCTCAATAAATTTATTTTCATTTCATTTTCATTTCATTCATTAATAAAAGTTTAACACCCTGATATAGCAATATTCAAGAGAAAAGTGACCAGTCAAACTTTGTGAGGGGCCTTCCATTGCACTGCAACTTGTAACCACACTTTTAGTCACTGTTGATCGTGTGAGCTACAAACAAAACATTCTTTTTGTTAAAATCTTCAGATTATGCAGCAGTTGATGGATAATGTGGCAAATGTGGCAAATGACACGAAAATAGCATGAGTGCAGTGACCATGATTATAAGCACTTGCAGAGGAAGACTCTCCTCAGACCCCCCAAAACGCGAAAAGAGGTGTGCAGAGGGAGGCCTAGCTACGAACCGTACCCGAGTTTTGGAAAAAGAACAGCGAAGCACGTCTTTTCCTAGAAGCAAAACTCATGTGCTCTACTCCCATTCTTGTATTGTTGGGTCAGGTAAGAGCAATGAGTGGTTAGATGACTGGATCTACAAATCATTAATGTGTCCTACACATTTCTTCTTGTGCCATGAGTACTGCATACATTCAAACGGAGCTCCCGGTCTCTGCAGGAACCAAGAACACGTCATTAATAATTACGGCGCAGAGGCACAGCAGAGGCACAGCACTGATGTCAGCACGCATGTCGCGGCCGGCGCTACTTCCATGGGACTACTTTTTTTTCTCGTACATTTTTTAAATAACGTATATTTTTTAAATTTATATAGCCTATGTCCATCTGCACACCCTGACAATTTCAACGATGTATCGGGTGTGTGGATTGGCGCTGTGGTTCCCGAGTTTACCCGTCTCAAAGGTTCAAAGTTCTTCCTTTATAATAGTAGTATAGATTGGTAATGTGCACTCATGACACCTTTGCTTTCCCTTTGCAATGCATTTCATGTCTTTGTCTGCTGTTACCTTGGCATTGACAAAAAAGTTATAGAAGAATTGCGTGAATTAATCTCAGCCACAAGTAATTGCTCAGGATTCATTTCAGTCCATCGCTTTTTGCCCAGGATACCTCTCAAAACAGAGACCGGTAATATTCAAATCAGCTTTGGCCCTGCACAAACAGGAAAAGTCCAACATAAACAAAAACAACCACAGACACATTTGCCCTACTTAGGCCTTCTCAGTGACCTATAATTTGAGCCCTGTGAGATGGTGAGAACATGAGATTTCAAAAAAGAGGGAGGTAGAAGGACACTCTTTACCACACAAAATTGGTGGAAGGTCCAGTAACAGCTTAGTGTCCTGTACTAAGTACTAGAGCGTTACATCAAAAAAGGGGGTTGCTGTACTGTTCCTCGATAAGATAAAGTTAGGAGAGTTCTGACTGGCGTGACAGGGAGAGGGAGAGGGGATGTTATTGATACCCTGGGGAATCCATTATGTTGGATTGATTTGCCTCACACACCCCGAAGAGTGTCATGCTTCATCATCGGCGGTTGCTCCTCGTCGGGGAGGCGGTGCAATCCCCGACGGGCTCACCTCAAAGAGGGGCTCTTTGGCGGAGATCTTTTTTCCAACGCGCCTGTAGGTGAAGTGGGGGTATGTGGGCAGGTAGGTGTATACCTATAGTGAGGAAGCTTAAAAGTAAATAGGGGTACCTGAATTTGACTTTTATTCTGGGGGTCCCCTAGTTACGAGTAAAAGGTGTAGCTAGTCCTCTAGTTGTTAACCAATAATGTTGTGTAACCCTAGAGGGGACTAGTGGTGCATGTGGTCAACATGTTTCTCGCTCATGGTGTATTTACCGCGATTCTTCAGGACCAAAAAAGAGTGAAAAAAACATCATGCTTGTATCATATGTTATTAAAATTACCTTGGTGGGTCCTCCTATGTCTATGTCTGGAGGAAGGATAAGGAAAACAGGTTAAATTGCCAGTCATTATGTAGCCAGAAAGAACAAATACTGCCATGGTGGTGGTGTTCTCATCCACCGCATGCCAAGTGTACTGAGTGTGCACTCTGTAACTGTGAAGCACACTCTATGATTAGGAATGTGAATCATGTTGTGACTAGTGAAGGTGAAAGTTAAAAACAAGAGTATAAATATACACGGTTAAAAATGCAGCAGAACAAATCTAAACACCTGCCTGTGGTATATCAGGTATAAGGCAGGATTTATTGACAGGTGTGGACACCACTGTGTAAGAAGTTTAAGCATAACAGCACGTTATCACTGTGATCTATAGAAACCATTGAAAGTGGCATGTTCAGAATTCTCAACTCACCTAAAGATCACGATCTAGAGGCCCCCTGAGTGTTCGGCAGGGCTGAACTGCAGCGCTGAGCCGTGGTATGGCTGGAGTAGGAGTAATATAGAACGCGGTAGATGGCAGTTAAAAAGAATGCGTCCCAGCCTAACAGGGCTCAAAGTATGTGAAGAGCGCTAAGAGATCATTTTGCCAGCTACGCGCTCGCCGCCCTCACCTGTCGTCCGCTGCGTCCGGGTGTATTGACCTACCCTTCCCCGCCGAGCTCGAGTAGAAATTGCGGGTACTGCCAAAATGGGGGGCATACAGGTTGTCCCTGATTTTGGTAATTGGGGAAGTTGTACTGTCCCCGTCCCCTGCCTCTTTTAGCCCTGGGGGGTATCTGTGCGGGGTTGTTGTCATCACTGCTGTCTGAGCCACTGTTCGAGCCCTTCCTTGAAGAGGTCGTGCTGGAATCTGAACTGTAGTAAATGAACCATTATAGTAATGGTAGGGGTTCCGGAGGGTACCGAGGCGTACCCCTTACACAAAATAAAGCCGATGCTACTGGCCAAATGGGGCAACTACGCACAGTAATAGCACCCCCCAGCGTCCCTACACCATTATAAGATGGCCGCCACGCTCCCGGGACCAAACATGCAATCGAGGTCAGTGGGCGGGGACCCGTTCGCGTCACGCTGCGCTTCCGGTGTTGGTTAAATAATCCCCTCCGCCGAGCTCACACATCTACTCGAGCTCGGCGGGGAAGGGTAGGTCAATACACCCGGACGCAGCGGACGACAGGTGAGGGCGGCGAGCGCGTAGCTGGCAAAATGATCTCTTAGCGCTCTTCACATACTTTGAGCCCTGTTAGGCTGGGACGCATTCTTTTTAACTGCCATCTACCGCGTTCTATATTACTCCTACGCTAGCCATACCACGGCTCAGCGCTGCAGTTCAGCCCTGCCGAACACTCAGGGGGCCTCTAGATCGTGATCTTTAGGTGAGTTGAGAATTCTGAACATGCCACTTTCAATGGTTTCTATAGATCACAGTGATAACGTGCTGTTATGCTTAAACTTCTTACACAGTGGTGTCCACACCTGTCAATAAATCCTGCCTTATACCTGATATACCACAGGCAGGTGTTTAGATTTGTTCTGCTGCATTTTTAACCGTGTATATTTATACTCTTGTTTTTAACTTTCACCTTCACTAGTCACAACATGATTCACATTCCTAATCATAGAGTGTGCTTCACAGTTACAGAGTGCACACTCAGTACACTTGGCATGCGGTGGATGAGAACACCACCACCATGGCAGTATTTGTTCTTTCTGGCTACATAATGACTGGCAATTTAACCTGTTTTCCTTATCCTTCCTCCAGACATAGACATAGGAGGACCCACCAAGGTAATTTTAATAACATATGATACAAGCATGATGTTTTTTTCACTCTTTTTTGGTCCTGAAGAATCGCGGTAAATACACCATGAGCGAGAAACATGTTGACCACATGCACCACTAGTCCCCTCTAGGGTTACACAACATTATTGGTTAACAACTAGAGGACTAGCTACACCTTTTACTCGTAACTAGGGGACCCCCAGAATAAAAGTCAAATTCAGGTACCCCTATTTACTTTTAAGCTTCCTCACTATAGGTATACACCTACCTGCCCACATACCCCCACTTCACCTACAGGCGCGTTGGAAAAAAGATCTCCGCCAAAGAGCCCCTCTTTGAGGTGAGCCCGTCGGGGATTGCACCGCCTCCCCGACGAGGAGCAACCGCCGATGATGAAGCATGACACTCTTCGGGGTGTGTGAGGCAAATCAATCCAACATAATGGATTCCCCAGGGTATCAATAACATCCCCTCTCCCTCTCCCTGTCACGCCAGTCAGAACTCTCCTAACTTTATCTTATCGAGGAACAGTACAGCAACCCCCTTTTTTGATGTAATGGTGAGAACATGACCAGACAGTAAGTAGTTGGGGGATCACAACACAAATGATGTCCTGTCTTTTAGAAGGGAAACGGATTACTGAGCTGGAGGGAAAAAGGCACATTTTAAACATTGAGTTCCAATGGGAACCCCAGAACTCCTTCTCAACTCCACAGCCAAATGCTAATTTCCAACTGGTGCTGTCATTGTTCTGAAGCAGCAACAGCCTCCTTTGGTCTAAGGACCATCTGCCCTTTCAAGAAACAGGAGATGAGTTCCAAATGAGTAAACAGCAGAAATGTATTGTTGTATATAGTCCACTGGTTTTACTCTAGGTGATCACATCATATTCTGTTGTCAGTATAAACACCATTCTCCTGACAGAAAAAGTTCCATTGAAGCAAGGGCCCAATATATCAGCTATGGGCCCCTGATCCTTTGAGGGCAGCACAGGATTGGCACTATTGGTTCTGGGGTTTAGGGATTGAAAATAAGCTGGGAACAACTGTCAACACAGTCGGCTACCATTGCCAGAATTCCACAAATCAAGTAAACACCTAGGATTTGTGTTGTAGATTGTGGGGTAGGGAAGTCCTCTAAGTCGTTTGGTCAAGAAAAGGGTAATTCAGATTCAGCTCAATGGCGGATTATCATGACCTCTGTCTTGAAACTTGAACGTTTTCTCTCTCTGTTGTGGCATTTTGATTTCACTCTTTTAGGAAGGATTAGACACACTCTAAGATCAAGTCTGGGTCACTGCCCCAATTTTTAGAAAATGCAGAAGGAAATAAGGAGCAGGCCAGTAGATGGATGCTGCCAGTATGCCTTACAGCCCTTTCAAGGGTCTTGGTTAGGATATATCTTTGGAAGCTTAAGAGATATATTGGACCCATATTTCAAATTGCCTTGTCAGTAGTGCAGAGGGTAATATTTGGATACATGAAGATATCAGAAACCAGAGGCCACATTTCATTGCAAGATAAACATGTTCTCATAGTTTACGATTGAAGGTTTGGACAATTTCGGATAACCTTTATTTTGTCAATGGATCCTGTTTAAAAGGAATGCCAATAGCATGTATTCATAATCAAGACTCAGTAAAATACTGTCTGTGATGAGAAATGCTTTGTATTTGACTGGGAGAAAGGGAAGGTGTACTCAGCAAGTATGGATGAAAAATGGAGAATGCAGAATCTGCTGCTAAACATAATAGTTTCTGAAGCACTTGGGCACTGTTAGATCTGGTGGTCTCTAGTTGGCAGAGTTAGGTACCAATGTCCAAATAGGGAGCCTTGCTTCTAGTCAGGGTAAGGGGGGTACACTCTTTAGATAACCCCTGCTCACCCCCTTGGTAGCTTGGCATGAGCAGACATCCTTATCAAAGGCAATGTGTAAAGTATTTGTACCAACACTCACAGTAACACTGTGAAAATACCACATATGAACTCCACACCAGTTTGGAAAAATAATGTATCTTTATCTAAACTACACAAGACCAAAACGACAAAAATCCAACATACACAGTTCAAGAATATGATTTTTAAAGAGTTCTAGGGTTTGCGCCAACATTAGCCACAGTTGGTTCACGTTTAGCCCAAGGTACCTGTGGATGGGACAAAAGTTCCAAGTGGAAGCTGCAGCGTTGAAAATCAAGTGATGTGTCACTCCTGAGACCCTGGGGATGCAATACCTTGTATGGATTCCGGGGCACAGGTTCAGTAGGAAGCGTCTTGCACAGGCACGATGCGACGATCTTCGGGACGGTGACGATCTCAGGTGCGGCGACGATGTGAGGCGTAGCATTGATATTCTCCTCTCGTGGCCCCTGGATGCGATGGCTCTGCGACAATGTTCGCAGTGACGTGATGCGGTCCGCACGCAAGTGGTGCGGTGATCTCACCTGGCGACGACATGCTCTGCGAGGATACTCGCAGTGACAGGAATCTTCCTGCATCGGGGCGATGCGTTCCGCAAGTGAACGATGCGGCAGTTCTTGCAGCGGCCAACAGGCTTTCTCCTTGGCAGAGGTTCCTTCTTGATTCCAGGTTGATCTAATTTTTTGTAGTCTGGGTAGGCCTTTTAATACCACTTTTCTCTTTGTTCTCTGAAGGCAGAGAGGCCTTGGCTTAGTAAGAACCTGTCCAATGTGCACAGAAAGGAAAGGGTTAGGCCTGGCCAGTGTGGACACTGGTCAGGTCAGCATGGCAGTTAGCAACTGCACACAGGCACTGCAGTGGCAGGCCTGAGACACCTTTTTAGGGCTACTCTTGTGGGTGGTTCAATCTTTGCTGCAGGCCCACTTGTAGCATTTGAATTATCAGCCCTGGTACAATGTGCACTTTACTAGGGACTTCCTGGTAACACAAATATTACAATTAGGTAGAACCAATCACAATAACAATAAAATACAGAGAGCATATGCACTTTAGCACTGATCAGCAGTGGTAAAGTTCCCAGAGTCCTATTGCCACCAACCACAGGTCAGGAAAAACAAGGGAGGAAGAAACAAACACTTTGGGATAACCCTGCAAAAAGGGTCATTTCCAACAGGCACGCATTATGAGTGGACACGGAAGTGAGACGGTTTTGCCCCACTTTTGAAGTTACGAATACTATGGGTACTGTTCAAGGAAATAGCCAGAAAAAAACCACACACTTTGAATTATATGGCAGTCGGTAAGTGGATGGACTGAGGGAGCCCAGCAATTGCTTCCTCCAAGAACATTCAGGAATTTTCTTCCTTTCTACCAAGTCTTCATTTGTTTTGTCTAGAATTTTTTCCTAACTTCTCTCATCTTTATTCCTATTATTTTTACAGCATCCATCCTTTTTTCACACCCATTGCTTTTTCATTGTTTCCTTTCTTCATCCATCTATACACACTTCAGCCCTTCCTCCTTGTTATCCATCTATTCATACATCCAAATATCCATCCACTCTTTTCCATTCATTCCCTCCATCCATTATCCATCCATCCTTCTCACCATCCATCCCTCATTTATCTTTTACCCCAATCATCCACCTTTCCATTCATCCATTTCCTCAATCCATCTATTATATAGTTAGGAAGTGGATTATTAGTAGAGATAAGTAGTGACCTACCACTAGCAATAATGCCACAAACACAATAAATGTTTCAGTTAGGGTCTCAATAAATTAATTTCTTGATCAACCCTTGATAGGTGGCAATGAGCAGGCAGGTTTAACTTAGGAGACAGGTGTGTGAAGCATTTAAAAACACCAATACATTAAATAAGTAAGACACAATAAGAATTCAACCCCAATTTATAAAAATAGATTATATTTCTATGAATAAATAGATACTAAAATTACAAAAATCGCATGTAGGGAACCAGAGATATGAATTTTTAAAGAATAAACACTTTCTAGTGCTTAAAAACATTTAGCATCACTTTGGGACATCTGGTCTAAGCAAGGGCTGAAAATTTGTTCTGCTCGCGGAATTTGCGGATTTTCCACGATTTCGCGATCCGCGAATCTTGTGAAATCGCGGTAAAATCTGCGAATCAGCGGGTACGTATTTTCAGCCAAGCACTTACAGGGTTACAGCAGCAAGTGCAAAAGTTGAAGCTAATTTTTTGTAACCTTTTACAAAAGGGTTACAAAGAAATTAACTTCAACTTGGGCACCTGCTGTTGTAAGCCTGTAAGTGCTTCCTGGCACCTCGTTGCCTACTTACAACTATTCTCTGACCCTGCTCTGACCCTTGAAGCAGGGTCAGAGAATAGTTACAAGTAGGCAATGAGGCGGCTGTCACGAAAATTAAACCTCAACAGAAAGCACTGACAAATATATAAACAAGCATTTGCAATGCAATAGGTCTCGCATTAGGAAAGTTTGAGCAATTGGTCTTGTAAATGACAATTTTTTTTATTTATGTGTTGGTTTTGAAAATAGCTAAATTAATAGCTTTGTCATTTACAATGCCAATAGTTATAACTTTCGCAAATGTGACACCTATAGCATTTGTAATCCAATATGTTTTGTATTTACGTGACTTAGATGTATTGATATTACAAATTACAATGGCTTTTAATTTTTTCAAATAATTAATACTTAAGTAAAAGTAATTTTAATTTATAATGGCAATAGCTTAAACTTTTGTAAATAACTTTTGTGAAGATTATGTTCAGTGTATTTTATTGTGACGAAAATCCAAGAACAGAAGTGAAATATTAAAAACATTTTGTGACATTTGTAATAAAGCTTGAAACAATGAGAGAACATATTTGAACCAGTTGTTGTTGAATGGTTGCGCAGATTGATGCTGGGGCGGCGCTCAGTGGTGATGTGGTGGTGCTGAGTGGTGCTGTGGTGATGCTGAGTGGTGCTGTGGTGGTGCTGAGTTATACTGGGATGGTGCTGAGTGATGATGGGGTGGTGCTGAGTGGTGCTGTGGTGGTGCTGAGTGATAATGTGGTGGTGCTGAGTGATGCTGTGGTGATGCTGAGTGATGCTGTGGTTGCGCTGAATGGTGCTGTGGTGGTGCTGAGTGGTGCTGTGGTGGTGCTGGGTGATGCTGTGGTGGTGCTGAGTGATGATGTGGTGGCGCTGAGTGATGCTGTGGTGGCGCTGAGTGATGCTCTGGTGGCACTGAGTGGTGCTGTAGTGGTGCTGAGTGGTGCTGTGGTGGTGCTGAGTGATGCTGTGGTGGTGCTGAGTGGTGCTATGGTGGTGCTGAGTGATGCTGTGGTGGTGCTGAGTGATACTGGGATGGTGCTGAGTGATGCTGGGGTGGTGCTGAGTGGTGATGTGGTGGTGCTGAGTGGTGCTGTGGTGATGCTGAGTGGTGCTGTGGTGGTGCTGAGTGATGCTGTGGTGGTGCTGAGTAGTGCTGTGGTGGTGCTGAGTGATAATGTGGTGGTGCTGAGTGATGCTGTGGTGGTGCTGAGTGGTGCTGTGGTGGTGCTGAGTGATAATGTGGTGGTGCTGAGTGATAATGTGGTGGTGCTGATTGATGCTGGGGTAGCGCTGAGTGATGATGTGGTGATGCAGAGGGCAGAATGGCACAAAAAGCAGTCTAACAAAGGGCAGAAGGGCAGAAAAACAAGGGAAAAACGAGTCTAACAGAGGGCAGAAGGGCACAAAAAATGAGCCTAACTGAGGACAGAAGGGCAGAAAAACAAGGGAAAAACGAGTCTAACAGAGGGCAGACGGGCACAAAAAACAAGTCTAACAGGGGGCAGAAAGGCACAAAAACGAGTCTAACAGAGGGCAGAAGGGCACAAAAAAACGAGTCTAACAGAGGGCAGAAGGGCAGAAAAACAAGGGAATACCACAGGGCAGAAGGGCACAAAAAACGAGTCTAACAGAGGGCAGAAGGGCAGAAAAACAAGTGAAAAATGAGTCTAACAGAAGGCAGAAGGGCACACAAAGCGAGTCTAACAGAGGGCAGAAGGGCAGAAAAACAAGGGAAAAACGAGTCAAAGTTCAAGTTTATTTATTATGATAAGGAACTCTTTATGAGGTCCACATAAAACAGCATATGCATACAAAACAACAAATGTTTTAAAAAATATTTCCATCACAATCACATGAGATATCTTAATACAGGTCCAAAAAACATTTTTAAAAGTTGTACAGTTTAAAAGCAAACATTTCATTAGGAGGGTTAATCAAGGCTGCCTTAAACGAAGATGCTGATAATATGTTAAGTTGTAAGCAAATTGGTCTTAACCATCTACGCCTGCAGGGCATCAGTGTAGGGCAAACGAACATGACGTGATCTAGATCCTGATCATACAATTGGCAAAGATCACAGCGTGCCGAACAACCAAACCAGCTGGCATGTAGAACTTTTAGCGGAAGCAAATTGTGTCTTAATAAGTACACCAGGCGTCTCACGCCATGGGAGATGTTCCAGTACATATACGGTTGAGCTTTCCGCAGGGTATAAGATTCAATAACAGGCGTACAACCTTTTTTCGCTAGACAAAAGTCTCTATCAAGACAAAACCCCAATTCCCAAGAGGCTGACTTCAAAACAGTTTTTAATTGATGAGAGGACAATAAAAATAGAGTCTCCTCATCTAATTTCAATTGTAACACAGCAAATCTGAAGTTTTTTACAATCGATGAGAAGTCATTAAAAGATCCTAATAATTCATTTTTTATGAGGACTCTTAAGGTATTGGGTTCACCTTTAGATAAAGCTACTACCCAGCGTATGATACTAGCCAGACCTTGTACCCTGCTGCTACGTAAACCCAATTCCTGTCTCAAGGAAGCAGTCGAATTTGCTGTGCCTACAGACATTAAACTCCGTAGAGTTTTTCCTTCCGCAGAGTTTAAAAAACTCCATTTTTTTAGATCAACTAACTCAATTCCATATAACAGGGAGGCTGGAACTTTCGCTCTGAAAACATCTAAAAGAATAGAAAAATGCCTTCTACCTGTGGCTTTATACAGGGAAACTAAGCTCTTTCCCTGAGAAATAGCCTTCCGAGAGTTATTGTCTATGTGTGGTTTGTCACTTAAATTATGAGTGACAATTTTACCTAAAAAGGTATAAGATTTCACACATTCTAGTTTTTCCCCCCCCACAACCCATGGAAAGTTAAAACATTTAGGCTTCTTTCTACCAGAAAAACAAATCACCTTGCTTTTTGCCGTATTTATTGATAAAAAATGACTTTCAGCATATTCAGAAAGTGCATGCAACCGACTATTTAGGCCCTTTGGGGTGAGATCCAAAATTAGGATGTCGTCTGCATACATAAGGCATGCAATTGGAACACCCCCCAAGGACGGGGCAATACCGGCGCAAGCAGAAAGAGCGATGGGTAAATCAACAGTATATAAGGAAAATAGCAACGGAGCCAAGAGGCAACCTTGCTTCAACCCATTAGATGTTGGAATTAATTTAGATACGCCACGATCACCTCCAAGTAAAACTCTGCACCAAGTGTCAGAATACAGGGCGCGAATTAACTTAATAAGTGATGCAGGCATACCTAGGTTGAATAACTTTCTCCACAGCAAATTTCTATCTACTTTATCAAAAGCGGTGGAGAAGTCAATAAAAGCGCCATATACCTGACCACCCCGAACTTTCACATATTTTTCATTGATAACTTGTAATGCAGTCAGGTTATCTAAAGTTCCATGATTTTGTCTGAAACCAGTTTGCTCCAAGGGAAGGATTTTATGTTCAGATACCCAATCGTTAATTAAAGAAAGCACACATTTTGCAAACACCTTACCAATGGCGTCAAGCAAGGCAATTTGACGATAATTTTGTGGTAGATCTCTTGCCCCTTTTTTGTATAAAGGGACAATGATGCTTCCTTTCCAGGAGGGGGGGACTGTTCCGCTAGAAAAGCAGAATTTAAACACTGGAAAGAGTATTTTACTCCAAAGTTCACTCTGGTTTTTTAATACTGAAATTGGGATTTTATCAGGACCCATCGCACCAGAGGAACGCATATTCTTAATGGCACATTCAATTTCCTTTTCTGTTGGACAGTCAAGTGTAAATGAGACATTATCAAATTCAACATTAAACCCATAAGAATTATTATTACTGTACAACTTCTCGATATAGTGAACCCACACCTGTTCCTCAATGGCAATGGGCGTAGGACTGGCTCTAGTACCACAGCCTTTGCCAATTAAGGACCAAAAGGTCTTAGTTTGGCGATTATAAGAAGCTTCCCTCAGTTGAATCCAGAGGGCGTCTTCCTTAGAACGTTTTAAACGGGCCTTAAGCCTAACTCTCCTTCTTTTTAGAATAGACAACTTAGACTTAGCTTCTTGGGTAAAACATAAAAATTGCCCCCTTACAACTTTATTTATTTCTCTATTTATAGCCCGTAGAGGGTGAGGGGCTACAAGGGACTGTTTCACACCTGATTTCTTTTTTGCATAAGCAGTTACAGAATCTAAAAAATTAATAAAACATAACAGCTCTCTCCCTTCCCAGAGAGGTAGATTCTCGACGGTAAAATACAAAAGAGGCGCTAGGTTTTCAACAATACAAGGGTTCCAAAAACATTTCCCTGAGCTGGAATCAAAATTCACAGAATCTATATCCAGACTCCACGGAACCACTTTCTGAAAACTAATGGAGACTGAAAGCGTTAATGCATTATGGTCACTAAGGTTCGATTCAATGACCTTCATATCCTTCAATAGGTGAAAACCGGCATAATCTATCATGATAAAATCAATAATAGATTTTCCCTTATTAGATTTACGAGTAAAAGCTGCCGGGATATCAGATGGAAGCCTCCCAATTACAATTAAGCAATCTGCTTTAAGTAAACCATCTAAAATAAGTTTACCTCTTTTGTTAGTTTTAATTTTGGGGGGGAACTGGGCTGAAGGTATATTCAGAGATTCTTCCAATGGGATATTTTGGGGGGGAACTGGGCTGAAGGTATATTCAGAGATTCTTCCAATGGGATAGGGAAAAACGAGTCTAACAGAGGGCAGAAGGGCAGAAAAACAAGGGAAAAAGGAGTCTAACAGAGAGCAGAAGGGCACAAAAAACGAGTCTAACAGGGGACAGAATAAATCCCGCCCTGCATGTTTGTCCACGAAGATGCCACCTTTTTGTGCAATACCTCTACTCATCTGGAGTACTTTCTACTGTCTAATCAGTAAGTGCTACCTCGTTGGCTAAATGTACAGGGGCAGATTTAAATAACTGGCGCATCCCCAGGGATGCACCAGTTACTGTGCGCCGCAGCTCCGCCACCCATGGTCCGCCGCATTTACAATGAGGCGCACCATGTGGCAAAAACGGCACAGATGCGTCACGCATCTGTGCCGTAAAAGCAGCGCATTGCTGGAGGTGCGTCGCAAGTGCTCTGGGGGGGCCCTATCTCCCCAATGCAGCGTCAAGCCTTGCGCCTGCTTCAAGCAGGCGCAGGGTTTTGACGCAGCATTGGCCTAAAAGTGACTGAGTGAAATCTTGTAGATTTCACTCAGCCACTTTTAGGAGACGTTCCTGCGCAGGAACGCCCTCCCCTGCGCCGGAACGCTTCCTGATGACGCAGGGCTTTACAACGTGACGCATCTCTCAGCATTGCTGGATGCAGTTCCAGCAATACTCTGGGGGGCCCTATCTCCCCAATGCTGCGTCAAGCCTTGCGCCTGCTTCAAGCAGGCCCAGGGTTTTGACGCAGCATTGGCCTAAAAGTGACTGAGAGAAATCTTGTAGATTTCACTCAGCCACTTTTAGGAGGCGTTCCTGCGCAGGAACGCCCTCCCCTGCACCGGAACGCCTCCTGATGGCGCAGGGCTTTACAACGTGACGCATCTCTCAGATGCGTCATGTTGATAATACCCAGCACCATGGCGCATCTTTTGTGCTGCCTCTGCGTCACAAAAGTGACACAACTGCAGCGCAAAAGATGCGCAAGCGGCTTGTAAATCTGCCCCACAGTGCTTTAACTACACTGTAGCTGCGTAAAGGGCCAGAAGATGTGTCTCCAGTGACCATGTGTGCCTGTGCCTGTGTTACAGGCACACATGGTCGCTGGAGACACGTCTTCTGGCCCTTTACGTAGCTGCAGTGTAGTAACAGCACTATACATTTACCCAATGAGGGAGCACTTGCTGGATTAGCCAGTAGAAAGTACTCCAGGGCAAATCGCAAAAAAATCCACGATTTCGCAGGAAAATTTGCAAATTCATGGATTTTTTTGCGATTTCGCGGGGGAAATCCGCGAATTTGCAGGACGCGAATTCGCAAATTTGCCCATGCTTAATCCGGTCACACTTTACCGGGACAAATTCAAAGTTTGAGGGCAACCGCGATGGAGCACTGGCAGCATTCACTTAGAGGGAGGATTTGGTCAAAATGTTACTTTCACACTTAGTTGCATATGTGCGCGCCCCTATCACCACCACAACGTCACTTTTTATGACATTGTGTTGGCGATAGGTCCATTGCCTCATTTAAGAGGCAGCGTTAAGCCACATAACGTTAGAATAGAGAAATTACCAGGGAGATTAGAAATTCTTGGTTTGATTCTACTAGTATAACCTGATTTTCCCACAAACTTTCATCTAGAGATTTCAGCTGATTTGAGCTTACAAAAATCGCAAAGTGAAACTTAACAGACCTGCAATGATCCCCTGGCTCACCTAATTCCAATGAGACTGGTAAGGGCTGTTACCCGTCCCAATTGTGATCTCTTGTTTTGAAAGCCTTAGGCAAACCTTGGGTTTCATCAATGGTTGCCACAGAATATTTCATCAATCCTTGATTGATGTAATTGAAGGCTGCTTATAGGTCAATGAGGAGATGTGCTCAGACTATGTCTGGGAACCTGGAGTTATGTGGGTACTTATCTCAATTAGTTAGCTTTACATGCTTCTGCTGTCTACTATGGTTTTAATCGGAACCCTGTAGTAGGATGATAAAGAAGGGAATTGAAAATATCAACATTTTTGCTAAGAATATTGAGGTCCTCACGCTCTGAATACTGTCTTTATTTATGTATGTATTTTTTATAGAAAGCAGTAATTTTACCCAGGTAGTGTTATAGTGCATTTTGGTAAAGAATATCCACAAGACAGAAATCGCTAAGATATGCATAGCACTATGGCATAAACTACAGTAAAAACTGTAATTATAATACTTGCTGTTAGAAATGGGGGTCTCTAGCTGGCAGAGGTAGGTACCTTTGTCCAAATAGGGACCCATGCTTCTAGTCAGGGTAAGGGGGATACACTACTAAAATAACCCCTGCTCACCCACTTGGTAGCTTGGCATGAGCAGACAGGCTTATCTCAGAGGCAGTGTATAATGATGTGTGTGTGCAGTCTAATCGTTGTGGGTGGAGTTAGGGGAGTTACGGGAAGAGGAGGAGCATGGACAGGAAAGGGGCAGTTAGAGTAGGGACAGGGACCAGCGTAGATGTACAATAAAGAACTGCAGACCCTACTAAAGTTTAGCGTCATTATTGAAGGCAAGACGTTACACAGTGTGTTGTAGCTTACCGGACATAGCCAATTTGTATATTTGTAGTTTCTTTATTAGTCTTGTTGCAGGATGAGAATCATGTACATCAGCAGCCTGGTGATCCATGTACTACAGCTAATAGTCCATATACAACAGCCCCACCAGAAGCAGCCTGCCTGCTGCTCAGCCCATCTTCAACTGTCACACCACACAGGCACCCAAACATTCCCTGTCACACCAACATTCCACTCAGAACACTTACACTGGCTGAGCAGCTAGGAGACAGGTAAACTGGGAAAACATAAGTAAATAAGCAGGATATAACATATCCCCCTCCTTTTAAATGAAAAATAAAAATTACAATACTACATGGGATGAACTATACACAAGAAAACACATATACAGAAAATAGTTCAAAACTCAGGGATGCAAAGTAAAATGCAACATCTCGAGAGAGTCTGAAAAATTAAGAAACCAGAAAGGATGAATAATACATTGACAAGCAATATCAATTAAATTGACAATCAATATCACCCATCCTCCCCCCAAAAAAACCAATGTAAAAATAGTTTTTAACGTGTAGCAAAGGGTGATAAACACCCTAGACAAAAAATGTAATCTGGATTCCTCACGTAAGGAAAATAACGTACGCTGTGAAGATGGGACTAAAAACCCATCCTGACACCCCTCATGTAAGGCTCAAACACTAGGAGCTATAACCTATAAAGTCATCCCTCCTGTAAGGGATTTTGACTTCAACTGTGTAAATTGGACTATGACTCATAGAGACATACCCTAAGTAATGGTCTTAATGTGTGAATGGGAGTGACACCCATTGAATCAGCGTACAAGACATGCAGCAGAGGTTGACATACACATTGTACAACAAACGTGGAGGAAAAGGTGACTTACACACTGTTTAACAAGTCAATGTATACGTGTAGCACAAGGTGACTTACACACCATTAACAAATCCCTCATGTAAGGGAAAACAACAACTAACCCAGAAATGGGTGAGTACCACCAACAGGGTCAGCCCTCACCCACAAGCTCATCACTCATATAATGGGGGTGTAAAAACAAACCAAGAGATGGGTGAACCTCACCCACTAAAACGCTATGGGGCAGATTTACAAGCCCCGTACGCCACATTTGCGCTGCCGTTGTGTCACTTTTGTGACACAGCGGCGGCGCAAAGCCAGCGATGCTGCTGGGTATTTACAACATGACGCATCTAGGGAGATGCGTCACGTTGTAAAGCCCTGCACCACATGTGGGCATTCCGGTGCAGGAGGGGGCATTCTGGCGCAGGAAAACCTCCTAAAAGTGGCTGAGTGAAATCTACAAGATTTCACTCAGTCACTTTTACGGCAATGCTGCGTCAAAACCCTGCGCCTGATTGAAGCAGGCGTAAGGATTGACGCAGCATGTTAGGCATAGGGGCACCCCGAGCCTTGCTGGAGCTGCGTCGCGCTTGCGACGCAACTCCAGCAATGCGTCACCTTTACGGCAACAGATGCGTCACACATCAGTCTATTCTTGCCCCATGGTATGCCGCATTGTAAATGCGGCGCATCCATGGTGGCGCAAAAGGTGTCTGCCGTGACGCAAAATAACTGGTGCATCCCTGCTGATATGCTGGGATGCACCGGTTATTGTAAATCTGCTCCTATGACCTTCCTTATGTAAAGGTGCCTAGGACATCATAAGTAAATGTGCAAATTAAACCTATTAACACAATCTCATGTGTAAGAAGTGTAACATTCAATATATAAGTGTAAACCTAGATGTAATGTATATTGTAAGCATGTCAACCTAGTGTTAATAGAGAATGTTGCCTAACCATCAATAGAACATTGATTGTCAGTTTGCTGTCCCACCATAAACTTGCCGCGAGACAAATGTAAAAGAATGGCACCACAAAATAAACAACATGCATGAGATGAACATTACTCCAACATCAACACTAATCATGCAAACTCTTTTTCTTTGTCTCTTTTTTTTTTTTTTTTAAACTGTAACCAGGATAAATCCAGCAAGAACCTCTGTGAGCGATATCTCACATGACTTAACACACTGTATCCATTGTTCCAACAAAAAAAATAGAGACATGTCAATCTGAAATCTGGGCATCCGTAGTTAGAGAAAAGTACCAGAGATAAGAAGCAGCTAACCAAGTCATGTTGCACCCTTGCGCACTGGCAGCTCATAGATGGAGTCAAATTTTCAAATTCAAAAAGAGCTTTATTCGGTATTCAATATTGAATTCATAAAAGCATACATTTTAAAAGTGCCTAACACAGTAATTCTCTATTACATAAGAATAGCATTTCATCATAAAAAAAGAATCTTATGTTCCAAATAAATCAAAGTCGATTTAAAATCATGATTATTTACATGGACTTTCTAAACTTGATCACTAATTTTAAAAAACTAGACACAGCATGTGCGATGCCCCAACGAACTCAAGATGGGTTTCAGGTAAGCCCCCCTGGTACAGAATAAAATTAGATGGAGTCAGACGTGCAATAAAATCGGGGCTTGGCGAACACAGACAAGATGCTGATGCAGTGCACTGTGAGCCTGTAGTGGCTCCCACATGTCGCAGCTTCGAAAAACGTTCGAAGTGCCTGCATTCAATCGTAAACATGCACTCAACAAACTTGGAGGTGATTATCCATAGTTTCCTTGACCACCACCACACAGAAGAAAGATGGCGGCACATACAAGGTGCTGCACTTATGCTGGCCCAGCTGCTTGTGTGCTGCCACCAATATTAATATGGCGGCGCGCAGTTACGACAGCACCGGGTGACTGACAGTTGCGAAGCTTCCTACAACAGCTTGCTGTGCTGCGTAGATGCAGAGATTTCATAGTGATTCCATGGACACATCCGTGTGACTCCAATGACCAGGTAAGCTGCACGCGTTGTGTTTAATATTTAAACAGCATCTTAACGGTTTAAACGGCCACCCTCCCAGCAGGACGTAGGTGATGAAGAAAACAAAATATTGAGAAACTCATCCCATTTGTGCTACAGGAATCAAGAAAAAGAGGGGGGAAAATGGCATCTATAAGCTGGTACCAAATCTGACCATGGATTTCATGTGCGATACTGTATTTATCACCCATGGAAAATGTAGATGTAAAATTGTGAAATAAAACATGGCCAAGATACTGCAGGCAGCTTCTACACCATCAGTGGCTATGATACTCATACTCAGTGCTGATAGAAGCAATAAACTAGTACCATGCCAGCTTTTAGAGCTTTTTCCAGAACTCACCCATGGATGACTTGGAGCGTGAGACATCCAAACATTAAAATTCCACCCATTCCTGTTGGCAGCAACCAGGAGCTTTATTCCACTGTAATGTTGAATGTGCTATACTGAACTGTGTGGAAAAGCTCAGACTGGCACCAGATGTGCATTTGGAAGCAATCCAAACATTGTAGGCAAATGAAGAAATCCAGGCCGGGGCTGTCCGCTGATAAGGACACTGGTGGGGCTGGAGGCCTGGTGCTTCAGTGTTTACGCTTTTGTCTTAGTTTCTATAGGTTTCCTTAGATTTTTCTTTTTGAATTCCATTGACTGTAAATCTGGTAGTATGCATAGGTCTGTCTCCAGATCGTCGCCAAAAATATGCTGTATCTTACCAGATATAGCTGAGTTGTATCTTTGTAGTTTCTTTATCAGTCTTCTTGCAGGATGGTAATCATGTACATCAGCAGCCAGGTGAACCATGCACTACAGCTGATAGTCCATATACAACAGCCCCACCAGGAGCAGCCTGCCTGCTGCTGAGTCCATCTTTAACTGTCACACCACACCACACAGGCACTCAAATATTCCATGCATATCTGTCACACCAACATTCCACTCGGAACTCTCACACTGGCTGAGCAGGTAGGAGCCAGGTAAGCTGGGAAAACATAAGTAAACAAGCAGGATATAACACAGTGTGTAAAACATTTGTGAACACATACAGTAATAGAGTGAAATCACTACAAATGGACACCACACCAGTTTAGAAAAATAAATAGTCTTTATCTAAACCAAAGCAAGACCACACAACAAAAATCCACAATACAGTATTAGGAATATGACTTTCAGATGGTAGAAATAGTTCAGTTCAAAGCAAATTGCAGATGCAACCCTTTTCTCACAAAGTACCTTGAATGTGTCACACAAACAAACAAAAGGAGACGCAGGGAAGGTGATGCGTCGGTTCCTTACACCCAGGGAAGGTGATGCGTCGGTTCCTTTCTCTGGGGGGAGGTGATGCATCAGTTCCTTACTGCAGCTCAGGGGAGGTGGTCCGTCGGTTCCTTTCTCTGGGGGGAGGTGATGCATCAGTTCCTTACTGCAGCTCAGGGGAGGTGATCCGTCGGTTTCTTACTGCATCCCCCAATTATGCAAAAAACTTGGTGCCTCGATGCGATGATCCAAAACAATCCGTGAACTCTTGCTGCCACACAGCAGGCCTTGCGTTGAACTCGGTGGAATGATCTCAGACTTCAGAGATCGGAGCACTCGATGTGGCATGCAGTGATTTCTCGAGCCACGGCAGGAGGTGCGACAATTTCTTCAGTGATGTGTCGGAAACAGGTGTGGAGGCATTTAATTTCTACAAAGTTACGTTACTTTTCCAGCTCCCAGCGGAAAACATTCTCTAGAGGTCCAAAACAACAGAAGGCATCTCTTTGCAGATCAGAACTCCCTGCAAGGAAGTTCAGGGGAGCTGGTGGTGATGTATTTGTGTCCCTGAGACTTCAGAACAGACCGCAAGCTCAGTTTCAAGCCCTTGGAGATCTTCTTCAAGCATGGGACACAGCTTACAGCATAGTCTTTTTCTCCTTTTCTTGGCAGCAAGTAGCCACTGCAGGCCCACCCCAAACAGCAAACAGCACAGGGCAGTGTTCCTCCTCAGCTTCTCGGGCTCTTCGCCTTGGCAAAGGTTAATTTTGATTTCAAGAAATGATCTAAACTTCTGAAGTCTGGGCCCCAATATTTATATCACAAAGTCCTTTGTTCTCTGGTGGCAGAGAAGCCATGTGCTCAATCAAAGCCATTCTTTCCTCTCTGGTGCAGGTTCCTGGCATTGTTTAAGGCAGATCAGGCTCATTCAGTTGAAAGGAAATCTCCTTCCCCTAATCTAAATGCAGCCCAGGTCTATTCAGGCCAACCCTGACTCATCAGGCTCTCTGGAGCCACTGCTCCTACCCAGCCCCTGTCATTTAAAAGCCAGACATTTAATACACAAACCTAGCAAGAAAATACCTACTTTCTAAAAGTGGCATTTCCAAACACAGAATGTGAAAATCACCCTCACTAAAAGATGCATTTTAACATTCTGAGCTCAGGCATAATAAACGTTATTTTCCCACATTGTTCCCAAGGGTAGTTATTTTTATACAGTTTTATAAGAAAACTTCCCATTCTGTACTATGGGAACAGATACCCTTGCAACAGTGAAAAACTAAATTGGCAGTAATCCACTATCAGGACATGCAACACACATCAGGGTATGTCCTACTTTCACATACAATGTGGTACCTTGGGCATATCTTAGGGGTGACGAACATGTAAGAAAAGGGAAGGTTAGGGCCTGGCAAGCGAGTGCACTTGCCAGGTCGACACGGCAGTACCAGGCTGCACACAGGCTCTGCAATGGCAGGCCAAAGTTATATTTACAGGCTGCTTATGTGGGTGGCACAATCAGTGCTGCAGCCCACTAGCAGCATTTGATTTAAAGGCCCTGGGCTCACACAGTGTATAGTACTAGGGACTGACTAGTAAATTGGATCAGCAAATCATGGAAACACCATTCTATAACAACAATTTACAGTGAGAGCATATGCACTATAGCATTGATCAGCAGTGGTAATGTGGCGAGAGTCAAAAAAACTAACCAAAACAGGTCAGAAACCGGAGGCCAAAAAGCAAAAAAGTCTGGGGATAAACCAGCTGAAAAAAGTCAGGTCTAACACAACCCCCTACCAGCCTAAAGCCAGGGTAGACTAATCAATCCTTTGATGGGTTCTCCTGGTTGAGGCAATAGAACCTAGGCCTGGCCCATAACAGCAGGGGCACGTTCTGGTTCTACACCTTTCTGAGCCCAGTTGGATCCTTCTGTCCATACTCTGAGGGCCCACTAAGCTAACCCATGGGGAACCCTTCCCCTCACCTGTGGACACTGTCTGTGCAGCATCCAACCTGAGCTTGTTCACAGGTGTGTCCCAACAGACAGTACCCACATGGCCAACACAGTTGTGTGGCCCAGTCCACCCCCGGGGTGTGACTCCTGTCCCTCCCAGGGCCACTCTATCCAGCAGGACAGCAAGCCACTTTCAATCAATCAATCATGGAATTTGTAAAGTGCGCTACTCACCTGGGAGGGTCTCAAGGCGCTGGGGGAGGGGTAAGTTACTGCTCGAACAGCCAGGTCTTGAGCTGCTTCCTGAAGGAGAGATGGTCTTGGGTTCGCCGAAGGTGGGTGGGGAGGGAGTTCCAAGTCTTGGCTGCCAGGTAGGAGAAGGATCTTCCTCCGGCGGTGGCTCTGCGGATGCGTGGTACGGTGGCGAGTGCGTGGCTGGTCGAGCGTAGCTGGCGGGTGGGCGTGTAGAAGGTCATGCGGTCGTTGAGGTACCTGGGGCCCAGGTTGTGGAGAGCCTTGTGTGCGTGGGTGAGGAGTCTGAACGTGATTCTCTTGCTGACGGGGAGCCAGTGCAGGTCTCTCAGGTGTCCGGGGATGTGGCTGTGTCGGGGGATGTCGAGGATGAGTCGTGCGGAGGCGTTCTGGATGCGTTGGAGTCTTTTTTGAAGTTTGGCTGTGGTTCCGGCATAGAGGGTGTTCCCGTAGTCTAGTCGGCTGGTGACGAGTGCCTGGGTGACGGTCTTCCTGGTTTCCGTGGGGATCCATCTGAAGATCTTGCGGAGCACGAGGATGAGACGGCGCTGACTTGTCTGGTCATTGACAGGGAGGAGCCCAGGATGAAGCCCAGGTTTCGTGCGTGGCTTGACCGTTACTAAAAATAGCCTGTTGCTGGGCAAAATCGAGTGGTCAATGGCACGGACAAAGGACTAAAGGGCATGCTGACCACGAGGCCGCTCATTCCCTAAAATGGCCGCCATAGCATACAAAATGGCGTTTTCGAATAAGGCCAAGTTAAGGGAAATAACGTGTAGCAAAGCTAAGCGCTAACCCGGCCATTGTCAAATTACGACAGACGACCCTTTTAGCGTTTAGCTGAAGCTACCTCATAGTGGACGTAGTCGGGATACTCATCTTCGATATCAATTGACATTATTTGAGCATCAATTCCTTTTGGGCAAGAGCTCGTCTAGATGGAATACAAGATGATAAACACATAGAACATAATGCAGGGCCACATTGTATACATAAACACACAAAGAATAATATCCCAACTATGATACATAAAATCGTCAGTAGCTTCCAGCCCCAAGTACTAAGTATTGACCAGAACCACCCTGAAAGGGTCCATGTACCATTGTCCGGGTGTATTTCAGCAGGAATTTTGTGGAGTTTGGAAATGTCATCATATACAGATGGCGAGTTATCAGGCACGTAAACACAACAGCTACTTCCGATAATTCTACATGCCCCCCCTCGATTGGCTAGAACCACATCAAGAACCATTCGGTTCTGAAGCGTAACAATTCTGGATATTTGAAGTTCTTCTGTTATATTTCCCAACGCAAAAGCGGTATCATTTGCTACAGCCTCAACAAGACGGGTCAGTCGTCGTATTTTCCGACTATTCAAAGCAGCCCCCACAAAGGAAAACAATCCCAAATTAAAATCTACATATTGTTGTAAGGCAGTATCGGTCTGGTCAATATCATCCAAGACCACAGCACGTCTAACTCTATTTAACACAAAATCATGGTATAGGACATAATCATTATGGTACATTGGTGGGGCAATGAATACAGGGGGCAATACAAAATAGATATAGCATGTACCTAGCCATCCTAACGGGAGCTGATGATAGCCTTTATTACCACAAATGAAGTATGTATTTCGGGATGCCACAAATTATATGCCATTCGGACTGTCAAATGTAAGTGTGGTGTTACATTCACTTTTTCCAACCGGGATTGTACCTTTATTACGTATACAGAGATAAGCCTTAGTATCTATAACATTAATAACATGAGAGCTAGACATGTTAATGTTCCGTTGATTGCTGTAAATTCGGGGTGCAGACACGTTGTCAGGGCAGTACTCTTCCCATTCAAATCGAGTACCCTCAGCTCGTGGATAGCCGTCCTCATCATGATAACATATCTTATTTAAACGGAAAAGCACCCCCCCTTTTGTTGGCCATCGTAGAGTGAATAGAAGAGTACACCAAACATTGCAGGAACCATTATGGGAAAACAGGAGTGGGATGAGCGGTGTGCCCCCTTTCTTCTGATGCCAAGGCAACATCCCACACACCCAACAGTTAGAAGTGTTCGTCATATTGTGAGTATGATGCAAGATTTGAATGAAGCTATTGTTCAAGTAAGTCTGTCGGTGCCGTTCTTCATGATAGGGTAAGGTGAAGTGAAAATGTTCAGATAGAGCCGGGGTAGTTGGCAGCAAATGTTCTCGTACAGGCACCACAAGTTCTACTACCCAGGCTATCACTGCTATCACCACAATTGTCATTACAAACAAGATAGCACCAAGAATTCTCTTGTCTCGTGATGCAGAAGACGCCATAGTTCAAAAGTTCACAATGTCTCAAATACACAACTACAAAAAAAACGTTAGTGCTGAGCTCCGAGGTAGCCGTTGTTTTCTTCTCCGGGGTCAAGACGGGTGTCGCTACTCTTGGCAGAACTGATCCCCCCCCCTTGAGATTCCCTGCTTCCGTTTCACAAACCCCAGAGCGGTAACCAACCAGTCTCGCACAAAAGAAATCTTCTTCCTATCTTGGCCGCAGGTCGTAGCGCTGTCGTCCAGAAACAGTGTGGTCCGGGAAGGCTCCCTCAGATTCGGCCGACGTCACAGCTGGGCTCTTTTCTTTGTCTAAGATCTCTTTGTAGTCGGACAATACAGTAGGATTCACCAGGTCCGGAGAGACGCAACGGCAGTGAGTTGAATGCACCCACCGCTTTCTGTTGGTCACTCGCACAGCCGTTCGAGTCGCCAGGAGGACTTGCTCGGGGCCACGCCACCTCGGTTCCAAGCTGTTCGCTCTCTCAAACGACTTTATCATAACATAATCTCCAGGACGGAGATTATGAGCCTCTCCAATGGAATTGTCAGGGAGCGCTTCTCGAACCTGTTGGTGAATAGAAAGCAAATCATTTGTTAATCGTGCCAAATAATCATTCATCATTATACAAGGCACATCATATAACAATCGCGGCTTAGGAACTCTCCATATGTTCATAGGCCTTCCAAACACCACTTCATACGGTGTGAGGCCAGTTCGGGAGTGGGGCACTGATCTAAGAGAGAGTAATGCTAGCGGCAAGGCATCCGGCCACTTCAATGATGTGGATGCCACAATCTTAGCCAGTTTCAATTTCAACGTGGCATTGTACCGCTCGACAAGACCTGCTGACTGAGGGTGGAACACAGCATGAAACTTCTGCTGGATCCCCAGTCCCTTTAGCACATACTCTACAATTTTCCCAACAAAATGAGGACCATTATCGCTCCACAAAAATTTGCAAACTCCAAATCGAGGGAAGTACTCTTTCAGCAGAACCTTAGCTGTGGTCAAAGCTGTATTATCTTTCGTGGGGAAGGCCTCAACCCATTTACTAAAAGCACACACCACCACTAAGACATACTTAAGGTTATTGCAACGCTCAAGCTGGATATAATCCATTTGAAGTACCTCGAATGGTGCAGAAGGTGGTACGAACCCTCCTTTTTGAGTATGCGTCCCTTTTGCAGGATTGTGCTGTAAACATATCAAACAAGTCTACACTACTCTCTTAGCAGTATTGGCAATCTCAGGATGCTCCCAAACTTGTGTTAACAATCGAGTGATTGCAAGAGCCCCCACATGTGCCAACCCATGCGTCATCTGGACCATCGCTTGCAAGTAAGCTGCAGGCAATTTCCTTCTCTCCATGTCCTTACTCCTCCAACAACCCTCGTCGTCCAGAACCCCTTCTGCTGCCCATGCTACAAGTTCCACTTCAGTCGCTGATTTTTGGATGTCTATTATCTCTGCTCTAGCATCATGCCATCGCTCGGCCTGTGACTTCGCTACATACATGGGGGAGTCATTTCGAGACATAGCTGTTTGTCTTGCTATACTGTCTGCAAAGGCATTGCCTTGTCCCACTTTGTCAGTGACCTTTTTATGTGCACTGCATTTAATTATTGCTACTTTCTTTGGGCAAAGCAACGCATTTAGGAGATCACGCACTTGTTCTCCATGCATAATGTGTACTCCATGAGAGGTCAAAAACCCACGCTCTCTCCAGAGTAAGCCGAAGTCATGCGCTACTCCGAAGGCGTACCGGCTGTCTGTGTAGATATTCACACATAGGCTAGCACTCAGTTCGCAGGCTCTTGTCAAGGCTATCAGCTCCGCTGCTTGAGCCGATTTTTGAGGTATTCGTGCTGTTTCTACCACCGTCTTAAGTGTCGTGATCGCATATGCTGCAGAAGTCGTGCCATCTGGCAGCCTCGAACACGATCCATCAACCCACAGTTCCCCATCCACATCTGGAAGTGGCATATCCTGTAAGTCGACACGACCCTTTGTTTGTTCCTCAGTCAGGAAAACACAATCATGATGTTTTTCCTCCTGGCCCTCTTCGACCGGATAAGGCAATAAAGTGGCAGGGTTCAGTGTAGCACATCTTTTCAGTGTGATATGTGGCGCCAGGAGTGTGAGCTCAAATCCTGTTAAACGTGCACTCGTAAGATATTGAGTCTTTGTTTGATTTAACAGAGCATCTACTGCATGGGGAACTAGTACCAACAGTTTGTGCGATAAAACTATTCCCTCACTCTGCCGTATAGCTACTGCTGTTGCTGCAACTGCTCGGGAGCACCCAGGTAACCCTCGTGCTACAGGATCAAGAATGGCTGAGAAGTACGTGCATGGCCTCTGCTTGTCCCCGTGTGCCTGCACTAACACTGATAACGCGCACCCATCTTTCTCGTGCACGTACAATGTGAAAATCTTTGTGTAATCTGGTGTACCTAACACGGGTGCAGAGCAAAGGGCCTGTCTCTATTGTTCAAAAGCATTCTGACATTCGTCTGTCCACTCAAGGGGCATTGGTGTAGTTTTGGACAGTAGCGCTAACAAAGGTTTGATAATGTGCGAAAACCCCATAATCCACTGTCTACAAAAGGACGTTAGTCCTATAAAGGCGCGTACATCTCTCTGAGTGCGGGGGACTGGTGTATCTAAAATCGCCTGAATTCGATCTGATGTTAATGCACGCCCCTCCTCAGACAAAAGATGACCGAGGTAGGTCACCTTGGGTCTACAGTATTGTAGCTTTTTCTTAGAGACTTTATGATTATTCTGAGCCAAAAAGTAAAGCAAAGCAAGCGTACTCTCCTCACACTCTGCATAAGTGTCTCCAGCCAACAGGAGGTCATCAACATACTGTATAAGGGCTACTCCGGATTGCAATTCAAAAGAGTCAAGCTGTCTTTTCAAAGCCTGGCTATAGATGCTAGGACTCTCAGTGTAACCTTGGGGAACACGACAAAATCTATACGATTTAGTATTTAACGTGAAGCCAAATAAGTATCTGCTGTCGGGATGGATGGGAATGGAAAAGAATGCATTTTTAAGATCAATGACAGAAAAGGTCGTCGCTGTTGGAGGGACCAATGTAAGCAATGTCGTGATATCAGACACCACCGGGTATTGGGGAATGACAATTTTGTTAATTTCTCTTAAATCAATAATAAATCGATAGACTTTGTCGTCAGTATCTTTCTTAAGAATCGGAAGAATAGGGCTGTTACAGACATTGTAAGGAACTTCCTCCACTACTCCTGCAATGATCAAATCCTGAACAATGTGCGTCAGGGCAATTTCACCTTCCCTAGAGATCTTATACTGTGGTACACGTGGCAAAAGTACTCCCTCCTTGACAGTAATTCGAATAGGTGGAATAAGCATCTGTCCCACATCCGTATCTGAGGTCGCCCACAACGTGTGCGGGAGAGAGGCTAGTGCTTCAATTTCTTTCATTGTACAAAATCTGTCTGAATCTGGGTAATTGACATTCAAAATAACCCGCACTCCTTCAGGAGTGCAGCGTATCGTTGCTCGAAAGTATTTGAGCAGATCAATGCCCATAATGTTATCTGGAGTGTGAGGTGACAACAAAAATGGACAAAAGCTGAAAAATTTGTCAATTCAAAGTGCAAGAGGTTGTGATAATGGGCTAGGAGAGGGCGTGCCATCAAACCCTATACATGTTATCGTTTCGCCAGACAGGGGAGCCCTTGGAACCAAGTTTTTGGACAAAGCACTACGAGTAGCTCCTGTGTCAACTAAAAACTGATCAGTAGAACCCAAAATGCCCGCTGGTACATATGGACCTCTTTGATCTACTGGCACTTCAACTGATTCCGTACCCCATCCTACGCAGTCCTATGCATGCACATAATCCTGGTGCTCCACATTCTCACCCTCCGATATCTGATATTGATTTCGTCTATCAAAAGTATTTCGTTCATCCTGACCACGGCCCCTCCTTTCAAACCTACCACGATCACTTCCGCCACCTCTCGCTCCTGAATAATTATTCCTCGACCTTCCACCTCCTCGACCACGCTGACTACGTTGCTCACGAAGTACCGGACAATCTTCAGCCAAATGCCCAAACTCCTTACAATATGCACATTGGTCCTCAGCAATGTCAGTACGACCGTACAACGTATTACCCCCTCCTCGCCTGCCTCTATCATTTCCTCTAGATTGCGCACCGCGAACCTGCGTCAACATCACCTTCGTTTTCAATTCCTTCGTTTTCTTATCTACACTTTCTTTAGCCTCTAATTCCTGCCGCTCGTAATACTGAGCCATAGTTAACAAAGACGCAGGGGTCGCCGTGGTCCAGGAACTTTCACTCGTTTTTAACCGCTTTGCAATCTCCGGTAGGAGATTAGCCACATACTTATCAACAAACAAATGCCTACCCATATCATCTGTTAACGATTGACCACTATAATCATGAAACGCTTCTTCGAAACGCGTAAAGAAATCTGATACCGTTTCATCCGGCTTTTGTTTGCACGAAGCTAACATAGTCCAATCGATCTTTTTAGGAGGAACAAGCGTTTTTAGTTTGTTCAAAATAGCCGCGGGGAGGTCTAAAATTAAATCACATGGTTTGCATGCAGGTTCCCTGTCTAAGTCAGCCTGGCTTATCTCCTTCCAAGTTGCCCCAAACGTTGTTTGATCATTATTTTTACGAATCGACCTCCACATATCAGGCGGAAGAATTAACCCAAAGAAGAGATCTATATCAACAAGAGTCATAACACAAGAGGAAATGGCCCCTTCCACCCCTTCATAGAATGCGGCTGGGTTTTTACGAAGATCAGGTAAAGCGTTTTTTAGTGCCATAACATCTGCTCTGTTCCAAGGCGTATACACCCAATTATATATAAAATACCCCTTTGCATTTGCCGATGTTTTATCCTCATCCGTACCGGCCCCTTTAGGGGGAATATACAAAGGTGCGGCTTCACGCATAGGCATAACATGCACTTTAGAATTCTTATCTGAACCCCGGAGAGAACACTCCTTGGACTGCTCCGTCGACCCCGGCACGGGCTCCTTATCTTTTTTCCCTTCTTCCCGCAATTTGGACGCCTCATCCCGTAGCAGGAGCAGTCGCGTGAAAAGGTCATCGACATCTGCAAGAACAAATAAACCTTTATCCAAATTCTCACGATGGACTGACACAACCTTAGGTTCTAGGGTCTCTGAATATTTACGAAATCGAGTAATAACTTCATCTGCAAAAGTATTCAAAAAACACATCAATTCTCGTTCTGTCCACTTACTCCTTTCAGCTATAACTTCTGACACAGTTATATGATTCAAATTTAATTTTCTAGCAAAACTACGCAAATCCGCGGCTCTCTCCGCAGATAACCTGACACTGGATTTATCCGTCTTATCCGACTTATCCTGTTCTTCATCACCAGAATCTTCAGTCGGAGCCGTAGGCTGAACATACGGAGGCGGAGATCGATCTAATAACGAAAAATCATCAATTTCATTATTAAGGACAGGATAAAGCGGTCGTCGAATAGGAAATTGACCGGTCGTTTGCAAATTACGTTCCCGTGCCTCCCTCTCTTTCTTTTCCTGCGCCTCCTTTTCCTCAAGCTGTAAAGCCTTATCTCGAGCAGCCTTGCGCTGCTCTTTGTCCGCCAAGGCAACTTCACGCTTCATACGTTCACGCACCGCTTTCTCCCACATTCGCACACAATCAAACATATCCTGTCTAGACCTGCGCTGAAACAAACATTGCTCCACAAACTGAACTTTTCGCAAATCAAACGACCCATGTAGTGGCCATTGCAACTCAGGATCGGTTCTAGTGTATTTATGCCATAATTTACTGTACAGTATAGGGGGAAGGCCGAATTTCACATACATCTCACGATTGGGAGTTCCCTCTGGGGGAGCCGGCTGAGATTCCGCTAACCAAATTGTGGTACCATTTCCAAGACAGCACATCCCCTCGGAGTGTGCTTAAAACAGGCATGTTCAAAAAGTACTACGAAAGCGTGATACCATAAAAATGGCACTTACAGTACTTCACACAAATGTGCCGCTCAGAGTACAAACAAAATTAGAGAAACATCTCTACATGCCTGCCTATGTGGAGTGCACTGCGCATATATATATATTCAAAGTTCACAAAGTCAAAATGTTAGCTACCTCAAATCGTAGTCACTATCATAGAACTTCAGTAAGCGTCCATAGACTACCTTACCGATCACAAATCTTACCCAATCTCAAATATCCAGATTCCAACTGCCAAGGTCTTTAATCGTATCAGCCAAACGGGCACTGTACAGCAACGCAGACGATCAGGATCTCAGTCGGAGACCGGCGCCACCTGGAAGGTCAGATCAGAAGGAAGGGAAGAAAACACCGTGGGTGCCAAGACTCGGGTCACTCAGTGGCAGCGTACGCGTCCATGGCGAGTTTCCAATCCTTCGTCACGACCTCTCCTTCGGGCATCCGAGTCCCCGATGAGTCCCTTCGTGGTCGCCAATTTGTGGTATTGGGTTCCCAAGGCCTACATGCTCCGCAGAAATACCCACTTACACCAAAAGAACTGTTGGCACGGAAACTGAAAAGTACAAAAGACAAGTTTATTAAGACCCCATGGGGTGGTGGTACATTCCTACAGCACCCTTCGGCAATGCAAGAAGTATCACACCGAACGTTGGTGTGAGTCCTTCTTTTATACAATTTACAGGTAATAAAAAAAGATAGGCGGTACAAGGTTACAGGGTTTAGGTACATATATGGTCATTTTTGGAGCACAGCCAACTCATGGGAGGGGTTACAACTCCACTGGTCAGTTTTGGCGGAACATTCCTGAGGGGTGACTGGTCAGTTGAAACTGCGCATTTTCAGGCTTGACCGTTACTAAAAATAGCCTGTTGCTGGGCAAAATCGAGTGGTCAATAGCACGGACAAAGGACTAAAGGGCATGCTTACCACGAGGCCGCTCATTCCCTAAAATGGCCGCCATAGCATACAAAATGGCGTTTTCGAATAAGGCCAAGTTAAGGGAAATAACGTGTAGCAAAGCTAAGCGCTAACCCGGCCATTGTCAAATTACGACATCATGACCCCCCTAGTTCATGAAGAGCATTCACTCTTGAGCTCCCTCTGCCCCCTGTCCCCCCCACATCTTCAACAGAGCTGGTACCTCCATCGCCCCGAACTCTGCCGTACCATCAACTGCTCCATCAACTCCACCACCTTCACGGAAGACTGGAAACACGCAGACATCAAACACATGCTCAAGATCCACTTTGCCGACCCGACGGACCTCAAAAACTTCAGGCCCATCTCTCTGCACCCCTTCCCAGCCAAGGTCATTTAGAAGGCCATCAACGCCCACCTTTCCAAGGCCATCGAAGCGAACCACATCCTTAATCTCTCCCAATCCGGTTTCCAAAGCATTCACAGCACCAAGACGGTCCTCCTCGCCTCCTCAACTGAGGCAAAACTGCAGCCCTCATCCTCCTGGACCGCTTGGCTGTCTTCGATACCGTCTCCCACCACACCCTATGCAAAAGACGCAACGATGCTGGCATCCGTGCCAAAGCCGCGAATTGGATCCGCTCCTTCCTCACCGGCCCAAACACAGAGAGTCAGAATGCCACCGTTCCACTCTGAACCCACAGAGATCAGCTGCCAAGTGCCTCTGGGCTCTTCCCTTAGCCCCATGGCCCCACTCACAGTCATCATTAGGCACCAGGGACTAAACATCATCTCCTATGCCGAAGACATGCAGCTGATTTTCTCCCCCACCAACAAACCCACATTTTCCAACAACGGGATGAAGGCTGTTGCCCCCTGGATGAAAGATAGTTGCCTCAAGCTCAACTCAGAGAAGAACAAAGTCCTCTTCCTGGGCTCCACCCCCTCTTCCTGGGACGACTTCTGGTGGCAGTACTTGGAACCCCCCACACCCGCAGACCACACACCTCAGCATCATCCTGGACCCCTCACTCACCATGAACCACCAGATCAATGCTGTCTCATCATCCTGCTTCCACATGCTATAGCTGCTCTGAAAAATCTTCAAGTGGATCCCCACCCAGTCTAAAAAAGGCAGTTACCCACGCACTCATCAGCAGCAGACTCAACTACAGCAATGCACTCTTTGCAGGCATCACCCAGAAACTCCTCAAGAAATGGCAGTACATCCAGAATGCCTCCTCCAGACATATCCTCAGCAGCCCATGCCGCAGCCACATCACCAGTGTTAGAAATGGGATTTCTGGTTGGCTACGGCATGCACCAAAGCCAGGCAGGAACCACCACTCTAGTCAGAGCAATGGAGTTACATGCTGAAGATAACCCCTGCTCACCCCCTTGGTAGCTTGGCACAAGCAGTCATGCTTATCCCAGAGGCAATGTGTAATACGTTTGCGCAACACATGCACACAGCAGCAACACATTTAGCACACTGCAAAAGGAACTCCAGCACAAGGTTATATCAAAAATAGCCTTTGTATTATCATAAACACATTAGAATGGTAAGCACATAATATACACAGTGCCCACTGGCACTAGGCAATATTCACAGGATTATATGCAGGACCAGGCCAATCGGGCCACAGTCAGAACCATCAGAACAGGTAAGTAAATGCAAAACACAACCAGTAACTACTGGTATCATAACCATCTAAGAATTGTCACACTAGCTTAGACACCATCCTAAAATATCATAGCATGACATTAGGCAAAAAACCACATTAGGCCCAAACCTCATTAGCATAAACACACTACGCACTAGGCCTCACCAGCATAAAGACATTATGCATAAACATCCTAAACATAAGCACATTAAGTTATAGGCATCACAAGCATAAATCACATTACGCCATCACATTAGGGCCTTGCGCCCTACCAACATAGAACTGACCCCCTGGCGAACTGGCCTTTCGCTGGGGCTCAAATGCCCTCTGTCCCAAAATGTCAGGGTGCTAAACTGCCCCTGGCAGTGAAAGCAAAGTGCGCAATTGCGCAGGGGTGTGGGAGTGTATCGCACTCCTTTCTTCTCATTAAAAACAAAATACCCCCAAAGGAAAATGTCACTAGCTCTACTGTGCCTGGTGAGCCCCACTCTGGAACTCTGTAAATAAGACTGTGCCCCACATTGCAGCTGCCCGCTACGGCAGCGCAGCTGAGGAAACAAAACAAGCACTGGCACTACGGAGCCCCACGGAGCACCGACAAGGCTCCAGGCACAGACAATGTGCCTCAGAGGAGCCAAGATTACCCTCAACATTGCAGCTGCCCTCTGTGAAGCGGGGCAGCTTTATGCAAACTTAGCCTGGGCACCACTGTGCCCTTAGAGCCCTAATCCGGGACTCCTAAATGCCAATATGCTTCCACGTGGATGGAGGCTGACACGGACATCGCTCAATCTGGGCCTCCTCTCACTGGAGCTCTCCTCTCGTGGGGGAAGTCTTTCTACACTGGGAGACCTGGAGTCTCCAGCCGGACGCCTCCTCTTTCTCACTCAGCATGCGGGGCTCTCTCCGGACATGGGAGCTCTGCCGACGATCAAGTGCCAGCTCTCCTAACGTCCTTTGCACCGGCCCACTCATCACTTCATCTGGGCCCCTTCATGGGACCCGGGACTTCGATGTGCAGCCCTCGAGGTTCCACACTAAGGGTGGGCGGGCAGCTACGCTCCGTGCATGGTGTGTGTGTGCGTAGTGCCGGCTTCTACGCATTTTGCGTAGCAGGCGTAGAATTTGGCACTACGCACGCTCTGCAGACGGAGCGTAGCTGGCTGCCACCCGCCTCCCTCCCGCCCTCCCTAAATACTTTAAATTAAATCTGTAAAAGAATTAAAAGGCACTTACCTTGCCCACCGCTGCCCGCCGTGTCCCCGGGGCTCGCTCTCTTCGTCGCTTCCGTCTTGGGTAATAATGCGCATGCACAAGCACACCCAAACATGGGGTCACAGCCCCTATTTTTATACACATATTCTCCTTTGTCTGCAGTACAGGTCTTTAGGGGAACCAGCCAAAACTGGCACAGGGGGGATTGGAGCACTTTGTTTACCGGGCTCCTCTTCCCCTGTGTTAGGTGGGGGCTCGGTGATGAGACACACCACAGGGGGCGGATGCAGCATTCACTAGGGTAGGTACAATCCTATTCAGGTTCCAGGAATTACTCCTCCCACTACTCCCAATGCCGATGTCCGATTCAGCCTAGTGCTGACTCACCCTGCCCCTGCTGGAGCTACGCACACCTTACCAGCCCCTGTCACTCAAAAGTCGGACATGCAATTCACATCAGGCAGGAAGACACATAACACACAGAAAGTCCAACTTCTAAAAGTGGCATTTCTAAAATAGTTATAATAAATCTGCGCACACCATTGTATAGCATTTATTATTACTATTTCAAAAATACCAAACTTGACCACGCTGCTCCTTTCAAATCAGGAATTACCACTGAAACACTTATAAGGGAATCCCCAATGCATTCCTATGGGAGGGCAGCCGCATAGTAGTGAGAAATCAAAAATGGCTGTTTGTCACTACCAGGACATGTCACACACTTAAGGTACATGTCCTATCTTTTACCTACAATGCACCCTGCCCATAGGGCTAGCTAGGGCATACCTTAGGGGTGACTGGGGCACGGACATGGCACACACTTTAGGTGCCACGTCACAGCGGCAGTAGCACTGTGCGCCCAGGCCCTGCAATGGCAGATGACTGAGATAGGTTTGCAAGGCTACTTTAATGGGTCGCGCAATCAGCACTGCAAGCCCACAAGTAGCATTTAGTTTACCAGCTATGGGTATGAGGTACCACTTTACAAGGGACTGACAAGTAAATTAAATAGGCCAAACAGATGTAGACCAATCTTACCATATTTATCACAGAGAGCACATGCACTTTACACTTGACAGCAGTGCTAAAGTGCTCAGAGTCCTAAAACCACCAACACCATGTCAGAAAAAAGGCTAAGAAAAAGGAAAAAAGTTTAGGGATGACCCTGAAAAAAGGGCCAAGTTCAACAACCAGCCACCTGAGAGACCTCCAATGGCTCCTAATCAACAAAATAATCTCCTCACCTACCCCTACATAGCCCTACACGATGCATACCTGCAGACCTCAAACACTGCCTCGCATCCCAAGCACCCACCAGAGTCCTCTTCTCTGTCCAATAGGCCCTGGCCCCCAACTCACGCATCTGCAATACCATGGACGGAGGAAGATGCTTTCCTGACCACACAGCAAGGACCTGGAACACCCTGCCTCTCCAACTTAGGCAATCACTGTCACTGCCTCAATTCAGAAAGGACGGTAAGACCTGGCTCTTCGACTGAACCACAGTGCCTTAGACAGATCATGGGTCCTCCCCCCAGTACCTTGAGAACCTTATGGGTGTGTAGTCGTGCTTTACAGGACAACTGATCAGTTGCAGAAGCTAATTTAATCAATGCAACAAGGCAAAGAACTTCTTTGCTTCTGAGGACTTTGATGCTTCAGGCTCCAATGCTCCCACCTGCGCCCTGTAATTTTCTCTGTATGCCTGACATCACATGAACACACTACGTGCGTGGGAAGGACATGCCTTTGATTAAGAGTGAAGTTGACAGGCAGCACATAGAGAGCTGTGAGGCCCAATTGCAGGCCACCTCCTCTCAAACAGAACAACAACTGTCGGAGCTCTAAATTCACACACTGCATTTGTCCTAGCAGACACCTGAAATTTTTATTTTTTCCCCTCTTATTCATAGAGTCTGGAGCATACTCCTTGCAGCTCCAAACATACAGATTAACTGATGGGGAAAAAGGCAGCACTAGCAGCACTGGGTGGGTAGGGGCTGGAAAGATTGATAGCTGCAGCCCAGGAAATTCACAAACCAGCATCCAGGCTACCAGCTACTTAGGACAAAGGGGATTGCCTATTGCCTACTATGGCCAGTCCGTCACAAGTCATTGCATCATTCCTCAAATACTTTTGAAAATTTTTATGTAAAGCTTGAGAATGAGGATGTCATGAAAAAAATTATTTTTATTTTTCATTGAGCGGCAACAGCATTTTGTGGATGGACTCCTCAGTGATGACCCTCAGTGCCTCCATGTACAGAGTGATAAATGTTTAGGCCAGTATATAGCCCGCTGGGAATCCGCTTGTGACTGTCATGGTGCGAGGAGGTATTTTCCATTGTAGCAAATTTTTGCTTGGTGAGTAATGAGACAAACAAATCAACAGCTGTGCCTCTGAATACTATGTGAGTCTCAAAGATCTCAATGATTATCAATGAAATGAACCAACAGCTGTGCCCCTGAATGCTGTGCGAGGCTCAAAGATCTCAACAAGCTTCTACTGAAATATCAAATGCACTGAGACATCAAAGAATAAATTATTATTAATTGGTGATAATCCTTCAATATTTTGAAGATCACTGTTAGACCTGCCACTATTGGCATGAGTCTCCCGTGTATTGTTTGCTTTTGCATCCTGTGTTTCTGCTTTGTGTTGCTCGTTTTGCTGTTCTAGATGCTCTGGGCTCTTCACCACTGCTGTTCAGTGCCAAATGCAAGTGTTCCCTTTGTAAATTGTTGTTATGGATTAGTGATTCCAGGACTGGCATATTTGATTTACTAGTCAGACCCTAGTGCAGTGCACTGTGAGTGCCCAGGGCCTGTAAATCACATGTTGCTGGTCGGCTGCAGCACTAATTGTGTCACCAATAGAAGCAGCCTGTAAAATTTAACTCTGGCCTCCCATTGAAGACTTTGTGCAGTCTGGTGCTGCCATGTCGACTTGGCAAGTGCACACACTTGCCAGAACCTAACCTTCCCTTTTCTTAAATATCAGTCACCCCTAAGGTAGGACCAAGGTGCTCCTGTGGGCAGGGTGAATTGTATGTGAAATGTAGGATGTACCCTGAAGTGTGTTGCATGTCCTGACAGTTAATTACAGCCAATTTTGTTTTTCACTATTGCAAGGCTAACTGTTACCATAGGAGTGAATGGGGAGTTTGTTTATAACAATAAAAATACCTACCTCTGGGAACAAGGTAGGAAAATAAAGTTTATTATGCCTGAACTCAGAATGCTAAAATGCATCTTTTAGTGAGGGTGATTTTTACATTCTATGTTTGAAAATATAACTTTTAGAAAGTAGGCCTTTTCTTGCTTAACCACCCACTGTGCCTCTGCTAGGTTTGTGTATTGCATATCTGGCTTTTGGGTGACAGGGGCTGGAGAGGGGCAGTGCCCCCAGAGAGCCTGATGAGTCAGGGCTGGGCTAAATAGACCAGGGCTGCATTTAGAGTAGGGTGAGGTGATTTCTTTTCACCTGGATGGGCCTGGTCTGCTACAATGCTGTCTCCACCTCCTGCAAGGAAGCTGCACCAGTGAGCACAAAACTGGTTTTGGCTGGGTACAGACACTCTCTCTGCTTTCAGAGAACCAAGGATTTTTGTGCTTAAAAAGAAGGGCCCAGACCCCAGACGTTTAGATCACTTCTGTAAAATCAAGAGGAACCTTTGCCAAGGAGAAGAGCCGGAGAAGCTGAGGAGGAATACTACCCCTGTGCTGTTTGCTGCCTGTGGTTGTCCTGCAGTGGCTACTTGCTGCCAAGGAAAGGAGTAAAGGACTTTGCTGATTGCTTTGTCACCTGCTTGAGGAAAAGATCTCCAAGGGCTTGAAACTGAGCTCTGCTCCTGTTCTGAAGTCTCAGGGACACAAAGACTTCACCACCAGCTCCACTGAACTTGCTTGCTGGGAGTTCTGATCTGCAAGAGGTGCCTGCTGTTGTTTCGGACCTCTAGAGAACTGTTTTCTGCTGGGAGCTGGAAAATCAATGCAACATCGAAAGAGTGTGGCACATCTGTACCTGTTTGACGCTTCGCTGGAGAAACCGTCGCAGTGCCTGCCACAGCTCGAGAAATCGCTGCACGCTGCATCAAGTGCAAAGGTCTCCGAAGTCTGAAATCACCACACCGATTCTGACGCTAGCCCTGTTGTGCAGCTGCCAGAATCCAGGCATCATCCAAGATCGTCGCATCGCACCGAGGCGCCAAGTCTGTTGCATCATTGGGGGATGCACTAAGAAACAGACGCATCAACTCCCACGCAGTAAGAAATCGATGCATCAACTCCTCTCCAGTAAGGAACAGACGGCTCAACTCCCCTGTGCTGCAGTAAGGAACCAATGCATCACTTCCCCCAGAGCAAGGAACTGATGCATCACCTTCCCTCAGTGTAAGGAACCGACAAATCACCTTCCCTGCGGCTCATTTTGTTTGTTTGCGTGACACATCCAAGGTACTTTGTGTGAAAAGTGTTGCATCTGCACTTTGCTGTGAACTGAACAATTTCTACCATCTGAAAGTCATATTCTTATTTCTGTTTTGTGGATTTTTGTCGTTTGGTCGTGTTTTGGTTTAGATAACGATTACTTATTTTTCTAAACTGGTGTGGTGTGCATTTGTAGTGTTTTCACTGTATTACTGTATGTGTTCACAAATGCTTTACACACTGCCTCTGAGATAAGCTTGTCTGCGCATGCCAAGCTACCAAGGGGGTGAGCAGGGGTTATTTTAGGAGTGTATCCCCTGTACCCTGACTAGAAGGAAGGGTCCCTATTTGGACAAAGGTACCTACCTCTGCCAACTAGAGACCCCCATTTCTAACAGTCACCATTCTGGAGTTGCCAGTTCTTCGAACCCTGAATTGCTCATTAGCTGCATTTTAATATATCTCTTCCAGTGGTGCTTAAAAGAAGCATTTATCTTTTGGAGTTCAATGTGCACAATTATATTTTTATTAATTAAAAACAGAAAAATATAAGAAAAATTTCCATTTTTAAACCTAAACATATATCTTTTACATCATGTCAAATACAAGGATATCTTGTATATTTAATAGGCACAATGAAATGCAAATTCACCACTGTCCACATCTGGGCGGCTTCAAGTTTATTTATGTTATTAGGCACATTTTTCATTTTCCGACAATGCTGCCTACTCCTCCGACGGTAGCCGTCGACCTACAAGATCCAGCCTCTTTCAGGAGCAGACACTTCATTTGAAACACCGAATTTTAGATTCAATGGATGCAATCAAACAGTCTCACCCCTGTCCTTTTAAAAATGAAAGAGAAAGCTACATCAAAAGCATCATTCAGGTGGATGACAGAAATGTTCCATTGTTATGCGCCTGAGGAAGGGACCTGACTCTATTCATTGATGTTCCATTGCCACTCGCTGTGCACAGCATGCTTTCAATTAATTTAAACTAACTTTCCACCTGCTCTAACAAATGTATGAATTTCTTAAAATACCTTATGGTGATGGAGCAACATGAAACAGGGTAATGTAAATCCCTGATAAGAAAGACAGCCTTCTGTAAAGAATGGAATAGGTGCCTTGTGATTTCTTTTTTTTATGTAATAAATGTATTACTTTGTTTGCAGACAAGCAAAACCCCTATTCCTATACCCAAATTTTCAATCGGAACAAGCACCCCCGATTAATTTGCAGATAAGCTCACCATCTCTGGAGGTTCTCAGCACACATGCAGCCAGGACACCACAAGACTGGAGACTACGGTGCAGATCTACAAAACCTTTCCATTGTCCTTGCACAGTGCAGGTGCTGCATTGTGCCACATTTCGAGCTGTCGCCATTCCATGGATGGAGCATAGGCCTTCATGTGCATCCACCCATGGGGTTGATGGAATTCCAGGTTTACAAACGTGTGTAAATATGCATTGTGTAAATTTAGTACAACTTCCCAGTAGATGGTGTTGTTGGAGAAAATATATATTTTTTCTTTTTGTTATTTCTTTTTTCTTTATGTGATACATTCTGCATCAAACATGCAAAGAGTGAAATGTGACTTTGGATTGTTTTTGTGCAGAAAGGAGTCCTTTTCTCCACGAAGACAATCCTGCCCGTGACTCAGGCACCCTTACAATAGGCACCCTTACAATATGGTGCAAGGGTGGCTGCATTGGCACAAGGCAGCACCCAGTGCACCAGCGTAAGATAAAAGATTAATGCCCACATGCATCAAAGTCAATTGCATTCGCAAACGATGCGAATCGCAATTTTCGGCCGTTTGCGAATGCAATTGACTAATTTGGAATCATCATGCATTTCGCAATTTTAGGAATCGCAACCATGTTGCGATTTCTAAAATTGCGATTGCATTTAAGAAATCGCAATTTCAGATTTCTTAAATGCAATGCATGATCATTTTTTATTTGCGAATTTGCCTTTGGGGCATGTGTGTGTGTAAATTGCATTTAAAGTTACATTTCAGGGGTGCAGGGAGGGGTTCTTTGGACCCTCCCTGCACCCTTGAAATTGCATTCACATTTTGCGAATCGCAATTTGAAATTCGCAAAATGTGAATGCCTTCCCATTCATTCCTATGGGCCTTTTGGCCCATAGGAATCAATGGGAAGGGTTTTCCTTAATTGCAATTCGCAAATTGTGAATCGCAATTACGGAAAAATACCGAATCGCAAAAATAAATGTGATTTGTTCATGCATTGCCCTATGGGATTTCTAAATTGCGATTGCTTAATTTTCGCAATTTAGGAATCGCATACGGATGCAATGATGCATGTGGCTTTAACGTTCCATATCTTTGTAACTGTGGACCATTTTGTGCTCTCTCCCTTTCTCGCAAAGCAGAGCAGAAAGTTCCCTTGCTGCTCTACATTGCCTGAAATAATAGTTAATATATCCTAAGTGCAAAACAGAAAAAACAAGGCAGTAGGCCTTTATCATCTATGCATCGAGCATCTGGAGCAACAACCATGTATCCACCAGGACCATCCGAGCACCGCTTGTTAAGGGTTGACAATGCAACTATTCACAATGCTTTAAAAGTCCATAAACCAGTTGCCTCTTGTATCACTTGTTTCCTTTATGTTTGTTTTTGACCCTGTACAATGCTCTGGTGCGTTTTGACTATATTTGCGCTACAGAAATACATACATACATGTGTTGGAAGTCCAAGACATGAAAATAAAGTATGCAGGACATATTTAATAAACAATAACTTCCGCAAGTGTTCCAGGTTGAACTTTCATACAATAGTGCGGCACAGTGCTAACTGTATTCCTACCACCACTTCCCTGCCTCCTCATTCCTTAGGGTTATACTTTAGAGTGGTGGAATCTTTCTCATTTCCATATCAAAAGGCATTTTTGTGAAAAATCATGTTGAATTACAGATGCAAAGCAATGAATAACCAGTACGTTTTTGGCCAAGGGGTTCTTATTGACAACAAGCAGACAGATAGAGAGAAGCTATGTCTATAATGTCACTCAGAACCCCGAGGTAAGAAACATTTCTTTATTCACTTTTTACTGATCTATAACATTACATTTTGCAAAACATTATCTGGCCCGCACACCCACTTACCTCTGTGCATCCTCTACCTCTCCTGAAACTCTACTCTCTGCTCTTTGTCGGGCAGAAAGCCAGCGTAATTCCGACAGGCTCCCTTGGTGTCCTGTTAGAGCTTTTGTTTCCCACTGTCATTACATCATTTTTTTAAAATAATTTTTATTGCAGACAGGAAGTAAAAACAGAACATAACATAAAGCTGTACATGCCGATGTGACTGCCCGTCCACCCAGCCATGTAATACCCATCAACAATCTTTGCACAGCCTTAAAGCCCACATCCCGGAGGCTGGGCGGCGCACGGCTCGGTGATATTCACCCCTGGCAACCGCATAGGGGATAACAGGACCGTCATTCGGTCAAACATCTGGTATCCGCTTTTCAAATATTTCCCCCCCCCCAACTCCCCAACTACCGATAATCCACGCTGTAGGACACCTTGCAAGACTGAACTCCACTGTCACTACATCATAGCAGGGAATAATCAACTATAGAATCTGGTATTCATGATAGAGCCACAATATGAGCCACAATTAACATATGGAATTATACATGTGCAACAGTGAATAACGGATGTATTTCACCAAAGGGTTCTGAGTAACATCAAAAAGACATCAAGAGAAATGTTCGAGCTGTCTGGTGAGCACCCTGAGGTGAAAAACATCCCCATTATTCACTGTTACCTATTTATAAATGTGTTTTATGTGTGTGCCACCCAAATAGTCAGCCCTTGCTTTTAAGCACTATGAAAGGACAGATGAGTAATGGGGGGCATATATAACACTGCCTCTCCTCCCTGTTGCAAAATAAAAATTCTGGCCTTCTGCCAACTACAGCACTCTCTGCTTTCCTAGCCCCTCCTTTCCCTTTCACCTCCTGAGGTGCTCTCTGCTCTGCCAATGCTCCTCTAGTGGGCTCTGTAATAGCTCTGCCAGAGCAGCCTGGAATTCCTTCATGACTTAGCAACAGTAGGTAACAGCTTTTAGTAACCACTGTTGCCATGTCATAGTGGTGAATTACCACACTTCACGCTAGTGGCTTTCAGTGACAGCCATGCATAACAATATTGATTGACTAGCAGCCCGCCCCAACGTCGTCCGGGGGCAATGAGGCTTTAGGGCCAACCGCCCGCCCCGGCCCCCGCCCGCCCCGACATTGTCCGTGTCCCGGAGCCGGAGCCTTACCTCAGCCGCCGTTCTTTAGGGCCAACCGCCCGCCCCGGCCCCGGCCCCCTCCCGCCCTGACATTGTCCGTGTCCCGGAGCCTTACCTGAGCCGCCGCTCCTCCCCGTGCTCCTGACTTCACCGCCGCTCGTCACCGCTTCTCCCCGCCTGTCCTCCTCTCCTCCCCGCCTGTCCGCCACTCCACGCTCATGTCTGCCGCTCCTCCTCGTCGGCACGCACGCTCCTCCTCGTCAGCACACACGTCGCGGCCAGCGCTACGTCGCGGCCGGCCCTACTTCGAGGGGACCATTTTTTTTTATGTTACATTTTTTAAATAACGTTTAATTTTTACTTTATATAGCCTATGTCCATCTGCACACCCTGACAATTCCAACGATGTATCGGGTGTGTGGATTGGCGCTGTGGTTCCCGAGTTTACCCGCCTCAAAGCTTCAAAGTTCTTCCTTTATTATAGTAGTATAGATATAGCATGGGTCTCAGTACATCCTTGGTTTCATTAAACATGTTTTATACAGTGCCTTTATGAGCAGAGCTGTAAATATGAGGTTACTGTAATTCAGGTCAATGGCCCTCACTTTATGAAACTTAGAATTATGAAAGGGTGAAGCAGCCCTAGTAAGTTTCCACCCTCTGAGTGACTGGTCACACAAAGATCCTGGAGTGAGCTTGTAACTGATTGAGAAACTTTAAAAACTTACATAAATGCATAATTGATTCATATGACTCATGTTGCCATTTTAGAAACAGGGTGTTCCCTCCTTCTATAATAGTTTACTTTTAACTTATTGACTGCTGGAGTGTCTGCACATATCTGTATCAAACCTTAGAAAGGCATGTTACTTGACATTTGTTCCTGTTCCTCATGGCTTGTATCTGCATGTCATTCGCATACACATGATGCTTCTTTTTATGATATGTTTTAGAACTGGGGGTTTCTAATTGGCAGAAGTAGGTACCTTTGTCTAAGTAGGGACCCTTGCTTCTAGTCAGGGTAAGGGGGATACACACTTTTGATAACCCCTGCTCACTCCCTTGGTAGCTTGGCGGAAAAGACAGGCTGATCCCAAAGGCAATGTGTAAAGTATTTGTACTCAAAACACACAGTACTATAGTGAAAACCCCACAGATGGACATTACACCAGTATAGAAAAGTAAAGTATCCTTATCTAAACTCAACAAGACCAAAATTACAAAAATCCAAAATACATGTAGTAAAATGTACTTATTAACAGTTATTTCCAAAATACAGCTTACAGTAAACAATTAGCACCTCCTGGGGCTATTATGACCTTGTGACAGCAATAAATCCAAAGTATGGCACCAACCGCGAGCTGCGCGGTATCGGGCAAAGAGTCACATGGGCCCCCAATCAAACAGTACCATGGAAAACAACGTCTATGATGATGACCAGTGTTGTGAAGGTGAGGTGTCAGTGCTGAGGTTGAAGCCGTCTCCCTGGCTGCCACGGCGGAGGCTAGGAGTCATGTCAATGAGGAGGCAACATTTTGAATCCAGGAGAGTGGAAGTTGGTTGCGTTGACGGTGAAGTGTTGGTTCCGGTAAAGTGATGCAAAGTCAGCTAGTGCATGGAGTCAACCTCAGTGGTTATTGGTACCGCGATATTTGGTTGCAGGCAATGGCAGTGATGGAGTGGTGCGAGCCCTAAGGCTGGAAGATCAATAACAGCAGGCATCGGCAGGCATGAAAGGGTGTTGGAGCTGTGGTGCAGGCCGGGCGATGCGTTGTGTACTTCACGGACAGAGTCCCTGGCCTCGGTGAAGATCACGGCGGTGGCAGGAACAACCTCCACAGGCCAAAAACTGGAATAGGCATCTCCTGGCAGGTCGGATCTCTCAACAGTAGAGCTCAGCGGAGCTGGTGGTGAAGTCTTTGAGTCCCTGAGACTTCAGAACAAGAGGACATCACACACAAGCCCTTGGAGAGTCTTCTTCAAGCAGGTTTCTCAGCACAATTCCAGCCTTTGTCCTTTCTTTGGCAGAAGCAGCAACTGCAGGCCAGCCCCACACAGCGCACAGCAAAGGGGCAGTACTCCTCCTCACGGCTCTCCAGCTCTTCTCCTTGGCAAAGGTTCTTGTTGAGACCAGAGTGATCTAAAGAACTGGTTTACAGTCCACTACTTATACCCCATTATGTCTTTGTTCATCCTTGTGCTAGGGTCTTTGAGCCCAGTTCAAAATAGTTCTGTCCTCACTGGTGCAGTATGAACATAGGGGGTGGAGTCACCATTGTGCAAGGGAGACAGGCCCTATTAAGGTACAAGAAAAACACATCCCACTACTCTAAATTCATCCAGGAAGGGCCAGGCACACCTCCCCCCAGTGGCCATCTACAGTGAATGCACATCCCCAGCCCCTCTCACTCAAAACCAGACAGTCAATCCACAAACAGGCAGAGACACAGAGAATGGTTAGACAAGAAAATGCCTACTTTCTAAAAGAAGTGTTATTAAATTCTGAGTTCAGAGAGCCAAAACTGTATTCCTCAATCTTCTACCTATGGGAATTTATACTTGTAAGATATTACAAAGTATCTCCCATATTATCCTACGTGACAAATATCCTTCAAATTGTGAAAAGGGAAATTAGCAGTGTTTCACTATCAGGACATGTGACACACACCAGTACATGTCCCATCTTTCACCTACACTGCACCCTGCCCATGGGGGTACCTTTGGCCTACCTGACGGGTAACTTACATGTAAGAAAAGGGAAGGTTAGGGCTTGGCAACTGGGCCACTTGCCACGTGAACATGGCAGTTTAAAACTGTTTGCAGACACTGCAGTGGCAGGTCTGAGATTCCTTTTCAGGGTTAAGCATGTGTGTGGCACAATTAGTGCTGCAGGCCCACTAGTAGCATTTGATTTACACGCCCTGGCACACTCAGTGCACTTTCCTAAGGGCTTACCAGTAAATCAAATCTGCCAATCATGGATACCCAATCATAATACCACTTTATACAGGGTGCATTTGCACTTTGACACTGATCAGCAGTGGCAAAGTGCCCAAAGCATCTAAGCCAGCAAAATCGAAATCCAATACAGCATCAAAAGTACAGGACGTAGAGGCAAAATGTCAGGGGAAACTATGCCAAAGATACAGGACGTAGAGGCAATATGTCAGGGGAAACTACGCCAAGGATTCCAACTCTAACAATATGTATATATGTCAATCAAGCAATCAGTAAGCTAACAAGTCTTTCATCTGGTGATGACATTGAAGTTAAGCTGTTGCCACATAATACATAATACAACTCAGGACATTTCAAAGATGTGTAATTATACAAATTATCTACATCTTTCGACCCTGGGGTATACAATTGAGAGTGCGTTTATTTGGTGGAAGTCAGAAAGTGGCTCTTTAAATAAGGATAGCTGTAGCGCAGTAAGAAACTAAGAATACCTTAATATTACACCTGAAATATTCAGATAGAGTTGATTGGGCCTAGGGACGTGGATTACCTAAAACTAGCACCGTATTTCAGAATGTGACGTGATGACCCAAGTATGAAGGTCACTCTAATTTTTGAAGAGTGCTGATACAGACTAGTCTTTAGGGCATATTCTCAAGGACTTATCGCTGAGTTATCAGCACTTTATCACAGCCAAAGTGGCAATACATTTATCGCCCCATCTACAAGCTGGTGCTAACAGCTGATATCACCAGTTTGCCTGCGATAGCAGCCGCAAAAAAACATTGCCATAGATGAGTCCGGCAACTAACGCTAATATATGCAGAATAGGCATTCCCAAGCAAAAAGCTGCAAAAACTCCACTCCGCAACATTCTCAATGACCAGCCAGATCGGCGATAAGATCCCAAAACAGGTGATAAGGCGCGTTAGCAGCAGGGATTTATCACCTGCTCTTACCTGGTGTAAAGTGGCACAACAACCTGCACCATAAAACAGAGTCCAGCCCAGAGCCACACTAGATGAACAACGGATGCCATGGAGCTACTGATCATGCAGCTCAGAGCTCCAAGAGGGCCACAACACCCACCACCACCACCACCAGGCCCCCCCGCACTCCCTGCCCCCCCCGGGACTACCACAGAGGCAGCGCAGACAAAGACAGCAGACCTTCAGGAAATGCACCGGCCTCACAGACCTAACGCCAGAGCGTGCCATTGCCCACTACAGGCTCAAAAGGACAACCATCCTCCGCATCCCAAACATCATAGCCCTCAGGCTGACGGTACCAACACAGCGGTCAACCAACATCTCTCCGCAGACAAAGCTGCAGGTTGTGCTGCATCTGTTGGCCTCTGGTACCTTCCAACCAACAACTGCCAAAGTCGGAGGAGTCTCACAGCCAGCTCTATCAAATGTTGTCACAACTGTCTTGGATGCCATAATCAGCTTGGTACCCCAGTACCTTCACTTTCCCCACACTGCGCAGGAACAGCTGGAGACCAAGCAAGGCTTCTACGCCATAGCTTGCTTCCCACACGTGTTGGGGCGATTGACTTCACCCATGTCCTACTTGTGCCCCCCACCGACACTGCACACAAATACCACAACAGAAAGCACACGCATTCCATCAATGTGCAGGCAATAGTGGACCACCGGGGACTCTTCACCAATGTCGTCGCCAACTACCCAAGCAGTGTGCATGATTCCTACATCTTCCGACAGTCCATCATCAACCGGCTCTTCCAGGATGGCACCTATGTAAATGCTCTGGTCGTTGGTAAGTTTGAAATGAACACACCACGCACCACAACTCCACATTCATGTAACTCACAACTCTGGGAATGCACATGGTATAAACTCACATACAACATGCTAAACAACATGACCACCTACCATACACAACAGAACAACTCACGGGGTCACCTGGGCTAGCTATGTACATAAACAATCAACGGCATGGCACTTCAGCCACACAATAACAGTATGTGGGGAGAGGTGGGAACCAGGCATGTGCGAAGGAGGCAAGTGACCCATGAATGAGAATATGCCAAGTGTGGCATGGATGTGCTGGCCAGACTGCAGTATGCAGACCACGGACATGTCCATGTCAACGTATACTGCTGGTGTTTGGAGTGTAGTGGACAGTGGGCACAACCGTGTCACCCCAGCCAGTGGGGAAGATTGCGGAAATGTAGCTAGTTACTTTCCCCTCTGTAAGCGTGAGCGTAGTGGGTTGGCCAGCGTAGGGGTGTGAATACAAAGCACGTAGCTCTGGGCGTGGTGCTCTTCCAGAATGCCCAACGTGTCTGACAGGGCTGCACCTCTCACCCCACCACGAGACCGACGCCATTGCTGTGAGCGGTGTGGCCTGCGATCCTGAACGCCAGCTGCCCCCTGGGCTGCTGGTCTTCGAACCCATCTTGGCCACCCATGCACACCCAGGGCTCACTGCTCACCTGCTGACACCGGCGTGTGTCAAAGCGGGCCCACCACGTGCCGGTGCAAGCTCCAAGCCGAGGCCCGCAACCTTAGCAGCTTCCTCAGACCATCACGCCCTCGACGACACAGGCCCGCATTGCTCCGTTCTCGTTGATGGACTACACCGCTGCCTCCGGCCTACACTTCGGTCAAGTAGGTCACACATTTGGAACTGAGTCTTGATATCCTGATGGCCGAGTTCATAAGTTCATGGAACATTTGATATCACTGTACCCCCTTCCATGTGGTGCCACCAACTCTGTGAAAAGCAATCCAACCACACGTGTCTGTGGTCCCTTGCTGACTACAGCCTTCGGCCAACACTGCAGTCCAGTAGGTCACACATTTGGAACTGAGTCTTGATTTATCTATGGCAGAGTTCATATCATTGTACATGCCTCATCACAGACTTCATACCCTTTCAGCTCCAGGTGCCACTAAGTCTGTTCCCCGACATTCATGGACACTCACTGGTTGAACTTTGGTGGCATCTGAGTATATGGCTTGGGGGTTGTCCTTATCATCATGTAGCTGATACTGACTTGGTGGTAAAAATGAGCCTGTAGCATTCATCTCATCCATATTACCTGTTTCTGCATGGTTCTGCCCTCTGCATCATTCCCTGGAAGAACACCTTCCACTGTCCCCCGCATCCCTCTACAACATTCACCTTGGACATCGACAAGGACCCACCCACTCAGCTTACGTGGCACTACCTCAGTGCACCACAAGTCACCGTCCTGTGGAGGTGTACCTGTGCCGGCTGCAGTGCATCCAGGGCCACTATCTCTGTGCAGCTCAAGTAATGGGCCCTTGCTGTTTGAACTTTGAACTTCTTATTGCTTGATCACTGTTGTAGTTGTTGTTGTAGTTGTTGCCAGCACCAACCAGCCTCTGAGGGGTGGCTAACACTCACCCCACACCCATCCAGCACAGGCATCTCTGGACCGGTGGCCCTGGCAATAAAAGGGGCCGGACGCACGTGACAGCAGTCAGCCACATAAACAATCTAAGTGTGTCTGTGTGGTCAGTATATATGCATGAGGGCCCCGGGTCCTACCACATTACATTGTGCTGTGTACAGAGGACGCAACCATGTCACCTCAGTCAGTGGGGTTGACCTGGGATATGTAGCAGTGACGCACCCCCTGTAAGCATAAGCGGTGTGAACTGCCATACAACAGTCAAGCGTAGGGGTGTGTTTGATCAACCCGGGGCTCTGGGCATGGTTAAGTTTTGGCCTTGCCAAGGAAGTAACTAATGCATGTGTCTCTGTTGTAGTATAAGTCCCACCCATGCCGTAATGGACAATGTTGCAATGTAGCTTGCCCCCGGTGTTTTTGCTTGGCCGAAGGGGTAAATGAGGGAGCGCAAGCATGCTCAGGGTCAGGGCTCATACATACCAATTGTTGTGTGTGTTGCTATTACTGCTGCATAAGCCAAGGTCTACCCTCAACCACATGGTAAGTTCAGCCAGCCATGTACTCTAGATCTGTGTCTGCCCTACCCTTACCATGGGCTTACACACACGTGGCCACCCACCTTCAGCGTACAATCTCACAGCGTTGCCAGGTTTGTGGACATGTGCAGACAGGCATAACAATGGTATGCCGTAGGGGTGCAAGTGATGCAACAGCGCTACACACCCTAGTAAATAGGCCTGGGGGATGGAGGAGCACCAATGAAGCTATGTAATAGACATTGATGCCGCTTATTTGCTTTAAGCAGTGCATGTCAAACAGGAATCCCTAAGTCACACATCTCACACACAAATGTATCAGTGAGCCTGCCAACACATCATGCATAACCAAATATTTACTCATGTCTCTCTGCACTGTCACAGGTAATTAAGGATATGCATTCTGCGCTTGGATGATGACATCCCTCTGAGCCCCGAACACACAGGTCCAGAGGCAGTACAATGCAGCCCACAAATGCTCCAGGGGCATCGTGGAATGCACATTTGGCTTGTTGAAGTCACGTTTTAGGTGCCTGGACCTCACAGGGGGAAGGCTCTTGTACAGACCAGACATCGTGTGCAAGATGATTGTTGCATGTTGTGTGTTGCACAACATATGTATACGCACCAGTGCCCCATGGATACAAGTGACAGTTGCACCGTACAATGATGATGAAGATGTGGCAGGTGGACAACACCCCACTCCAGCCGCAGCAGGAATAGCCCATCGGAACACCATCATTGACGGTTTCTTCAAATGAGCACATCACATTGTGACAATCTTTAGCAATCGTGGGACAGTACAAATTGACCACAGGCACAGCATGTGCAAATAAATGCATTCCAAGACACATTCCCTGAGTGCATATAACTCATCTGTACAAGCACATCACTCAGACAAGTGTAAGTGCAACATGTAGTGCTAACAGTTTCATGTTTTGATAATAGATGGAGGGTGTGTCTCCTAAGTAAAGAGAGGCTATTTAGTGCGTCACGTATTTGAATTGCCATTTCTGTGTGTCCCAGATCATACGGTAACCCACTCTGGGGTGTTTCATATGTGTCCCACATCATTACATATTGGCTGTCATTTGTGACCTACAAATGATAACAAGGCTTCTTTTGGGGGCACATTTTTACCACCAAGATGCAGGGATGCACCCTGTGACTCAAGTCCCACAACATGAGCAACATGTACGTAAGGGGGAGTCACTGCCTCTACATTCACCCATGCTTTCATACTTGATTGATTATAGACATGTCACGTCTGCGTGCAGGAGGTGTTGATTGTCCCTCTGCAATGTGAATGGATGGTGCGGTTTCACAGTGTATTCCATGTATGTTTACGCATTGGCGCAGTTTACACACAGACTGCATGTCAATGTACATTGTGACTGTGAGGAGATGCCTGTTTGATGCATGACAATGGAAATTTGTTCTGCATCACGGATATGAGGATGTACTTGTACATTGTCATATCACAGGTTTTTTTCTCTGCTTTTATGGTGCATTTTTCCTGCAGGACTCATGGGAATTGAAGGCCTGTCGCTGGTTATCGCAGATTTTTGTTTTGGGGTTTGGGACATCGCAGCTTTTTTCACGTTTGTGTTTCGAATTTTTGTGTTGATTTTTACTCGGTCATTTGACGCATTGTCGTGAGACTATCGCATGGTACCACCATGTTGAGAATGCAACATTAACACAGCGTTTTTTTCCCGCGATAGACTGCGATGTGAAGAGTTGTGTTGAGGAAATTTTGCAATAATTATCACACGTTCTTGAGAATATCCCCCTTTGTGTCTTCGTGGACACGGCGGCCATGATAGATTGGTTAGAAAGCCGTAATTGCTAAATGAAGGCATTACGAGTCAAAGGGTTTTCTGCCACATGCATCAAACTCCCGTTTTGCGTTTCCAAATTTGCGAATTTTACCGATTCGCAAATATGGATTCACAAAACGGGATGCATCATAGAAAGTGCAAAATATTTGCGATTCGGTAAAAATCGCAATTTTTACCGAATCGCAAATATTATGTGACTTCAAAATTGCGAATTCGCTATTCCCATTGATTCCTATGGGCCAAAAGGCCCATAGGAATCAATGGAAATTGCGAGTGGCACTTAGAAAATTTCATGGGTGCAGGGGGGGGTCCAAAGGACCCCCCCCTGCACCCCTGAAATGTGTTTTTAAATGGATGTTTCACACACTGTAACATGACATTGTTTAAAATGTAAATTAGTACATTTTAAACATTTTTCGCAATTTACCACGAGGTTCAACCTCGTGGTAATTTGCACTTCCAAACCTTGTTCTCGCAATTTGATTTCAGAATGATGCATTGCATTTAAGGAATCGCAAATTTGCGATTCCTTAAATGCAATCGCATTCTGGAAAGTCGCAAAATCAGCGAATTTCATTAAAAAATAATGATGCATCTGAAAAAGCATTTTTGGAGTCGCAAACGGCCGATTTTAAGGAATCGCACCGTTTGCGACTCCAAAAATGCTTGATGCATGTGGGCCTTTGTTTCTTTCAGTTAGGTCAGAGCAGATTTCCCAGATAGCAAAGGCCATGAAAAGAAAACGTTGTTTGGCTGTGACGGATAAGGACGGCTTCAGACATTTTATTGTCCACTTAAAATGCGAAGGCCTGCTAGGCGTGAGTGCAGCTCTGAAAGCTGTGATTTGTCGTTGTTATTGACTTGCTCTGAGTGCTGCCGTTTCTTTTGACGCTGATCGTTACGGAGATAAATTAGCTGATAAAGCGAATCTTCTTTTCACCCCGGTAACACAGGATACTACGGTGGACTGGTTCGCAAATGACTCTCATAACCAAAGCAGCGGGAGTTGAGCGGCACGAGCCCCATGCCCAGAACACATGTCAGTGTGCAGGTCACCACAATAAAATACATTCACAATATCTCCATTTCATGTTTACAGGGAAACCGTTTACTGTATGGAACATGGTACATTTTAATTTTGAATTTTATTGTATTTTAATTGGGTAAGGTAGTTAATTATTGCAAATAGTACAGTTGATTATGTTTCTTTTTTAAATAGAGGATTCAAGATCTATTTCTAACTATTTATAACATATTTACAAGCGTAGTTTTGATAAAGTGTAAGAAGAAAGACCTACATGGAAACTCAGAGCCTCCCTTAGAGTTGGGGAAATTTACTAAAATATGCAGAGAAACCTTCCATCCATCTTGTGGTTTGCCTGCCTCTTTTGAATGGGGCGCAAATACTGTTTTTCTCCTACTGGCATTGGTTCTTGGAAAATCAGGATCGCCAAAGAAATGCTGATGGAAATGGCATTGGAAGTGGTGCTTAATTTGAGCCGGTGGTTTCTGGTGCTCAGCACCAGCACTTAATTGGTTTCCGGTGCTCGCACTATCACTTAATTGTCAACACTGCCCTTATGACAGTCTGCAACATGGTGGCGCTGCTCATCTAATTTACAGATGAATAGAACAACAGTTGTTTATGAATACAATATGCATTAAAAAATGTACTAATACCTGCCGTCTCGGCCATTCCTTTAGCTTTGGGAACCTGGAACAATCTGACCTGTTGCACTTACAGGTGAGAGAGATGGTTAGTAGTTGTTTTGGCAGCGATGACAGGGGCGATGGGTGGTGCAAGCTGCAGTGGCCTCCTGGTCAGGGCCCTGGCACATATTATTTTACAAATTAAGCACTCAGGCCGACCCTAACTAAGGAGGGAATCCTGACACATTGTCTGCTATTTCTTACTATCAAGAACCACCATTGCGGTACCCAAAAGGGGAAAAAAATCACATACAAATTCCAGGCACATTGATAGTTTTTTAAACATCAAAGTCTTGCTTAGGACATTTTCATTTTTTAAAAACTAAAGGAAAACGCAGACAAATTTGACAGGCCTTCCTGCCTGGCCAGCAATGAGCAATTTACTCCCTTCAGTGCCTAATATGTGAAAGAATGAGTGTGGTGCTCAAAGCACTGCTGAGAAGCCTGTGGCAAGTGATATTAAATGTCAGCGTGCCCAATGCGTAGTTTTGATTCCATGCGTCCTTAATCTACCACCAGGCACACCCTGTCCCTTTATCTCACTCTTGCAGGTTCCTGCTTTCTACCTTTGCGATGTTTTTATGTCTTTCTCTTTCACCTTGTTTCACCTCTGTGGAAAGTTTCCATTCTTGCTCAAAGTCAATGTCTGATGCTTAATTTGCAAAACAAATAAGTGCCAGACCCTCGTCAGGTGGCTACCGCAGTTTGCACCACACATTGCCACTGTACTTACACAACTACTTACCATTACACTGAAGCATGACAATTCATACTGTTTGAGGCTGCCAAAGCTATTAGTTCTCCTTTTGATTTCATTTAAATCTCTGGTGTCTGCGGTGTCATTCCCCAGCTTTATTTAAACTTACGAAGAGCAGGTCAAGACTGCATGTTAGAAAATTCGAAGTAATAATACATGTTTTGCTGTTTTTGTTTGTTATAGATCCGAACTGGAACCACATTACTTTCTCCAAGAAATTGTGTACTATCATAATTTTGTTGTGACATTTATTCCCTGACGAAGGGTTCATTTCAGAACCCGAAATGCATTGGGTATCTCTTTAAATTTTTGTAAACCATATTGTTTTCAAACTGATTGAAATGTAATGAGTGAGTAATAAACTCAGAAACCGAATTTATAATTTTGTTGAGATGGACTATATACAAATGATATACATTGACATCGTGATTGAACGATTAATTATGGTTTAATGATGCAGAATAAACTAGAATATGAAAAGAGTAAATTACATGTTTGACTTTTGACTTGCGATTAACATTGAGGCCTTCTGCCCATAGCTGTGCGGCAGGTAGCTTAGGCTTTTCCTTACGCTCTCTTACGAAAGCTTTAAGAATGGCTTCGGTGGCAGGTATTAGTTGTTGTCAATGTACATTGAATTATAAAACAACTGTTTTTCTGCTCATCTTTAAATTACAAAAACAGCACCACCATGTGGCAGCTGTCATAATGCGTGGTTCATGTAATTAAGTGCCAGTGCTGAGCACCGGAAACCACTGGTTCAAATTAAGCTCTGAATTGCCGATACCTAAAAATGATTTCTAATTACCCTCAGGGGCAACCACCGGCTCAAATTAACGATCGACTCCCTTTGTGTCAAATAGGTGCCTCAAGTGTCCCAGGGGCGTCACAGCCACCTCACTGGAATTATAGTTTTGTGTATTGTACCAAACAATATGCAGCCTAAGAAGTCTTTCTGACACACCACTGTCTCTATAGCTAGGTTTTCTTAGTAGGTTGCATGCACAATGGTAGCAAAGCATAAGTTTTATAGCCTTATCAAAATAAAGCAAATGGTAAAGATATTGTTTATACCATTAGCATCTAATATCGGTCCAGGAGGGCAAGGTCCGTCAAGCCACGTTCTCTGACTATCCACATCAGAAAAATTTACATTAGGTGCCTGATCACGAGATTGGCAGTGCTGAAGCGGGAATGCACACTGATGCATGACTATCTCAGTAACTGGTTGGTGGTTCTTTGGCATTCCCATTGTGGTGCCTATGAAATAGGCATCGCCATGGGAACGTTAAAGGCAGTATCTGCACATGGTGTGCAAGTACAGGGGGGCCTGCACACAGATGGCACAACATGTGCCCACCTGCATTCACCCCATGACCCTGAGGCAACAGGGGGCCCTGAAAGGCCCCCTTTGTTTCCTTTCCGTCACAGTTTTCGTGGAAATGAAATGAAATGAAAAAGATTATTAATAAAGCGCACTGTGACCAAGCGGCTTCCTGGCTAGAGGAGGAAACGCCATGAAAACTGTGGCCGAGAGGAAACTCATACCATGCCTGGCAGGACTGCTGAGCATATTGTAGTCTGAAGACTGCCATGCCCTTACCAGGGATCTCTGATCCCTTGTGATTGCAGCAGTGCAATGCCAGTCCAACCACCCTAGTTGTATTAGGGTGGGCGGAAGACTGCCACCACTGCGCCCCAGGGAGTCTGGCGGTTTGATTCGTAATCAGGCCCTAAGTAATTAAAAATGTGTTCGATTTATCTAGACAGTGTTTATAATGAACATCAAGCACATGTTTGCTCCTAAACCCTGGTGCTTCTTTGTACACTGGAGGGTCAACAATACAAAATAATTTGTGTGAAATCTTTCATGATTGAAAGATATTGTAGTTTGGCTCTCAATATAGTATTTAAAAATTCACATTTTTGTTTGAATATTTCTTCTTTGCAGATTGTATGAAACATATAAAGCTATACTCAAGAGCCCATGATCACCCCTCCATGCAAGGTAGTCAGGTGATGGTAATGTAATATTATTCCTTATCACATCACAACATATCTTATCATATCATATGGAATATATAGAGCAAGTGTTTTGCCATGTTGCATCTGGGCAGCACTTTAATGTAATTCATCTTAAAAAACGATTAAGAAATACAATAGGTCTATGTTGGACCTGGCCCTTTTTACAGGTTTATCCCAAACATATTACCTTTTGCCTCCTATTTTTCAGTCCCTGTTTTGTTAGCTTTAGGACTCTGCGCCCTTTACCACTGCTAATCTGTGCTAAACTGTGTATGCTGTTTGTGTAAATTGTGATTCTGACTGGTTCTTCTTGATTGGCATATTTGATTTACTTGCAGTTCCCTAATAAAGTGTAGTGTGTGTGCCACGGCCGGTAAATCACATGCTACTAGTGAGCAAGCAGTACTGGTTGTGCTACCCACATGAGTAGTCCTGTAAACCTGTCTCAGGCCTGCCACTGAAGTGTCTGTGAGTGCAGTTTTAAACTTCCCTGTCGACTTGGCAATTGCATCCACTTGCCAAGCCCAAACCTTCCCTTTTTCTACATGTAAGGCACCATAAGGTAAGCACAAGATAGCCCGATGGTCAAGGTTCAGTATATGTGAAAGGTAGGACTTGTCCTGGTGTGTTTTAAATGTCCTGATAGTAAAAAACTGCCAATTTTGTTTTTCACTATTGCAAGGCCAGTCTCTTCCATAGGTTATCATTGGAGTGTCTTGTAGCATTTTACAAGTGCAACTTTCAATTGGGAAGATATAGAGATTCAGAGTTTGGGCTCCCTGAACTCAGAATTTAAAAATACATATTTTAGTTAAGGTGGATTTTGAATTCTTTGTTTAAAAATGCAACTTTTAGAAAATGGTCATTTTTCTATGGCTCTCCCTGCCTGTGGAATCCACTTCTGGTTTAGACTGACAGGGGCTGTTTTTGCATTCACACAAAGGAGCTGAGGTGTGTTCTGCATATTCTGATGATCCATCACCGGGCTAATGGGTCTTCCTGGGCTAGAGTGGTGGAAGGAGTTGTCACTGACACCTTGTTAGGGCTGTGCCTGTCCTCACAATGCTTTATCCACCTCAGTGGAGAGTGCCTGGAGCCAAGTCTGAGCAAAACAAGTACTTGTGAACAACAAAAACTTTCTTTGAAGTTTGCCAACTTCAAAGGCCAAAAGGGGTATAAGTATTGGATCTAAAACCCCAGACCTTAAAAAAAAATTATAGATCAACAGGAAACTCTCCCAAGGAGAAGAGCGGACGAGCTGTGAGGAGGAGTGCTGCCCTTTGCTGTGTTTGCTTTGCTGGTTTGGCCTGCAGTTGCTGCTTTTCGCCTTGGGGATTGTTTTTCTGCTCATGATGCTGAAAATACACACATAGCCCTCCCAATACCTGTTTTTCTGATGCAGCACCTCAGTGCGGGATACATTTCCATCCACCACTGTTGTGCAGCTTTAGAAATTGACGCGGCACCTGTCAGCGGCCGAAGAAACCGCGGCAGTCCGAGTTCAGCGCACCAAGTCTACAAAGCCCGAGACCACCACACTGACTCCAACGCAGGCCCTGCTTTGCGGCTAGAAGAATTGATGCATAACCTGTCTGCAGCTGCAGAAATCAACGCAGCGGCTGGATCACCAGTGCATCGACCCCCACTGCATGGATTTTCAATGCATTGCACCTTGTGCCAAATCTAATTAGGACCGGGGATTCAGTAAGGAACCAAGTCTGCGTGAATGCAGAATCGACGCATCACCTCCCCATGCAGAAAGATGCCAATGCATCACCTTGTGTGTTTTCGGGCACATCACCTCCCCTGCACCTGTTTTAATCTTGTGTTTTTGCCGCATCCCAAATACTTTGCAACAAAAGTGAAGCATCATAGTTTACTATGAACTGAACTGATTTAAACCCTTGCACACATGCTTTACACACTGCCTCTGAGATAAGCCTGACTGCTCAAGCCAAGCTACCATGGTGGTGAGCATGGGTTATCTTAGGTGTGTAACTCCCTTACCTTGACTAGAAGGAAGGGTCCCTACTTGGACAGGGTGCAAAACACTGTCAACTAGAGACCCCCATTTCTAACAGTCTATATAAGGTTTCTGTTATAACATAACATGTATTTGTAAAGCAAACTTTCTCTGCGAAGGGTAACCCGGCACTGATAACAAATGTTTATTGTTATCCAACTCAAGGGTACTCATTTTATCGAACTCAGAAGGATGAAACATTGCGTGGCTATGGTGGGATTTGAACCTGTTACCATGAGCTTAAACAATGTTAAGCTATGTATAGAGGGTAGAGAAGGGTAGTAAAGAAGGGCACAAAAAAAAGCAGTTAGTAGAAAAACATCACTAACAGTGTAAATTTTTACTGATCAAATCAGTGGCAAAATCATAATGAAACTAGAGGGAATCAGAAAAGCAGAGGGAGGATGAGAACGTAAGTTGTGCAATGTTGGAAAGATACATGGATGAACTTGTTCATTGGCCAAACTAACCAATTATCAGCAGACACATTTGAATGTCAAACATTTGAGAGCATACACCCTGTGAAGAGAGTGCAATCCAGCAAGATTACTTAGGGCCTGTTTCTTAGACCCATGCAAAACTCAAAAAGTGCCTCTGAAACCTCCTTGACAAAACACAACAATCCAGAGCAGCTGCCCTTCTCCAGCCAGTTGATGCCAAAAGGCCTTTGATCAAGTTCACTGGTCTTATCTCCAATTGGTTCTGGCTCGATTTGGGCTGGGGGAGGAATCTCAACGCTTGATAAGGTGCAGCTATGCAGCTCCAGAGGCCATAGTTAGAATTATTGACGCACTATCTCAACCATTTTGGGTGCCATGTGAAACTCGAAATGGATGCCCCTTGCCTCCTTTTCTCTTTATATGGAGCCCTTAGCTGAAAAGATTCACCAACATGGTTGTATAGCGGGTATTACTATGGGAGGGAGGGTGCATATGGCGCACATACATGCCCCAGGGGCATGTATGAGCGTCACATGGCACCATTGGATTTTCAAAAAAATGCTTTTTTAAAAGAATTCACAACTTACCACCAACTAGAAGTTGGTGGTAATTTGCGATTCCTTAAGGGCATTTTGGATTTTTTTTTCCTTGATACATTTCATTTAAGGAATCGCAACATTTGCAATTCCTTAAATGCAATCGCAAAATAAGGAATGGCAAAGTTTGCGATTTCTTATTTTGCACCCAAATTGTTTGATACATACCATTTTGCGAAAATGGGTTCGCAAACCCCAAAATTCTGTGAATTTGGGCGTTTGCGAACCCATTTGGCCTTGATACATATGGCCCAAAATGTGAAATATCTGGTCCTCCTTCGAGTTTAATGCCATATTGGCAATCTGCTCCCTGAGATCTCAGCCACTGCCCCTAATGTTAGCATTTGTCTAAAGAAATTCTACCCTATCGCTGCAGACACTCTGCTGTTTATTAAAATGTATTAAATTAGGACCACCAGTGGATCCATGTCCTCCTCTGATCTTAGCCTCTGCTAAAGATCTAATGGCCCCTAGATTGGTTGAAATCTGTAACAAATCTTCGGCTGTTGTTAAACTTCCATCTTCTCAACAACTATATACCTATTTCTCTAAAGACTTTTTGAGCCAGGCTCTTTGAAACCCATATCCATTCTTAGCTGATGGCATATCTGGAAGAGAACCAGTTAGTGGACATTGTCATGGCTCTGTTAGCTGCTCTTATTAGATCATGTGGTTTCTCTTGCATTACAAGCACAGATAATACCCACATTGCTGTTTCCATCTCTGCCAATCTGAGTGAAACCCAGGGTTGTTTTTCAGCGTGCATTCTGACCTTATCAAACTGGACGAATTTCATTATTCTAAAGCTCAATTCTGATATATGACTTAGAGATGACTACCTCTTTGTGGAGGATATAGAGCTTAATGCTTCTATTGAAAATAAAGTGTTTATCAGTTTTGAACGAAGGAGCTCAATAATCACAATGAACTGTGCTGATAATCTGTAACTAATTGACTATTTCAGTTCTTAATGAGAATTTTTAGCAACATGGGTATGTAGGTTGAAAGGATCATTTTTCTCTGGTGTGAATCAATATCTGATCAAGGGTTAGAAATGTATTTTTCTTGTTATTTTTTTGCAGCCAGGTTGTTTTTGAATTACAACTTCAGAATTAAACATGCAGCACATTTGTTTTCTGTTCTTTTGTTTTTTCTGTTCTCTCTTCTCATTTTTTATCTTTTCTTTCGTGTTGATTTTGCTACTGTAGTCAATTGCACTAATTAATATGAACAACACAATCATTGAAATACACCTGTTGATTTTATTAGTATGAATTGCAAGTTGCTTGCAATATTATTTACTAATTATTCTTCACTCTGATAAAAGCAGTGTAGATAAATTAATACAATTACTGAAAAGAAAAATATTTTTGTAAAAATCACCCACATGCATCATTGCACCCGTTTGCGATTCCTAAATTGCGAAAATTAGGGAATCGTAATTTAGAAATCGCAAACAGCAATGCATGAATAATTCGCAAAACTTTTTGCGATTTCTTAATTTTCCTTAATTGCGATTCACATTTTGTGAATCGCAATTAAGGAAAACCTTCCCATTGATTCCTATGGGCCAAAAGGCCCATAGGAATCAATGGGAAGGCATTAACATTTTGCGATTTTCATTTTGCGAATCGCAAATTGTTAATGCATTTCAAGGGTGCTGAGGGGGGTCCAAAGGACCCCCCTGCACCCTTGAAATGTTTTTGTAGGTGCAAGTTTCACACACACATGGCCAAAGGACATGTGTGTGTGTAACATGACACTTTCAAAAATGCATTTTTGTGCATTTTTTAAAGATTTCGCAAATTAACACGAGGTTCACCCTCGTGTTAATTTGCTCCCCCTATTTGCAAATTCGCATTTTTTAAAACATTCATGCATTGCATTTAGGGACCGCAAAAATGCGATTCCTTAAATGCAATCGCATTTTTAGAAATCGCAAAAAATTGCGATTTCTACACAATTGTTTAATGCATCCCAAAAAGTGATTTTGGAATCGCAAACGGCCGATTTTTGCGATTCGCACCGTTTGCGACTCCAAAATCGCTTGATGCATGTGGGTGCAAATGATTTAATGGGATTCAGCAGTTTTTTCCTTTTCCATTGATGTCTATTGCCACCTAATAATAATATTCATTAATAGCAATATTATATAGACCCTAGGCAAAATGTGACATATGCTTGTTACAGGAAACATGCCTCCTTTGTTCTGACTGGAAATGCCTCAGTTCCCGCTTGTTTGACTGCCAGTCTTTCCCTTCAGGGCCCTGGAAGAGGGCAGGAGTGGCCACATTGCTTGTCTCACACTTTCCAAGGTAGGTGGTTAAAACAATGCAGAGTTGCCAGGCAGGTTGCTCTCACTTCAACTGTAGGTGAGGGGATAACATTTCACAATAGCCTCGGTTTATGCATCAAGTGATCATTAGACATGTTATCTTAAAAACGCACCATTGAGGGTGGTATAATCTCCGGACAAGGTATATTGATGGGGATGGGACTTTAATGTGGCCAGTAATACACTTTTGGATAGGTCCACACAACGGGTGGCACACTATGGAGATCTTTCTGATGCAATGCAGGAGTGGTTAGTAGATATGGGGTTAGTGGATCTGTGGCGACAATGCAATTCAAACACGAGGGCATACATATTCTTTTCCACTGCACACCAGAACTACGCATTTATAGATTGTTTCCTCACCTCCCCTTGCGCCACTTTGGCTACTATGACAACTGACATAGGGGCAGTGGCCTAATCAAACCACTCACCTATCACTCTCACACTGCGGTTACCCAGAAGGACACACCAACAACACATTTGGAGCTTGAATCTCAAATTACTCAAGTACAACATTAATATTTGCAGAATCGAAGAGGCCATCCGGGCCTATTTAGACATCAGTGTGAACAATTGGAAAGGGAAATTAAGGAATTGGAAGTGGGACACTTACGCACCTGCTCTCTTAAAATGAGAGGTCAACTTAAGGTGTCTTGTAAACAACGAAAAGCTTTGGATATGGACACAGAGAATATCCGCTTTTGCGCACTAAACAGAGATACTACTGGAAAGGTGGGATTTTCTCTCTTGAATCAGAACGATTTTCTAGAATCCCGCCACAGGTCGACTAGACCTTTTTACCTGTCATAGAGTGTAGAAGGCAATCTATCTTGGCATCATAACCTCAGTTCAAACCATCTTCATTGCTTTCCCCAAAGAACCACTGACAAAAAGTCACGTTTAAAGATTTATTATAAAGCCAAAAACAGTTGTGTATATAAACACCTCAGTGAAAGATTCAGGAGATATACGGGTACTAATACAAACATAATCCTACGGAAAAGTCTCAATCGACTAAGAAACAAAACAAGTATAATCTCCAAGACCACTAGACTTGCGAGGATTGCTATAATCTGGGTCTTGGGAGGCATTGAAGAAAAGAAAAAATACATCCAGATTAATCTGTCCCTACGCTATACTAAGTGACATCCCTATACAGCAGGTTCCCTCCTAACAAAAGTGTCAGCTGTGGTGACTTCCAAAGAAGTTCACTCACTTTGTTCGAACTTAGTCTATGAACTCATCTTCGCATAGCATCGCTCTCTGCCTACCCAGCATCTTTCTTCGCCCTCGTGCGCATCTGCTCTGCTCTCTTGCCGGGGTGCTGTCCCTAATACAAAATCCACAATAAGGACGACACGTCCCAAGGTACGCCCCTCTCAAAAGTTGTAATTTTCCAAGTAGCTTCATTACGACATCTTCTTCCTGGTCCGATGGAAAACGTCCTTGGTTCCCAGAGTCGTCTTCTCTTGAAGTTGCTTCCATAAAATCCCGCAGCCACTCCTCCATGTCTAGAACTAACATCCTAATGCTCATATACAATGGGCCCTTCTTTACTATCTCTGGTTAACCTTGAACCTGCAAAGGAACGCACATAAATCGGTACACAGTTACATGCTACTTGCAATTAATTTTCTAAAACAACCTTCTAGGAACAGCATTTCCATGATTTAATGTTAAAAGAAACATTCCGAGTTCGGCCTACACAATCCTCTCTCCCCATCTGGGCCTCTGCACATTTCGAGATGTCCCCCTCTAACATTGACAAACGTTTTCGTTCATTAGGCCTACCTCATTATAGCAAAATACATTTTCTTAATACATTACTAGCTTAAGCACTTCTATCTGGTTAAATGAATACAATATGGAGTTTCTAGTCGTACATTTTAATACATTAGTAGATTGAGTAAATAATTTCACTGCAAACAATGATCTCAGATCAACATGGCATTAATACATTCAAAGAAAATTACTTTAAGTCACTCTATGTGACTTCAGGCACATTAGTTCGTAGTTCTGCATCACGATTAAACACGATTACAGTCCTATATATATGTGGGTGCTGATTATACATGATTATGGTGCACCCCTACATTTCTAACAACATTTTCGGCTCTCTCAGTCCCCCCTTTGATGACCTGTGTCATCACCACCAACCCACATTTCTTAGGGAAGGGGCCGATCTACACAGCACTCGTGGCAACGTTCCCTCACCTGAGCATTTCCAATGCCCTTAAACTTCGGTATTGATTGTCCTGCAAGTTCTCCATTCTCTGCTCTTGTACCCTCATAGACCTTGCCAACCTATTCGATCTATACCATTTGTACAGTCTCACTAAACCCCATAATCAAATAACACATGCCACTATGATGAGAAGAGGTTCTAATATGAATTCAAGGAAACTCTTTCCCAGGGTTGCAAACCAGTTCCCAATGCTCCCAAATCCTTTACCAACTTTCTCCCACGTATTCTCTTGCGTCAAATCCTCAATTTCGTAATGGATTGCAGTAATGTTGCTTAGAGTTATCTGGAATATAGGTGCAACATTCCTGAACCTTCAAAAGTTTACAGACTCCGCCCTCTTTTGCCAGAAGGACGTCTAGAGCAAGACGGTTCTGCAAAACCATTGCTCTAATTGATAACATCTCCCCATGAATCAGCACTAGCGACTTAGCTGTACTCATCGAAAGTTCATCAACCACAGTTGCCAATCTTCTTATCTTCACGTCGTTTAAAAACACTTCCAACATCGGTATCGCAGCCCCAAATATATCACCCACTATTGCACCCGCACTTTCTCCTCTCTTTACCCGTGTTAATTTTCCACCCTCCACCTGATCAAAATCCTCAGTGTGATATATCTTGGGAAAGACAATCGCCAGGTAACATGTCCCATACCACTTATCTGGCGGTCTCACGTATGCATTTTTCCCACAAACAAAGTACACCGTAGGAATCACTTGCACCACGCTCTTCAGGAAATCCTTGGTGTAATATTCTATTTTAAAAGTATGTTCACAAGTTGTCTCGCCCACATACACAATCTCGTAATATGTCTTTGGCCTATGCAAACACAACTTCCCTTTCTGCACCATATCCAATGCTATCGGACCATAACTTCCCTTTGACTTATGTCCGAGCTCCTCATCCGTCCAATCTACTTTGCCCTGACCTGACGTCTGTAACTGCTTCTGTTTTTTGGTATCTGTCCTCAACCTGCTCTACAAACTTCTTCTCTACCTCTGTCAATGAGCAGGTCAAGTTGTGTCGGTGTGCGTAGGAGGTATCTATGGCTTTCGTTGGGATGAAAAAGTATCTTAGTCTATCCTCTGATTTATAGTAATCCCACTTGTTCAGGTGCTTATAATTTGGGACTTCCGGTAGCACAGGATCATAATTCGAAAAGAAATATTCAAAAAGAGTCCTCCCATAAAATATGCTAAGCAGCAAACTACATGAAATTCCATACGTTAACGGCAGGTGATGGTATCTAATACCCTCGTCTACTGAAGCTGGCAATTGCATACACACATAACAATCTTTCGCATCCATCGCATCAATGTACTCATACAACAATTTAGCATACGCATTCTTCCCAAAGTTTCCTTTGGACAAATCAGCATGTAATCTACGGCTTTCTTCTGCTACCAAAGCTTTCTCGGCTCCTATGTTTACCTCTTTCTGGCTAGGAGTGGTAGGTGTAGGGGTTCCCTTGACCTCCGCTTCCTGCTCTTGTGGTGCTAAATAAGAAACTAAGACTACAACAAATATAAAGAAAATCACTAACCCTATGAGTGTGCCTATAATACATTTTGCCCTACGAGTCGGGTTCCCAGCCTCCATGGTCTCAGACAGTATGATTCGATTCTAGGAGCAACACAAAGTCTCAGCAACACAAAGTCTCTTGCTTGGCTTTATGAATTTTTTTCGAACCACACCTAGAAGCAGGAATCCCCTTTAAATTTTCCATGTCCATTCGCATTCAGGTAACCCTGACCCTTCTCCGTCCTCTAAGGGATGTCCCTAAGTTTCTTCTTCTTCCACTCGGCTCTAGGTGTATTTCAGCAACTATTTACAAAGTCTTTACTGCGCATCAATGATAAGATTTTCTCCAAGTGCACAGGGTACGTAATCCAAGAGTTCCATGTGGAGGACTATTGATTCGTAGGCAGGTATTTCAGGGCCAAATGTAGGGAAAGCCAGTCTATTTAAGATCAAATGATTTATCTTGCTCAGGAGAGGGGGGTTACCAACAGTATCACTTCCAATTTAACATTCGGAGTTGTATCGGTCACAAGCACCGACCTCACCCTCCCGGATCTCAGTACACCTGGCATTTGACAAAGGGTAGGTCCACTCCGGAGTGGCGTATCTTCTGCAAGGTACTCTCACCCTCCTTGATCTCCTTGGACCCTTTTCCTCTGACTCTCGGCTTTCTCCTTCCGGGTCTGACTCTTCTGATACAGGTGCAAGATCTCTTTCTGAGGTCAGCCTTACATTCAGCCTCTTTCGTCTCTCCGGCCAACTTGCCTCTGTACCTTTCACTCCTTTGTTCCTCGTCGGCACAACCTGCTCATCACTGCCTTCAGCTTTTTCAGGGTTGAGATCACCTTCACAGCAGCTTCCCCATTCGGAGGCAGATTCGGTGTCACTGCCGTCGTGATCTCCCTCAGCTCGGTCAGATGAGTTACCAGCTTCTTCAGGCGCCCCCACAGCTTGGCTTGTCCCCTCTAGTGGATCTTCCTCCACAACTTGATTTTCTTCGACGAGAGGAGCTGTTTCTTCCAGGGGCGCTGGGACTCTTCGAGTGTGTGAAGCATGTATCCAATTTGGAAGTCCACCGCACTTCACAGCAGTGTTTGTCACCAGGATGACTTGAAATGGTCCTCTCCAACGGATGTCCAAGCAGCTCTTCCTCACGTGCTTCCGCACAAGCACCCAGTCTCCGGGACTTAGGTCGTGGCAGAGGTCTCTAGAAGTCGGGATTTCCACGGCTTGCACCTGGAGAGACACAGAATGGATGACGTCAGATAGTCCCTTGCAGTAGTCAAGAATCAGATCATCTGTGATATTTAGCAAGGCTGCTGAGGGGACGGACGGCAATCTCATAGCTCTTCCCATCAGCACCTCATGGGGTGAATGGCCTGTTCTCTTGTCTGGTGTACTACGCATGCTCATTAACACCAATGGCAAAGCGTCTGGCCATTTCAGAGACGTTGATGAACACACTTTCGCCATTCGTGCCTTGAGCGTCCCATTTATCTGTTCCACTATGCCAGAAGCCTCTGGCCGATAGCTACAATTCAGTCTCTGATCAATGTTCAGTGCAGAGCAGAGCATCTTCACAACTTCACTGTTGAAATGTGTTCCTCTGTCCGATTCCAAAGAGGTCGGGACCCCGAATCTAGGCACTAACTCCCTCAACAATAACTTTGCTACTGTGAGTGTATCGCACCTACGAGTTGGGTATGCCTCAGCCCATCTGGAAAACACACATACAATCACCAGAACATATCTGAGGCTATTACACTTCGGCATCTCAATGAAATCCAGTTGCATTCTGTTGAAAGGGCCCCCAGACCTCCCAACGTGACTTAACGTTACTGGTGTCCTCTTCCCAACATTCATTTGTTGACACGTAACACATCTCTGACATACCGCTTCTGCAGCCGTCCTAAACTTGGGATTATACCGGGTCTGCCTGAACACTCGTATCATCGCATCTCTTCCCAAATGCACAGAACCATGTATCTGTCGAGCCATCGGGCTCACTAGTTCATTTGGCAACACAGCTCTCCCATCTGCTGAAATCCACAAGTCCAGACTCCCTTTTGTACAACCAGAAGTCACCCACACCCTCTTCTCGAAGTCTGATGCTTGCTCTTGCATCTTCCTCAATTCGTCCCAAGTATCTGCCACTTCAAGTATCATGTTTAGCTCGGTCCCCCTTTGCATTCCCTCAACAACCTGGTCGGTGAATGAGTAAGCTTGTTCGGCACAGTAACGCGCGACCTCATCCGCATACCTGTTTCCCAGAGACACAAAATCAGCACCTTTGCTATGTGCTGTACATTTCACCACTGCAATTTCTGCTGGCCCCTGTAGAGCTTCCAGCAGTAATCTGACAAATTCTCCATTTCTGATAGGGGAATCTGATGATGTCATGTAACCCCTTTGAGACCACAACTGACTGAAGTCGTGAACCACACCAAACCCATATCGGCTGTCGGTGTATATGGTGACTCGAATTTTGTTGGCTGCCAAACAGGCACGCGTCAACGCGACTATCTCAGCCACCTGGGCGGAGTGTACTCCTTCTAAGCAGGCGGCTTCGATTATCCCATGAATCGTGCAAACGGCAAAGGCCGCTCTTAACTGTCCAGCATTGTCCCTTATACATGAGCCATCAACAAAGAGGATTTCATCAGGGTCTTCCAAAGGCTCATCGACAATGTCTGGTCTAGGTTTGGTGCATAGTTCTGTTACCTCAAGGCAGTCATGGTCGTCACAATCATCATCTAAAACATTTGGCAATGGCATCAGTGTAGCAAGGTTCAAAACTGAGCACCTCTTTAGGGTCACATTCTCCGCAGCAAGTATAACTTGCTCGTAGCGCGTGAGCCTGTTGTTGGTCAGGTGCTGTGTTTTGGTCCTGGTCATTAACAGTTCTACTGAATGTGGAACATGTACCACCAGTGGATGTCCCATCACAATACTCTCACACCTTTCAATGCTGACACCTGTTGCAGCAACGGATTTGAGACATCCGGGCAATGCTGCGGCTACTGGGTCTAAAGTAGCCAAAAAATAGGCAACTGGTCTACGGACACCTCCGTGATCTTGGGTCAAAACTGCTAACGCGCAACCCTCTCGCTCCCAGCAGAACAATGAAAACAATTAGGTGTAGTCAGGCATTCCCAAAGCCGGAGCACGACATAAGTCCTCTCTCAACGTAAGGAAAGCCATCATGCAGTCTGTGTCCCATGGTACCGGATCACTCACATCCTTGAGCGTCAGTTTCTGTAAGGGCTTCGCTTTTAGTGAGAAGTTGGCAATCCACTGACGACAGTAACCAACCATTCCCAGGAACATTCTGACCTCTCTTTGCGTGGATGGCACCATCATTTTCATTATAGCCTCTATTCTATCTGGGGACACCTTCCTTATTCCCTTCTCTATTCGGTGTCCCAAATACTGTACTTCTGGGAGACAGTATTGTAACTTGCTAGGAGATACCTTGTGACCATTCTCTGCCAGATGGTTCAACAAAGCGATGGTGTCTATTCTACAGGCATCCTCTGTCTCTGACGCAACAAGGAGGTCGTCTATGTACTGTACAAGAACCGAGTTCTGGGGCAGCACTAGACTTTCAAGATTTCTTTTCAATAATTGATTAAAGATCGATGGGCTCTCTGTATATATAATTTAGGAGATAGGATCTTGTTAGCGCTGGGATACCTCCGGGTGACTACGCGCTTTATAAAAATAAATAATAATAATAATAATAATAATACCCCTGTGGGATACGACACCATGTTAACACGCGATTTTCCAGCTTAAAAGCGAAAAGAAATTGGCTCTCCTCATGTAACGGTATTGAGAAAAAGGCCTGACATAAGTCAATTACCGTGAACCACTCAGCCTGTGCTGGAATCTGAAACAAGATTACTGATGGATTCGGTACCACTGGACAACATGGAACAACAATATCGTTCACTTTTCGTAAGTCCTGCACAATCCTAATCTTCCCACTAGGCTTTTGCAAGCCCATGATCGGAGAGTTACACAGACTGCCCATTATTTCCTTCAGGATTCCCTGTCTAATCATGGATTCAATCACGGGTTTTATTCCCGCAATCGTTTCTGGAGTCAGCTTGTACTGGGGTGTTCTTGGAAATTCTGCATTAGATCTCACTTGTTTCCTAACTGGCTCCACACCTTTGATCAGTCCAATCTCTTCTCCTGTAAAGTCCCAGACCTCCTGTCTGACTGTCTCTCTCAAATCCCAAGGGAGTTCCTCCACTGTTAGTGCAGGATACAATTCAATGCACAGGCGTGTGTTTGCAACCTTAAAGGCAGCATCATCATCATTCGTTTCTAACTCCACTCCCTTTGGTGAACAGTAGATAGTGCAGTTCAGTTTGCACAACAGATCCCTTCCTAACAGGCACACAGGACTAGAATCACATACCACGAATTGGTGGTTGTCCCCGAAGTTTCCTATTCTTACTGGGACTGGCTCAGTCAATGGATTTGTCATCCTCCTATTTGCGACTCCCACAACCTGGATAGTTTTCCCGGAGAGAGGCAAGTTAGGAACCACTGCTGACCGTACAGTAGAACGATTCGCACCTGTATTCACCAAAAAGGTGGTGGGGTGTCCGGCTACATCAGCTTCCACAAATGGTCCCCTCTGATCTATCTCTAATGCTGCTCCTAAAGTGCACTCCTCCTCTTCGTTCATACACCTTCCTGTCACTGGGTTAAAGGCATAGTACTGGTCTCCGTCTATCAGAAGGGGTATCTGTTGGTAAGTCCTGTTCCCTGCCGCAATTTGCGGTGGCTGGGGAACTGGAGCTCTAGGAGCGAAAGTCCCCCCTTTTGCCGCCTTAAGCTTTACCACTGTTGTTCTTGGTACTTGAGATGCCTGACTCTCCTTTTCCTCTTCCTGTACCTGATTTTCCGGGTTATGAGGACACTCGCGCCTCCAATGCCCGATCTCGTGACACTGATGGCATCTAGTTGTCTTTTTCAGAGTCGCTAGGTCTATCCTTGGTCTAGGGCCATCTTCGCTGTCCCTTTTCTGACTGCTCGATCTCCTCCCCAACGTTCCACTTCCAGACTGACCCTGTCCTCCCGGTTGCATCTGGACTAGCATTAGCTTATCCTTGAGCTTCTTTGTTTTAGAGTCTATCTCATCACTGCAGTACCTGGCGTACCTCAGGATCTCGTCTAGGGGTTTGTTCTGCCAGCAAATCAAATGTTGCTGTATCATGAGACAGATCTCAGGTCTCAGCCCCAAAACAAACTTGGACACAAACTGTCCCATGTCCTTTGGATCCATCACATCCAAACCACTGCACTGCTTGAATATTTGCAACAATCTCTCATAGTACTCGTGGACTGTCTCCTTCGGTTCTTGCCTAGTTCGGTCTATTTTCACCCAATCTATATCTTGCGGTGGCACCTTGGTTTTTAACCACGTAATCACTTGCTCGTACTTTATCATGACTCTTGGTGAAGGTCCATTTGTGAGTGCATCTCGCTCTGGCTCCTTTGTGGGCCATTCAACACTGACCTTACATGCTACCCACAGGTCTCCCGGAACCACAATGTCAAACAATGTGTTCAGATCAACCCACAGTACTTTTGAAATTTTGACAAACCTCTCTACCTGCTTGTACCATTCTACTGGGCTCTCTCTCAACTTGGGGAATGTATTCGTGAAAGCAGCCAAATCTCCCCTACTCCAGGGTACATGCACATATCCTCCATGCGCTACCTCCCTCAAAGGATATGCTTCAGCATGCATCAGCCCCGCTCCTGGAGATGCCTCTATCATGCTCCGCCTAACACTTTTTTTCATTGACCATTTTTCCTCCCATTTCTCCAATTGAACCCATATTCGGATTCCCACAACTAATTCTCTTATGTGGGTTTTTAATCCAATCACTCTCTTCTCGTCTAGATCTTGGTCTGTGTACTGCAACCTATGGCCACCCTGAAACGCCTTTGTCCTGGTAAAATCCACTGAATATTTGTTAGCTAATTCTGTTAGTTTCTCGTGAGCTGCCCTAGCTCGGCGAGTAACATCTTTCGCTACGAACAGTAGTTCATCTGGTTCGTAAAGTTCTATTCTCTCCAAGGGTATTAAACCTTCCACTTTCTCTTCTACCTCTGACTTGAGTCTTAGCACATCTATTCTCCTTGCCTTTATCACTGCTCTCAATGTGCCTTGACTAGAGGTTTCGCTCGGGTCTTTCACTTTACATTCCTGACTCACTCGTCTGTCTTCCTCAGGGGTGTTATGAGGAACACTTCCTCTGTGCCATCTTTCACCATCCCATTCTTGTCTCCTTTCTGCATTTCCGGGGGTAAACGTACCCCTACTTTCCTCACTCCCACGGTCCCCTTCCTGTCTGCTTCCATTAGACCAGCAATGGGATATTTCTCTATTCTCTGAACCCCAATGTCTACCATCGTATCTTGTCCTGTCGCTCTGGGTATCTGCGATTGTCTCCCAAGTCCTCAAATCTGGCCTCAATTCTCTAATCGACCGGGCCGTGGTTCTCTCAGATCCATCGGTCCTCTTAAGCCCCCTTGTTCCCTAGAAGAATCTGCCGATGCTGCCAAAGGGGTGCTCCTCTCTATAGGTCTGGACCATTGGTTCCATTTGTCCGCCACATTGCTTCTATTTTCGCTCATATTCCTTTCTCTATCTGCTTGTGGCAAACTCTCAGATTGTGTCTGTTCTGGGTTGTACACTGACACTATCGGACCTATGGTAACAGGTACCGTAAGGGCATCCGGTAGCCTCTGAGCACTGGCCCCCTCTTCACAATGTACCTGCTGTACAGTGAATCTTCCCACTACTCTCGCTTCTGGGGTCCATTGAGGTACCCCCTCACCTTCCACTGAGCCAGCCCTGTTCCCTACCGGGCCCAAATCACTCTCTCTTAGGACTCCGCCATCCACTGCCGACGTCTCTCTTCCTGTCGGTGGTGGTGAGCTCCCTCCTATTTCTGTATTATATGGAGGTGGTCTGTCCGACAACATCCTCTCTATCAGACTGTCTTCAGTTTCACTGTCATCATCTTCCGTATCCTTTTTCTGCACCCCTCTTTCGTTGACCAGCAGTGGGTACAGCCTATCTCCCTCTATGGTCTGCACTCTCCATCTCTTGGCCAGTGCATCCCACCTCGTGTCCTGTACCGCCCTGACTGATCTGCTCACTCTTTCATGTCTCCTATCCCTGTTCTTATCGTGGGCTGCCCTAATCCATGCATTCAATGCTTCGAACTGTGTCGGCCTAGGCAAAGGTCGCAAAGAAGACACAATCGCTTTTAGCTGGTACAACACCTCTAATCTGAATGTCCCGTACCTAGGAAAGGTCAATTCCTCATTCCCGTCTGTCATCTTACACCAGTTCTCAAGCCACAGTATAGTATGCAACCTAACATTCGTGGCCATGTAATAAGCTGGCGTATCCTCGGGTGGAGCCTCCTCCCCACCCCGAGGTTCAAGTCTCTTTCCTCCCGAAAAACAACTTTGCAAACCTTTTAGACATTTCATGATGAAATCCACAACAATTCCTTGCTTACTACGCTCGTTTACTTCACAATGACAATCCACCAATCTCAGCGCGGCTTCACTCTAACCGCCCTATCCCAGCACGACTCTTACTGACGTCTTTCGCTTCTCGCTAACCGCCCAATCTCAGCGCGGCTCCACACTAGCCGCCCTATCCCAGCGCGGCTCTTTCTGACGTCACTCTCCTTCGCTTCGCAGCAGTTCCCCTCCTTTATCCACTCGTCTCTCGGTCATGCATGCGTCCCAATCATACAATTTGAAATGATCACTTCCGACCAAGCAACCACTTCTCTGACTGTACGTCCACAGTCTGACTGTAATTGTCACCAACTGGCAAATGTCTGTCCACTTAACGACCGGACAATCGCCTCTCTGATAGGTTACATACACACGGCAACTTCCGACCAGCGTCTGTTACCCACACATTCACACATTTGTTCCCCCTATCTCGGTCCTGCGGGAAATCAATGGTACCTCATGATCCCCTTTCAATGGTCGACAATTACTGTAGGTGTTCGATACACCCGAACCACTTAAACTCTCCTTGAGTCTAAGATTTTCACCGATTGCGCGCGCTCACAACCTGAACTCCTTTCACACTACAGGCACTCAACTCCGCAAGACAATATAACTCAATAATACAATACACACCGCAATCTAACACACATGACCCTTTTCATACTCACTCTCCTACGAACTGCTGCTTCTCACCGCACCGTCACTCTCCGTTAGTTTCCGTGGAACGCCATCTCCCATCCGCGTTTTTGCGGACGCACATCTCCAGATCTCTACGGGCCTTGGGGAGTATCTCACCCTAGCCTAGATTACCCTCACTCCAGAAGATAAACCATCCTACGCTGCTACCAACTGGAAAGGTGGGATTTTCTCTCTTGAATCAGCACGATTTTCTAGAATCCCGCCACAGGTCGACTAGACCTTTTTACCTGTCATAGAGTGTAGAAGGCAATCTATCTTGACATCATAACCTCAGTTCAAACCATCTTCATTGCTTTCCCCAAAGAACCACTGACAAAAAGTCACGTTTAAAGATTTATTATAAAGCCAAAAACAGTTGTGTATATAAACACCTCAGTAAAAGATTCAGGAGATATACGGGTACTAATACAAACATAATCCTACGGAAAAGCCTCAATCGACTAAGAAACAAAACAAGTATAATCTCCAAGACCACTAGACTTGCGAAGATTGCTATAATCTGGGTCTTGGGAGGCATTGAAGAGAAGAAAAAATACATCCAGATTAATCTGTCCCTACACTATACTAAGTGACATCCCTATACAGCAGGTACCCTCCTAACAAAAGTGTCAGCTGTGGTGACTTCCAAAGAAGTTCCCTCACTTCGTTCAAACTTAGTCTATGAACTCATCTTCGCATAGCATCGCTCTCTGCCTACCCTGCATCTTTCTTCGCACTTGTGCGCATCTGCTCTGCTCTCTTGCCGGGGTGCTGTCCCTAATACAAAATCCACAATAAGGACACGCCCCAAGGTACGCCCCTCTCAAAAGTATTAATTTTCCAAGTAGCTTCATTACGACATCTTCATCCTGGTCCGATGGAAAACGTCCTTGGTTCCCAGAGTCGTCTTCTCTTGAAGTTGCTTCCCTAAAATTCTGCAGCCACTCCTCCATGTCTTGAACTAACATCCTAACGCTCATATACAATGGGCCCTTCTTTACTATCTCTGGTTAACCTTGCACCTGCAAAGGAACGCACATAAATCGGTTCACAGTTACATGCTACTTGCAATTAATTTTCTAAAACAACCTTCTAGGAACAGCATTTCCATGATTTAATGTTAAAAGAAACATTCCTAGTTCGGCCTACACAATCCTCTCTCCCCACCTGGGCCTCTGCACGTTTCGAGATGTCCCCCTCTAACATTGGCAAACGTTTTCGTTCATTAGGCCTACCTCATCATAGCAAAATACATTTTCTTAATACATTACTAGCTTAAGCACTTCTATCTGGTTAAATGAATACAATATGGAGTTTCTAGTCGTACATTTTAATACATTAGTAGATTGAGTAAATAATTTCACTGCAAACAATGATCTCAGATCAACATGGCATTAATACATTCAAAGAAAATTACTTTAAGTCACTCTATGTGACTTCAGGCACATTGGTTCGTAGTTCTGCATCACAATTAAACACGATTATAGTCCTATATATATGTGGGTGCTGATTATACATGATTATGGTGCACCCCTACATTTCTAACTAAATTTTCCGCTCTCTCACTACACTGGGGCAATACAGCGGTCGACTAGTTGCTCAGTGGCTCAGGGCCCAAACCCACAACAGCAAATTCCTGAGAATGTGGGTTAGCTGGGGACTCAGGTGTACTGAGATGATCACATACCCAAACAATTTGAGCAATTTTACTCTACATTACATACAGTGGAGGCACCCAATAAAGATGCAGCGGCAGCTTATGTGTCACCTAACCTTGTGACACAACTCCCTGAAGGTGAAGCGTCGAAATTGGACAAAGATAGACCCCCCAGATAAGGTTCTGATAATCACTTTGATACACTAATTACACAAATGTGTCTGGACTATGGCATAATATTGTCAATTCTTTTTGTCTTCTTCCATGTCTCTCCTGTGGGTGTCTTGTCTGCAACATGATACGGTAATAGTATGTGGTGGAGTATGATACCTGAAAATAGCAGGTGATATTGATTTTAATCCTTCACTTTATAAGTAGTAGTTACAATCAGGTCCTGAAGAAAGCATTGGAACTAGTCCTCCTTTATGCTGAAACATGTCCACCAATTGCTTACAGATATTTTGTTAAATCTGAATCTTCACACTTTATATATATGTTTTTAGGTTTGGACGATTGAGAGATACCATTAAAATTTATGATCTACTCAGTTGATCCAATTTTAACTTTATTCACTTTGTTCACTCACATCTTTTGCACTGCTTATTCAGTAGCCACAAAATACATCTATATTTATATTAATACCACTCTTCTTTGATAACACAGACTTTTAGAACTACACATAGTCTTGATAACATCAGTAGGCTATGTGTGTTGTCTTGTCTCCTGGGCAAGGAGAACCCAAATGATGACAAAAAGGGTGGTACAGGACTGCTACTGATGGGAATATTTGCCCATGCCCTTGAGTTCTAACTCAACAATAATATGTCACACTTGTTTGCATTTTGGGTTTTCATCACTCTGTTTGTATTATGTTCAGGTCTGTTTCCACAGTTGGTTGACATGGTGTGTTGACCCCTACATACTAATTGAGTTATGACAGCAAGTTCAACCACCGGCTCACATGACTCCCCTAGCCATGTTTCGGTGATGAACAATACATCAAGCTTACAATCTATAATTAGATCATAAATATTTTCTGCATGCTTTACCATTGAGCGGGCATCAATAAGGGGTGGTAAAACACTCTGCTCCTTTCCCTCTATGAGTCCCTCACTAGAGGAATTAGTAGCCAGGTGGAAGCTGCATCTGGGGCACCCCCCGGCAAGATCGAGAATAACATCACAGCGTTTCAGTACTGTGCTAGTGACCGGGTCCATTGATAGCAGTTCCTCACGAGTGTAGGCTCGCCGGCATGCCATGGCTTCGGGGACAGATCTAGCAGCATGGCAGGCCCTGGGCCCGCCCGGTGAGCGGACGGGCGCAGACGGGCTTGCCTTTGGCGCGCCCGCTGCACACGTCCGCTGCGCGCTGGATTGTTCATCTGCTTTTAAAGAGGAGAGGAGGCAACTAGAACGCCAACCTCAGCCACCGCGAACCCGGAAGTTGACTCCCTCCACGACAATCGGGACCAGAGAGCCCGCGGTGGAACGAGGAGTGCAGCCGGCTGGATTACGTGGCAAATGTAAGTAAAATCAATAACTAAAGTGAGTTCGAAATTATTTTCATAAAAATGGTATTTAGCAGCAATAGAATGGCCCAGTGCAAGCAAAATGAGAAACACAATAAAGACGGTAAATTGGGAAGCAATCACTAGCAGGCACTTCCACATGTGCGTCAGCTGCGCTTGATCGTTCATCTGCTTTCAAAGGGGAGAGGAGGCAACTAGAACGCCAACCTCAGCCACTGCGAAACCGGAAGTTGACTCCCTCCACGACAATCGGGACCAGAGAGCCCGCGATGGAACGAAGAGTGCAACCAGATGGATTACGTGGCAAATGTAAGTAAAATCAACATCTAAAGTGAGTTAAAAATGATTTTCATAAAAATGGTATTTAGCAGCAATAGAATGGCCCAGTGCAAGCAAAATGACAAACACAATAAAGACGGTAAATTGGAAAGCAATCACTAGTAGGCACTTCCACACCCGCGTCCGCTTTAGGTCATGCAAACCCTGACACAAACCCCCAGCACAAGCTTTAAGCAAATTGCAACTTCTTATAGACAGTTTTCTTTTTGGGGGGGAGGCACACATGGCTCAAAAGCAGGCTGTTGGAAATGGCCCTTTTTGCAGGGTTATCCCCACACCTTTTGCTTCTTCCTCCTATTTTTTCCTGGTCAGTTTTTGTTGGTTTTAGGACTCTGGGCACTTTGCCACTGCTGATCAGTGCTAAAGTACAGTAGTGAATGGTTCCAGTAAAAGTGCGTTCAACAATACAGAATAAAATAAGCAAAAATAAACAAACTTAAGGAAGACGTTGTATATTTGGATAGTGTTATTTAATCACACTGAACATCAGAATCTTTTTTTTCAATACTAATGAGGGTGCCCAGAAAAGGTGGGGAGAAGGAGTATTAGGAAGAGTTGGTGATTTGAGTGAGGGTAACGGGGGTGAGTGAAGCAAGAATACTGTGCAAATCACTTGACATATTATATACGGAATAATGGCGCATCATTTTGCCATCAACTTAACAATTCAGTTGTCCATATATTATATAGCCATGTAAGCAAGAAAATACACAAAATCACAGTGACATAATTACTGTCGATTATACTGGCAAGCTACAAAGTGTTGACGTTTCGACCCCAAAGAGATGGTGTAGCTTCTTATAGTCCTTAAGAAGGGGGGGGTTTCCTTAGGACTGTAGTGAGGGGGGGCACTTAAGAGTCGATTACAGAAAGATAACTTAATACACAAATAGACCGAACGATAAAGAACTTAAAAAGAGAGAAGGGCAGCAGTCCCTTGTATTTACCATAAGCCATCCCACAGTGGGGGCAGGTGGAGAAGTTCAGGCCTTGTGGGCTCCAGGCAAATATGAGCGGGAAACAGCACCTAGAAGTATAGGTGCATGTAAGAACAACCACCCATGTATTGGGGCTGATGTACATTAATGTACCAATTAAATACAATTAAGGTAACTTGCTTGTAGGCGAAACACCCTGAATGTGTCCCATTCAAAATATTCTCTCCACCGAGAACTAGAATCCTTATTTCATACATATGCATCAATCTGAAACACATAAAAATTAAAAAGACCTTCTAAAACGGACCCTGAAAAACACCAGTGGGTAGTATATTAAGGCCACGGCGTCCTAACTGTTGTATTTAAATACCTGCCAATTTCTTGATTAAATAAGGATGCCTGTTCATACAGAAACTCTGCCTCCGGGGTGTCGTAGGACCGGCAGTGCAGAAACTGCAAATTAAAACAAGGATCGCAAGTAAGATCAATCCAGAAGGGTAACACAGTCTTTCAGATGATGTCTGTGGTTGACATATCCAAGATCAAGGCTAAGAAAAAGCTTACAGCTACTCGCAAGAAACTCTCTTTGTATTCGAAGGGAACCAGAGCAATCAATGCCAGTAGACTGTCTTAAATACGTCAGAGGAAACCTCCGCGGCCGCTTGCGTGACGCCAGCCCGCAGCCACTAAACAGTGGCATCACTAGAGTTGGTGTCACCCGGTGCAGGTAACTCATGGTGTCACCCCCTCACAGCTTACCGGATGGACAATCTCACCCTCTGCCTGCAACATCTCCCCCTCTGCCTGCACCATCTCTCCCTCTGCCTCCACCATCTCTCCTTCTGCCTCCGCCATCTCTCCCTCTGCCTGGGCCATCTCTCCCTCTGCCTGCACCATCTCCCCCTGCCTGCACCAACTCCCCTCTGCCTGCACCATCTCCCCCTCTGCCTGCACCATCTCCCCCTCTGCCTGCCCCATCTCCCCTCTGCCTGCACCATCTCACCCTCTGCCTGCACCATCTCCCCTCTGTCTGCACCATCTCACCCTCTGCCTGCACCATCTCCCCCTCTGCCTGCACCATCTCACCCTCTGCCTGCACCATCTCACCCTCTGCCTGCACCATCCCTCCCACTGCCTGCACCATCTCACCCTCTGCCTGCACCATCCCTTCCTCTGCCTGCACCATCTCCCCTCTGCCTGTACCATCTCCCACTCTGCCTGCACCATCTCCCTTCCGCCTGCACCATCTCTCCCTCTGCCTGCACCATCTCCCCTCTGCCTGCACCATCTCCCCTATGCCTGCACCATCTCACCTCCACTGGCACCATCTCTCCCTTCTGCCTGCACAATCTCCCCTCCGCCTGCACCATCCCTCCCACTGCCTGCACCCTCTCACCCTCTGCCTGCACCATCCCTTCCTCTGCCTGCACCATCTCCCCTCTGCCTGTACCATCTCCCCCTCTGTCTGCACCATCTCACCCTCTGCCTGCACCATCTCCCCTCTGCCTGCACCATCTCACCCTCTGCCTACACCATCTCACCCTCTGCCTGCACCATCTCCCCTTCTGCCTGAACCAACTTCCCCTCTGCCTGCACCATCTCACCTTCCGCCTGCACCATCTCCCCCTCTGCCTGCACCATCTCCCCTCTGCCTGCACCATCTCACCCTCTGTCTGCACCATCTCTCCCTCTGCCTGCACCATCTCACCCTCTGCCAGCACCATCTCCCCCTCTGCCTGCACCATCTCCCCCTCTGCCGGCACCATCTCACCCTCTGCCTGCACCATCTCCCTCTGTGCCTGCACCATCCCTCCCTCTGCCTGCACCATCTCACCCTCTGCCTGCACAATCTCTTAGCGCACATATGTGCAAATGTTTGTGCAGACGCACGTTGTTCATGACACGCCCCAGGTGTCTGCTTAAACCTGCGGGTCCTGTGTCGCTTGGCTTGTATCAGGTCACTTGCTTGACTCAGAGTTTCTGTAAAATCCCTAATGTTGGCATTATTTGTTCATTCGTATGCACATACTGAATTAATGGATACAACTAATCTGTACGACCGAGCGGGATCAGTAATATATTTATTTATTCAAAGGTGAATGGCTTTTGGAAAGGCTTTCGAAACTGAGCGCCTGCTTGGCTTATTTTGGCATTTTACGTCTCATAGCGGTCGCTTTTTGAAAGAACAAAACATTACTCATTACTCATTACAGATGGTGTCACCCCATGTGAGGGTGTCACCCGGTGCGGTCTGCACCCCCGCACCCCCCCCAGTGACGCAACTGCCGCTAAATGCCATTAAGACGCATAGCAAAGCGTGTCACTGTGGCAGTGAAGACAGACTGCAGTAATAATTGCCCAAGTAATTAATGTATAATTTGGCAAAAAGTAGTTGGCAAAAATGCCTTAAAAAATTTATACACTCACAGGCCATTTACGATCATACAGTGAATGGCAGCTTGTCGGTAGTGTATTAATGTGAAGCATTGACTGGAAAAGCTAGTGCAAGTCAAATCTAGACATTATAATTATTAAGCAACAATTACATTTGAATTGTAGAATTTAAACCAACATCATGCACAAAAATCCTGATAACAGTCTATAAGACATTCTACAGTGCAAGTGACAAAATCATAACAAATCTTAGGATACTTAGTGAAGCTAACACAGATATCCTTGTCATGACAGGTTCCTACAATTGAGGCCACGTATCGCTACATAGCACCCTTGAAATACATTGCGCCGTTATGAACGGTCCAACAGGTTCTGACATGGGCACTCAGTGCTACAGAATAAAGCGTTGAGCGGGTCAGATTATTCTAAAGTGAGGCAAGCTATTTGTGCATGGTTCGAGTCTAACTCGTTTAGTCCATTTTTAATAGTGTCCAAACGGGACATCCATTTACTTTCTCTTGTGTTCAAGATCAAACCAATAGTGCCCCCCTCTTGGGCCCAGTGTGGCTTTCTCCAAAACTACCCACTGTAACTCGTCTGGAGTGTGTCCTTTTCTGTGCAATGATCAACTAAGGTTGCCCCTTGCACCCTGTTATGTCCTGCGAAACACTTTCTAGTGTCTCGACAGGCACTGGTTTAGTAACCACTCCCCCAATGGGACTGGGCACACTGCACCCCACACGCATCCCTCACAGGCGTCACGAGTCAATAAAAGGGCCCGGGTGCACGTGCTCGAGGCGAGGTGAACAATGGTAACCACAGTGTCTGTGTCTCTTATCGCTTAGCATGTGGGCCCAGAGCCCACAACATCACACATCCCACAACGTACTCGACTATGATGTTGAAGTATGCGAGCCTTGATGTGTTGCTGTGTCTAGCCCACATAGATTAATTCACACGGGCATGCGATCCCATATATAACATTAGTCGTGTTACAGTTTGTAAAAGAATGTAAATCAATTGTGTGATGCTTATATGTGAATTTCTTAGTTTTTATGGTCGTCTGACAAGCCTTGCATTGTCCACATTTGAAATGTCAGTGTCCTGCTGGTAAGTTCCAAAGTGATTGAAGCGTTGGTGTTGTTGGAGTGTCAAGAAAAGAGCGGACCACATGATCTTTCACGCTCTTTGCTTTCTTAAAAGAGTGCATCGGTGGGTGAAGTTGTTCGATGTCACCCAAAACACCAAATTCCAGTGCTTATTGATCAATTTTTTGATGGCATTACTCCTCGTAGAGAAGGTAGCCACACAAATGGTCCTCTGTAATGAGCCATCCTTTCTGTCTTTAGGTGTTAGTAAAGTTTCTCGAGGGCTTTGCAGCTTGCCAGTGTAATCGACAGTAATTCTGTCACTGTGATCTTGTGTATTTTCTTGTATATATGGCTATATAATAAATGGACAACTGAATTGTTAAGTTGATGGCAAAATGATGCGCCATTATTCAATGTAGAATATGTCAAGTGATTTGCACAGTATTCTTGCTTCACTCACCCCCATTACCCTCACTCAATTCACCGACTCTTCCTAATACTCCTTCTCCCCACTTTTTCTGGGCACCCTCATTAGTATTGAAAAAAAGATTCTGATGTTCAGTGTGATTAAATAACGGAGCTATAGTCTCGTAGGAACTGTGTTTTTGAGATATTTCTGCAATCTTAAGGATTTCTTGCAATGTATATATTTTTAAGTACTGTATGTTGGATTCCGATTGTTTTGGGCTTGTTTTGGATACAAATATAAATATTTGATATTTTTCTATACTGCTGTGGTGAACTTTTGTAGAGTTTTCACTGTATCACTGTTGGTTATGTGTAAATGCTTTACACACTGCCTCTGAGATAAGCCTGACTGCTCATGCCAAGCTACCAAGGGGTTGAGCAGGGGTTATTTTAGGAGAGTAACTCCCTTACCCTGACTAAGAAGAAGGGTCCCTACTTGGACAAAGGTACTTACCTCTGCCAACTAGAGACCCCCATTTCTAACACAGGCGTATTTGCACTATGCTGATGGGGGGCTGGGGATTCCACACCTTGAAAGGCATTACCAGGTGACTCAGTTGTGCTACATGGTAGAATGGTATAGGACCAGCCCTGAGAAACAATGGTGTTTCATCGATCAGGCAGTTGCAGGATTCACATATAGAAGGTACCTTGGTTTCCAAAAGACTCCGCTCACCAGGGGTTTATATTTCACATGTCACTTGAGCCACAGTGGGAGAGCGGGATTGCGTGCAAGAGACACATCGTCTTTCCTCGCATATCTCACCCCTAACTTCATCCAATTGGAAATCCTGATTTCCCTCCAGCGGCAAAGGGAGACTCTTAATTTAAGTAGCAGGAAGTAAATTATAAGAGAGTGGGTGATTTTTTCGATGTAAATGTTTTAATGGTCTTTCCCCAGCTTTGCCTCTAACTACAATCTACCTCCCAATACTTATTGGGCCAATATTTGGCTCTCTGATACTGGATTGTCCAGCCCAATATTCGCCCCCATGCTAGTTGTCCCCTTACAAAGTTGATAAATAGCTTATTACTCATCGGTCTGATAAACGCATCCTCTCAGACATCTTTGCTTTTCTTCTCACTCCCATTGCAAACGCCAAAACCCAGGCACAGGCGAGGTAGGAGGTAGAGTCAGAGCACAGAAGTGTTCCTTAAGATAGCGCACTACTGGAACTATACGATGGGGGCTGTTTATTGCTAGAGACAATGCGTCCAGGTGGGCACTCTTACACATCCATTATTGCAGTGCCCATAAATGCAACAATTTTGGACTGAAGTTCTGGCAACTATTGACGAAATTCTCAACACTGAATTGCCTAGGATTCACAGCTATATATTGGTAGTACTCCCTAGAGCATTGACCTATCCCTTGAAATCACACAGTGGGCGGGCCATTACCTAAATGATTGGAGCAGCTAACCAGGTACTTTTATCCCATTTAGGTACTGATGCTATCCTGACAAAATTAGATTTGCTTCATAAACTATGGGATTTCTTGCTTATGGAAAAGATAACAGCAACAGTCACACATTCTCTCCCAAGGTTTGATAGAACATGGGGTACTAGTATTCGATTCTTAGCAAAAAAATGTATGTAAAAATGAATTTATGGAGCTGATCAGTTCTTTCTACTTTCGTCTAATTCGTCTCACACAATCAACCACTTCCGACGAGCTTCCTCCCCTCTGACGATTTTCTACCCAACCTCTATGCAAAACCCGCTATCCTCTTAAGGGTATTATTTGAAATTGTCAAGTATATGTACTCACTTTTCTTTTGTCTCTATTCTTACCATTTTGTTTATTTCTTCTTCTTTTGTTGATTAATTATATTTTTTTACCCACTGTCCTGCTGGTGTAGGTGAGTTGATGTTGTATTATTCTGCTTTAAAATAATAAAACAGAGTTAATAATGGAACAAAATATGGAACAGTTGGATGATAGAAAAAGATTGTGCTATATTTTAGTTGTATATCATAATTGAGCTGTCCAAGCCAGAAGTACAATAGATAAACCAAGAGCTCAGGATAGAACTGGGTTGGATTGTATTCTTCCTAGATACGTATTTCCTTATAGCTCAGCATACTCTGGTCTCAAAGACAAATTCAAGGTCTCAACAATATGGGGTAACATAGTTTCAGTTTATTTCACACTTTCGTGTCTAAACAAATACAATATAAATCAATATACTACATTGCAAAAAGGAAAATAGGAGAAAAAATACTTTTGAGTAATTGGAAAAAGTCAGGAAAAGAGGGATTTGAAAACAGATTGGGAAAATAAAGATAGTATAAAATAGCATCCAACACAGCTGCAGGTATAAAAGGCTGTTAATCAGGGAAACCTTTGAAATTTTTCTTAAATTCTCTAGAGGTTTAGAGCATGGAGTAGAAATTTCGTTGTTGAGACTTGATATGAAACATAAGCGCACTGTCAATCACACTAGTGTTTTGTTTCTGATAGCCTTGCAAGACTATTCACTTGAAGTTTCGGGAACATTAATGATGACTAAAGTCAAATTGTCATCAGTGATTGCGCATCAATTTAAGTCATCTTACATGGGTTTAAACTTTTTGACTTTCAGAATGTTCCATGTTACCCTTGTTGCTTTTAAGGTGATGGTTGCTGCGGACACAATCAGTTCATTTTTTTTTGGTTCTGAACAATGAAGGTTCTCGGAAGTGACACCTGCCACAGGTGTATGCAATTTTCATTTTGTTTTGCCTCTTTGATGGGATCTTGGACATCAACAACCTCTCTCTGGGTTTGGTGAGATTTACTGCTAGAACTAAGTGATATGAGAACAGGCTCTCTAGGTGTTTCTAGTGCATTTAATTTTTGCTGGAACAGCATCCAATTGTTGATGTAACACAGAATGAGAGAGAATTGTCAGGGATAAGCAATTCATTTTTAATTTCTCCTTCAAATCGGATTAAGGCAAGGACACAACATTTAAGCTTACATTCCTCCTGTAACTCCTCTTGTAATCCAGTTCAATAAACTCTATTTCGGTCAATGTGACCTCAAAAGTACAATCACAATACATACAAGTACATTTAAAAATTACATCAAAAGACAATTACATATAATTAAAAGAGATAAAGAAATCAATATCAACATTGTTGGCGCACATGAAGAATAAGAGGATTCCACACACCGATTAAGAAGGCCTACAATCCTAAATTGAGTCACAACGGAGTGACGAAAGAAACAAAGATCACAGAGGGTTATTCTAGGCTAGAAACAAGGATTCACCTTTGGAAAGCGCATAGTGCGAATAAATAAATAAATAAGTTATATAAAAAGATTCATAAAAAGGATGACCAACATTCTTACAAAAACAGATAATTTAATCCTGACACTGGAATTCCCCAGAACTACAGGTACTTCTAAACAAACGTTTTTACAAAAATTGTAGAAGTAGGCTAACAAATTACAGTTTTCCTGTAGCATAACTGTGGTGCCAGTGAATAGACTCACTTTGGTCTAAACAAAATAACAAGACCAAATTTAAAACTATCAGAGGCAACCACAAAAAGATATTGTTCCCGGCTGTTTAAAGAGAAAAATAAAATTGTCGCTTTTCCATCGTAAGGACATCCTGATACTTATTAGGTTGTTTTTGTAAACATTCCTGCGGGTACACCACATGGAAAATAAGAAACCAGCAACTGAATAAACAATCGGGATACTGGTGTTATGCTTCAGCATCCTGAATGCCTCAGGTTTGGTTCCAAGGTGCCTACAAATCTGCACCAGCCAACGTCTTCCAGGGCAGCTAAAAAACACATGGAGTACTGACTCTTCGGGGCAATCACATGCCGGGCAGTTCAAAACTTGCAGACCCCACCATTTGAATGTAAAACAGCGGAGCGGCAGAACCCCATGCCTGAACTGGAGGTAGAGCTTTCTTGCGGCTGCTGGTTTGATATCATCTAGAGCCGACTCAAAGGAAAACCTATCTTTAATTTCTAGGAATGCTGAGGTAAGTTTGCCTATTCGGGGGCAGCTATAAAGCTGTGCCATTTTATGCTCCTCATAAAGGGCCTTCAGTTGTTTCCTGGGTAATGAGGAACAGGCTGACTCAGGATCAGCCCAAAGTTCCCCCAGCCCCATGCTGATTAGCATGTGTTTAATGTGCATTAGCCATGGCAATTTAACCACATCGCTGCGGCGGCTATTCTGCTGCAGCGCTAAGGGGGCGGGGGGGCCGCGCGGCGGGCGCATGCTGGTGACGGAACCGCTCCGTCACCAGCCGCGGTTGAGCTGTGCTCATGACGGAGCGGTTCCGTCATGGCCCCGTCCCCTCAATAGAACGCACCACGCAGGCGCAAAATCAGCGCCGCCCAGGCGCGGCGGCCGGGCCATGGCGGAACCGCTCCGTCATCAGCACAGCGCCACCGCGGCTGATGACGGAGCAGTTCCGTCATCAGCATGGATAGGGTTAACAGCTCCCCGCAGGTTCATTACTTCTAATAGTTCCTCCCTGAATGATAAAAGTTCTGGGGTAGCTCAGAGGCGACGCCAGTACATTAAGGATTTGAGGTTTGATACTTCTGCGATTGCCATGAGCCCCAAGTCTAATCGGAGCAGAATTAGCGGGGTGCTCCGTGGGAGATTTAGCAGCTGTCTGAGAAAGTTATTCTCTATCTGCGTTAAATTCTCGTGACTAGAGTGGCCCCATAGTTCAGCACCATATAACACCCCTCCCCGAGCTTGAACCTTATACATTTCAATGGCTGAACTGATTTGTTTCTGACTAGATTTACAGAAAACCTTCATGATGTCACCTGATGATTGAGCTAGTTTTAAAGATGATTTTTTGATATGTGCCCCCCCATCCATGGTTTCTGTAATAGTGATGCCAAGATAAACAAAGGAGGAAACTCTTTCTAGGGGTTTGCCATTTAATAAAGGGTTTGGTCGTGTACTATTGAACACCATAAATTTGGTTTTCTGTAGGTTGAAATCTAATCCTCTTCCTCTACAGAATAAATACAATTTATTTAGAACCATCTGTATCCCCATAGGAGATTTAGATACTAATAAAGCATCATCGGCAAACATCATTGCTGGGATGAAACAGGAGGCTAACTTGGGTGCATCAAGGTCTTTTTCAGCTAGCAAAGAGTCTATCAGGTCGTTGATATATAGACTAAAAGGAGTGGGGGCAAGCACACAGCCCTGGCGAACACCACGTTTAATCGGAATGGGTGCAGTTAACTTTCCATCCTTGCCAAACCTGATTTGCGCAAAATTGTCCTCATGGAGCCATTTAATGAGATGGGTTAAATATACTGGAACCCCCATTTCAGGAAGGACTGGCCACAGTTTGTCCCTCGGGACCAAATCAAAGGCTGACCTCAGGTCTACAAATATTAGACAGAGACTCCCACCCTCCAGACACACGTTTTTCCAGTACAACAGTTGTAGTCTGACTACTTGGTCCAGGGTGGAAAATTTTTCTCTGAACCCAGCCTGTAAGGGGGATAATATCTTCTGTTCTTCCATCCATGTTTGTAGCCTGAGCAGCAATATACGCACAACATTTTTTTGAGAGATGTCTATCAGGCTAGTTGGCCTGTAGTTGGATAGTAAGTCTGGTGAACCTTTTTTATAAATCGGAATTATTTCCGCACCAACCCAACTAGGGGGAATCTTCATACCCTGCAGTATGGCGTTAAATAGCACCCAAAAATAAGGGGTCCAGAAAGATGGTTCGCTACAAAAAAGGTCCCCAGGGATCTCACCCAAGCCTGTTGCTTTGCCTGGGGCAATTTTTGCTAAAGCTCCCTTGATTTCATTTAGGCTTATGCTTGTACTAATGCTGTCATCCTGGGGATCATTTGTTTCCCCCAGATTTCGGAGGCAATCAATCCCGAAAGGGGATCATTCAGTTAACGCGCCCAACAACGTTTCTTCCTTGGAATAAAGGGATTCAAAGTGCTCCCGCCAGACCTCTTCATCCAGATTGGGGTCTACCAATGTTTTGGGACCAGAGCTGCCAGTCTTGACGACACCTCAAAAGGTCCTCATATCACTGTCCCCTAGCGCGTTCTCAAACCATTCCACTTTTCCATTTCCCACCCTTTTTTAGCTTCAGAAATGGCCACTTTATATGCCTTCCTTGCAGTTTTAATTTGCGGGCGATCGTTAGCCTTAATAGATGCTACTAACAATATTTTAGCCATACGGCAAAGATCATCATACCGAGGGAGGGGGGCATCCTACTTAGCCGGTTTGTTTTTTTGGGATAGAAAAAGTCTAATGTAACTTCTCCTAATCTAGCGTGATACTTCTCAACCAGCTCTAGATCTATGCCGTTCCCAATATGGGTTTTTTAATTGGAAGCTGTCAAAAGCACCAGGAGTAGGGCTTCATATAGAGTGCTCTTCGCCTATAATTGGAAAGTATCAACCTGGAATCAATAGGATTATCCAAGATTGGGGCGCTCCCTGAATTAAACGCTTTTAGTTCGAGTACTAGCACATGATGATCACTATCAAGCCGTGGAACAAGCTTAAAATCAATCAACCTATCCCAGGATTTAGAGTCAATTATAATATAATCTAATAAAGAACCACAATCTTTTCTATGGAAGGTGTGACTGTTAGATGTATCAGACGAGGTTCTACCATTGCATGCTCTTAAAGAGTGATTCAAAACAAGGCAGTTCATCTGGATCACCAGAGGGGACAATTTTTTAACTAGTGGGCATCTAGTCTCCGGGATTGCCCAGAAGTTGTCCTCGTCATATAGGCTATCCAGGAGCATTCCCTCCAGAGGCTCAAACTGACAGTTGAAGTCCCCTCCAAGGATCACCATATGATTATCAGCAATGGTACCTAAGAACGTAGCCAATTCTTCCAACGTGGTAGACTCTTTTCCAAGGACTGTAGGTCTAGAATATACATTTAAAAGAACTACAAAAATCTTTAATGGGAACTGCAGTATGACACATAATATATCGTTAGAGCCTGTGTCATCCATTCCTAAGTGGACTCCCACCCATGTACTAAGGCCTCCAGATGGTCTCCCTTTACCCCCAAATGTTGCAGGAATGCTGAAAGAGGCAAAACCCGACTTAAGAACCTCCCCTCTTGCCCATGTTTCCTGGAACATGCAGATCTCAAATTGGCTAATAAAAGAGTCCCAGTCAGGTTCATCTAACTTATTAATCAGACCCGCAATGTTCCATGATAAAACCCTTGTTTTGGGAAAATTGAGGGGATTCTGTTTCTGAGCCACTAAAGGGGGTAAATGCAGTGGAACCTTTGTCTTTCCATTATCATCCTCAAGATTTGACCCTGCGGATAAACTGTATTTGGGATTATCAATCAGAGCCGAGTCACCGCCTTTGTGGGTATAACCTAGGAAGCCGCTCATGCTCTCACCGGTTGGGCCATCCCCACGTGGAAGACAAGGCCCTGTAACATTAGCCTGGGTCAGAGTTTCTGTTTGTAAAGGGCATGTTTGTGCCTTAATATTGGAGGGATTTTCCTTTAGTCAGTCTACTCCATCTAGGCAGCTAAACCTATATCCAGTGGGAATATTAAAAATAAATTGCTTTTGCCAATGCTGGTCTGGACGGGGCAACACACAATTGTTGGGGTCAGGTCTCCAGCCCTGCTCCGGATGCCAGGTGTCATGGTAGGGTCTGTTGGAGGGATAGAAACAACCTAATGGAAGTGATTGGATACCACCCTATTCCTCCCATCCTCTCTAGCTAAAACTCTTTGGGTCATCCACGGATTTCTATGCAATCCACATGCTCATAGCTAAAATGGCTATGGTTTACAAGCCAAAGGACACATTTGTTCCTTAACTCTTGTGGGGGATTCAGATTGGCCCCTTCTACGTTCAGGAATAACTGCAAGAATGAGAACATATGGGGCTGATGCAGGAGGTAAATTTATGACTGGGGGGGGGGTAGAAGTGATTATTGCTTTTTATGTTTGTGGAAGCACTGCCCCCGCCTGCCTGGTGTTTGATTGTAATTCCCCTATGGAATTAGGCAATGTGGGTGGACGGTTTGCTAAGTTGACAGTGACCGGAAATGGCCTTACCACACTATCTCTATTGGCCTCTGAAGCCTGTAACTCCCCTTTTGATTTTGGTGGCGGGGCTTGTTCAATGGGGGTTGGGCGGGGGTTGGCCAATACATTGCTTGTGGTGGTCTGGACTTGTGTCCTGCTATCATGACCAGCAGTACAGTCAATTGTCCCGGTTATTAAAAATTGCAGTCAACCCATCCATCTCTAAGGGTCTAAGTTCATCCTTGACTATATCCCTCATTTGTATCTGAAGAACCACCACCAACTTTGTAACCCACACTGGCTGATCACTTATGGTTTCTATACTCTCTTCTGGATTCCCCCTAACAGAGTTTCCGTTATCGAGAGTTTAACCCTTAGGCTTTTTCCTTCTTACAATCGCTTTCGCCTTGGGTTTTGGCTTGGGTTTGCCTTTTCTTTCCGATTGGTTTGGTGTAATGACCCTAGGTGACTCAGGACTAGCTACTTCAGTAATTGAAGGTTGGTCACTAGAGAACTCTGTTACTGGCACCCCTGTGATTGGTGACAAACTAGGGTCGATCAGTGCTATTTCTAGATTTGGAGTCAGAGACAGTCATCTCTCAGTCTGCTCAATTTCAGTAGCCACTGCTCCCAGAGCTTTATCCAACATCCTATCTATAGAAGTAGGTTTGGTGTTTTATTTAGGCAAGGCTAGGGTCTGTTTCTTCTCAACACATGCCTGTTTCCCCATTTTACAGTATCTTGGGTTGAACTCTCACATTAGTTCTTAGGTTTGGGTTTTGAGTGGACAGTGAGAGAAATTAAAATAAAACCACCACTACCAGGCACTGTAGAATATACACTACTACATATATGCCTAATAGGTGGGCCAGTACTAGAGAGCACTATCTAAAGGAACCAACTAAACAAAAGAGGTTCTACACAGTCATAGTTCCTCAATATTATCAATTCGCAGTCATTTGTAGTACACAGTGCGCCAACTGGATACCAGTAAAGAAAGGGACAAATCTGAATATTTATCAGTCCGAGTAACAGATCTACAGTACCTTAATTTCAGGACTCCGTGTTTAGGTGTTAGAGAGCTGGCCCAGCCCAGCCCAGCCTCTTCCGGTCTCTGACAGGCACGGACGGGCCCGCCCTTCGCCCGGGCAGGGCCGCAGTGCCACTATGGTCTCTGGGATGTGTAGTCCCGGCACAATAAGGCTGCCCAAATGACTCTCCGGCGGTGGGCAGCAAGAAAGCGGCATCACCGCTGGTCAGCGCAACACAAGGTGCCCGAATGACACCTCCGGTAAGTGGGCACAGGATTGAAGGGACTCCCGCGCTGCGGGAGCCCAGCGTCAATTTTAAGCACCTCCTGGCGCAATGTCATTGCATGTGCGGCGTTCCCTGGTGGTGCAGCTATGGTCTCTGGGATGTGTAGTCCTGGCACAACAAGGCTGCCCAAATGACTTTCTCGGCGGTGGGCGGCAAGAAAGCGGCATCTCCGCTGGTCAGCGCAACACAAGGTGCCCAAATGACACCTTCAGTAAGGGGGCACAGGATTGAAGGTACTCCCGCACTGCAGGAGCCCTGCGTCGATTTTAAGCGCCTCTTGGCGCAATGGCGTTGCGTCGGCGGCGTTCCCTGGCGGTGCCGCTATGGTCTCTGGGATGTGTAATCCCGGCACAACAAGGCTGCCCAAATGACTCTCTCGGCGGTTGGCGGCAAGAAAGCGGCATCACCGCTGGTCAGCGCAACACAAGGCGCCCGAATGACACCTCCGGTAAGTGGACACAGGATTGAAGGGACTCCCGCATTGCAGGAACCCTGCGTTGATTTTAAGCGCCTCTTGGCACAATGGCATTCGTGGGCGGTGTTCCCTGGCGGTGCCGCTATGGTCTCTGGGATGTGTAATCCTGGCACAACAAGGCTGCCCAAATTACTCTTTCGGCGGTGGGCGGCACGAAAGCAGCATCTCCGCTGGTCAGCGCAACACAAGGCGCCCGAATGACACCTCCTGTAAGTGGGCACAGGATTGAAGGGACTCCCACGCTGCAGGAGCCCTGCGTCGATTTTAAGCGCCTCCTGGCGCAATGGCGTTGCGTGGGCGGCGTTCCCTGGTGGTGCCGCTATGGTCTCTAGGATGTGTAGTCCCGGCACAACAAGGCTGCCCAAATGACTCACTTGGCGGTGGGCGGCAAGAAAGCAGCATCTCCGCTGGTCAGCGCAACACAAGGTGCCCGAATGACACCTCCAGTAAGTGGGCACGATGGAACAAGCCCTGCATCGATTTTAAGCACCTCCTGGCGCAATGGCGTTGCGTGGGCGGCGTTCCCAGGTGGTGCCGCTATGGTCTCTGGGATGTGTAGTCCCGGCACAACAAGGCTGCCCAAATGACTCTTTCGTCGGTGGGCGGCAAGAAAGCGGCATCTCTGCTGGTCAGGGCAACACAAGGCACCCGAATGACACCTCCGGTAAGTGGGCACAGGATTGAAGGGACTCCCCTCTTGTAATCAATATCTTTCCTTTTTCTTGTTCATCACTACCACCATGACTCCATAGGACTAATCACCAAAATAGATAAAATTGATGGATGGATTAATGTGAGACTAGGCAGTTTGTAGTATTGAACTATTACTAAAAAAAAAATTTAAATTGTCTTTCTCAGCATGGTTGCATCTGAATTGGCTTTAGGTGCTGGGATTTTGTTGTAGAAAGAATGTGAATTAAATCCATTGGCAAGGAGATACATTGTAGCAGGAAAAAGCTTTGGAGGAGGCATGCTTCCAGCCCCTTCCACATTGGACTCCTTCAGTGACTCTATATTTTGGCCCACCAATAGATAATGTGTGTGATTAACTTTGGAAGGTTTGTTTGGTAGTTGCTCCACTTTTTAGGCGTCTAACCACATTCACATTGTGCCATATCACTGTCTTTGATCACCTGCTATCTATATTGATCCAGGTGAAGATAAGATGGAGTTTTGAGACAAACATTCAGCAACATAAGGTGATATTTGATTAGTGTTACCATTTATTAGTTTGTGCATCTGTGTGTGGTTTGTTGAAGTGGATTTTTCTGCATCCCATGCCTGTTCTTTTGTTAATCTTTTCTGTGTGAAATTGTTCTTTTGCATGTCCCACCCAATCTCTGATTTGGAAAAGTGACTGTGGAAGTTGATGTAAAATCAGTACAAGAGATTCTTTGCAAGGAATGGGCCTTTATAGTTTGTTGGAAGGTGGTTTATTAGTAGATTCGGGTAAGTACCTACAGTTAGCAATAGCACCACAATCACAAATATGGTCTAGTGCGATCTCAAATAAATCAATCATTGCTTAACCCTTGGTAGCTGGGCTGGTGAGTAGTTAGGCGTAATTAGGAGACAGGTGAGTAAAGCATTCAATGTCACCAAAACAGTAAATAAGTAAAAGACATAACTCAATAAAAATCCAACACCAATTTATAAAAATAAAGAATATTTTTATCTTTGAGATGACACCAAAATGACAGAAATCCAATGGAGAGAACCCAAGACTTTTTAAAGTTTAAATTAAAAAATGTGCTTTCCAGCGCCTGAAAGTAAAGTGCCAAACCTGACTATCTGTTTCACTAGACTGGGACACAGTCAAGCTTCAGGCCAACCCTGATTTAACACAGGTCAGATACAGTGAGTCTATGGGCCCGGTCAAGTGTTTACCTTCTGACTTAGTCACTTTTTTGTATGTTTTCCTCTCAATGTCAAGCAATCAGTTCCTCAAATTTGGATTTTGTTTTGACAACGATGACCTAATGCATTGTGGTGCCTCGCTATGTCCTGGAGGTATTTGTCTTCATTGTCGACGGGAAGGAGCTCCGGAGATTTCAGCAGGGAAAACCTGCACGATCAAGCCGAGCCACATTTCAATGTCGCCAGCTTGACTCTCATCTTCGATGCCGGTCTTCCTCTTGGAGCTTTTTCACAAAACTTTGTTACAAGCTCCACAAACTTTCAGATGTTCTTCTCTAAAGGCTCCTTGATGATGGAAAGAGTTCCATAGCACCAGCCAAGGGTTCAGAACCTCGGGTTTGCAACTTGAGGTCTGGGACTCCAAGTCCAACAATACACCTGGTCAATCCAAGTAAAATCCACATGAATCTGGTCAGCTGGAGTTGTCCTTGAAGTTGCAGGTGGCTTTGTCCAGTACATTTCTACCTGTTGATTGTCAGGTGAGTCCACTCCTTATATTTCAAGATAAGCAAAGTAATTCTGTTGTGGAGCCTTTAGAGTGCAGCAGGTGCATTACTCCCTTGTGCGAACAAATGGTCCAGCAGGGCAGGTCTTTGCCAGCTTTTTTCAGACAGGGATCCGAGGTGCTATTGCAGATCTCCCATATCTATTCCTAATTATGGGCTGCCAAGAAGGGGTACACCCCAACCAATGGATTTCAAGTTGCCAGCTTTTGCTATGATAACGTCCTGGGATGTGTGGCAAACGTTTGTCCTAGAATGCACATCTCAGCAAAAATCAAAGTGGAGAAAATTTGGAGATCAGGTCTGGCTAACCCAACCCACAGCTGTGGATAACCTTTCCCTACACTCCTCTTCCAGACCCTCTCCTAATCTAATTAGAGGAGCTCCCATCTGGCTGTGGATCAAGGAAGTGGGGGCCGGCCTGGGTCCTGTGAGATCTGGGCTTCTCACTTTGAAGCCCAGTTTGCCTTCCAAGCCCCCTTCCTGTCCATGCTTTATCCAGGAACCAAATCTCCTCCCACCAAATGGATGTATTGTTTCAGCCCCAGGCCTCTTCACATTTAATCAGGGAGCAGCTTGGCTCAGGTGGTCAAAGGCTGGCCAATTAGAAGAGGCTGATACAGGGCTGCTTTAAGTAACTTCAGGAAAGTAAGTTCTAAAACTCCTTTCCTGCAATAGTTAAAAGAAATCTGACCTTGGCAAGCTGTTGGATTGAGTGTAACTATTATTTGAATGCTTTGAATTATGTTTCTAGCTGTTATACCTGGCATCATTGGTGTGGGTTTCCCCTGTATGTTTTCCTTTTGCCTCCTGTGTTTTTGCTGTGTGTTGGACTTCGTTTTGATGCTTTGGGCACTTTGCCACTGCTCTTCAGTGCCAAAGTGCAAGTGCTCTCCTTTGTAAACTGTAGATATGGATTGGTAATTCCATGATTGGCATATTTGATTTACTAGTCCGTCCCTACTACAGTTGACTGTGTGTGTCCAGGGTCTGTAAATCAAATGCAGCTAGTGGGCTGCAGCACTGATTGTGCCACCCACATAAGCAACCTGTAAATATAACTCAGGCCTGCCATTGCAAGAGCCTGTGTGCAGTCTGGTACTGTCATTTCGACCTGGCAAGTACACCCACTTGCTAGGCCCTAACCTTCCCTTTTCTTACATTCTAATCACCCCCAAGGTAGGTATAATAAAGAGGAATCACACGGGATGCAGTTAGAGCAAGAGGTATTTATTACAACCTCATCCAACAGCCAGTACAATTCAACTGTCAGACGTAGAACACAGTGGAACAGAACATAAAGGAGACATAGTTCCACGCTGAGCATTCCAGCAAGGAATCAAGTGACATCATTACAATTCTTCCTCTTGACATTTAAATAAGTAACAACATTGCTGAAACTAAACATAAACTTGCAAGTGCAAAGGCAACCTGTGAACTCTCACACTCCTACGAGAACCGGCAGACTCCAGAACAGGAACAGAAGAATGACCTCCAGAAGAAGACCTGTCATAAATAGAAGAATCACGACCATCAAAGTGCGATACTCGACTGTAGTTCCATATACGACCATCCTCTGTCTTTACAGCATTTTTGAAAAGTTTCACAATGGTTCTAGGAGCAGAAAACTTAGACCAATTTTGACAACCAACAGGAGCTTTTATATTAATTTTCTCCCCAACATTAAATTCCGTGACCTTGGCAGACTTCCTCTTGTCAACATACACCTTTCTTTTCATTTGCAGAGATAATTACTTATCCCTCCAAGCTGCAATTTCATTGTTTTTTACACCTTTGTCAGACGCCATCCAAGCAGGGCACAAACAAGTGTTAGGAGCTCTACCCTTGAAAAGTTCAATCGGAGTTTTACCCGTAGATGAATGCGGGGTGAATCTGTAAGCAGTAATCCTGTTCTGTAACTCCCTCCTCCAATCCAAACAATTAACCTTTGCCAACTGAATACTCTCCTTAAGTGTACTGTTAAACCTCTCCAAAGCACCATTTGCCTGAGGATGATATAATTAACTTTTTTTATGTACAACACCACACTTGATAAGATAGTCCTCCATGACACTTGAACAAAATTGAGGACCATTGTCTGAAAGGATTGAGTTAGGAAAACTCTCCCTTTTGAACACAGAATCCAAGAAAGTAATCACAGATTGACTTGTGACCTCCCTTACCAAACTTGCTTCCACCCAACGAGAATATAGATCTAGCAAAACCAACAAGTAAGGGGTCTGTCTCCCACCATGTAACGGACCCACAATATCAATTGCCAATTCATCCCAGGGAGATCTAGGCAGTTTTCTACATACCATGGGAGGGCTTCTTGTTTTAAGCACTTTGTCACTGATCTGGCAAGGAGTACACTCCCTTACTAAACGTTCCACCATTAGATCCAAACCAGGCCACCAAAATTTCTGTCGGATGCGTTCTTTTGTCTTAGAGATGCCCATATGACCTTCATGGGCCATGTTCACAATAACATTCCTAAGATTCAAAGGCGGAATCGATCTAGATCCTCTCATAAGTAAGCCATCAACAACAGCTAATTCATTTGCCACCAAAGACCATGGTTTGTTAAGAGAGGTAGACTTGTTCTGATGTAAAAGGCTGAAAACATTCATCATTTCATTACCTTTACCCAACTCATCCTTCCATTCATCTTCCTTTACAGCTCCCAATGTAACATCACAAACACTTAAATCACATTCAAGATCCTCTAGATCACCAACATCTTGACCATCAACCTCGTCTACGACATTCACCAATCTAGACAAACAATCCGCCGAAACATTAATTTTCCCTGGAATGTACTCAAACTTAAAGTCATACTCTTGCAAGGAGATGACCCACCTTCTTATTCTTGAAGATATAGAATCCAAACCCTTCCTTTCAAATATTTCCTTAAGAGGTTTACGATCAGATCTAACAGTAAATGATGAACCCGACACAAACTTCCTGAATTTGTTAACAGACCAGAAAATCGCCAAGGCTTCTTTTTCAATGACCGAATAATTTAGCTCAGCCCCTTTCAAACACCTCGAAGCACAGGCAATCAATTCTTCACGACCATTCCTCAACTGAATTAAAAGAGAACCTAGACCTTTATTACTCGCATCAGTCACAATGAAAGTGGGATCTCCAGGTACAAATGCCTGTAAGTTTGGTGCATTTCTAAGATCACACTTCACTTGTTTGAACTCCAAACTGCATTCATCAGACCACACAAACTCCGAGTTTTTGCACATAAGCTTCCTCAAATGTACAGTTTTATCAGCAAAATTTCTCACAAATTTATTATAGAACTCCGCCATTCCCAAAAATGAGGAGACTTCTTCTTTTGAGGAAGGTTCCTTTAACATTTCAATTGTGTCAACTAACTCCTTCTTTGGTCTGATACCAAGTCTTGAAATATGATGACCCAGGTAATCAAGCTCTGTGACACCAAATTTACATTTGCTTCTACGTAAAGACAAACCCGCATCCAACATTCTTTTTAGTACAGTATGAACTCTCACATCATGTTCATTTACATCCTTCCCACAAACCAACACATCATCTTGGTAACATCTAACCCCAGGTATCCCTTTAAATAAGTCTTCCATAATCCTTTGAAAAACTGAGGCCGCTGACACCAGACCAAAAGGCATTCTCAGAAACTTAAATGCCCCCAATGGAGTACTGAAAGATGTTAACTCTTGACACTCTTCACTCAAAGGAACCTGGTGATAAGCTGAAGCCATGTCTAAGATGGTGAAGTAGCATGCACCGTCAAGTGTAGAAACTAGTTCCTCTATGTTTGGAAGAGGGAATTTGTCAATTATCACTCTATTCAGTGCACGAAGGTCCACACATAAGCAAATCTCATTATTGGGTTTGCGAGCTATCACAATTGGGGCGAGCCACTCTGTCGCCTCAACAGATTGTATTACACCAGTGGACAACAATTTTTCTATTTCCTCTTTTACAGCTTCTTGTACACAAATTGGAATACGTCTAACCCTTGCCGCAACAGGAGTTGCACCAAGCTTTAACTTTATAAGGTGATTATAACCTTTTAAACATCCTAAATTTTCAGAAAACAACTCACCAAACTCTTTTACAAACTTGTTTTCATCCCCTTCAACAGATTGAACTTGCACAGAAGGATGTCCATTTGGATTGAGAATGACACCTAAACGTGCCTGATGTGACCAGCTTAACAAACTGTCACCACGTTCAGCCACATAAATTTTTGTGTCAGTAAATCTCCCTTTAAACTCAATACAATCTTCAAAGTAACCCAACAATTTAATGGGTAACTCATTGTATCCTCTCGGGTTAATGTCTGGTTTCAGAAGAGACGTTTTCCCTTTAAAGTTTTTAATGTAAACATCCTTTGCAACAAACGTGATATGAGAACACGAATCAAATTTCATCTTGACACTTACATCCCCCACTAAAACCCAATCTGTAGGATGCTCCACATCATTTTCACTTACTTGAAAACTAATTAATTTAGTCTCAGTCCTAGAATCTCTCCTGTTCCTTAATCTACAATTTTTCCCAATGTGACCCTTTTTGCCACAAACATTGCAACTAAACCTATTCGCAGGACACTCCTTTGCATTAGCCATGTGCCCAAATCTTCCACACCTATAACAATTGCCTTGGAAAGGTGTAGCACATTTTCTTGCAGGCTGTGACTTCACAGTACTATTTTCTTCCTCAGTAGTATTCCCACGCACAGGTTCTTCACTCTTTTTATTCACATCTTTCTGAACCACCTGACACTCAACTTCTTGCACCTTACTACTGGTAGAATCATCTTTACCCACTTTGCTCAGTTCACCAACACACTTTAACATGTGCTCAACCCTTTTTGCGATACTAATTACTTCATCCAAAGGTGGTTCGTCCTTAAGCCAGAGCTCCTCCCTGATCTTATCACTTCCACACCTCAAAACAAATTGATCTCAAACTCTTTCTTCCACCAACCCACCAAATTTACAACTTGACGCTAATTTCCGTGACGAGGTTATGAATTCCTCAACACTTTCCTCCTTCCCTTGTTCACGCAGACCAAAATAATACCTCTCCATAATAGTGCTTACCTTGGGTAGGTAGTGTAAATCTAATTGTCTTACACATACTTCATACTCATTCAAACCCCTCTGATCAGTTTGCGTAAGAAGCGGTACATTTTCCAACACCTCCTGTCCTTCACCCCCTAAACAGTGCATCAACAATGCATGTTTTCTTTCCCCACTCAAGTTAGCACCACAAACCCTTGCATAGTTCTCAAAGATTTTTTTCCACTTTTTCCACTTAACTGAAGGTTCACCGGGATCTGATCAAAAAAACGGTGGTGCTGTAACATTCTGCATGGCAGTAGTACACAAATTACAATTTTCCAAGTCCATCAAGGGGACCGCCTAAAAGCTGTGGAAAACTTGGCACCACACACCAGGCAAGACGAAGAGCAAAGCATATTAAAAATAATCAAGAAAAGTAGGCAAGAAAGCGCCCCTGGTCCAAACGGCGTTCCGCAAGCCATTTACAAGGAAGACCCACAGTACTGGGCCAGTAAATTCGATTTGCTCTTTCGAACAGTAAAGAACACAGGTGGTATCCCTGAGAGCTGGAGGGGGGCGATCATAACTCCAATCTATAAAGGTGGAGACCGTAAAGATCCAAATAACTACCGTTTGATCGCCCTCATCGACGCTGAAGCAAAATACTACGCGTCAATGATACTAGCAGACCTGACCCAATGGTCAGATAAGAACAATAAAATACCACTGAATCAGTCTGGGTTCCGCCGTGGCATGGGAACAATGACGAATGCTATGGCCCTATGCCTGATCGCAGAGAAAAGCCTACAGAACCGCCAGGAGCTCTACACCTGTTTTGTGGACTTCAAGGTGGCATTTGACCGCGTCAACAGGCAATTGCTATGGGCAAAACTAAAAAAACTGGGCCTACCGGACTCTATTCTCTTGCCCATCATTAACCTGTACACTGACACCTGGATGCAGGTAAAAATTGACAACGGGCACTGCCTAACCCGGAAGATCAACACTGCCGATGGTCTAAAGCAAGGATGTGTTTTGGCCCCACATCTATTTAATCTATTTATGGGTGATCTGACAGAAAGCCTGGACAAGGTCAACGCACATCCTCCCCGGTTAAGTAGCCTCCGTGTAACGCACTTATCATACGCGGACGACGTGGTATTGCTGAGCCAAACAAAAATTGGCCTCCAACGCCTACTGCATGACATGTCCGTCTACACAAAAAAGAACCTGTTAACCATAAACATCAGGAAAACAAAGGTAATGCTCATAACGCGACGACGCAAAACTTCACCAAACTTCCGAATAAACAATGATCAACTGGAAGTGGTAAACAGCTACAAGTACCTGGGGGTACATTTAGACAACCGCCTCAATTTCCAAGTGCATTTTAAGGACATGGAAAAAAAAGGGTCCACCTTACTGCACGCTTTCACTAGTTTGGCAGCAGAGCTAAAAGGTCCTCTTGTCTCCCCCTTGCTAACCGCAATGAAATCAAAGCTGTTACCCACAATAGCATATGGGAGTGTATTACATCATGGGAAAAGTGCTACTCTCATAGACAAAATACAAACTAAAGTCTATAAACGGGTCTTTTCCCTACCGAACAGCTCCTCACCAGCGCAAGTAAGACTTGAATTTGGATTACAATCACAAGTACTACTGAAAAAATATGAGGCTATCAAATTCTGGTACAACGTTTGGAGGAACAAGGAGAACAAAATGAATGGGGCATTGTGGGAAGCAATCCACACAAACCCGAGCTCTGAGCACGCAAAGTACCTAAAAACTCTCACTGGATACAACCGAGCTGGGACCACTGTGGGGAACAAAACTGCCAGTTTCTTCGTTCAAACAAGCGGTCGTGAGGATCGCCAAGAAACACTCGCTTCTCAACGATAAAATAACCTTCAGCGCCCGGACCCACGCCTGGATGACCATCAAATCATACATAAAGCCCATACCAGCAGCTTATTTTGACATGGCCTTCTCATTCTTTATCAAATGTAAATTTCTTCAATTAAGGCTGGGTAACCTCCCGACAAGATTTGATCAACCAAAATGGAAACCACAAGAATCAACGGAATGTGACCTTTGTGGCGCAGGTAAACAAGACATTATTCATATAGTTTGCATCTGTCCGGCTATGTATCAAGGTCGGCGGTATTGGTTAAAGGACAAGCTCAACGAGCAAGGAGTTCGTACCTGCCGGACTGCGATAATCCAAATCTTATGCACTGCGGATCCTCAACTGATTTGTAGATCAGTTAAATTCCTGGACAGTTTCGTGAAAAAACAAGACCTATTGTCACAGGTCCGACCTTCATCTTGACTTAAGAACCCTGTTTCCAAAGACAATTTGTGTCTTGAATAATTTCACTGAAACTCACGTCAGTCTTTTGGACACTTAGAATACATACTTTTTCTCTTTTTATATACTTAAATGTTCATTTTAAACATTGTGGAATTGTATATATTGTAATGGTTTTAATTAACCAACAATAAAGAACTACTTTACTTTAAGTCAATTTGACTTTCTTGAGCAACACCCGTCACAGTTTTTCCCAAATATATATTTTACACCATTTTACCAGAAGAAATGAGGTAGATGTGCCCTTTCGCCTAAAGAAAAGAGTCTGTTTGTATTGTGGCGGCCATCTTGGAAGAGTGTGAAACAAGAGAGAGATAAAAGAAGCTCAACTTTCTGGAGAAAGAAGCCTGAGCGTTTTGTGGCGGCCATCTTAAGCCTGGTTCGAGGTCTCTGGCTGAAAACAAGCTCAAATTTCTCTGGAAAAGGAAGGACAGTGTGTGACGTGAGTGTGGACGTCGGACAGCGGCCATTTTGGGTGTAAAAAAAAAAGTTTGTTTTTATTTTACAGACAGCTGAACTTAATTCAGGTTATCCACGTTGAACCCCTGTCGGCAGGGTGCAGGGTATGTGAAAGGTAGGACATGCCCTGGTGTGTGTGGCATGTCCTGATAGTGAAATACTGCCAAATTTGTTGTTCACTATTGCAAGGCTATCTGTTCCCTTGGGATAGAATTGGGAGTTTGCTTATTGTGAGAAGTTAGCCTGGCATATTATGTTCACTATTGTAGTGGGCACCTTGCACCAGTCTAAACGACCCTTATTGATGGTAGTTGTAAAGTCAACCTTATAGACAAGCTATCCTAGTGGTAGCATGGACCAGCAGTCATAGGCTAAGATTTCAGAGAGCATGTAAAACAAGCTGTTTTACCAATTATAATCCCTTGAATACCAAACGAAAGGACACCACAGAAGGTATATATCAAATATATATGTATTTATTTCTAACACAACCCCTCTGCACTCTTTATGAGGTCAGAGGTAAAAGTACATCACACAATACTCAATTAGCATATGATAAGTTGCACAAATACAGTTATGCCCTAGGGGCCTTTCAAACCATATACTAAAGAAGTGGTATAAGAACCACAACAGAAACAGGGAGTAGGCCTAGGGCCTAGGGAATCGCTGGGGCTACACTAAACAACCATAGGTTAGGAAGTAGGAGGCCCACGGGAAACACGTGCAGTGTCTAAACTCAGTCGCGAGTTACCACTGACTTATAATGGAGAACGTAAAAGTTACAAAGTTACTGTTTAAGGGCACTTCCGGATGGACTACAACAAAACCCCTTTAGACTAGGACACTTCAAGAGTCAAGACCCATGGGAGCACCGGAGTACTTGTGTTACATAAAGCCAAGCACTCTGCCTCCAGGATTGTCGAGGTCTACCATAAGAGTGACTTATAGGTGCATATGTGTCTATATATATGGGTAGATATAGGTATACTATATCTAAGTAAGGGGTGATTACACCACCTAACCCAAGCTGAGTGATCAGCCTGTGGTGTCAGTTTGGATGGCCAGCCAGGGGTGGCATAATACATGCTGCAGGCCCTGGTAGGCCTTGGATGCACCTATGCCTTGGGTACCTATGGTACACTATACAGGGGCTCACAAAGGTTACCCAATACCCAATCAGGTATGTACCTAAAGTACATTGTATCAATTTAGAGAGAGAACAGCTGGGCTGTGGGTCTGATTAGCAGGCCCACAGCCACACTAAAGTCGAAAAACCAGAAAATCACAGCAAAAAGTGGGGGTGACCATAGGAAGCAGACCCTACTCTCCTACACTTATATTATCTTAGAAACATGACTACCCCTGGAAACAAGGTAGGAAAATAAAGTGTAGTATGCCTGAACTCTTTTAGTGGGGGTGATTTTTACATTCAGTGTTTGAAAATACCACTTTTAGAAAGTGGGTATTTTCTTGCTTAGCCATTCAGTGTGTCTCTGTCGGGTTTGTGTATTGTATTTCTGGGTTTGGAGTATCAGGGGCTGGGGAGGAGCAGTAGATCTAGATAGCCTGATGGAATCAGTGCTGGGCTGAATAGACCTGGGATGCATTTAGGGTAGAGGAAGGAGATTTCCTTTTACCTGAATGAGCCTGGTCTGCCGCCCACAAAGTTGTCTCCACCTCCTGCTAAGAAGCTGCATCAGAGAGGACAGAACGGGTGCTGACCAAGCACAAGGCTTCTCTGCCATCAGAGAACCGAGGATTTTGTGGTATAAATATTAGGGCCCAGACCCAATAACTTTGGAAAACTTCTGGGAATCAAAAGGAACCTTTGCCAAGGAGCAGAGCAGAGAAGCTGAGCAGGAATACTGCCCCTGTGCTGTTGGCTGTCTGGGATTGGCCAGCAGTGGCTACTTGCTGCCAAGGAAAGGAGAAAAGACTTTGCTCTTTGCTGTGTTCCCTGCTTGAGGAAGATCTCCAAGGTTTTGAAACTAAACTTGCCTCCTGTTCTGAAGTCTCATGGGCACAAAGACTTCACCACCAGCTCCCCTGATCTACCTTGCTGGGAGTTCTGACCTTCAAGACGGTGCCTGCGGTTGTTTTAGACCTCTAGAGACTGTTTTCCATTGGCAGCTGGAAATTCAATGCAGCACAGAGAAGCGTGACGCATCTGTACCTGTTTCTGGTGCATCGCTGAAGAAACCGTCCCAGCACCAGTCATGGCTCGAGTATTTACCGCAAGCCGCATCGAGAGCAACAATCTCCGAAGTCCGAGATCACTGCACCTATTCCGACGCAAGCCCTGCTGTGCAGCTGCAAGAATCCACGCATTGTCCCAGATCATCGCATCGCATTGAGGCGCCAAGTCTGTCGCATCATTGGGAAAAGCAGTAACAAACCAACGCATCACCTTTCCACGCAGTAAGAAACTGACGCATCACCTCCTCACCGGTAGGGAACCGATGCATCACCTACCCCGTGCAGCAGTAAGGAACCAAAGCATCACCTCCTCGGAGCAAGGAACTGACGATTCAACTTCCCTGAGTGTAAGGAACCGATGCATCACCTTCCCTGTGGCCCATTTTGTTCGTTTGCATGATGCATCCACTGTACTTTGTGTGAAAAGTGTCGCTTCTGCAGTTTGTTTTGAACAGAACTATTCTTACCATCTGAAAGTCATATTGTTATTACTGTATTGTGGATTTTTGTTGTTTGGTCTTGTTTTAGTTTATATAAAGATTTCCTTTTTTTTTTAAACTGGTGTGGTGTTGATACAAAGTGTTTTCACTGTATTACTGTATGTGCTCACAAATGCTTTACACACTGCCTCTGAGATAAGCCTGCCTGCTCCTACCAAGCTACCAAGGGGGTGATCTGGGGTTATTTTAGCAGTGTATCCTCCTTATCCTGACTAGAAGCAAGGGTCCCTATTTGGACAAAGGTACCTACCTCTGCCAACTAGAGACCCCCTTTTCTAACACTAGCTCACTTCTTTACCACTTTAGCCTGTTGAAAACAGCACTACAATAGGGAAAAATGGCTTTGGCTGTTCTTTCCTCACTAGGATATATAAAACATTTTTTATAATGTCCCTGCTTTTTACAACAAGGCATCCTACCTTTGGGTTACCTAGGGCAGACCTTAAGGGTGACTTCTATTTAATAATAAGGTCGTTTTAAACTTAGAAAGTACGTTAAATTTCAAATTCGAATTTGGACACAACTTTATTTTAAAACCAGCCTACAAGGCAGGGCCGGCTTTAAAATGATACTGGCCACCACAGCAGTGCACACTCACTTGTATTAACTTCATTGGGGTCTCTAAACCTGCATGCCCTACCAAATACTAGGGGCTTACAGGTAGGTAGCCTAAACCAATAGTAACTATACCAATTTGCATATACTTTTTAAATAGAGCACTGGACTTGGGCGTGGTCAGCAGAAACCAGGCCACATTCAGAGTCAATAATCACCAGTATCAGTCGAAATATGGGGGTGAGCATGGCAAAAAGGATGCTTTTCCTACATAGTATTGCTTATTTTTCTTTCTAGTTTACGCCTCCTTTCAAAAAAGGATGCTCAGCTAAAAAGCTCTTTTAATCACGCAATGACCTAAGTCTTACACAAGCGGCCTTAGAGGAAAACAAAAGATTCTAAGTGCTTGAAGAAGGAAGAATGCACAATACGTTCTGGGCGTTTTAAAATTGGAACACATCCTACTGATGTAATTTCCAGCCACCATTGTCACTCACTGTTAAACTTCACTGTTGTGTGAATTCTTTGTATTATTGGAAATGCAGAATCACACACCAGTCTAAGTTGGAGGCCAGGTGCACTAACTTCTCCGAGACAGGCTGAGGTTGCTCTTGTGGTGCACAATATATTAGAGTGTGAGGAGTTGAAAAGGTTTATATCAGGCCGCACATGGACATTGAATGTGACATCAGAAATCTAAGGTGCACAGGACTAGCATACCTTGGAACCAATAAAACCCAAGGTAATAAACTATACAGCAATGGATCAGCATATCAGAATATGCTATTATGGGAAAGGACAATAGGGATTCAGCATCCTACACCACCATTTCAAATGCCCAACTCTGCCTGACTCTCTAGACATAGAACGCACATGTGCTGCATCAACATCTCAAAGCAAAATCACACTGAAAATATTAGGAGGTGGGTAAAATGCTCTTAGTAGTGGCAGGCCTCCCCTGGGGATGAACCAGGATGAATTGTAAGTCAGTGGTTGGACAACATCCAATAAGTAATAGATATAAACAGCGGCCAACTGGCTCATGTCAGAATTATAGGAGACCGTTGGAAAGGGCAACTACACAAATAAAAATAGCTCAGAATTGGATGTAGTTTGTGAAACAAATAACTGTGGGGCCTATTCACTAAGAAAAATGTACACATGAGTAATTTTGCTCTTACGCTTTGTAGTAACTTTGCTTCTTTTGATCATTTGCCATTGGTAGGTGTAAAGTTATTACAAAGTGCAGACTTACATGACTTTACCCCCTAAATTGAGGGGGTTTCTACTCACACCTTTTCACATGTAGGCAGAGGTCTCCAACACTGGGGTGGAAATTCCCCATTAGTAAAAAATAGGAAAATTGTAGAAAGTTTATTAAACTGAAAAAGAAATAGTAAAACAAATGAACATGCTAATGGAAAGTAAAGTATATAAATCTAAAATGTGGAAAATATTTAAACATTGACTATGCTGTTAACTTAATTTTTAAATAAATATTTCATTAATTTAAATATGATAAAATACAATATATTTTGGAAATATCTATCAGCTAAATACCTACCTAAAGTAAAATGTTCATATTTATTATGTATTCAAAGTTACTTAAAGTTATGTATAAACTCAACACTAATGTACTTTAAAAAAAATACATTCATTTCTAAATAAAAGGTTTGTTAAAATACACTTTTAATTATTTCCTGTGGGATTCTATCGGAAGTTCCACTGTCAATTATTTTCTATGGGAGGGTATTGCAGGTTCAGTCGTTGGCCATGTGTGGAGCTGGACTTAGTCCAGCTCAGATCTGGAGTACATTTAATATTGTTTTGTGTCCAGATTGTTTGCAGTAACTTTAGAATTGCAGTTTGTGATTAACAATATGCTTACGCTTTTCTGGGTGAGGGCATGCCCCTCTCTAATTCTCCATGAACCCCTCCTTATTCCTCATCAAAACCCCATTTAGTAGTAAGTATGCCCCTTTTTCAAGCCCCCATGTCCCTCTCACATTTACTAGTAAGGAGCTGATTCTGATGTTGTTAGGAAGGCCTCCAGACGGGTTTCAGAACGTGCAAATCCGGAGCCCATGTTTACGAACAAACTGTCCCCTGTTCGGAGCAACCAAGTACGATGCGAAGATCTCGTCCGCATCAACCGAATTGTTTCCAAACCTGCTCCTCTCTGTCTGACTCGTTCGCAGCTGAATTGTCCTGCGCAATGGAGCCGGATTCCGAACGAGCGAGTATGATGCACGATTAGGACAACCGTATCGACTCGGTCTCAGCGAGAAAAAACGGATGTGGGAATCAGACTTTGGGTGGCCATAGCAGGCCCCCCTTCACCCGGGGCCCTCAGAATCGGTCACAGGAGGTGCCCATGGGTCCCTCCGATCCAAACATGTACAGTGTGGCAGGCACCACGGGGTGTCCGCCACAGGGTGTACGCTTTTTCCCACCCACCCCTTTTTGAAATGGGAGCCTGTGTACGCATTCGGTATACAGGCTCCAATAGAGTTCAATGGGAGCCTGACCCAACTGAGACCGTCAACATACAGATGCATCACACTTGTTTGTTGCACTCTCACAACCCAATTAGCTAGGAAAGCCCTCCAGAACTGAATCGTATGGAGGACTTTCCTAGCAAGATCAGAATCGGCCTCTAAGTAGCACACTTACAAACTCCTGTGCTTAATTTGAGGTGATAATTGCCGATGGGGCTGTTGTAGATGATTCTAGGACTCTAGTTAATGTTCCCAATTTCATGCCCTTATGTGGTTATATCAAATCATACCCTTATACAGGCATAAGAATCATACCCATATTAAGACATAGCCAATGCAGTCCAAATACGGCAAGGCTACACCCATAGACTCCTAGAAAGCACAATGTGTTCTTAAACAAACCAAACCTCCAGCAGCCCGGAAATTTCCCCTACTTCTGTATTGATTTGTCCTAGAACTCCTGGAGTCCTGAAAGAACTCCAAGTTCTTAGTGACATCTTATGTCCAACCTTACGTCAAACTCAGCACCTTCCAGGTATAAATATACCAGCATCTGCCTTAAGCAACACACAATGGTTTGGAGCAGATCGGCTATCTACTTGCCCGACGCCCTGCTGATGCAAATGCCGAAGGAAGCCGACCCTCCCTGCTGACGCACTGAAAGAGACGCTGTCTTTTCTCCTGCCGAGAAATCCAGCTCCAGTGTTTCCCGGTCACCCTCGCCAGTTGCTGGGAGATCGAGTCCTGAGAAAGAGATACAAGACCTCCTTCATTCTATAACCAAGGTAGGGAGCTGATTAGACCCACAGAGAATTCTTGATTCAGATTCTTGGCAAAAACTGTAGCTCATCTACTCCTTCCCTGTACTAGGCTTAGGTTAGGTACACTGGGGTAGGCGTATCTTAGAAACACCAGTTGAGTACGTTTAGTCATTTTTTTATCCTTGTATGTATTTTATCCATTTTAAGTATCTTATGGCTCAGAAACCATATACATGCTTTTACAGTATTATTTCATAATACTCATTTTACTGTACGCACTTTACTTTACGACAAGTATTGCAATTGTGGCAATTCACTTCTCTTGCATGAGAAAGTAGACTGCTCAATAAATAACCCTTTTATTGAAAACACCTGTCTCTCTATTTCTCTGCACTCCTGGTGAAACTAAGCATGCAAGATTGACTGAGTGAAATAGCTATCTATTGTTTCCGCGACTCTGGAGATATACTCCTTATTCTGGGGAAGCAAAGTTGTCATGTTTATGCAGTTGTCAGAAACTAATCCCTTCTTGTCTATCCAGGAAAGTTAACACCTTCTTGTTTACTCGAGAAAATTTCTAGTGACCTCTGAGCTAGCTGGCACACATAATTAAGTCTAACATATTCAATAGAGACCTAGTCGACCTCAGTCCTACGTCTAACCTATTGTTTATGTAATTCCAGTGCGCAGAGCCTATTGGGAATATAGGAACTACACTACATGGTGCCCAATATTTGGTAAGGCGATAATTTAACGCTAGATACTAGAGTAACTCAGTCGTGCTTTTTCACACAGACCCCTTTTTTCCGTAAAAACTCCAATAGACGTCTGGAGTGGGTAAAAGGTTAATATCAGCCAGAACTTAGTAGGAAGAGATTCCTATGTATTAGTTTTTGGTTTAGTCAACGTTGAAGGATACAGTGTTCCAAAATATTGTGCACCTACTCTTTGTTTCCTTGAAACTTGCTCTGAAAACTCTCAGTCAGCAAAATGACGGAGAGTGACGACGAAAGAGAGAGAGCTAGAATAGCAACTCAACTATTAGAGGAAGACACAAGTCTTCAGCAAAAAACCCGGATGCAATAATCATCCCGGTAAATGTAAGAAAGAGTGTAACCTACAAACTAATAAATAGTGCTGTACCATCGAGAGGTGGTACATTCATATTTGTTGTTGAGGCACATGAATATCGGCAGACAGAGGTATTCTATTCTTGGATAATCTTTCCAGCAGCAAATGCTGTAACACACGAGTTCCACTACTACAAAGTAGGGGAACCTCCAGCGGAATACATTCCTTTTGAGGACGTTGAAATTCCACTAACTTACCAAGAGCATGAGCTCTGGTTCAATGGCACCCTTAAACATTAAAATCACATTACCAGGCTCGGTCTACTAGGTAGACCAGGAGCCACATGGCCGGTTCTATCCAGCTATACACCACATCCTGACATTAAAGAAATGTCAGACAGAAAACTTTTAGTTCAACTAAAACAATTAATTAAAATACATAGACAATTGGTACAATATGTCATGCGGACTTTAACAGTCCAACCTGCGGTAAAAATTCCACAGCACACCCCTCACCAGGGGAACACCAATAAAATTACACCACAGACCATACAATCAGTCATTGGTAAATTACCCGCAAAACGGGAACACATTTCGTTCTGGTTAGCTCAAAAAATTACTCAAATAGAGGCAGTATTTCCTGATATTACCCCTCACGAAAAACACAGAATTCTGACAATCTGCCTTCCAATGGGGATTGCACCACATGTGGAGGACTGTGAAACTTGGGGAACAGTCTTTGCTTCAATCTACACAAAAACACATGGTGTTCCGTCTATGGCGGTTATACCAGATGTACTAAGACAGATTCAAAATGAATACCGTCCAGAGCCTGCTTTAAATCTAGGTATGAAATTACTGAAAGGCTTTAAGCAAGTCTCGGCTATACTACTAGCCAACATAAAAGGAGAAGCAGCATCCGTGGCAATCCGCCAGAAATTACAAGAAACTGAAATAGCAGACCAACCTTTTGAACTTGCCTGAATAATTGAAAAATCCTATGAAGAATTAGGTATAGACAGTTTGAGTGGGAAACCACTAAAGCCACAACTAACAGAAAATCCTGAAAAGACTTTCATTAAAAATAACTTAATAAATCCTAAAAAGAAGTGGGAAGGTAATAAACAGACCTCTCCCAGAGAAAAACAGTTTCAGACCAGAGGAAGGTCTCCCCAACGGAGAGATAGATCTCCTGACCAGGGGGGTAGGTCTCCCCAACGGGAGCCACCTGAAAAAAGATATAACCTTAGAAATAGGTAAAATTTGAGGAAACCTGACAGATATCAAGATATTGATACACGTCCCTCTCGATCTTTTCAGACTTCCTCACTGAAATCAGAAAGAAGAGGACGGTCAGAACATAAAGAAGAGCGCGTCAAGTCCAAAGACAAAGAACCTGTTCATCAAAGTAAAACATTACAGTTTCCCAAAAAGAAGGTAGCCAGTATTAAAATAAAACATGCCGAGGATTCTGAGGACACAACTTAAGAACGAAAAATGGGCCCCGACAATGCTAGACAGCGCAGCAGAAGTGACCATAGCTCTCAAGATCCTGATTAATCTTCTGGAGACAGTGGACACGAATGAATACATTCAAGTGGAAACTGCGGATACCAGAGTTAGTGTGCCCCATAAAGTATATGAAATAACATTACTTATAGAGGGGGACAAAACTAGGAAAATAAGAGGTCTCTTCTGGGAGAAACTATCTAAAGGTTATGATATCCTTCTAGCAGAAAAGGACTGGCCACCAGAGTTTGTCAGGGAGTGCTCACATGGTGAAAACATGATTATGCCTGCCTTCTCAAATCATATTCCAATTCATAAAAAATACACATATGCTAGAAAATGGGCAGTGGCCCAAGCTCCTGCATTATATAAAAATCATGTAGGATGGGATGAGGATTCTTCTCACCATAAAATCCAGTTACAAAATCAACAACTGCACAAAGGCAGTTCCTGTTAAGCAAGAAGCTAAAAAACAAGTCAGGGCGATCTTAGATCAACTTGAGTACCAAGGGGTGATTGAAACATGCACCTCTCAAATGAACAATCCTTTGTTTCCTGTATCCAAACCAGACAATTCATATCGTCTAGTATTGGACTACAGAAACTTAAACTCCTGTTGCAAAACATTTGCAGTACAAAATTCATACAGTGCAGCACTGATGAATAACATTGTGCGCAAAAAATATAAAACGACATTAGATATTTCAAACGGTTTCTTCTGTCAAAACATTGCACCAGAAAGCAGGTATTTAACCCTCTTTCTCAAGTATGGGGGCCCAAAAGCAATTTTGTAGTCTCCCACAGGAATTCAAGAACAGCCCAGGATTATTTTCAGCCAGAGTAACAGAGTTACTACAAATGTATGATGATGAGGCATTATCTTATGTCGACAATATCTATCTAACAGACGATGACCTAGAGACACACTTGAAAAGAGTGAACACCATAATACTTGGGTTCGCATCTGAAGGGTACAAATTTAACTTTAAAAAGTCACAAATTGCCCACCTCACTGTCCTATTTTTAGGATATGAGTTATCGAGCAGCTTCTTAGAGAAGTGTGCAGTACTCCAAGACCCAAAAACGCTGAAAAACTTACAATCAATTCTAGGTTTCCTGAATTTCGGAAGAACTTACATTCTAAATTATGCAGAGAGGGTTAAACCGCTCTACGAACGAATAAAACCTGATTTCAAAGCAATTAATTAGACTCAGAAACACACAGAAATGTTACGATCATTACAAACAGACATGTTAACTAAAACAAAACAGCAAACATGCGCGAACGAGCGGAACCTTGTAATCCGAGTCATCCCAGGAAGGTGCGGATTTACATACCTGACCTCTAATGAGGGAGAAACGGTACTAATAACTTACAAATCACACTTGTACACACAAGTTGAAATGAAATTCAATTCCACTGAAAAAATTCTAACTGCGGTACAAACTGCTGCAGCAAAAGAAAGAGCCCTGGCACAAGGAAAATGCATAATAATCGTTACACCAATACCTGCCCTAGAAGCAGTAACAAGAGCAAGCATTCCGAATGCTTAAGCCTTACATCCGAGATGGATACAATGGGTTAATTCTCTTGCTGCATCAGACGTAGTATACAAATTTGATCCTGAATTAAAAACGCAAGAATTTCTCCAATACGAATATGAATGTCCTCTGCCAACTGAAATTCTACCTCTCAAACAGTACACCTGTGTAATCTACACAGACAGATTTGCACAACACTATGTTGTGGATAAAAAAAGCATATAGTGCTGCGTGCGCGATTGTAAAAGGTCGCTGGCGCATAGGTAAATTTAGACCGTTAATCACTAAAACTGAATCGCTCAGAAACTGTACAGCTCAGCGAGCTGAACTACATGCTTTTAAGATGGCGCTTGAAAATGCAGATCGCGAATTACCCACACTAATAGTGTGTGATTCGCATTACTGCGTTGAATCTTACAATAATTCCATGCAGACCTGGATTGAAAATGGTTACAAAGATTAAAGAGGTTGCACAATACAGCATGAAAAGCTTTGGGAACGGGTAGTTCTTTTACAGAAAGAACTACGAAAGACTCACGCGATACATACGCAGAGTCTTCAACGTGATGGCGTTCACATTGCAGGGAATTCATTGGCTAATAAAGCCACAGCGGCGGCTGGTCAACTGGCTTCCGTAGCTACAAAAAAGCGTTCTAAAAAACAAATAGATGGTGAAACGCTACTTGCAGTAAAAGCCTTTATGGAAGGCAATTATGCGGCGTTACCTCTGAATTATCCACTCGGAAATACATACATAATTGATGCAAACTCCGTTCCTTTTGCTCAAATCCCTGGAGTGGGGCATAGAGTAATTCCAAACACGAACCGGAGAGTCTTCTTAATTCAAGAAGCACACATGGGAATCGGTCTGAGGCACCAAGAGATCCTGAAATCTCTAATAGAATTGCAATCAAGATACTGGTGGCCGGGAATGAGCGTGCAAGTTTATAACTTTGAAATGGATTGTCAGGACTGCAATAGAGATCACAGTTATGAATCGGACCAGATATCTGACTCTAGCACAGTAAGACCAGCCCAGACACCTCTATTAGACAGCATTAGACTATCTACATGCTTGCGTCCGATCGGACAAATGCAATCCCATAAATATTAAGACGAGATTCATTTGGATGTGGCCCCAGCGCTCGGCTGACGCCAGAACTGTTATAAAAGATTAGCGAGTCTTTATCGGCACATACGCAATTGGCATGCTACATTCAGACCAGGGGCCAGCGTTTAGCTCTCGAACTTACAAGGAGGCCATGACCCAAATTGCAACAGTTCGTCAAGAAACACCTGTCTACAATGATGTAGCCTCGGACTATACCAATATGAAAAAGGAAGAAGCAACTACAAAGATTAATAACAATCCTGATGCCATTCAAACAATTGACAGAACTGCATCTTGCTACTTCATCAATTTCGATGACTTTTCTGATGATCCAAGTGAACATGAAGACACGCCAGCAAACAAAACTTTCAAAGACAAAATTACAGAACTCTTTCATCAACTTGGGGAAACATATCTGATTTCACCTGGATTGAATTGTGGATTGTGTTAGGTGTACTTTTCCTCCTGCTCTGGCTCATTTTAATTCTAAGCTTGGGAAGAATGATTGATGGAAAATACAGTACAACGGACACAGCAAGTCAGAACATCAACTTGGTTCTAAAACCTCACAGATCCTCTCACGTTGAAAAAAGAGAACTATCATCAGTGAACATCACAGGCATTCCTATACCTGGTGGTGTAGTGTGGGACACTACTGATTACACATCTATGGCCCGATTGAACTCATGAAATATCTACATCAGTTCAAGATTTCTTTAAGTGACTTTGTATCACCTAGTACTTTCTCTTATGATTGGGACTTTGAAAATATTAACAATATGATGTCAGATTTAGAAATGTCAGTTAAATATACAGAACATTATTATTTACAAGGATCATCAAATTATGAAAAAATGTATTGCTATAATCATTATGGGCATCACTATTTGCATAAATCAGCAAATCCTAGAAATGTTTTTATGTATAATCAATGGGAACATTGTCCAACTCCGCCAAAAGGCAACTCAAAAACATTTTATGAAAAATACCCATACTTTTCAGGGTTTAACATCACTGATCCAGAAACGTTTTATTTTAAAATTATGAATAAGACAGAAATGAAAAACATGTTGACAAATACTAAACTGATTTACTCTGAAAAATGTTATGAAAAAATGTCTACGTTTGGTTTTGAATTTTGGAAAAACAACATTGAGACAAAAACTGTCTGGGGTACAAAAGACTTGCAGGTACAAGGTTTAGAATCATTATTTAGAGCCTGCATAATCACAGAACAAATAATGTTCCTGAATGATACCATTCAACAAATGACCTGTCTTGGCTTAGCTAAGATAAAAGACTTAAACAAACCGTCTATACCAAAACCCATACCTGAAAGTAATAGCACTACAGAAGTGGAGATAGACATATCCCATATTTTAAACAATAACAGAACACTTCCAAAATGGAACAAATGGTTGATCTGGCCCACAGACACTAATAACTGTCAAGATAGATTCCTGAACAAAACACAGGGGTTCAAACAGAATAGGCCAGACCCAAGATATTCCCAGAGACAACATCCAGGGATAATAACAACCTATAGTGTATGAAAACTATGCCTCGAATGGCTACAGAAATCCACACTACCTGAAATTAAGGAACACTTGATTTTACTTAAAGAAGGTGCTGACTTGCGAGATTTCTTACTGGGACCTCGCAACCAGCATCAAAAACGTTTCATATACGCAGGTATATACGCAGCTTACAATGAAGCTTGGAAAGTAACACAAATTGAAACTGCAGAAAAAATACGAGAAATTGTTCGTATTAATTTGGAAAAATCACTTTCTGTAGTGGACAATGGGTTAACGACTCTGTCCTCCAGAATTTATTCACTGGACAGCATTGTGTCATCTGTTATTGATATAATAGAACAGGATATGCTAATGTTACAACATGGCCAGTCCCAATTACGTTCTATTGTACAGTTAGGCTGAACGTTACAAAATCTGCATTCAGGCTACGTGCCATGGCTTCTGATAAACACAACGTCATTATTTTCTATCTTTAACCTTACTGATAAACAAATCTCTTTGGCACAAAGAGGGGCAGACTATACGGTGCTGAGCATTGAAAAACTAGAAAGATTACCATTGACAGTCTCCGAAAGACCTGTCATTGAATGGATAATACATGGCACCATTACAATTCTGATAACAACTTTTCAGTTTCAATATTGCCAAAAATATATACCAGCAGTCCTGTATGAAAGGTTGGGTAAAGGGTACATCAGGTCAACCTGTAATTTACCTTACACACATAGATGTCGGAGTGGGGGCAAGAAAGAGGTATTCCTTACTGGTAACAACTTTAAAAATTCACTAAGCGGTACACTTCTGTGTCAAGGAATTAACTTACACGGAGCCTGTGAAGGTTCATCAAATAATCTTTCATGCCACCTGCACGGCACCCCTGCTACACAGATAGAGCCTTTTTTCAGACAGCTTTCCAACGGCAGCTACATTCTAATAAGTGACCACAGCTGTTGTGGCATGGTGCCAGGAACGGCCTATCTCGTGAGCGTGACTTCCAGGGTCACTTGTTGTATGCAAGTATTGCATCCAAACAACAAGCTAGACATGGAGGTGGCAATATGGCCTTCTTTGAATATCTCTTCTATTCAAATTGATACTTTAAGCAGAATGAAGTCTATTCTTTTACAAAGAACTGTGCCTTTAAACTCATCTAGAGAAACGTATGAACTGCAAGTTGCAAGGACAGCAGCAGAGATACATACATTATTATCAACAAATTTCCCCGTACATTTCGTAGAAATGTTAAGCCAAATCTTAAACATGTCTGATACCAGTGGCGTCGCACATGTATTTAAGACAATTTTTTCGAGACTGTTAGCACCCTTTGAAGCAGTCCTGAGCATCTTCCCGAATTTCGTGCACTCTGTGTTCGGCGGCCTGCCTCTCATCTTGGGACTCGTAGCAGGAATCTTATTTTTGTTCCTTCTGCTCCCATATGGCAAGTCAAGTCACAGACAAAACTCAGGCTACAATGGAAGACACGATCCTAGCAATGCAATACCGAGAGCGGATTACTAAAGTCCTCGGCTTGGCTCGGCTAAGAGATCTGAATACTACCTGGCTTCTTTTATTCAGACCAAACTGGCAAGATTGCATCTTACCTGTTCTACGATGCCTGCTTTTCGGAGAAGAATGCGTGTTAGACGACTGTCTCACACTTCCATCAGCAGTACCTATGGATATCGATACTTTGCCTGGTTCGGTAACGTGTTGTCCCCAGCGGCTACCCATTCTGATGACAGCATTCGTTGAGACCTCACCATTATGATTAGGTTGCGGTGAAGTATGAGATGAAAGCGGCACATAGGTACAACCTTCTGTGAACATTGCTGATCTAGATAACGCTGACGGTAATGCATCTCACATATGCACTATTTCCACTTTTTCAGAAATGGCCCAACTTTCACCTACTGTTGTAGACAAATTTTTTGCCAGCCTATCTGAGTTGATGTTCTCCCCTAACAACGAGAATAACTGTTGAAAAAGCAAGCACAAGACGTTCCCTGAAATCTGAATTCGGCCTTCAGTTTTGGTAAACAGAACCTAAAAAACTTTGGAACTATTTATTTATTTTTTCCTTCCCCAGAGAGCGAAATTGATTTTTTCCAGTTCCCAAAATATTTACCTTTTTTTGGCAAATGATACTCTGCTTAAGGTAGAACTATTCTTAGAGAACAATATTTGTATTTTTAGAAAATCTAGAGACAATATGTACTTAGGCTCTAGCACATGTACAGTCTTGTATAAATATGGGATGAAATGGTCTCGACTTTCTCTTCTGTATTATGAGCCATTTCATAAATGTAAATTTCTTGACTCATTCAGTCAACATTCTAAATGTACAATATATGCATTATCTGAATGACACCACTGCTTACAAAAAAACGTACAGTATAATACTCATTTTCGTGTATATACCATTTCAAATGCATTTTATGTATTTTGGGGTGGGATGGAAAACACATGCTTAGATATGCTTAAACATTGCTTAGTATTTAGTAATGATGGACATTATACGTGGAGTGGGTGTTGTAGATGATTCTGGGACTCTAGTTAATATTCCCGATTTCATGCCCTTATGTGGTTATATCAAATCATACCCTTATAAAGGCATAAGAATCATACCCATATTAAGACATAGCCAATGCAGTCCAAATACGGCAAGGCTACTCCCATAGACTCCTAGAAAGCACAACGTGTTCTTAAACAAACCGAGCCTCCAGCAGCCCAGGAATTCCCCCTGCTTTGTATTGATTTGTCCTAGAACTCTTGGAGTCCTGAAAGAACTGCGAGTTCTTAGTGACGTCTTATGTCCAACCTTACGTCAAACTCTGCACTTTCCAGGTATAAATATACCAGCATCTGCCTTAAGCAACACACTGTGGTTTGGAGCAGATCGGCTATCTACTTGCCCGACGCCCTGCTGATGCAAGTGCCGAATGAAGCCGACCCTCCCTGCTGACGCACTGAAAGAGACGCTGTCTTTTCTACTGCCGAGAAATCCAGCTCCAGTGTTTCCCGGTCACCTTTTCGGGTTGCTGGGAGATTGAGTCCTGAGAAAGAGATACAAGACCTCCTTCATTCTATAACCAAGGTACGGAGCTGATTAGACCCACAGAGAATTCTTGATTCAGATTCTTGGCAAAAACGGTAACTCATCTACTCCTTACCTGTACTAGGCTTAGGTTAGGTACACTGGGGTAGGCGTATCTTAGAAACGCCAGTTGAGTACGTTTAGTCATTATTTTATCATTATATGTATTTTATCCATTTTAAGTATCTTATGGCTCAGAAACCATATAAATGCTTTTACAGTATTATTTCATAAAACTCATTTTACTGTGCGCACTTTACTTTATGACAAGTATTGCAATTGTGGCAATTCACTTCTCTTGCATGAGAAAGTAGACTGCTCAATAAATAACCCTTTTATTGAAAACGCCCGTCTCTCTATTTCTCTGCACTCCTGGTGAAACTAAGCATGCACGATTAACTGAGTGAAATAGCTATCCATTGTTTCTGCGACTCTGGAGATATACTCCTTATTCTGGGGGACCAAAGTTGTCATGTTTATGCGGTTGTCAGAAACTAATCCCTTCTTGTCTATCCAGGAAAGTTAACACCTTCTTGTTTACTCGAGAAAGTTTCTAGTGACCTCTGAGCTAGCTGGCACACATAATTAAGTCTAACATATTCAATAGAGACCTAGTCGACCTCAGTCCTACGTCTAAACTATTGTTTATGTTATTCCAATGCGCAGAGCCTATTGGGAATATAGGACCTACACTACAGGGCACCTCGGGGATCATTTTTGGGGACTGGCGCTTATCTTTTTTTTCATCAAACATTTACTGGGAGAATGAGAAGGAAAAACATAAATGGGAAAGTCAGAGCAAAAGGAAGGTGTAAAAACGACACAAAGAGCGAAAGCAAGTACCTGTAATAGTGAGATAACAGGTCAGGCAGTATCTAATAATGGATTAAAGAGGTGTGAGGTGAAATAAAGATTACGTAGCAGTGGGCTTTAATGTGCTGATACATTTAATAGTGCTGGCTTTGTCTTCTGAGCAGAGCTTTGGGCACCAACACTCATTCTTTTACAAAGTAAGCACTGATTTTGCCATAAAAATGATAGAAGAAGTGGAGTGTGAGTCTGAGATTTATACTCGCAGGTTGTTGATTAGCATGTTACAGTACTATTGAATTACTATTAAATGTACTAAAAATGTAATTTGTGAATAGGCCCAAGAATCACCCTACACATTTTCACACTTTCTGAGCTACAACATTTTCTAAACCATATTTAGATAAAAGTGATATTAATATTTTTTGCAGCAAATTACTAAATGATTTTGGCGTGTTTAATTTTAAACTACAGATTTTGCATTGTTATACATGCTGCACCCACAGTATCTCTTTCATATAAAAGAGCAAGATGCCAAGGATTTAAGCTGTTTATGGGAAGGGTTATGGTTAGACCATAAATTATAAACAATAAAATACCCTCTGCCATATGTGAAAAGGATACTGTAAGACACCTTGGAGTTCTTTGACAATGTAAATGAACTCTGTGTGGTCACGAAACTCTTTGTGTGTTTGCACTATCCTAATAATGTACAGAAAGGAGTAATTTTTTCAATATATTATCTTACCACAGTGTCTCCATTCACAGTAAGGAATGCGGTTTTAGACATGTCTTTGCAAAATACTTTAATGGCTCAAGTTTATTAATCAATAACATCTGAAGGCAGAGTAAACGTTACTGAATGTTGAAAATGTTCTCCATTAGGCAGGGAAGATTAAAAGTTGTGTGTAAATGATACTGCCTTGGAGTGGTATTTAGCGAGGGCTGCGATTAGATTAATAGCGTTTCACTACGCCATCCCTTTAAGGCCAAATTGGAGGGACCAGTGCTGAATCTCATTCTAAATACATGCTGCATTGAGCCACTCAGCACTACCTTGAATGAGGTAGTACAATATGCACCTACTAATAAAAATGTTGCTCAAATATGAATTTACTTTGAAAAACAGAGACAAAAGGAGTTTGGCAAAACAGGAACAATTTTTTTAATAGAACACTTTGTCCCAGAGCACAGTTACAGAGTCAGGGTTTGAGGACTGTCTAAAAATACAATCGTTTTGAGCACCTTTATATAAATTTCCTGGAGCATCATAAAGCAATTCATAGATCCTGTTTAGTGAGAGGAATGTGGTCCTACTCATAGAGCCATGAATTACTGCCACCTGATGACGAAAGCAGGTGGGCCTCAGCCATGCATAGATACAATGAGGGCCAGTGGGTAAAGTGTCCAGATGTCTGGCATGGGGAATGAGCGATAACTGCATGTGCTGTGTGTGCTGTGTCCCGATTAGCTGAGTGTTCATAACTTCATGTGGCATCTAACTTTATGATGTGTTGGGAACGTGAGCCCCTCCTACCATGTGCGTTTTATTGGGGCCAATCTCCATGGACCATTGTGTTGTCGCTGCCTATCTGTGGGTCCAATCTTGGTTTTTCCTGTTCAGATGTTTGGTCGGCTGGTTACATGCTCTTGCTTCTGGCTTAGGTCACAGGATGTGATTCTTTTTTTTTTTATGCACACGTGTCATTGTGTACATCGACATTAATATTAACATTCCCCCTCTAGTTGCATTTTGAGCTATGTAATTTACTTCATGACAGTCATATTAGTAGGGGTTTGTTGTGTTTCAGTTTTAACCATCGCTACTTCCTTAGTTAATTGCATTCTACCCACTTTGAGGACAGCGTTTTTACAGCAAGAAACCCCCATTTGTAGGAAACCACACAAAAACAGTACACAAATTAGATTCGGCAGCAATGACATGCACAGTCCTGTCGCACATCAGGAGAGCCAGTAAAACCAGCTGATGTACCAGTTCTGCTCAGGAGCACCTTCCTCCTTACATATTAAAATTTAAATAATGCAGTGTTTGGATGGCAAGATCAGAGTCCCATTATTCATGTCATTGCCTGTGCAACAGGACGCACCAATCTTGGCACACACCCCTCCCTCCATTATGGTCATCAAGTCCAAAGCATCAATGTCGCATCACTGTGAGGAGGCTGCCTCTTAGTACTTCCTTGATTGAATTAAGATGAGCTCAGTATTGTTAATAATTTTCATAATTTCCCATCTGGTTATTTGCAACCAGCGAGTGTTTGCTTTCGTCTGCACGTTGAAGAAGGTATGGACCCTCTGGCATTGACTTGTGTGTCAGGAAAGAGTCTGAATTCTGATCAGGGAGCAGAGGCCCCACCACCCAAAGATGTTCTTGGTGTAGGCAAACTCACCGCACTGCCAGTAGGTATCAATCAGCTTGGAGGTGTTGGGTTTCAAATTCCCATCCCTGCAACACACTCGTTTCATGCTATATAAGGATATCAGTGTGTGGCTAAATAGATGCCATTTGTGCTCACGTTATGCAATCCACTGAGTTATCCCCATAATGTGCAGGCTTCAGCTAGCGAGTGTGAATCCATTTTGCATTTTGAATCCCTATTAGACTGCTTGGACTTTGCTGAACTAGGCCTTATTACACGTATTGCTGGCTTGACCTTATTATTTTCTCTTCTGTTCAAGATTGTTTCTCGACTTACTAATGAATAGGCCATTCTGCCATCGCATACCTATCTGAATGTGTAGTTTCTGCTCCCACGTTAGGAGATGCTGAGGCCCAGCACTGTAGACTTGAATCGCAAATAACATGTACCCATCTGGCAGGAGTTAGCTCATACTACTGTGCCTCCTTGTTCATGTTCGGCCCCGGCTCGTAGTTTTCCATTGTGGGCGTGGTTGGAGGCTTGGCAGACATCTTAGGGTACAGGTCAGGATGGACTCCTCCGGAGAGTATAGCTAATAAAATGTATGTTTGTATTTTCTAGTGTCTGACCGACTCTTCACTCTTGGGAAGGCATACCAGGTGGTTGTAAGTACCCGGGTGGCCCATAAAAGCCACTTCCTTCAGTTGATGCATGAACAGGGACCCCGCAAGGTGACCCGAGACACCCAAAACTGGTTACAGGGGATGCGTCCAGTCTGTCGGGCGGATCAGGGTACCCCCACATGATTGAGCTTGGTCCTCGCAGCTGTCCCGCCCAGCTGATCAGGTGACTCATCATCTAGTTGTCCCCGGCTGGGGTCCTAAGAAGGCAAAACCTTGGAGTTAACTGTTTGGTCCAAAGAGTCGACAGCCGAGACTAACTTGACTCGATCTGAGTGCACCAGGTGAGTGATTTGATTCTTGGGAAAATGGTGCCACATTTGTACGGCACAAGCCTGTGGGCTGTGTCTTGATAGAGTCTCCTGACTGCCTCTGTGCAGTTTCTAGACTGTCTTGCTTGAACAACACAAGCAGACGGGCAGTGTCTTGGTACGGTTTTTTGGGCTGTTTTGGTTTGAATGTGGTGGGTTTGGGGACCCTTTTAAAAGATACAGAGTGTTTACGAAGAATCTGCCAGACCAACTGGCATTTGTTTTTTTCTAGAAAAGGTCTGGGGCTAGAGCCTGTCTTCTTGAACTTGGTACTGTTTCCAGAATGTAGTGGGCGGTTTGCGGACTGTTTTGTTTTGGTTCTTGAACAATTGTTCTCTTGTTTATTTTCCTTCTATTATTTTCATTGATGTTGTATTTGTCCGTTGGGGACAGTGTATATCTCTTATATTAAGATGCCTTGTTTAAGTAAGTTCTGATGTTTTCAATCTTGATGTTGTTCTACAGATGCTCAATTGGAAGAGAGCCAGCCTGCTCCTCCGGAGAGTTCACCAAATGTTGACATATACATCAAGCATGGTATTGGCCCTAATATGTTTAGTACATTGTGGCAAAAATATACGAGGGACAATGCTGACCTGCAATGGCCACTTACTGGTTCGTTTGATGAACAAAAATTAAACTTCTTGCAGGATAAATTGTTCGCTAAAAAGAGCAGGCAGTCAATGTTTGATTCTCTGATAGTATGGCAGAAAGAAGCAAAGCAGCAGCGTATGAGAGCAGAGAAAGAGGCCTGGTAGAGACAGAGGCAAACTATAACACAGAAAGCAGTGGCATATGAGTGGGAAAAGATAGAGAAAGGCATAGAATGTGCAGATAGAAAGTTACGACTACAGACTGATAAATGTTATGTTACTTGAGAAGAAGGTGACAAATTTATTGAAGCACTATTGGATTCTCACCCCCACCTCCTTATGCCCCGGAACGGATATACCAGACAGTTCTGACATCCCAATCTTCGGCTCCTAGTGCTGCCCTCTCCAGTGTTTCTGTTTCTAGCACTTCTACTTCAGCCCCGGCCCCACTTGCTTCTCCTCTACCCACACCAGTCATAGGGGTGAGAGCCCTTAGCTCTCCTGTCCTGTCTATTAGTTCCGTTTCGACTGTTACCCCCTTTCACCCCCACAACACTGCCCCCCTACATGAGAGTACCTGTCTCTGCATCTGCCCTTTCCCCCTTGAGTGTGATACCTCAAACACTGTCAAATGTTAAAACGCCTGAGCGTGGGATGCATGAAGTGAATTGAGTAGCAGTGCAAGACCGCATGGAAAAAGTGTTGATGCGTTCTGCGGTGGGTGATGAGGAAAAGCAAATGGTGGCAAATCAAGCATATCAGTGGGCTCGGAATGCAATCTATAGTGTGGAAGATGTGTTGAGTTTGATGAAAGATTATGAGCCCTTCATACAGCAGTATGCTCTTAAGCACATGCAGGCCACGTTAATAGGACTGTGGGTACAGTGTTTTCAGGGTGTAGCACCGCAGATCCTCTATGACATACAAGATCGGGTATATGCTATAGGTATGGCTTGCAATGAGGTCTTTAGCAACACAATGACACTGGTGGGTTACAAAGGCAGATTGCTCCAAAGGTTCTGATGATAAGGACACAGCACCCTATGAGGGAGGTCCATCCCATTTACCACCCTACAAAATCCACGGCCAACGTAAGTAGACTATGGGTTGAAGCTCAGTTCCAGGAATAGTGGATCTATACTCCTTGGAAAGGACTGAGGTCCTATCCCCAAAGAGCCAGCTGCCGGACCCTCGGAAAAACCCCACTGCATATTATAAAGAATTAATGGAGGAAGCCTCCTCCACGGTGATGATGTTAGCTGATATTGAATTGTTCTTTGGTCTGCTGGTACCGGTAGATATATGGCGGCAGGTTCATACGCAGGATCATGCCCTGGATTTGGGTGGTACATGGGATAAGATCAAGGCATTGGATAAGTAGCGTAAGCCTGGTGACAAGCCGAAAGCGAAGCTTCCAACTTTGCCGTGGTGTATTGTTACTTACATGTACTCCCTTATCCCGCGGAAGAAAGTGGATTGGGATAAGCTGACTGTGTGTCGTCAGAAGAAAGAGAAGAGTGTGTCTGGTTTCTTTACAAGATTTGAAGGGGTGTTTTTAGATTTTAGTGGTCAAGATCTGTCACAGGAGGGTGGTGTTTGTATGTTTCTTAACATATTTGTCACTGATCTGCTTCCCGAGATGTCAACCAGGTTGCAGGCTTCGGAAAGTACTTGGACTACCTCATCTCCATCAGTAATTTTGAGTATGGCACAGTACTACGAGCATAGAGAGAATTAGGACAAAGAAAAGGTGGAGAAGAAGTCAAAGGCTCTGAAGACAAGGGTGTTGATGCAGCAGGTTGCGAAGGGGAGAGGCAGAGGGTCGGGTTCAGCTAGACGGTTAACCTGGTCTGATAGGGGTGGTGCTTTCGGTGCGCCCCTTGGGCTTAACCAATGCGCGTATTGTAAACAGGAGGGACATTGGCGGAATGAGTGTCCGGAGTTGTTGCAGAAAGAAGAGGCCCCAAGAGATTGAAGGATTAGAGGGCGCGGGCGAGCAGGAGGAGGCCATGGGGAGATGCAGTCAGAGAATACATCACACAATAGACAGAGCGGGAACTATTTTGACAAACCCCGAGGCCGACAGTACTGTCACAATAACTATGAAATGGATGAGGTGATGGGGTTATCCCATAGCTAGGATAGCCAGGGACAGTGTGAAGGACCAGTTCCGGTGCCTGTATATCAGCACGGACCCTATGTTACAGCGGATTTGCAGGGTATGACCAAGAAATTCTTAGTTGATACAGGGGCTATGAATAGATCTGTTTCCCATTCACTGGTCCCTGGGGCAGCTCTTTCTGGCCAAAATAATGTGTCGGTAGGCTTCTCAGGCAGGCAGGTTGTTAGCCCCATTTCGAAACCTCTTGCTCTGACTATCACCCCCTTCACGATTGATTCACCATTTTCATTGACGTCCAATTGTGGGGAGAATTTATTGGGATTGGATTTCTTAAAAAGGCTACATGCGACAATATTTTGTTCCCCTGATGGTGTATACATGACAATTGAACCACAGGTGGCGGGTGCAAAACAATGCTTCACAAAAGATGCTCCCCTCCCTGCGGAGTTCAAGGACATGCCACTCACATTGTGGGCTACATGGGACATGGACGTGGGGTTGCTCCAAATCCCACCGGTCTCCATCCAGATAAAGGACAACGCCACGTTGCCCCACATTCCTCAGTGCAAGATCTCGCAGGCAGGAGAAAAGGCTTTATTGCAAATAATTCAGGATTTGATTTAATCTGTTGTAGCTGAGGAGAGAGTAGCGAATGTGTTTAATAGCCATATTTTTCCTATTCTTAAAAAGATACCTTTGGATTCTCCTGATGCCCATTCTGACGTTTACCATTTTGTGATCGACCTTAGAGAGGCAAATAAAATAGTGGTTCCCCAGTACACTGTGGTCCCAGACATTACTATGACCCTGATAATGATTCCCCCATCAGCAAAATACTTTTCCATCATAGATTTGAAGAATGCTTGCTTCAGCATACCAATCCATACAGATAGCAGGTATCTGTTTAGATTTGCAATAGCCGTTCGGAGCTTCAGATTCTGCCGTGCTCCACAAGGCTATACAGAAAGTCCTAGTACCTATGGTCAAGCCTTGAAAGCTCAATTGGATTCTTTGGAGCTTCCCCCTGGTAATGTGCTGTTGCAGTACGTTGATGACCTCCTTGTAGCTTTGGAGAATGAGGATGGTTGAAAAGCAGCCACAGTTACATTATTGTTGATTTGGCACACCATGGGCACAGGGTGTCACCTCTTTAGGTTACCTACTGTCAAAGGAGGGTTGCAGACTAACACCAGAACACATAGCTGATATTACTAATATGCCTGTTCCTAAGACCCAACGCGGGGTACGTGCATTCATTGGGATAACATCGTATTATCGGCACTGGATCCCAAACTATTCCCTTCTAATGAAACCCTTTCTTTACCTGGCCACCAAAGATGTGCATGAACCCCTGCCATGGACATCTGCATGCCAGCAAGCTTTTGAGCAATTAAAAGATGCGCTTTGCTCTGCTCCTGTGCTTGGTACTCCTGATTTTCAGAAGCCTTTTTGTGCTCTAGGTGCAAGAGGAGGACGGTTGAGAGCTTTCTGTTCTAACACAGGATTGTTGTGGTAAGCGGAGACCCTGCGCCTATTTCTCTGCCTTGCTCGATAACATCGCCAGACATCTCTCTCGAGCTGTCTGAGAGCTACCGCAGCAGCTGCAGTTTCTATCAGACAATCGTCAGGGCTCGTCCTTGATACTGATATCACAGTAATGGTACCCCATGCTGTGGATACGCTATTGAATAAGACAAAGACACAGCACCTTACTAATGTGCGTCTGACTGGCTATTAATTGACCTTGTTTGATCCCCACATTACCATCAAACTATGTGCTACTCTGAACCCAGCCACGTTACTAGACAGTTGGTCCGTTGGATCCTCGAAGGCATCGCTGATCAGGAAGGGGAGAGGGTGCCACACTTTGTCCACTTCTCTGACGTCCGATTGAGTTGTGCGCAGACGGACGAAGAAAGTGATGCTGCCCTGTTTGAGGAGATCCCACCAGAGATAGGGTCCACCTGGATAACCCTATTTCTAACACACCAGAATCTGAGTCTTGATGCCCTCCTGACCCTGAGTTTTTGCCCCTCTTTGTTGACAAAACAGTGCCTGGAATAACAAAGTACAACCTGCGGTCCCGAATGAAGGACGGTGCACCAGCCGAACAATCCAGGAGTTAGGGAAGGGCTTGAGCTTAGGGCGCAGGTGCTGTGCCTACGGTGCCTGTTTCAAACTTGAGTAAGCTACGCTGGTGCACTGCCCTGGACACTGGACAGGATAGTTGAGGGTACTTGCCCAGGAGGGAGTGTGCCCTATCCTGAGTGAACAGGATTTGATTTTCTGAAAGGGCTGTGATCGCACAGCTCCCCCTCTGACACTGGATAATGTGTGCCCCTGGTACTGTTGTTGCACTAGTGGCTCCAGCTCATGATTTTTCCTTGTGACTTGTGACACATATAAGTTGCCCTTGAAGTTTTATAAATGTATCCCTTTGGTCGTCCTATCCATGATGAGGAGAAGCCCTTTGCGGCTCCGCGTCCCACATCAGATAGGCCTGTTTGGTCCTCTTGGTCCACTGAGAGTACAATAGTGTTCGTTGTAATAATTTTGCTTTCCCTGATATTTGTTTTTGGGATGCTGTCTTCCTAGAAGAGAAATACCATGTGCATGCTTGGATAAGTACGAGCCAGATTGGTACCTTAGCACCTCAGAAAGAAGAACACTGGAAGTCCTATAAGGACAGTGTTTTTATTCAGATGTTGCACCAAATGCATGCTGCTTACAATACAATGAAATGTTGGGTGTGTGGTTTGTTACTTTCTGTCACACACCGAAGTGAGAACTTGCTGCCTATGCCCATATCCTATGTTAATAGTTGCGAGGGGTGGTTCACCTTACTTAGTATGATCCACTCATTCTCTCAAGTTGACTCCTTGGGACAAAAAGGGACCAGTTCACGTTCCATGACAATGAATGTGTATTTCCAGAATTGGACCACACCTGGTGTTTCCCCTGGTAATGGGCGGTTTAATCGAGTCTTCTTGAATTCTTGCCTCAGGGCGGTGTAACAAGGTAGAAAGGCAAACAGAACAGAGATGGACAAAGATAGGTTTTTGCAGTTCAATGCATCCGAATATTAACACTCCTTCCAAGCATGCAAAGTCACCAAAGATAAGCCTGTACCTCTGGCGGTGGTGGATGTACTGGCTCCTTTTTGTGTTCATAGGGCAGGAGACATAGAGGTGGGGGTAACCAGATGCAAGACCACTTCCATATTATGGATGCCCAAAGGTCCGCCCTTGATCCCGCCACCTTATGTTTATTTTGTTTGTGGTACTCGTGGTTACGTGTGGCTCCCTGAGGGATAGTCCGGGTGGTGATACCTTTCCTACCACCTCTCCCCAGTCTATATTGCCCCTCCCAACTACCACAAAAATATTCGCTTACAGCTTAGGGGTATCCTACCCTCCCGATTTAAGAGGATGATTTGTACAGACGATATAGACAAGACTGACATGACCCTACAACAGTCTACTGTCGCAATGAATAGCATTCTACCCTTCTGGGGCCCTATGGCCAATAGCCTCAATATTAGACGACTTAACCAGGTGGTGGAGGGGGCGATCAATATAACGACAGGAATACTGACTAACATTACAGTAGAGCTTCAGGCTACGAGACTTGTTCCTCTCCAAAATCGGATGGTTTTCCTCTTCAAAATCGGATGGTTTTAGACATAATTCTCACGGATAGGGGTGGAGCTTGTCGGGTCATTGGTAGCAGTTGCTGCATGTACATTCCTGATCACGCCCCAATGTCTATTCTGCTATACAGAAGCTCTACAAGCTTGCATCTGACATTCATCAAGGTAATGGGTCATGGTCCTTGACTGGGTGGCTCTGGGGTCTATGGACATCCTGCGGTTGGCAGATACTACTTGCCCTAATAGCTATCGCAGATGTCTTCTTTACATGTTGCTTATGTATTAATTGCCTTCCAGCATGTTGCACCTATTGTGTGAGCAAGCTCACCCCTAAGTTCTCAGGACGGGATAACAAGGTCTCTACTATGATGAGTCAAGATATCCAGGATATGATGCTCATAGACTAGGCATTTTCGAGTATTAGTTGATTTTCCATACTAAGTGTGTTACTTTCTTCTCCATTGTTACATGATTGTTACATGAGTTCCTATGAGTTTGACCCCCCTTTAGAATTGTAATGACCCTACCGGCCTTTGCCTCTGAAACACAACGCATACAGTGTAGGTTTCCATACAATTAGGGGTTTTCCCATCCCTTCCAACCATGTGTACCTCCTTATCACAGTATCCCATATTTATTGACATGGGTTATCTATGGGGTGTTTAACCCTTCCCTATTAGACTCATTTCCCTTTATATTATCAAGGTGGATCACCCCCCACTGGAACTCCATGTCCGGTATCCTTTTATTATTAAATAAAACTGCCCCAGACACACTAGGGGCCACCCTGGGGCCTCATACGGAAGGGGAAGTCGACTTGTTTGTGCACTGGTGTGGTGGATTTGCTACCACCATGAATCTTTTTTCTGGAAAGTCTCAGGGCCAAACAGTATCCTCCCCTATGGTGCCCTACCTGCGCATCCTATCTAGCTCTGTATGAATCTTGCTAGGATCTGTGAAGAGGTACAGTGCTGTGGGATTCGTCTCGTAATGGGTCACATTCACTACTACACTATAGGGTTCCACTCTGTTGGGTTGTATCTAGGCCCCAATCCTACATAGGTATAGGTAGAGATAGCATTTCGCTTTTTCGTGGACTATCTCTTGGCACAAGTGAAGCCTGTCTGAGCCTACCTCATGTGGTATCAGTGAACAGATCTACCATGACCTGGCTGATGTTTGGGCACCCACGGTGGTTATGTGCTGACGCCATGTGTTGTGTAAGAGTGTGCTGTGATACAGTGTTGGGTTCAGTGTAATGGGAGAGGCCCCTGTGTAAGTGCTTTACAAATGTTGGAGTGGACACTGTTTGTCTAGGCAGATCTTTGACAACCTATGGATGTGGTCACGCACACAATAAACAGAGGGTATACAATAGTACAATAATACATAACTTATTGAACATTGTAGGTCTCGAGGTTTTTGACTGTCACAATTGGGTCTTGTTATGATTAGGGAAGTCGTCAGTGAAGAGATGGTGCGCTGCTGTAAGGATTCTGCACTTTGGTGGCTCGATTTCAGACCTCTTGGGTAAGAGCTGTTGTTTGTTGGTTACGTTCATAAAACATTTGCATCGTTATCTATCTTTATCAATCATTCTTAGGGATTCCTGTGCCGTCCTTTTTTAAGGGTGTGCTTTTAAATTCATAAATGTTATTTTTAGTGGGGCACCGGAAGGTGGCCCCCAATTGGGGTGTCTACTTTTTTTTTAAGACAATGGATGTTTTTTCATGAGTCGCTCAAATTCTTGCTTATGGGTCATCGGTTCCCCCCACACCTTGACAGTAAAGGATGTATTTTGTTAAAGGGTGGTTTTGGTGAGCCTGTGTGTGGTCTTGGTTTTTGTAACTAATGTTTTATTGGTGTTGTAAGTCTTCTAATAGCCTACCTTCTCTATTGAGGGAGTGTGGAGCTTGCCCTATGACCTACATGTGCACAGGGTGATTTGTAAAGAGGGGACATGACACAATTATGTGTTATTGGTGATCACAGCGTGCTCTGGAGTCACGGGTATACCCCTCTAGTCCAAGCATGCAGCCTGCATTGGGACCCTCCTTAATGGTGACAGGAGTCTTGACTATGTCCTTTATCTAGAGAAGGGGTCTCCAACCTTTTCTGTACCAAGAGATACTTATTTTCAACTAAAATCATCCCGAGCTACTTATATCAGTGACATAGTTGTGGTCACCTCATTCAAAGCTGTCAGCAGTGATCACATCATTGCTTTAGGCAAGTTACCAGCAATAATACTCTCTAAATTGGTAATACATAACAGCCATAGCTGCACCCCCATCCCCTCCCGGCACCAAAGGTAATAATGGGAGCAATAAATCTTTCCAACTCAAAGAATAACTTTAATCACATTTTGAAAATGTAAACATTTTTCTTCAAGTAACAGCTTATGAGTTCTGAAAGTACAAACATTTTCATCTTGAATATATGCTTTTTTATTTTGCCCTACAAATAATTCAAACAAAACAAAAGCTTCTACTGTTGTAGGCTGGGCTTCACACAATAAAGCAACTTACAAGGAACTGGAGAGTCACTGGTAGCTCATGAGCTAATTGTTAGAGGCGGCTGGTCTAGAAGGTTCTTCTTTTGGGCTAGCTTCGGGCTTCTTTTTGCTGGTACCTATGAGCATTTCCTTAGGTTCTCATGTGATTTGACTATTTCTTTTGCAGTGTACCAGTGGGGGTTGGAGAGCTGCCCCATGACCCCCATGTGTTTCTGAGGTGGCAGTGTCCTAGATTGGGCTTATTTGTTCCCCTAGAAGGTGTGTGTAAGGCCTTGTGCATGTCAGCCTGATCACTAGACCAGATTCAACTGTGAACCTATTTCTGAATACCTTGCAAGGAGATTTGATGTATTTTTGTGGACTCTCTCCTTCCTGGTACCCCCCTCCCTTCTGCTACATCTTATTGAAGATCTTTGGGTTTGCAATCAGCCACGGTCGGTAGTGGGATGACCTGCAGGGCTGTGACGTGGGGAGGGGCAGGGTGGGGGGTAGTAATGTATGGATTACGGAGTTTTACAGGTAAGTAAACATATAAATAAATAAAACGAATTTCGTTGCGTGCACTGCATCACCAAATGCGATGAAGTGCACACAACTAAATTTGTTTTATTTATTTATATGTTTACTTACCTGTAAAACTCCGTAATCCATACATAACAACCCCCCGCTGCCCCTCCCCCTCCCCACGTCACCGCCCTGAAGGTCATCCCACTACCGACCGAGGCTGTTAGCAATGGCTAGGGAATCCCAAACAGTGACACCCTACCTTTGATGTTTTATAGGGACATTGCCTGACGAACAGGGTTTGGGTTTTTGGAGAATTACGTGGGAGAGAAAGAGGCAGAATTTTTGCTAAATGGAGACTCCAGTGCGAGGTCAGAACTCGTTGAATTTCCCTCAATACGGGTAATGGACTGGGCCAACCAATTGTTCTGGTGAACTTCCCTGCTGACTCAGCGCAATGCGGTGCTTTTGTGATCAGTCAGAGTTTGATGTGTGCGCTATGGACATTATGGGGTCTTCATCCTCCCAAGTGTGCAGGAAACCTGGCTCCTGACACTGGAACATTGCTTTGTTTTGGAACTAAGACAGGGTCTCCACTGGCCTGGAGGCTGTTGTCTGTGGTTGGGCCCACATGCCATGAGGCAACTTCTGGTCCCGGGCTGGACGCCCAAGTGTGGGGTACTTTTGATGTAGTAATAAGGACCCGTCCCAACTGGACATGGGTTAGGGGACCTGGGTGGTTGCTTTTATGTACTGGATGGAGATCTACCCTGCCCCCTCATCATAAATCCCTTCCCCTGGTGCGCCACCATCCGGCCCCACCCTGGGGGAATAAGCAGCAGAGTGGGTCCTAGTATCCTGCAGGAACCCAAATGGCAGCTCTAGTGTGGATGTCCGATCAACACTACATACAGCAGCATTAAGATTGTCTGAAGACTTGGAATTCCTAATACTGTCTTACTAGTCTTTGATTTTAAATGTGTTTTGAGGTGTGGGTGACGTGTGTGTTCTCCATTGGGGGTTTGAACTTACTGTGTAGGTCGGTTTTGAGATTGTGTAAATGCATTGGCTCCCCAGACACCCTCCCTGCTGTGGTCCTTGTTGAGCTGGGGTCCCTGTCTGTTGCTGCTGTTGCCATGTATTTAACCAACCACCTGTTCCTTGCTGCAGTGGTGCAGTGGCTGTCTGTCTCCCTGTGGCTAAGCATAAGTCGCATTCGATTTACCTTGGGCTTGGTTTCGAGGATAGGGATTTTGTGGGGACTGGCCTAGATATATTGTTCTCTGCTCGTGATATGCTTATACAAACAAAAACAATGGCTCCTGTGGGTAAATACTCAACAAGTTTATAATAGTATAAATGCACAATGGCAATATGGGTGATATGAAAAAAGAGAGACGAAAGGCAAGTCAGTGGTATATGCACTGGAAGAATATATTAGATACCAGCAAAAATGGGTACACATGTAAACAATTCACACATTTATATACATTTGTACAATTTCAAAACAGTGTAATCGTGTCCCAAGTGAATAAATACTAACAAAAAAACTAAACATATTCCAACAAATCATAATGAAAAAAGTGACATGAGGTTCTTAACATGGATTCGTTTTTTGCAAAGGAAAAGAAGCGACCTGTATATTAATTTTCAAATAAATGCAAGAAGTTGCCCAATAGCGGCAACTTATTTTCAAGAACGGTCCGCATCCTTTAAGGGTTGTCGACCACGTTTCGACCTTATAAGGATAAAAGGTCTCTTCAGGACTGAGTGGATGTGGGGACCTAAAAAAGTGGTATCAGAAAATATATCTACATTAGATGGGTGAACCAACGCTAAGTGAAGGGAATGTATGTGGTATAGCAGTCCATGTAGGACGGTTATACACTACATGCTCGATTCTTTTTGCGATTTACGTATGGTGATTGTGACACCGTGAGGAAGGTGAATAAAAGCAACTTACAGAGATCCCGGCCCGGACCTAGTTGTGATAAAGAAGGCAGATGGACGCATTAATATCTTAAGCTATTTACAATTGAAGGTCACGGTCCTGTTATGAAGCCCAGCAGTCCAGACTTACCCCTGTAATGACTGGATATGGCGTGAATGTAAAACACAGTCTCACTGTCGTTTCCCGGACTGCGACTTGGGTTCAAATTTGCCTGTTAATATAAGTGCATAGCCAGTTTTTTATATTTAGTTTTTTGCTTTATGCACTAAGGATTGTGCCAATTGGTAACTCTTTCGGAAATCTCAATTACTAACCTCCGAGCATTCAGTGGTGCTGCAGGTGAGGCGATTGTCTTTATTAACGATGCCGCCAACTTGTCTCAGGGCTCAGATAATGCTGGCTCTGTAATACAATATATAAGACACACTCTATCATCAGACCTTCTCCTGCTGATTACAACCGCTTTAGAAGGAAACCAATGTACTCCCCTACCTTGTGCAGACGGCGTCTGCACAATGGCAGAGCTTGCCAAACGACTGTGCGATGTGTGTCGGAAGGGCTGGAACGCAGATGTAGGCTATTTAATCGAGCGCGAGTAAAGGCGAACTCGGGACATATAGAGATGGAAAAGTTACTAACTACTTCGCTTCATGCCCATACCTCATATATAATTATAATTGTTATATGTAGCCATTGGGCCTCGTGGTAGTACACAAATGGACCTCTACTTATATACTTGGCATATCAATTAGATGCATCCCGTAATGGAATGACAGAGTGATTCGTATATGTCGATGGGACATTTTGTTAATGATGGAAATAAGGGATGGAAATAAAAAATGGCCCTAAATGCAACCGTACTAATTTAGATAGTTGCAATATGTATACTGACAATTGTCGGGTATCGGGAAAGCGGAAATTCAAAATTAAAAACAAGGCACATAGGCAACTAGAACCCCTGTCTAGCTGATCATAAAATACTGGCAGCGATCATATCCTTGAGCCACTAGGTCGGTCGTTAGGGAGTTGGGCCCGCAAATACTAAGAGCAGGGACAGATCCATTTTTAGCATTTTGGAAGCAACGTTTCCTGGGGTACTCAAAAATTATTAACAGTATTCTGTGGCCGCATGTAGGAACTCACCCATGACCACTGAGGTGCAGGGTGCCACCCAAAAGCATGACAGCCTCCTCCAAAGTGTGGCTTATTCTTTTGCAACAAAACGTTGTCCTTTCAAATTCAGGATGGAGACATTTTCCTTGGGGTTAACATCTAGCGAAAGCCAAGCCACTGGTGTGGCTCATTTCCCTTACCACTCCTTTTTCAGGAATCCTGCAAATTCTGTTCCAGTGGTTTCTATCTGTCTGGGGGGTACAGGAAGAGGGGGGTAGGCCTGGCTTGCATCCTTACTGTCCTACTCTCTTTAAAGACCTGTTTGTTTACTCAGCCCCCTTCCTGGCATGTTCTCTACAGCAGCAGATCTCCTCCCACCAGACAGCCTTTTTATCTATGCAGGCCACTTAGCACCTCATTAGAGAAATTTGGCTAAGCCAGTCAAGGGCTGGCCAATCATGAGAGTCTGCTAGAAGGCTGGATTTAGTCTCACAGAACAGAAAGTTCTTTAATTTATTTTCTGTATTTGTTATGGTAAATTAAACAGCGGCAAGTTGTTCGAATTTTGCTTACTAATCTTTCAGGTCCTTAAAAATTATTTTAGCTCACTCCTGTCAACAGTTACACTTTATTACAGTATTCCCACGTTAGCCTACAGACCTATGGATCTAAAATGTTACAATGTGGAAAAACGAAATGTTTCGTTTTTCCCTCACCAGGGCATGTAAAACATCTTTTAAAATGCCCCTGCTCATTTTTACATGGCACCCCACTCTGGGGAGACCTAGAGTAGACCTTAGGGGTGACCTATATATGTAAATATATTATGTAAAAACAAAGGCAGTTTAATACTTTGGAATTACCTTTAAATCCAATGTTGAATTTGCATATGACTTCAATTTAAAAGCAGCTTGCAAAGCACGGCTGACTCCTAGAATGACAGCTGGCAACACAGCAGTGCACACTTAAGTGCATTAAATCTGCTGGGCCTCTAACCTAGATGGCCTACCATATACTAGGGAATTACAGGCAGGTTGTGCGTACCAATTTCAATCACAACTAATTACCATATCCCTTTTAATAAGAGCACTGGTCCTGGCCCTAGTTAGCAGAGCCAAGGGCACAGTCAGAGTCAGTTACCATCAGTATCAGTCAAAAAATGGGGTGATCAGGGCAAAAAGGATGAATTGCATTTAAATTTAGGTAAAATAATGCATCCAAACAGATAAAAGTTTAACGGCAAGACTAAATTACATTGGGCTGATTGAAGATGTGATTGTCAACATTTCAAGCAGATGGCTGAATGGGGCAAACCTGCAGAAGCCAGTGGTTTGCAAAAGGGCTGACCCAATGCCCAATTTGCATTCCATAAACACACATATTATATCAATGGCTTCACTTGACCTTAAAATTGCGATTTCTAAAAACTTTGTGGCAAGGAAAGAAGACACTTCCTTGCAAATTCTTAAGTCCTCCTTAATATTACCCATGCACTGCAACAATACGAATAACAATGAGCCTCCAAACTGTAACAGACAATAAATAACCTCAAGCCACACTGCTACTATCAGATACCTTATATACAATGTGGATGACTCACCTTATGATGGTTCAGACCAAACAGAACGGTGCAGCATAGTCTGCTGGAGCGGCTTAACATTTTAGAACAGAACCCCAAGGAATGTTATCATTGAGTCCCTGTTTATGTGTAGAGAGTCGGTATACCCAACGTTGTTCTTTCCCAAATAAGACTGCCTGCGTGTATATGCAAGCTTTTATCAGCTCAACAACAGTCTAATGTAAGTTGTTAGTGGTGTGACTGATCTGCAAGGAATGCTCAGTCAGATTTGTTGTGTTACATATAAGCCCGGTTTTTCTTCATTTTTGATGGATGCATCTAGCTACACTTTTACGTGCCACTAATTTTAAAGTTAAGTTCATGTGGTCTCTTTTATTAATCACATGTACTGACACCGCCTGAGTTGGCGTGCAGGAATAAAGGGCTTATGTCATTGTGATACTGGCATAATTTGTCCGTAACCTGAGTATTTGCCCGGTCACCTTTGATTAAATTGCAGTGAGTGCTAGAAATTCACACACATTCAATCACTATGATCACCATAGGTTAAGATTGTTGTACTTATTGCTGCATAAAGAAGAGCACATACGTCAGTATGAGTGTAGTCACTCACATCACGACTTTGCAATTCCTCAAATGGCACAAAGTCTATAATGATGTCATGTTTTTCTCTCTTTATGTTTTTTGTTTTGAAGAGTCACGTGTCTTTCAGGAATGCTGAAGGCCTCATGGTAACCGTCAATGTCCCCCGCCGCAGCCACATCACCCCACACCTGAGAGACCTAAACTGTCTCTCCAATGACAAGAGGATGACCTTCAAGCTCCTCACCCATGCACACAAAGCACTCCACAACTCTGGACCAGCCTACCTGAACAGCAGACTCAGCTTCCACACCCCCACCGGCCAGCTCCGCTCCACCAGCCTCTCCTCCTAACATTCCCCCGCATCCAATAAATGACCTCCGGCGGCAGATCCATCTCCTATCTCGCCGGCAAGACCTGGAACACCCTCTCTACCCACATACGGCAGACCCAAGACCTTCTCGCCTTCAGAAGGCTCCTCAAGACCTGGCTCTTCGAGCAGTAGCAGCATCCCCCCTCCCCTCAGCACCTTGGACCCTCACAGGTAAGTAGTGCGCTCTACAAGTACTCTGATTGATTGATAGATTGTGGAGACTTTAAAGACAGCTAAGTGTGTTTTAATGTATCCCTTGCAACCAAATTTGATAAAAAATTATCTTTGTGTATAATTCAAAACTGCAGTGTATGTATTGGTGATTATCTACTTATTAGTTCAGACCTAGGAGACAAGTAATAGAGTGCTGCACAAGATGATAAGTGGGATTGAAGAAAGGGAATAAAGAATATCTTATTTAATAGTAGTGAGGTTGTTAGACCAGTCAGCCTTACAGTGGTCTTCCCCCAAACTTTTTTCTACTTACCTCCATTTTTGTGGCTGACATTCTTTTGAATTGGCCTTGAAACTCTGTGCCCTTTACCACTGCTATCCAGTGATAAAGTACTTGTGCTCACTCCCATCAAACATAGTTAAATTGCCTTATACCCAATTGCATCATCTCCTGAACCCAGGACTAACCGAATCACTCCAAGGGCTAGTTTGCTGGCCTCCTGTTCTGACCCACAGGACACAAAAGGTTCTCACCATCTTGAACCTTGAAACTTGGACCCAGCCTGAGTGAGTCCTGAACCCCCATGCCATTCACTAGTCTTGCCCCCTGGTTGTGGTGCAAAAAGTGCCCAGATAGCCAAAATCCCAAACTGAAGACTTTGAACATTTTTGACCAAAGTCTACTCTGAGAACCAGGAGAAGACTGGTACCAACCTGCTCGTGTATCCGCCCAAGGTGCATCACCAGTTGGGCTGACATTCTGGCTGCTCCTGCTATGTTCTTCTCTGCAGAAGCTAATATTGTTTTCAATGGTCATTAGTCAAAAGGGTATCTGAGCCTCTGGAACTGTCTTTGACTACAACCTTCTCCCTCATTCCACTGGAGATTTTCAAAAAAGAGTTTAAGTAAGAATGTAAAAATCTTGATTGAGGCTATGACCCAAGGCTTTACGGCAACAACAATCCCTCCCTGGACACTGCCAACAGCTTTGCTCTGCTGAACTTACCTTTTCAGAATTTTTTTCTGAGGGTAAGAACTGACGGGGCTCAATCCACTTCTTGTATCCGAACCGTGCTTCATCGCAATCAGACTTATTTTTTACTTTGTCCTTGTCTTGCCCGACAAGATGACCGTGGTTGGTGCTTTGATCTTTTAAGTGTTTTTTTTGCTAAAAACCTTAAAAAGTCATAACTCTGGTTCTATTGATTGTCATTTTGATGTCAAATAATTTATTACATTTTACTCTATTTTTCGAAATTTGTGCTGGATTTTTCTTGTTTGAGCGCTGCATAAATAATTTACTCATTTGCTGTCTGATTTTTTTCTGTGTCAAGCTACCTAGAGTCATGCACAAGTTAATTTAGTGACTTTTTGTAGTTCACCCTCCAGGGGGGTGTGGCTGTTGCTTTACCAGGGCTCATACCCCAGTTAAACTGACCAGTTTCTCACAGGGGTCCTTTCTCGTATTGAAGTATTGAGTTGGTGATGCAGCAGGCATTACTAAATAATTGAATGTTCCTCAAGGTACTTTTTCAATTCCTTCTGGAAATGGGGAAAGATGGGTCTTTATGGATCAAGTTCCAGATCCTGGATGTGTAGCATGTCTAACCCTGAAATCAAGTATTTTTCTTCTTTAATTACATGGTTTGAAGCCCATTGATATAATTGTTGGATGTGTTTGTTTAACCCCACAGGAATTGTTAGAAAGTGGTTAACAGTGTAACAGAGCACCCTTTTAACAGTACTATTTGTATGTGAATTTTAAAAAATGTTTACTTATAAAAATAAATTTTTGAGAGTAACAAAAATGACATTCTAGTGTGGAGTACTAATGTTCACCTAATAGTTATCTAAATCATAAAGTAACAAGAATTGACGCAAATGTGTAGGCCTCATGGTCACTAACTGAAAGATCAATACACAGAAAGGAATTTCTCTTTTTTGATATGTTTAACCCCACAGACAGCTGATCATTTTTGTCAGGTAGGGTGGTGAGATAATGTCCATTGCCTGGAATGATTCACAGTAGATGGCGAATGTGATCCTAGCATGAGGAAAGCTAGTGGGGTGCCTGTAGTGTAGGGGGATTCATACACATTTTTCTGATAACTTGAATGGTCTTAAAGTGACATTTAGTAAGTTCTGTGAATAGTTTGATTGCAAGAAAAAAATGTATTTATCATTGTTTCTGTTTGTTTACTATGATGCCCTTTTAACATCAAATTGGGTGCTACAGTTATGATTCCCACTCCAGATACATGCTGCCAGAACCATTTAGCCTTGATTGAGATAGAACTATTAGTCCTTAATAAAACGCAAAGACTATTGGGGCATATTATCAAGCCTGTGCGCTAAAATTATCGCCGCTTTATCGGCCGAAAACGGCTGATAAAGCGGCGATAATGGGCTTGATAATATGCTCTATGGAATTCCAATCGAAGCACATGTTAGATGTGAAGACATCTAACATGGGCTTCGATTGGAATTCCACAGAGCATATTATCAAGCCCATTATCGCCGCTTTATCGGCTGTTTTCGGCCGATAAAGCGGCGATAATTTTAGTGCACAGGCTTGATAATATGCCCCATTGTTACTAGATAATATTTATATGAAGTTTTATGTATGTGAAATAGTTGATTGGCCCTTGTTCGTAGAAGTGAGTTAAAAATGATGATAAACAGATAAGATATCCCTCTACATTTTAATATAATTGAAAAAGTCTGGGGCTGCTATTAAAAAACTGCTTTGAACCCTTTTCTTTCGAAGAAGGTCCACATGAGCCTTAATGATCTTTGGAAATCTCAATTTTAGGATCTGCAGGATATATTAAGGTGAATTATGGTGAACGCAGTACTACTGGAAAAAGAAGAGGGTGGCGGGCTGATTTAGTTATGAGTGCACTCTCCCCCTGCCTCGCAGATCCGTTGCTACCAGCTGTTGTTTGTCTGCCTGCGAGCAATTTGTGATAAACAAGAGCAGTTTACCAGTGCCATTAGCTGGTGAGGCTGATATATTTGTGAGCTTTGCTGGGCTGCCCCGCCTACCCTGGGAGGATTCGTCTTCCTCGAGCTGTTTTCTGGGTGGTCATGGCACCAATGAAGTTGAACACGCTTTGAGGAGGGAGATGGACTCGTCTTGCGCTTACTGCGGCTACACGAGCAGGTTGCTCTGGCTTTCAGCAGGTGATGGAGAGGGGCTCTGCTTCTCAGATTGAGTGACCAGAGGCCAAATTACTCTTGTCGAAGGCTGGAGTATGTCTGCCATCTTTAGAGGCCTGGAACAAGGGATACCCTCCCTCCCCCCTGCTGTAACCTCTACCCATGGCAGTGAAGATGCTGGAGGCAGATAAAGACGATACATTGACATCAGTCAGTCAGCCCTTTTCAGTAATACCCTATGTTCAACAACTAAGCTACAATGCATCAGCCCTTGCTGCTGCTACTGTTACTCCTACTCTGCTGCTGCTACACAAGATAACAATGTTTCTGCAGCTGACTGTTATTTTTCCACCGCTTCTGCCTGTGATAATACCTGCAGAAACACACAGCAAAATGGTGGACGAAAAAAGAAAACTGCTGCACCCCTGGTTGATGGATGCAATCAGGCTGATGGTCAGTACAGTCCATTGCAGGGTGTTGACAGCAATCTCAAAGAACAGAAGGCTTTACCCAGCAGCAATTTGACTTCAGACAGCAACATATCTGCTGTTCCTGCTTTACAAGTGTATTGTTGGGAAATCCCTGATGGCTCTAGACTAGGGATCAGGGTATCAATAGACAGTCAGCCAATAAGTAACATAGAACACGCCCCCCAATCTAGCAATGGCATAGCAGTGGGCATAAGTATGCATCCAGCCATATTAAATACTGATCCCGTGACTTCTCCGACAGCCTCTGAGCTTTCACTGACCACTATAATTCAATTCATGCAGGTTAAGTGCTCCAAGGCACTTCAACATTACACTCAGGTAAGAGGGAACAATGTACAGACAGCTGCAACATTCTTTAGCTGGATGACTGGGAAAGTCTCAACGCTTACTTCACAGGTTTCAGAGCTCCAGCAGCGAGTGGCAGATACGAAAGAGGATGGAAAGGCTTCTTCAAGGAAAACAGAGAGCATGAGGGTGGGCTTACTCTGGTTAACTCTAAGATTGACGAATTGGCTAATTGCCAACAGTTCAACAATCTTAGCGCTTTTGGGATGCCCAAGGAGAAGGAAGGGGAAGATCCCTGACAATTTATCATTCAACAGTTTATGCAGGATTTCCTCCAACTGTTGCATTTGTTCCTGGTCTGTCAAATTCAACATACTCTTTGGCTCCCACTATACCACAATGCTACTAAGATTGACAGAGCTTGCTGATGACCTAATTTGATATATGTTGGTAACTTTCTATTGCGACAAGCCATTTTTCTCAAATCATGCCCTTCATCACCAATCTTGGTTAACTCAGTACCTTTCTTTGTGCAGTCAGAGTTGCAGGCTAACAATGGACCAACGATGGCAGCTTAGACAAATGATTGACCCACTCAGAGCAGTGGGGCATGGGTCTTTCTTAAGAAACTTGCCAGATTGAAGATCTTCAGGGACGATCATACACAGTTTTACTCTACTGAGGCTGATACTGCTGAAATTCTTAAGAAGTGGCAAGGATTGATGATACTGATGTGCCATTTTGTTTTATGTACCTATCTCATATATGTTTTGCACCACCCTTTCTTCAGCTTTCAGCTTCTCTTTTCATGGCTATCTCACATCTGCTGCTGTTCGGGGCTATAAAAATACATAGCTGCTCACAGAAATCCAAAATGTTTCTCATCTGTGGGTAGCTGGGGCAAGGTATTAGGAAAAACAAAGAGGGCACTAATGGCTGTCTAGGTGACCTGACAGCCGAAAGGGTGGGATGATTTTTTTTCCTGTGGTAGGGGTTAGGCATTGTGCTTGGAGGGTGTTTGTCATCTGTTGGGTATTCTATCACTAAATTGGATGGGCCTTTTGGGTGATTAGGGGTGTGCTTCGAAAAATGAGTTGCTGTGATTACATACTTTTTAGTTTTGCTGATGAGTACCACTCCTATGCTGTAGAGATGTTGTTTTTTCTTGTTTTCAGACTGACATTGGGGCATATGGAGAAGCCCCTATTGCCACCACAACATCACATATATTGACATTGTGGTGGCAATTGGGGCTGCGCCTATGTTCAAGGCAGCACTAGGCCACTTAAAGCTGCCTTCAATGGAGTAGAACTTGCAAAATAAAACCACATGTATCGTGCTTTGTTGTGATGCACTGTCACAAGGGCATCAAGATAATACTCTTGACCAGTCATTGATATTTGGGTATGATGGAAAGTCCCAAATCTAAATCTGGTCAGGAGGAATCTATCATATGTGCTCGAAACGTTAGCACTAGAGTTGTGTGCTGGGGGGTTGCTGGAAGTTGGAATAGTATAATTTACTATTCCAACTCCAGTCAGTGCGGACACTAGGGAAGGTGTTGGAATTTACGTCCAACACCTCCCCCGCCTCCGCAAGTCCCTGTTCCGAATTCCTGAGTAATGATATGCGGAATCACAATGCGGTTGTTGTTGTGATGCCCTGCGAGGAAATTGATTCGTGGTAAACGCTGTTCACCCCAGTAACTTCTTGGACCAGACAAAGCGCTGTTTTAGTTTAATTCTTACTTCACCAAACGGTTGGGTGTGTCCTGTCACATCCATTTAAATGTATGACAGATGAACATTTCTATGTTGTTTTGGGAAGTAACCACAGAAAATTGTATCTGAAAAAATGGATTTTGCAGAAAGAAAGGGTTGCTTTCTCTTCTGTTGCATCAATTTTTTAACATGCTTTAGTCAGTGCTTGCTCCCTAGTGCTTCTCCACTCACCAACTGATTAGCAACATGGCTGCAACCGCAGTTAACATACTCTGTTATGCTTTACCGTTTCGAGATGACCTCCAAATTTAAAATTAATAACCAAGTGGTCTGGCAGGACAGCGGAGTAAGCATCAATAAAAACATTTACATAATACCCGCTAGTTGCAGCTTCCTCCCCAGCTTGGCAACATGCGAATGACTAGGCCCCACACGGAGCTCTGTAGTTCACATCTTTATTCTTCAAAGTGCAACCGTTAACTGATTGACAATATGTTACCAATATTTTTTAATCAAACCTAGACATACTCCAATGCTTACATCATTCCTAAGTAGTACTTTGTAGACAAGAAGTGTCCCACTACACAAATATATACAAGACATACCATCTCCCTGTTTGCCAAATAAAAAATTCAAATGTTTACATGCATACAATCATAACTCCTCAATGAGTCATTGAGGTATTCAATTTAGCCTTCCAGTTCTCATTGTGTGAGGTTGCAGAGGCAAAGAAAGGGCACTGGGTGCAGGTGATACAGCGGCAGGTGTATGAGTTAGACCCTCCGGACTCTCAGTGGACAGACCTCAGTTCAGATATTTGGAGCCACAGAAAATCTAAGCAGGAGCTTGAAGTGCGACAAGTCTCTGGTAATTGACTTTCCAGGACAATGAGCGTTCACCATATGTGCTTTGCTGTTGTAGAGTAGACCTGTACGTGCAAAGGGATAAACAAATAGGAGATCGAAGGCCACTTCCTTCTAGTGCAGCATACTGAACCACTCTCTTTAGTGTGCCTATGAAACGTACAACAACCCCATTTACCTGTTGCCAGAGAATGTGTGCTTTTCCGATGCTTGACATTCATGATTGTGAGAAAATCTCTAAGTTCTTGACTGCTGAAAGGTGGGCCATTGTCAGACTTAAGAATGGATAGAACACCCCATGTTGCAAAAACATCATGAATACCTCAATGACTTCATCATGTGTAGTTGATGACATTTCTTCCATGAGGGGAAATCTGGTGTATTCATCAATTATCACCATGAGGTGATGGCCATTTTTGAGGGATTCCTAAAAGTCAACAGCAATTTGCCCCCAAGTGTGATTCTGAAAATCAGACAGGGTTAATGGGTGCTCAGTTGTTTTAGGAGACAGACAGTTACACAAGTGACAAGCCTTTAAATCTCTTTCAACTCTTTCATCAAAGTAAGGAAACCACAATCAGTCTTGGAGAGCTCTCTGAGTTGCTGCAATGCCACAAGGACCCTTGTGAGACAGTTCAATAACTTGTTGCCTCAGGCTCTCTAGAATCACAATCCTCGTACCTCATAATATGCCTTCCTGAGCAACAGAAAGTTCTTCTCTGAATTTTTTTTCCTTTTGATATCCAAAGAAATTCATTAGTGGTCGAGTATGTTTCCTCCAGGATTGTTGTGAAATAATGTCTCAATCTGTGTTTGTTGCAGTCAGAACTTGTTGTACTGATAGAGCCTAATGGATTTGACAATGAACTTCACATAGGCCTCAGCCGCTTTAGACACTGTATCATATCACTGCAAAGGCACTCATGAAAAGTAGTCAACAGATTTTTGATATTTCGAGGGCAGGTGCACAATAGTGTAATCATGCTATTTCAGTATCAGCCTCTACCTCTCAATTTGAGTAAGCATCTTGGCTTTGGAGTTCCAAAATTGGTAAGCAACGCCTGGTGGTCAGTGACAAGGATGAAATGTTTTCCAAATAGAAACACAGGGAAGTGTTCACAAGCCCACAGACTTTTTTTCAGGTTTGGAATAATCATGTTCTTTTTGTGACTCCTGCTCGCATAAGCCATAATGTGTGCATTATCACGACTGTCGTGCTCAGCCACAATTGCACCCAACCTCAACGGACTTGCATCAACCACAATCTCATGATGCAATTTTAGATCAAGATAGCTAATTTCAGTAGCATTCTTGATTGGAAGTTAGATTTTCTTGAAGGTGTGATCATATTCATATGACCATCTGACCGCAGCGTTCCGTGTTTTCAGGTTTCTCAATGGTGCACTGACCGTGGCAGGATCACAAATGTACCTGGAACATTAACTGGCCATGCAAAGGAAGGACTGCATCCTGTGTGGGAAGAGTGGATGATAAAACTTGTCCTTTAGCCAGGTCTGGTATCATTCCCCTTTCAGAGAAAACATCTTAGAAGAATTTGAGCTTTGTTTTGTGAAAGCTCACACTTTTCTGCATTCAAAGGGAGATCTGCATCAGCAAGTAAATGGCAGACTTGTGTTAGGACTTTGTCATGTTCCTTTTGAGTGGCCCCAAACACCAGTATATCATCACTATACTTAAAGGCATATGTGACAGGCTGTATTTTGTAGAGAATGACATCCTGAAAAAGTACGGCAGCTGCTGATAACCCAAAGCTTAATCGTTCATGTCTGACCAACCCAACCTGGGTCAAAATGTAATAAATTATGACACAGAATGTATCTGCAATTGTCAAGTTGATCATACCCTTTGTTCAGCGCAAGGCAGGAAAAGACTTTGGCCCCATTCAGCTGTGTAATCATATCTACAATATATGGACCAGGACGTCGTTCTCACTCGATTGGCTTGATGGCCTGGCCTATATCAAAACAGAAGCTCACTGCACCTCCATTGCCCTTCTTTGGCACTCCCACTATGGGTGAGACCCATAGCATCAGACCAGTAGAGCGTTCAATGATGTCATCTTTTTCAACATCCTCATGCAAGTGAAAATCAATTTACTATGTCGTTGAGCAACAATGCGAGTGTCCTCATTAATGTGAAGCTGCCAGTTCATAGTTTTAGTCTTTCCTAGTCTAGGAACTGACTTACTACATCTGCATGTGTATGTACATTGTAGTTGATAGAAATCAGACCAATGCCAGCAGCAGTGTGAAAATGAGTAAACATGAGCTTGACGATGTGCCTTGAAGAACATGTATCTTAACTTGTACCTTTGTCTTTTTGTGCTGCATGTTTGCTACTAAAGATTGTTGACTCTATAATGGGGCGGAAGCAGCCCATGTGTATATCTTTGTCTTTGAAGGCATAAGAAGGGGCATCGGAGACAGCTCATGATATTTTTCTGTCTACATAATGTTTGTCGATGCACCACTATCCATGATAAAAGGTATAGGACAACCATTGAATTTGAGTATGATCTTAGGGCACTGTCTAAATAAGTTTTGCTGTTCCACATGGCAACATCTCTTGAACTTGGACTATTCTGTCCATGAAGCCAAACCTACACGTGCACATCATTTATGAGTAGACACCATCATTGCACAACTATTTTCTTCACCATTGGTTGACACTGACGTCGAAGATTCTGTGGACGTGATTTTGATGGCATTCTCCTTTGTTTGGTTTCCACATGCCTCACTTGATGTCGTAGTTTGGTCTTGTGGGCATGGCTAGAGGACTTCTGGAACTTTCTGGCATCTATTTTCTCTTCTCGACGTGGCCTAGCTGGTTTCCCTTTCATTCCGCAAACCTTTACGAAATGGTTTTCTTTCCCACAGTTCTTCCATATTTGCCCAATGGTGGGATATTTTACCTCCGATTTACCTCCGTGCGGAAAGGAGAATTCAGAAACACAATTTATTTTTCTTCAGGGACATCACTTTATGCCCTCGCCCATTGGTCTCTGCTCACTTTTAAATGTTCAATGTTGATTGATTGTGGGCTACTTCGGCTTCCATATCCACTGCCTATCGATCAGCATGTCCTGCTCTTGCAGTCATGAACATTGTCTCCAAGCTGGCTGTCTAGAGCAGCATATGTCATCTGAAGGAATCAGACAGGCATCCATAGATTACTCCGAGATATATACCTTCTTCATCATTTAATTTATTCAACTTGCATTGCATGAGGAGAGACTCAAGTCTTTCAGCAAATTCATCCTTTTTTTCCCAGCTTGCTGTCCAGCTTGGTTGAAGATGTACCTTTCATAGTCAACATTTGACAGTAGATTGAACTTGACCTCTAAAGCCAAATAATCTGTCTTAAAAGACATTTTATCAGCTTGTGGTACTTTCACTATCCCTACTTTCCCTCCATCACTTGCAAGGTTCTTTAAGTATTCAATGATCTTCTTGTTATCTGTTCTTCTAGTGCATCGATGAAATCATCAAAATTCTCAATTCAGGCAGTTCATCTGGTGCCAATATGCAACTGTGTGACAGTGACGAAGTAAAGCGTACTGTATCAGGAAGGCAGAGGCTTCATAATGACCTGTGGAACTTCTTGCTCCGGTGTCATTTGTAGCCCGCTGGGACCTGCTCCATTTATACCATCTATAGGCCCCAACTGTGCGCTTGCAGCAGTGTCACTGCGACCGCCATGATGTCGTATTGCCCCTTTTTCATCTCTGTCCGTAAGTGTTGAGTTTATAGCTTGCATATGTTCATCGCCGCTCTCAACCTTGTGATTTGTACCTAGTCTTCACTGCCTTTTGAATTTCTTGGTGCCTGTGTGCTTCTACTTTTGGTGCGCTTTTGCAACTGGCTCACACTGCTTTCTGAGCTCCTCGTTATGTATGCTTGAAAGTTTGATGCTGTGTGATGGTTCAATACCTCTTCTTTCAGACTTACTAGCAGGTTCTGGATCAACTTTGACTGATTTTTCCATAGGACCTTCGCCATCTTCAAAAATCTTGCTCTGGCTGGAGTGGTGCTTTTACTCCACATACGCCAACAGTTGACCATCACTTCGACTAAGGCACATATGGCAGGCCCCATCAGTTTGCTGGATCTCAGCAAACTCTCAGGCAGAGCACTCTTGGATCTTCAGGTTACGGATCCCCTGATTACTCGGCATATATAGTGTCCCCGTGAGCCCGGCAGCATGCAATTGACTATGCCACACATGGGGCTCTGTAGTGCACATATTTGTTCTTTCGAGTGCAACCGTGAACAAATTCACAATACATCTCCAACTTTATTTAACCACACCTAGACACAACCCAAAGCTTACGCCATTCCTATGGAGTCCTTAAGGGACCAGAACGATTCCTCTATTTAAATATATACAAGACACTGTCCTAGTGTAAAGAAAGAATCAATTCTCTCTGCAGCATTCATTTCTCAGATGTTTTTGTCTATTCTTGCTGCCAGTCCACAAACGATCTGACATTTGTTCAGAATGCCCAGAACTGATCTACATGCCATAAAAATGCCAACATTATTTACATTGCCAATTCTTATTGCATTTGTTTTGGATAATATCTGGTTTGCACAATCTGACATTTGTGTCATAGTATTAAGACCCAACACCTAATGCAGCGTTCACAACAAAGACACTTTCTATCTAGTCTGTGGAATAAAAGAAGAGGAGGGCGTCGTAAACAGTTCAAAGAATTTACTTTCAGCCACATGACTGCAGCAAATTGCCTGTGTCAAGAATGAATGCAACAAAACCTCTGACACATAAACGGAGCTGCTATGTCAGTGTGCTCTGTCTGAGTGGATGATTAGTAAGATAGCGCGATAGTGCTCTTACAGGTCGCGGTTTTGAACATTATTATATCCATTTAGCTTTTTACACTTCTGGGTCGATAAAGTAAGTACTATTGACTCGGTCAATAGACATATCTGCCATCTACAGGTCATCAAGACTAGTGGTTTAGAACAGCATGAAGTCCAGACTGTTATTATTAGTTGACAGAAGATGTAATAGCTCAAGCACCTTTTCAATCGATAAATACTCAGCCCCTTGCCATTTGGACCCTGAAAGGTGAGCCTCCATTCTGACTCACGAGTCACACCTGAAGGATGACTCAGAGTTGCAAGCAGGAAGGGCTTTCGGTAGAGCAATGCTTCTACATCAGGGCTGAGGATAGTTAGTGAAGCTCTATCCATTGCGCCCATGTTCAATAATGATCAACTGAGAAGTCTCTTTAAATCATTAGTTTGTAAATTTCTGCATAGTTTCCTTTTTCATGCGAATTGTGTTAGTTTGTCTTGGAAGTTCCTACAGTCAAGTCACAATGCCTCAAAAGACAAGAATAGAGTCCGTAGCCCGAAACAACTTTGCAATGTGTTCAATTATGTATGTCTATTTTGGCCTGTTGATATGGGTAAGTCAAATAGGAGGCAAACCATTCAGAATGATGTTGCTGATGCCCATTTATTAGCCAATGGTGTTTTGAAGGTAGTGTGGGGGGTGATCGAGGTTAATTCGATGATTCATGGTATGAAACCTTGGGAGGCTGTCAGGGAAGATGGGGAGACAATTATATAGAAGGCATTGACTATCACTTTGATGGTTTCTGTAAACAAGGGTTCAGAATCCTAAATTGTAGTCCTGTAGAAGGGTCTTCAATTTGATTCACACTTGTAACTGGGTATTACCTTTCTTATGTCATCGTGCCCAGGATGAGAAGGTGGCTGTTTAATCTGTAGTTGCAAAGGTCATCTGGCTTTCTTCATAGTGGCATGATCTGTCTACTCTTGAAGATGTCATTTAAGAAGCCTTGGCTGACCGAGGTATCAGTGTTGTTCAGCAGAGACACGAATGCTTTGTCAAAATTCAATGTGTCACATTATAATGTGAAGAGGTCAATCTAATCTATTATAATCACTGGTGTTCCTGACTTTTTCTATCTTACACTAGAGAAGCTATTGATTGTGTTTCACCTCGTATGGGGTGTTGATTTGAAGGTTCTGAACTGGGACTGGCACAGTGCTTGATGGTTTTCAAGAGATCTCTGGTTGTGTTGTAGGTGTCATAGTTAGTGTTGGTATTAATGTTTACCATGGGCACAATGACGTCTCATCTTCATTATGAGCAAAGCATTTTCAGTGCCTTAATGTCTTTCTGGAGCCGAGATTTCCTCCATTTTTTTGTTTGTTGAATGTGAGCTTGTGATTACTAAGGGGGTGATGGATTTATATGGGTGACTTGTCTCTTTTGACTCATAGGACCCAGATTTACAAAACAATTATTGAACGCAGCGCAGCAGCCTAAAAATATGAGCAATGCTGCGTTAAGTGACAGGGAGGGAGAAGGAGGGCGCCAGAGATATATATGTCTCTTCCCATCTCCCTAGCGCCAGCACTGAGTCAGCTGCCGTGCCCCAGGCACATACCTTAGCTCCATAGTGCTAAGATGCATGCCTGTGTCTACCATGGGATTTGTACCAGAAGGACTACCTTCCAGTACCAAAAACTATATACATAGACACACTTTAAAGCATTTCCTACAATGCATGTGTGCTGCACCGTGCAGAAGGTAGGCGAAATAAAAACATTTCTCCACTCCTAATGCGTACATTTAAATGGCATAAATGTTTGGCACTAAACCCTGTCTACTACTGTTTGTAGATAGGATCTTGCATCGAAAGGCATGGGTACCACACATGTAGTGCCTCATTGGTGCTAAGTAATGCAAAGCAGTGCTTTGCACTGCTTTGTGTTAATTTCAGGGCACTTTCCAGCACAAAAAATGTTTTTCACTGGAAAGTAAATTAGGAAAAAACACTTTGTGCTGGTTAGCGTCACTTTTGTGAAAGTAACACAGCGCAAAATGTTAGAAAATCCACCCCAAGTGTGAATCTGAGGACTTCAAGTTGAGTATGAGCTTCAGCAGAGATGGTCATCAGGGAAGCAGATGTATTCATGCCTTTTAGGCGGGGTGACAGTGTAGTTGTTCTTGAAGGGCAGGAAATGTTGCTTGGAGTTGATTGGCTGGCCATGACAAGGAGGTCCGTTGTTTAGTATGCCAATGAGGGTTGCTATGCAGTGTGTTCAGCTTAGGCACCGTAGAAGGAGACATTTGGTAATATGAAACTGGTATGATTTATTGTAGTTAGAAGTGTAAAGTATTATCTCTTAAAAAAGGTACATAAAACACACACAAGATGATTGGAGGGCTGCTTCTAATAAGCAAAACCACTGGCAATTCCTTTAGGTAGTTCAAACCAATCATTCTTTCACCCACACATGTGACCTCTGTTTAGACCTAACCTTAGGTAAATCAGTCTTGACCATGCTCAATAGGAACACTTCATTCCAAGCTGCCAGGCCAAGTCCTCCTTGAACCAGAACACAAGCAACCAAAAACTGGTTTAACCCTGGTTGTTGCTCATCAGTCAAGTGTAGCGTGGCTCCAGTGGCACAGGATGCATTTCTAGACATTGACTTGCAACTAAGGGCAGTACATTAAATGAACAAAAGATGATTGGAGAGATTCTTTCAATAAGTCTAACCACTAGTGATCACTCAGGGTAACATTCCAGTCAACAGTCATTGACATACTACCATGTGTAAATCAGTCTTGATTCTGCTTCAATATGAACATTCTATCCAGAACTTCTAGTCCAGGTCACCCCTAAACCAAAAAACAAATAACACATAACACATGACCAGTTCCACCCTGATTGAGGTGCATCCATTTGGTGTAGCTCAGTCCAAGTGGCCCAGTGCACAACTGGCCCATCCCTGAGCATACCCTTGTCTCTTAGGGAGGCACACCAAACAAACAAAATATGCTGGGATGGATGCTTGCTATAAGTCTAACCACTGGCAATCACTTGGAGTAGCAAGGCCTCTGCAACTCTCTTGCCATGTTCTTCCACCGCAAGATCGCCGATATCCACAACAGCTTCAGTGCCCAGACTACGCCCCCAGCCACCAAACCAACAGCACCGAAGACACCTCCCACGCTATGAACACCATCCACTACGGCTCTCCTTCTGACCCATGCCCTCACCACATCTTCAACAAGGCCGACACCATCATCGCACCCCACCTACGGAACATCATAAACAACTCCCTTGCGTCTGCCACCTTCCCAGAGAGCTGGAAGCACGCAGAGATCAATGCCCTACTGAAGAAACCCACAGCGGACCCGAAAGATCGCAAAAACTTCCGCCCCATCTTGAAGGACTGGGCTATTTTAAGGCCCAGCGGTGCCAGGGAACAACACCTGAAACCTTCGTGGGTTACCTGTTCTGGCGCACAAATGACAGAGACACGGGACACTTCCTTCGGCGTCAAAGATCAACGTTTATTTACTGCAGGGATACAGAGATCGCTAGAAGTACAACGGAGTGTAGGTTCTGAGAGTCTGCTTCGAATTGCAAAAAGTGGATCGCTCCTTTTATACACATCTTCGCCATTGCACAACATACGAACAAAAGGTTACAACTCAGTTCCCACAGTAAACTTCAGAAAGGATCGCATTCATGTTTTCAGAAGCCCGGAATATGATGACAGTAGCATGTCGGTTCCCAACTGTAAAAGTACGCTATCCCACCATTAAGCACATTCCATTCTGGTTCTAAACGAACGAAGAGAAGGGACAGAAACAGGTGCAAGGAAAACAAAAATAGACAACAGATTGAAAAAGAGAGTGTGGGGGCAATATCGGAAGCGTGATCACGGGATTAAAGGATTCGAGCCTAGCGCATTCAAGGCTGAAACAATAGACCAACACGGCGAGATGAGCTCCGAGCGGAGCCATCTGCTTCTGCCGTGTCATCCCCCTAGTCATAAAGACACACTAAGAGGAATATGAATCTTCCGCAAGAGCTTGGGAGTCCCAGGGTCATCAGGCGGACATCGTTCGTTCGCCGGCTACGTGAGGGCAAGAAACAAAATGGATGCCGTATCTAAAATGGAACCCGAGGGTTCAGATGAAGAAACCCATAAACAAGACGAACCCTTCAGAGTAGTGCAGCGAAAACACGTACACCTACTAAACTCGTCATTTGCGGTTCGTAGATACCAAACTCATCCATTTTCGACCAAACCCAAAACGTCAGAACGATTCTCACGGAACCTCAATCTCTCTTCTTCCCTTCCCGGCGAAGGAGATCGAGAAGATCGTCAATAAACAGCTGACCACATTCCTCAAGGCCAATAGATCCCTCGACCCATCCCAGTCCGGATTTTGAGCCAACCATAGCTCCGAGACCGCCCTCATCGCAGCCACCAACGACATCAGGACCCTACTTGACAATGGGGAAACCACCGCCCTCATCCTCCTAGACCTCTCAGCCGCCTTTGATACAGTCTGCCATCGCACCCTAATAACCCGCCTCCACAACGCCGGGATCCAAGGCAAAGCCCTGGACTGGATCACCTCGTTCCTTTCTGACAGAACCCAGCGAGTCCGCCTCCCTCCCCTCCGCTTCGCGGCCACCGAGATCATCTGCGGCGTACCCCAAGGCTCATCGCTCAGCCCCACCCTCTTCAATATCTACATGAGCCCCCTCGCCACCATTGCACCTAAACACAGCCTCAACATCATCTCATACGCCGACGACACCCAGCTGATACTCTCCCTCACCAAAGACCCAGCCAGCGCCAAACTCAACCTCCAGGAAAGAATGAAAAACGTTGCTGAATGGATGAAACTCAGCCATCTGAAATTGAACTCAGACAAGACGGAGGTCCTCATCCTCGGACCATCCCATTCTGCCTGGGATGACTCCCGGTGGCCCACAGAACTGGGCACCGCACCTACACCCACTGACCAAGCACACAAACTGGGATTCATCCTGGACTCCTCTCTCACGATGACCAAGCAAGTCAACGCCATCTCATCTTCATACTTCAACACCCTGCGCATGCTCCATAAGATCTTCCAGTGGATCCCTACCGGAACTAGAAAGACGGTCACCCAGGCCATCGTCACCAGTCGACTAGACTACGGGAACGCCCTATATGCAGGAACCACAATCAAACTTCATAAAAGACTCCAATGCATACAGAACGCATCCGCACGACTCATCCTCGACATCCCCCACCAGAGTCACATATCAGCCCACCTGAGAGACCTGCACTCGCTCCCTGTCAGCAAAAGGATCACGTTCAGGCTCCTCACCCACGCACACAAAGCGCTCCACGACATAGGCCCCAAATACCTCAACAACCGCCTCACGTTCTACACTCCAAAACGCAAACTCCGCTCCGCCAGCCTCGTCCCCGCCACCGTCACACGGATCCGCAGAACCCACACCGGAGGAAGATCATTCTCCTACCTGGCGGCCAAGACGTGGAACTCCCTCCCCACCCACCTACGTCTGACCCAGGACCACTTCACATTCAGGAAACACCTCAAGACCTGGCTCTTCGAGCAGTAGCGGCACTCCCCCCCCCCCCACCCCAGCGCCTTGGGTGAGTAACGCGCTCTACAAGTGTATTGATTGATTGATATTCCAACCCATCATTCTGTTGTCAACCATGCCACCTCAGTATGATTTCAGCCATATGCAAATCAGTAATGACCCTGTACAATAGGAACAGTCCAGCCAAAACTGCCAGACTAGGTCTTCACTCAAACAAAACACAAGCTACCCAAGACCAAGTCTTATCAGTCGAGTGTAGCTCGGTTTCAGTGGCACAGTGAGCACAGGACCCACGTCTGGTCATACCCTTGACACTTAGGGCGATACATTAAATACACAAAAGATATTAGGAGGATACTTTCAATAACTCTAACCATTGACAATAGCTTGAGGTGACATCCCAAACCATAGTTCTATTGCTCACCATGTCACCTCAGTTTGGAGCCAGCCATATGGAAATCTGTCTTGATCCTGCTTTAGTAGTAGCCGTCCAGCCTGAATTGCCAGGCCAGTTACTCCCTGAACTGGAACACAAGCAACCCCCCAAATGATTCACCCTGATTGAGGCTCCCCAGTTGAGTGTAGCTTGGTTTCAGGGGTACAGTGAGCATGGGACCCATGTCAGGGCATATCCTTGCCACTTAGAGCATTACATCAAAAACAACAAATATGAAGGGAGGGGTGCTCGTAATAAGCCTGACCACTGGCAAACACTTGGAGTAGAATTCTAACCAAACAGAAAGATGGATCCTGGTTCAGGGAGGACTTGGCCAGGCAGTTTGGGTTGGACTGTTCCTATTGGAGCAAGGTCAAGACGGATTTTTATGTGGCATAGTGAGGTAGCGTAGTGGGCAAAAGGACCATTTGTTGAAATGTGAAAGAGAGGGATTGCCAGTGGTTAGACTTATTGCAAGAATTACTTTCATCATCTTTTGTGTGTTTGATGTAACTCATTTAGGGCCAGATGTAGGTAAATATCATTTACTGATTCTAAAATACTCAATTTTACCGATTCAGTATTTTAGAATCGGTAAATGATATGTAGCAAATGATTCGGTAAATTTTACAGAATCTGTAAAATTCGGTAAATACCGATTCGGCATTTACCGAATAGGTATTCTCCATTCATTCCTATGGGCCTGGAGGCCCATAGGAATGAATGAGAATTACCGATTCGGTAAATATCGAATTGGTAAAAGGGGGTAGACTTACAAGGGTGACAGGGTATCACATTGACACCCTGTTGCACCCCTGTATAGTGCATTGGTGCATATGAGGCACACATACATGCCCTAAGGGCATGTATGTCAGCCACATGGCACAGTTGAAAAAAGCACAACATTGCTTTTTTTAGGGTTTTCGATATTTACCACCAACTTGTAGTTGGTGGTAAATAACAAATCCTTACAAGTGAAAAGCACTCACTTGAGTGCTTCCTACATTAAGGATTTGGTAATTTACTGAATCGGTATTTTAGAATTCGATAATTTACTGATTCCTTAAATTACCGATTCGGTAAATTACTGAATCCTTAAATTAGGCCCCTACATCTGAAAAGCCTAATACAGGTCGGTAACAGCCGAAATTCGGTAATTTCGGCCGTTACCGACCGGTATTAGGCTTCCTACATCTGGCCCTTAGTTGCTATGGGTTCATTCAGGCATCACTTACTGCGCAACAACAATCCTACCTGTAATGAAGGCACCCTTGCACTATTGTGCAAAGGTGCCTGCTTTGGCACTATGCAGCAGAGTGTGGCAACGCACAGAGAGAGCAGAAATTCTCTCTACCTTTCTAAATACGGAGCATTTCTGCTTTCTCCCGTTAACGCAACATTGCTTGAAAAAATAGTAAATGTGTCACTCAGGAATTACTGCACAAATTTTGACAAATCGCTTAATCGGAATACATAGGTCTGCATCCTCTGAATAGGTTGTAGTCTCTAAAACAAACAAAGAAGAAGATCCTTTTAATTGCATGTTTGGGTAAAAATGTTGACTGTATATCAGGACCTGTATCACTGTAATCATTGGATGACTGACCAAGAACGGTGTTGAATTAGAGCTGAGTGTGAAGACACGCTCGAGAATACATTTATGTATCTGTTAGGACTGTCAGCCTTGGAGTGGTCTTTCGCCAAACAGATTTTGCCTTCCTCCTCCATTTTTTGCTGACCTTGTTTTTGCTGGCCTTAGGTCTGTGCGCACATTACCAAAGCTAAACATTGCTAAAGTGCATGTGCCCCCCCCCATAAAACATAGCCACATTGATAGTAACATTGGCTTATCCCCAATTTGCATATTTAATTCACAGATAAGTCCCTCCTAAAGTGGTACTACATGTGCCCTGTGCTTGTAAATAAAATCCTAATAGTGAGCTTGCAGAACTGATTGTGCTACCCACTTAGGTAGCCCTCAAACATGTCTCAGGCCTGCCATTGCTGCCTGCCTGGGCCGTTTAAAGTGCCATTTCAACCTGGCAAAGTAAACATTTTGCCAAGCTCAAACCTTCCTTTTCTATATATAAAAACTAATGTATGTCTGTCTGTTTGTCCTTTATGCATTACTACACCATTCATTTGATCGGCATGAAACTTTGAGAAGTTGTTGAGTACACTCCCGCGAAGGTTTCTGGCCCCCCAAAAAATAAATAAAAAAATACAAAAAAATAAATAAAAAAGATTTTTTGTTAAAAGTTGTTGAGTACACTCCCGCAAAGTTTTCTGGCAAAAATAAATAATAACATTTGGTAAATATCGGCCCCACAGCCCCACAGGTCCCTCATAATCTTTCCAATACTGAACGTTTACAGGTTCCGGTGCGACTCGCTTTTGCAATGACCATCAACAAAGCACAAGGACAATCGCTGCAAGTGTGTGGACTAGATTTGGAGAATCCGTGCTTCTCAAATGGACAAATGTATGTGGACAGCTCATGCGTCGGAAAACCTTCTGATTTATTTGTGTACACACCAAACGGAAAAACAAAAAATACTGTGTATCCACAAGCACTCGAATAAATAAACAGAATTAAAACAACACTTTAAAATGTTTTCCATATTAAAATGAATAGGTTTCAATAAAAATGACACAATGTAAATTGAATGTTATCAAAACAAGTTTCCTTAAATTTCCTTTCTTCTGAGATCGCAGCAACGCGCGACGGGTAAGATAGTAATACATAAAAGTCACCCCTAGGGTGGTCCCTGCACGGCCCAAAGGTAGAGTGCAATGTATTTTAAAAGTGGGACATGTGATGTTAAGTTTTACATGTCCTAGAAGTGAAAAGCCCTTAACTTTGTTTTTCACTACTGCAAGGCCTATCTCTCCCATAGGCTAAGATTTGAGTTACCTTATTACATTTTAGAAGTGCAATTTCCAAATGGGGATAGGAAACCAGTTCCCGTTTGGTATCTCTGGAATCCTAATTTAAAATGCTAACTTATGGTGAAGTCGGATTTTAAATTACAGGTTTGAAATTGTTGCCTTTAGAAAATGTGTCTTTTTTTGCCTTAGCCAATTGGTACCTGCAGTCTGGACCAGGTTCACATGACTGCGTGTAGCTGACAGGTGAGCTTTATTTATTTATCCTCGACAACTCCACACAGTAGGGAGCGCAGGTGTGCCTGGATGGGCCATCATAGGCAGGTTAGGAAGGAGGAGCTAGATCAAGCCCCATTTACACTGTATCTTGCTTCCTGGCAAAGTGCTGCATACTCCCTGTAGTTAGTCAGGAGCCAATGTAGGGCTGCTGAAGGAATGCCACTCTGCTCGACTGCACTTTCCTGGACTATTGCCTTGATGTGCTGTTGTTTTGCTGTGCTTACCTGCTGCCTGCTACCCTTCTGCCTGAATGAGGAGTACTGAAACTACATCTCTTGAACCCAGAACCCAGATTGACACCAAGAGCTAGTTGATGGGGCTCCTGACTTGAGGCTCAGGAACAGAAGGCAAAAACAACCTTGCACCTGTGCCTGAATTCTGCCATCTGTGATTCTATCCTGCCAAGTAATGCCACTCGAATCCTGGACCATTGGAAGTGGGCCTAAAATGCTCTGCCATCCTCTATGGGCCCGGTGGAACTAACACACATCCTCTGCTGTTCAACTCCAAGCAGAACTGATGAATAGCCACTGGTCCATGGATCGGAACCACAGCAAAAACATGCATTGCATTCCATGACCACATCAGAACAGCAGCTGTGCGACGCATCCTGGTTTCAGGCCCTCATATGCCTCATTGATGGCTGCCTCGAAGAAAACGCCTGACTCCACATCATAGTGTCCCAGCTCCTCTCAACCAACGGACCCCCCCGATTATCGTGACGCACCCCGATTCTGGACTGCGCATTGCAAATCTTCATCAATGAGATCTATGATAATGATGAAACCGGACCTGGCACTGCAAGCTCGCCGCATCTCCGAGCCAAAGCATTGATTCACGTTCGCGACAGATCTTCGAGGCAGATCCTCATAATGCTCCACAGACCAGGATTGAATGCACTTTGTTCAGCTTGTCTCAAAGGGGCCCTGTAGCAGGCCTGCACTCCATCGCAGTCTGCCTGAACTTGTGACATTGTCCTGGTCTGGTGCGACCAGATATCCACAGCTGATGCTTCATGCCTTTTGGCACTAATTTTACTAAAATCTGAAAATGGAGTATTTTACTGTTTAACTGATTGGATTTTTGATGCTTTGGTCTTGTTTTATTTATAAATAAATGCTCTAATTATCTAACTCTATTGTGGGCTTCTTTGTGGTGTGTTTTCACTGTTTAACTGTTTGAAGTGTTGGACAAATACATTGCCTGACTTCTGTGTTCCAATCCAACCAAAAGTTGAGCAGAGGTTAATTTAGGGTTTTCTTGTGACTTCACCCTGGGAAAAACTGTGGTTGCTGCTTGAGAAGAGTTTCACGGACCTCAACCAATAACCCAACTTCTTACAGTAGCATACTGTACCGTTCACCCCACTTTCACTTTGAGCACTGCATTGCCTACTCAGCAGATGATTGATGCATTACCCATCATTGAAAGATCTCCTAATATTGTTTCATGATCACAATTAAGTTGGACAGATTGAACACATGCATTATACCTGTTTTTTTAAGAAGACCTTTGGAACCGGTGTGCAACATTTAATAATATTGATACAAGCATTGGTTTGAATTTAGTGCTTTTGAAGTTCAACATTTACTGGTAATAGCTTTGTGGCACTAGGGACACTAAAAACAGAGGAGCAATCACATACAGGGCTAACAAAATTAAACAGCCAGTGTTGCTACACCAGAGTCCAGAATACAGAGGATGTTGAGCGAGCATTGAGGTGCTTTCCCAGTGGGCCAGAAGGGATTGGGCCTGTTTTTGCGCAGGTGGTGCCTTTCTTTTGTTACTGGGGGCTGGTTTTCAGCAGTGCTGAATATCAACCCCTGTAACAAAATAACAAAGTCAGCAGTATTGTTTCCCACCAGCACCACTGCCTTCTGCCCCCGGGCCCATGACTGGTTTGCGTTCTCAGTATGGCTGTGGTGTTGAGCAAGAAAATGGGGAAAATACAAACACCTTACAAATGAAAATACATTGCCACATGGATTTGCATCCAAAGCCTACTCCTGTGAAACTGCTAAAGGAGAGAGCCACTTGGGGGAAGCTGGGTGGTGTAACTACTTATGACAGATAGCAGGATAAGGCAAGTGCTAGGGAATTGTTTGGTTCCCCTAAAGAGTATGCTCAAGCATCATACAAAGAATTTAAAAGGGGGTGTAATCCTCTCTGGTAATCTCATCAAATTAACACTGTTCTTTTTTCTATCTATTACAATGTAAATAGGGTTGACACCAGATGTTTCATTTGGGTTTACTAGAAAAGTTATGGGAGCGGTATTAGGTGCAAAGTCAGGCATCTCAGTAGGTTTCTGTGATCTCCCTCTATGGAAGAGGTAGAGCTGGAGTAGGAGATTCTAATTTATCCCTTCAAAATAACACAATGAAGAAGATTGATACCAGTAGCAAATCTAATACTTTGTTTACTCCCCATTAGGCCGCTGTGCAATGGATTACAAATCTGCACTACGTGATGATAGGTCCTCTCACACACTCAACTGTTCTCCCAACTCTCTGGTGTTCCCAAGGAGTGAGGCCAGTTAGAAGAACAAAAGAATGTTAACATTGTGAGATTACCACAAAGTATAAACTCCTTTTTAAATCCTATCCGTGAGGTTTGCAGCATATTCTTTAGGTGAAGCCAACATTTCCCCAGGACTCTTCTTATAGAGAAGCCAGACATCCGGGCAAACGGGGGCAGAGAGTTCAGCTTTTCCCAGAGGCTGAATCCTCTTGCCCAATTGCTAAGGTAGTCTCTGGATGTAATGTTATCTGGCAGCTTTGCTCTTTAATATATTTAATAATAATGTTTTCTGGAATCTGGACCTCTGCTGTCTACTTACTCAACACTTCCTATAGTCCAGATGGTCTCCTTTCCCCTTCTGGGTGTAGTGTCAACCCCATTAACTCTGTGTGGCTCGTCCAATGAGAGTGGCATGTATCCATCTTTCAGGGTTTTCTGGATTTCCAACAATAAGGTGAAAGGATGATTCTTTTTTTTTTGGCAGTTTAATATAGCTCAAACTTGACCTAAAGGTGTTGGAGCACCTTCCATGAGCACCCGTTGCATTATACACGGTCATGTTCATTTTATTAGGCACATGAAGATTACTTTATTTACTAACAATTCCAGGATGTTCAGCCAACACAAGACTCAAACCTGGCATGAACTTCCCCTTTTCTTGCACCAATGATTTGTTACTTACAGTTACAAATTTTGTAACCTAGGACAGTATGTTACTTTGAAAATACCAGATTTTCGTTCTTTGATACCAGAAATACAAACCATGGTATATCGACCAAGGAGGGTATGTCCTTAATTAAAAATAGTATCTCAGATATAATGGAGTCTGAGACTGTTATTTGTCGCTGATCAAGGTTTTCTGGTGGACCATTAAGCTTGTGTTTTTAGCTTTGTATGTTAGTTTTAGATAGACCTGGAGTTAATAGTATCTATGAAGAGGTGTTATCTGCATTAGGGAATCTGATCTGGAATAGAACTGTTGGGCATATTTACAAGCCCCTTGCACCACTGGTGCATCACTTTTTATGATGCATGGCTGGCGCAATCTCCTGCACCATATTTACAAGGACACGTAAAGCCACCCTTTGGGTGTTCACACGCAACACCCATGTATTCTACTGCATTTCCAGATTTGCAAGATTTTTTTATTTCTCCTTGTTTTTTACTCTTTCTCATAGGAAGAGGAAAACACCTCTTTTGTTTGTTTGTTATTGCGCAGGAAGGTACCTCTTCCTGCACAGAGAAAATCTCCCTACAGCGCAGGCACCCTTGCACCATGACGCAAGGGTGCCTGCATTATGCATGGCAGCCAATTGTGCGTCAGCACAGGGTACAGCACAGGGATGCGTTATAGTGTTGTAAATATGATGTATCCTGTGCTTTGAAAGTGCTGCAGTGTGGCACAGCCAAAAGGCTTGAGGTGCCGCACTGCAGCACTTTATTGTAAATAATGTGTTGTATCTTTTCCTTTAATTGAGTGCATTCCTTGTTGAGAATGTAGCCAGGTCATTTTTAGAATGTAATGTCATTAAGAGTGTCAGTTGATACTTGGTCTGTGAAGTGAACGACTTGCCTCCCTGTTGGGCTAATAAACTACTTTCTACTCCTACTATGAAGACCTCATCATTACAATATTGGCGACGATGAGCCCAACAGGTGATTAAAAACCCTGCGTGATTTTTATTTTTTGGATTTTCTGGGATCTCCAGCTTCACTTCGACTGTGAGCTTATTATTCATTTGGACTTCCGACTTTTTCGAGTGACTTTCCAAGTCTTAACTGACTTTTGTGGTGGCGGCTTTATAGCGACACATAGCGGCAAGTACATTTTTAATATTTATTATTTTGAAGTATTTGCTGAAGAAGTGCCTACCTTCGTTGGACTGCGCGATTTGAAATCTGCACACGAACTGCGCGAGCTGTACTGGAGCGTGCCTTCCATTTTGTAGAACGTCGTCACACAAGGAACTCGGCTCAAGCTCTCAGAGCGTCTGACTGTGATTGCGTTTTGTCGTCACACGTAGAGCGCGCACTCAACGTTGCTTAGCAACCGCACCCTTTTGCCGTCCTGATGCGCATTCTTGTTGTTATGCAAGCTACAGGTTCTGGCATTTGACAAGTTGCGCATTTTAGTACGTTTACCGCATGGATTGAGGCAAGTCATATTTAATGTTTTGATGCAAGATTTGACCATAAGATGCACGTAATCAGCTGGAATTCATCCCTGATACATAGAAAATTATCGATGTTCGTTTAAAGAAAAGAAGTACCCAAGGAAAGAATTACCCAAGAAAAGAAGTACACATTTATGAACAGAGAAGTTATTATTTTAGTTAATACTGATTTTACTTCTTTAGTTCTCGTTGTTATTTTCCTTCTTTGTTTTAGATTAAAATTTTAGATTGTTGTGTTAGCTTGTTTGGTTAACTTATTGTGTTAGTTTGTTTAGTTATTTTTGCCCTTCAGCATGTCATCTTCTGCGAGTGGAATGAATCAACCTCCCCAATTTTGGAGTGAGCAAGGCGAACCAATTTTACCATGGAAGAAATGGAAGCCAATTTTTGACTCTTATTTGCTTGCCATTGGTGGGGAGAAGTTTTCTGCCGTCAGGAAACAGGCTGTGTTGTTGAACAATCTAGGTATTGAAGGAAGAAATATCTATGATAGTTTGGATCCTATACCTATTGGTAGGGGTGCTGGTGAACCTTCTGATGTGTATGAGATGAGTGTACTCCTTTTGAAGAATCATTTTGGTGCACGCATTAACGTTGTCATGGAAAGGCACAACGTTTTTATGCGCACACAGGCTAAGAGTGAGAGAGTTGGAAACTATGTGGCAGCACTTAAATCCCTTGCACAAACTTGCGAATTTGAACTTTTGACTGACTCTCTCATTCGTGATCAACTTGTTCGTTGCACTAATGATCTCAAAATCCAGGAAAAACTTTTGTCAAAAAATCCCAATTTGAAAGAGGCTGTACTTATTGTTGAGAGTGTTGAGCATACCTCTACTTGGGTTAAATAGATTAGGAAGGGCCCTTCTCAAACTGATCCAGTTTCCAGCATAGGTAATGAAAATCGTCAAATTTTCCAATCAGAGACAAGTATTGCTGCTGTTAGTAAAGTTCCTTCCAAGCAAGAGAAAACCACTTTTCAAGTTGAAAGACCTAAACAAAATTACAATTTCAACAGTTTTAACAAAGAGAATAAATTTAGATGTCCCAGATATGGAAGTGAGAAACATGGACCGAACTATCCCAACTGTTTTGCTAAAAGTACTGTCTGTAGAAATTGTGGCAGAAAAGGCCATTATGCTAGGATGTGTAAAAGCAACAAAGTTAATTGTATTGACGATGATGAAGAGTACTCTCAGGATTCAATTCATTGTATCACCAATTTGCAGGATGATGCTGTTAATGGTGTGAGTAAAGTTGACGATGATGAAGTATTTATGCCCTCTTGTGACATCCAAATTGCTAACAAGGTTGTTCCCGTACTTGCTGACTCTGGTTCACTTTTCACTCTTATCAGTGATACATTTTGGTTTACTAATTTTGATGGAGATAAGATCAAACTTTTGGCTCCTGACATTAATCCCGTCGGGTATGCTAAACAAAAGATTGATTTGATAGGATACTCCATCCAGACCATTTCTTTTAAGGGCAGAGAAACTGTTGGAAAGGTTTATGTTGCAAAAAGGGGAGATAATCTCCTTGGGTGACGTCATCAAAGGAACTTAGGAATTACTTTGAATCCCAATGCTCCTGAACAGGTTATGTTGGTTTCTCATTTGGGTGATTTTTTAGACATTTTTGAGAAATTTCCTGAAGTTTTTAGTGAAGATTTGGGTCTTCTGAAAGGTTTCAAGCACAAGATAATTTTGAAAGGAAATGCAAAACCTGTTGTACATAGAGTTCGGAAAGTGCCTAATCTCATGTTAAAACCACTTCAAGTTGAAATTGATAGGCTGTTGAAGCTAGGTGTAGTTGAGGGGATAGAATCCTCTGAATGGCTTGCACCAATTGTTTTGGCACCTAAGGACAAGGGTACCAAAATTAGGATGTGTGTGGACCTCAGGAGTTTAAATGGTTCAATTTGGGTTGACAGGCAGCCTTTGCCTAATATTAATGAGATCTTGACAAAGTTGGGTGGTGCTACTGTGTTTAGAGTTATGGACTTGTCAGCAGCTTACCACCAAGTCTTATTGCATGAGGAATCAAGACATTTAACATCTTTCGTAACTCCCATTGGTGCGTACAGGTTTATTAGGATGCCTTTTGGTTTAGCCAGCGCAGCTGCTTGTTTTCAGAGGATCATGAAGAATGTTTTATCTGGGATTGATTCCGTTCTTTTCTTCCAGGACGACATTTTGGTCTACGGGAATGATGTCGGCAGGCATGATGACATCTTATTTGCAGTTTTGTCTAGACTCAAGGAATCTGGTTTGACCTTGAAACAGGAGAAATGCAAATTCAGGGTCAAATCAGTGTCTTATTTGGGGCACAATATATCTGGGGAGGGTATCAGTCCAAAGATTGATCTTGCGGAGGCTATCCTTCAAGCTCAACCTCCTTCTAACAAGGATCAGGTGAAATCTTTTAATGGGTTATCCGAATATTATTCTAACTTCATTCCAAATTTTGCTAGTGTGATGCAGCCAATTAGACTTCTACTGAAAAAGGGTGCTGTTTTCAATTGGAACAAGGAATGTTCAGAGGATTTTGAAACTGTCAAGTCTGAAATTGCAAAAATGCCAACTTTGGGGCATTTTGATGTGCACAAGAAAACTATTTTGTCTACTGATGCGAGTTTACGGGGTTTGGGGGCTGTTTCGTCCCAACTTGTAGATGGTTCGGAAAAGGTCATTGGTTTTGCATCACGTTCTTTGAAGGGTGCTGAGGAGCGATATTCGGTCATTGAGCGTGAAGCCTTAGCTTGTTTTTGGGCCATCAAGCATTTTAGGTTTTATTTGTGGGGTCTACCTTTTGTTGTTAGGTCCGATCACAAACCTCTTGTGCAGTTGTTCTCGTGTAGAAATGTCGAATGTACAACTCCTAGAATTAAGAGGTGGGTCGAAGGACTCATGGAGTACAATTTCTGTGTTGAATACTTACCTGGTCTTAAAAATGTCCCTGCTGATTTTCTCTCCAGGCCACCCCTTGATAAGCTGGTCATGTGTGACCTTGATTCTCCTGTTGTCTCTTGGGTGAGGGAATCAGCATTAAAAGAGACGGAATGGAAAGATAGTTTTTCTAATGATTCGGCCAGGGGTTTTGTTTTGGAAGCCACGGTCAGTGGTTGGCCTCTTTTAAAAGAAGTTCCTGATCCTGCTAAGGGTTATTGGAATGTGAGAGGTGAATTATTCAGAGGTGACAGGTTGATTCCCCCTTTTGGGATGAGGGAAAAGATACTTAATTTAGTTCATGAGGGACATTTAGGTCGAAGCCTCACTAAAGCAAGGGTCAGGGAATCTTATTGGTGGCCTGAGTTGGACCGTGAGGTTGAGATTGTTGTTAAGGACTGCTACATTTGTGCTGGTAATGATAAATCTAGGAAGGTGAACACCGCTCCTCTTTCCCCTGTTGCCATACCTGAGCGTCCTTGGTCCAAAGTTGCTGTTGACATTATTGGACCCTTTGAGAACCTTGCACCTTCTGAGAGATTTGTTGTTGTTCTAGTAGATTACACTTCAAAGTGGTTTCCTGCTTCTTGCATGGGTTCCGTGTTGAGTAAGAATGTTATTGAATTTTTGAAGGATGCTTTTACTTGCGAAGGGGTACCTGACGTTTTGGTCTCTGATAATGGTGTCCAATTCACCTCCCAGGAAATGTCTGATTTTTTGAAGGATCTATCTATCACCCACCATAAGACTGCTCTTTATTCTCCGCAGGCAAATGGTTTGGTGGAGAGCATGAATAGGTTGATTAGAGCGTGTGCCCAGACTGCTTTGGAGAGAAGACTTCCATTGAAACCTATCCTCAGAGAAAAACTGTGGGCACACAGGAACACACATAATAGTGTAACTGGTTTATCGCCTTTCAAAAAACTGAAAGGTAGGGTTGCTGGTTCTAAGCTTAATCCTTTGTGGCTGTCTGTTAAGGATAGAGGCTCTGTGAACAAGGACTCTAGGTTGGTAAACTATCAAGATAAGTACAAGCGCAGGTTTGACGTTTTAAAGGGGGCGAAGAGTTCTTCTTGGAAAGTGGGTGATTTTGTTTTTATCAAAAAGGCTGTTTGGTCCCCAAAGGGTGAGTCAAAGTATTTTGGGCCTAGACGAATTATAAAAGTCATGAAGAATGTGGTTATGCTTGCTGGGGGTGATGTTTGGAGTATGTCACGGTTGTCAAGGTGTGTGGAGGGGGATGATGGTCTTGTGAAACCTGGTTCTGGTAAATGTGTTGTGGAACCTGCTCCTGAGAAATGCTCGGATCAAAAATGCTCGAATCAACTACCTCAGAATGAGCATGGTTCTTCTTGCAGCACTAACATTAGAACTAGGAGACCTCCATTGTATCTTCAAGACTACTATCCAGAGTGACTTATCTCTTTTGCTTGAACTTTGTTTTTCTGACTGTACCTTCTTTCTTTTCATTGTTCTCTTTTTACCTTTTCTTTCTTGTTTTATTTCTCTTTCGTTTTGTTATTATAATAAGGGAGATGTGATGTATCTTTTCCTTTAATTGAGTGCATTCCTTGTTGAGAATGTAGCCAGGTCATTTTTAGAATGTAATATTATTAAGAGTGTCAGTTGATACTTGGTCTGTGAAGTGAACGACTTGCCTCCCTGTTGGGCTAATAAACTACTTTCTACTCATACTATGAAGACCTCATCTTTACAATATAATGCCCTTCGGTTTTTTTCTGGTTTGGTGACTATAACATTATTACAAGCTAAAGGCAAGCACTACTGATCTTGAGGAGCAGATCCAGAAGTGGACTGTTGCAATGTGCAGATGTGGATATTACTTTATACATACAGAAATTATAGTGGTAAGAGGTCACTTTATATCAGTATGGCATCCCATTTGGTGAGGGTGCACTGAAATCTATAATTACCCTTGATGCAACATTAGCATGAGTGTGAAAAACTTTTAGACGTTAAATAATATTTATGTGCACAATCACAGGTGCAGGTTCATCTTTCTAGTAAAGTATTCACAATTACAGTATTACATTTTATTAGCAAAATTGAAATCACACTGAGACACAAAATGGTCCTTGGTGTCAAATCAACAGTTTTAACACCATCAATCACATTGAGAAGCAAAAGTAAATTTCATCTCAAATCGCATTTTATTTGAAAAATTGCCTTTGTACATTATGAACAGAAGTCTGGCAGTGTTAGCAACAAATATCTAATGAAACTATACGTTAAGTTGCAAAATCATCCCTTGTTCAAGACAACAGAAGTATGCTATTGTTGGGAACAAATACACATTAGTCCAGCACTCTTCAATATAATCTAGGCAAACTGCGATGGATGCCATGCCTCGGAGTCGGCTGAGACTTCTATAGTTAATACTGAAGAAAATAACAGTTTATTCGGACTGTCGAATCAATGAATGACTCACCCTGTTTTCTGATAGACAAAAAAACAGTCTAAATAACATTAAGAGGTTAAATCCGGTGACAAATTGGATCCAATCAAGAGAATATATACTTGATTTATAACAAACATAGGAAGTTTATATTTCATCGCCCTGAAGAAGTCCTTGTAGGACGAAATGCGTTGACTACGGCTACGTTTTTTATTGGAGAACAAATTGATGGAATAAATCAAGATTGCACTACAAACTACAACTCCACTGAAGATTCATAGTTTATTCTGAACAAAATTTCCTTAGAACTGAAATGTTTACTGTCATATAGATCATGATAATATTGAAGAGTGCTGGACTACTGTGTATTTGTTTCTGATAAAAAGACACTGGTTTCTTAGGAGGTTTTAAAGGTTCTGAATCTCCAGTCCGTTGCACCTAAAGCTTGAGATAACAGCATCACTAAAGGATAGGTGCAATTGTGTTTGGCCCCAAACCCCGTGTTCTCGTGTGCTGGAATTAACGTATTAGTGGGATTGAAAAGTTTTAGCTGAATTCTTTATGCTCTGCATGTCTTAAGTTAGCATCTGTGGGGCTATTTTGTATTCAGCCACCATTTTGAGCCATGATCGAAGCTAGTTCCTGTCTCACTCTGTCTGCCCCAGCAGAAAGCAACTGCGATATTTTTCTCTTGTATTTCTCCAAGATTTTCTGTGTGAATGAATAAACTGTTTTTGTCATCACATACCTTCCCCACTAGATAGGCCTGCTCCCACCCTTAGAGCAGCTGGCGTAGGCAGAGTAACCTTGATGATGAGATAGCATGTACCTGGTCCCAAGATTACAACCCATCCTTCTGTATCTCCCTTGTTCACCAGCTACCAAATTGCGCATCTTTAGTGATTCTGAAGATGTACATTATGTGTTATTATGTTGGCGGGGTCAGTCCCTCTGCAGGTATCTATGGAGGCTGGTCAGAACGGACTCCACTCAAGTGTACATCTAATAAATATATTTGGTTTGTATTCTCTACTGTCTGACTCTTCATTTGTGAGGATGGCTGAGAGGTGGTCGCTAGTGACCCGAGTGGTCCTCATCAGGTCACTTCCTTCAGTTGGCGCCCGAACAGGAACCCCATCGGGTGACCCATCCTTGCCCGCAGATGGGTGAGGAGGTTGGGGCCACATTGGGTCATAGGGGCAGACGGGCGATCCCTGCACAAGAGAGTCTTGTACTTGTAGCTGCCCCGTCTGTCTGACCATGCGGTGCCTCGTCTAGTGATCATCCCAACTGGGGTCCTGGATGGCAAAACCCTTGGATCTGACCGTTTGGTCCGAAGAGTCAGCAGTGGAGAATAATCGAATTTGACCTGTGTGCACCAGGTGAGTTTGCTTTGGTTCTTTGTGTATGGCGCCATTTTGATTTGTATTTGACTCGTTCTGACAACCATCTTTGAACAAGCATGTGAATTTATTTGGGTTCTTTATGAACATGGTACCATTTTGATTTGTATTTGATGAGGTCTGAGGACCGACTTTGGTAAAGATATTTGCACATTTTTGCTAACCATAAATAGTGAACTTGTTTTCTTTTGAAAATGTGGTGCCTTAGTAAGGTGTTTTGTTCGGGATGTAGTTTTTGTTCTGCTGATGCGCGATTGGAAGAAAGTCAACCAGCGCCTCCAGAAGGCACTCCAAATGTTGACATGTACGTAAAATATGGCCTTGGCCCTATTATGTTTAGTATGATATGGGACAACGCCGAGCTGCAGTGGCCGTTGACGGGAACTTTTGATGAACAGAAAATGTATTTTCTACAGGAAAAATTCTTCGCAAAAAGGAGTAGACAGTCAATATTTGATTCCCTCAGAACATGGCAAAAGGAGGCTAAACAGAGATGTATGAAAGCAGAAGCAGAGGCCCGAAAGGGGAAAATGCAGACAGCGACTCAGAAACATCCTCATGCATGTGAAAATCAATTCAACTATGTCGTTGAGCAACAAGGCGAGCATCCTCATTAATGTGAAGCTGCAACTTCATAGTTTTAAGCTTTCCTAGTCTATGAACTGACTTACTATATCTGCATGTGTATGTACATTGTAGTTGATAGAAATCAGACCAATGACAGCAGCAGTGTGAAAATGAGTAAACATGAGCTTGATGATGTGCCTTGAAGAACATGTATCATAACTTGTACCTTCGTCTTTTTGTGCCGCATGTTTGCTACAAATGATTGTTGACTCTATAATGGCGTGGAAGCAGCCCATGTGTATATCATTGGCTTTGAAGGCATAAAACAGGGCACCGGAGACAGCTCATGATATTTTTCTGTCTACATAATGTTTGTCGATGCACCACTGTCAATGATAAAAGGTATAGGACAACCATTGAATTTGAGTGGGATCTTATGGCACTGTATAAATAAGTTTTGCTGTTCCACATGGGACCTCTCTTGGACTTGGGCTCTTCTGTGCATGAGGCCAAACCTACAAGTGCACATCATTTATGAGTAGACAACATCATTGCACAACTATTTTCTTCACCATTGGTTAACACTGACGTTGAAGAGTCTGTGGACGTGATTTTGATGACATTCCCCTTTGTTCGGTTTTCACATGCCTCACTTGATGTTGTAGTTTGGTCTTGTGGGCATGGCTAGAGGACGTCTGGAACTTTCTGGCATCTATTTTCTCTTCTCGACGTGGCCTAGCTGGTTTCCTTTTCATTCCGCAAACCTTTACGAAATGGTTTTCTTTCCCGCAGTTCTTCCATATTTGCCTAATGGTGGGATATTTACCTCCGTGTGGAAAGGAGAATTCGCATCAGAAACATAATTTCTTTTTCTTCAGACACATCACTTTATGCCCTCGCCCATTGGTCTCTGCTCACTTTTTAATGTTCAATGTTGATTGATTGTGTGCTACTTCGGCTTCCATATCCACTGCCTATCGATCAGCATGTCCTGCTCTTGCAGCCATGAGCAGTGGAGAAGTGTGGCTCAGTGGTTAGAGGCGGCAGACCCGGAAGCTGAGATCGACCGTGGACCAGGGTTCGATTCCCCGCCTCGGCGGGTCTCGGGCTCAAAAATTCCACGGACTCGACAAATCTCGCTCTGGTGCCTACTCAACTTACGGGGTCACACTCTGCGACTCTGGGCAATAGCTTGCTTAATCTCCACTACGGCCCCTCGCGGTGGGATGCCTGGCTTTCACCTTGTGGACACCCTGCCGTGGTTTCTCACCAGGACGGGTTCCCTAAGCAAGCGCCGGGACGCTTACGGGCAGCTGTGCGCTTTACAAGTCCAGCACATTTACATTTACATTTACATTGTCTCCAAGCTGGCTGTCTAGAGCAGCATACGTCATCTGAAGGAATAAGACAGGCACCCATAGATTACTGCGAGATATATACCTTCTTCATCATTTAATTTATTCAACTTACATTGCATGAGGAGAGACTCAAGTCTTTCAGAAAATTCATCCTTTTTTTCCCCAGCTTGCTGTCCAGCTTGGTTGAAGATGTACCTTTCATAGTCAACATTTGGCTGTGGATTGAACTTGACCTCTAAAGCCAATTAATCTGTCTTAAAATAAATTTTATCAGCTTGTGGTACTTTCACTATCCCTACTTTCACTCCATCACTTGCAAGGTTCTTTAACTACTCAATGATCTTCTTGTTATCTGTTTCTCCTAGTGCATCGATGAAATCATCAAAATTCTCAATTCAGGCAGTTCATCTGGTGCCAATATGCAACTGTGTAACAGTGACGAAGTGAAGCTTACTGTATCAGGAAGGCGGATGCTTCATAATGACATGTGGAACTTCTTGCTCTGGTGCCGTTTGTAGTCCGCTGAGACCTGCTCCATTCATACCATCTATAGGCCCCAACTGTGCGCTTGCAGCAGTTTCACAGCGACCGCCATGATGTCGTATGGCCCCTTTTTCATCTCTGTTGGTAAGTGTTGAGTTGTGATTTGTACATAGTCTTCATTGCCTTTTGAGTTTCTTGGTGCCTTTGTGCTTCTCCTTTTGGCGCGCTTTTGCACCTGGCTCACACTGCTTTCTGAGCTCTTCGTTATGGACGCTTGAAAGTTTGATGCTGTGTGATGGTTCAATACCTCTTCCATCGGACTTACCAGCAGGTTCTGGATCGACAGTGACTGATTTTTCCATAGGACCTTCGCCGTCTTCAAAAAGATTGCGCTGACTGGAGTGGTGCTTTTACTCCACATACGCCAACAGTTGATCATCACTTCGACTAAGCCACATATGGCAGGCCCCATCAGTTTGCTGGATCTCAGCAAACTCTCACGCAGAGCACTCTTGGATCTTCAGGTTACGGATCCCCTGATTACTCGGTATATGTAGTGTCCTCCTGAGCCCGGCAGCATGCAATTGACTATGCCACAAGTGGGGCTCTGTAGTGCACATATTTATTCTTTCGAGTTCAACCGTGAACAAATTTGCAATAATCTCCAACTTTATTTAACCACACCTAGACACACCCCAAAGTTAACGTCATTCCTATGGAGTCCTTAAGGGACCAGAATGATCCCTTTATTTAAATATATACAAGACACTATCCTTGTGTAAAGAAAGAATCAATTTCTCTCTGCAGCATTCATTTCTCAGATGTTTTTGTCTATTCTTGCTGCCAGTCCTCAAACGATCTGACATTTGTTCAGCATGCCCAGGACTGATCTACACATCATAAAAATGCCCAAACTATTTACTTTTCCATTTCTTATTGCATTTATTTTGGGTAATAACTGGTTTGCACAATCTGACATTTGTGTCATAGTATTAAGACCCAAAATCTAATGCAGCATTCACAACAAAGACACTTCCTATCTAGTCAGTGGAATAAAAGAAGAGGAGGGCGTCGTAAACAGTTAAAAAAAAATCCTTTCAGCCACATAACTGCAGCAAAATGTCTGTGTCAAGAATGAATGCAACAAAACCTCTGACACATAAATGGAGCTGCCATGTCCGTGTGCTCTGTCTGAGTGGATGATTAGTAAGATAGCGCGATAGTGCTCTTACAGGTCGCAGTTTTGAACATTATTATATACCTTTAGCTTTTCACTCTTCTGGGTCGATAAAGTAAGTACTATTGGCTCGGTCAATAGACATATCTGCCATCTACAGGTCATTAAGACTAGTGGTTTAGAACAGCATGAAGTCCAGACTGTTATTATTAGTTGACAGAAGATTTAATTGCTCAAGCACCTTTTCAATCGATAAATACTTAGCCCCTTGCTATTTGGACCCTGAAAGGCGAGCCTCCATTCTAACTCACAAGTCACACCTGAAGGATGACTCAGAGTTGCAAGCCGGAAGGGCTTTCGGTAGAGCCATGCTTCTACAGCAGGACTGAGGATAGATAGTGAAGCTCTATCCATTGCGCCCATGTTCAATAATGACCAACTGAGAAGTCTCCTTAACCGCATCGCTGCGGCGGTTATTTTCGCGCTACGCGGCTTTTTTCTAAAAGCCGCGTTAGATGACGAGCTCAGCTCGTCATCCGCACACCCCCCGTGGCTGATGACGAGCTGAGCTCGTCATCAGCATCGAAGGGGTTAAATCATTATTTTGTAAATTTCTGCTTGGTTTCCTTTTTCATGCGAAATTGTGTTAGTGTGTCTTGGAAGCTCCTACAGTCAAGTCACAATGCCTCAAAAGACAAGAATAGAGTCAGTAGCCCAAAACAACTTTGCAATGTGTTCAATTATGTATGTCTATTTTGGCCTGTTGATATGGGTAAGTCAAATAGGAGGCAAACCTCTTCAGAATGATGTTGCTGATGCCCATTTATTAACCAATGGTGTTTTGAAGGTAGTTTGGGGGGTGATCGAGGTTAATTCGATGATTCATGGTATGAAACCTTGGGAGGCTGTCAGGGAAGATGGGGAGACAATTATATAGAAGGCATCGACTATCACTTTGATGGTTTCTGTAAACAAGGGTCCAGAATACTAAATTGTAGTCCTGTAGAAGGGTCTTCAATTTGATTCACACTTGTAACTGGGTGACTGTTTAATCTGTAGTTGCAAAGGTTATCTGGCTTTCTTCATAGTGGCATGATCTGTCTACTCTTGAAGATGTCATTTAAGAAGCCTTGGCTGACAGAGGTATCAGTGTTGTTCAGCAGAGGCACGAAAGCTGTGTCAAAATTCAACATGTCACATTATAATGTCAGGATGTCAATCTAATCTATTATAATCACTGGCGTTCCTGACTTTATCTATCTTACACTAGAGAAGCTATTGATTGTGCTTCACCTCGTACGGGGTGTTGATTTCAAGGTTCTGAACTTGGACTGGCACAGTGCTTGATGGTTTTCAAGAGATCTCTGGTTGTGTTGTAGGTGTCATAGATAGTGTTGGTATTAATGTTTACCATGGGCACAATGACGTCTCATCTTCATTATGAGCAAAGCATTTTCAGTGCCTTGATGTCTTTCTGGAGCTGAGATTTCCTCCATTTTTTTGTTAGTTGAATGTGAGGTTGTGATTACTAAGTGGGTGTTGGATTTTTATGGGTGACTTGTCTCTTTTGACTCATAGGACCCAGATTTACAAAAAAAGTTATTGAATGCAGCGCAGCAGCCTAAAAATATGAGCAATGCTGCGTTAAGTGACAGGGAGGGAGAAGGAGGGCGCCCGAGATATATATGTCTCTTCCCTAGCGCTAGCACTGAGTCAGCTGCCGTGCAGCAGGCACATACCTTAGCGCCAAAGTGCTAAGATCCTTACCTGTGTCTACCATAGGATCTGTACCAGAAGGACTCCCTTCCAGTACCAAATACTATACATAGACGCACTTTAAAGCATTTCCTACAATGCATGTATGCTGCACCGTGCAGAAGGAAGGCAAAATAAAAACATTTCTCCGCTCCTAATGCGTACATTTAAATGGCATAAACTTTTGGCACTAAAGCCTGTCTACTACTGTTTGTAGATAGGATCTTGCATCAAAAGGCATGGGTGGTAGCATGGGAATGAACATGTACCACACATGTAGTGCCTCATTGGTGGTAAGTAATGCAAAGCAGTGCTTTGCGCTGCTTTGTGTTAATTTCAGGGCACTTTCCAGCACAAAAAAAGTTTTCCACTAGAAAGTAAATTAGGAAAAAACACTTTGTGCTGGTTAGCGCCACTTTTGTGAAACTGAAACAGCGCAAAATGTTAGAAAATCCGCCCAAGTGTGAATCTGAGGACTTCAAGTTGAGTATGAGCTTCAGCAGAGATGGTCATCAGGGAAGCAGATGTGTTCATGCCTTTTAGGCGGGGTGCCAGTGTAGTTGTTCTTGAATGGCAGGAAATGTTGCTTGGAGTTGATTGGCTGGCCATGACAAGGAGGTCTGTTAATTATTATGTCAATAAGGGTTGCTATGCATTTGTTCAGCTTAGGTGCCGTAGGAGGAGGCATTTGGTAATGTGAAACTGGTATGATTTATGGTAGTTAGAAGAGTAAAGTATTATCTCTTGAAAAAGGTACATAAAACACACAAAAGATGATTGGAGGGCTGCTTCTAATAAGTGAAACTACTGGCAATCACTTAGGTAGTTCAAACCAATCATTCTTTTACCCACACATGTGACCTCTGTTTAGACCTAACCTTAGGTAAATCAGTCTTGACCCTGCTCAATAGGAACACTTCATTCCAAGCTGCCAGGCCAAGTCCTCCTTGAACCAGAACACAAGCAACCAAAAACTGGTTTAACCCTGGTTGAGGCTCATCAGTCAAGTGTAGCGTGGCTCCAGTGGCACAGGATGCATTTCTAGACATTGACATTGAACTAAGGGCAGTACATTAAATGGACAAAAGATGATTGGAGAGATTCTTTCAATAAGTCTAACCACTAGTGATCATTCAGGGTAACATTCCAGTCAACAGTCATTGACATACTACCATGTGTAAATCAGTCTTGATTCTGCTTCAATATGAACATTCTATCCAGAACTTTTAGTTCTGAACCAAAAAACAAATAACACATAACACATGACCAGTTCCACCCTGATTGAGGTGCATCCATTTGGTGTAGCTCAGTCCGAGTAGCCCAGTGCACAACTGGCCCATCCCTGAGCATACCCTTGTCTCTTAGGGAGGCACATCAAACAAACAGAATATGATGGGAGGGATGCTTGCTACAAGTCTAACCACTGGCAATCACTTGGAGTAGCAAGGCCTCTGCAACTCTCTCGCCACGTTCTTCCACCGCAAGATCGCCGATATCCACAACAGCTTCGGCGCCCAGACTCCGCCCCCAGCCACCAAACCAACAGCACCGAAGACACCACCCACGCTATGAACACCATCCACTACGGCTCTCCTTCCGACCTATGCCCTCACACATCTTCAACAAAGCTGACACCATCATCGCACCCCACCTACGGAATATCATAAACAACTCCCTCGCGTCCACCACCTTCCCAGAGAGATGGAAGCACGCAGAGATCAATGCCATACTGAAGAAGCCCACAGCGGACCCGAAAGTTCGCAAAAACTTCCGCCCCATCTCTCTTCTTCCCTTCCCAGCGAAAGTGATCAAGAAGATCATCAGTAAACAGCTGTCCACATTCCTCAAGGCCAATTGATCCCTCGACCCATCCCAGTCTGATTTTGAGCCAACCATAGCTCCGAGACCACCCTCATCGCAGCCACCAATGACATCAGGACCCTACTCGACAACAGGGAAACCACCGCCCTCATCCTCCTAGACCTTTCAGCCGCCTTTGATACAGTCTGCCATCGCACCCTAATAACCCGCCTCCACAACGCCGGGATCCAAGGCAAAGCCCTTGACAGGATCACCTCATTCCTCTATGACAGAACTCAGCGAGTCCGCTTCCCTCCCTTCCGCTTCGCGGCCACCGAGATCATCTGCGGCGTACCCCAAGGCTCATCGCTCAGCCCAACCCTCTTCAATATCTACATGAGCCCCCTTGCCACCATTGCACGCAAACACAACCTCAATGTCATCTCATACGCTGACGACACCCAGCTGATACTCTCCCTCACCAAAGACCCAGCCAGCGCCAAACTCAACCTCCAGGAAGGAATGAAAAACGTCGCTGAATGGATGAAACTCAGCCGTCTGAAATTGAACTCAGACAAAGCGGAGGTCCTCATCCTCGGACCATCCCATTCTGCCTGGGAGGACTCCTGGTGGCCCACAGAACTGGGCCCCGCACCTACACCGATTGACTATGCACGCAACCTGGGATTCATCCTGGACTCCTCTCTCACGATGACCAAGCAAGTCAACGCCATCTCATCTTCATGCTTCAACACCCTGCGCATGCTCCGTAAGATCTTCCGGTGGATCCCTACCGGAACTAGAAAGACGGTCACCCAGGCCATCGTCACCAGCTGACTAGACTACGGGAACGCCCTATATGCAGGAACCACAATCAAACTTCAGAACAGACTCCAACACATACAGAACGCATCCGCAAGACTCATCCTCGACATCCCCCACCACAGTCACATATCAGCCCACCTGAGAGACCTACACTGGCTCCCCGTCAGCAAAAGGATCAAGTTCAGGCTCCTCACCCACGCACACAAAGCGCTCCATGACATAGGCCCTAAATACCTCAACAACCGCCTCATGTTCTACACTCCAAAACGCAAACTCAGCTCCGCCAGCCTCGCCCTCGCCACCGTACCACGGATCCACAGAACCACCACCGGAGGAAGATCATTCTCCTACCTGGAGGCCAAGACGTGGAACTCCCTCCCCGCTCACCTACGTCTGACCCAGGACCACCTCACATTCAGGAAACACCTCAAGACCTGGCTCTTCAAACAATAGCGGCACTGCCCCCACCCCCCCCAGCGCCTTGGGACCTTCACGGTTGAGTAGCGCGCTCTACAAGTGTATTGATTGATTGATATTCCAACCCATCATTCTGCTGTCAACCATGCCACCTCAGTATGATTCCAGCCATATGCAAATCAGTAATGACCCTGTACAATAGGAACAGTCCAGCCAAAACAGCCAGACTAGGTCTTCACTCAACCAAAACACAAGCTACCCAAGACCAAGTCTTATCAGTCGAGTGTAGCTCGGTTTCAGTGGCACAGTGAGCACAGGACCCACGTCTGGCCATACCCTTGGCACTTAGGGCGATACATTAAATACACAAAAGGTAATAGGAGGATTCTTTCAATAACTCTAACCATTGACAATAGCTTGAGGTGACATCCCAAACCATAGTTCTATTGCTCACCATGTCACCTCAGTTTGGACCCAGCCATATGGAAATCTGTCCTGCTTTAGTAGTAGCAGTCCAGCTGAACTGCCAGGCCAGTTACTCCCTGAACTGGAACACAAGCAACCCCCCAAAAGTTTCACCCTGATTGAGGCTCCCCAGTTGAGTGTAGCTTGGTTTCAGGGGTACAGTGAGCTTGGGACCCATGTCAGGGCATATCCTTGCCACTTAGAGCATTACATCAAAAACAACAAATATGAAGGGAGGGTGCTCGTAATAAGCCTAACCACTGGCAATCACTTGGAGTAGAATTCTAACCAAACAGAAAGATGGATCCTGGTTCAGGGAGGACGTGGCCAGGCAGTTTGGGTTGGACTGTTCCTATTGGAGCAAGGTCAAGACGGATTTTTATGTGGCATAGTGAGGTAGCATAGTGGGCAAAAGGACCATTTGTTGAAATGTGAAAGAGAGGGATTGCCAGTGGTTAGACTTATTGCAAGAATTACTTTCATCATCTTTTGTGTGTTTGATGTAACTCATTTAGGGCCAGATGTAGGTAAATATCATTTACTGATTCTAAAATACCGATTTTTACCGATTACGTATTTTAGAATCGGTAAATCATATGTAGCAAATGATTCCGTAAATTTTACAGAATCGGTCAAATTCGGTAAATACCGATTCAGCATTTACCGAATCGGTATTCCCCATTCATTCCTATGGGCCTGGAGGCCCATAGGAATGAATGAGACTTACTGATTCGGTAAATACCGAATCGGTAAAAGGGGGTAGACTTACAAGGGTGGCAGGGTGTCACATTGACACCCTCTTGCACCCCTGTATAGTGCATGGGTGCATATGTGGTATACATACATGCCCTAAGGGCATGTATGTCTGCCACATGGCACAGTTGAAAAAGCAAAAAATTGCTTTTTTTAGGGTTTTCGATATTTACCACCAACTTGTAGTTGGTGGTAAATAACGAATCCTTACAAGCGAAAAGCACTCACTTGAGTGCTTCCTACATTAAGGATTTGGTAATTTACCGAATCAGTATTTAAGAATTCGATAATTTACAGATTCCTTAAATTACCGATTCGGTAAATTACTGAATCCTTAAATTAGGCCCCTACATCTGAAAAGCCTAATACAGGTCGGTAACAGCCTAAATTTGGTAATTTCGGCCGTTACCGACCGGTATTAGGCTGCCTACATCTGGCCCTTAGTTGCTATGGGTTCATTCAGGCATCACTTACTGCGCAACAACAATCCTACCTGTAATGAAGGCACCCTTGCACTATTGTGCAAAGGTGCCTGCTTTGGCATTATGCAGCAGAGTGTGGCAACGCACAGAGAGAGCAGACATTCTCTCTACCTTTCTAAATACTGAGCATTTCTGCTTTCTCCGGTTAACGCAACATTGCTTGAAAAAATAGTAAATGTGTCACTCGGGAATTACTGCACAAATTTTGACAAATCGCTTAATATGAATACATAGGTCTGCATCCTCTGAATAGGTTGTAGTCTCTAAAACAAACAAAGAAGACGATCCTTTTAATTGCATGTTTGGGTAAAAATGTCGACTGTATATCAGGACCTGTATCACTGTAATCATTGGATGACTGACCAAGAACGGTGTTGAATTAGAGATGAGTGTGAAGACACGCTTAAGAATAAATTTATGTATCTGTTAGGCCTGTCAGCCTTGGAGTGGTCTTTCGCCAAACAGATTTTGCCTTCCTCCTCCATTTTTTGCTGACCTTGTTTTTGCTGGCCTTAGGTCTGTGCGCCCATTACCAAAGCTAAACATTGCTAAAGTGCACGTGCCCCCCCCAAAAAAAACATAGCCACATTGATAGTAACATTGGCTTATCCCCAATTTGCATATTTAATTCACAGATGAGTCCCTCCTAAAGTGGTACTACATGTGCCCTGTGCCTGTAAATAAAATCCTAATAGTGAGCTTGCAGAACTGATTGTGCTACCCACTTTGGTAGCCCTCAAACATGTCTCAGGCCTGCCATTGCTGCCTGCGTGGGCCGTTTAAAGTGCCATTTCAACCTGGCAAAGTAAAAATTTTGCCAAGATCAAACCTTCCTTTTCTATATACTAATGTATGTCTGTCTGTTTGTCCTTTATGCATTACTACACCATTCATCTGATCGGCATGAAACTTTGAGAAGTTGTTGAGTACACTCCCGCGAAGGTTTCTGGCCCCAAAAAAAAATAAGTAAAAAATTACAAAAAAATAAATTAAAAAGATTTTTTGTTAAAAGTTGTTGAGCACACTCCCGCGAAGGTTTCTGGCAAATAAAAATAATAACATTTGGTAAATATCGGCCCCACGGCCCCCCAGGGCCCTCATAATCTTTCCAATACTGAACGTTTACAGTTTCCGGTGTGACTCGCTTTTGCAATGACCATCAACAAAGCACAAGGAGAATCGCTGCAAGTGTGTGGACTAGATTTGGAGAATCTGTGCTTCTCACATGGACAACTGTATGTGGACTGCTCATGCGTCGGAAAACCTTCCGATTTATTTGTGTACGCACCAGACGGAAAAACAAAAAATACTGTGTATTCACAAGCACTTGAATAAATAAACAGAAGTAAAACAACACTTTAAAATGTTTTTCATATTAAAATGAATAAGTTTCAATAAAAATGACAATGTAAATTGAATGTTATCATAACAAGTTTCCTTAAATTTCCTTTCTTCTGAGATCGCAGCAACGCGCAACGGGTAAGATAGTAATACATAAAAGTCACTCCTAGGGTGGTCTCTGCACGGCCCAAAGGTAGAGTGCAATGTATTTAAAATGTGGGACATGTGATGTTAAGTTTTACATGTCCTAGAAGTGAAAAGCCCTTAACTTTGTTTTTCACTACTGCAAGGCCTATCTCTCCCATAGGATAACATTTGAGTTACCTTATTACATTTTAGAAGTGCAATTTCCAAATGGGGATAGGTAACCAGTTCCCGTTTGGTATCTCTGGAATCCTAATTGAAAATGCTAACTTATGGTGAAGTCGGATTTTAAATTACAGGTTTGAAATTGTTGCCTTTAGAAAATGTGTCTTTTTTGCCTTAGGCAATTGGTACCAGCAGTCTGGACCAGGGTCACATGACTGCATGTAGCTGACAGGTGAGCTTTATTTATTTCTCCTCGACAACTCCACACAGTAGGGAGCGCAGGTGTGCCTGGATGGGCCATCATAGGCAGGTTAGGAAGGAGGAGCTAGATCAAGCCCCATTTACACTGTATCTTGCTTCCTGGCTAAGTGCTGCATACTCCCTGTAGTTAGTCTGGAGCCAAAGTAGGGCTGCTGAAGGAATGCCACTCTCCTCGACTGCACTTTCCTGGACTACTGCCTTGATGTGCTGTTGCTTTGCTGTGCTTACCTGCTGCCTGCTACCCGCCTTCTGCCTGAAAGAGGAGTACTGGAACTACATCTCTTGAACCCAGAACCCAGATTGACACCAAGAGCTAGTTGACTGGGCTCCTGACTTGAGCCTCAGGAACAGAAGGCAAAAACAACCTTGCACCTGTGCCTGAATTCTGCCATCTGTGATTCTATCCTGCCAAATAATGCCACTCGAATCCTGGACCATTGGAAGTGGGCCTAAAATGCTCTGCCATCCTCTATGGGCCCGGTGGAATTAACACAGATCCTCTGCTGTTCAACTCCAAGCAGAACTGATGAATAGTCACTGCTCCATGGACCGGAACCACAGCAAAAACATGCATTGCATTCCATGGCCACATCAGAACAGCTGCTGTGCGACGCATCCTGGTTTCAGGCCCTTATATGCCTAATTGATGGCTGCCTCGAAGACAACGCCTGACTCCACATCATAGTGTCACAGCTCCTCTCAACCAACGGACCCCCCCGATTATCGTGACGCACCCCGATTCTGGACTGCGCACTGCAAATCTTCATCAATGAGATCTATGATAATGATGAAACCGGACCTGGCACTGCAAGCTCGCCGCATCTCCGAACCAAAGCATTGATTCACATTCCCGACAGATCTTCGAGGCAGATCCTCATAATGCTCCACAGACCAGGATTGAATGCACTTTGTTCAGCTTGCCTCAAAGGGGCCCTGTAGCAAGCCTGCACTCCATCGCAGTCTGCCTGAACTTGTGACATTGTCCTGGTCTGGTGCGACCAGATATCCACAGCTGATGCTTCACGCCTTTTGGCACTAATTTTACTAAAATCTCAAAATTGAATATTTAACTGTTTAACTGATTGGATTTTTGATGCTTTGGTCTTGTTTTATTTATAAATAAATGCTCTAATTATCTAACTCTATTGTGGGCTTCTTTGTGGTGTGTTTTCACTGTTTAACTGTTTGAAGTGTTGCACAAATACATTGCCTGACTTCTGTGTTCCAATCCAACCAACAGTTGAGCACAGGTTAATTTAGGGTTTTCTTGTGACTTCACCCTGGGAAAAAATGTGGTTGCTGCTTGAGAAGAGTTTCACGGTCCTCAACCAATAACCCAACTTCTTACAGTAGCATACTGTACCGTTCACCCCACTTTCACTTTGAGCACTGCATTGCCTGCTCTGCAGATGATTGATGCATTACCCATCATTGAAAGATATCCTAGTATTGTTTCATGATCACAATTAAGTTGGACAGATTGAACACATGCATTATACCTGTGTTTTTTAAGAAGACCTTTGGAACCGGTGTGCAACATTTAATAATATTGATACAAACATTGGTTTGAATTAGTACTTGTGAAGTTCAACATTTACTGGTAAAAGCTTTGTGGCACTAGGGACACTAAAAACAGAGGAACAATCACATACAGGGCTAACAAAATTAAACAGCCAGTGTTGCTACACCAGAGTCCAGAATACAGAGTATGCTGAGCGAGCATTGAGTGCTTTCCCAGTGGGCACAGGTGGTGCCTTATTTTGGGGGCTGGTTTTCAGCTGTCCTTAATATCAACCCCTGTAACAAAATAACAAAGTCAGCAGTATTGTTTCCCACCATGCACCGCTGCCTTCTGTCCCCGGGCCCATGACTGGTTTGCGTTCTCAGTATGGCGGTGGTGTTGAGCAACAAAATGGGGAAAATACAAACACCTAACAAATGAAAATACATTGCCACATGGATCAGCATTCAAAGCCTACTCCTGTGAAACTGCTAATGGAGAGAGCCACGTGGGGGAAGCTGGGTGGTGTAACTACTTATGACAGATAGCAGGATAAGGCAAGTGCTAGGGAATTGTTTGGTTCCCCTAAAGAGTATGCTCAAGCATCATACAAAGAATTTAAAAGGGGATGTAATCATCTCTGGTACTCTCGTCAAATTAACACTGTTCTTTTTTTCTATCTATTACAATGTAAATAGGGTTGACACAAGATGTTTCATTTGTGTTTACTAGAAACGTTATGGGAGCGGTATTAGGTGCAAAGTCAGGCATCTCAGTAGGTTTCTGTGATCTCCCTCAATGGAAGAGGTAGAGCTGGAGTTGGAGATTCTAATGTATCCCTTCATAATAACACAATGAAGAAGGTTGGTACCAGTAGAAAATCTCATACCTCGTTTACTCCCCTATTAGGCCACGTGCAATGGATTAAAAATGTGCACTACGTGATGATAGGTCCTCTCACACACTCAACTGTTCTCTCAGCTCTCTGGTGTTCCCAAGGAGTGAGGCATGTTAGAAGAACAAAAGAATGTTAACATTGTGAGATTACCACAAAGTATAAACTAATTTTTAAATCCTATCCGTGAGGTTTGCAGCATATTCTTTAGGTGAAGCAGACAGTTCCCCAGCACTCTTCTTATAGAGCAGCCTGATATCCGGGCAGGAGGGGGCAGAGAGGTCAGCTTTTCCTAGAGGCTGAATCCTCTTGTGCAATTGCTAAGGTAGTCTCTGGATGTAATGTTATCTGGCAGCTTTGCTCTTTAATATATTTAATAATATGTTTTTTCTGGAATCTGGACCTCTGCTGTCTACTTACTCAATACATCCTATAGTCCAGATGGTCTCCTTTCCCCTTCTGGATGTAGTGTCATCCCCATGAACTCTGTGTGGCTTCTTCAATGAGAGTGGCATGTTTCCATCTTTCAGGGTTTTCTGGATTTCCAACAATAAGGTGAAAGGATGATTCTTTTTTTTGGCAGTTTAATATAGCTCAAACTTGACCTAAAGGGGTTGGAGCACCTTCCATGAGCCCCGGTTGCATTATACAAGGTCATGTTCATTTTATTAGGCACATGAAGATTACTTTATTTACCCACAATTCCAGGATGTTCAGCCGACACAAGACTCAAACCTGGCATGACCTTCCCCTTTTCTTGCACCAATGATTTCGCAGCTGTGTCACAGAAACCAAGTCTAAACACAGGATTCTTTCTTTCCGCCAGCCGCTGCTGCAAAGAGCGAGGAGAAGGAGGTTTTCACCGTTAAATCATCGGAAAGGCTGCTGTCACAGGGGACGGGACTGCGAGACCCAGTGTTCCGCGCAGGAGCATCGGAGCGCACCTGGAGTCTCTTCCCGCCCCCTACTCCTCCTACAAAAACATGCAACAGACGTACAGCGGGACGCGTGTGCGGGACGCCGGACGAAGCCCGGACAAAGGGCGGACAGTCTTAGACAGTCAGAGACAGGCTGAGACTGGACTGGACACGTTACTCTGCCCCTGTCGAACCAGACCTTCATGGTTGCAGTAAGACTATTAATCCTTGATACTGACATTCAATTTTAAACATTTGTGTATCGTATTATTGTGTGCCCTCTTGGTTTATTAGTCCGTTAAAGTCTAGGATTCATTATTAGTTCTAAATAAGAATGCCAAAAAAGAATTTAGCGGTGGGGGGTAACAGCATAGAAAATTATTTGGTACAAGTTGTGTCAAAGATTAATAACGATAGGAGACAATCCTTAGGTCTCAGTCATTCCCCTAATCTATCCCCCTTAAGCCCATCACCAGAATCACCGTGGATTGATATCCCTTCTCAGGCTGAGGGAAGTGTAATCTTAGATCCTGATACACTTGATAACGGTCCCTCAAACATGAGTATTAATATAGCACAGGGACAAGACACAGCCACGGTTAATGAATCGGACTCTCAGATAGTTGATCTTGAAGAAGATCAAACAGTACAAGAGAGTGAGCAGACAAATAATGATGCTGACCCTCCTGCTCAAGCTCCAGCTCCCCGAGCTATTAGAAAGTGTAGAAAAACACAACTACTTCGAGGTGGAGTCTGCTCTGGGAGGAAGAGGGCCGCGTCACCAATGAGAAGTAGGGAAAAAGGTAGGAGGAAAGTTGAAGACGATGAGAAGTCAAATGTGGATGAAGATCTCATATCAAGGATAGCAGACTTAATTGACACCAAATTTAAAGCCTTAATTAAACCAGTAGTGACCAAACTGGATAAGCTATCTGCAGATGTAAAAAAGTTAGGCGCAGATCAGAAGAAGATAATGGAAGAGGTGTCAACCATATCAGGAATAGTTAAAAAATTGGATATACCTGTAAAAGAGGCCTTTGGTTTACGATCAGATGAAGGTACAATTTCTAACATCATACAGGTAAATCAACCAGAACAGACCTCATCTATTGCGTCTAACCACCCACTGCCACGGGAGACCCACACCACACATCCTCCTGAAACAACCCTACCAAGTGTAGAAGAAGATACACTACACTTTATCGAAGACGCGGCACCTTTAGTACTGGTATTAGCAAATGCTCCCCCACTAGCACCAGATCAATCTGAACCCCCCGCAGCACTAACAAGTAAAGCCCTGCATTGGCTATCGGGTAATATGCGGCTGGCCCCATGGGGGAAACAACAGCTAGCTAGAGATATCAAATCAGCCAGAAGGGTCCCATGGATAGGACAAAATCCGCAAAAATTTAAAGGTGACTGCATAATCATAAATTTTGTAAACTCTGCAGTCTTACCAAATATCCTTCCCAATATTCTACCCCCGCAACAAAGGAGTGGTACCATCATTCCTCTTACGTTGGAATTTTTTGGCAAAAAACAACGGAGCATGACATATCCTAAGCCTATTCACACCTACTCTAGGCCAATATGGCAAGAAACAACAAACGGCTGGGGCTTTGACGCACCAATTAACAACTGGGGCTATAGTAGGGACAGATATGATCAACCATTACGTCCACACCATACAGATCATCAATACCCTAATCACCTCAATAACTGCTTTAATATTCCCATCTCCAATAGGTATGACGTTTTCTCTGCTGAGGGAGGGTTGGACGGGGTAGAATGACTACCTGATACACTAGGCAACACTGCCCCCAATGATCACCTATCAAAAGACACAGGTTCAGGGAACGCTAACCAAGATTTAAAATTGCCAGGTAGTATTGCTGCGGTATTGGGTGCTGAGAACCATCTAAATGATAATCCTGGTCCACATAATGATATAAATTTAGATCTCTTCCCAGCTCACATCATGGAAAATCCTGGGTCAGTTCAGGAATGTCATAGCACTGTTGTAATACCCACTAGCCCTCTTACATGTGAGAAAATGGACATAATACAATGTGGATCACAAAAGTGTAAGGAGGGGCTATTATTATTATTATCATGGAACATAGCTGGACTCCTTGACAAACTGAAAGACAATGATTGGTTGTACTTTGTTAAAAAATATCCTATAATATGTCTCCAAGAAACTTGGGCAACAGGGAGAAATGTACATATTGAAGGATATCAGAGCTTTATAATTCCGGCAACTCCATCTGCTAGTGGAAGAGCTAAAGGGGGGTTGGCTATTTTTGTCAACTTGTCGCTCATATGTCATAAAACCGAACACTACTCTCGTAACAATAATATCCAGATTCTAGAATTTAAGAGGGGTAAAACCAATTTTGTATTGTTTAATTTTTATAAAGCTGTGAATCAATCTGGAGATTGTAACATAGAGTCCTTGCGTGATTTCCTAAGGGCAAATGATAGTTTACTGCCACGCCTTAAGATTCTAGTGGGTGACTTCAACACACATCTATGTGGGAACCCTAGCGTGAGACCTGTGGAACAAATGGGTTGCAATAGTATGGAAGGAATTCATTTTGAACACTCGCGGAGTGGTACAGGTTTAAATGATCTAATGAATGAAAACAACCTATTCACAGCAATGTCGACAGTACCTGAACAAACTGTATTTTTAACTCCTACCTTTAAAGGCCATGCTACAGGATCTTATATAGATCATATTCTTCTTTCAGCTGACTTTGTTAATATTATTGAGGATTTTTCGATCCTTCTGAGCATTTATAGCGACCACAATCCTTTATGCATTACAATGGGCACGAGTTTATTTGAAAAGCGCAACTCTCGGGAGGACCGTGGCCTCATAAAATGCATTAATGGCAAGCGTCGCCTAAAATGGTCAATGGTGGATTGCGATCGATTTTATACCTCTATTAATGTAGTCTGTAGTCATGAATTGACGGCATGTACATCTCCTGTATCAGCACCTTTGCAAATCTTGACATCTTTCAATGAGATTGCCAAGAAGGTGGAGTCGTTTTTAACGATACCTACTAAGGGGAAAATCAATTCAAATAGTAACCCGAAATGGTTTGATAGTGATTGCTCGAAGGCTAGCCGCGAGCTTAAGAAAGCCTTAAAACAAAACCAAGAGATCCACTGACCATCAGGGGCCTGCGGGCTGAATATAAGAAGTCACTTGCCGCCCGCAAGCGAGCAGTCAAAAAAAGCGTATGGGAGTCATTGTTAGACCCTGAGACACTAAAAAATAGCTCGAAGTTCTGGGAGATTATCAATATACCCATCTTCGATTGTCCTAGTACTTCAAGTGTGGGAACTAATATCCCAGAGGAAGAATGGATAAATCATTCCAGTTCTATTTTTAAAAACAACAATGAGTCACAGGCAGAACATAGTCCAAATAAAAGTAGAGAAATTTCACTATGTTTCTCAACTGATGAAATTGTAAATGGAATCAAGGGTCTATCAAACAACAAGGCACCCGGACCTGATGGACTTCCGCCTGACCTCTTTAAATCATGTATAGCACTATGGGCGCCGGTCCTTACAGCAGTATTTAATGCTGCTGCGTTATGTGGATGCCCACAATCATGGGGGGTATCTACAATTGTACCTATTTTCAAGAAAGGAGACCGTAGCAGCCCTGCCTGCTATAGACCAATATCATTAATAAACTCCGTGGCAAAAGTTGTCGAAGGAGTTATTTTAAACAGATTGGTCAGATGGTCAGAGGAAAATAATATAATATCTCCAATCCAGTACGGATTTAGGCCTGGACATTCCACTATTTCTCAATGTCTAAATTTGTACCTTATCATTGGGAAATACACTAAGGCGCGAAGAGGTACGATTCACATGGCGTTCATGGACCTCTCCTCGGCTTTCGATTGCGTGAGTCGGGAGAAGCTCTGGGGCGCCATGGAAAAAATGGGCGTGGATAAAAACCTAGTTAATTTTTTAGAAGATATGCACTCTGATACTAAAGCAAACGTCAGATACACCCAAGACCTAAAAGTGACTAAAGATTTTGGAGTGGACCGGGGTGTCCGGCAAGGGTGCATTTTGGCCCCGTTCCTTTTTAACCTCTACATTAATGATTTGGAAGAGCACCTTTTAAGCACTAATACAGACTATCCGTATATTGGTCGAAAAGGACTGCCGGTCCTACTATATGCGGACGACGCAGTCCTTTTATCTAGAACGGCCAACGGACTTCAAATCCTATTAGATTCCTTCTACTCTTTCATGAAGTCAAGAGATTTAAGTATTAACAATACCAAATCCTACATAATGAAGGTTGGCCAAGGCTTTAAAAAATCAAATCGTTTAAACGTAGCTGGAGTAGAAATCCCTGTAACTCACATATTCTCCTACCTTGGGGTCCTCTTTGATAGTCAACTAAACTGGGGACCTGTGATCCAAAAAAAGAAGGGAGATGTTATTAGGGTTAACGTGGCCATATTGGATTTCTCCAGAAAAATGGGAAATAGCCCAGTTGCCGCTCTACTCCAACTATATAAGGCCAAAAGTGTTACCACAGCATGTTATGGCAGTGAATTATGGGGATATGTTCCCCTGGATGCACTACAGATAGTTGAAAATAACTTTTTAAAACAGATTTTAAGGGTTCCCAGGGGTACAGCAAATTTTATTGTGCATGAAGAATTGGGGGTTCCGTATGTATGTGACAAAATTGCAGTGAATCCCTTGATATGCTGGATGAATTGTTGGTTAAATGACAATATCCCACTTACCAAGCTAATTTCAAGAGAAGCACTTACATGGGATAACAGGAAGGAGGTTCCCTGGCTAAAGTACTTACATAAGTGCTTTACTGACCTAGGTCGCTCTGAACTTTTCTTATTTCCGGAATCCATTACTAAAATGGATCTTATCACGGTCAAGAAGGCTTTTATTGACTCCAGACAACAGGAAAGGGAATCATGTGAACTAAAAAAAGAAAGTGTACGTAATCATATACTAATCAAAAGCACTTTGCTCATGGAACCCTACCTGACATGGCAAATGTCTAGTTATGACCGTTTCCTACTGACAAGGTTCAGGTTCAACCTGTTTCATCTTTTGTTGGCTGTTCCTAGGGGTTCTCATCGAGGCCAAGTGCTGCCGGCTTGCGGCTGCGACGAAAAGTCTCCGCAAGACCTGGCACACTTTCTGTTCTTTTGTCCTTTTTATATCATACCTAGGAAGCTATATTTGAAACCCTGTTTGAAAAAATTGCACTTTACACAATTTCGTCCTGCACAATATTTTCTCCAGCTGTTAAACTGTGAACACACTTTGTTTATATGTAGCTTTTTAAAATTGGCAGTTAAATTCAGAAACAGTATGGAAGGGTAATAATACGGATATATGAATTGTTATTTATATTGCTCGTTAAAGAAATTCTATTTTTAATTGTTTTTTTAATGTCTGATATAGTTTAGTGCTCTTACTCATGTGATTTTAACTACAATTGAATTGAACTGAACTTTCTCCTTTTAATGAATACGTGTTCTATTAATTGTAATGTAAATACTTTTATGGTTGTCAATTCGAACAACCGAATAAAGTTTATTGACTTGACTTGACTTGAACTTACAGTTACAAATTTTGTAACCTAGGACAATATGTTATTTTGAAAATACCAGAGTTTACGTTCTTTGATACCAGAAATACAAACCATGGTATATCGTCCAAGGAGGGTATGTCCCTAATTAATAGTAGTATGTCTGATATAATGGAGTCTGAGACTGTTATTTGTGGCTGATCAAGGTTTTCTGGTGGACCATTAGAGCTTGTGTTTGTAGTTTTGTATGTTAGTTTTAGATAGACCTGGAGTGAATAGTATCTATGAAGAGGTGTTATCTGCGTTAGGGAATGTGATCTGGAATAGAACTGTTGGGCATATTTACAAGCCCCTTGCACCACTGGTGTATCACTTTTTATGATGCATGGCTGGCGCAATCTCCTGCACCATATTTACAAGGACACGTAAAGCCAACCTTTGGGTGTTCACACGCAACACCCATGTATTCAGCTGCATTTCCAGATTTGCAAGAATTTTATATTTCTCCTTGTTTTTTACTCTTTCTCATAGGAAGTGGAAAACACCTCTTTTGTTTGTTTGTTATTGCGCAGGAAGGTACCTCTTCCTGCACAGAGAAAATCTCCCTACAGCGCAGGCACCCTTGCACCATGGCGCAAGCGTGCCTGCATTATGCATGGCAGCCAAATGTGTGCCAGCACAGGGTACTGCACAGGGATGCGTTATAGTGTTGTAAATATGATGTATCCCTGTGCTTTGAAAGTGCTGCAGTGTGGCACAGCCAAAGGGCTTGAGGTGCTGCACTGCAGCACTTTATTGTAAATAATGCCCTTCGTTTTTTTCTGGTTTGGTGACTATAACATTATTACAAGTTAAAGGCAAGCACTACTGATCTTGAGAAGCAGATCCAGCAATGGACTTTTGCAATGTGCAGATGTGGATATTACTTTATACATAGAGAAATTACAGTAGTAAGAGGTCACTTTATATCAGTATGGCATCCCATTTGGTGAGGGTGCACTGAAATCTATAATTACCCTTGATGCAACATTAGCATGAGTGTGAAAAACTTGTAGACATTAAATAATATTTATGTGCACAATCACAGGTGCAGGTTCATCTTTCGAGCAAAGTATTCACAATTACAGTATTACATTTTATTAGCAAAATTTAAATCACACTGAGACACAAAATGGTCCTTGGTGTCAAATCCACAATTTTAACACCATCAATCACATTGAGAAGCAAAAGTACATTTCATCTCAAATCGCATTTTCTTTGAAAAATTGCCTTTGGTACATTATGAACAGAAGTCTGGCACTGTTAGCAACAAATATCTAATGAAACTATACGTTAAGTTGCAAAATCATCCCTAGTGCAAGACCGCAGAAGTATACTATTGTTGGGAACAAATACACATTAGTCCAGCACTCTTCAATATAATCTAAGCAAACTGCGATGGATGCCATGCCTCGGAGACGGCTGAGACTTCTACAATAAATACTGAAGAAAATAACAGTTTATTCGGACTGTCGAATCAATGAATGACTCACCCTGTTTTCTGATAGTCAAAAATAATAGTCTAAATAACATTATGAGGTTAAATTCGGTAACAAATTGGATCCAATCAAGAGAATATATACTTGATTTATAACGAACATAGGAAGTTTATATTTTATCGCCCTGAAGAAGTCCTTGTAGGATGAAATGCGTTGACTACGGCTTAGTTTTTTATTGGAGAAAAAATTGATGGAATAAATAAAGAATGCACTACAAACTACAACTCCATTGAAGATTCATAGTTTATTCTGACCAAAATTTCCTTGTACTGCAATGTTTATTGTCATATAGGTCATGATTATATTGAAGAGTGCTGGACTAATATGTATTTGTTTCTGATAAAAAGACACGGTTATCTTAGGAGGTTTTAGGGGTTCTGAATCTCCAGTCTGTTGCACCTAAAGCTTGAGATAACAGCATCACTAAAGGATAGGTGCAATTGTGTTTGGCCTAAACCCCTGTGTTCTTGTGTGCTGGAATTAACGTATTGTTGGGATTGAAAAGTTTTTGCCGAATTCTTTATGCTCTGCATGCCTTAAGTTAGCATCCATGGGGCTATTTTGTATTCAGCCACCATTTTAAGCCATGATCGAAGCTAGTTCCTGTCTCACTCTGTCTGCCCCAGCAGAAAGCAACTGCGATATTTTTCTCTTGTATTTCTCCAAGGTTAAGCTTTGCTGTGTAAATGAATAAACTGTTTTTTGTTATCACACACCTTTCCCACTAGATAGGCCTGCTCCCACCCTTAGAGCGGCTGGCGTAGGGAGAGTAACCTTGATGCTGAGATAGCATGTACCTGGTCCCAGGATTGCAACCCATCCTTCTGTAGCTCCTTTGTTCACCAGCTACCAACTGGAGTGTCTTTAGTGATTCTGAAGATCTTAATTATGTGTTATTATGTTGGCTGGGTCAGTCACTCTGCAGCTATCTATGGAGGCTGGTCAGAACAGACTCCACTCAAGTGTACTTCTAATAAATATCTTTGGTTTGTATTCTTCACTGTCTGACTCTTCATTTGTGAGGATGGCTGAGAGGTGGTACCTAGTGACCCGAGTGGTCCTCATCAGGTCACTTCCTTCAGTTGGCGCCCGAACAGGAACCCCTTTAGGTGACCCATCCTTGCCCGTTGACGGGTGAGGAGGTTGGGGCCATATCGGGTCAAAGGGGCAGACGGGGGATCCCTGCACAAGAGAGTCTTGTACTTGTAGCTGCCCCGTCTGTCTGACCATGCGGTGCCTCGTCGAGTGATCATCCCAACTGGGGTCCTGGACGGCAAAACCCTTGGATCTGACTGTTTGGTCCGAAGAGTCAGCAGTGGAGAATAAACTAATTTGACCTGTGTGCACAAGGTGAGTTTGCTTTGGTTCTTTGTGTAGGGCGCCATTTTGATTTGTATTTTACTCAGTCTGACGACCATCTTTGAACAAGCACGTGAATTTCTTTGGGTTCTTTATGAACATGGTACCATTTTGATCTGTATTTGATGAGGTCTGAGGACCGACTTTGGTAAAGATATTTGCACATTTTTGCTCGCCATAAATAGTGATCTTGTTTTCTTTTGAAAATGTGGTGCCTTAGTAAGGTGTTTTGTTTGGGATGTAGTTTTTGTTCTGCTGATGCTCGATTGGAAGAAAGTCAACCAGCGCCTCCAGAAGGCACTCCAAATGTTGACATGTATGTAAAATATGGCCTTGGCCCTATTATGTTTAGTATGATATGGGACAATGCCGAGCTGCAGTGGCCGTTGACGGGAACTTTTGATGAACAGAAAATTCCTTTTCTACAGGGAAAATTCTTTGCGAAAAGGAGTAGGCAGTCAATATTTGATTCCCTCAGAACATGGCAAAAGGAGGCTAAACAGAGATGTATGAAAGCAAAAAAAGAGGCCCGAAAGGGGAAAATGTAGACAGCGACTCAGAAACATCCTCATGCAAGTGAAAATCAATTTAACTATGTCGTTGAGCAACAAGGCGAGTATCCTCATTAATGTGAAGCTGCAACTTCATAGTTTTAAGCTTTCCTAGTCTATGAACTGACTTACTACATCTGCATGTGTATGTACATTGTAGTTGATAGAAATCAGACCAATGCCAGCAGCAGTGTGAAAATGAGTAAACATGAGCTTGATGATGTGCCTTGAAGAAGGAGAGAAGTGGAGAAGTGTGGCTCAGGGGTTAGAGGCGGCAGACCCGAAAGCTGAGATCGGCCCTGGACCAGGGTTCAATTCCCCGCCTCGACGGGGGTTGGGCTCAATAATTCCACGGACTCGATAATTCTCGCTCCGGTGCCTACTCGACTCACGGGTTCACACTCTGCGACTCTGGGCAATAGCTTGCTTAATCTCCACAATGGCCCCTCGCGGCGGGATGCCTGGCTTTCACCTTGTGGATACCCTGCCAGGGTTATCTCACAGGGGAATACCAGGACGGGTTCCCTAAGCAAGCGCATAGATGCCTGCGATGTGGGCGATTTGCGCTATATAAATACATGTACATTTACATTTACAAGAACATGTATCATAACTTGTACCTTCGTCTTTTTGTGCCGCATGTTTGCTACATATGATTGCTGACTCTATAATGGCATGGAAGCAGCCCATGTGTATATCTTTGGCTTTGAAGGCATAAGACAGGGCACCGGAGACAACTCATGATATTTTTCTGTCTACATAATGTTTGTCGATGCACCACTGTCAATGATAAAAGGTATAGGACAACCATTGAATTTGAGTGGGATCTTAAGGCACTGTCTAAATAAGTTTTGCTGTTTCACATGACAACCTCTCTTGGACTTGGGCTCTTCTGTGCATGAGGCCAAACCTACAAGTGCACATCATTTATGAGTAGACACCATCATTGCACAACTATTTTCTTCACCATTGACGTCGAAGAGTCTGTGGACGTGATTTTGTTCACCATTGACGTCGAAGAGTCTGTGGACGTGATTTTGATGACATTCCCCTTTGTTCGGTTTCCACATGCCTCACTTGATGTTGTAGGTTGGTCTTGTGGGCATGGCTAGAGGACTTCTGGAACTTTCTGGCATCTATTTTCTCTTCTCGACGTGGCCTAGCTGGTATCCCTTTCATTCCGTAAACCTTTACGAAATGGTTTTCTTTCCCACAGTTCTTCCATATTTGCCCAATGGTGGGATATTTACCTCCGTGTGGAAAGGAGAATTTGCATCAGAAACACAATTTCTTTTTCTTCAGAGACATCACTTTATGCCCTCGCCCATTGGTCTCTGCTCACTTTTTAATGTTCAATGTTGATTGATTGTGGGCTACTTCGGATTCCATATCCACTGCCTATCGATCAGCATGTCCTGCTCTTGCAGCCATGAGCATTGTCTCCAAGCTGGCTGTCTAGAGCAGCATATGTCATCTGAAGGAATCAGACAGGCACCCATAGATTACTGCGAGATATATACCTTCTTCATCATTTAATTTATTCAACTTGCATTGCATGAGGGGAGACTCAAGTCTTTCAGAAAATTCATCCTTTTTTTCACCAGCTTGCTGTCCAGCTTGGTTGAAGATGTACCTTTCATAGTCAACATTTGGCAGTGGATTGAACTTGACATCTGAAGCCAATTAATCTGTCTTAAAAGACATTTTATCAGCTTGTGGTACTTTCACTATCCCTACATTCACTCCATCACTTGCAAGGTTCTTTAAGTATTCAATGATCTTTTTGTTATCTGTTTCTCCTAGTGCATCGATGAAATCATCAAAATTCTCAATTCAGGCAGTTCATCTGGTGCCAATATGCAACTGTGTAACAGTGATGAAGTGAAGCTTACTGTATCAGAAAGGAAGAGGCTTCATAATGACCTTTGGAACTTGTTGCTCCGGTGCCGTTTGTAGTCCGCTGAGACCTGCTCCATTTATACCATCTATAGGCCCCAACTGTGCGCTTGCAGCAGTTTCACAGCGACCGCCATGATGTCCTATAGCCCCTTTTTCATCTCTGTCGCTAAGTGTTGAGTTGTGATTTGCACCTAGTCTTCATTGCCTTTTGAGTTTCTTGGTGCCTGTGTGCTTCTACTTTTGGCGCGCTTTTGCACCTGGTTCACACTGCTTTCTGAGCTCCTCGTTATGTACCCTTGAAAGTTTGATGCTGTGTGATGGTTCAATACCTCTTCTGTTGGACTTACCAGCAGGTTCTCGATCGACAGTGACTGATTTTTCCATAGGACCTTTGCCGTCTTTAAAAATCTTGCGCTGGCTGGTGTGGTGCTTTTACTCCACATACGCCAACAGTTGATCATCACTTCGACTAAGGCACATATGGCAGGCCCCATCAGTTTGCTGGATCTCAGCAAACTCTCAGGCAGAGCACTCTTGGATCTTCAGATTACGGATCCCCTGATTACTCGCCATATGTAGTGTCCTCCTGAGCCCGGCAGCATGCAATTGACTATGCTACATATGGGGCTCTGTAGTGAACATATTTGTTCTTTCGAGTGCAACTGTGAACAAATTCGCAATACATCTCCAACTTTATTTAACCACACCTAGACACACCCCAAAGCTTACGTCATTCCTATGGAGTCCTTAAGGGACCAGAATGATCCCTATATTTAAATATATACAAGACACTATCCTAGTGTAAAGAAAGAAGAAATTTCTCTCTGTAGCATTCATTTCTCAGATGTTTTTGTCTATTCTTGCTGCCAGTCCACAAACGATCTGACATTTGTTCAGCATGCCCAGAGCTGATCTACACGTCATAAAAATGCCCAAACTATTTACTTTTCCAATTCTTATTACATTTATTTTGGGTAATAACTGGTTTGCACAATCTGACATTTGTGTCAAAGTATTAAGACCCAACACCTATTGCAGCGTTCACAACAAGACACTTTCTATCTAGTCAGTGGAATAAAAGAAGAGGAGGGCGTCGTAAACAGTTCAAAAAAATTCCTTTCAGCCACATGACTGCAGCAAAATGTCTGTGTCAAGAATGAATGCAACAAAACCTCTGACACATAAACGGAGCTGCCATGTCTGTGTGCTCTGTCTGAGTGGATGATTAGTAAGATAGCGCGATAGTGCTCTTACAGGTCACAGTTTTGAACATTATTATATCCCTTTAGCTTTTCACTCTTCTGGGTCGATAAAGTAAGTACTATTGACTCGGTCAATAGACATATCTGCCTTCTACAGGTCATCAAGGATAGTGGTTTAGAACAGCATGAAGTCCAGACTGTTATTATTAGTTGACAGCAGATGTAATAGCTCAAGCACCTTTTCAATCGATAAATACTTAGCCCCTTGCCATTTGGACCCTGAAAGGCGAGCCTCCATTCTAACTCACGAGTCACACCTGAAGGATGACTCAGAGTTGCAAGCCGGAAGGGCTTTCGGTAGAGCCATGCTTCTACAGCAGGACTGAGGATAGTTAGTGAAGCTCTATCCATTGTGCCCATGTTCAATAATGATCAACTGAGAAGTCTCTTTAAATCGATATTTTGTAAATTTCTGCTTAGTTTCCTTTTTCATGCGAATTGTGTTAGTGTGTCTTGGTAGTTCCTAAGTCACAATGCCTCAAAAGACAAGAATAGAGTCAGTAGCCCAAAACAACTTTGCAATGTGTTCAATTATGTATGTCTATTTTGGCCTGTTGATATGGGTAAGTCAAATAGGAGGCAAACCACTTCAGAATGATGTTGCTGATGCCCATTTATTAGCCAATGGCGTTTTGAAGGTAGTGTGGGGGGTGATGCAGGGTTAATTCGACGATTCATGGTGTGAAACATTGGGAGGCGGTCAGGGAAGATGGGGAGACAATTATACTGAAGGCATCGACTATCACTTTGATGGTTTTTGTAAACAAGGGTCCAGAATCCTAAATTGTAGTCCTGTAGAAGGGTCTTGAATTTGATTCACACTTGTAACTGGGTATTACCTTTCTTATGTCATCGTGCCCAGGATGAGAAGGTGGCTGAGAAATCTGTAGTTGCCAAGGTCATCTGGCTTTCTTCTTAGTGGCATGATATATCTACTCTTCAAGATGTCATTTAAGAAATCTTGGCTGACAGAGGTATCAGTGTTGTTCAGCAGAGACACGAATGCTGTGTCAAAATTCAACATGTCACATTATAATATGAAGATTTTAACCTAATCTATTATAATCATTGGCATTCCTGACTTTATCTATCTTACACCTGAGAAGCTATTGATTGTGTTTCACCTCGTATGGGGTGTTGATTTGGAGGTTCTGAACTGGGACTGGCACAGTGCTTGAGGGTTTTCAAGAGATATCAGGTTGTGTTGTAGGTGTCAGAGAAAGTGTTGGTGTTAATGTTTGCCATGGGCACAATGACGTCTCATCTTTATTATGAGCAAAGCATTTTCAGTTCCTTGATGTCTTTCTGGATCCAAGATTTTTTGTTTGTTGAATCTGAGCTTGTGATTACTAAGGGGGTGTTGGATTTTTATGGGTGACGTGTCTCTTTTAAATCATAGGACCCAGATTTACAAAAAATTATTGGTGCAGCGCAGCAGCCTAAAATGATAAGCAGTGCTGCGTTGAGTGACAGAGAGGGAGAAGGAGGGTATCAGAGATATGATGTTTCTTCCAAGCTCCCTAGCGCCAGAACTGAGTCAGCTGCTGTGCGCCAGGCACATACCTTAGCGCCAAGGGGCTAAGGTGCATGCCTGTGTCTACCATAGGATTTGTACCAGAAGGGGTCCCTGTCAGTACCAAATACTATACATAGATGCACTTTAAAGCATTTCCTACAATGCATGTGTGCTGCACCGTGCAGCAGGTAGGTGAAATAAAAACATTTCTCCACTCCTAATGCGTACATTTAAATGGCGTAAACTTTTGGCACTAAACCCTGTCTACTACTGTTTGTTGATAAGATCTTGCATCAAAAAGCATGGGAACACACATGTACCACACATGTAGTGCCTCATTGGTGCTAAGTAATGCAAAGCAGTGCTTTGCGCAGCTTTGTGTTAATTTCAGGGCACTTTCCAGCACAAAAAAAGGTTTTCACTGGAAAGTAAATTAGAAAATAACACTTTGTGCTGGTTAGCATCACTTTTGTGAAACTAATACAGCGCAAAATGTTAGTAAATCTACCCCAAAGTATGAATCTGAGGACTACAAGTTGAGTATGAGCTTCAGCAGAGATAGCCATCAGGGCAGCAGATGTCTTCATGCCTTTTAGTGGGGTGCCAGTATAGTTTTTCTTGAATGGCAGGAAATGTAGCACAGAGTTGATTGGCTGGCCATGACAAGGAGGTCTGTAGTTTAGTATGTCAATGAGGGTTGCTGTGCAGTCTGTTTAGCTTGGGTGCCATAGAAGGAGACATTTGGTAATGTGGGACTGGTATGGTTTATGGTAGTTAGAAGTGTAAAGTATTATCTCTTGATGAAGGTACATTAAACACACAAAAGATGATTGAAGGGCTGCTTGTAATAAGTGAAACCACTGGTAATCACTTAGGTAGTTCTAACCAATCATTCTTTTGCCCACCTATGTGACCTCTGTTTAGACCTAACTGTTACATTATCTTTGTTGTATTTCTTTAAAGATTAGAATGTTAATACATTCATGATCTGAGCCAGAATGTTGAACTGGCACTTGAATGACAGCTATTCGTGTGTGCACATCTTGGAGACGTTTCCAGAGAATAATCTTCAAAAAAGACAACTCTTTCTACTGTGTTTTCCTACATTTTAAAAGTGGCGACGAGGGAAGAAACGATCCATCACTTATTTGCGCTGTGGTATTTTTTTAAATTTTTTTTTATTGTTGCTGTTTTAAAAAAAAAAGAAGATTAGCCATCTACTTTCTTGCCGTGAGTAAATTAAATGACTTCTTCAACAAATGCGCTTCTCTCCGTGCATTGTTTCACAACAAGAAACGCTGTGAAAGAGCAGAAACGCTGTGAAAGAGCCGCGTATAATCTAAGAAGACGTTGGACATTGCTTTCTGTCAAAGCGTTATCGAAGGTACGGCGGCGTTTGAAAGAGGCGTGTGGAAGCGGCGTGTGAAAGCTGCGTGTTATTTAAACAAGTGCCTTGTGATTTCTAATTATCACGCTAATGATACAAAGTGAAGAAAGCTAAACCCTCTGCATTTTATAAAATCGGGCACGAGACTTTTCATGTGTATACTTTTGAATAGATTACCTTGCTCGTGGATGCGCTGTGCCTCATTCCAACGGCAAGATACAGGAAGCTTCAGGAAATACACTGATGACGCGCAATGCATTCTGGGAGCCACGATGCATTCTGGGGGTGCGTTGCTTAGCAACTCTTCGATCTTCACTTTAAGTTAACTATTTATATACCACAGACCTTTTAAAACTCGGTTTTAATTTCATTTTATCTACAATCAACGTCCAACAGGAAGAATGAGACTACGGTGACTACTTTTATTTTGTTAGTTTATTTTTTTTTTCTCTTTCTTTCCTTTAATATTACATATTAACATACAGTTAACATTATTTTATTCTGTATTGTATATTGTCACTATGGAAACCAATACTATTTTAGCTCCTCCAAAATTCTTACAGGACCCTGGCATTCCTCCTATGAACTGGGAGGATTGGCGTGAGTCTTTTGAAACATATTTAGAAGCCATTGGTGGAGAGGTATTTTTAGCTTCACGCAAATTAGCTCTACTTAAACACAGTCTTGGTGTAGAAGGTAGAAAAGTGTTAAAAACATTACCCATACAGTCTAACAAGGTTACTTCTAAGGTATGTGATGTTGGTGATGAAGACCTTAGCGATGAAGAAGTTGTATTTGACTCTTCAAAAATTGAAGCATTTTCTTCTGATGAATATCTTGATTCTCTGAAGGCTTTAGAGGAAAATTTTGGAAAAAAACAAGTATAGTAGTAGAAAGACATAAATTCTTTTCAAGGGCACAGTTACCTGGTGAAACTGTGGAACAATATGTTACTGTTTTAAGAAGACTAGCAGTTACTTGCAAATTTAAGGATTTACATGAAGAGATTATAAGAGATCAATTCATTAATAGAACCAACAATACCAAAATCCAAGAAAAATTATTAGATTTAAAAGATCCATCTCTTCATAAAACCATTTCAAATGCTAGAAGAGTTGAAAATAATTCCAGATATGTTAAAGAGTTAAGCTGTGCACATAGCAAGGATTCTAGGTTGACTGATAATAAAGAATCTAATGATGTGTGCGCTGTAGTTAATAACAAATCCAAATCTTTCGACAATAGACATAACATGAAACGTGATTTCAGAGTTAGACCTCAAACATTTTCCAATGGTAATAAAAATACTATGTCATACAATAAACCTATGTCATACAATAAACCATCTTCTAGCAAGTCACAAAATTTTAACAAACAATTGTGTTTCAGGTGTGGAAATGCGAGACATACTTCAGAAAATTCTTGGTGTCCTGCATCAAATGTTACATGTTTCAAATGCAACAAGACTGGTCATTTTGCGAAAATGTGTAGATCCGACAATCCTAATGCTTGGAAAAATTCAGTCAACTGTATTGATCAGTCTAATCACTCTGATAGCGATACTGACATAGAAGTTATGCCTATTTGGAATGAAGTTAACCAGGTTGATGATGAAATTCAACCTCCCAAATGTGATGTCATGATCAATGGTCACATGTTAATTCTTTGGGCTGATTCTTGTTCACTATATATCATAATTGACAAAAACATGTGGGAAGCCTGTGGCAAACCTAGTCTCACTTGTTCTCAAAGAACTCCTGTAGGTTATTTAGGTATCAAATTACCGGTTATTGGATGTTTTGAATCTGAAATTATTTTTAAAGACAGGAACACTTCAGGTACTGTCTATGTTGTAGAAAAAGGAAGAGCATTATTAGGATGGAAAGAATTGTGGAATCTAGGTATGACTCTTGATCCCAATTCTCCGGATAAAATAGTATTATCTCCTAATTGGCACAAAAAACAGTCTGATGTAGTTTTAATAACTCAAGATGACGCAAGTTTAGAATGGCACAAAACATTTCCTGATTTATTTAGTACAAAATTAGGATGTCTTAAGAAATTTGAACATCGTATTATTCTCAAACCAGATTGTACACCTATTGTCCACAAAGTACGCAATGTTCCCTTAGTGTTAAGGTCTCAGCTTAAGGTAGAACTTGATCGTTTATGCCAACAAAATATTATTGAACCTATCGAAGCATCAGATTGGCTTAGTCCAGTGGTTTTGGCACGAAAACCCAATGAAAAATTGCGCATGTGTGTGGATTTAAGAGATTTAAACAAGAATATTTGGGTAGATCGCTATCCCTTACCCAATATCAACGAGATGGTAGCCTCTGTCAGAGATGCTAAATATTTTTCGTCAATTGATTTGTCAAATGCTTATCATCAGATAAAATTACATCCTGAGTCTCGTCATTTAACGTCCTTTATTACTCCTGAGGGAGCCTTTCAATTTTTAAGAATGCCTTTTGGGTTGTCCTCTGCATCAGCTGTCTTCCAGAGAGTTATGACTAGAGTTCTTGAAGGTATACCTAACATGTTAGTCTTTCAAGATGATGTATTGGTGTGGGGGGAAGACAAAAATATGCACAACGAAATCTTGAATGATGTGTTACTTAAACTTCAGAATGCTGGTTAAACGGTTGCTGCTGAAAAATGTAAATTTGCTACTAATAAAATTGAGTATTTGGGGCACACCCTATCAGCGCAAGGTGTTAAGCCGAAATTTTTTTTATTAGATGCTATAAAGAATGCTCCATCTCCGTCAGACAAAGACCAACTTCGCTCCTTTTTAGGGCTTGCTGAGTATTATTCTAAATGTGTGCAAAATTTTGCTTCCAAAGTTTTTTGTTTAAGGTCATTAATGAAAAAAGGTGTTAAATTTGTGTGGAGTTCTGAATGCCAGTCAGTTTTTCAGGATGTGAAAAAAGAGATAATAGATGCTGTTGCACTTAAACCTTTTGATCCCAACAAGAAGTCCATCATTGTTGTTGATGCAAGTGCATATGGTTTAGGAGCGGTTTTGATGCAGGGTAAGGACAAATCGGAATGGGTTGTAGCTTTTGCTTCCCGCACTTTAAAGGGCGCTGAACCATCGTATTCTGTTATTGAGAAGGAAGCTTTGGCTTGCTTCTGGGGTGTAAATTATTTTAGGAATTATGTGTGGGGCACAAATTTGGAATTAAGAACTGACCACAAACCCCTTGTTGATATATTTTCAACCAAAGGTGCTGGGAAAGCTACTCCTAGAATTGCAAAGTGGATTTATAAACTACAAGAGTATGATTTCTTAATGAAGTATGTACCAGGCATTAAAAATGTTAACGCGGATTGCTTATCCCGTCTTCCTATCTGTGGTGAGGATTCTGTATCTGACCAAGATGAGGAATGGTCAGTAGCCTCTGTTCAGGAAGTTTGTAATGGTGCTATTGATGAGGTAGAGTGGAAAAAAGCAGTTCAAGACGACCATATTTTGAAGGAAGTAATTGTACGGTTAACCTCACCATGCAATAATTTCTCATGGAGTGATTGTGAGCTATCTGAATATAAAACTGTGTGGCCAGAACTATCTTATAACATAGAAACAGGTATAGTCAGGAGAGCGGATAAACTTGTAGTACCATCTAGTTTACTTGATAGATTGCTAGATCTTGTTCATGTGGGGCATTCGGGAATGTCCGGGATGAAAAGAAGGTGCAGGTGTGATTTTTGGTGGCCTGGAATGGATAAAGATGTAGAAAGGCGTGTGATGAACTGTTCAGCATGCACATGTAGTGATAAATCTCATGTTTCCCAAGAATCTCACATTAGTTCTGTTGTGTTTCCTGACAAACCATGGCAAAGATTAGCTATGGACATTTGTGGTCCGTTTAGCATTGGCAACATTGCTGGGAAATTCGCCATCGTTTTAATGGATTATTACAGTAAATGGCCTGAAGTAGCGTTTGTGAAGGAGATCAAAGCTTCGAATATTGTCAATTTTTGTGACGAATTGTTCCATAGAGAGGGTTTTCCTGAAACCATCACCACTGACAATGGTCCACAATTTGTAGCTAATGAATTTCAAGCATATTTACGCTTGTGTGGTGTGAAACACATTACCACTGCAGTTTATTGTCCTAGAGAGAACGGTATGGTTGAGAGATTCAACTGTGTATTGAAGGAATGCATACAGTTGGCCATGATTGAAGGTGCCGATTGCAAAGTTGCCGTTAAAGATATGATTTGGAGCTATCGCAATACTCCACATTCTGCAACCTTGGTATCACCTTTCCATCTTCTTAAGGGGTGTTCTGCTGGTAATAAAGTAACCCCTGCATGGATGCTCAAAACTTCTAAAAGCCCTGTTCTTAAAGAGAGTCTAAATGACAGAATGCATGTCTACCAACAGAAATATGTGGATAGGCACAACAGTAGAATCAAGAAATTGGAAAGACCCTTTCATATAGGTGATCTTTTGAGATCGTCTCGTTTTGGTTTGTCAAAGGATGGTTCTTCTAAGTGGTCTCATCCAAAGAAGGTGTTGGAGGTTATGGGAAATAGTGTACTGTTAGATGATGGTCGCAAATGGAATTTGTGTAACATTGTTTTATGCAATGATTTGGATCGAAAGTTATGGTTAAACAGAAACCGTGATGTTTCTACACCCAAATCCAATCCAAATGTTGTGTCATCTAATTCTCTTACTATTCCTACTGTGTTAACTGAGACATCTTCCCCATGTTCAAGGAGATTATCTGAGAGGATTATTGTAAAGCCTGTCAAGCTCAATGATTACATGTTGTAACTATCAATTCTACGATTTTATGTTAGGTTCTTGTTCTAGTTATATTTTATGTATTTTTTTTATTTTTTTTTATTTTTATTTTTTTATTAATTTTTAGAAGGGAAGATGTGTTACATTATCTTTGTTGTATTTCTTTAAAGATTAGAATGTTAATACATTCATGATCTGAGCCAGAATGTTGAACTGGCACTTGAATGACAGCTATTCGTGTGTGCACATCTTGGAGACGTTTCCAGAGAATAAACTTCAAAAAAGACAACTCTTTCTACTGTGTTTTCCTACATTTTAAAACTAACCTTAGGTAAATCAGTCTTGACTCTGCTAAATAGGAACACTTCAGTCTAAACTGCCAGGCTAACTCCACCTAGAACCAGAACACAAGCAACCAAAAACTAGTTTAACTCTGGTTGGGGCTCATCAGTCAAGTGTAGCTTGGCTCCAGTGGCACAGTGAGCACAGGATGCATTTCTAGACATTGACTTGCCACTAAGGGCAAGGCATTAAATGGACAAAAGATGACGGAGAGATTCTTTCAATAAGTCTAAACACTAGTGATCGCTCAGGGTAACATTCCAGTCAACATTCTTTTACTCACCATGCCACCTCAGTCTGTCCCCAACCACGTGTAAATCAGTCTTGATCCTGCTTCAATAGGAACAGTCTAACAACACATGACCAGTTTCACCCTGATTGAGGTGCGTCCTTCGGATGTAGCTCAGTCCCAGTGGCCCAGTGAGCACCAGACCCATCCCTGTGCATACCCTTACCTCTTAGGGAGGCACATCAAACAAACAAACGATGATGGGAGGGATGCTTGCTATAAGTCTAACCACTGGCAATCACTTTGGGGAGTATACCAACTCATAATTCTTTTGTCAACCATGCCACCTCAGTATGATTTCAACTATATGCAAATCAGTAAAGACCCTGTACAATAGGAACAGTCCAGCCAAAACTGCCAGACTAGGTCTTCCCTCAACCAAAACACAAGCTACTCAAAACCAAGTCTTTTGAGTTGGGTGTACCTTGGTTTCAGTGGCACAGTGAGCACAGGACCCACGTCTGGGCATACCCTTGGCACTTAGGGCGATACATAAAATACACCAAAGGTAATAGGAGGATGCTTTCAATAACTCTTAACATTGACAATAGCTCGAGGTAACATCCCAAACCATTGTTCTATTGCTCACCATGCCACCTCAGTTTGGACCCGGCCATATGGAAATCTGTCTTGATCCTGCTTTAGTAGTAGCAGTCCAGCCTGAACTGCCAGGCCAGTTACTCCCTGAACTGGAACACAATCAGTCCCAAAAAAGTTTCACCCAAATTGAGGCTCCTCAGTTGAGTGTAGCTTGGTTTCAGGTGTACAGTGAGCATGGGACCCATGTCTTGGCATATCCTTGCCACTTAGAGCAGTACATCAAAAACGACAAATATGAAGGGAGGGGTGCATGCAATAAGCCTAACCACCTGCAATCACTTAGAGTAGAATTCTAACCAAACAGAAAGATGGATCCTATTCATGGAGGACTTGGCCTGGTAATTCTGTTTGGACTGTTCCTATTGGAGCAAGGTCAAGATGGAGTTCTACATAGCATAGTGAGGTTGCAAAGTGGGCAAAAGGACCATGTGTTGAAATGCGAATGAGAGGGATTGCCAGTGGTTAGACTTATTGCAAGAATTACTCTCATCATCTTTTGTGTGTTTGACCTAACTCATTTAGATTCTTAGGGTTCATTCAGGCATTACTTCCTGCACAAAAATAATCCTACCTGTAATGAAGGCACCCTAGCTCTATTGGGCAAGGGTGCCTGTTTTGGCGCTATGTAGCAGAGTGCGCCAACACAAGAAGAGAGCAGAACTGCTCCTACCTTTCTAAATACGGAGCATTTCTGCTTTCTCCTTTCACCCCATTGTTCCATGAAAAAATTGTAAATGTGTTCCTTAGGAATTACTGCAGCAATTTTGATGAATCACATAATCTGAATACATAGGTCTGCATCTTAAGAATGGTTTGTAGCGTATAAAACAAACAAAGAAGAAGATTCTTTTAATTGCATGTTTGGGTAAAAATGTCAACTGTATCTCAGGTCCTGTCTCACTGAATCCTTGGATGACTGACCAAGAATTGTATTGGTGTTGAATCAGCGCTGTGCGTGAGGATACGCTTGAGAATACATATATGTATCTGTTAGGCCTGTCAGCCTTGGAGTGGTCTTTCCCCAAACAGATTTTGCTTTTCTCCTCCATTATTTGCTGACCTTGTTTTTACTGGTCTTTGGTCTGTGTGCACATTACCACTGCTAAACATTGCTAAAGTGTATGTGCTCCCTCCATAAAACATAGCCACATTGATAGTTACATTGGTCAATCCGAAATTTGCGTATTTAATTCACAGATAAGTCCTTACTAAAGTGGTACTACATGTGCACAGGGCCTGAAAATGGAAATGCTATTGATGGGCTTGCAGCACTGATTGTGCCACCCACGCCCTAAAACATGTCTCAGGCCTGTCATTACTGCCTGTGTGGGCCGTTTTAAACTGCCAGTTCAACCTGGCAAAGTAAACCTTGTGCCAAGCTCAAACCTTCATTTCAAAACATAAAAGTCACTAGGGTGGTCCCTGCACGGCCCAGAAGAAAGGGTGCAATGATTTTAAAAAGTGGGACAAGTGATGTTAAGTTTTACATGTCCTAAAACTGAAAAGCCCTTAACTTTGTTTTTCACTACTTCAAGGCCTATCTCTCCCATTGGATAACATTTGAGTTATCTTATTACATTTTAGAAGCGCAATTTCCAAATGGGGATAGGTAACCACTTCCTGTTTGGTATCTCTGGAATCCTAATTTAAAATTCTAACTAATGGTGAAGTCATATTTCAAATTACAGGTTTGAAATTGTCACTTTTAGAAAGTTGGCCTTACCATTTGGTACCTGCTGTCTGGTGTAAAAACCACAGATGATGGACAGAATGCAGAACAATGTCATACATTCACCCCAGTACAGAGATCTGGGCCTAAATCCATCGTTTTTTGCACTCCACACCACCCCAGTTCAGACATGGCCATATGCAAATCAGTCTGACCCTGTGCCTCACGGGAACAGTCCAGCCCGAACTGCCAAGCCATGCCTTCCCTGGACCGGAAACAAGCTTCCGAGGACCGGTTTCTGGCATTACAGCCGTCTTCAGCCCGGCTTGCGTGAATCCAGTGGTGTGGAGTGCATGGGACTCACGTCTGAGCATACCCATCCCACTAAGGGTGACAAATGCAAAAACCACAGTTGATGGACAGAATGCAGAACAATGTCATACATTCACCCCAGTACAGAGATCTGTACCTGCTGTCTGGACCTCGGTCACATGACTGTGTGTAGCTGACAGGTGAGCTTTGTGCATTGCTCCTCAACAACCACATACAGTAGGGAGCTTAGGTGTGCTTGGATGGGCCACCACAGACAGGGTGGGATGGAGGAGCTGGATGCAGCCCCATTTACACTGTAACCTGCTTCCTGTCAAAGTGCTGCATACTCCCTATAGTTAGTCTGGAGCCAGAGTAGCGCTGCTGAAGGAATGCCACTCGGCTGGCCTGCACTTTCATGGACTACTGCCTTGATGTGCTATTGCATTGCTGGGCTGACCTGCTGCCTGCTACCCTTCTACCTGCTTGAGGAGGACTGGAACTACATCTCTTGAACCCAGAACCCATTGTGACTCTAAGGGCTAGTTGACTGGGCTCCTGACTTGAGCCTCAGGGACAGAAGGCAAAAACAACTGTGCACCTGTGCCTGGCTTCTGTCATCTGTGATTCTATCCTGCAAAGTACACAACGTGGAACTCCACAAAGTGCAAAAAAAATCTGCAAGTGGTGGAGTACAATAAGAAAAATGCCGTCCGGGTTGGTTTCACAGTGCCGGATCCTTGTTTGCACTGTGCGATCATTGTGAACAGCACCATGCACAGTGCACAGCGCAACCGGTCCCTGCTTTCCTTTTCTGTTGTTCGAATCGATTTTTACTTGAACTGCAGATTTCTCAAAGCGAGCTGTCGCGAGCATAGGCGACCACTCACAATGTGAAACCTATCCCCCCCTCATTGAAAAATCTCACCTGGATGTTGGTTTTCCATGCTCGTGCTGGCCAACTTGATGTTCACAAACGCAAAAGAGGAAAAATCTCACTGGGAGGTTGATTTCCCTCCCTCGCGGTCGCCAACTTGACATTACAAATGCGAGCGAGGAAAGAAACTCCGCTCCACGTTTTAGTAACTCTGCAAGCTCTGTGTAATGTGGAGTGCGGAAAACTCCGCAAACTCTGCGAGCGGAGCGGAGTTCACTACCCTGGGTTAAAAGACAGGCCTCACATCCCATGACCACATCAGAACAGCTGCTGTGTGATGCATAATGGGTGGGGGCCCTCATATCCCTCATTGATGGCTGCCTCAAAGACAACGTCATACTCCGCATCACAGTTCCTCTCATTCAACGAATCCACCGACTTTCGTGACTCACACCGATTCCGGACTGCGCATAGCAAATCTTCATCAATGGGTTCTTTGATGATGATGAAACCGGACCTGGCACTGAAACCTTGCTGTATCTTGGAACCAACGCATTGCTTCTGGTGCGCGATGGATCTTCGACCCAGATCCTCGCAATGCTCCACAGGCCAGGATTCAATGCACTTAGTTCAACTGGTCTCACTGGGTCCCTGTATCAGGGCTGCACTCCATCGCAGTCCACCTGAAATTGTGACAATGTCCTGGTCTGGTGCAACAGATATCCGCAGCTGACGCTTTATGCCTTTTGGCATAAATTTTACTAAAATCTCACAAAGGAATATCTACGGTTTAACTGATTGGATTTTTGGTCTTGTTTTATTTATTAAAAATTACTCTTCCTATCTAACTCTATTGTGGGCTTCTTTGTGGTGTGTTTTCACTGTTTAACTGTTTGAAGTGTTGCAAAAATATTTTACAGATTGGCTCGTTTAAGTCTGACTTCTGTGTTCCAATCCAACCGAAGGTTGAGCACAGGTTGATGTAGGGTTTTCTTGTGACTTCACTCAGAGCAAAAATGGGATTGCTGCTCGAGAAGAGTTTCACGGACTTCAACCAATAACCCAATTTCTTACAGTAGCATTTTCACTTTGAGCACGGCATTGCCTGCTCTGCGTATGATTGATGCGTTACCCAAGGACAAACAGGAATGCAATTAATTTTCTCATGGAAAGATCTCTGACTATTGTTTCATGATCACAAATAGGTTGGACAGATTGGACACATGCATTATACCTGTTTTTTTAATAAGACCTTTGGAACCGATGTGCAATATTTAATAATATTGATACAAGCATTGGTTTGAATTTAGTACTTGCGAAGTTCAACAGTTACTGGTAATAGCTTTGTGGCACTATGGACACTGAAAACAGAGGAGCGATCACATACATGGCTAACAAAATTAAACAGACAGTTTTGCTACAGCAGAGTCCAGAATAAAGAGGGTGTTGAGCAGGGCCAGACTGGACCTAGCAGGCACAGGGTGCTTTCCCAGTGGGCCAGAAGGGAGTGGGCCTGTTTTTGCACAGTGGGTGCTTTTTTTTGTTTCTGGGGGCTGGTTTTCAGCAGTACTGAATATCAACCCCCTGTAACAAAATACCAAAATCAGAAACATTGTTTCCCACCAGCACCACTGCCCTCTGCCCACGGGCCCATGGCTGGTTTGCGTTCTCAGTATGGCTGTGGTGTTGAGCAAGAAAAGGGGGAAATTCCAAACACCAAACAAATGAAATTACATTGCCACATGGATCTGCATTCAAAGCCTACTGCTGTAAAACTGCAAAAGGAGAGAGCCACTTGGGGGAAGTTGGGTGGTGTAACCACGTATGACAGATAGCAGGATAAGGCACGTGCTTGGGAATTGTTTGGTTCCCCTAAAGAGTATGCTCAAGCGTCATACAAAGAATTTAAAAGGGGATGTAATCCTCTCTGGTAATCTCATCAAATTAACACTGTTCTTTTTTCTATCTATTACAATGTACATAGAGTTGACTTGACACCAGATGTTTCATTTGGGTTTACTAGAGACGTTATGGGAGCGGTGTTAGGTGCAAAGTCAGGCATCTCAGTAGGTTTCTGTGATCTCCCTCAATGGAAGAGGTAGAGCTGGACTCGGAGATTCTAATGTATCTCTCCAAAATAACACAATGAAGAGAACTGGTACCAGTAGCAAATCTCATACTTGGTTTACTCCCTTATGAGGTATCTGTGCAATGGATTAAAAATGTGCACTACGCGATGATAGGTCCTCTCACACACTCAACTGTTCTTTTAGCTCTGTGGTGTTCCCAAGGAGTGAGGCATGTTAGAAGAACAAAAGAATGTTAACATGGTGAGATTACCACAAACTATAAACTCCCTTTTAAATCCTATCAGTGAGGTTTGCAGCATATTCTTTAGGTGAAGCAGACAGTTCCCCAGCACTCTTCTTATAGAGCAGCCTGACATCCGGGCAGGAGGGGGCAGGGAGGTCAGCTTTTCCCAGAGGCTGAATCCTCTTGCGCAATTGCTAAGGTAGTCTCTGGATGCAATGTTATCTGGAAGCTTTGTTCTTTAATCTATTTAATAATATTTTTTCTGGAATCTGCACCTCTGCTGTCTACTTACTCAACGCTTCCTATACCTTAGATGGTCTCTTTTCCCCTTCTGGGTGTAGTGTCAACCCCAATAACTCTGTGTGGCTTCTTCAATGAGAGTGGCATGTATCCATCTTTCAGGGTTTTCTGGATTTCCAACAATAAGGTGAAAGAATGATGCTTTTTTTGGGCAGTTTATTATAGCTCAAACTTGACCTAAAGGTGTTGGAGCACCTTCCATGAGCACCCGTTGCATTATACAAGGTCATGTTCATTTTATTAGGCACATGAAGATTATGTTATTTACCCACAATTCCAGGATGTTCAGCCGACACGAGACTCAAACCTGGCATGAACTTCCCCTTTTCTTGCACCAATGATTTGTAACTTACAGTTGCAAATTTTGTAACTTAGGACAGTATGTTACTTTGAAAATAGCAGATTTTACGTTCTTTGATACCAGAAATAAAACCATGGTATATCGTCCAAGGAGGGTATGTCCTTAATTAAAAATAGTATGCCAGATGTAATGGAGTCTGATCTAGGTTTTCTGGTGGACCATTAGAGCTTGTGTTTGTAGTTTGGTAGGGTAGTTTTGGATAGACCTGGAGTGAATAGTATCTATGAAGTGGTGTTATCTGTGTTAGGGAATCTGATCTTGAATAGAACTGTTGAGCATCACTTTTTATGATGCACCGCTGGCGCAATCTCCTGCACCATATTTACAAGGACCCGTAAAGCCACCCATGTATTCTGCTGCTTTTCCAGATTTGCGAGAATTCTGTATTTCTCCTTGTTTTTTACTCTTTCTCATAAGAAGAGAAAAACACCTTTGTTTGTTTGTTATAGTTTTTGCTTCCTGCACAGAAAAAATCTCCCTGCAACGCATGCACCCTGGCACCATGGCGCAAGGGTGCCTGCATGATGCATGGCAGCCAATTGTGCACCAGTGCAGGGTAATGCACTGGGATGCCTTATAGTGTTGTAAATATGATGTATCCCTGTGCTTTGAAAGTGCTGCCGTGTGGCACAGCCAAAGGGCTTGCGGTGCCGCACTGCAGCACTTTATTGTAAGTAATGCCCTTTGTTTTTTTTTGGTTTGGTGACCATAACATTATTACAAGTTAAAGGCAAGTACTACTGATCTTGAGAAGCAGATCCAGCAATGGACTGGTGCAATGTGCAGATGTGGATACTACTTTATACATAGAGAAATTACGGTAGTAAGATGTCACTTTAGGTGTAAACAATTGTATATCACTATGGTATCCCATTTGGTGAGGGTGCACTGAAAGCTATAATTACCCTTGAAGCATCCTTACCATGAGTGTGAAAAACTTTTAGACGTTAAATAATATTTATGTGCACAATCACATTTAGGTGCAGGTTCATCTTTCTAGCAACGTATTCACAATTACAGTATTACATTTTATGAACAAAATTAAATCACACTGAGACACAACATGGTCCTTGGTGTCAAATCAACAATTTTAACACCATAAATTACATTGAGAAGCAAAAGTAAATTTCATCTCAAATCACATTTTATTTGAAAAATTGCCCTTGGTACAATATGAACAGAAGTCTGGCACTGTTAGCAACAAATATCTAATGCAATTATACGTTAAGTTGCAAAATCATTCCCAATGCAAGACAGTGGAAGTATGCTATTGTTGGGATTGAAAAGTTTTAGCCAAATTCTTTATGCACTGCATGTCTTAAGTTAGAATTCGTGGTGCTATTTTGTATTCAGACACCATTTTGAGCCATGAATAAAGCTAGCTCCTGCCTCACTCTGTCTGCCCCAGCAGAAAGCAACTGCAATATTTTTCTCTTGTATTTCTCCAAGATTAAGCTTTGCTGTGCAAATGAATAGACTGTTTTTGCCATCACATACCCTTCTCACTAGATAGGCCTGCTCCCACCCTTAGAGCGGCTGGCGTAGGCAGAGTAACCTTGATGCTGAGATTGCATGTACCTGGTCCCAGGATTGCAAACCATCCTTCTGTATCTCCTTTGTTCACCAGCTACCAACTGGATATTTTCAGTCTGGGCGTGTCTTTAGTGATTTTGAAGATGTACATTAGGGAAACAGCTGTTACAACGCAACTAAAACAACGCACTACCATTACAACGAAACTTTTATAACGCAGGATCCATTAGACCGCATGCCAATACAACGCATGCCATTACCACGCAGCTGCTATTACAACGCATGCCATTATAACGTAGGTATAAGGGTAAGTATTTAATAAAATTGTAACCCCTACACCATCCAACACTTACCCTACTATTATGCCCCCCTGGAGTTAGAATAGTAATTTTAACCCCTACACTATCCAACACTTACCCTACTATTACACCCCCCTGGAGTTAGAATAGTAATTTTAACCCCTACACTATCCAACACTTACACTACTATTACATTCCCATTAATTAAAATACTTACCCATGCTTACGTTGTAATGGCATGCGTTGTAATAGCAGCTGCATTGTAATGGCATGCGTTGTAATGGATTCTTCATTGTAAAAGTTTCGTTGTAATGGTATGCGTTGTGAATGTATGCGTTGTAACGTCATACATCCGTAAATTATGGGTTATTATGTTGGCTGGGTCAGTCCCTCTGCAGCAATCTATGGAGGCTGGTCAGAACGGACTCCACTCAAGTGTACTTCTAATAAATATCTTTGGTTTGTATTCTCTACTGTCTGACTGACTCTTCATTTGTGAGGATGGCCGAAAGGTGGTCTCTAGTGACCCGGGTGGCCCTAATCATGTCACTTCCTTCAGTTGGTGCCGGAACAGGAACCCCATCAGGTGACCCATCCTTGCCCGCGGACGGGTGAGGAGGTTGGGGCCACATCGGGTCAGAGGGGCAGACTGGGGATCCCTGCACAAGAGAGTCTTGTACTTGTAGCTGCCCTGTCTGTCTGACCAGGCGGTGCCTCATCTAGTGATCATTCCGAATGGGGTCCTGGATGGCGAAACACTTGGATCTGACTGTTTGGTCCGAAGAGTTGGCAGTGGAGAATAAACGCATTTGACCTGCGTGCACCAGGTGAATTTGCTTTGGTTCTTTGTGTATGGCACCTTTTTGATTTGTATTTGACTCGGTCTGAGGACCATCTGTGAACAAGCGCTTGAATTTGTTTGAGTTCTTTATGAACATGGTACCATTTTGATTTGTATTTGATGAGGTCTGAGAACCGACTTTGGTAAAGATATTTGCAAATATTTGCTTGGCATAAATAGTGAACTTGTTTTCTTTTGAAAATGTGGTGCCTTAGTAAGGTGTTTTGTTTGGGCTGTAGTTTTTGTTCCTCTGATGCTCGATTGGTAGAAAGTCAGCCAGCGCCTCCAGAAGGCACTCTAAATTTTGACATGTATGTAAAACATGGCCCTATTATGTTTAGTACGATATGGCACAAATATACGAGGGACAATGCTGAGCTGCAGTGGCCGTTGACGGGCACTTTTGATGAACAGAAATACATTTTCGACAGGAAAAATTGTTTGCGAAAAGGAGTAGGCAGTCGATATTTGATTCCCTCAGAACATGGCAAAAGGAGGCTAAACAGAGACGTAGGAAAGCAGAAAAAGAGGCCTGGAAGGGGAGAATGCAGACAGCTAATCAGAAAGCTGTAACATATGATAGAGAGAAAATAGAAAGAGGAATAGAATGTGCTGATAGGAGATTTCGATTACAATGTGTAAAGACTTATGTTGCCCGAGAAGAAAATGACACATTTGTGGAGGAATTGCTAGATACTCGACCTCCACCTCCACATGCCCCACAGAAAATATACCCTGCCATGCCACAGCCTCAGTTTTCCATTCCTTCTGTCTCTGCTGCCTCTGTTTCATCTGCTATTGATCAAGCTGTCTCGGCCACAGCGCCTCCTGCCCTTTCTTTGACTTTGCCTTCTGTGGCTACGATAACTGCCAGTCTCCCTGCTCTGCCTATTGTTTGGGCATCTCTCTCACCAGCCATCACACCTACGACAGTCACCAGCGATGTTGGTGCCTGTTATTTCTGTTGCTACTCCTTCCCTGTTCTTCTATTCCCTGACATTACTGAGCAGCGGAATGCCTGTAAGTGGACTAGGGGATGGGAACTGGGTGACTGCTAGGGAGCACCTGGGGCAGATATTGATACGATCTGATGTGGGAGATGAAGAGAAAAGGGTGGTAGCCAGTCAAGCTGCTCATTGGGCTCGTAACCCCATGTACAGTGTGGAGGATGTGTGGAGTGTGATGAAAGATTATAAGAAGTTTGTGCAGCAGCATGCCCTTGAGCACATTGTTTGGACTGTGGAAACAGTGTTTAAATGATGTAGCACCCCAGATTATTTATGATATTAAGGACCATGTATATGCTGCTGATATGGCACCTAGTGCGGTTATTGTTAATGTTGTGACACTGGTCGCTTATCAAAGTAGGCTGCTTGAAAAGAGACGAAGAAAGTTTCCCAGTTTCTGATGAGGGAAGTTCATCTCATATACCACCCTGAACTACTGGAGCCACAGGATCAGCAGAATACTGTTATTAGACCAAGGGTAGAGGCCCCTGTCCAAAAATAATGGGTTTATACTCGGTGGAAAAGGAGTGAGGTTTTGTCCCGTAAGACTCAGCTACCTGACCCTAGGAAAAACCCTATTGCATGTTATAAGGAATTGACTGAAGCTGCTTCATCAACACTGATAATTCTTGCGTATATTGAAATGTCCTTTGGTTTACTAGTACTCATTGATATTTGGTGACAGGTGCACACACAGCACCATTTTGTGGAATTGGGTGGTATCTGGGATCAGATTAAAGCATGGGACCAGGAGAGGAAGCCTGGAGAGAAGCCTAATGCAGAGATACTAGCTTTGCCTAGTCGAATTATTATGTATATGCACTCTCTTATTGCACTGAGAAGGGTAGATTAGGATAAGTTAACGGCATGTCGTCAGAAGAAAGATCAGAGTGTGTATGATTTTCCAAACAGTAACTACTTTGATGACCATAGAGGTGGACAGTATTATGATGATGACTATGACATGGACGAGGTGACGGGACTATCTCACAGCTAGGACAGCAAGGGACAGAGTGAGGGACCAGTTCAGATACCTGTAGATCAGCACGGTCCTTATGTTACTGCAGATTTGCGTGGCTCAGATAAGGAATTTTTGGTGACTACAGGTGCAATGAATAGCTCTATCTCTCATTCACTGGTCCCCTGGGCAGCTCTGTCTGGCCATAATAATGTTTCTGTAGGATTTTTTGGCGTACCGGATGTGAGCCCCATTTTCAAACTTCATACACTGACTAAAGGTCCTTTTACTGTGGATTCAACAATTTTGTTCACATCTGATTGCGGAGAAAATCTGATGGGCTTAGATTTTTTGAAGAAGCTGTATGCAACCATGTATTTTTCCCAGGAAGGTGTTTATATGACTATGGGTCAGAATGTGGTCAGCACTAAGCAGTGTCTGTCCAAAAATACACGCCTCTCTGTTGAATTTAAGGACGTGCCATCCACATTGTGGGCAACAGGTGACACGGACGTAGGACTCTTGCAGATACCTCCAGTTTCAATTAAGATTAAAGACAATACCATTTTGCCCCATATTCCTCAGTACAAAATACCACAAGCAGGGGATAGAGCCTTGTTGCAGATTATACAGCACCTTATTACGGCAGGAGCTGTTGAAGAGAAGACTGCTAATGTGTGTAATAGCCCTATTCTTCCCATTCATAAGAGGGCACCTTCGGGTTCCTCTGATAATCATCCAGATGTTTACTGTTTTGTGATTGACTTGCGCGAAGTTAATAAATGGTGGATCCTCCGTTTCCGGTGGTCCTTGACATTACTGCTCTTCTGACAATGATTCCTGCCTTCTGCTAAAAAAATTCTGTCATTGATCCGAAAAATGCATTCTTCAGTATTCTGATCCATCCAGACAGCAGGCATTTGTTTGGTTTTACACTAGCTGGCAGAAGCTTTAGATTCTGTCTAGCTCCTCAGGGCTATACTGAGAGCCCTAGTATATATACTCAAGCTTTAAAAGCGTAATTGGACTCCTTCACACTTCCTTTACGTAACGTATTGCTTCAGTATGTAGATGACCTTCTCATCGCTTCTGACACTGAAAAGGGTTGCAAAGACAGTACGGTTAAATTGTTGCTGCATTTGGCACAACAGAGACATAAAGTGTCCCTTTACAACTTTCAATATTGTTGACAGGAGGTCATCTACTTAGGTCAGCTACTGTCGAAGGTAGTCAATTGACTCCTGAGCGCATCAGTACCATTGTTAAAATGCCTATCCCTAAAACTCAAAGAGAGGTGCGCACTTTAATTGGCATTACTTCCTATTGTCGCCAATGGCTCTCTAGCTACTCGTTACTAACAAAGCCCCTGCTAGCATTAACCACTAAAGATGTGCATGAACCCTTGCCTTCGATGCTTGAATGCCAGCTGTCTTTTGAGCAATTGCTTTGCTCTGCACCTGTGCTTGGTACACCTGATTATGTGAAGCAGTTTGTGCTGTATGTATACGAGACAGCTGGTCGTGCGCTTTCTGTTTTAACAAATGCCTTTGGAGGTAAGCAACGGCTGTGTGCTTATTTTTCTGCTCTTCTTGAGCCTGTCGCAGGAGGCCTTCCGAGCTGTCTAAGAGCGGTTGCGGCTGTGGCCATCTCAATAAGACAATCGGCTGGGCTCGTACTTGATACTGACCTCACAGTCATGGTGCCCCATGCTGTGGATACCCTTTTAAATAAAACCAAGATGCAGCACCTTACCAGTGCATGTCTGGCCTGGTATGAGCTAACTCTCTTTGCACCACATGTGATGATCAAGAGATGTGCCACTCTGAACCCAGCCACTTTGCTACACCTCCCTTCTGAAAGTGAGGAAATTGACATACATGATTGTATTTTCCGAACGGAGGAAGAGACGGAAGGACGAGTAAATCTGTCTGATGTTCCCTTATCCGACCCTCAAGGGGAACTATATGTTGATGGCTCTTGTTTTAAATTACCAGATGGCACTACCATAGCTGCATACACAATCACAATGTTACACACTGTAGTTGCGACATCACGAGTTCCCTATCAGTCGGCTCAAGCTTCAGAGCTTGTTGCCCTCATTCTAGCCTGTGAGTTGAGTGAAGGACTGGTTGTCAATATCTGTATTGACAGTCAGTATACCTTCGGAGTTGCCTATAATTTTGGATGGCTCTGGGCATAGAGAAGGTTTCTCACTTCCCATGGGATGAAGATTCAGCATGAACCCCTTATACATAGGCTTTTGTCAGCTTTGACGCTCCCCAAGAAATTAGTGATAGTGAAGTGCAACGCCCCCAAAAAAATGACTGATGACATTAGTAAGGGGAACACAATTGCAAACCAGACAGCCAAGGAGACAGCCCGAACAAAGATGAAATGGATGTTTATAGCAGGTCCCACTAGGTGGGTGCCCGAGGTTACCATTTTTGAGGCTACACCGTAAATTGTCAAGGAGATACAGAGTGAGGCAACGATTTAAGAATTAGCAACATGGCAGGAAAGCTCAGCACATTTGGATGAGGAGGGGTGTTGGAGTGATAAGCCAGGGAAACAGAGATAGATGGTATCAGATGCATTTGTTCTTTCCGTAGTCACCATTGCACAAGGGCCAGCTCATGTCAGTACAAAAGGTATTTGTAAGTTGTTAGACCCTATATGGCAAAATGATAACATCCCGAAGACCGCCTCTCATTTAGTTAAATATTGTATTGTGTGTATGATGCATAATCAAGGAAAAGGTACCCCTACACCACCTGGTAATTTTTCACCTCCCACTTTCCCATTTGAGGTCCTTCAGATTGATTTAATAGAAATGGACTGAGTCAACAATACCCCCTGTTGCAACATCGACAGGAGTATAGAAACACAAGACTGAAAGATCTATATTCATTGTCAGCATTGCTGCAGAGTGCTTCTCCCCTTACCCTAAGACTAGTGAGTCAACAAAGGGATCGGGGACTCGGATTGGGAGCAAATCCTGCGATGTGTCCCCTTTCAGGATGCCAAGCTTATGTGGACCCAAACAGAGGCCGGGAATGATGAGGCACTAAATGCAGCATTGCCCCCCGGTGAATAAGGCAATTCAAGAGCCCCCTTCTACTGGCCCATCTGTGTCTGAGTCCCTTTTACTGACCCCTCTGTGCCTGGAGTAGCCAGGTAAAATTTGCTCCCCCGACGGAGGAACTGTGCACCAAAGGAGATGTCTGATTAGTAGCGATGAACTGCACAAGTCAGGGTGTACCTTGCCTATGGTACCAACAGAGGTGTAGGGAAAGTCGAAATTGCTGCATTGTTCAGACATTGGACAGGATTGACCAAACATGCTTCCCTGGAGGTGGGGTACGGTATCCTGGATGATGTTTGATTTCTTCAAGTGCTAGGATCGTACAGCTCCACTGCTGGTGCTCAACAGCACCAATGTTGATGAATTAAAGGAATCTGCCAGTGAGGCTCTAACAGACACTGGGAACTCTTGTCTTTTGCTACTAGTCTTATTTATTTCCTTTTTCTCTGGTCACACAATGTATTCGTATGGTCGGCCCATTACTGAGGAAGAACAGCCATTTGCACCTCCGCGGCCAGAGCAGCGTTGGTCCACAAAAAGTAAAATAGTTTTCGCAGCAATATTTGCAATAGCATTTATGTTTTTATTAGGGATATCTTGGTTCTTGGAAGAAAAGTATCTTGTATGCTCTTTGATAGGGACACCACCCGTCCCCCTGGACACCTGTTTGTTACCTTGGCCCCTCATAAAGGAGAACTTTGAAAAACGTAAGCCGTTAATGTATTTTAACCAATGTTGCATCAGGTCCATGATACGTCTAATGCTACTAATTGCTGGATCTGTGGATTGCTCCACTCAGTTACACATAAGAGTGATATTTTTTGATCAATGCCATTATCCAGAAGTTGTGAGGGGTGGTTTCAACTGTTTACTATGGTGCATTATCACTTTCGGTTCTCTGCTCTAAATATGACATCTGCTGACCCTTGCACTGTGGTAGAATACATACGTTTCCATCAAGGGTTTACTCCCGAATGGGGTTAGGAGAACAAGGGACTCCTGGTACATTGTCTCCAACTGCTTGTATGAATGTATATGAGAAGGTAAAGAACAAAACATGGCTTTGAAATTAAATGTTAGATTTCCAAGGGCTCAATGCCACTGAAAATTTCCGATCTTTCCAAACACGCAATATTACTAAGGATAAAGTGATGTCAGTGCCAGGCGTCAACACAACAGCTGGTTTCTGTGTTCGGGTAATTGGGAAGGTGAAAGTGGGAGAGAGTATGAGCAATGATTTGATTAACTGGGCACATATTGAATTCAGTTTTAGTGTGTCTGTGTATTTTCCTTGTGCCAATATTGTTTGTTGTTCACTGTCAATTTGTCTTGAGAAAGTGCTATGTCTTTTGTCATGCTTTATTAATGAATCTACGCACTATGGGGTCCATTATGATGTCGGGCGGATTTCCCCCGCCAGGCTGGCGGTGGCTACCGCCAGCCTGGCGGAGGAAATCCACCCGACATCATCAGCCCAATTCCCCCCCACCACATTAGTATGGCGGGAGGGACCGCAGCAGTGACAAACACCGCCCGCATGTTTTCCGCCCCGGTCGCCTTGCGGCCGGGGCGGAAAACCAGTAACATGGTGGTGGTGTCTGTTAGACACCGCCCGCCATATTACAATGGGCTGTGGACAATGCCTTTCCATGGCGGCAATGCCGCTACGGAAAGGCATGTGGAGACTCCCTGCGGGGGCCCGTTGCGCGGGCCCCCTGGGAGTCCGTGGCTTGGGGGGGTGCACATGGGGGGTACCTATGGTACCCCCCCGCATTTCAAAGTGCAACATGGCAGGCACCGCGCGGTGCCTGTCATGTTGCCCTTTGAAAAGCACAACGTGCACTTTTACCATTGCGGCGGGCGGAGAATTCTGCTCCACCCGCTGCAATGGTACACATACAGGATGCGCCCGCCTGCATGGCGGGCGCATCCTAATGCCTATGTCGGGACCCCCGCACTGTTAGCGGGCGGTCCACTTCTCCTTTAGGGTGGCGGGCGGCCAAAGCCCGCCCGCCATCCTAATGGACCCCTAAATGTTTATTGTTCATTGTAATGTTGGTGGGGCTCCTCAACATTTGATGTGTTAAGGATTTATTCTTACGAGCGTGTTGGTGTGTTTTTACAATGAAATGTATATGTACTACATGAAAGAAAATATTACTTATACATTTGATATATATTTTTTGAATAATAAATATTGAAAAACATAATGGGTCTGTTGGACAACTGTAATACTATCTAGGACATAATGATTGATAATAAATGAGGGGTTTTGGAGAAGTGCTTGTTGTTATATATTTTGGTGAATCTGAAGATGTACATTATGTGTTATCATGTTGGCGGGGTTCAGTCCCTTTGCAGCAACCTAAGGAAGCTGTTCAGAACAGACTCCGCTCTAGTGTACTTCTATTAAATATCTTTGGTTTGTATTCTTTACTGTCTGACCGACTCTTCATTTCTGAGAAAGGAAGGCCGAGAGTTGGTCGCAAGTGACCCAGTAGCCCTAATTGGGTCACTTCATTCACTATCACATATGGTTAATAACTCAGTCTGTACTGGGAAAAAAACTATGAGTAAGATATCAATTTATGTTTGGAATGTGTGCCTCTGAATGACACCACACTTCATGACACCACCTTGATATGCGAAAACATACTTAATACAACATCAGCATGATTGTGGGAAAAGATAAAACACAAATCACATTTAGGTGCAGTCCCAGCACTGCAAAATAACCCTTGGTTTTGAGGAAGAAGGATTGTGGCTTAACGCTTAATGAGCAAATTCAAAATCCTGTTTAGGTGCAAAATCCCTGCAACATCAGCGAAGTGAAAATACTTTGATGAGCATAAATAACCTTTAGGAGCCAAAACACATTGAGATACAAAATCAAATATATGTGTAAAATTACCAAGTTGCAGCACCATCAGGAGTGTATTCACTTTTAACTTTGGCATTTCATAATCCATTTAACTACAAATACCCCCTGTTGCAACATCAACAGGAGTGTAGAAACACAAGGAGCAAATCTAACATTTGGAGGGGAAACATCATTTAGATTCAATATGCCCATGGAGTAACATCGTATGAAAACAACAGGAGAAGACCCATTAACCACGTTGGGATGGGTATATCATGTGAGTAGAAACAGTTCCCAACTGGTATTATGCGGAGACAGTTTAGAAAACGTATGCAATATGCATTACAAAGAAAGGAAACCAAGGAGTCGGGAGACTTTCAGAGAAGGTAGTCTTATTTTCATAAGTAGTAAGAATTTTTTTCAAAGGTCAATACAGTTAAAGCAGCACTGTACAGAGTGGATCTTGTGACAACCCGGTGACACTTGGTGCAGGTGCTATATACAATCAGTGACATGTGAGTGTGCAAGTGTTTAAAAACAACATTGCTGTTGTTTTTAAACACTTGCACACTCACATACGTTTTCTAAACTGTCTCCGCATAATACCAGTTGGGAACTGTTTCTACTCACATGGAGTAACATCAGCAGGAATTTGAAACACTATTAGGTGAAAAACCACAGTTAGAGGCAAATACACACTGCGGTGTAAAGGCACATTTAGGTGGAAAAGAAAACAAGGTGGTGTTGACTAACTATATAGAATGAAAATAAAACATACATGTTGCTCTACTTTCACTCTCAAAATACCTCCATGGGAGACTCAGGGCCAGATTGACCATACTTTCATGCAACTCAATGTGCAAGACACTTTGCTGCAAGGGAGAGGGCAAGAATGTGCCATATTTAACATTACACGGTGAATTACTATCCTCTCCTTGAGTTGACCCTGTTATATTCCATATAGGTACCCTATATAGGTGCAGGAAACACTGCAACCTTTCACCTATATCCTTCCCTACATTACATACATAATGGTTCATAGGGACTGACCTTTTACCTATCTACGACACTACATTCAGAAGGCGGGTTTTTCTCTTGTTCGAAACTCATGCATTATGCATGAGGTTTCTTGGAAGCTTTTGGAACTGGGGGTCTCTTGGCAGAGGTAGGTACCTTTGACCAAATAGGCACCCTTGCTTCTAGTCAGGGCAAAGGGGATATACACTTTAGATAACCCCTGCTCACCCCCTTGGTAGCTTGGCACGAGCAGACAGGCTTATCCCAAAGGCAATGTGTAAAGTATCTGTACCAACACTCACAGTAACACAGTGATAACACCACAAATGGACACGACACCAGTTTAGAAAAATAAAGTATCTTTATCTAAACTACACTGGACCAAAAAGACAAAAATCCAACACACACAGTTTAAAAATATGACTTTTAAAAAGCTTTCAAGAACTTGTACCATAGAAATCTATGGATGCGTGACTGCTCCAAAGTACCTGGAGATGCGACAAAAGTTCCTAAGTCAAAGAGCTGCAGCATCGAAAAAGAAAAAGAGATGCAACACTCCTGAGACCCTGGGGAGGTGATGCGAAGGCCTGCTGTATGCAGCGGACGGCTTGAGTTGAGTTCGGTCTGTAAGGCGAGCGATGCGTCGAGTCTTCTTACCCGTTCTGGTTCGCAGGTGATGCGTTAGGAAAGCGTCTCGCACAGGTGCGATGCATAGTTCTTCGGGATGCAACAGCGATAGATGCGGCGGCGTTGTGTGGCAAAGCGGTGGTCCGCTTCAGCCGTGATCCCTCGATGCGTTGGTTCCTGGATCGGAAACAGGCGTTGCGACGATCTTCGCAGCAGCACGGCGATGCAATGGAAATCTTCTTGCTCCGTTGAGATGCGCTGGTGAAATGTGCAGCAAGAAGAGCGATGAAACAGGTTTTGTAGTTCTTTTCACGCTTCTTCTTCTTCAAGCTCCCAAATAGCAGCAACAACCTCCATAGGCCCTACAACTGGATCAAGCACTCTAGGCAGGTCCGAACTCACACAGCAGAGTTAAGGGGGAGCTGGGGGTGTAGTACTTTTGTTCCTGGGACTTCAAAACAGGAGGCCAGCTCTCCTCAGGCCCTTGGAGAACTTCCTCAAGCAGGGGACGCAGCACACAGCAAAGTCCTTCTCCTTTCTTTGGCAGAATAGCAACTTCAGGTTAGCCCCAGACACACAGCAAGGGCAGTCCTTCTCTTCAGTTTCTCTAGCTCTTCTCCTCGGCAAAGGTTCTGCTTGAATTCCAGGATGATCTAAAGTTCAGGGGTTTCAGCTCTCATCTTTATACCCCACAAGTCTTTGTTCTCTAGGAGTAAGGGGTCCTGGACCCGGTCCAAACCAGTTCTGGGTGCACTCTGCCAGTGCAAAACTTATTCTTTTGTGAATGTGGGCCAGCGTCTTCAGACGCACAGCAAGAGGTGGAGCCAGCATTATGGAAGGCAGGCACAGCCCTTTCAGGCCCAGTTGCTACTCCTCCCACCACTCCAAATGTAGATTGGTCTATTCAGCCTAGTGCTGATTCACCCAGACTCCTGGAGTCACGCCAGCTCCTGTCACTCTCAAACCAGACAGTCAATCCGCAAACAGGCAGAGGCACACAGAAAGGTTGAACAAGAAAATAACCACTTTCTAAAAGTGCTATTTTCAAACACACAATTTAAAAACCATCTTTACTAAAAGATGTGTTATTACATTCTGAGTTCAGGGATACCAGACTCCAATTTTCTATCTCACTTCTATGGGAATAAATCCAGGTAAACATGCTACACAGCATTCCCCATTCTGTCCTATGGGCAAGATAGCCTTTCAATAGTGAAAAACGAAATTGGCAGAATCTCACTTTCAGGGCATGTTACACACACTAGTACATGTCCTACTTTTGACATACCCTGCACCCTGCCCAGGGGGGTACCTTGGGCCTTGCATAGGGGTATCCTATGTGTAAGAAAAGGGAAGGGTAAGGCCTGGCAAGTGGGTACACTGGTAAGGTCGACATGGCAGAGAACAAAGTGCACACGGGCACTGCAGTGGCAGGCCTGAGACGTCTTTTCAGGACTACTTTTGTGGGTGGCACAATCAGTGCTGCAAGCCCACTAGTAGCATTTGAGTAACCAGCCCCGGCACACTCAGTGCACTTTATTAGGGACCTACTGGTAAGACAAATATGCCCCATCGTTTTTTTGCTCCCCATGCAATTCCAGTTTGAACCCAGTCATATGCAAATCAGTCTTGATCCTGCACCCAATGGGAACAGTCCAGCCTGAAATGCCAAGCCAGGTCCTCCCTGGACTGGAAACAAGCATCCTAGGACCGGTTTCGGGGTTTCTCCCCTCATCAGCCAGGATAGCTTGACTCCAGTGGCATGGAGAACACGGGACTCACTTCTGGTCATACCCGTCCCATTCACTGTCAGGAAAGCATAGTTCCAGGTAGGCCTCTTGGGCTGTGTGGAAGGAGTGTTTGCACTGACTCCATCTCCCTTCCGACCCTGTCCTTCACTCACACCCTCCCACCCAGCCCAAACAGCACACCTAATACTATACTGTCCCTGATAGTGAGTGGGAATGTACTGGCAAGATGACCAAACTCACCATAACCTACAAGCACCTCCAACTCGGTCTCGGTAAAACGTGGCTGCCTCCTCTGGGGCATGGTGAGGGTGAAGGTGAGGTTGAGGGTGAGTGTGAATATAAAGTAGAGGGTGTGTTTTTAAGGAGGTTTTCAAAGATCTGTGCAAGTTATGTGGTGGGTGAACTGTGCGAGTGTGTGTGAGGCAAAGAGCAGGAAAGGTGGATAGACTCGTATGGGCTGGCAGCAGTAGTGTTAAAGCAAAGGATCATGATCATTTTTTGGCCCTTTATATAGATGAATTGGTGGCTATTGCTGAAATTAGAATTGTTGCCATTTGTTACACAAACCGATCCTTTTCCAAAACCATGTTGGGTGCATTGTAATCTTGTTTGTCTTGTTTGTAAGCGTCTTGTTTGTAAGAGTAATACCTATGCACCGGCATTTATGAATGACTCAGTCTGATTAGGCTTGTTTCCGACATACGTGGTCAGGCGGAATGCTTTCCAACTGAGTCGGTCGCAGTTTTACATGCAATGCATCCTAATACTGTAGTCTAAAAGCTTGCGGTCGAGTCGGTTGGAATCTTTCTGAGGAAGAGTCGATTGCACGGTCTATCCGACCGACATTGTAATGGATTTGCCTCCTTCAGCCATAAAAAGACACAACACTCAGATAAGCAAAAGATATTGTTAGAAATGTGGTTCAAGAGGTTCATAGAGAACCAGAATACGCTTTGGCCCATTCCTGTGCAAGCCAGAACAATCCAACACTGATATAGGTATGTGCCCCCTGGGATAGAAATTCAGGACTCAGCAACACGCTTTATAACACTCCATGATTCATTGTCTAGTCAGTGCCTACAGTATGCACACATTGTAATACTAGAAAAAATAATTATATACAAAATGAAATGTTAAATTAGAAGTTGGAACCCCTGATAAAGGCTCACAAAATTACCAGGGTGAATACAAAGTAGCCTAAAGAAGTGTCACAGTGTGAACCCAGTCCCTTAAATTTGCTAAGTTGCCATTATCTGGGAGCTACTCTGCAACACTTTGTGCACGATCAAGCCCTGAACCCACAGAGTTTTATGAGGAAATCCCAGTAACCTTTCAGAAATGTTGGCATTCTCTATGTTTCCTTCTCAGCAGCACACTAGATGCAGGGAGTTGGACTTGCCCTCCTGTTCTGGCCTAGCAGTCGCCTGACCTGGGATGATTGTCCTCCAGTAGTTCTGCTATTCAGATTTTCATATTATCAAAGGCATCCAAAATAAATTTGATTAGGGTCATCTTTATGTAATTTTAGTTTATTTTCAGTGGATCCTACTATTGACTCTGTTTGTTCTAAACTACAAAAAGATCTCCATCAATAGCTTGCATCTGTTAGACTCAATCTGGATTCTGCAAAAAGGAATCCAGGTGAGGAGGCACCCAATAATGAAGCATACCATATAGTGTGTAGGGGGAGGGTTTTCAGGCTTTTTAGGAACACACTTGAGTGGACACACTCAGTTTTTTCTTCTGGCACCACTACTTGGACCGGATTCCCATGTTCGAAGTGTCCATTGTTTTATCTAGTATTTAGGATGGATACACTTATTAAAAACCTTAACCCCCCCCCCCCTGTTTCTTTAATGAACTGTAGGTTATTGCACCATACCATTACCCAGGGATCATTGCTATGGCTGAGACTCCATTAGGAATCACATCACACAGAAATCCTCTGAACAACAGACAACAAGAAGTTCAAATAAACTGTTGTTTTTCACAAGTTAGAAGCTGGCCCCCTACAAAGAGCAATATAACATGTTATTAATAAGATCAAACACTTTCACTAAACAAAAAAGAAAGTATCAAGGCATATACAGAAAGGGAAAAGGAAAGTAAGATAGTGAATGGAATTACTGACAAGGCAATAGGGTGCCAGAGAATACTCTTTCTTTATCCAGTCAATCAAAATGAAATATCATTTGGATGAATGGAGTCTGAAAAGTTGTTATAAATAGAAGAGAAACTCTTGCATTAGAGATGAGAATTTATATATGTAAGTCACGAAATGCAAATCCAATATTTTTTTTAACCAGCAAACAAAAATGTATCGTAGTGGTCGGAGACACCAAATGGAAAGGATGTTTTTGCGTGTTAATTCAATGACCTATTGAATAATAACTGACATAAAAATTGTATTTAAGCCCGTAAGTACTAACACATTTCCCCAAAGACACAGAATGGGTAAAAGGCTTGGAGGCATCAAGCCCTTTGTCTTCTGCCTTATAAAAAATACACATCATTGTGATTCTCAATGTCCTATAATTCAGTGTGCCCTTTTCTGGTGGTCAATTATGCGTTTCCTTAGGAGAGCTATTGAGCAAGGGCATGCATACTGGGTTTCATGTTAGAGTTTTTCAAACCCAGTTGTGCTACTGCATATATGCTGTTATTGTATTACTTTTCCAATGCCCAATGGTAAATCAAAATCACCATAAATCAATTAGTACTTGTCAACCATTCTTTGAGTTGCCACCAAGGTACATTTTTAATAACACTGTGCTGACCCATAAAATGAATTACACTGACTATTGCAATGATTAAAGTGTGTGACCTTTGTTGTTTTCAAGAGATATAAGTATTACAGGAGTTAGGACCAATGGGTGATGTTTCATTACAAGTGCTAAAGGACCAAAGGGACCTTCTGTCAAGTTGGAAAACAATGGGGGTCATTACGATGATGGTGCGTCCAACTCGTCGGTGTCGGACCCACCAACATCTGCCCCTGCAGTCTGCCCGCTTCATTCCGATGCAGCGAACGGAGACACCGGGTGAAGGGACCGTCCATGGTGCTTCCAATGGGCTCAAGGAGCCCATCGGTGCTTCGGATGGGCCAGTAATCCCTACAATAAGGGGGACGACAATGTCCCTTTCCGCCTGCCCATTCATGGTGGTTCACCCCACATGACAAGGCAGACGGAAAGTGACTTTGGGGGGCCCTAGTAGAGTCCACTCCTCCCCTGGCCCTCCGCAATGGGGATAGGGGTTCGCCTCTGGTACCCCCTAACCTTCCCTGCATCAAGTTTCATGCACCGCATGGGGCCTGCCGCACGGTGCAGGGATGATTTTAAAGTGTTAATTTTCTCATGGGGAGGGTGTTGGAGAGAATATACACATTGACTACAGCACACGTTCCATATGGTATGTAACTGTTACCACGCATCTTTTACCACGAAATACTGTTACAACGAAACTATTACAACGCAGGACCCTTTACAACGAATACCTTTACAACGCATTACACTACAACGCAGATACTATTACAATGCATACCATTACAACGTAAGTATAGGTAAGTTTATCTTTTTTTTTAAAACATTTATTAGGGGTATTGGGTTTGGGTTATGGGGTACAGGGGTATTTTTAGGTTTCAGGGTTGGGTTTGGGTTTTGGGGTACCGGGGTATTTTTAGGTTTCAGGGCTGGGTTTGGGTTTTGGGGTACAGGGGTATTTTTAGGTTTCAGGGTTGGGTTTGGGTTTTGGGGTACAGGGGTATTTTTATGTTTCAGGGCTGGGTTTGGGTTTTGGGGTACAGGGGTATTTTTAGGTTTCAGGGCTGGGTTTGGGTTTTGGGGTACAGGGGTATTTTTAGGTTTCAGGGCTGGGTTTGGGTTTTGGGGTACAGGGGTATTTTTAGGTTTCAGGGCTGGGATTGGGTTTTGGGGTATAGGGGTATTTTTAGATTTCAGGGCTGGGTTTGGGTTTTGGGGTACAGGGGTATTTTTAGGTTTCAAGGCTGGGTTTGGGTTTTGGGGTTCAGAGGTATTTTTAGGGTTCAGGGCTGGGTTCGGGTTTTGGAGTACGGGGGTATTTTTAGGTTTCAGGGCTGGGTTTGGGTTTTGGGGTACAGGGGTATTTTTAGGTTTCAGGGCTGGGATTGGGTTTTGGGGTACAGGGGTATTTTTAGGTTTCAGGGCTGGGATTGGGTTTTGGGGTGCAGGGGTATTTTTAGGTTTCAGGGTTGGGTTTGGGTTTTGGGGTACAGGGGTATTTTTAGGTTTCAGGGCTGGGTTTGGGTTATGGGGTACAGGGGTATTTTTAACATATATATTAACAAATTCTTTAATAAAATGTAATTTAAATATTTTAATTATTAAAAAATTATTAATTACATTATTTAAAAAAATTATATACTTACCTATACTTACGTTGTAATGGTATGCGTTGTAATAGTATCTGCGATGTAATGTCATGCGTTGTAAAGGTATGCATTGTGATCCTGCATTGTAAAAATTGCGTGCTAATGGTATGCGTGGTAAAAGTATGCGTGCTAACAACATACATCCGTTCCATATACACATTGTGAATGCTGTGAAGGTGGCCGCATTGTAATCAGAGCAGGGGAACCGTCAACTTTTAGTCCGGCGGTCCTGCTTCTGCTAAGGTGCCGGTCAGATGAGAATCTGACCGTCATCATAATCAGACCCTATGTGTCCAATCCATTACAATTGTACGTCGCATGGATTGGGTTCTAATATTGTGTAAAGTCACCTTGGTAAGGTGAAAGATTGCAGTTTGTCTGATGATTGCGGATGGACTTTATGATTTAATGTTTACAGGCAAAGAGCTGGAGAGAGAGCTGAATCTCTTCTTATTGCAAAGTCACAGCATTTGCAATGTTGCTTTTCAATCTCTCTGACTATATTTGCCTAGGAAAATAGGGGGACAAACCGAAGATTGTTCTTTGTTCAGTCAGGGATATCAAGGGTTGGAACATTATGTTGGATATCTCTGCCTCTCACTCACTTACTATTACTGTTCAGCAAATATTTTCATATTTCCCTAACAGTAATTTTAGAATAAGGTCAATAGAGAGTATAATCCATTACACCACATGCTGTACCTCGGCCTATTCTTAAAATTGTTTGTGTTTTAACAAGAGTTTAAAGTGATCGCTACCTAGGGGCTTTAGTGATGAATCTGTGGTATAATAATAGAACCAGTGAAGGCCCAATCAAAGGTTGAGAGCCATCTAATAATTTTCCATCATTTTTCTGAGATGCATACATGGTGGGGCCGTTATTCCAAAGCATTTCAATTGATGTTTTTGATTAGAAGCTATACTTTTATCCCCTGCTGAACACAGTGTGATAAGTGCTGTTTTTGAAGTGTTGGTGAATATCCAACTATATGCAACTAATAGTTTATCTCCTAGGTGTAGGATTGCAAAAACAAGTCCTGTGTTGAAAAGAACTGTTTGAATAGCAAGGTAAAATAAAAGGAAAAAATGAAGAAAGGCTCGTAGAATAAAAAAGGATTTAACTAGATGCTAGATAGTGCTAAACATTATGAAGAATAGGAATTTCTTGGTAGCTAACTCGCAATACCTGCCCTAGCAGGATTACTCAGGCATTTGGAATCAGAGCCTATCAGATCACTGGATATCGGAGGGGGCGCAAAATAGAATGAAGAATAAAGTGTTAGGTACACCATTCTGCCAGTGTTGTGGTTCTCCAACCCTTGTTAGCGGTAGGGGAAAGAAAGGCTTTTCAATAGCACAGCCAGAGGTGGTTCTAGTTTTTGATCCTATTGTACTATTGGGACATCAGCAACAAGGCTGTCAAGTCATAACCTCCTGTGACCCGTTGGGCAGTTACTCAATTGACATGATCTAAATTACCATGAAAATAACTGATCCCTGCCCTACTTAAATTTCAAAGGAGCAGCCTTAGCACACTCACAAATAATTCACACCAGCTTTTTGTTATGCTAGACCTGTTGTAGCTTTAACAGGGAGAAGGCAATTCCAGAATCAACTGTGGGGTAAAACCCTAGAAGTTTCTTTTACTTTAAATCTGTTACCAAGTATGAACATAGGAGTCCTAGACCCATTCTTTAGTTCACTCCTGGACATGTGGAGGACACTAAGAAGGCCTGCCTTGTCCTTCAGAAGACTGCCCCAGCAGCTTTGTACTTCAGCCAATCCTGCTGCTACAAGAGGACTGTCCTGCCTTAAACCCAAGGAGGACTGCACTGTTGTTTGAGTACGACCTTGATAATTGAACCCAAGACTACCAGAGTGACTGAAGTTGCTAGTTGGCTGGCCTCCTGTTCTGAGCTACAGTGACACAAGAAGCTCCAACAACTTTAACTCTGCACTTGAACCCTACCTGAAGTATGTCCTACCCTCCATGTAGTGCCCAACCAGTCCTGGTCCCTAGGAAGGGGTGCTAAAGAAGACCCAACAGCCATAACCCAAAACCTGGGGAAATTTCCAGCCACAAAGTGCTTTGAGAACTGTTCAAAAACATCTTCATACAAAAATATAGATAAAAAAATATTGAATTTAAAAATATCGACTCTCTATACTTATAACAATATTGTTTTCACTAATATAGTTGTGTAAAATATCTATTTTAAATGCTTGTTTCCTGTCCTGTGAGGAGCTGGCTTGGCAGTTCGATCTGGACTGTTCCCACGAGGCACAGGGTCAAGACTAATTTGCATATGACTGGATCTAAACTGGGGTGGCATGGTGAGCAAAAGAACGATGGATTTAACCCAGATCTCTTGACAGGGGGTGAATGTATGATTCATTCAGCATTCTGTCCATCATTTTGTTTGCATAGCACGATATTTCTGTGTCATGATATTTCCAAATTGATAATTGTGTCATTCGATAATACTGACTCAATATTTTGTCTGAATACCTTGAGAACAGGCAGCAGCAAACACTTTTCAACTGCTTCTCGCAGAAGGGTATCCAGCCTCAGGGAGCCCTCTTTAGCTACAGTCTGCAGATTTGTCCTGCTGGAAAATTTTGACTTCCAAAATAGTGCCAAAATCCAAATGTAGACATCTTCACTGCAACTTCGTCCATCATTTTCCCACCAACACGGACCAAACCCATCTCTTGAATACAACCACACTGTATTGTGGCTGGCCATAACTCTAGACTTTGTCCCAGTCTTGTGTGGCACTTTAATCTTTTAGGTGCTAGCTTTTACTAAAATCTTTAAAAATCTTAAATATTATTCATTAAATATTTCTCTATTTTCTAAATTGGTGTGGGATTTTTCTTGTGTTGTGTTTTCACTTTATTACTGTGTGCTTCACAAATACCTTACACACTGTCTCTAAGTTAAGCCTTACTGCTCTTATGTCAATCTACCAGAGGGTTCAGCACAGATTAATATAATGACTTTTTTATGATTCACCCTGACAGGGATTGTGGTTGATGCTTGAGAAGCGTTCAAACCTCGTCAAACAAAAAACACTTTCCTATAGCGAGTGAATGTGAATGAATGAGTCACAACGTGTGAGAATAAGTGTGAATGAGTGAGACTGAGTAATGAGTGTAAAAGTGAGTGCAATTCAGCATGATTAAGTATGAGTGATTCATAATGAGTGAGTGTGAATGAGTGACAGTAAGCATGAGTGCAAATTAGAATGAGTGAGTGATAATGAATGTGTGTCAATGAGTGAGAATGAGTGAGTGAATTTAAGTTAGAGTTAGTGAGATTGTTGTGTCATGCTTGTGAGTCTGCCACTGGCCCTGGCATACTGAACATAATTCTTGGCGTATAGAGGCACCTATGGTAAACGCTCCCCCCCACATTGGAGGCAATTGTTAGCAATGCACGGCACCTGTGATAAAATACTGGCACTGGCAGACTGGACGCAATGCTTAGCATAATGGGCACCCATGGTAAAATACGAGTACCTGCATTTTGAAGGTAATTTTTGACATGCGGGCAGTTGTCGAAAAATGCCGGTGATGGCATACTTGAGGAAATTGTTGGCATAGGGGGCACCTGTGGCCAGTTACTGGCACTCATTTTATTGTCTTGTATTGTATTGTCTTTATAGTATAATTACTTCAAACCATTTACAAGGAGGAACATTAAAAATGCAGGCTAAAACCAAAATCCCAAAATTAACATTTTAAGCCAGGTAATCAAGAACACATGTGAAAGCTGGTAGTAAAATCCATTTGAAACAGTGTTATAAGCCTGACATTTAAAACCCGAAAAGAACATCCTGGCCACATTAACTGCTTATGTGTGTGCAAGAGGCCCACATGTGCTAGATATTACATGAGCAGAACCAGTGGTACAACATTTAGATGGTGAGAAGTAAATAATTTCAAGTATAGTGGAGTGGTGTGGCTCACTGGTTAGAGGCGGCAGACCCGGGAGCAGAGGACGGCCCGGGACCAGGGTTCAATTCCCGACGCGGCAGGGTCGTGGACCAGGGTCAGCGGACTTGATAATTCTCACCTCGGTGCCTACTCTAACCAGGGGTCACACTCGGCAACTCTGGGCATTAGCTTGCCTCATCTCCACAACGTCCCCCCACATACGCCGGGATGCCTGGTTTCACCTTGGAGATACCCAGTAGGGACCATCTCACAGGGAAAGCCAAGACGGGTTCTCCAGCGGTCTACTGCGCAGAGATACTCCTTCGGGAGTCAATTCTAGAGCTTTAGAAACCCACAAATAATTAATTCATTAATTGCATTGTGTATCCCGACATTGTGAGCACAACATTTCACATTGTGAATCCATAAAATGCGAGATGCATGCATCAACCATGGAGTGCCAAATCAGAATCATGAAAGTAACCATAAAGTGCAAGATGCATGCATAAAACAGTGTAGTGCAAAGATCATTAGGGAGACCCAACAGAAGAGCCCTTTGGCAATATGTTAGCACTACATGGTCATTATCGGTCCATTCAGCATGAATGCCTGTAGGGGCCGTGACATTCTCTTATTATAATTTTACCAGATGGAAATCTTCTGCTTCAGGTCATGTCCCTAGCAAGGCTTTGCTTCAAGTTCCTGAGTGTCTTCAGGATCTTTTTTCCCTTAGCTCACAAGAGGTCTGCATTAGTCTTCCTGCTTCAGCGTTGAACTTGTCGATCCGTGCACGGTCCTTTGGCATGTTGGTTGTATAACTGTATGTAGGGGCCTTTACAAGTTCTTGTGTGATTTTGCAAGAACATCGTTTTGAAGTACAGGCTCCTCTGGTGTAACAAGGGAGGACAGCAGCAGACAGTGTGCGCAGCTGATTCTGTATGATAATGACACCAGCTACATTCCTTATTTCTCAAAGTGTTGTTTCTCCAGTGGCCCCTATAATCCCATATTGGAAGGTTTAAAAACCTAGGGGCATATTACCAACGTTTAGCGATATTTATCGCTAACGATGCTTAGCAACAAATTTTTTAACGCTAAGCATCGCCGGAAATTATTTCAGAGATAACTTGCTATTAGCAAGGTTTATCTCAGAAGTGATAAAAATCCTCACGCTAACTGCCAATTGAGAGATTATCGCTGGAAAACCAACGATAATCTCTCGAAGTTTGGCGTTAGCTTGATGATAGAGGCTCACAAACTTAGCCATGATATCCACCTTCCATAGGATATCGTGGCTAAGTCAGGAAAATACCAGGTGTAAAAAAGGCAGCGCTAACTGCGGTTAGCTCTGCTTTTTTATCACTAACGGGGTTAGCGAAATCCTTGATAATAGGAGAAATGTCGCTTAACAACATTTCTCCTATTATTTTTCTCTGGAACGCCCCCTTTGCATCTCATTAGAGATGCAAGGGGAAGCGTAGAGAAAAAGGGTGCTAACATGCAAATTTGCGTGTTAGCACCCTGTTGCTGATAGGGAGATAATTTTATCTCCGCTTTCTTGGCTTTTAAAGCCAAAAAAGCGGAGATAAATCCCTTGATAATATGCCCCCTAGTCCTTAAAGTGTTCTGTAGGGCTTGCCTTCCCAGTGCTGCATTGAGGTATGTTTGGCAAATGGTGATTTTGTGTGGTTGGGCATATCCCCCTGGTGTTTATAAACTGTTTAATGCCCTGCTCCCTTGAAGTGTGCTTGCCTTGTTCATTTAGCAGTCTTTTTAAGCTGACCATTGTTGGTGATAAATCAATAAAGATTGCTAACGGCAGGCTGAATGTTTCACAGGCGCTAATCAGGTACCTTGCCTAGCTACTTTTTATATCTCAATATATCACCTTTAGTGCTACCCTCATTGATTCTAGTTGCACATTGGTCACACGGTGGTAGCATTTGACTGAGTCTTTTTTACATTCGATGTCCAGCGGTGTCAATGTGCGTTAAATTGTTTTTGGGAGATTATGGGTTCTATTATTATAGCAGGCGGATCGCCACCGCTCGTATTGGCGGTGGCGATCCTCCCGTCATTTCCTGCTACCCGCCCGAAAAGACCGTCTGCTCGTTTTCCGCCCGTCGACGAGTCGACCAGGCAGAAAAGGGGCTGGATATGGTGGCAGTGTCTGGAGGACACTGCCATCCATATTACAATACAGGCGGTGAAGTGCCTTTCCATGGCGGCGTTGCCGCCATGGAAAGGCATGCGTTGCCTGAATGTGGGGGCCTGTTGCGGGCCCCCAGGGTGTTGGGGGAGTGGGGGGCACATGGGGGGTACCTATGGTACCCCCCTGTTTTGCATGCACAACATGGCAGGCACTGTGCAGTGACTGCCACTTTGTGCATGCAAATGCGCAAGGTGCATCCATGGCATTGTGGGGGGCGGTGCTGTGAGCACCGCCCACCACAAGATTGTGGATGGGATATGCCACCACCATCGTGCGGGAGGCATCCTGATTTCCAGTGCAGAACTGCCGCGCCACTGGCAGCCGGTCCCAGCACCGCTAGGGTGGCGGGCGGGCGGACGAAAGTCCACCCGCCATCCTAATAGACCCCTAAGTATCCATCTGAATGCTGCTGTGTGATGATGCTCCAGTTTTTCAGTCAGCAGTCCATGGATGGTAAGATGTTATTGTTGGTATGAATTTCATCCTCAGGACTCATCGAATTCCCTCTGCAGAGTGACTTTGAAGCTTGTGATGTATTTTACACAGTGCATATGTGATCCTAGCCTCTTGACTGCCAGTGCATTGGTCTGCAGGGCTGGTTTGCCTGTGTCTGAAAATCGTCTGCCCTGGTAATTATATTTTTTGGCTGTGCTTATCCTTAGAGGGACAGGTTTTCATTACAGCAGTTGCTTGTGCAGTTTGTAGCCACATACCAGGATCTTTGGTTTTGTGGCGTTTGCCTGCAGAAAATTCTTTGTGTTATACAGATGTAATGTTGCCAGGGCCGTCTTCATGCCAATTCTGGTTTGGTCCAATAGTACCAAATTTTCAGCATAATGCATGTTGGGGCGTCTAAGGAGGCCTAGTTTAGGAGGGAAGAGGTTTGCTGTTAATAGTGCCTCACCTATATCCTTGGTGTAAAATTGCTTGCAGTATTTTATTTGGGATAATTGACATATGGGAAGGGGACAACTTTGAAAAAATACTGGCCCTGGAAGTCTACCACAAATTTAAAGGCAAAACTGTGACACTGGCCTATTCTGTATAATTTTTGATATATAGGTGCACCCAGAGCTCATTTTAAAAACTATGGGCTCAACGCCTGGAGAACATCTAGTTTCATTGGTTTGGCACATGGTGAAAGGACCATAATATGGAATGGGTGCCCTTTCAGAGCCTTTGCGTTTTTAGCTAATGTTTGTAAAAATTTTACTTTTTATTCACATTTTATTCTCAAGGAGAGAGCCCACTTGAGCCCCAAAGTAGAGGCCTGGCTCACTCGCTTTACTTACTTATTACAATTCAGGACAAGTGTTATGCCCCACCACTTTCAATGATAATATCAGCAACCTTGTGGTGGGCATTTGTCTGTGTTCTGTTATAATAATCATGCAGTTATTATGGAACTTCAGCAATGACAATTATTGTCTTCATGGATAAGGTCATGTGACCACTACCTGGGGACATTCAGCATCTAGTGCCCTATGATACTGTTGGGTCACTAAAGTCAAAGGGTATTCTGATGTCACATCTGTTTCCCATGGCATTTTGGCGAATTGATGTCCATGCCGGGTGGCTTGGGTGAAGTCGACAGTGGTCCATTGGATTAATGTCCACTACTCCTGATATTTCCCAAATAGGAACATTTTATTTAAGTGGCATCACTTCCTTGCAGTACAAGGGCTGCAATCAAAAAAAGTTACCCTATTGAGAAAGCAAATGCAGAGACGGGGGTCTTTGCAGGCCACCATCCCTGTGTTTGCAGCCAACCACAGGAGGGTTCAAATAGCATTAGACAGGTTGTTCTGCTACTCCTTGTGACTGGGCAATTTGAGACACGACTTATGAGTACATAAGTCATATTGCAAAAATCCATCCCTGTATTTGCAGCCAATCACAGGAGATTGCAAATAGCATTAGACAGGTTGGTCTACTACACCCTGTGACTGGGCAATCTGACACAGAATAAAGTCCCCTTTGGAACAGTTATAAGCAGTCAAACACACTTACACATATCACTTTACTAATTAGTAAAGTGATATGTGTAAGTGTGTTTGACTGCTTATAACTGTTCCAAAGGGGACTTTATTCTGTGACAGATTGTCTTTTGGAACCCTACCCCTTTGGTATTTTTGGTCCCTCTCTTTAATTAGAGATACTGGGCAATCTGAAACAGAGTTTATGAGTAATTTTACAAAAATGATAGGCAAATTGCAAAACGTTAGTGTGCAATTTGCAACCACTATTTGTGTTCTGCTTTTCCAACATCATGCCCTAAATCCTGTTTAGAGACATGTGAGCGAGGTGTTATTTGTGTAAGCACTACCGAAGACATCATCAGTGCGCATTGTTTTTTAACAATTTTTTGATTGTTTGCACAACCCAACACTGTTGACTTTCCTGTCACACTGCTCTATATGGTTTTAGTAAATCTGCCCCATATCATGTTTTAACCTGTTCACAATACATCACCAATGGGAAAGTAAAATTAGTGTGTTTTGAAAATCAGGACTGGATTTGTAGTTTGGAAGACCACCCAAAGCTCTGAATCAGGCCTTAAATGTATCACAAGGGGTATGCAAAATTTGCGTAATTTGCTTTGCATAATTTTGGGCTATGTTGTAGCATGAAACACGTCATCAAATCAATTTTTGAATTGAGAATGCTTTCTAATAAAGGGCTTGTGAGGGTTCCCCTCCTCGACAAAAACCCGCCACCCGACCAGTCACACATGGCGGCCGCGATGTGGTAGGGCGGAAGCTGAGGCAGTGCTCTAGCGGACGACAAAAGGCCGGACCAATCAGGGATGACCCAAGGAAGACCTTGGGAAAGAAAAAGCCGGAGCCCAGGACGATATTGGTAGAAGACGCGGAGGAGAGAGAAAAAGGAGCATAGGAGAGAGAAGAAGGAACGGAGGCGAGTGAAAAAGCGAAGACGAGAGGAGCAGAAGCGGAGACAAGCGAGGAGGAAGAAGAGCAGTAGCATTTGGACGACCGCTCTCGGAGCAAAGCGATTGAGTCCAGCGCTTCCACGGTGGAAGGAGAGGCTGTGACTCCTATCCCCATGGCCCAGGAGGGTCGTGGGTCCAAGCAAGTGCCCAGGTCTGGGTTCTTTTCTTTAAGGGGCAGGTGAGCGGGTATTAAGGGTTACATCCCCTGAAACCACCAAAGTGAACCCCCTTTTCACCTAGGCACCACACATTAGGAGCACAAAGGTGACGGGAGCACTTTTCCCTAGTTTTTTTGTAACCTGCCAGCAAGGCAGATCCTGTGTTCTTTATTTTCTTTTCCCTGCTACTTCCTGCTGAAAATCTCCCTGTGGTACCCCGAAGAAACCCAACAAGAAGGAGATAAACCTGGTGCAGAGGACCAATAGCAGCAGTGACTGTGGACTGTTTTCTTTTTTTTATTATTTCTTGTCCCCAACGCCCAGCCGGATTACTATTTGCCCTTCTCCCCCAAATCCTCGGATGACAGAGAGACTTCAGAACAAACCTGCAAATACTTCTGTCGTGGCTACAATAAAACATTCCCTCCTTTAACTATCCCCTTGAGAGTCTTTCCTGGAGTTCCTTTTGGGTGTCAAAAATACAAAGCAGTTGGCCTCAATCCCTGGCGATATCACAGGGCTCAATAACGATGTCAGTCGGAGTTGTCTCTGACCAACACTGTCATGGTCTTGGGACCGACTGACCTCCCGTTGGAAGTGCCAACACGGCAATTACAATGCAACCTCACATGGTGTGGTTGCATACTCCCAGTTCTCTATGGATGCTGTGTTGCTGCTGTAAACCGGCCATAGCACAAGCTCGTACTCGTGTCACCAGCTTGTGTCAGATACCTCAAGATGCCTGCCACATGTCAAGGGGATTAACAAGGGGGTACCATAGGTTCCTCCTTGGCCCCCAACTGGAGTCTGAACGGAGCAGAGGGCCCTTCTAGGGGCCTCAAACTCACTTTCTGACAGGCTTTCTATGTCGGAAAGCCTGGCCTTGAAAGCCTGTCGGAAAGCGAGCATCGTAATTCCTACAATGGCAATGCCATCCATAGGCATTATGGTCCGGTCTCCACTGTCTGACAGGCTCCTTGAGCCCATCGGACCCCATCCGGAATGACTGTCTGGTTTCAATTCCAACCGCCTAGATTGTAATTGTGCGGTTGGAATTGAAACCGCAATGAGGCCAAGAAAGCCTCCGCCTTGCGGTCAGCTGCTTTCCGGTTTCATTGTTGTAAAGCCCAAAGTATCTCTAATAACAGCTTCTCACGTTCTGTTGTTCCTGTGCATTCCATAAATGTTTCTCGAAAATTATGCATAATTACGTGAAGTGGCATAATGACAACATTTCTGAAATTTCGCATGACACAAGTACTACGAAATTCCTGAAATTACAACTTATTCTCGTGTATCTCATAATTTACATTTCACCAGGGCCTAGATTTTATGCAGTTCAGCAAAGGAACCTAATTCCCAAAACACACTTTTGTTTAGAAATGCTTGAAGTGACTTTGAATATTGGGACCCTGTCTGCTGATATGGAAGAAGTAGCTAGCATGCCATTGCAGTTGCTCATTCACAAATGGAACAATATCATATGTGCTTTTGCTTTCTGACTCCACTTCAATGATTGATGACTTTAAACGCCGAGCAACCATGCTTATTGAGATTTGTGATACAATATTTACAGAATGACTATGGATGGGTGTGAAAATATCATTTCAGCATCATGCAAAATCAGCAGTTTCCATTACACGCGCTACTGTCCTCAAATGTTACTTTTTCTTCTGATGAAAAATAGAGCTGAATGTAATTTCATTTCCTTTTACATTGCTCTTTGAACTTGCAACACTTGAATCAATGTTCTGATTGTTATTTTTCATCTTTATTCCTAGATTCATTCGGAGTGTCTTTTTTTCAACATGTGCCAAGAGCTTGTTTCAGGCTTCATCACTCCTCTCATGTGCTCCTATGTGAGATTTACTATACACTAAAGCAGAAGTAGCCCTTCAACTACAAGAAAGTTCTACTTAGTTAGCATGGTTAGACATTCAGGTCTCCACTCATTCAAAAACATGAGGCATGGTTAACCTAGTACCATTTCTCCACCATACAACACTGGACTGTCAAAGATTTAACCAAAGAACGCAACCCCTATTGAAAATCAATTTACCTCTAGACAGTGGAAACACTTTTACAAATTATTTTATCATTAAGATACGTCTATTTTTATCCTCCTGCCTTCCATACAAAGATCATTGTTCACAAGGGATTACTTTGGAATCCTGCTGCGGGCAGACCATTTTCTCTGGAAATCATGGTGGGTCTGGAGGGGTAATGTAGTTTCTTTTATACATTCATATGTTTTGAAATGTATTTTATTATTAGAATATTTTTTGTGTGGGCGCTTTGCTGCTGCATTTATGATCACATTTTTATTTTGGTGTATATTGTTTAGTCTATTGCTTTCTTCTTAATGATGCATTTTCTTGAAGGCTAAGTACTTTACAAATATAAAAATATTGCTTGTTCCACCTTGTCTTTCCTTAGATTCCACTTTAAGAATCTGTATGGAAAGGCAGGTACATATCAACAAAGCAAAGAAAAAGTCTGTTCCTCCAATGTTTCAGAAATCATAAAAGATGATCTTGCCTTCCCTATATGAGCAGTCATAAGGGGTAGGGGAGTTGGTCTTATCCTCCACAACTCTTTAGAATCAATCTTAAGCTGTCTTCTCAATTCCAAAATATTGAAACCTTGGGGCATATTACCAACAACTAGCAATAATTATCGCTATGTTGGTTTAGCGGCGATATTTTTATCGCCGAGCTGCGGTGATTTTTATCGCTTAGGAACCTTGCTATTATCAAGGTTTATCTCCTAAGCGATAAAAATCGGCCGAAATGCATGAATATCGCTAAAAAGTCAGCGATATTCATGCATTACTGAGCTAATGCTCTTAGCCTGTTATCCACCTACCATTGGATAACATGGCTAAGAACTGCTCAGGGGCAGGTTTTAGCTTTTGGAGATATTCGCGCATAGCGCGAATATCTCCAAAAGTTGGTAATAGGAGATAGCGATGTTAGCGACTGTTTCCAGTCGCTAACATCTTGGCATGCCCACTTTGCATGTCATTAGTGATAAATATCACTGACATGCAAAGTGGGGCCCAAGATGATCGCTATCTCCTACTAGCTGTCGCTAACTGGTGTTAGCGACAGCTAGGTAATAGGGAGATAATTTTATCTCCGCTTTCTTGGCTTTTAAAGCCAAAAAAGCGGAGATCAACCCCCTTGATAATATGCCCCCGTGTTCTTTACTACTGAACTCAGCCGAAGTCACAACCTTGGCTTTATTGGACTTTACCATCCTCCCAGTCCCAGGAAGACTATCTCTTCTGGCTTAAAGAGCTTATTATTTAGACAGCCAACTTTATTATTGCAAGCACTTCTGTTGAGCAAGTGGATTCAATTTGTTCTGGTTTGTGGGGTTCCTACAGTGATACAGCACAGAATCAGACTATGTCACAAATAAGTCCAATGTTTCCACACTCTTCCTGGTATCAATACTAGGCACCACTCTTAGCACCGTTTCAAGTTTATTTAGACGACTTTAGTAAGCTTGATAAAACGTATCGAATTTAGATTGTTCTTTTTCTTCTTCTATTTGCATTTTGTTCTATTCCAGGTATATTTATGAATCAATACATTGATAATCTTATTTTGTTTCCATATTTTCTGAACACTTCCCAATGTCTTGCAAGCTGAAAACTCTTTGTCAGGGGCAATCACTATAGCACTTCAAATCTACACGAACAAATCACTGTAATACATTTAACAAGGCGGATAAGGCAAAACTGAGGTATCTGAGCACAACTGACTAAACCATGACTGTACAGAAAGAGCACATGGGCAAGGTACAATGTGATAAATCTGGCATCTCTTTGCAGTAACTGCTAAACAGTATTACTTAGTGCAGTTTTCCCCACAGTGCCAATATGGACCAAAACTCAAATTAAAGTGCTCAACATTGTCCAGACCCAGTGGTTGCTCTGTAAAATTCACGAGGCCACTAATTAAATCACAGCAGTACGCACAAGAGAACCATGTGCAGATACACACTTAAGCTGCCAATACCTCATATTTACTAATTCTGTGTACACATACTGGTCTCTTGTGTTTGTTACCCAGCCAAGTAGTGCAGCTGGATAATCCCCTTGCGGCTACTCCAAATTCTCAGTTCTTCCACAGAACCTGTCATCATAGCGGGAATGCAGGTCATGGGACCTCAGGGTTTCTCACGGCATTCCCCCTGCTAGCATGTCATGTGATTTACATGTGCTAATTCCGCAAACCTTAAATGTTATGCCTGGTCTTGATAACCAGGAACGAAGAGGAATCATTGAACTTATTGAAGAGCTTATTATTCATGCACTTCCGGGAACTCCTTGCCCATAGAGGTCATAATGTTCATCATTAATAAGGCTGATGAATGATATGCTGAACAGCAACAGGTCAGTAACACTCAATGTAGCTGGAAGAACACTTCACCCACATACTTTAATAACAGTTACATGAATAATTTCAACTCTATAAAAACTACCAAGCTTGCTAAATTTTTTGCAAGTATGTTACAAGAATTTCACAGACTTCTGACCAAGACCCTAGAACACATAAAACAAACGTATCAAAACTAAGGGGCTGATTACGATGTCGTTGGGTCTGCCACTGATGATGTCGGTGGGTTTGATACTGACACCAACGGCATGTCAGTGTCGGACCCACCGACATCTGCTTCTGGAGTCCGTCTGCCATATTATGATGCAGTGGGTGGAGGGACCATCAGCAGTGCTTCCTATGGGCTCCTTTGGCCCATCAGTGCTTTGGAAAGACACCATAATCCCCTAATCCCCTTATGACGCCGGCTCTGTGTGTCAGGACTATGATGTCATTTTCCAACAGCCTTTCCAACATGGGAGCTCCTAAAAAAACATAAAACATATGAAAGGCTTCAGCAAAACACATATAACCAACAAGATAAATCTGTTTATCATAAACAGATGTAAAAATATAATCAACTCATAAGAAGAACTAAAATAAGCTTTTACCCACATAAAATCCCGAATGCTAAAAGCAACTCTCAGGAATTATTCAAAATTGTTCAGTCCCTCAATAACCTAGCAGCCACTATTAGTGACTGTAGGCCAACACAAGTTAGTTGGCTCCTCGTTCATTTACTTGGATGACAAAATTGGGAAAATAAGAGAGGACTTTAACCCTGTCTCTTATTACAGAGTTGACAGAGACAATAACAATCCTGACTCCTTAAATTATCAGATAATCCACTAAAAATTTGCATCTATTTCTGAAAACCTTCTATGCCTCTGTCACATCCTTGGTTAGGAAAATTATAAATATAGCTCTTAGTGATAGCAAGATCCTGTCAATTCTTGAAAAATCTGTCATGAAACCTATTCTAAAAAATCCAGCCTTAATCTGGATGACTCAGCTATCTCTTTTTGCTTCCAATTTTGTCAGAGCTCCTAGGCAGAGCAGTTACTGCACAACACTAAACCTATGTAAAAAGGAGGTAGAGATGCGGCCTAAGGGCTAGAGCTGCCAAATTACGTTCTAGGGAACCAGAGTCAAATCCCTGATATACTTGGAAAATTGTTGAATTTGTCTTTGATTTAAATAAACTCTTGACTTTGACCTTGTGGAATCTAACCCGGTGTTCATATAAAGTGCTCTAATGCCAATGGGCCAAGTTTGGTCATATATAACTGGGAAAAAAACACAATTTAATGATATCATGCAGGCTGCTGTTTGATTTAGCTTTGGAACTGAACCATCATCATTCCAGTCATCGATCACATACAATTGATTATGGATAATTGGGAGTACTAGATTAGCAATACTCCTGCAACTGTTCACTACATTTGACACTATGGACCACAAGATTCTTCTTCAGCATCTCAGACAGTTTCATAAAAGGAAGCCCTTTCAATGGCTAGAGACATGTATGCCTAATAGAACACAGTTAATTCAACTCCCCAATCTCCTCACATTCTGGCGTTCCATAGGATCGACCCTTAGCCCCCTATTATTTAATCTCCATCTCCAACCTTTAGCACTCTACCAAGCAATTTCAAGACAACCACCTACTTACACGATGATGACACACAATTCGTCAGCCTAAACTATGTTCCGTTAATGACTGTTCAGGGCTGGTAGCAACCATGAACGCTAATGCTATATTCCCCTGGATGGAACATAAATTCCTTACACATAGCTTGACTTAATCTTAGACCCTTCCTGTTTTAAATAAATTAAATATACACCTCATTGTGGCCCTCTGAACTTTTGTGAATGCCTACTGCATGTAGTATCGGATTGAGATTTATGTGTGACCCTTGATTGTTAATTGAATCTCAAAAAGCAAATCGCCAATATCACTTAATCCTGCTTTCACCAGATTAGCACTCTGAGACCCATTATGCAGATCCTTCCTTTTACTCACACAATTATGGTCTCCAGTGCCCTTTCCAATCAAAGCTAGACTATGCCTAACTAGGACTTTTGTTAACTACAAAAAAATAAAAATGCTCTACTTAGAACCTTTTTAACCTCAAAAAAATATTATTATATTTCTAACTACATCCGCCAATTACACTGGCTACTGGTATAGAAATTTATCCTTTTTACGGCTTCATGTATAATGTTTAAGTCTGGGTGAAATTTAAATTACTCGGAAACCGGACCCAGGATGCTTGATTCCGGTCCAGGGAAGCCCTGGCTTGGCAGTTCGGGCTGGACTGTACATATAAGGAACAGGGTCAAGCCTGATTTGCATATTGCTGGGTTTTAACTGGGGTGGCAACGCGAGCTATAGAACAATGATGGATTCAACCCAGATCTGTGACTGGGGGTGAGTGTCTGCCAGCATAATTTGTGTAATTCTGGGACTTTCGTGTTATGCTGAATCTCAGAAATTATGCCATTAGGCCATCGAGTAATTAGGCACCATTTGTTTTGAATGCGCATCAACAACAGAACATGAGCGGCTGCTATTCTTGGTTCTTTTTTTAAATCCGTCCTTGCACCAAAATTTAATGCAAGGACGCATTTCATACTAAAATATAGTTCAGAATTACAGATTTGAATTTTGTGTAATTATACATCATTTTGCTGAAATTTCACATGATTATGCGAATCACATTATGTGAATTTAGCACACCCCTATCATGTTCAAATATTTCTCGATAGTGCAGGAAATATACTCACTTTGGAAACTTAGATAAGACAACAAAGCTAATTTTGTGGTTAGTTCCACCAAGTGCACCAAATTGAGTGGCAAATATTTCAGTGTTCAGGGTGTCACTTTCTGGAACTAGAGCCCTCCTAAGATCTGCAACATTCCAGAGCTATTAAGATTCATGAAAGTTAAAAAAAAACTATTTTCCGAATAGCCACTTCAGTTACCTCTACTACAACTGAACTTGTGTAATGCTTAATGCCGCGGGTTTCCAATGGAGTGATAGTTGTACTGTATAAAATCCAATAAGAAAGTCAATAATAAAACTGGTATCCTGTGAGAAAAGGGAGGCACTTCTGAGGAATAAGACAGAAGGGAACCCACGCAGGCCTCATAGTTTGTAGAGCTCCTTCCAAGGACTACCTAGTTGCAATAAGGAAGACAGGTTCTGATTCCATGGTTCCAAAAATATGATCGATATAAAGCAATCCAGAGTATAATGCTATTTTTTGTAAACTTTAATGCTGTTTCTCTAGAGCAACTCAAGCTTTTCTCTAGAACAACTAAAGCCAACTTGTTTTGTGATTTATGCATACAATGTCGCTTCATTGGGTATCATAAACGAAAAAGTCTTCTATTTAGCCATAATTAAAAAAAGTATGTCATCAGTATACAATTATCTAGATTATAATAGTATTTGTTGGAAATAAATTGTTATGCGTTTCTGAGGAGCAACTCAAGCCTTTCCCTAGAACAACTCAACCCAATGTATGTTTTGAGACTAATGGATACCACGTCGCTTCATCGCAGCAACTTATTACATTTGTATGGCCATATGGATCAAGAAGAAAATAGCATTACTTTTAACGTGGGGTAGAATATGTATCCCCATGTACGGGTGTAAGAAAATGCCTGTTTGTCCCTTAAATTAGTGATTATAGTAGCACGGCCGCCCTCATGCTTTGGCACGGGATCTGGACCAAAGAGGAAACGAGATTCACAAAGATAATAATAATGGATTGTTTAGCCCTAGACTATTATGAAAAAATTCATTAGCTCCAATAAATGTACAATCTTTTAGTAGAGTGTATGGTGGCAGATGATTTTAGAGTCCCCATGAATATACTGAATTATAGTAGAAGGGACCTAAAACTGAGGCTTATAACATCAAGAGACACATTGAGAGAAAGTGTTTTATGCACAAAACAGAAGATAATATCACATTGTGAAGGGCCAGTATCATTGAGTACCCAACCTTTTTAATGACTACAAGAAATATACAACATAGATTTTATCTAACAAGATTGTGTTTGGGTACCCTCCATCACTTTTCCAAAGAAGGGCAAGTGGCATCGCTCTCTTCCATATTGCCCTTGTGATGGAAAATCGCCACAGTCAACATTGCATTTTATTCTTTTTTGTTCTTTATACAGAGATATTAGGAAATATGTGTTTTGTTTATTGTTTGTTTAGAGCAAACATGTTTTTTTTATAAACAGGCCCTTAACTATATTTGCAGCTTAGAAAATAAAACGATCTGTAATGCTGTAATTGTTTTTATACAAATAGTGATTAAACAAAGTAGAGATATTTCCTATTTGGAGGCCCTAACATATGAGGAAACTGGATCATGAGAAAATAAATAATTAAAGTTTTCATTGTGCAGCTATTGCCACTTCTAGATTCTGTGTAAATACTTAACCTACTTAGCTGAATATGTATTAAATATTTGCTCCATTTTAATTCTCTACTGATTATGCACTTTATGCAATAAAATATTCTGGATTGACTGAGCACATGGTATTCCTGGTGGCTTAATGCAAACAGATTTCTTTTTTAAATCTTGTTCAAGCTTAAATGTATTTCATACAATGGAATTAAATTTTTTAACTCACCTGTTTTTTTCTGTTATATTGCAATGCACTTTATGTACTATAATGCACTAGATTCCTTGTGTAAATTGTATTTTATTGGAATATTAGTGTATATATCTTTTTAGAATGCTTTTATGATTGTATCGTGCAAACTGAATAAAGCTTGTCTGACTTGACTTGACTTGGCCTCTTTGTGCATGACCACCTCTAATTTCTTTGAAATGTTTCTGCTGGTTTTTTACTTCAGTGCACTGGGACTGTGCTAACCAGGCTACAGCGCACTGGGGCTCTGCTAACCTGGTGCCACTGCATGTTATTTAACCCGTAAAACATGTTGAAATTGCCCTTACTCCTAATTAGCCTATTTAACTTACTTACACATCCCGGGTATATGGTACAAAATGTACTCAGAGCCTGTAAGTTAAATGTCACGAGCAGACTGCAGTACATATTTTGCGACCACAACAGTGACAATGCAAACCCTAGCTTTAGGCCTGCTACCAGTAACCTGACTGCAGGTTGAAATACAAATTTGACCGGTCAAAAGAACTGCTTGGACAGACCTAACCCTTCCCTTGAAATGTTAATATGTCGCTCCGAAGTAGGCCATATTACTCAGTAAGTAAGTAAGTAATGTATTTCTTGGACAGTTAGTTAAAACCTTTACAAAATTGGCCATCTCTTTTAAAACTGTAAAACTTCACTTTAATAAAGGTTAGTAGCCGCAATTAAGAACACAGTAAAAAATTGCAAAGAGATCCAGCCTCCCAACCTTGGTGGGTCAAAGTCAAGATTTTTCATCTTTTATAGGCGGTGATTTAGCAGCAGTTCATAAAGTAGAATAGCCCCCCTGGTCAGAGTCTTAGCAGCAAAATGAGGGAGGGCGATTGATTACAAGTTTAAAGTGCGTGTTGTAGCAACAACTTTTACTGCTCAGTGCAAAGTGGCTGAGGTGAGCCCGTTAATGTTTTTCTTCTGTGCTTGAGTGTACAAGAGTGCTTAGTACTTGCTATGAAAGGCGCTCTCAGAGACTTTTGCATAGTGGATTAACAGGCCGGCTAAGACCCGGCTCCGATGCCACTTCTCAAGTAATCTGGTTGTATCTTTTTTAGCCTTGGATCAGCAGCAGTTAATAATTTTACTTGGCAGCAGTTTAGCTGAATGTCTTCCCCTGAAAAACTTGCCAGCACCGCTTACCTGCAGGACCGTATTTGTTTCTTATTGAAGATTGGTCTAAGTAGAGACCGGCGCTCCTGCAATAATTCTCGGCATGTGGTTATGATGTGCACTATTTCCTCCTCTCCGTCCCCTAAGAGACGACAAATTGCCAGCTTTAGAGGGCGCAGCCATGGAGGCAGCTGATGTGCAGATGGCAATAAGCCTAACTGAAATCTCAGGAACTTCTCCTTTGTAGTTTTGGAGAAGTTAGATTGGAGGTATGCCTGGGGGATCGCTTTGCTAAAAGGCTGTACAGTGAACCAGCCGTGTGCTCGTTCTGTCAAGACGGCTTTGTCTTGTATGATGGATTTATTTTTGACAGTCTTATTTACTATTTTTTTAAGCTTGCCATGGACCCTGATGATTCCCAGAGTTGCCGTAACCCCAGCTGCTCCTGTACAGTATCCAAGTAATGTCTAGCTGGGCAGGTCTCTGAGGCTTCTAGTTCCCACCACAAATAGGAATTTAACGTTTCTGGTTGCCCTTTTTTGATTTTGTTCCAGGTTTTAAAGAAAGCTCCTTTGCTGGCCAGCTCTTGTCTTTGCATCCCATTTTCAAGTCTCATTTGTGCCGGAGATGTGTATCCTGTCAACCCATATATTATTCTCAAAGCTCTTGCAATGGTGCCGTTCAGTGTTTCCGCATCTCTCTCTCTCATGGCTTCGCTTCCATAGGTGATTGATAGAATTATTTTAGCCTGTATCACCCGGGTCAGAGGGAGGAAGCTTGGTCCAGCTGTCTTATTTTTCAGGTTTCTTAGTGACACTGCTGTCATTAGCCCCCTCCTTTTTTATTTCCTCACATTGTGCTTTATAGTTACCTTTGTTATCAATCATAACCCCCAGGTATTTGTAATCTTGTACAACTTTCAGCTTGACTTTTGCCAGGAACTAGTTATGTTTTATTTTTTTCTTCCGGATGTTTACACACATTACTTTTGTTTTTTCTTGATTAAGACTTAGTCTGTTGGTCTCAGAGTATTGGGATGTAATGTCAAGCAAGTGTTGTAGACCAATAGGTGTCCGGCTGATAAGCACCTGGTCATCTGCATAAAGGAGATTGGATAACTGATGGCCTCCTAACCTGGGGGCATGTGAATTGCTTTCATTGAGTTGGACTGAAAGCTCAGTGATAAAAAGATTAAAAAGTATTGGGGCAAGCATGCAGCCTTGCTTTAATCCTGAGGATGTGTTTATCTTTTTCGTTAAGTTGTCTCCAACCCCCAGCTTTACTTGCACCCAGGTGTTACTATGCAAAATATGTTGTTGTTTTAGAAGCAGTGGTGGAATTCTTAGCCTTTTTAATTTTTGCCACAAAATATTTCTATTTATATGGTCAAACGGCGAGCTATAATCGATGAAGCACATGTACAGGGGCTGTTTTATTACTAATGCAGCATCTATCATTAGTGAAAGGGCCAAAATGTTGGTGGCAATGCCCATGTTCCTACAAAAACCGGTTTGGTTGTAGGGTATTGCTATTATTTCTGTTGTTAATTCTTGGAGGAGTACGCCAGCATAATATTTGGCTATATTATCCAGAAGAGCTACCAGCCGATAGCTCTTTGGATCACTCCTCTTGCCTTTTTTGTGAATGGGAGAAATAATCGAGCCCCTCCATGTTGATGGTATAGTTGATGTTTGCAAAATTGAGTCAAGGATCGGTTTTGGGACTGAGGCCCGGAATTCAGGATCTTGTTTATTTAGTATGGCCGGAATCCCGTTTGGACCAGGAGCTCCCTCACATCTGCCTTTCAGGATCCTTTTGCAAATTTGTGTGTTTGTGATTATGAGATCCTGTTCCAGTATTGCACTGAAGTTTGTCTGGGGCGTCGAGTTTCCATGGTCGGTGCGAGGTAAGTTAAGAAAATTTAGGGAATCTCTTCTTTATTAAAATGTGATTCGAGGTAGCTTGTCCATGCCTCTTCTGTGACATGAGAATTAATGCCCTGGCCCTGCAATTTAGACAGAGCATTAATCTTCTGCCAGAATTGTGCGCTATGGTTGTTTTTGATGTCCTGCAGGAGTCTGGCCCAGAGAGGCTCTTCAGCTTCTTTTTTAATTCGCCAAGTTAGTTTTTTGCGGGTGGCTTTTAGCTGCCTAAGTTCTTGCAATGCTGTTGGGTCTTTCTTCATCCTCCGTAGTGTGTGATTTATTGATGTTTTAGCTTTTGTAATTCAGCATTCTTCCAGGAATTGTGGTCTAACCGTTGACTTTGTGGGAGAGCTGATCTCCTGTTTCAAGAGCGTCCCTTTGTAGCTGTTCCGTAGGATATTTATGAACGCCTCCCAGCTTCCTATTCTATCAAGTTTGGCTACTTCAGTTTCTTCATGAAAGTGTTTCGCAAGGGAAAAGAGGCCTTCGGGGTCGTTGGTTCTGCATTTCACTCTTTTCTCCTTATTGGTAAATTCGAAGCAGAGTGTATTTGCTGGGAGCAATTTGCATGTTGATGGCTCGTCTACTGTGATTTCCTGGGGCATGGTGATCTCTGAAATCTAAACTTCCAATGCGATAGCCTTTTACTTTTAAAAACATGCAACAAGAGCAGAATTTATAGTCTATTGTGGTCCTTGCTACTGCGTTGTAAAATGTTGCTGTCTGTGGGTGATCTCCTGGAAACCTACCGTTAAGTCCTCGAAAGCCCAGTATGCTCTGAAAATGGCAGAAGGTTTTGGGAAGTTTTTGTGGAGCTCCCACCTGTATTGTTATCTAGAGGTATTTCCTTCAATGCAAATGGATCCCCTTCTGAGTGGTTGTCCTTTGCTCTATTGTTGAGCATATTTAGGTTAAAATCCCCTGTGATGATCCAACTGTTTGCTTTCTCCTCCATAATTATTTTCACTAGTTCTTCCTTCAGGTGTTGACTGCCTCTGATTTTGTCGCATGGGTGCAGAGAAAGATTTACGAGTATTATATACTATTTTTTTGTCGCTCCCTGTAAGATAATTTGGACTGCTTGCATTGCGTTAGGTGGAGCTAGATTGTATGACAACGGTTCTGCTGCATGGATGCTCTTTATGGAGCTGTATGTCTCTAGGTCTCACTTATTGTGGCCGAATTTGGCACTTCTTATTGCTGGTAAGTAGAGCAAATTAAAGCTATGCAGTGCAGTTGGTATTTCACACCATGTTTCTTGGAGTGTGATAATATCAAATTTATGCAAATAAGATTGCAGTTCCGGATCCTAGGTCTTTTCTCCCAGACCGTTCATTTTCCAGGAGCAGACTTTCAGGTAGTTTTTAGGTTTGGGTGCGTTAAACTTGGAATGTTACTTGGAATGTCACAGGCTTTCTGGTTTGGTGTTTATTGTCCTGGATAACCAGCTCCATTCTTGTGAGGCTTTAATTCTAGTTGAGTGTGCCCTTGGTTCGTTATATTCTCTGTTTTCTCTATGCTCAAGGCTATTGGTGCGTGCCCCTCGCAATACTGTGAATAATCGTGTGCTCGGTTGTCCAGAACTAAGGTGCTCTTCTTCCCTCTTTAACTCGGCTAATAAAGGGTATGGATACCTTGGTTTTACAAATGGCATTAGTTTAATGCCCCAGGCATTAAGTCTGATTTGTTCCATTAAGACTCTCCCAGCCAGGTCTGGTGTAGCCCAGAACGTTTTTGTTTCTTCTACAAACTTGACTGACTCCAGGTCGATGGTTTTTATGTTCTTTAAACTGTTAGTAGGCCTTAGAAGTCACAGAATGTTGCCCCTGTTTAGTGTGTCGACCAGTCCCTTTGATATATACTCTGGGTGAAACATGAATATTGTTGTTAAGCCTGGAAGAACTTTTTGTTGGTCCGGGATGCTCTGTGTTGCTGTTGAGACCTCTGTTGACAATGGTGGCCCGCATGATCATTTTACCGGAGCAAGGAGCCGGTTATTGCTTGCTAGGACTGTCTCTGTACTTGGGGCTGATGCTGTAATTATCTCCCCGGTTGAGCGTAAAATGCCCTGTAAGGCTGTTTGTTTGCCTGCTGGTTCGATGGGTTCTCTTGTTGATGATATTACTGCGCCTTGTGTGGCCTTATTGAGTGCCCAGTCGGTCAATGAGCGTGAGTTTATTGTTGTTGATGGATCCCTATTGAGCACTGTCTTCTGTGCTCCAGTTTGTGCTCAGGCCCTCTTTAATGAGTTTATTGGGGGATATGCACTCTTCCTTTTCTATTGCCTTTTCCTGGGTTGGCCTCTTTCTTTTTTCCCTGCCTGAGTCCGTCGCTTCTTCCTCCCTACTTGAGGAATCTCGTTGATCCTCTGTTGGCACTTTCCAGGGGCTGAGGGTTGGTCGCCTGCTATGTAATAAATCCTGCGTTGATTTTTGATTTCGCCCCTTCTTCCTTTGATTTTTCTGCTGTTTGGAGGATAATTGTACACCTTCGGTCGGAACATGTTTTTCAGGGGATTTGAAGGTGTGCAAGGTGTTACTCAATGGGGATGCTGTGGCTCTTTGGCTCAGTGAGCTGTTATTTGTCCCTGATGTTGGTAGGTCCACGGCCTCCCAGAGTGTCTTCCATTTGATGTCTGAGCTGCAGTTTTCTGGACCTGTGACTGGGTTCTTGGATTTTTACTTGGGTTTTTTATCGACTGCTCACCGTTGCTCATATGAGCCTGTCCATTGGCTGGTTTGTTTATCACTGCCTTTCTTATGTCGGCGAGAAGGTTATCCATTTCTGATGGAAGTGTTGCCAGCTTGTCCACAATTGTTATGCAGGTGCAGCTGCAGCTGCTAGCCTGAATTAATTATGTCTCTGACTGAGCCCTCTTGATCAGATTGTTAAGGTCTGCCAGCTTATCGTCTATGTTGGCGACGAAAATGGAGAGTGAATTGAGGACTGACAATTGAATGTCCATCTTGTCTGATTGGTATTGCAATGCGTCCACAGACATTTGCATTGTGTGGAACGATGTGGACCAGATGTCGTCTTTGTCTTGAGATTTGTCCTTTTCGATTTTAGGTTTGTGGGAGCTGTTATTTTTTTCCTTTTGGCTCACCTCCGGGTAGATGGAATATGAGGCGACCAGTTCCTCCCATTCTTCTAGTGTGAGGTATGATGATAACGGTACGGCGTCTTGAGACATTTGTACTCGTGTTGAAGCCCATTGTGTATTGCTGTTGGAGTAAGCTATGGCAGTCTCGAAACCAAGTTGTACTTGAAGTTGTCCCGAGGTTGGTTGAACAAACCAATCTTGCCCAGAAGAATGGAGTGTAGATAATGCTTTTCTGGCTTCATTATTTATTGTCATATTATGGGAGACTTTGCTACCCACTTTGCCACATTGGCCATGATCACCTCCTTGGGCTCAGGTAACTCAGGAGTGCCTGAGGAGATGCGATTTTCTTTGGGTTCCTCTTCCACTTTGACCTCTAGTAGAGTTTTGGGTCGCTGTAGGAATCCGGGGAGACCTATACCTCCATTTGGAAAGGTGTTGGTCTTGGTATTGGGAAAGTACTTGTGTACTTCCAAATCTTCAGAAACTTCCCCCTCTTCTCCTAAATGATGTGGTGGAGCGTTGTCCAATGGGCCTTCCCTAGCACACGTTGGAGGGATATGGTTGTTGGTGCTGTTCCTAATTTCTTTCTTCTTTCCTTCTTTTCCTTCCTTTCCTTCCTCTCTGGGTGTCGCTACGTGGCTCATGGCCAGTCTAAGAGTGCCATGCCTGCTCCCAGTTGACATGATGATGTTGTTTTTGGGCATATATATCTCTGATTGGCACAGGGCATCGTGTCTTAGGTGTCTTAGGTGTTCGATTACCTCAATTCCTTGGGACTTTGCCTCTTTGCGGGGAACAGCCATGACAACGCGGGGATTACCCCGCACTGCCATTACAACGCAGGGATTACAACGAAAGTCGTTACAACGACTTTCGCTGGAGGACGCTATTGGATAGGGAATAGTTTAATTTTCTATCCAACACCTTCCCTACTGTCAACGTGGGCTGGAGTTGGAATAGAAAATTAAACTATTCCACTATCCAGCTCCCTCCAGCGAAAGTCGACTTTCGTTGTAATCCCCGCGTTGTAATGGCATGCGTGGTAAAAGCCCACGTTATAATGCCATACAACCTCTTCTCTTACATCTGATACATCTGTTGGATTTGTGTCTCCGCTTCCGGGGCTTTTGCCAGTGACTGATGAATCTCTGCAATCCCTGCAATCTAGCCGCTGCTGTTATACCATCTGGTGTTCCGTCTGTACCTTGATTGGTTGAAGTGGTTCGGGAAGATTGGTTACTTTATTATTGTTTAGGCACAACACTGGCCCGGTGTCCCTTATAAATGAAAATGTTGTGAATATTTTTGGTTGGTGGCTTGAGCAATATAGGATCACTGCTTTTGCCACTATCCATGTCATTTGGTGAGGGCTGTGGGCCGGTGTTAAGTGCAGAAATCAATAAGGCAGGGTGCAAAATTATTAAAAGCAGGTCATGCAAGCATTTATTGTAAAACATGCTCTTACAGTAGGTAAGCTCCAAAAGCTATTATCACTGCAGCAGGGAGAGCTGTTCTTCAGGGAAGCAGTGGTATATTCAATTATAATTAAATAATGGATCTCTGCCTAGGCCCAGCTGCAACGTTCATTCTTATACTTTTTGAAATATTGATTACAGTTCTATTCATTGGTAAAATAGGGTTTATCATCAATATTTTACAAAAGGTACTTTTAAAAAGTTACCTTTAACCTGCCTGAAACCTGTGGAAGCAAGTTGCATGAACTTTTAAATGTGAACTGATGAGGTGTGAACTGGTTTCCAGAACTGAGAGAAAAGTCTTGACTGTGGGAGAAGTTCACCTTCCCTAAATAGGATGGCTGGGGGCTGTGCCTACCCCCTTGAATATATTTAAAGGATGAAATCCCTGTCACTAGCAGATGTAGCACATACCTGGGTTTGTCTCCCTTTTTCCATTCTAGTCAGACTGGCTTCAAACTCAATTAAAGGGGAAGCTGCCCCAGAACTTTAGAGTTTAGAGTTACATGATGGAAGGCTTGCCCATTTCCATAGTTGTACCTCTGGGTGGACATAAGATGCTCCGCACAGGGGAAAGATGTTTCTGCCATGTTGGTTTTTGAGTAGAGTAGTGCAGTGTGGCATTGCTTGCTGCCAGGCAAACAGTATGCCCTGCAAATGTAGGCAGGGTTACCCTTGGAAACCTTTCCCTACTGGTTATGGATGGACCAGGATTCACCCCCACCAATAAGCTAGTTCCAGACACACAAGTGGCCCCCTGGGCACCTTGTACAGGACACTACTGGGCCCCTGGAAGACAGAAAAAGAACTGCAACTGCTTGTGAGACCTGTGAGAAGAACCCTAAGGTCTGGACCTGCTTCCATGAGTACCTAAGTTCAAAATAAATTCCCTCAAGGTTCAATTGGCCGACCTCTTGTTAAGCTACAAAGACACAAAGCCTGCAAGAAACTCACTTTCCAGAAAAAGCCCAGATGACCAGTTTCAACAGGACATGCCTTAGAATCTGCCGGCGGCTTGTGTTAGAGGGTACCATGACCTCTAAGTGCTGTTCCTGAAGTCCCGGAACACTTGCCTGGCATTAAAGTGTACTCCTTCAGTCTAAACCTACACATGGGACTCAGAATTGTTTTTCTAACTTTTTGCCTGGAGAACTGTTGTGGGGCCGGGACCAACCTGACAGCCAAACCGCAGAGGGTGCATCGCCGATGGGTCTGACATGACTACAGCCCCTGCTACGTTCTTTTCCGCAGAAGAAAATCCACTTCAGCAAGCTCAAGGATGACCAGTATCTGGTGATGTCAAATTCTCCTCGTCCACAGGCTGCAGACTTATCCCACTGGAGGAATACAACTTACAGAAAATCATACAAACCTGATAGCGGAAAGCTTCACTAGGCATTAAGCCAAGCAGCATCAAATCGATGATGAATACTTCCTGGGCATGAATTCCAGACATTTAATGCTCAGAGCTTGCCCCATCTTCATCAACATCTTCACCAAAACCCTGTCTTGGAATCAAGCTTGCAGCCTTCCTCTGCTGAAGTCTCTACCCAATCATAAGATTTTGAAGCCCAAAGGTAAATCTTTGACAGGGATCAATCTGGTCGTCATATCCGACCCGTACTCCATCATGGTTATCCGTAAACCATACCCTTGTCCCAGTCCAGCACACCCGGTTGCCCGCAGTTGGGGCTTTGCGATTTTTGGTGCTATTAGTATTTGAAACTTTACAAATTCATGTCTCTGGTTGCCCTTATTGTTTTTATGTCGTGTAGCATAATTATGTTTATTAGCCCCTTAACTGCTGGGCCTTCAACCCGAGTACCAAGCCCTTTTTTGACTACTAAAGGTAGTTTGTGCTTAGGGCTCCATTACCTTTTTTCCACATAAGGTATACACACCAAACTTGTGTCCTTTTTTCCCAATATCCCGGGGATTTTAAAGGTACCTAGGTTTGTGGATTACCCTGGAGGGGACAGAGAAAATAGGCAACATATAGCCATATGTAGAGGTTGTTTTAACGCATAAGGGAGAAAGTGATCCAGATAAATGTTTCTGCTTTGTTTACTTAAAAATGGCATCCATGAATGGTTTACTATACTAAAATCACAATCTACCCAGCTTTCAGGAACATACATGGCTGATTCAGAAAACTTAATTTTGTGCCAACGTTTTGAATTGTTTTTAAGAGGTAGGCTTTTTTTGTGCTCTCAACATACTTCCAGTTTGTGCTGGAAACCAGTGAGAAACCCATGGGTGATCCAGGAAAGCTATGGATTTCTGAAAAGTAGATAATATTCTGAATACAGCAAGGAGTCATATGTGTAGATCCCTCAAGATTTTCACCAGGACAATAACTGGAAATGAGTAGAAAAAAGTGGGCATTTGTGACAACCGTTTCATCTATACCTTTTAGTCATGATGGTCAATTTACAAAAGCACTATACTGTTATGTCTGCTAGACTCTTTTGGTTGTGGGGATATATAGGGTTTGTGGGATCTCCAAGAAGCCAAGGTACCCAGAGCCAACAACTGAGCTGCACACTACAATGTTTTTTCATTGAATACTGAGTAAAGTGAGTAAAGACCAATTTGTATAGTGAAATAGGCAGAGGGAAAAATGGGTATCTAGGAAACCTATGTATTTCTGAAATGGGCACAAGATATGGAGTTTAGGAACAGTGGCTATTTGCACATCTCTGAATGTGTGAGTACCTATACTAGTGTATGACTTAGAGGGTATCTTTCAATATGTCATCTTTTTTATACATTGGCTTACATTTCAAAGGCACAAATGCAGTTAAATCCAATTGGTAATAACAAATGATCTACTATTCTATGCTTCCAAAAGTCTACCAATATAGATGGTACGTCACTTGTATGGGTAGGCCTAGTACCCACAACAGAACACACCTAGGGATATCCTGGGTGGGCTGACTTGCGTGGCTCTTTTTGTTTTTACCCAGAATCCCTTGCAAACCTCAAACTTTGTCTAAAAAAACACATTTTCCTCACATTTCTGTAATGGAAAGTTCTGGAGTCTACTTGGAGTCACAAACTTCCATTCAAACGGCATTCCTCCAAGTCTGATGATTACAATGGTACCTCACTTGTATGGGTAGGCCTAGAGCCCTTGAAAAGGAAGTGCCCAAGACATATTGTAGAGACATCCAAAATGATCTATCACAAAACAACCTGGTTTTGCAAGGGGGAGCACCTGCATTTTTGGTCCTGGGCTCGGCGGCCATCTAGGTAAATCTACCAAACCCAGAAATGTCTGAAAACTAGACACCCGGGGAGAACCAGGGAGGTGTGGCTTGCATGCATCCCCCATTGGTTTCTTACCCAGAATCCCTAGTAAATCTCAAATTGAGCTAAAAAGTCACATTTATGACTGGGAAAGTTGTGGGATCACCAGACTGGCACATATTTTCTACCATCCATTGTTTACCCAGGTCTCCTGTGAAAAATGCTACCTTACTTTTGTGGGTAGGTCAAGTGTCAGTGATAGGGAAGGGCCCAAAACATATTGTGTAGAGAAATACCCAAAACAGGGAAGGGCCCAAAATGTATAGTGGTCACATCAAATTAATGTATCACAAAATGACCTGTTTTTTCAAGAGGGGACCTGTCAATTTGGTCCTCGGCTCTGGGGCCATCTAGGGAAAACTACCAAACCCAGACATTTCTTAAAACTATACCACAACAGTAAGGTATCATTTTTATCGGGAGACTTAGGGGAACGCTGGGTGGTAGGAAATTTGTGCCGGCCCGATAAGCCCACAACTTTCCCACTCAGAATTTTGAGACATATTTAACTTTGGAGCTAAATTTGTGGTTTGCAGGGGATTCTGGGTAAAACAACATAGGAAGACCTCCCTAGACTCCCCCCGGTGTCTTGTTTTGTTTGATAGATTTCCCTAGATGGCCACTGAGCTCAGGACTAAAAATGCAGGTACCCCCTTGCAAAAGCAGGTTGTTGTGTGGGAGATAATTTTGATGTCTTCACATTTTGTTTTGGGCTTTTCCCTGTCTTGGGGCATCCTTTTTATCAGCAGACGTGAAGGAATGATGCATCACAGGAAATTTGTGGCTGCCTGCAGATTCCAGGACTTTTCCTCACTGACATGCAAAGAAAATGTGTTTTAGGCAACGTTTGAGCTTTGCAGGGGAATCTGGTAACACAAAATCCTTGGTGAGAGCTATGCACCCCTGTATTCCCCTGGATGTCTAATTTTAAAATTTTTACAGGTTTGCCTAAGTGACAGATGAGCTATGGCACAAGATCCAAAACTACCCATAATGGAAAAAAGGAGTTCTTACTAAGGTCCATCTTACTGCCACAGATATAAATCTGGTACTACTTTAGGTTTTATCACCTCCAGAAATGCTGGCTTTGGACCCCAAATACTTATCAAAGTAACTAAATATTAAAAACCAAGCCTTCTGAAGGTAAGCCATAAAGCCACTTCAAGGCACCACCCCCTATATGGTCCATTCACATACCACACAGAAGACTTTCTCACATTGCCGGACAAGGGTCCAATCTAACAGATCAGTACACTCACATCAACATAGAGCTGCAATCCAAGAGCCTATCCAGTCATACACCACAGAATGTAATCAGTTTGACTACATTTTATCTCCTGTCAAGTAACCGCCTTCTTTCTGGACATTACCGAAAGCATACCTAGTGAACCTTTACTAATGGTTCTCATTACAGCCACATGAGACACATGCAGATTCAGTGCAGTCACTGTGCTAAATCCAACTCCTTCCAATTTGTAGATACAAGTTGGGGGTGTCAGAGTATGCCTTACTTTGAGAGCTCATTCCTCGAACTGAGTGAGCATATCTACATTTGGAACATGCTGGGAAATTCTGCTTAAGCTCTCTTAATTAAGCAGCCAAACAAATGTCCTGAAGGACTCATTCACTCACACTTCTTTTGCTTTGAAAGTGTGAAAGTTCAATTACTACCTTGTATCATAAGCAATACTAAAGATGTGAAAACAAACATCATATGAGATATTGTGTCCCGTATGCTTTTTTCAATAACTTTTTTCAATAACATCTATGATAGGAGTTAATAGTTGAGTTTGCACACTTTCAAAGCAAGTAGAAGTGTTGGTGATAAAGTCCCATGGCATATTTCTTTGACTTATTATACTTACTCTGGTTCTCGTGGACAATCAGAGTGGTCCTTGTGGTGTATACATGAGTTGCCTAAAAAGCACTTCAAAATCTAGTCAGGCCTTTTTAAAATTTTGACACACAGGGTACTCCGTGACAATGTGGCTTGTGTTCCTTCCACCATTATGTACAGTCTGGGGACTATAATGCACTTGCCAATCAGCAAAAAGAACACCAACCATCACATTCTGACAGTGTATAAAGGTGTAGAGCAGGCCATAAGCAATTCCTTGATTTCCTCAAGTAGAGACACAAAAATATATAGCTGCTTGCCTAGTGAAGTAGTGGCATATGAAAGGTAGGTATCCATACCCAGCCATTAAAAGGTGTACATATTGGCAGCTCCACTTCTGTCAATAGTTCACTTTTGTATGGAACAATGTAAAACAATCAGAAAAACACAGGGCTGAGTGGGATGGGCATTGGGAACAGGTAATACAACTCTTCTGCCTCTTTCCATGCTTAGAGCAGATTTTACAACAACAAAATGGTTGAGTCCTTTTGGTGTTGCAGGAATGCAATTAGCATAGTGTTATGTTATGTTATGTTATATTCGTATTTGTATAGCGCACGGCTACTCAAAAAGAGTGTCTCGGCGCTTTTGAATAAGGAGACCTACAGTGTCACTCCATCAACCTTGCCACTTCCTCCGGAGCATATGAAATGAAGGCTGCTACTTCTGCAGCAGTGAGACTTTCAATGACGAACAACAGAGAGTCAAGGAAAGACATGAGTCTTCCTTGGGTTATCTGACGATAAACAGCATACGCATTGTATGTTGCAATCTCGATCAGGTGGGTGAACAGTTTCTTTTAGTGAGTGTGAGCTTTACAACTTGCATTGCATGATTGAAGAACCTGGTCGTTCTTATCCACGTTGCCCATGTACTTCTTGTAATCAAGTATATAGGTGGGCTTGTGAACTTCGGCAATCTGACCCCAAACCAGGATATGACTCATCATGAATTGTAGTGAGAATTTACACATCATGCCTATCTGAGAACTTGGCTACTCAAATTTCATTGAAATACAATGCAGTGTTCTGGGAATTCTGGAGCTTCTTACAAACAAGCTCCTGTGGGAATCCTTTGTGGTAGCAACAAACTGTACCACAGGCCACAGTGCCAACCTTTGTACCGCTCATTGAACAGCTACAGTCCTGTATAGAAATTATCCACATAAAACATTTCTGAAAGTGAGGCCAAACAAGCTCCCATACAATCTTGACTCCTAGCGTGAGAGTCCAGCCTGCAGGGTTTAGAGTGGAGCCTTTCCCTGTAAACTCTCGCAAGCTGTACATATAGCCAGTAGAGCTCTCAGAGAGCATGTACCACTGCTTGATGCCATAGCAAGCTCTATTGCTTGCAATGTGCTTCGTGAACAGCAACCGCCCTTTGTACAGGATCAAGAACTCATCAATGGCTATATTCTTTCGAGGAGTATAAATATCTGGAAAACTGGGAGACAAATATTCCACAACAGGCTGAATTTTGAAAAACCTGTCATGGTCTGGATTGTCCCGGGGCAATGCAGCAGAATTGTCATTGAAATACACCATGCGCTGCAATAGCAAAAAACGATGGCTGTTCATGTGTGAAGATGGGGGTTTTCCAAACCATGCGAGTAGACAAGTAAGACAGCAAGGATGGGTTATGCGCAAATCCCATTTTGAGTATAAGTCCCAAAAATGTCTTTAACTCTTCTAATGAAGTGGGAGTCCACTTTTGTGTTCTAGATTGAGGCATGAGAGTGCCTTCATGCTCCCTCAGAAATTGTTAGGCATGCCAATTTGTTTGTTGCACAACGTGCTCAGGTAAGTCAACATCCAAAATGAGATGGATGTAGTCAATTGGCAAAAAATTGGTTGTCTCTGCATTACATACAGTGTAGCCAGTGAAAGGCGGAATTTGGGGCTGAACTAACTTGGGGGCTGCCAAAGAGCACGCCATCTGTGCTTGCCACCACATGTGTCTCCTCTTTGGGTCAGCCTAATCTGCTACTGTTATCCCGCTGTACAGACAGTGCTCATGAAGGGACACCATACCTGTCATCATCGTGTCCCTTGGATTCACTGGAAGACAAGTCGTCGGAAGGAACAGCGCCAACTGAAAAATCTGTTTCTGCTCCATTGTACTCTCCCTCAGATGCTGTCTCTGTATCTGCTGTCTCTGTATCTGCTCGATCCTCCCTCAGAGCTGTCCTCCATAACCTGAGTTAGGGCTTGAGCAGCAGTCATCTACAGATATGTAATTTCTCCTACTGCTTAAAACTGTCCTTCTAAAACATCATCATATGTAGAAGGCAGACAGGTTGTTCTGAAACAGTTGCTGGGTGTGTGCATAAGTGATGTGTGCAACAGTAAATAACTACAAAATCATCTTACCTTATATTCTTTCCGAAATCAGCAGGTTTTCCAAAGACCATCAAAAGACACAGTATTACTTCACCTTACCACATACCCATCACCCCATCCTTTAGCGCTGGTGGTGCCCAATGTGACAATCATTTTCGATGACCCACCCCCCTCATGGCCTCCTCCTTGGATTCCCTCACTACCACACAGCAAAAATGCCTCTGCTATCTCCATAGTCCCTCTCTCACATACATTTCCTTTCTTTTAAAGTGATGGTAATGGCTGGCTTTACTAACGACTTAGCTATCCACATAAAATAAAGATCGGCTCCCGTGCTTCATTTTCAAAAAGCCCCCGGGTGGGATAAGTCCCCAGGCAATCAGTTATTGACATCAGTGATGTCAGCAGTGATGTCATCAGTGATGTCACGGACCATGTCATAAATGATGTTATTTGTGATGTCATCAGCAGTGCATTGTGGGGGCGTGAGTTATAGTTCGCTGAACTAACTATAACGGCGGAATTTCTATGGTTTTGTATGAGTGAAATGTCCAACTAACTATAACACGTCCCTGAAACCTATGGTTTTTCCATTGAATTTCAAAGGTATATATATATATATATATATATATATATATATATATATATATATATATATATATATATATATATATATATATATATATATATATATATATATATATATATATATATATATATATATATATATATATATATATATATATATATATATATATATATATATATAATCTCCTACTGGCTGTTGCCAGTAGGTAGTTATAGTTACAACCTAGTTTCCATAGGAAAAGCATCTTATATATATTTATAACCTACTGGTGGTCGCCAGTAGCTAGTTATAGTTACAACCTAGTTTCCACAGGAAAAGCATCTTTTGATTTGCTAATAATGTTGGGGTCGTTTGAAGAATCTTTGCGAAATTCCCCAAAAAGAGTCAATCCAGGTCATCTCGTATCCTGAAAGTTTGGGGGTGATTCGTCAAGCGGGGGTTGAAAAAAACGGTGCACGATAGGACAGGGAGTCCTTGCGAATATTAGTATGCCTTTAAGTAAGGTCAAGTGTCCATTCGTGCATCAGTTTAAAAGCGCACTAAGCATACGCCCACTGGGGGCAGAAACACCAATTAAAAAGAACAGGAAACAGGACACGGGGAGTTTCAATTGTCCTTTTTAGCCCAGGAAGAAGGGGTGGAATACCCTGAAACGTGTTGGCAGTCACAATATGAAAATGAATCAGGAAGGTGAGCTGCATCAAAAAGCTGCAAGGCAGAGCGCCGTCGTGTGCCATCCCGATGCTTCAGGGCACTTGGTTTGAACAATTATACACGGCAGCCTGGCCGTGGGGTTAGAGCACCATCACCAGCGTGAGAGGGAAGGAAAGATCAGCTGGGTAAGGCTTCAGTTCTGCACCATTTCAGGACGTCCAGCACGACGCTCCATATGCAAATTAAGCATGCCGATCTGTTTCATTGCCTACTATAGGAAAAAAAAAATTAGACTTTTAAAATAAAAATGGACACTTGACCTTACTTAAAGGCATACTAATATTCGCAAGGACTCCCTGTCCCATCGTGCATCAGTTTAAAAGCGCACTAAGCATACGCCCACTATGGGCAGAAACATCAATTAAAAGAACAGGAAACAGGACACGGGGAGTTTCAATTGTCCCTTTTAGCCCAGGAAGAAGGGGTGGAATACCCCGATATGCGTTGGCAGTCACAATATGAAAATGAATCAGGAAGGTGAGCTGCATCAAAAAGCGCCGTTGTGTGCCATCCCGATGCTTCAGGGCACTTGGTTTGAAAAACAAAAATGTGTATATATATATATATATATATATATATAATTTCATCTCACAGATATTGATATGACCAATACAGAGACTCTCATATCCACTCTTACACCCATGTAGACACATAACCATAGAGATGCAGCGAATGAATTAATGAAAAAAGACTTTTCGATCGCAGCAGTTGCCCGAATGCATCAAGGCACCAGTAGCAGTTAGTCTTAGAAGGTAAAGAAGAAGATTCCACTGCCTGACCGTAAAGAGTAAAAAGCCACGGTTTCAGGGCCTTGTGAAATGGAGCAGACAATTGGAGACTAAAAATGGAATGAGGGGGTGAATCTCCCAGCTTGGACACAGCCAATGAGAAGATTCTACCTCCCCATCTGGATTTTCGATGCTTAGAAACAATTAGGAGGTTTCAGACTGAGAGTTGCAACAGTCTGGGAGGAGTTTAACACTGGAACAAGTTCCATATCAGTTTTATAAAAGGCCTTACAAACAATACAAAGAGCCTTAAAGATAATACACTTATTCACAGGTAGCCAGTGAAGTTTCTGAATCCCCCCAGAAACTGATTGAGATTTAAGGACATCAAGAACTAATCTGGCGGCAGCATTTTGAACCAGCTGCAGTTTGGCAAGTAAAGTCTTATTAATATCAAGGTACAGAGCATTACAGTAAATCCAGCTTGGATATTATATGTGGCAGGGCCACTTGCTTCCATGCTGGACAGGGATAAAAGGAAACACTTTCCTAAGGGATCTAATTATCCAAAGACAGGTCGAAACAGTCCTGTTGACCTGGACATTTAAAGATAGATTTTATCATCATGTACTCCGAGATTCCTAACAGAGGCAGTAGGAATAGGTTGGGCCCCAGCCTATCTGGACAGCACAGATTGGACCAGCCGGATGCCGGATGGTTGATTATAAAAAATCAAGACTTGCGTCTTATCTCCATTAAGTCTTAAGCAGTTTTTTCCATCCATGTGGCCAAACCCTGCATGAAATTCTTTTAATTGTTCGCAGTCACATATATGTCCCTAGAGATAGACACAATAATTTGTGTGTCCTCAGCATAGGACAATGCTCATAGTCCAAAAGATCTTATGAGCTTCACCAGTGAAAAAACGATACAAGTCAAAAAATGTAGGGCTCAGGGAGGAACCCTCAGCCACCCAACATGGTGACGTTGTGGACTCGGAGCAGAACTGATCCACAATAACCTTCTGAGACTTGTCACTCAAAAAAGATGCGAAAAATTTGAGTGCCAAGTGTGTGACCCCCAGATCCTGGGGCCGCTCAACAAGCCGGGTCAGGGAGATGGTAGTGAAGTCTGCAGAAAGGTCCAAAAGGAACAACACTGTAGCCTCTCCAGCATCAACCATGGAAAGGATGTCATTGACTGCGGGTACTAGTGCAGGCTCAGTCCCATGGTTGCTCCCGAAACCAAACTGTGTAACATCCAGCAGTAGAAGTTGTTCTAAATAATTAATTTCCTGGACGTTAAGCTGTTTCTCCAGGATTTTGGTGGGCACCGACAACAAGGAGATGGGCCGCTAGTTTATTAGTTCTGCAGGATCCAAATTAGGCTTTTTGAGCATAGGCTTCACCGCTGCCCTTTTCCAAGATCACGGAAATCACCCAGTTGTAATGGCTTTATTCAAAGCTTTAGTGAGGTGTGGAACTATAATCTTAGCTCCTAATTGCAAGACATTAGGAGAGCAAGGTTCTGATGGGGAGCTTGATTTGACACTAAGAAGGTAATTCTTCGTCTGTTCCTGTTTCAACAAAGTAAACACAATAGACGGGCATTAGGGCTGTCTTTAGTGGAAAACATGTTTTGCCTTTCTAACACAACCTGGGACTCCAATTAAGAGGAAGTAGAAGGCTCAGATCTACACTGGTCAAGATATTTATATATATCCACAACTTTAGAGTAGAAGAATTTGGCCATTCGATCACAAAGGTACTGAGAATCCTCTATACTAGAAGACTCTAAGGAAGCAGATAAGAGATTATTCAGCTAAACGGATCTCTGGAAGATTTAGTTGAAGCAAGCTCATTAGTGCTGTACAAAGACATTTCCTCCTTAATGGCCACTTTATAATCAGCCAAAATAGCCTTATAGGCATTTTTTTCAGGAGGATTGTAACATTTCCGCCATGCCCATTCTTGGTGGAGAGAAGCTCGTCTAAGTAATCTTAATGTCCCTGAGAACCAGGGTACTGTGGGCGTCTTATTTTGTGTATGGATTTCCTTAGGTGCTGCCACAATATTAGTAGATGCAGTAAGCCATGAGGAATGTTCTGTGGCGGTTGATTACACATTCCCATGAGCTGTCTTTTTGCAATCAATCAACACCTGGGATAAGGTTTCTTCAGTGAGCCATTTCCTGTCCCTTTTGAAAAGTGTATTCTTTCCACCAATTATTTTTTTCTGGGAAGAAGAGGAGAGAGAAAAAGGTACAACATAGTGGTCAGTCCAGGTGAGGACGAGAGGATTAGCAACTTTAATTCTAGTGTCATTGGTCAAGCTACTATCCAGAGTTTGGCCTGCTTTGTGAGCAGACATTTGCATTGTGTGTAACAATGTGGACCAGATGTCGTCTTTGTCTTGAGATTTGTCCTTTTCGATTTTAGGTTTGTGGGAGCTGTTATTTTTTCCTTTGGCTCACCTCCGGGTAGATGGAATATGAGCCGACCAGTTCCTCCCATTCTTCTGGTGTGAGGTATGATGATTACGGTTCGGCGTCTTGAGACATTGGTATTCGTGTTGAAGCCCTTTGTGCATTGCTGTTGGAGTAAGCTATGGCAGTCTCGAAACCAAGTTGTACTTGAAGTTGTCCCGAGGTTGGTTGAACAAACCAATCTTGCCCAGAAGAATGGAGTGTAAAAAATGCTTTTCTGACTTCATTATTTATTGTCATATTATGGGAGACTTTGCTACCCACTTTGCCACATTGGCCATGATCACCTCCTTGGGCTCAGGTAACTCAGGAGTGCCTGAGGAGATGCGATTTTCTTTGGGTTCCTCTTCCACTTTGACCTCTGGCAGAGTTTTGGGTCGCTGTAGGAATCCGGGGAGACCTATCTCTCCATTTGGGAAGGTGTTGGTCTTGGTATTGGGAAAGTACTTGTGTACTTCCAAATCTTCCGAAACTTCCCCCTCTTCTCCTAAATGATGTGGTGGAGCGTTGTCCAATGGGCCTTCCCTAGCACACGTTGGAGAGATATGGTTGTTGGTGCTGTTCCTACTTTCTTTCTTCTTTCCTTTTTTTCCCTCCTTTTCTTCCTCTCTGGGTGTCGCTACGTGGCTCATGGCCAGTCCAAGAGCGCCATACCCGCTCCCAGTTGACATGACGATGTTGTTTTTGGGCATATATATCTCTGATTGGCACAGGGCATCGTGTCTTAGGTGTCTTAGGTGTTCGATTACCTCGATTCCTTGGGTCTTTGCGTCTTTGTGGGGAACAGCCATGACAACGCGGGGATTACCCCGCACTGCCATTACAATGCAGGGATTACAACGAAAGTCGTTACAACGACTTTCGCTGGAGGGCGCTGTTGGATAGGGAATAGTTTAATTTTCTATCCAACACCTTCCCTACTGTCAACGTGGGCTGGAGTTGGAATAGAAATGAAACTATTCCACTATCCAGCGCCCTCCAGCGAAAGTCGACTTTCATTGTAATCCCCACGTTGTAGTGGCATGCGGGGTAAAAGCCCACGTTGTAATGCCATACAACCTCTTCGCTTACATCTGATACATCTGTTGGATTTGTGTCTCGGCTTCTGGGGCTTTTGCCAGTGACTGATGAATCTCTGCAATCCCTGAAATCTAGCCGCTGCTGTTGTACCATCTGGTGTTCCGTCTGTACCTTGATTGGTTGAAGTGGGTCAGGAAGATTGGTTACTTTATTATTGTTTAGGCACAACACCGGCCCGGCGTCCCTTATAAATGAAAAGATTGTGCATATTTTTGGTTGGTGGCTTGGGCAAGATAGGATCACTGCTTTTGCCACTAGCCATGCCATTTGGTGAGGGCTGTCGGCCGGTGTTAATTGCAGAAATCAATAAGGCAGGGTACAAAATTATTAAAAGCAGGTCATGTAAACATTTATTGTAAAACCTGCTCTTACAGTAGGTAAGCCCTAAAAGCTATTCTCACTGCAGCAGGTCGAGCTGTTCTTTAGGGAAGCAGGGGTATATTCAATTATAATTAAATAATGCATCTCTGCCTAGGCCCAGCTGCAACGTTCATTCTTATACTTTTTGAAATATTGATTACAGTTCTATTCATTGGTAAAATAGGGTTTATCATCAATATTTTACAAAAGGTACTTTTAAAAAGTTACCTTTAACCTGCCTGAAACCTGTGGAAGCAAATTGCATGAACTTTTAAATGTGAACTGATGAGGTGTGAAATGGTTTCCAGATCTGAGAGAAAAGTCTTGGCTGTGGGAGAGGTTGACCTTCCCTAGATAGGATGGCTGGAGGCTGTGCCTACCCCCTTGAATATCTTTAAAGGATGAAAACCCTGTCACTAGCAGATGTAGCACATACCTGGGTTAGCCTCCCTTTTTCCTTTCTAGTCAGACTGGCTCCAAACTCAATTAAAGGGGAAGCTGCCGCAGAACTTTAGATTTTAGAGTTGCATGATGGAAGGCTTGCCCATTTCCATAGTTGTACCTCTGGGTGGACATAGGATGCTCCGCACAGGGGAAAATATTTCTGCCATGTTGGTTTTTAGGTAGAGAAGTGCAGTGTGGCATTGCTTGATGCCAGGCAAACAGTACCCCCTGCAAATGTAGGTAGGGTTACCCTTGGAAACCTTTCCCTACTAGTTAAGGATGGACCAGGATTCACCCCCACCAATAAGCTAGGTACAGACACACAAGTGGCCCCCTGGGGCCCTTGTACAGGACACTACTGGGCTCGTGATTGTGAGACCTGTGAGAAGAACCCTAAGGTCTGGACCTGCTTCCATGAGTACCCAAGTTCAAAATAAATTCCCTCAAGGTTCAATTGGCCCACCTCTTGTTAAGCTACAAAGACACAAAGCCTGCTAGAAACTCACTTTCCTGGAAAAGCCCAGCTGATTAGTTTCAACGGGACATGCCTTAGAAACTGCAGGTGGCTTCTGTTAGAGGGTACCCTGGCCCCTAAGTGCTGTTCCTGAAGTCCTGGAACACTTACCTGGCATTAAAGTGTACTCTTTCAGTCTAAACCTACACATGGGACTCAGAATTGTCTTTCTAACTTTTTGCCTGGAGAACTGTTGTGGGACCGGGACCAACCTGACAGCCAAACCGCAGAGGGTGCATCGCTGATGGGTCTGACATGACTACAGCTCCTGCTACGTCCTTTTCCGCAGAAGAAAATCCACTTCAGCAAGCTCAAGGATGACCAGTATCTGGCGATGTCAAATTCTCTTCGTCCACAGGCTGCAGACATATCCCACTGGAGGAATCCGACTTACATAAAAGCATACAAGCCTGATGGCAGAAAGCTTCACTAGGCATTAAGCCAAGCAGCATCAGATCGATGATGAATACTTCCTGGGCATGAATTCCAGACATTTAATGCTCAGAGCTTGCCCCACCTTCATCAACATCTTCACCAAAACCCTGTCTTGGAATCCAGCTTGCAGCCTTCTTCTGCTGAATTCTCTACCCAATCATAAGATTTTGAAGCCCAAAGGTAAATCTTTGACAGGGATCAATCTGGTCGTCATATCCGACCTGTACTCCTTCATGGTTATCCATAAACCATACCCTTGTCCCAGTCCAGCACACGTGGTTGCCCGCAGTTGGGGCTTCACGATTTTTGGTGCTATTAGTATTTAAAACTTTAAAAATTCATGTCTCTGGTTGTCCTTATTGCTTTTATTTTGTTTAGCATATTTTTGTTTATTAGGCCCTTAACTGCTGGGCCTTCAACCCGAGTACCAAGCCCTTTTTTGACTACTAAAGGTAGTTTGTGCTTAGGGGTCCATAACATTTTTCCCACATAAGGTATACACACCAAACTTGTGTCCTTTTTTCCCAATATCCTTGGGATTTTAAAGGTGCCTAGCTTTGTGGATTACCCTGGAGGGAACAAAGAAATCACAATCTACCCAGCTTTCAGGAACATACAGGGCTGATTCAGAAAACGTAATTTTGTACCAACGTTTTGAATTGTTTTTAAGAGGTAGGCTTTTTTGTGCTCTCAACTTACTTCCAGTTTGTGGTGGAAACCAGTGAGAAACCCATGGGTGATCCAGGAAAGCTATGGATTTCTGAAAAGTAGACAACATTCTGAATTCAGCAAGGAGTCATATGTGTAGATCCCTCAAAGTTTTCACCAGGACAATAACTGGAAATGAGTAGACTTTCAGTCATGATGGTCAATTTACAAAAGCTCTACTGTTATGTCTGCTAGACTCTTTTGGTTGTGGGGATATATAGGGTTTGTGGGATCTCCAAGAAGCCAAGGTACCAAGAGCCAACAGCTGAGCTGCCCAGTACAATGGTTTTTCATTGAATACTGAGTAAAGTGAGTAAAGACCAATTTTTATAGTGAAATAGGCAGAGGGAAAAATGGGTATCTAGGAAGCCTATGTATTTCTGAAATGGGCACAATATATGGAGTTTAGGAACAGTGGCTATTTGCACATCTCTGAAAGTGTGAGTACCTATACTAGTGTATGACTTAGAGGGTATCTTTCAATATGTCATCTTTTTTTATACACTGGCTTACATTTCAAAGGCACAAATTCAGTTGGTAATAACAAATGTTCTACTATTGTATGCTTCCAAAAGTCTCCCTATATAAATGGTACGTCACTTGTATGGGTAAGCCTAGTACCCACAACAGAACACACCTAGGCATATCCTGGGTGGACTGTCTTGCGTGGCTCTTAACTCTTTTTTTACCCAGAATCCTGTGCAAACCTTAAACTTTATCTAACTTTGTCTAAAACACATTTTCCTCACATTTCTGTGATGGAAAGTTCTGGAATCTACTTGGAGTCACAAACTTCCATTCAAACGGCAGTCCCCCAAGTCTGCCAATTAAAATGGTACCTCACTTGTATGGGTAGGCCTAGTGCCCTTGAAAAGGAAGTGCCCAAGACATATTGTAGAGACATCCAAAATGATCTATCACAAAACAACCTGGTTTTGCAAGGGGGAGCACCTGCATTTTTGGTCCTGGGCTCGGCGGCCATCTAGGTAAACCTACCAAAGCCAGCAATAACTGAAAACTAGACATCCGGGGAGAACCAGGGAGGTGTGGCTTGCATGCATCCCCCATTGGTTTCTTACCCAGAATCCCTAGTAAATCTCAAATTGAGCTAAAAGTCACATTTCTGGCAGGGAAAGTTGTGGGATCACCAGACTGGCACAGATTTCCTACCATCCATTGTTTCCCCAGGTCTCCCATGAAAAATGCTACCTTACTTTTGTGGGTAGGCCAAGTGCTAGTGATAGGGAAGGACCCAAAACATATAGGGCCAGATTCATCAAGCTTAATTGCGCTCGCAAAGGGCCAGATTCTGAGAATCTGGCCCTTTGCGAGTGCAATTTTTGCATTTGGGATTCATCATCCCAAATGCAAAATTCGCTATTAAAGAATTCGCACATTTGCGAGGAATTGCATTTAAGGAATCTCTATTTGAGATTCCTTAAATGCAATTCATGAACCACAATCGCAATTTTGGGCCGCTATTTACCGCAAGGTCAAACCTCGTGGTAAATAGCGAAAACTTAGAAAAATGCATTTAAATGCATTTTTCTAAGTTGCATGTTACACACACACATGTCCTTTGGACATGTGTGTGCGCAATATCAATGTAGATTACATTTCAGGCGTGCTACAGGGTGTCCTTTGGACACCCCTGGCACCCTTGAAATCGCTTCCTTATTTGCGATTAGCTAATTGCTAATCGCAAATAAGGAATGACTCCCCATTCATTCCTATGGGCCTTTAGGCCCATAGGAATGAATTGAGAGTTATTCCTCATTTGCGATTAGCAATTAGCTAATCGCAAATAAGGAATCAATGGGAATCGCAAATTCAATTTCGATTCCTACATGAATCCCGTTTTGCAAGTCCTTAATAGCGAATCCTTAACATTCGCTATTAAGGACTAGCAATTCCTTACCTTGATAAATCTGGCCGTTAGTGTAGAGAAATGCCCAAAACAGGGAAGAGCCCAAAATGTATAGTGGTCACATCAAATTAATGTATCACAAAATGACCTGTTTTTTCAAGAGGGGACCTGTCAATTTGGTCCAGGGCTCTGGGGCCATCTAGGGAAAACTACCAAACCCAAACATTTCAGAAAACTATACACCCAGGAAAGTCTAGGAGATATGGCTTGTGTGGACCCCCCAAGGGTTTCTTACCTAGACTACCAAACAAAACTTAGCTAAAATCTCGCATTTTCCGCATATTTCTGAGTAGGAAGGTTGAGAGATCACCTAGGGATCCCCTTAGTCTCCGGACTGTGTGGGCGGGCCAAGTGCCTGCGACAGAGAAGGACCGAAACCATGTAGAAATTTCCCTTTTGGACCCACTTCAGTTCCTCTACAGGTTTCATTTTATATGCTTTTAGGCTGACTCTCTTTTGGGCACCCACACAAGTAAGGTATCATTTTTATCGGGAGACTTAGGGGAACGCTCGGTGGTCGGAAATTTGTGCCGGCCCGGTGAGCCCACAACTTTCCCACTCAGAATTTTGATAAATAATTAACTTTGGAGCTAAATTTGTGGTTTGCAGGGGATTCTGGGTAAAACCACATAGGAAGACCTCCCTAGACTCCCCCCGGTGTCTTCTTTTGTTTGATAGATTTCCCTAGATGGCCACTGAGCTCAGGACTAAAAATGCAGGTGCCCCCTTGCAAAAACAGGTTGTTGTGTGGTAGATAATTTTTATGTCTCCACATTTTGTTTTAGGCTTTTCCCTGTCTTGGGGCATCCTTTTTAGCAGCAGACGTGAGGGGATGCTGCATCACAGGAAATCTGTGGCTGCCTGCAGACTCCAGGACTTTTCCTCACAGAAAAGCAAATACAATGTATTTTAGGCAAAGCTTGAGCTTTGCAGGGGACTCTGGTAATACAAAATCCTTGGTGAGAGCTATGCACCCCTGTACTCCCCTGGATGTCTAATTTTCAAAAATGTACAGGTTAGGCTAAGTGACAGATGAGCTATCGCACAAGATCCACAGCTACCCATAATGGAAAAAAAGAAGGAGTTCTTACTATGGTCCATCTTACTGCCACAGATATAAATCTGGTACTACTTTAGGTTTTATCACCTCCAGAAATGCTGGCTTTGGACCCCAAATACTTATCAAAGTAACTAAATATTAAAACCAAGCCTTCTGAAGGTAAGCTATAAAGCCACTTCAAGGCACCACCCCTTATATATAGTCCATTCACATACCACACAGAAGACTTTCATACTGCCGGACAAGGATCTAATCTAACAGATCAGTACACTCACATCAACATACAGCTGCAATCCAAGAGCCTATCCAGTCATACACAACAGAATGTAATCAGTTTGACTACATTTTATCTCCTGTCAAGTAACCGCCTTCTTTCTGAACATTACTGAAAGAATGCCTAGTGAACCTTTACTAATGGCTCCCATTACAGCCACATGAGACACATGCACATTCAGTGCACTCACTGTGCTAAATCCAACTCCTTCCCGTTTGTAGATACAAGTTGGGGGTGTCAGAGTATGCCTTACTTTGAGAGCTCATTCCTCGAACTGAGTGAACATATCTACATTTGAAACATGCTGGGGAATACTGCTTAAGCTCCCTAAATTAATCAGCCTAACAAATGTCCTGAAGGACTCATTCACTCACACTTCTACTTTTGCTTTGAAAGTGTGAAAGCTCAATTACTACCTTGTATCATAAGCAATACTAAAGATGTGAAAGCAAACATCATACAATATATTGTGTCCTGTATGCTTTTTTCAATAACATTGGTTATGATACGAGGTAATAGTTGAGTTCGCACATTTTCAAAGCAAGTAGAAGTGTTGGTGAATAAGTCCCATGGCATATTTCTTTGACTTATTATACTTACTCTGGTTCTCGTGGACAATCGGAGTGGTCCTTGTGGTGTATACATAAGTTCCCTAAAAAGCACTTCAAAATCTAGTCAGGCCTTTTTTAAATTTTGACACACTGGGTACTCCGTGACAATGTGGCTTATGTTCCTTCCACCATTATGCACAATCTGGGGACTATAATGCACTTGTCAATCACCAACCACCACATTCTGACAGTGTATAAAGGTGTATAGCAGGCCATAATCAATTCCTTGATTTCCTCAAGTAGAGACACAAAGATATATAGCTGCTTGCCTAGTGAAGTAGTGGCCTATGACAGGTAGGTATCCATACACAGCCATTAAAAGGTTTACATATTGGCAGCTCCACTTCTGTCAATAGTTCACTTTTGTACGGAACAATGTAAAACAATAAGAAAAACACAGGGCTGGGTGAGATGGGCATTGGCAACAGTTAATACAACTCTTCTGCCTCTTTCCATGCTTAGAGCAGATTTTACAACAACAAAATTGTCGAGTCCTTTTTGGTGTTGGAGGAATGCAATTAGCATAGTGTCACTCCATCAGCCTTGCCACTTCCTCCAGAGCATATGAAATGAAGGCTGCTGCTTCTGCAGCAGTGAGACTTTCAATGACGAACAACAGAAAGTCAAGGAAAGACATGAGTCTTCCTAGGGTTGTCTGACGATAAACAGCATACGCATTGCATGTTGCAATCTCGATCAGGTGGGTGAACAGTTTCTTTTACTGAGTGCGGGTTTTACTACTTGCATTGCATAGTTGAAGAACCTGGTCGTTCTTCTCCAGTCTCCCCAAGTACTTCTTGTAATCAAGTATATAGGTGGGCTTGTGAACTTCGGCAATCTGACCCCAAACCAGGATGTGACTCATCATGCCTATCTGAGAACTTGGCTTCTCACAGTTCACTTAAATACAATGCAGTGTTCCGGGTAATTCTGGAGCTTCTTACAAACAAGTCCTGGGGGAATCCTTTTTGGCGGAAACAAACTGTACCACAGGCCACAGTGCCAACCTTTGTACCGCTCATTGAACAGCTACAGTCCTGTATAGAAACTGTCCACATAAAACATATAACCTTTGTGAAAGTGAGGCCAAACAAGCTCCCATACAATCTTACCTGTGACTCCTAGCGTGAGAGTGCAGCCTGCAGGGTTTAGAGTGGAGTCTTTCCCTGTAAACACTCGCAAGCTCTACATATAGCCAGAAGAGCTCTCAGAGAGCATGTACCGCTTGCTTGCAATGTGCTTCGTGAACAGCAACCACCCTTTGTGCAGGATCAAGAACTCATCAATGGCTATATTCTTTCGAGGAGTATAAATATCAGGAAACCTGGGAGACAAATATTCCACAACAGGCTGAATTTTGAAAAACCTGTCATGGTCTGGATTATCCAAGGGCAATGCAGCAGAATTTTCATTGAAATACACCATGCGCTGCAATAGCAAAAAACGATCGCTGTTCATGTGTGAAGATGGGGGTTTCCCAAACCATGCAAGTAAACAAGTAGGACATCAAGGATGGTTTATGCGCTTATCCTATTTTGAGTGTAATTCCTAAAAATATCTTTAACTCTTCTAATGAAGTGGAAGTCCACTTTTGTATTCTAGATTGAGGTATGAGAGCGCCCCTCTGAAGACCCCGCCTAGCAGACCCGGTAGCAAGAAAGCACCATGGTTCACCGACGAACTCAAGAGCTCCAAGAAGAACTGCCGAGCCCTCGAGAGAACCTGGCGCAGAGACCTAAGACCGGACAACATGACTGCCCTCAAGCTCGCCACTCGAAAACACCACCAACTCATCCACGCCACCAAGAAAACCGCATTCAAGGAACGACTGGACAACAACGCACACAACAGCAGGGAACTCTTCAACATCGTTAAAGAGCTCTCAACCCCAACGCCGGAAACAACGACATCACCCCTTCGCAAGGCCTCTGCAACTCCCTCGCCTCCTACTTCCACAACATAATCGCGGACATACACAACAGCTTCAGCACTCAACCGACGCTCACCACGACCGAACCACCGCCCCCCACCACCACCCTCCGCGCCTGGACCCCGATCAGCACCGAAGACACCGTCCGCACGATGAACTCCATCCACTCCGGATCTCCTACTGACCCCTGCCCTCACCACGTCTTAAACAAGGCCGACGCTGTCATCGCACCCCACCTGCGGGACATCATCGACACCGCTACCTTCCCAGAGAGCTGGAAGCACGCCGAACTCAGCGCTCTACTAAAGAAGCCATCAGCCGACCCCACCGAACTCAAGAACTACCGCCCCATCTCGCTGCTCCCGTTTCCTGCAAAAGTCATCGAGAAGACTGTCAACAAGCAGCTGGCCGCCTTCCTCGAGACGAATGGATCCCTCGACCTCTCGCAGTCTGGCTTCCGGGCCAACCACAGCACCGAGACCACCCTGATCGCAGCCACCGATGACATCCGAGCACTGCTTGACAACGGAGAAACAGCAGCCCTCCTCCTCCTAGACCTCTCCGCGGCCTTCGACACTGTCTGCCACCGAACACTAGTTCAGCAACTCAGCAACGTCGGAATTCAGGAAAAGGCACTGGAGTGGTTCATCTCCTTCCTCGCCGGAAGGACACAGAGAGTCCGCCTCCCCCCGTTCAGATCTGAAGCCACCAAAGTCATCTGCGGCGTCCCTCAAGGCTCCTCGCTCAGTCCAACCCTCTTCTACATCTACATGAGCCCCCTCGCAGACATCGCACGCCAGCACAACCTCAACATCATCTCCTACGCCAACGACACCCAGCTGATTCTCTCCCTTTCCAACGACCCCGCCACCGCCAGAGCAAACCTTCACGAAGGGATGAAAGAAGTAGCCGAATGGATGAAGAACAGCTGCCTGAAGCTGAACTCGGACAAGACGGAAGTCCTCATCCTGGGATCCTCACCCTCCGCCTGGGACAACTCCTGGTGGCCCCCCGCACTAGGCAGCGCACCCAAACCAACAGACCACGCACGCAACCTGGGCTTCATCCAGGACTCCTCCCTCTCCATGACCAGACAAGTCAACGCCGTCTCCTTGTCGTGCTTCAACATCCTGCGCATGCTACGTAAGATCTTCCGGTGGATCCCCACCGAGACCAGGAAGACGGTCACCCAGGCCCTCGTCACCAGCCGTCTGGACTACGGCAACTCCCTCTACGCCGGAACCACCGCCAAACTCCAGAAGAGACTCCAGCGGATCCAGAACGCCTCAGCACGACTCATCCTGGACATCCCCCGTCGCAGCCACATCTCCGGACACCTGAGAGACCTGCACTGGCTCCCGGTCAACAAGAGAATCACCTTCCGACTCCTCACCCACGCACACAAAGCCCTACACAACCAAGGCCCAGGATACCTCAACAGCCGCCTCAACTTCTACGCTCCCAAACGCCAGCTTCGATCGACCGGCCACGCCCTTGCCGCCGTTCCCCGCATCCGAAGAGCCCTCACAGGGGGGCGGTCCTTCTCCTACCTCGCCGCCAAGACATGGAACTCCCTCCTGACCCACCTCCGCCTGACCCAGGACCACCTCGCCTTCAGGAAGCAACTCAAGACCTGGCTGTTCGAGCAGTAGCGGTCCCCCCTCCACTAGCGCCTTGAGACCCTCTGGGTGAGTAGTGCGCTATATAAATGCATCGATTGATTGATTGATTGATCGATTGATTGATTGATTCATGCTCCCTCAGAAATTGTTAGGCATGCAAATTTGTTTGCTGCACAACGTCCTCAGGTAAGTCAACATCCAAAATGAGACAGATGTAGTCAATTGGCAATAAAAGTGGTCGTCTCGGCATTACATCCAGTCGCCAGTGAAAGGCGGAATTTGGGGCTGAACTAACTTGGGGGCAGGCAATAGACCACTCCATCTGTGCTTGTCACCACGTGTGCCTCCTCTCTGGGTCAGCCTAATCTGCTACTGTTGTCCCGCTGTACAGACTGTGCTCATGAAGGGACACAACACCTGTCATCATAGTGTCCCTTGGATTCAATGGAAGACAAGTCGGAAGGAAGGAACAGCGCCAACTGAAAAATCTGTTTCTGCTCCATTGTCCTCCCCCTCGGATGCTGTCTCTTTATCTGCTGTCTCTGTATCTCCTGGAACCTGCCTCAGACCTGTCCTCCATAACCTGAGTTAGGGCTTGAGCAGCAGTCATCTACAGAGATGTCATTTCTCCTACTGCTTAAAGCTGTCCTTTTAAAACATCATCCTATGTAGAAGGCAGACAGGTTGTTCTGAAACAGTTGGTGGGTGTGTGCATAAGTGATGTGTGCAACAGTAAATAGCTACAAAATCTTCTTACCTTATATTCTTTCCAAAATGAACAGGTTTTCCAAAGACAATCAAAAGACACAGTATTACTTCACCTTACCACATACCCATCACCCCATCCTTTAGCGCTGGTGGTGCCCAATGCGACAATCATTTTCGATGACCCACCCCCCATATGGCCTCCTCCTTGGATTCCCTCACTACAACCCAGCAAAAATGCCCCTCCTATCTCCATAGTCCCTCTCATTTCCCATGAATTTCCTTTCTTTTAAAGTGATGGTAATGGCTGGCTTTATTAACCCCTCAGCTATTCACATAAAATAAAGATCGGCTCCCGCGCTTCATTTTCAAAAAGCCCTCAGGTGGGCTAAGTCTCCGGGCAATCAGTTATTGACATCAGTGATGTCAGCAGTGATGTCATTTGAGTTGTCATCAGTGATGTCACTGACCATGTGATAAATGATGTAATTTGTGATGTCATCAGCAGTGCATTGCAGGGGCGTGAGTTATAGTTAGCTGAACTAACAGTAACGGCGGAATTTCTATGGTTTTGTATGAGTGAAATGTCCAACTAACTATAACTTCCCTGAAATCTATGGTTTTTTCATTGAATTTCAACGGTTTGTATATATGTATATATATATATATATATATATATTCACTGAAAAAACCATAGGTTATAGACCATATATAGTTAGGGATTAGCATTTAAAAAACCTTATTTTATTTGCACAAAACCATTGAAATTCCATATATAGTTAGTTGCACTAACTATATATCGCGGACCCGCAATCCACTGCTAATGATGTCACATATTACATCATTCATGACATGGTCAGTGACATCACTGATGACATCACTGATGACATCTCAAATGACATCACTGATGACATCACTGATGACATCACTGATGACAACACCCAGTGACTGTATGTTTCTGTAAAGTTAAAATATGTCTTACATATTGAAGAATGAGTGGATGTATAAGTGTCTGGATGAAGGATTTAGTAGGTGCATGACTGACTGTATGAGAGAATGATTAAATGTGTCTCACTGAGTGTATGGGTTAGTGATTAAAGTGTCTTAATTTGGCAATCATTATTTATGTTGTTCTGTAAACTGCTGCATGTTTAAATCAGTAGCTATATCAGTAACTATATGGGTTATTGAATGGTTGCCCAAGTATTTGTATGGGAGACTGAGTATGTGTGTGGGTGGCTGGGAGGTGTATAACTCTGTGCATAGATGTGTGAGCAGTTGATTCCCTAGGTGTATGGGTTCAAAAGTGCATGTAGAAACAGCTGTATGGACAGTTGACTGTGTGCATGAGTATATTGGTGAGTGAATGGATATCTCAGTGCTACATGTCAAAGTAAGTACATATGTAAAACACACTCCATGTGAGAGTTGACATATATAAATAACTGAACATAAGAGCCAGTGAATGTGTGAGTGGCTGTATGAATCATTGTGAACTTGTATCAAGGATTGTATAAGAGAGTAAATATGTGTTACTATATGTTTGAATAAGTAAGGTGTGTATAACTGTATAGTTGAGGAAATGGAGATGTGATTGATTCTTTGCATGACTGACTAGGTGTGTGAGTAACTCCATGGATGTGTGACAGTCTGTGAGTGCCTGTTTACACTGAGTGTATCTAAGGTTATATTAGAGTCTGAAGATGTATTATCACATAAATGATATCATCAGTGATGTAATCAGTAATGTCAAATGAGATGTCAGTGATGTCATCAGTGATGTCATTTGAGATGTCATCAGTGATGTCATCAGTGATGTCATTTGAGATGTCATCAGTGATGTCATCAGTGATGTCACTGACCATGTCATGAATGATGTAATATGTGACATCATTAGCAGTGGATTGCGGGTCCGCGATATATAGTTAGTGCAACTAACTATATATGGAATTTCAATGGTTTTGTGCAAATAAAATAAGGTTTTTTAAATGCTAATCCCTAACTATATATGGTCTATAACCTATGGTTTTTTCAGTGAATTTTCAAGGTTTTGTAAATGCAAATTCCTAACTATATATGGTCTATAACCTATGGTTTTTTCTGTGAATTTCATTGGTTTTTTAAAAGCTAATATCTATAGCTGTAAAATATATTCTTTCTTAAGTGACGTATCACGTAGCCCGTGAGACGCCTCATGATGCATCGCATAACCGTGACATATCGTCTCTGCAGCGCAAACCAAACCCAAAACGTAAGCGCGCCAGAACACGCTTAAAGATATATATATATTTTTTTAACCTTAATTAGACAAAATCCACACGTGCACATATCACAAACGTTCAAAAAACACAATATGTCGGACTCCCGTTACGCTGCCGGTTAGCTGCCCGGTTAACGTACAAGGAAGCACCTTTACCGCGAAAAATCGCAATTTTTTTTTCTTTTGCCCCGCAGGGAACTTTAATAGCCCCCTCATCAATCCTAGGGGTTCAGGAGGGGTCTGCCTTACCCCTTTCATTCATTTACACCTTTTTTTTTCCACCTCTTGTCTCTCGATCCTACCGAGAGACAAGATGGCGGCCGCTCTGGACTGTTTACAATGTTGACAGCCAATCAGCTACTCCTCAGGATTTTTTTTTTTTTTGGGCCCCGCGTGGTTTTATAATATCCCCCTCATCAATCCTATGGGGTCAGAAGGGGTCTACCTTGCCCTCTTTCCTTCATTTCCCCCTTTGTTTTGGTCTCCTCTTGTCTCTTGATCCTACCGAGAGACAAGATGGCGGCCGCTCCGGACTGTTTACAATGTTGACAGCCAATCAGCTACTCCTCAGACTCCCGTTACACTGCCGGTTAGCTTCCCGGTTAGCTGCCCAGTTAGCTGCCCGGTTCGCTTACCAAGACGCGTCTCTACGGCGAAAAAATCGGATTTTTTTTTTTTTTTTTTGGGCCCGGCGTGGCTCTATAATATCCCCCTCATCAATCCTAGGGGGTCAGGAGGGGTCTACCTTGCCCCCTTTCCTTCATTTCCCCCTTTGTTTTGGCCTCCTCTTGTCTCTCGATCCTACCGAGAGACAAGATGGCGGCCGCACCGGACTGTTTAGAATGTTGACAGACACCGGAGAGCCAATCAGCTTCGCTTTGCAAAGTTCCGATACGCGAAAGGTTCGCTAACCGGATAGCTGCCCGGAGCGCTGTTACAGATATATATCTTGATTTAAACGTTAATTTCTCAAAATCCACTGAAGCACATATATTGAGACCTAGCAAAGGCACATCGGGCTAACAGTCCCTACAATTTTGCCAAGTTTCGTGGAAATCCATTCAGCCGTTCGGGCTAAAAGTGAGTCCAACCGCCCTATGGAAATTAACATGGGAAAAACGCGTTTTGGGACCCCCCTTTTTTCTCGGCCCCCCCTTGACGAACCCCCCCCAAATTTTCAGGAGCTGCTCAGAAACAAAATGTGCCATTTTCCTGAAAATTTCAGCCGATTCCGTCCACAAACGCCAAAGTTATTAGACATAGAATTTTCAAAAGTCCCATAGGAAAAAAATCCTAACTATATATACCTACTGGCTATCGCCAGTAGGTAATATATATATATATATATATATATATATATATATATATATATATATATATATAACCTACTGGCTGTTGCAAGTAGGTAGTTATAGTTAAACGTAGTTTCCATAGGAAAAGCATCATATATATATATAAGCTACTGGTGGTCGCCAGTAGCTAGTTATAGTTACAACCTAGTTTCCACAGGAAAAGCATCTTTTGATTTGCTAATAATGTTGGGGTTGTTTGAAGAATCTTTGCAAAATTCCCCCAAAAAAGTCAATCCAGGTCAGCTCCTATCCTGAAAGTTGGGAGTGATTCGTCAAGCAGGGGCTGAGAAAAAAGGTGGATCCCAAAACAAGTTTTCCCTATGTTAATTTAAATAAGAAATTTTGCGACAAGCTACAGCCCAAACTGCCAAACGGAATTACCCCAAATTTGTCAGAAAGGTAGAGCTTGGTTCAGAAAGCAACCTTTTTTTTAAATGGTGTAAATCCGTTTAGTAGTTTTTAAGAAAATAAAAAAAAGAAGTCCAAAAAATAATTTCCCATAGGAAACTTTGTGCAAGGTTACAGCCGAAACTACTGAACGGAATTACCCTAAATTTGGCACAAAGGTAGTGCTTGGATCAGAAAGCGACCTTTTTTTTAAATGGTGTACATCCGTTCAGTAGTTGCTGAGAAATTAGAAAAATAAAAGTTTCAATATCTGGGCAGAGCCTAAGTCCTGTGCACGAGCTTTGCTGTGATTGGCTGTCAACAGTCTAAACAAGGAAGTGTTGGCAGCCATCTTGTGGCTTGGTAGAAGCGAGTTGCCAGAAAGCAGAGAGGCAAAGGTGTAAAACAAGAGAAGGGGGCAGGGAAGAAACACCGTGACCCCCAAGGCCTGCTCAGGGGGTGCCAGAAGAACCCCAGGTCCAAAAATAGTTTTTTTTAATTTCAACACGTTTGCACAGTGGTGCAGGGAGGGGGCGGGTCCTGACATAGCAAGTGTGCAAATGCACCCCCTGGCACATTGTAAATTGGGGGATTAAGTCCCCTTCAATCCTGAGGGTCCCTGGGGGCGAACTACCCCACCAGGTACCTCCAGTATGTGCCAGGGAGCTGTATTGCAGAGAGGTGTTGAGCGGCCACGCCCCTTTTTACACATCTCTGCAACCCAGCTCTGTGGCGCTTACTGGAGGTAGCTGGTGGGATAGTTGCCCCCCAGGGACCCTCAGGACTCAAGGGGACTTAATCTCCAAATTTAAAACGCACCAGGGGGTATGTTTGCATAGTGGTGGAGGGATTAAGTTCCCTTGAATCCTGAGGGTCCCTGGGGGCACACTAGCCCACTAGGTACCTACAGTATGTACAAGGGAGCTGTGTTGTAAATAGGTGTTCAGAGGCCATGCCCTTTTTACACCTCTCTGCAACGCAGCTCTTTGTCACTTACTGGAGGTACCTGATGGGCTAGTTGGCCCCCAGGGACCCTTAGGACTCAAGAGGAATAAAACCCCCAACTTAAAATGTGCCGCAGGGCGCGTTTGAAAACTTGTCACATCAGGTAACTCCCCCTCCCTTAGTCGCCAGAAAACAGAGAAACAAAGGTATAAAACAAGAGAAGGGGGCAGGATAGAAACACGATGACCCCCTAGGCCTGCTCAGGGGGTCGCAGAATGTCCCCCAGGGCCCAAAAAAGATTATTCTTTTTTTTTAAAATTTCGGCAGGTTTACACAGTGGTGCAGGGAGGGTGCAGGACCTCACATAGCAAGTGTGCAAATGCACCCCCGGCACGTTGTAAATTGGGGGAATAAGTCCCCTTCAATCCTGACGGTCCCTGGGGGAGAACTACACCACCAGGAACCTACAGTATGAGCCTGGGAACTGCATTGCAGAGAGGTGTTGAGAGGTGTTGAGAGGCCACGCCCCTTTTACACATCTCTGTAACGCAGCTCTGTAGTGCTTACTGGAGGTAGCTGGTGGGCTATTTGGCCACCAGGGACCCTCAGGCCTCAAAGGGATGTAATCCCCCAATTTACAACACTCCAGGGGGCATGTTTGCACAGTGGTGCAGGGAGGGGGCATGGCCTGATGTGACAAGTGTGCAAACATTTGGCGTATTTTAAGTTGGGGTATTAAGTCCCCTTGAATCCTGAGGGTCCCTGGGGGCCAACTAGCCCACCAGGTACCTCCAGTAAGTGCCAGGGAGCTGTGTTGCAGATAGGTGTTCAAAGCCACACCCCTTTTTACACCTCTATGCAATGCAGCTCTATGGCGCTTACTGGAGGCACCTGGTGGGCTAGTTGGCCCCCAGGGACCATAAGGACTCAAGGGGAATTAATACCCCAACTTAAAACGCACCAGGGGCGCATTTGCACATGGTGAAGAGAGGGGTGGGCCTGATTTGACATGTGTGTACTTATGAAATCACTCCGGCAAAATCCAAACACTATAAATTCACCATGCACTCTCCTTGCAGCACTCTAATCATCCAGTCACTACCCATGCACTCATGTAATGACTAATGCACTGCTACAATACCCTGAGCAGTACCCATGCAGTCCAGGCATAGCTCTGTCACTACCCATGCACTCCTCCAATCACCCAGCGAGCACCATGTACTTATCCAATCACTCTGCCAAAATCCAGGGACTTATAAATTCACTACGCACTGCCTTGCAGTACTCTAATCATCCAATCAGTACCCATGTACTTATGCAAAGACCCAGGAACTAACACATGCAGTGCTACAATCCTCTTAGCACTACCCATGCAGTCCAGCCATTGCCCTGTCAGTACCCATCCACTCTTTCAATCACCCAGCCAGCACCATGTACTATCCAATGACTCCACCAAAACCCATGCACTCTCCTTGCAGTTCTCTAATCTTCCAGTCAGTACCCATGTACTCATGGAATGACCCAGGCACTAACACATGCACTACTTGCTACAATCCCCTGTGCACTACCCTTGCAGACATCTAACCACCTACACAGTAGTGATTCACTCCTTCAATTATCCAGGTTGTACCCATACACTCCAGAAATCCGTCTGTCACTACCCATGCACTCCTCAAATCAGCCATCCAGCATCATGTACTTATCCAATCACTCCGCCAAAACACAAGCAGTTATAAAATCACCATGCACTGTCCTTGCAGCACTCTAATCATCCAGTCACTACCGATGTAGTCATGCAATGACCCAGGTACTAACTCATGGCAAATACAGAGAAGGTCATGCTAATCACAGGGGTACCCCAACGCATAGTGTTACCTAGTGTATGTAGATATTTTCACTGTATTCTAAGTGTCTTTTAGCATAGCGCTGGCTCCCGTCCAGTCAGTGTCAGTTACCACCAGTACCCGTCAGTAAAAAGTTGGGGGCACAGAAGGACTTTTTCCTCCTCTGTTGGTTCTTTCTGCACATCTCTTGCTTCTTCCTGCACTTTTGTTCGTCTTTCTGGACTTTTGTTGACTCTTTCAGCATTTTTCTTGCTTCTTTCTGCGTTTTTCTTCCTCTATCTTCACATGTCCTACCTTTGTAGGCATAGTTAGAAATTAGCATTTAAAACACCATTGACATTCACTGAAATAACCAAAGGTTTCAGGCATGTTATAGTTAGAAATTAGCATTTAAAAAAACCTTTGAAATTCAATGAAAAAACCATAGGTTTCAGGGATGTTATAGTTAGTTGGACATTTCACTCGTACAAAACCATAGAAATTCCGCCATTGTAGTTAGTTTGGCTAACTATAACTCGTCCCCCCCCAATGCACTGCTGATGACGTCACATATTACATCATACAGGACATGGTCAGTGACATCACTGATGACATCTCAAATGACATCACTGCTAATTTGCAACTATAACGTCTCTGAAACCTATGTTTTTTTAGTGAATTTCAAAGGTTTTTTAAATGCTAATTTGTAACTATAACATCCATGAAACCCATGGTTTGTCAGTGAATATATATATATATATATATATATATATATATATATATATATATATATATATTACCGCCAGTAGGTATATATAGTTAGGACCTAGTTACCATAGGAAATTCCGAACATTCTATTGGGAATAACTTTGGCGCCGATTGAGGGATCTGCCTGTAATTTTCCTCAAATTTGCCTCGCTGCGCTCCGCTCCTTCCCTGAAAGTTTCGGGGGGATTCGTCAAGCAGGGGCCGATAAAAAAGGGGGGTCCCAAAACGTGTTTTCCCCATGTTCATTTCCATAGGGACATTCTGACAAGGCTACAGCCCGAACTGTTGAACGGAATTACACCGAACTTGGCAAAATGGTAGGGACAGGTATGCAGTAGTGCCTTTTCTTTATTTGGTGAAAATCCCTCCAGTAGTTTTGAGAAAATGAATTTGAGCACATTATATATCTGTATGCGCTCAACATTCTATTGGGAATAACTTTGGCGCCGATTGAGGAATCTGCGTGTAATTTTCCAGAATTTTGTCCAGCTCCGCTCCGCTCCTTCCCTGAAATTTTCAGGGGGATTTGTCAAGCGGGGGCCGAAAGGGCAGTCCCAAAACGTTTTTTCCCCATGTTAATTTCCATAGGGACCTTTAGACACGGCTACAGCCCCAACGGCTTAATGGAATTACACCAAACTTGGCAAAATGGTAGGGCCTGGTATGCACGTGTGCATTTGCTATGTTTGGTGAAAATCCCTCCAGTAGTTCTTGGGAAAATTGAATTTGAAATTTTTCAAATGGCATTTTCTATCGGACCTTTAGACATGGCTACAGCCCGAACGGCTGAACGGAATTACACCAAACTTGGCAAAATGGTAGGGACAGGTATGCAGTAGTGCCTTCTCTATATTTGGTGAAAATCCCTCCAGTAGTTGTTGGGAAAATTGAATTTGAGCAAATTATATATCTATATGTGCTCACCGTACGTGCACCGTACGCGTACCCTTACGTGCGCGAGCAAGTTTCTGATTGGCTGGCAGTCGACTGTCAACATTCCAAACTGTCCAAACCAGAAGTGGTGGCCACCATCTTGTTTTTCAGGAGAACTGAGGCAAAAGAGAGCCCAAAACAAGAGTGGAAAACACGAAAAGGGGGCAAGGTAGAGACCCCCCAACCTTTAGCCCTTCTCAGGGGGTCCCAGAAGGACCCCCAAGCGCAAAACCCCCCCAAAAAAATGAGTGTTACGTACCTTGGGGGTACCCCGCGATTATAAAAAAATAAAGACTTTTTTTGGCACTTGGTGGTTTTTCTGGGACCCCCTGAGAAGGGCTAGGGGGTCAGGGGGTCTCTACCCTGCCCCCTTTTCGTATTTTCCTCTCTTGTTTTGTGCTCTCTTGTGCCTCACTTCTCCTGAGAAACAAGATGGCTGCTCAGGTGGTCACAGAAGGATAATAACATAGATAAACATTATCCGCTAATAGAATTAGCATTTACAAAACCTTTGAAATTTATTGAAAAAAAATATAGGTTTCACGCCTGATATAGTTAGGAATTAGCATTTAAAAAACCTTGCAAATTCACAGAAAAAAACATAGGTTTCAGGCCTTATATAGTTAGGAATTAGCAGTTTAAAAACCTTGCAAATTCACTTACAAAACCTTAGGTTTCAGGCCTTATATAGTATTATAGTTAGGAATTAGCATTTAAAAAACCTTGCAAATTCACTTAAAAGACCATAGGTTTCAGGCCTTATATAGTTAGGAATTAGCAGTTTAAAAACCTTGCCAATTCACTTAAAAAACCATAGGTTTCAGGCCATATATAGTTAGGAATTAGCTTTTAAAAAGCCATTGAAATTGCTCTTATATAGTTAGTTGTACTAACTATATTTCACGCACCCGCAATCCACTGCTGATGATGTCACATAATACATCATTCATGACATGGTCAGTGACATCACGGATGATATTACTGATGACATCTCAAATGACATCACTGATGACATCACTGATGACATCTCATTGGACATCAGTGATGTCATGAGTGATGTCACTGACCATGTCGTGAGGGATGTAATATGTGATGTCATCAGCAGAGCATTGCAGGCACGCAAGTTATAGTGAGTCCAACTAACTATAACGTGGGAATTTCAATGGTTTTATGTCAGTAAAATTTCCAGCTAACTATAACTGGTGTGAAACCTATGGTTTTTTCAGTGAATTTAATAGTTTTTTTAAATGCTAATTCCTAACTATAACTGTTGTGAAACCTATCGTTTTTTCAGTATATATATATACACAAGTAGTCAAACTGTAGCCCAGCTCCAGGAACCAGAACAGACGACCAAACGAATCAGAGATAAGGCAAAATAGAATTTTATTAAGGCAAACTGAGCAGAAGCAAAACTGACCCGTTTCGGGCGGAAGCCCTTGTTCACAGTCAAAAGTTTACCCACAATGCCTGTATTTTTAAAATGCTAGTGCACACCACGTGACACAATTAGACATAGAAGAAATACTACTGTTGCGTATGTATGGCATAAATGAGTAGAGGGGAGGTCAAATGCCCATTTATCATATTAAATTCATATGAAATTACAAATATGAATGAATAAATTCATTTTGTAAGACAAGAAAGTTTCTGCATAAATGCATGAACACGGTCAGAACAGTATAGTAATCTCAAAGCATGTAGTGTGCAAATTGTCGAAATATGTACACATCACTCTAAATATAAATAAGACAGTTCTAGTTAAAAAGCATATTTTAAATACTTAAAAACATTTTGAATACAAAAATAAATTGTTATTCTAAAAACTGTTTCATTGGTGATGGTCAATTTCGCGCAATGTAAACACACACTCTGTGCAAAAAAAGTTAATAAATATTATGCTGTTGAGACCTTGTGTCTAATTTAAAATCCTGCGGGGACATCTGGAAATGATGGCAACCCCTGTTTTACTAATCATAATGAATTGGGGACATCAACTATTGATGGCAGCCACTCTATTTTCAAATGTAACGCATACGTCCAGTTAGTATCAACTTCAATCTATTAGTGCCCCTAACACCTCAAATAGTGGATACCAAACTAATATTGTAAAGAGGTTCAAAATAAATTCATATCAACATTTTTAACAGGTCAAAGAAAAATAAGGGTGAAATGACAAAACAATATATTTTTTTCCTATGATTTTCTTTCTTCAAAGTATACTTTATATATGTTAGAAGGGACAGCAAAGGGAAATAACTTCAAATTAAATTTTGAAGTTAAAATTAATCTGTGTGAGGCAGTTAACTCAGTTGGAAGAAATATAACTTTTCAAATAGGGATATTAATTATCATTGACACGATGGATTAGGTCTGCCCTATAGAAAATGGTACAAATCCTCTGTGGTGTTCAATCCATTAGGCATCTTGGTATCCAGTTCTAGTATCATTTTTGATTCTAGTTGGCGTAGCATCTTATCTCTGTCCCCTCCCCTACAGGGTGGGGGTACAGATGTTAAGACAAAGTAACTGAGACACTCCAAGTTGTTGTTATGCATACTTTTGAAGTGCCTCGCCACTGGATACGCATTGTCATTATTGACAATCGCCCGAAGATGCTGCAATATCCTGGCATGAACTACCAGCCGAGTACTCCCAACGTACCTCAGGCCGCATGTACACGTCAGGACATATACAGCATATTCTGTCCTACAATTGTAGTTACCTTTGATCTTTGAAGGTATAGGACTGAATGGGGTCATGTAGGTGCTAGTGTTGACACCAAATTTACACGCCCGACAACTTGAGCACTTGAAGAACCCAAGTCGTGGGGGAAGCCAGGATTTAGTTTTTGGTAATTCAGGAAAGGAGTTGGAAACATGACTACATAAGAAGGTTCCCCTCCTAAACGTGATTTTAGGATTTTGAGGTAGGTCAGAGGCCAGGACACCATCTGTTTGGAGGATAGGCCAACTTTTAGTTAGGATGGACCTAATCTTCCTGTCCTGGCAACTAAAAGGTGTAATATATCTAATAGCAGAGTTTTCATGATCATCACTAATGGCCGAGGTCTCGGTATTTTGATTAAAAAGTGATTCCCTGCTTTGTGATTTTATTTTATTGACAGCCCTGCTGAGAGTTTGATCTTTATACCCTCTTGCTTTGAATCTTGTAAGGGCCTCTGCTATACATTTTTCCAACTCTTCTGTAGAGCTGCAGATTCTTTTTAAACGGAGCAGTTCCTCATAGGGGATTTTTTCAATTGTGTGCCGTGGGTGGGCACTACTCGCGTGCAGGGTGGAATTGCCCGCGGTTTCCTTTCTGTGGAGGGTGGTTGCCAACTTATCAGATTTTACACAAACTTTAACATCAAGAAAGTCTTTTTGCTTATGTGATGTGTAAATTTCAGATTGTAATCATTGATGTTAAGTCTTTCAATAAAGTTTAAGGCACTGGCGTCGTCTTCTCTCCAGATTAAAAAAACATCATCTATAAAAACGAACCCACATGTAAACATGCTCTGAAAAGATATCTTGGTGTTCACCCATGAGGACCTGCCTCTCCCAATAGCCTACGTGCAAGAACGCATAGCTAGGGGAGAAACAGGCCCCCATGGCCACACCCCTCTTTTGAAGATAGACATCTCTACCAAACATGAAGTAGTTGTTATATAGGCTCCATGACACTAGCTCCACCAACATCTTATTGTGATTATAACAATCTGCTGATGTAGTGCTCAAAAAATATTCAAGAGCCCTGAGACCTATGTGATGTTCTATACTTGTGTAGAGAGCCTCAATGTCTAATGTTATTAACAGAGAGTCTTTAGTCCATGTTACATTTTGAATTTTGTCCAAAAAATGCCCTCTGTCCTTGATGTATGTGGGCAGTTTTTGAACCAGGGGTTGCAAAAAGTAGTCTGTGTATTGAGCAAGATGTTCCCCCACACTATTAATTGCCGAAATAATCGGCCGTCCTGAAACAGGTGATACTTTTTTGTCGACTTTAGGTATGAGGTACAATCTGGTCATTTCTGGTAATTCCACGTGTAAAAACTTAAATTCCTGATTCGAGATCAAACCCTTGCGTCTATACCGGAATAGAAGTTTTCTTAATTTTTCTCTAGACAAGTGATATTGTTTTAAACACGTTTTGGCGTAACATGCAGCATCTGAAAGTTGCCTTGTTCCTTCTGCAACATATTGCGTTTGGGGCCAGATAACAATGTTGCCTCCTTTGTCTGAGCTGCATACCACGTTCTGATGATCATTTTTTAATTTGTTTACCAGATCCCAATATTGAGTTTCTTGTTCTTGCTTTACCCTTCTTCGATGTTTCACCTGTTGATATAGCTTTTTGAGGTCTGCAGTCACTACATCATGGAATGAGTCTATGGCATCCCTGGGCATGATGGGTATAAAACTCGATGATGGTTTGAAAAGACTATATACTGCTCCTGTTTGTTGAATTGCAGCCTCCCTTAATTCTTTCTGTGTAGAAATTTCAGAATTAGTATCATCATTGCCCTCACCCAATTGTACAAGAGTTAATAAGCCTCTGATGTCACCTGCCTGAAGGGCTGACGAGGTGTTTTCCACTGATGTTGTTTCTTCGCTATTTGGACTTTTTTTGACTTTGAAAAACTTGCATAATTTGAGTTTTCGGATGTAACGAAACACATCAATCCTAGTCGCCGCATAGTTGAAATCTGTTAAGGGGCAGAATGTGAGGCCAAGAATAAGTAATTGTAGTTCCGCCGCGGTGAGTGTTGCTGAAGACAAATTTACAATTGTTTTTGCATTCACTTTTTGTTGTTGCGCCAATTTGTTTTCGTTTTGTTGTTGTTGCTTGAGCTTGTGCTTGTTGCGGCGCTCTTTCCTGCGGCGGTTGATTCTGGCCCTTTTTTCTGCTGTTTTTGTTGTTGGTTTCGTGGGCGTAAAGTCTGCAGCCGAGCGTTGACTAAAAAATCTACCTCTTCGCCTAAGTCTAGTGCCATTGGAGGTCCTGCATCCTCACCCCTTAATGCTGCGTCCTCATCCGAATAAATACTGGTATTGCTGCTGGAGATTGAAATTGAGTCATTAGTACTTGGAATTTGTCCAGAGGTTTGGCACCGAGGATCTTTGCCCGCTGGGAATGGCCCAGTTGCCCCTGATGCTGGAGCCGATTTCTCATTCATTTTGAGCCGTTTGGCATTATCAAATTTGCGCGCGAATGTATAAATCTTTCCGTGTTCATAATCATCTTTATCGCACGCAAATTTCCACGCTTTGCAAATTTTAATTTTGTCCTCGTGTTTGTTGACCCTGTCTTGAACCTCCTTTCTCGTAGTTGTTATAAGTTCATTAGGTTCAAGTTTTTGTAACTCCCCATTGATTTCTTCCATTTCTTTAAGCAACTGCGTGCGGTCAATCTCTGCATATTTTATCAAAATCAATACCAGATTGCGAGAAGCGTCCAAATTACTATGCACCCATTCTCTCAACATTTCTGGATGGGGTTTCTCGTAGCTTGGGGCTAGTAAAATTTGCAACCCCACGTGGAATACGTCCTTCCGCTATATACTTTGTGAGGGATTTATGCTCCCACCACTTGGTTACCTCGTTTTTCATAACTTACTCCAAGCGTTTCATCAGACTTTATTTGTGTTTCACTTGAAGGGGGGCTAGTTTGTATAACCCCCGAAGTTCCCGCTGCAACAGCAGCACCTTTCTTTGGGCAAATTTGAAAAGAGTTCCAACGTGGCTGCCTCTCGCCCCTTCACTGTTTCCTCTGTCATAGTTACCGCTGCTCAGTCTTCCTAATGTATAAATAGATGGTTATTCTGTGCGGGGTGGTTTTCATGCCGTAACTCACCCTCGCACAATGCCTGTTTCCTCCCCACCGCCTCTCATGCACTCCAGAACACTCACCTGGCAAGTTTGTAGCTGCGCCGTAAATCTTTTCTATTTTCCCGCTTGGCGTTGCACACAAAGCTTAACTTTCTCACACGGCGGGTCTTTCTTGACGGCGTTCGGCGTTCTCGGCGAGCTTGCTTTCGGGGTGGGTGTGTTCACTATCGGCAGGCAGGGTCCGTCGTCAAATTCTGATCCATATATATATATATATATATATATATATATATATAAATATGTCAAACACGAGTTGCCCACAAATGAGGAGGTCACACAAGGAAGGGATCACGCACACAACCGTTGGCAGCAGACCCTTTAGGCGCGAGAAGGTCCCACCGCTCAAGTTGGCGGATCTGCAGCGCTCTATATGCCGAGCGCAGGTGGAATCGAAGGGAGCCTGGCTACTGGATTACCATTGGCAGGCCTAGAAGCGGCACTCTCATCCTATGTGCCCACTTGGGTATACATTACATGAACTCTACTTGTGGTAATTCAGTACCCAAATGGGTTAAACAGGAACTTTGAGTCAGCAGCGATGGGCAAAACTACATAGACCAGCATGCCCTGCTTTGCGACGCCCACAAGGGCGGGACTGTATAATTGAATAAAATGATGTTCCACCTGAAAACTGTTTTTCCAGCATTTTCGTGGGGGAGAGCCAGTGACCAAGAGCATTACATGCTCGAAACGCGTTTGGCAATCATACAGCATTGGGATGGATGGCTGGCTAAAGGGTCTGCTGCCAACGGTTGTGTGCGTGATCCCTTCCTTGTGTGACCTCCTCATTTGTGGGCAACTCGTGTTTGATATATAAATATGTATATATATATATATTCACTGAAAAAAACATGGGTTTCACACCAGTTATAGTTAGGGGGAAATTTTACTCGGATAAAACCATTGAAATTCCCACGTTATAGTTAGTTGGACTCACTATAACTTGCGCGTGCAATGCACTGCTGATGACGTCACATATTACATCACTCATGACATGGTCAGTGACATCACTCATGACATCACTGATGACATCTCAAATGACATCACTGATGACAACATCCTTGTGACAAAGTGGCAGACCTCCTATCAGCATAAAATAACCTTTGACACACACATTCAAAAATAGAAACCAACATTTTCTTAAAAAAGGAGAAACCAATACCAATTACAACAACTTATTAGCTAATTCCAACATCTACATACACATCCACTCATTCACCAACAGTTCTATATAGTCACTCATGCATGTACTTACTCATCATATGTACTCATACACCTAAACATCCTGTTACCCACTAATACTCATCCATATAGTTACTCACACACAAATTCACACATGCAAATAAACTATCAAAAAACCATTTACTTGATTATACTGCTATATACACACCACTACACATACTTCTACAGAAACGGAAACATATTTACTCTCTTAAACAATCAATTATAAAAACATATAATCACTAACCCACCCATACACACAATCATCCACCCATACAGTCTTGCACACATGCTGTCTTCAAAATGCATACAAATAGTGAGTCACTCATTCATGCATCTGTGCTCTAAGTAATATCCCCCACCAAACCATACAGACACTGATACTGATACTCAAAAAAAACAACTAATAACCCATATACACACTCATGTAGCTACTCACCAACCCATGCAGCCACTTATACACAAAGTGAGACACAGATACAGATATTTAAATATTTTAACATTACTCACTAATATATGTATTCACTAAGATATATTTAATAAGTCAGTTAACCAATCAATTTTACACAAAAAAACATCCATTTAGATATTTAATTACCCATTTATTCTTCCATCAACCTTTAGATATACATATATAAAAAATATTTATTTTTCAGAAAGATACACATTCACTGGATGATGTCATCAGTGATGTCATTTGAGATGTCACTGACCATGTCATGAGTGATGTAATATGTGACGTCATCAGCAGTGCATTGCACTCGCAAGTTATAGTGAGTCCAACTAACTATAACGTGGGAATTTCAATGGTTTTATGCGAGTAAAATTTCCCCCTAAGTATAACTGGTGTGCAACCTCTGGTTTTTTCAGTGAATTTAATAGGTTTTTTAAATGCTAATTCCTAACTATAACTGGTTTGAAACCTATGTTTTTTTCAGTGAATATATATATATATATATATATATATATATATATATATATATATATATATATATATATATATATATTCACAGAAAAAACCATAGGTTATAGACCATATATAGTTAGGAATTTGCATTTACAAAACCTTGAAAATTCACTGAAAAAACCATAGGTTATAGACCATATATAGTTAGGGATTAGCATTTAAAAAACCTTATTTTATTTGCACAAAACCATTGAAATTCCATATATAGTTAGTTGCACTAACTATATATCGCGGACCCGCAATCCACTGCTAATGATGTCACATATTACATCATTCATGACATGGTCAGTGACATCACTGATGACATCACTGATGACATCTCAAATGACATCACTGATGACATCACTGATGACATCTCAAATGACATCACTGATGACATCACTGACATCTCATTTGACATTACTGATTACATCACTGATGATATCATTTATGTGATAATACATCTTCAGACTCTAATATAACCTTTGATACACTCAGTGTAAACAGGCACTCACAGACTGTCACACATCCATGGAGTTACTCACACACCTATTCAGTCATGCAAAGAATCAATCACATCTCCATTTCCTTAACTATACAGTTATACACACCTTACTTATTCAAACATATACTAACACATATTTACTCTCTTATACAATCCTTGATACAAGTTCACAATGATTCATACAGCCATTCTCACATTCACTGACTCTTATGTTCAGTTATTTATATATGTCAACTCTCACATGGAGTGTGCTTTACATATGTACTTACTTTGACATGTAGAACTGAGATATCCATTCACTCACCAATATACTCATGCACACAGTCAACTGTCCATACAGCTGTTTCTACATGCACTTTTGAACCCATACACCTAGGGAATCAACCGCTCACACATCTATGCACAGAGTTATACACCTCCCAGCCACCCACACACACACTCAGTCTCCCATACAAATACTTGGGCAACCATTCAATAACCCATATAGTTACTGATATAGCTACTGATTTAAACATGCAGCAGTTTACAGAAGAACATAAATATTGATTGCCAAATTAAGACACTTTAATCACTAACCCATGCACTCAGTGAGACACATTTAATCATTCTCTCATACAGTCAGTCATGCACCTACTAAATCCTTCATCCAGACACTTATACATCCACTCATTCTTCAATATGTAAGACATATTTTAACTTTACAGAAACATACAGTCACTGGGTGTTGTCATCAGTGATGTCATCAGTGATGTCATTTGAGATGTCATCAGTGATGTCATCAGTGATGTCACTGACCATGTCATGAATGATGTAATATGTGACATCATTAGCAGTGGATTGCGGGTCCGCGATATATAGTTAGTGCAACTAACTATATATGGAATTTCAATGGTTTTGTGCAAATAAAATAAGGTTTTTTAAATGCTAATCCCTAACTATATATGGTCTATAACCTATGGTTTTTTCAGTGAATTTTCAAGGTTTTGTAAATGCAAATTCCTAACTATATATGGTCTATAACCTATGGTTTTTTCTGTGAATTTCATTGGTTTTTTAAAAGCTAATATCTATAGCTGTAAAATATATTCTTTATTAAGTGACGTATCACGTAGCCCGTGAGACGCCTCATGATGCATCGCATAACCGTGACGTATCGTCTCTGCAGCGCAAACCAAACCCAAAACGTAAGCGCGCCAGAACACGCTTAAAGATATATATATATTTTTTAACCTTAATTAGACAAAATCCACACGTGCACATATCACAAACGTTCAAAAAACACAATATGTCGGACTCCCGTTACGCTGCCGGTTAGCTGCCCGGTTAACGTACCAGGAAGCACCTTTACCGCGAAAATCGCAAATTTTTTTTTTTCACCCCCCAGGGAACTTTAATAGCCCCCTCATCAATCCTAGGGGTTCAGGAGGGGTCTGCCTTACCCCTTTCATTCATTTACACCTTTTTTTTTTCCACCTCTTGTCTCTCGATCCCACAGAGAGACAAGATGGCGGCCGCTCCAGACTGTTTACAATGATAACAGCCAATCAGCTTCTCCTCAGACTCCCGTTACACTGCCGATTAGCTTCCCGGTAGCTGCCCGGTTAGCTGCCCAGTTCGCGTACCAAGACGCGTCTCTACGGCGAAAAAATCGGATTTTTTTTTTTTTTTTTTTTTGGCCTCACGTGGTTTTATAATATCCCCCTCATAAATCCTAGGGGGTCAGAAGGGGTCTACCTTGCCCTCTTTCCTTCATTTCCCCCTTTGTTTTGGCCTCCTCTTGTCTCTCGATCCTACCGAGAGACAAGATGGCGGCCGCTCCGGACTGTTTACAATATTGACAGCCAATCAGCTACTCCTCAGACTCCCGTTACACTGCCGGTTAGCTTCCCGGTTAGCTGCCCGGTTAGCTGCCCGGTTCGCGTACCAAGACGCGTCTCTACGGCGAAAAAATCGGATTTTTTTTTTGGGTTACACTGCCGGTTAGCTTCCCGGTTAGCTGCCCGGTTAGCTGCCTGGTTTGCGAACCAAGATGCGTCTCTACGGCGAAAAAATCGGATTTTTTTTTTTTTTTTTTTGGGCCCGGCGTGGCTCTATAATATCCCCCTCATCAATCCCAGGGGGTCAGGAGGGGTCTACCTTGCCCCCTTTCCTTCATTTCCCCCTTTGTTTTGGCCTCCTCTTGTCTCTCGATCCTACCGAGAGACAAGATGGCGGCCGCACCGGACTGTTAAGAATGTTGACAGACACCGGAGAGCCAATCAGCTTCGCTTTGCAAAGTTCCGATACGCGAAAAGTTCGCTAACCGGAGCGCTGCCCGGAGCGCTGTTACAGATATATATCTTGATTTAAACGTTAATTTCTCAAAATCCACTGAAGCACATATATTGAGACCTAGCAAAGGCACATCGGGCTAACAGTCCCTACAATTTTGCCAAGTTTCGTGGAAATCCATTCAGCCGTTCGGGCTAAAAGTGAGTCCAACCGCCCTATGGAAATTAACATGGGAAAAACGCGTTGTGGGACCCCCCTTTTTTCTCGGCCCCCCCTTGACGAACCCACCCCAAATTTTCAGGAGCTGCTCAGAAACAAAATGTGCCATTTTCCTGAAAATTTCAGCCGATTCCGTCCACAAACGCCAAAGTTATTAGACATAGAATTTTCAAAAGTCCCATAGGAAAAAAATCCTAACTATATATACCTACTGGCTATCGCCAGTAGGTAATATATATATATATATATATATATATATATATATATATATATATATATATATATATATATATATATATATATATATATATATATATATATATATATATATATATATATATATATATATATATATATATATATATATATATATATATATATATATATGTATGCTGTTTAAAATTCCATCATGTTCTGTGTTTCTGGACCCATGAGGGTTAAACAAGGACTCCAACTCCCGTGATTCATTTCATTCAGGCCCAGCTGGGCAGGATATAAATTAAAGGGAATATGTTAGTTGGAGTGATTACAGAAAGAACATGGTTTGGCATGCTGCCTCTGAGGAAAGGGTTGTTTACTCTGAAACGCGTCAGGCAAGGCATGTGACTATTAATTTATTTGTGCTCCACGAAGGCTGCTCCTGTGCTTCTGAAAGGCTTGTTGGGAGTGCACTCCAAAAAGGCAACTTGTGAAACGGTATATATATATATATATATATATATATATATATATATATATATATATATATATATATATACGTGAGGCATGCAGGAAGATTTTATTTGTCTTTCATCTAAGAGTGTCCCTTCGCTTTGAAAACTCCGGCTGGAGAGTGCATTCCAAGAAAGGCAACTTGTGAAACATAATATATATATATATATATATATCCAAACAAAAGTAGCTTCTACGGTGTATCCTTCGTCTTGAGGGGGTGGCACGCCACTGGTGAAGCAGCTGGCAATCAATATCACTGTTTAAACGGAGTTTCAAGCGTGCTCTCAGGCGCAATGAACCACACCACACAATCCGGTTTGCCAACAAAGGTAGGGTTTATTCACGTCAAAAGCCCTACGTGACGCGTTTCGCACTCCATGAGTGCTTTATCACACAGTTGTGTTCGTGAAGTATGCCATTTTAAATACATCTATTTACATGACATAGAAGATGGACTCCCGAGATAATGCTATGAACGCGGGCGCCATCTTAGAGTGGTCAAAACATGTAAATCAAGTATAGACAGTGATCACAGTCATAAAGGTTCCACGGAAACTATAAGACACAATGAAATTGTCATACCAGATCGGCTATATTAAAGCGTATTGTAGCTGACCACTATGAATTTTACAATACATATTCCTAGGAAAAAGAATATCCAGACAAAGTGGGAAAATGATGATCAAAGGTATAATACCCTAGAATGGGGTTGAGGCCCATGTATCATCAGTAAAGGACTACGGAAGAGTATGAACCTGCCTTGCAATGAAAAAAGGTTCTCAACATAGTGCGCATGTGTCAGCGTCCTACGGTAGCTACGCTGTCTAGCAACAGTAACTAAGACAACGCTACCAGTAAATGCTCGTTCGCTGATAGGGGCAATACACTGTGAATGATACTATCGGGCACATGCATTGGTAAGTGCGGCTGTGAGTTTGGAAGTGTCACCCTGGTTAGTGGGTATGAACGTAGCAATAGGAATACGTTGCTAAAGGATGCATGTAGATCCTAACCCTGGTTAGTGGGGAAATACATATTAAACGATCAAACATCTATCCTAAAAACCGTATATGCATCAACCCCAAAATTCCCACATCGAAAATGATGGCAAACTTAATTACACAATATGTAAAGGCATAAACCCACACTCCAATGCAAAGTGGTGAAAATTAACAGTAACTAAAAAATAAAAACTGTACATACTAGGAGTGAAGAATGGAAGAAGTCCATGTTGAAAGGTTTAGGGTAACGGTGTCGCAAGCCTGAGACAAAGTCCCTCCCTTTCAACCTATAGGAAAAGAGGATAGATAGAGAAACATAAGTATATTATGAGACCCATCTATCAACAAAAGTAGTGTTATCCTAAGCACTCAGTTTCTGTGGTATTTATCCGTGTTTATATATGCTTGAGGTTGGTGCCCCAGTCGTCGCACGTAGTCAAGGGACGTGCCTGATAAACAAGTGAATGTGGAGGTTAGAAGACTAGCCTCAAGACTTGGCGCCAAATTCACAACGAAAACGACGTTTTCTTATCCAATTTGATCAGGTTTATTTAATTCATTTGATGCGGTTCATAAACAAACTCTCAGGTAAGTTATTCCATAAAGATCTTTGCTGACATAATATTCATCTTATGTCAAAAGTTCAATAGACATATAATCCACTTCTTTATACACCCAATGCATTTCGGGTCAAACCACAAAACATGACGAAGGGTCATGTTTTGTGGTTTGGTTTGATTCTTAAGAACGATCCTATTATAGGTAATTGCCTTACTGCAAAACCCAGCATCACATATCGCAGGGGCCGCAACCTGAGGGACCTACTTGTACACAATGACATTAGCGAGTCAGTGCCGCGGGGGATTGACCTTCCGGGTTTTTATCCCTGCGGACATTGCAAAGCTTGTTCCAACAGCCACATGATTAAAGAGTATTGGAACCCAAGTACTAGCAAAATGCAGGCCATCACGCAATTCCTTACATGTACAACTATGTTTGTTGTTTACGTTCTTGTGTGCCCTTGTGACTTAAAGTACATTGGTAGTACCACCAAAATAGCCAAACAATGCATTTTGGAGCATACAAGGGCAATTACCAATAAGGATAAACAATACCCCATAGCAAGACATTTTGAAACGCACCATTTTTCCAATGCTAAATTGCTGAGATTTTACATCATTGAACAGATTAATCTGACCAAACAATGTGGTAACCGTGCTATGAAACTTAGACAAAGAGAATAGAGACAGATAATAAGTCTCTGTACCCGATTTCCGAAATAACACAATATGGATGAGGAATATAATGTACATCTACACAGTATATAAATATGGTTGATAGATGGGTCTCATACTATACTTATGCTTCTCTATCTATCCTCTTTTCCTACAGGTTGAAAGGGAGGGACTTTGTCTCAGGCTTGCGACACCGTTACCCTAAACCTTTCAACATGGATTTCTTCCATTCTTCACTCTTAGTATGTACAGTTTTTATTTTTTAGTTACTGTTAATTTTCACCACTTTGCATTGGAGTGTGGGATTATGCCTTTACATATTGTGTCATTAAGTTTGCCATCATTTTCGATGTGGGATTTTTGGGGTTGATGCATATACGGTTTTTAGGATAGATGTTTGATCGTTTAATATGTATTTCCCCACTAACCAGGGTTAGGATCTACATCTACATGCATCCTTTAGTAACGTATTCCTATTGCTACGTTCATACCCACTAACCAGGGTGACACTTCCAAACTCACAGCCGCACTTACCAATGCATTTGCCCGATAGTATCATTCACAGTGTAATGCTCCTATCAGCGAACGAGCATTTACTGGTAGCGTTGTCTTAGTTACTGTTGCTAGACAGCGTAGCTAGCGTAGGACGCTGACACATGCGCACTATGTCGAGAACCTTTTTTCATTGCAAGGCAGGTTCATAGTCTTCCGTAGTCCTTTACTAATGATACATGGGCCTCAACCCCATTCTAGGGTATTATACCTTTGATTATAATTTTCCCACTTTGTCTGGATATTCTTTTTCCTTGGAATATGTATCATGGCAAAACAACCCACAACCAAACAAAGGAGGAATAAACGTAGGAAAGGACGACGACGCGCAAGGAAGCAATGCCGGGGAACAACTTCAGCAAAAGAAAAAGAAAAAGACATGGGGGAGAAGACGATAAAGAACAATACCATTATTAATCTCTCCAATGTGGTCCTTGACAAAGCGGAAGAGCAATTACTAGCATTAGGTTTGAATTTTTCACCAATTCAACATTTTGATTACACTACCACTAGAGTGGATGTCTTTTGCTTTATAAGGAAACTTAAACTGAAGAAGCACTTTGCCGTACAAACAGCTAAGGATTTGGATGCCCAAGATGATATTGTAAGAGAAAATGAAATCATGTCATTAAGGGCATCTGACACACATGTTTTCCTTGATGCTAATGATTTACTGAACACAAATGACGACTTAGATTCTGAAGCAGTGAGCTCAACTCAAGATCGTCTCAGACAAATCCCTATTCTTCCCAAAGGTGCAGGTTTGAGCCCTTTCGTAAGCAAATCAAAATTTGTACCACTAATGCCAAGGGACGCGATCGATATCTATCACGATTGCGTCACAAATGACATTAAAAAACTATACACGGAAACCAACAACAAACGTTGTAAAAAAGAGACATACACCAGGATGGCCTACAACAAATTAATGAAGAAACTTGAAAACAACCCTGATATAGTGATCAAAAGGTCTGACAAGGGGGGCAATCTGGTGATTTGGCCTAAAAAAGATTATATTAATGAAGCCAAGTGCCAACTAGAAGACCCCGCCTGTTATATGAAAAGTACCCAAAAAGAATACGACAAAGCGATATCTAATCTACATAAGTCTTTGAATATATGGAAGAGGGAAGGTCTCATTTCATCAGAGGAACACAAATATATGTATGTGAACTTTCCAATTCTACCCTCTCTTTACCTTATCCCGAAAGTGCACAAATCCATACAACCGATACCAGGCAGGCCGATAGTTTCGGCCATTGGGAGTGCGGGAGAAAAAGCGGGAGAATACATTGATTACTTTTTACAAGACTTTGTTAAGCAACTTCCCAGCTTCACTCGAGACACCAGTGATTTTATTTCTAAAATATCTACGCTTGAATGGGAAAATGATATGCTAATGATCTCGCTTGACGTCGAATCGCTGTATACCAGCATAGATCACGATAAGGGGTTATTTGCTGTACAACATTACCTTTCCAGCAGACCTATCCGGTACTATGAGCACAATAAGGTGATTGTGGGGTTGATAACATGGTGCCTCAATAACAACTTCTTTTCATTTGGAAAGGAAATTTATAAACAACTAAGGGGCGTGGCAATGGGGGCCTGCTTTTCTCCCAGCTATGCGTGCTTGCACGTTGGCTGGTGGGAGGAGCAGGTCCTCAGGGTGCGCCACAAGACATGGATGGATAGGCACGTCAGGTGCTTCTTAAGATATATAGATGATATCTTCATCATCTGGAAGGGGAATAAACAGGAAGCATTGCGATTTATTGATGACATCAATCATAATTCGCTCAATCTTCATTTTACGGCTCACATCAGTGAAAATCGTATCCAATTCTTGGATGTGGAGGTGTATGTCTCTAATGGAATAGTAAACACCACCCTCCATAGAAAACAGACTGCTGGCAACGCCACATTGCATGCCTCCAGCATGCATCCAAAACACACAATCTCAGGAATCCCCTATGGGGAAATCCTTAGATTAAAAAGAATCTGCAGCTCTCCCTCTGATTTTGATGCCTGCTTGGAGGAACTCTTAGCCAGATTGAGGGCTAGAGGTTACTCCGAGCGGATACTAAATACAGCAGTAAATAAATCTTTGTCAAGATCCAGGGAAAGTCTCTTTCCTGACTCTACTTTAGAAACCGAACCTCCTCTGACTGATACACCCCAACTGGAGTGCCCACGTCTGATTACTACTTTCAGTAGAGAAGATAGAAAAATCAGGTCAATCCTTAACAAACACTGGCCGATTATTATGAGCGACAATATTCTTAACACCAGATTGCCCTCTTCTCCTACTGTGACGTTCAGACGAGCCAAAACGATGGGCAACCATTTGGACAAAGCAGCACCTGAAATAAAATCTAAAGTACCATGGCTTCGCCCGTCCAAAGGTTTCTTTAAATGCTCCAGTTGTAGAGCTTGTAAGTTCGGAGTCACTACTACCCATTATAACACCCCGTTCAGTAAAGTTGCCAAAACCATCAATGGCAACTACAACTGTAAAACTGATCATGCGGTATACGTTCTGACGTGCACCTGTGGGCTTAGATATGTTGGAAGCACTAAGCTCCAGGTGCACGCCCGAATCCTGCAGCATCTCAAGGCTATTCTTCATAGTGACCCCTCTTACCCTGTCGCCCGTCACTTCAAACGAGAGCACAACAAAGACCTCAGTTGTTTGAGCTATTTTGTGATTGGGGCAGTCCCACAATCTAGACGAGGAGGTGATCGTGAGTCCCAACTCAGAAAGATGGAGTCTAAATTTATATTGGAGCTCGACAGCCGTTGGCCTAACGGGCTCAATAATATTGAGGAGATGCATCATTTTCTGTAGATATATTTGGCTCTGCTAGCTTCTGATATCATTTTTATCTGTGCCCCGGTTTCCGGTTCTTCTAATTAGGTTTCCTATTAGAAGTCCCTTGCACTTGTCCCATATTCTGTAATTACAACTGGTGAAGTTTACACCGATTTTCACCTATGGGGACAGAATTTAAGCACTTTACTTGGCATAATATCAGGCATCAGGCATCATTATATATACATTTTTCATACAGTCCTATTCACATATCATGTACTACATTTTAATGATAATCAATTTGTCGATATCTTTTAAATGTACAGTGATTTTTCTATGATGTGGATATTATGTATAGAATTTTGATATTGTTTTGACCTTGAGCTTAGTTTTGCACAAAGTATTGTAAATATGAAATCGTACAGATATGCACATTTGTAAATATTCATGTGAGGGTTATTGAGTGGTGTATATATAGTTGATGTCATTTATATGTTTTGTACTGTTCTTTACTAGCACATGATGATTTGCAATCCATTTGGATTAATCACAGTGATATAATAGGCTAGGTGTATGGGGGGTGGCGGGTAAGAGTGTGGGTGTGTGTATAGATATGTATATATATGAAATATAGTTCTATTTATACATATTGACATTTTTAGCTTCTTGATAAAATGGTTCTTCTTTTTCTATTAGATTTTTTAAATAGAACTTATTATGGATTAGGATTATTTGGATAAACTCATGTATATAAACATCGGGATATGATGCCTAATTGTTATTGATTGCTCCAGTGGTAGTTCCATATGTTTCCGCTAATTCTTGCACTTTATCACATTTTTCTCACTTATGCACTTTTCTGCACACGCACTTTATATTTCTGCTGCTATATATATTAGATTGCTCATTTGCACAGAACGGACATAATTTCTCATCCGTATTTTAACATTGAAGAATTGTACTGAAATATTAATATAATTGAATATATGTTTATGTATTCTGACAATTTCCTGGATTTAACCAGTTAGAAAAGAACTTTTTGTGTATTTCATTCAGCAATGGCAACTACATATCGGCAGAAGTGCGTTGCTACTGTTTATTATTAATCACATGATCGTGGTGGGCGTCACCAGGGGGTGGCGTCTATTTCACTGCATACACGTATAAAAAAAGCATAATTGATTGTAAACATGTTGCAGCGTGATCAAGGGCTTTTCGCCCGAAACGCGTCGCTGGTTCTGTTTTAAATCTTTGAATAAAATACCATCTTGCTGAATTGGTTGGTCCGGTCCTCTTCCTTGTTGGCGTGGAGGCGGTGTCTGCGAGCGCAGAGCAGGCTGGGGAGGAACCTCTTGTCCATATATATATATATATATATATATATATATATATATATATATATATATATATATGTCACACAGTGCAGGAACCCTTTTGGAGAGAGACCACACATGAAATGGATTCAATGCCTTTTATTTTCGTTAGCTTGCCAGCAGGTTTCCAGCATCAGTGTCAGCCAAACAGAATTTGCCAGACGCGTTTCGAGAGCGAAGCTCTCTTCCTCAATGGCACGGTTGCAGTCACACGAGAATGCTGTAAATCACGCACAATTTTAAACAGTCCCCGCCCACTGGGCGTGTTTCATCACAGCAGCGTTTTATGGGATCTGTAGTGCCGGTATTTTCCCAGTGGATGCATTCTCTGTTCAATAAAACCCTGATAAAATCCAAGTGGAAAGGAGGACACACAAATGCGAGATTCCTGCTCCGCTTTGTAGCTGACGATAAGGTGACACGGAGGCCCCCCTGCAGGGCCCCTGGTCGGTTCGTGTCCATGTTGATCCTAGGTAGGTATCAGCGCAGGTTCTGCAAACGCAGCAGGTCTTCTCTCCACGACCGGGACGGCCGTCATAACATCAGTCACACAGTGCAGGAACCCTTTTGGAGAGAGACCACACACGAAATGGATTCAATGCCTTTTATTTTCGTTAGCTTGCCAGCAGGTTTCCAGCATCAGTGTCAGCCAAACAGAATTTGCCAGACGCGTTTCGAGAGCGAAGCTCTCTTCCTCAATGGCACGGTTGCAGTCACACGAGAATGCTGTAAATCACGCACAATTTTAAACAGTCCCCGCCCACTGGGCGTGTTTCATCACAGCAGCGTTTTATGGGATCTGTAGTGCCGGTATTTTCCCAGTGGATGCATTCTCTGTTCAATAAAACCCTGATAAAATCCAAGTGGAAAGGAGGACACACAAATGCGAGATTCCTGCTCCGCTTTGTAGCTGATGATAAGGTGACACGGAGGCCCCCCTGCAGGGCCCCTGGTCGGTTCGTGTCCATGTTGATCCTAGGTAGGTATCAGCGCAGGTTCTGCAAACGCAGCAGGTCTTCTCTCCACGACCGAGACGGCCGTCATAACATCAGTCACACAGTGCAGGAACCCTTTTGGAGAGAGACCACACACGAAATGGATTCAATGCTGGAAACCTGCTGGCAAGCTAACGAAAATAAAAGGCATTGAATCCATTTCGTGTGTGGTCTCTCTCCAAAAGGGTTCCTGCACTGTGTGACTGATGTTATGACGGCCGTCCCGGTCGTGGAGAGAAGACCTGCTGCGTTTGCAGAACCTGCGCTGATACCTACCTAGGATCAACATGGACACGAACCGACCAGGGGCCCTGCAGGGGGGCCTCCGTGTCACCTTATCGTCAGCTACAAAGCGGAGCAGGAATCTCGCATTTGTGTGTCCTCCTTTCCACTTGGATTTTATCAGGGTTTTATTGAACAGAGAATGCATCCACTGGGAAAATACCGGCACTACAGATCCCATAAAACGCTGCTGTGATGAAACACGCCCAGTGGGCGGGGACTGTTTAAAATTGTGCGTGATTTACAGCATTCTCGTGTGACTGCAACCGTGCCATTGAGGAAGAGAGCTTCGCTCTCGAAACGCGTCTGGCAAATTCTGTTTGGCTGACACTGATGCTGGAAACCTGCTGGCAAGCTAACGAAAATAAAAGGCATTGAATCCATTTCGTGTGTGGTCTCTCTCCAAAAGGGTTCCTGCACTGTGTGACTGATATATATATATATATATATATATATATATATATATATATATATATATATATATATATATATATATATAATAAAATTTCCATGGCAAAATGAAACCCCTCATTTTGTTCCTTTTCAAATTAAATGTATTAAGTGTTACCACTTTATTCCAATCAAGATGACTTCAGGTGTGCCAATCTTTTGTCATAAGTAAGACTGTTAGCGTTCTAGTTGTTCTTTAGAACACTCAGGGACATTCTGTCATTGGGCTATAGTTGGGCTACATCTGGCTGATATTTGGGCTACATTTGGGCTCTTTTGTATCTGGTGGATATCTTGGGAGATTGCATATCAGAATTTTTTTAATGAAATATACAAGAGGATTTGAGAAGTCACTCAAAATGTGCCCTAATTTTACTTTCTTCAGCACTAATCATAATTTCTATGGCAAAATGAACCCCCTCATTTTGTTCCTTTGCAAATTAAATGTTTTAAGTGTTAACACTTTATTCCAATCTAGATGGCTTCAGGTGTGCAATACTTTTGTCAAAAGTAAGACTGTTAGCGCTCTAGTTGTTCTTTAGAACACTCTGGGTCATTCTGTCATTGGGCTATTGTTGGGCTACATCTGGCTGATATTTGGGCTACATTTGTTTTTTTTTGTCTCTGGTGGCCATCTTTGGGCTACATTGGGCTACATTTGGGCCCTAACATATACATAGCCCAATGTAGCCCAATATATATTTTTTCAAAGTTAATTTTCGTAAAAACCACTGGAGCACATATCTTGAGACATAGCAAAGGCACATCGGGCTACCAGTCCCTACAATTTTGCCAAGTTTGGTGCAAATCCATTCAGCCGTTTGGGCTAAAAGTGAGTTTGACCGCCCTATGGAAATTAGCATGGGGAAAATACGTTTTGGGACCCCCTTTTATCTCGGCCCCTGCTTGACGAATCCCCCCCAAACTTTAAGGGAAGGACCGGAGCTCCGTGAGGCAAATTGGAGGAAAGTTTCAGGCAGATTCGTCAACCGACACCAAAGTTATTCACAATAGAATTTTGAGATTTTGCATTGAAAAAAATCCTAACTATAACTACCTACTGGCGACTGCCAGTAGGTAATATATATATATGTATATATATATATATATATATATATATATATATATATATATATATATATATATATATATATATATATATATATATATATATATATATATATATATATATATCCAAGAAATTCCTCAAACCTCCACTCGGCGTGGCGAAAGAAGAAGACGGACCCCACGGCTTCAGGCAAGATGTCTTTTTTTATTTTGAACCTCTCAAGCGACGCGTTTCGAGTACCATGTACTCTTGATCACACGCGGTCGCCAGTAGATATATATAGTTAGGACCTAGTTACCATAGGAAATTCCGAACATTCTATTGGGAATAACTTTGGCGCCGATTGAGGGATCTGCCTGTAATTTTCCTTACATTTGCCTCGCTGCGCTCCGCTCCTTCCCTGAAGTTTCAGGGGGATTCGTCAAGCGGGGGCCGAGAAAAAAGGGGGGTCCAAAAACGTGTTTTCCCCATGTTAATTTCCATAGGGACATTCTGACAAGGCTACAGCTCGAACGGCTGAACGGAATTATACAAGATTTGGCAAAATGGTAGGGACTGGTATGCAGCAGTGCCTTTTGTATGTTTGGTGTAAATCCCTCCAGTAGTTCTTGAGAAAATTGAATTTGAAATTTTTCAAATGGCATTTTCTATGGGACCTTTAGACACGGCTACAGCCTGAACGGCTAAACGGAATTACACCAAACTTGGCAAAATGGTAGGGACAAGTATGCAGTAGTGCATTGTAGGCTGGGCAGGGGGATTGGGAACACTAGCAGTGGTAACAAACTCTGGCTCAACAGACACTAGACCCGTATATCTTTTTAAACTAGGTTTTATTTTCAACGTGCGTCTTGTGCGGAATGTCAGTCTTTCCCTTGCAAACTCTATTTTATCCGTGGTGGTGATCTTCGGGGCACGCAGGGCAGTTGATAGAGAAAGTCCCGCTGTTCAGAGTTGGACGTCAGGGAAGTGATGTCGTCTTGGAAAGCCGGTTGTCGTCACTCCCATAGGGTTCCAGACTGTGGCGTTGCTCTCCCGTTATATCCACATGTAAGAAAGGAAATGGACAGAGGGACGCCGTTAGTCTTTTTATCTGACAAGGGATTGCACCTAATGGAACCCGTGATAGTGAAGGACACCGGTGTATAGAACAAACACGCTAGTGACTCAGTGCTGTAACGGGGGGAGGGAAATGAGTGAGGAGAGCGGGGTAGGTGTGATTCAGGTAGGTAACTAGGTATTTTAAGGGAACGGGAAACACAGAGGGAAGTTACATACAGGGGTTTTAACGCTATTCACACGGGGAACTCTTCCTCCCCACCCAAGCCGCCCAACGCCGCCGTACCTGGCTTAGCCACACTCCTCCCTCGGGAGCGTGGCACGGCGGAACACGGGGTCGTTGGCCTCCTGGCTCTCCTTCTTCTTTTCGCCTTCCGTCTTCTCCTTCGTCTTCTTCCTCCGCTCGGTTCTCCTCGCGTCCTCCGTCCCTCGGTGCGCTGGTGACGTCACACGCCGCGTACAGGGCCTTCCCCGTTTTCACCCATCCAGGATCGTCGACGTCAGAGGTAGGCTGGTCCTCCGGGAAGTCCTCATACGCCCACTTAAAGGGAACTGTGGACGACTCATCGGGTGGTTCCGCGTCCCAGGCCCCCCTCGTAGTTGTAGTCTGTGAAGCAGAAGGGGTACAATCAGGATTCCACCACTCCTCTTGGTAGCCCAACCCGACCCCGTTACACTGCTCCCCCCTAGGATTCTCCCGATCGGGGAGAATGGGTGTTCTCGATAGGAAGTCTGCATTGCCGTTGTGTACACCTTTCCTATGTACTAGGGTGAACGAGAAGGGTTGTAAAAATAGAAACCACCTCAACACCCTGGAGTTTTGCGACATGGTCCTCTGCATCCACTGAAGCGGGGCATGGTCCGAGAACAGTGTAAAAGGCTTGCCCTCCAGGTAATACCTTAACTTGTCTACAGACCATCGGATTGCCAGGCACTCCTTTTCAATTGTGGGGTATTTACTTTCTCTAGAATGCAGTTTTCGACTGATAAAGAGAATGGGGTGTTCCAAACCATCATCCCCCTTTTGCGACAGCACGGCCCCGATCCCCACGTCAGAGGCATCAGTGGCCAGGGAGAAGGGTTTGTTAAAGTCCGGTGGAATCAATACAGGACTGGATGTGATTGCTGTTTTCAATTGCTCAAAGGCTAAACAGGCCTCTGTGGGAGGATTCTTCCCTAGGTTGTTTTTAGCATTGTTCTTTAGGAGGTCTGTTAATGGAGCCGCGGTCTCTGCAAAATTCATGATGAACCGTCGGTAATATCCAATCAAACCGAGGAATGCACGCAGTTCTTTTTTTGTGGTTGGAAAGGGGGTGTTGGTGATTGCTTTTATTTTCTCCTCCTGAGGAGCGATGACCCCCTCACCCAACATGAATCCCAAATACTTTACCCTAGGGAAAGCAGCCCTCGATTTTTTTGAATTTACATGTAGGCCCGCATTTTGTAGTGCCCGTAGGATGTTGGTTAAATGGCTAAGATGCTCCTTCCAGGTTTTGCTAAAGATGACTATATCATCGAGGTACACGGAACTGTACTTGGTGTGGGGAGCTAATACAGTGTTCATAAGTCTCTGAAAAGTTGCTGGGGCTCCGTGTAGCCCGAAAGGTAATACTGTAAACTCAAATAAACCATCATCCATGGCAAATGCTGTTTTATGCCTGTCTGTTTCTCGTAGGGGCACTTGCCAGTACCCCTTAGTTAAGTCCAGAGTTGTGATATATCTGGCCTCTCCGATTCTCTCTATGAGTTCATCAACTCGTGGAATCGGAAAGGCATCAAAGGAAGAGATGGCATTTAGGGCGCGAAAATCCATACAAAACCGGGTGGACCCATCCGGTTTTGTCACCATCACTATGGGTGAAGCCCAGTTGCTGTGTGACGGCTGGATGACCCCTAATTGTAGCATGTCCAAGACCTCCTTTTTTACGTCAGCTCTCCTGGCCGCCGGAATGCGGTAGGCCCTCTGTTTCACTACCTTGCCGGGCTCAGTTTCTATACAGTGCTCGGCTAAATGAGTGCGACCTGGCACATCCGAAAACATCGGAGCGAACTGGTGTAAAGCCTGTACTAGTTCTTCCTTTTCAAGGTCTGTTAGTTCAGGATTGAGGGGCAGTTTATCGAGGGTAGTTCCCTCGCTCCTCGATGGCAATGTCAGGTTTGCTGCCTTGGGTGGGGGTCCTATCCATTTTTTTAACAGATTTATATGGAAAGTTTGTTGCCTTCCCGGTGTGATTTGTAGTCGATAGGTGGTTTTGCCTATGGTCTCTATGACCGGGTAGGGTCCCTTCCACTCACTTTTGAATTTTTGACTTGATGAAGGAAGAAGCACTAGTGCCCAGTCTCCCTTGTTCAACACCCGCCATTTCTTGCCTTTGTCGTACTGGTGTTTCTGATTCACCTGGGATCTCTCCAAGTTTGAGTATGCCAGGTCCCTGAGTTTACCCAACCGGGATTTCAACTGATTGGTATACTCTAATAGAGACCTTTGTTCCGCCTCCCCTTCTTTTTCCCAGGCCTCCTTCGTGATCTCTAATAGGGACCTAGGTTGGCGGCCATATAACAACTCAAACGGGGAGTACCCCAAGCTGCTCTGTACTTGGGCCCGCAGCACGTAGAGGGCCAACGGTAACAACTTGTCCCAGTCTTTGTTTTCGGCCACCAGCATTTTCTTTAATGTGGATTTGAGAGTGCGGTTGTATCTCTCAACCAACCCATCCGTTTGGGGATGATACGCAGAGGTGCGTATGTGTTTCAGTTCTAGAGTTTTACAAACCTCAGCCATCATTCTAGACACAAAGGGCGTCCCCTGATCCGTGAGGATCTCTCTTGGAAACCCAACCCTTGAAAATAATTTGATCAACTTGTCTGCCACATTCCGGGTTGTCGGAGCACTGAGAGCAAAAGCCTCAGGAAATCTGGTGTTATAATCGACGACAACCAGGGCATAAGTGTGTCCCCTAGAGGTGCGAGGTAGGGGGCCAATGAGGTCCATGCCCACCCTTTCAAAAGGGTTGCCAATGATGGGTAATGGTTGGAGAGGTACTGCCGGAGGTCTGCTCATGTTTTTCTTTTGGCATACCTCGCACTGTCTGCAGTACTCTTCGGAGGTTTTATAAATACCAGGCCAAAAGAACAGTCTTGTGATGTTTTGTAGGGTCTTCTCAGCCCCGCTATGACCTGCAGTTAGGTGGGTATGTGCGTAGAACAGAATTTGGTCTCTAAAGTCCTTTGGGACCACCAGCTGTGGAGAATCACCTGCCTTCCCTTCCCTGTACAACAGATCATTAATGATCTTGAATCTAGGATACCCCGATGATGGTGTGGTTTCATTGATATGGGCTGCTTCCCAGGCATTCAGGAGCGTAGGGTCATTACTCTGGGCAAACTTGAAACTCCGGTCTGTCTCCCAGGGTTCAGTGGATAACAAAGCTTCTCTTGGTACTTCTAACTGTTTGCGGAAGAGATTCAAAAAATCAGGATTATCTAACCCCAAGATTAGGTCTTCAGGTAATGACTCTACCACTCCCACCTTCACTCTACAAGGTTCACCACCTATGGGCCTAAGAGTAAGATGAGCCACTGGGTACGGTTTCACGTCACCGTGAACTCATCTAATGTGTACGGTCAGGTCAGGGCCCACCTGGGAGGGCAATACGTGTATCTCTTTTATGACAGATTGTTTGCAACCGGAGTCTAAAAGGGCTTTTATGCATTTACTGTTCACTATTACCCTGGCGTAGAAGGAGGGTCCCATCTCCGCTGTGTACATCACGGCCTTTGGTATGTAGCCGACCTCCATAGGCTCCTCGGTCGATCTTTTCCGGGGACACATTCTAGCTATGGCATTCTCCACAGTCAAAGCACTGAGGACCTCTTTGGCTTGGAGGTTCATATCTTATGGGGCGAGGTTTCCACTGTTCCGGTGCTGGTTTTGTTTTTTTCTCAGGTTTTGCCGCCCCTATTGGTCCTTTGTTGCCTTTGTCCATATCCCATGGTAAGGCTCGTGGCATCGCTCTGTTGTAGTTCGAAGCCATCTCTATGGCCTGTTCAGCGGTGAGGCCTGAATGTTGTCTGAGCCAACGCTGAGTGCCGTATGGTAAGGCTTCCATGAACTGTTCCAGGTATATGCTGGACATGATTTCCTCTTTGCTCCTACTTTCAGGCTTCAACCACTTGTCGGCGGCCATTTTTAACCGCAAGTACAAGGTTTTGGGGTGTTCCCCTGCTACCCCTTTTTCCTTTCTAAAACGCAGTCTATAGGCCTCTGTGTCCAACCCCAGGTGGTCCAGGATAACGGCCTTAATGGTCGCATAGGGAGTTATTCCCGCATGGTTGGCCACTTGGTATGCTGCTTGTGCTTCACCTGACAGTAGTGGAGCCAAAAAGAATGGCCATTTGTCCTCGGGCCATCCACATGCTCTAGCTGCTCTTTCAAAGTTTAGTAGGAACGCGTCGGGATCTTCCCCTGGCACGTATTTCTGTAACTGCATTCCGGACGGATGGGGTCCAAATCCCCGTCGTTCGGTTGTGGGAGGTACCCCGGGGTTCTGTGCTACCTTGTGTAGTCCCTCGAGTTGGGCCGTAATGGAATTTTTAAACATGTCCCGGTCAGCATCTGCGGCCGACATTTGTTGGCTGATAGCCCATTCCAACTTCTGTTGGCCTTCAATGAGTTGTTGCACCACTTGTTCCATCTCTGCTGTTTGAGTGGAGGGAATAGATCCCACTTCTGACACCAATGTAGGCTGGGCAGGGGGATTGGGAACACTAGCAGTGGTAACAAACTCTGGCTCAACAGACACTAGACCCGTATATCTTTTTAAACTAGGTTTTATTTTCAACGTGCGTCTTGTGCGGAATGTCAGTCTTTCCCTTGCAAACTCTATTTTATCCGTGGTGGTGATCTTCGGGGCACGCAGGGCAGTTGATAGAGAAAGTCCCGCTGTTCAGAGTTGGACGTCAGGGAAGTGATGTCGTCTTGGAAAGCCGGTTGTCGTCAATCCCATAGGGTTCCAGACTGTGGCGTTGCTCTCCCGTTATATCCACATGTAAGAAAGGAAATGGACAGAGGGACGCCGTTAGTCTTTTTATCTGACAAGGGATTGCACCTAATGGAACCCGTGATAGTGAAGGACACCGGTGTATAGAACAAACACGCTAGTGACTCAGTGCTGTAACGGGGGGAGGGAAATGAGTGAGGAGAGCGGGGTAGGTGTGATTCAGGTAGGTAACTAGGTATTTTGAGGGAACGGGAAACACAGAGGGAAGTTACATACAGGGGTTTTAACGCTATTCACACGGGGAACTCTTCCTCCCCACCCAAGCCGCCCAACGCCGCCGTACCTGGCTTAGCCACACTCCTCCCTCGGGAGCGTGGCACGGCGGAACACGGGGTCGTTGGCCTCCTGGCTCTCCTTCTTCTTTTCGCCTTCCGTCTTCTCCTTCGTCTTCTTCCTCCGCTCGGTTCTCCTCGCGTCCTCCGTCCCTCGGTGCGCTGGTGACGTCACACGCCGCGTACAGGGCCTTCCCCGTTTTCACCCATCCAGGATCGTCGACGTCAGAGGTAGGCTGGTCCTCCGGGAAGTCCTCATACGCCCACTTAAAGGGAACTGTGGACGACTCATCGGGTGGTTCCGCGTCCCTGGCCCCCCTCGTAGTTGTAGTCTGTGAAGCAGAAGGGGTACAATCAGGATTCCACCACTCCTCTTGGTAGCCCAACCCGACCCCGTTACATGCATTTTCCATATTTAGTGAAAATCCTTCCAGTAGTTGTTGAGAAAATGAATTTGAGCAAATTATATATCTATAGGCGCTCAACATTCTAATGGGAATAACTTTGGCGCCGATTGAGGAATCTGTGTGTACTTTTCCAGAATTTTTGCCAGCTCCGCTCCTTCCCTGAAAGTTTCGGGGGGATTTGTCAATTTGGGTTCCTAAAGGGGGTCCCAAAACGTCTTTTCCCCATGTTAATTTCCATAGGGACCTTTAGACACGGCTACAGCCCGAATGGCTGAATGGAATTACACCAAACTTGGCAAAATGGTAGGGCCTGGTATTCAGATGTGCCTTTGCTATATTTGGTGAAAATCCCTCCAGTAGTTCTTGAGAAAATTGAATTTGAAATTTTTCAAATGGCATTTTCTATGGGACCTTTAGGCACGGCTACAGCCCGTACGGCTGAATGGAATTACACCAAACTTGGCAAAATGGTAGGGACAGGTATGCAGTAGTGCCTTTTCTATATTTGGTGAAAATCACTCCAGTAGTTGTTGAGAAAATTGAATTTGATCAATTTATATATCTCTATGCGCTCACTGTACGCGCACCGTACGCGTACGGTACACGTACCGTACGCGTACGTGCTCGTACCCTTACTTGCGGGAGCAAGTTTCTGATTGGCTGGCAGTCGACTGTCAACATTCCAAACTGTCCAAACCAGGAAGTGTTGGCCACCATCTTGTTTTTCAGGAGAACTGAGGCACAAGAGAGCCCAAAACAGGAGTGGAAAACACGAAAAGGGGGAAGGGTAGAGACCCCCCAACCCTCTAGCCCTTCTCAGGGGGTCCCAAAAGGACCCCCAAGGGCAAAAAAATATATATATCACGGGGTACGTGCACCGTACGCGTAGGGTCGCGTACAATGCGCGTATCCCGCAATTTTAAAAAAAACTACATTTTCTTTTGCACTTGGTGGCCCTTCTGGGACCCCCTGAGAAGGACTGGGGGTCAGGGGGCATCAACCCTGCCCCCTTTTTGCGTTTTCTACTCTTGTTTTGTGCTCTCTTGTGCCTCACTTCTCCTGAGAAACAAGATGGCTGCTCAGGTGGTCCCAGAAGGATAATAACATATATAAACGTTATCCGCTAATAGAATTAGCATTTACAAAACCTTTGAAATTTATTGAAAAAAAATATAGGTTTCACGCCTGATATAGTTAGGAATTAGCATTTAAAAAACCTTTCAAATTCACTGAAAAAACCCTAGGCTTCAAGCCTTATATAGTTAGGAATTAGCATTCAAATAACCTTGCAAATTCACTTAAAAAACCATAGGTTTCAGGCCTTATATAGTTAGGAATTACCATTTTAAAAACCTTGCAAATTCACTTAAAAAACCATAGGTTTCAGGTCTTATATAGTTAGGAATTAGCATTCACAAAACCATTGAAATTGGTCCTATATAGTTAGTTGTACTAACTATATTTTGCGCAGCCGCAATCCACTGCTGATGATGTCACATATTACATCATTCATGACATGGTCAGTGACATCACTGATGACATCTCAAATGACATCACTGATGACATCGCTGATAACATCTCATTTGACATCACTGATCACATCACTGATGACATCATCCAGTGACTGTGTGTTTCTGTAAAGTTTAAATATGTTTTACATATTAAAGAATGAGTGGATGTATAAGTGTATGGATGAAGGATTTAGTAGGTGCACGACTGACTGTATGAGTGAGTGATTAAATGTGTCTTACTAAATGCATGGGTTAGTGACTAAACTGTCTGAATGTGTGCATCAGTATGTCTGTTGTTGTGTAAACCTCCAGGACCGGTTTGGAGACCCCTGCCGTAGAGATACTTTTACACCCATTCATATACACATTAACAGTCTGTGACACCCATTCAAAAGCATACATTCACTGCCACACATGTTCAGAAACCTATACAGTCACTGGCACACCCATATACAAGTCCATACAGACTCTGTCACACCCATTCACTTATTCATGGACAGACTGTGACACCCATTCCCATACCTATAGAGACATTCTTACACCCATTCACAACCCCATACAGAAACTGTTACACCTATTTATATACCGTAGCTATACTGTTAACCCATTCACAAACCTATACCGAAACTGTCTTATCCATTCTCAATCCCATACAGACACTGTCACTCCCATTCACAACCACATAGAGACACTCTCACACACATTCACAACAAGAAACATTGTCACACCCATTCACAAACCCATGTAGATACTATCACACCCTTGCATATACTTATACAGACCTCCTTTATTTTTTTCATTTATTACATTTGTAGAGCGCGCAGCTACCCGAAGGTTTCCCAGCGCTAGGGACACAGAGGATGAAGAATTAGACAGTGATGGTAAGGGGCTACTGATTGACCAGCCATGTTTTTAAATTATTGCGGAATATAAGATAGTTGTGTTCCGTGCGTAATTGGTAAGGGAGAGAGTTCCAGAGGGAGGGGGCCAGATAAGAGAAGGAGCATCCTCCCATTCTGGCTCTTTTGATCCTGGGTACTTGGAACTTATGTTGATTGGAGGAGCGAGGCAGGCGGGGGGGGGGGGGGCGATACTGATGTACCAAAGTTTTGAGATAGTGGGGTGCAGTGCCGGTGTTGATTCTGTGCATGTAGCATAGGGCTTTGAATTTGGTACGACTGTCGATTCGGAGCCAGTGGAGATTACGTAATGAAGCTGATGTGGACGTTTTATTTGGAAGTTTGCAGAGTAACCTCACAGCAGCGTTTTGTACCACCTGAAGTTTATGCAGTACTTCCTTGCTAGCACCCAGATATAGAACCTTACCGTAGTCCAGTCTGGATGTTATCAAAGCTTGGACTACAGTTTTTGGTGTGGTTAGAGGGAGCATCCCACAGGATATTCCTCAGGCATTTAAGGATAACGAAACAGGTGGAGGCAACTTTGACCACTTGATGTTTCATGGTCAATTGGTCATCAATAATGACACCAAGGTTTCGGGCAGTTTTAGCGGGAGATGGTAGTGAGCCCATCTGAGGTGGCCAATGATGGGGACCACACAGAGCTCTGTTATTCCCATTCACATACTCATTGACACAGTGTCAGACCCATTCACATAACCATGCAGACACTTTCATTCCCTCTCACATACCCATACATAGTCTCTCACACCTTCTAACATACCCATACAGATTCTTACACCTTCTCACATGCCCCTACTTAGACTCCCACACCCTCTCACATACTCATGTAGACACCCTTATACCTATTTACATACCCATGGAGAGACTCTGACACCCTCCCACATAAGCATAGACTGTCACACCCTGTCACATACCCATACAGGCACAAGTATACCCATTCACATACCCATACAGAAAATCTCACACCCTCTGACATAAGCATAGACTGTCACACCCAGTCAAATACCCATACCGGCACCTGTATACCCATACAGAGAATCTCACACATTCTGACATAAGCATAGACTGTCAAACCCTCTCACATACCAACACAAATAGTGTCTCAACCATTCACATCCCAATGCAGAGACTCTCACATACTCACACATACCCATGCAGACATTCTAGTACCCATTCACATACTCATACAGAGACTCTTACAACCCATTAGGACCTCCTTTATTCCCATTCTCATACCCATACAGACATTGTGACACCCATTCACATACCCTACAGAGACTTTCACAATGTCTTATATACCCATAGCAATGTCATACCCCACTGGGTTAATCAAAGGTGTAGGTACATGGTTGCACTGCTGATTCCGATATCGCTCACAGTTGGGCCCCCAGTCCAGCCGTATCACTTTATTTAAAAGACCTGGATCCGCTATGTTCACTGCGGGGCATTTCCGCGACCGAGCATGCCGCTAAGCATAAGTCACAAAAGGTTACCCTCTGTAGAAACGCCGCACCTGGGGAGTTATAACCTCCTTTGTGAGGACAGCAGTTGAGCCAACCTCGAACTCCATTCAATGTTGTACGCCAAACATGTTTCGGAACTCGTTGTCCTGGATCACTGGCAACAGAAGGAAGAACAGCAGCTTTTTAGTGGAACACCTACCTGTTTTATTGTTGAAATTCCGCCCCAGTGGACGTTGATGTCCCGCCTAGTAGGCGTATGCAGTGTTGCACTTTGATACTCGCAGTTCCACTAAATAGTTATCCCCAGTGGGTGCTGCTGGGTACCTTCAATTAAATTATTGTCAAACCCCAGTGGGTTAATGAAAGGAGTAGGTACATGGATGTACTGCTGATTCAGATATCGCTCACAGTTGGGCACCCCGGTCCAGCCATATCTCCTTATTCAAAAGACCCTGGATCCACTATGTTCACAGCGGGGTGTTTTCACAACCAAGCAGGCCTCCAAACATAAGTCACGAAAAGGTTGCCATCTGTAGAAAGGCTGCATCCGGGGAGTTAAAACCTCCTTTGTGAGGACAGCAGTTGAGCCAGCCTCCACTGCCATTCAATTTCGTATGCCAAACATGTTTCGGACCTTGCCGCCCTTGATCACTGGCAACAGAATGAAGAACAGCAGCTTTTTAGTTGAACACCTGCCTGTTTTATTGTAAAATTCCCGACTCAGGGTGTGTTGATGTTCCACCTTGTAGGCGTGTGCAGCTTTGCACTTTGGTACTCGCAGTTCCACTAACTAGTTATCCCCAGTGGATGCTGCTGGGTGCCTTCAATTATAGAGAGACTCTCAAACTCTCTCACACACCCATACAGACACTTACCAATGCAGACACCCTTATACCCATTCACATACTCATACAGAGACTCTCACATCCTCTCACATACCCATTCAGATGTCCTTTATTCCCATTGACATATCCATACAGTGACACCCGTTCACACACCCAAAGAGAGATCTCACACACTCTCGCATATCCAGATTGTCAGACCCTCTCACTTACCCTCACATATCTATACAGATATTGCCACACTCATTTACATACCACTCAGACTGATGCACCCACTCACAGACCCACTGTGACACTTGTACACCCACTCACAGACCCACTTAGACACTAATGCACCAACTCACAGACCCACTCAGATACTCATGCACCCTTTCGCCGGCCCACACAGATATTCGCACGCCCACTTAGAGACTCCTGCACCCACTCACAGACCCCCTCAGACTTACACACCCACTCACAGACCCACTCAGGGACTCACTCACAGACCCACTCGGAGATTCATGCCCTCACTTATTGGCTCACACAGAGACTCATGTACTCACTCACAGACCCACTCACACACTCACACACTCATACACCCAATCACTGACTCATTCATAGACTCATGCACCCACTAACAGACCAACTCAGTCACTCATGCACTCACTCATAGATTGCATCACACTCAGGTGCCCACTGACAGACCTACTTGGACTCACAGACCCACTCAGAGACTCACACACCCACTACCACATCTAGAGAGATACTCATGTAGCCACTCCTATATCCACTCAGATACTCACACACCAACTGACAGACCCATTGAGACATGCACACACTCACTCACACACCCACTGAGACGCTCACCCACACACTCACTCTAAAAGGTTACAGGTTACACTTAATACAATTAAAAAACATTAGAAATTCATTTAAAAAAAACAAAAGTTACAGGAATATTTTAAAATCTTAGGCATTCACTGAAAAAATAAATGCTACAGGGACGTTATATTTATTCTCAGATTTAATTGGTGCAATACCATAGAAATTCAGCTGTTATAGCTACATATAGCTAACTAGCACTGACGCCCCCGCAATTCACTGCTTATGACATCACATATTACATTACTCATGACATGGTCTAACATCACTGATGACATCTTGCATGACATCTCAAATGACTTCACTCATGACACCACTGATGATATCATCCAGCGAGTGTGAGTGCCTTCTAAAAGTTTCTGAGTGTTAAACATATATACTAAGATACTACTGAAGGTAAAATATTATACTTTGTGTACTACTAATGAATTAAATATTATTGAATATAAATTGCACCCATTGGGGGAGTTAGCCCGTTACCACGTGGGCCAACCCTTTTGCCTCCTCCCTGGTGACGTTGTGGGGCCTAGTGGAATTCCTAATCGTGTATTGTGGTGCACTGCAATCCACGATCAGGAATCTGTTTGTGAGAGGCATTGCTGGAAAGGAGAGGCTCTCCCTTTCAAGTGATGACTCCCACATACATGGGGCATCTACACCCCCAAAACTCACAGCACATTGAAGCAGACCTTACCTGCTTCCTCCAAGCTGCTCTGGTGGGGGTTTGTGATATCAGTGTGCCTCGCAGCATGCAGACATTACAGATGGTGGAGGAACAGGGAGAGACGTAAAAACTATCCTGCATCTCGCCCAGGGTTTAAAAGAAAAGGAAACCTCCAGTGCTTTGCACTGGATGATTCTCTAAAGCCCTCCCTGGTGTTGGGCAATTGCCGCTCCACACACCAGGGAGGGTGTACATGTGTCAGCCATTGGCCGACACATGCATTATAGGGGTTAAAATATTCTCTATTTTTATGAGCTTGAGTGAGATTTTGATTGTGTTGCATTTTTGACTTTTTTATTGTTTTGGTACTTGGGAATGCTTTACACATTTTCTTAAGTTAAGCCTTTCTGCTGTGTGCCATAGCTACCAGCAACTGAGCTCAGAATTAAAATAATGACGCCTTTAAAGGAGCTGACAATGACTTTATAATAATCCACTTTCTACCAAAGGGAAACATCTGAAACAGATTGATTGTTACCGGTTGCACACTCTAAATGAATAATACATTCTGGAAGATTGGAACAACTTTACCTCCCCCTGCGATACCTGACCCTGATCTTACTTGGGGATAAATATTCTACCCCATGGTAAAAAACAGTGCTAATCTCATCTTGATCCTTAGAACCTGTCTTCCTTATAGACACAACAGAGGATGTCATGGTCATGACATTGATAACACATCAGATAATTCCATAACTTCTACAAATCAGCATTACGGTTAGGTCGCCATATTACAGGACCGGAACCATGGTTCGCATGAATATTCTTGCTGATGCTCTGAAAAGCATTAACAATTCAGAAAAACGTGGAAAACGCCAGGTTCCTATCAGGCCATGCTCCAAAGTGATTGTGCGTTTCCTAACTGTGATGATGAAACATGGTTACATTGGTGAATTTGAAATCATTGATGATCACCGAGCTGGGAAAATTGTTGTGAACCTCACTGGCAGGCTGAACAAGTGTGGTGTAATCAGTCCTCATTTTGATGTGCAACGGAAGGATCTGGAGAAGTGGCAGAACAATCTGTTGTCATCTCGCCAGTTTGGATACATTGTTCTCACAACGTCAGCTGGCATCATGGACCAAGAAGAAGCTAGGTAAAAACATACAGGAGGCAAAATCCTGGGATTCTTTTTCTAGAATGTAAAAAGGCAGACTAATAAATTGTAAAATAGACTTGTTTTAGACTTTGTTTGATGGATTGGTTAATTCAATTAAACTGTTTTTGTAGAGGGCAGTTTATCCGTCACTCTAATATTTATTCCTCTCTGTACTTTGAGGTGCATTAAAATAGTAAATAGTAGTAAGGACATACATATTAGGAAAATGGTAACCATTGACTGCCATGACAGAGTTGTCTGATCAATGTCCTTTGCACATGAAGCAATGATCTCTTAAACTAATTTGATTGCTTTTAAACTGCAATACTGAACACAATGATTAATTCATTTTAGTTAATGGCATTTTAGAAAAACTGTTTCAGTAGGGAAAAGAGTTATAGCACAGTTGGAAAATGGTTGTCAACCCATCTACTTCCTTTTCAAGATCAGATGCATGAATAAACTATGTACTGTGATATATGGCAACTTTGATGGAGGCCAGTCCATTTTCACAGCAGTCAGTCAAAGCACTGATCTCTACATGCAACTCCGATAACTTGATAAACAGAATGACAAAGCTTTCATCTTAATGCAAAAAAACATCAAATCCAATCTGCTCAAACTAAACCTTCGGGTACTAGACCACCGTGCACCAAAAAAATATTGACTCTCCAAACAATCAACAACAATCTGAGGAACCTGAATAACAAAGACTCATTTGTCCTAATAACCATTTCAGGTAGGATCCACTCACCTAGAAGCGAGGACCTGTGCAATATTACGTATGTGCATAAAAAATCCTACAAGAAAGTGATTTCTACAGAACTCCCTGTAAACATTTACTCCAAGCATACTAACATTTTAAAAAGAGCTGAGCATCCTGCTCTTCCAAAACGTCTCAACAACAAAACATGCAAAAAGCACAATGTGAAACCACAAAGTAAGGTGCACCATATGCAAGGCCAGCACTGAATATGCAAGCATGGTGAACAGAAACCAGAAGTTATATAGTTAGGGCCAAAATTACCAATACCTCACGCAGCGCAGCAAGTCACCTCACTGCGCTGCATGACAGAGAAAGATTAGGAATGTATTGTATTTAATATAATACAGTGAGTTCCTGCCTTTTCTCAGCACTGGCGCACAATGTGCTGGCTTGTGCCAAGGGAGGCACTCTTGCACTAAGGTGTAGGTGTGCCTGTGTTGCAAGTACGATTGCTTTTGTGCAGAAAGGGCCACCTTCCTGCACAAAAAACTATCCTGTGTGGAAATTTCCTCTTTCTGTGTGTACTGCAGAACGCAGAATACATACAAATGGGAGAGAAAAAATTATGAGAAATAAGCATATTTCTTGTTGTGATGCCTCACCTGGAGAAGCGTATCAATTTTGCCACATTCCCAAGTCTACCAATTATAGAAATTCTGGGAATGCATCAAAATCCATGGGTTTTGAATGGGAACACCCACGCATCACCCGCGGATTGCCTCCTTTGGCCAGAGTAATGCAATGCAGTGATTTGTGCTACATTGCGTTACTCTGGATTTACCAAGCCACTCAAGGCCATGCAAGGTGGCCTTGCATGGCTTAATAAATCGCATTCAAGGGTTGCATCGTTGCATGCACCGCGTTGTGTGGTGCTAAAGCGACGCAACCCTTTCATAAATATGACCCTAAATGTATACAGATAAAGAAGTCTAACCTTTGTGATTGTCATGTTTCAACTAAGAAGTGTAACCTAAATTCTTATCTTCAAAGCACCAACAACTGCAAATGTTAAACATAAAGGTCAACCATCAAAAAAATTAAAACGCAACACAAATATATCAGAGAAGATGCTTTCTGATCAATTAATTGAAACAAACTCATTACTCAGAGACAGCACATTTTCTGATTTTTAGGTTTTTGAGCACAGCAACATGGTTTATGTTCTCTACATGGCCATAATGGATGATTTTGATTTTGCAGTATTTTCTTTATTACTATATTTGAAAAGGGCCTGAAAAGTTTTAGGATTTAAATAAGCTTTACACAAGGGAAACCATTGAAATACTTTGCAATGTTGATCTGAACACCATGGGAAACAAAAAATTGCTTATTTTTAGACTCGATAAAATCCAGCTGGTTTGGATTTAAAGCTATGATTCGTGCATATGAATATATTCAAATAGTTATCAAACTTTTCTGATTATCACACTTTAATTTTTTAACTGAGTGGATTAAATTGCAGTCTCTGGAGCACCAGATGAAAGTTAAATGTTGCCTTTCATTATGCATTCCCAGGAGACAAAACTATTTCTCACCAGATTACCCACACAACTAGAATTTGCTTTCAGTTCAAATATTCCATCTCACTTTTTGTATTATATCAAAATAGTTTGACCTTCACACAAACTTTGCAGTTTCACAACCATAGAGCATCAAGCCCATGGTTTTTGATGCAAAGCCATATCTACTAAAAATGGTAGACAGGGTTTTGCGGTAACATCTGCTTGAGCCAGGCTCTAACAAGGAGAATTGTTTATATTTCTCTTAACGTTTCTCACATTGCATGTGTGATGCACTGTACAGCTATCAACCAATGTTTAAAAACATTTACAATTAGTCTAAACATGGCATTTCCTATTGGAAGGGTACCCTTTTAGTACAAAACATATGCTAGACATCACACATGCACCTTTGCCCTATGGAGCCTTTTAGTGGGCAAATGCTGGTAAAGAGGGTAGCAGAGCCATATCTAATATGGCTTTTTAATGCTCTCCCCACAGCACAGCAATCTAAGTAAATGTGCTGCCCTCATTTCATACCATACTTTCTGACAGACTAACCTAACTAAGTATCAGTCTACTCCAGCTACTAAGGTGTAAATAGACTAGCAGTAGTGGTTTGCAGCTCATTACTTTTTCAGTTGCTCATGTGCTGTCTTGGACACAGCATTCAATTCTGTCTTTAAATGACTATTGCTATGAACTGAAAACTTTCATTGTTTCTCTTTAAAGTGATAATTCATAGATCAGGAATTCTAGCCCTAGTCTTATTTTCTAATGATCAAAATATGGTATGTTGTCATGTCAAGTCTTGATTGTTTCCGAGGATTGTGGATTGTCTGCTCTGGTGGACCTCACGATAGAGACAGCATTATGGAGTTCATGGTCAAGTACCATGCAGGTTTTGTGTGCAGATTCTTAAGCTGGAACTTTCTCAAGGATTTTATGGTCCATATCAATTCCATCACAGTAGCGTGTAAGATTGCTTACTTTTGTTTCCTTCTGTTGACATGGTGGATGATGCCCTCTATCACTCCTGAGGAACGCTATCTGCTTACTACCAGTTTTAGGATAGTTTTGTCCCCATAAGATTCGTTTTCCATCCAATCTTATATTAGTGGCTTGAGACAGCTCTTGTGAACCAAGAATGTAAAGACAGCAATGAGGAGGAAAAAGCTGGTTTGCGTAAATAATGTTCTTTTTTCCGATAATATTTTTCACATCCAAAGTGGGAAACTGGCCCTCCCTCCAACCCTGAAGTGCCAGGGTTGTTTTCCAGGAGGGAATTAGAGTGGGGTAGATAGGAGAAGTCTCTTTCGCTAACAAGGGATTCTTCTAATGGTGGGCCCTATCTTTTACAATGAGAAGGAGATAGGTTTGCCCATTTTCTTTGTCCCCTTTCTGGGTTTGCAGGATATTCAGCTAGATTCATCAAAGAGCCGTTTTGCGAGTCCTTAATAGCGATTATTAAGGAATCGCTATTAAGGACTTGCAAAACGGGATTCATGTAAGAATCGCTAAATAAATTGCGATTCCCACACATTCCTTATTTGAAATTAGCAAATTGCTAATCGCAAATAAGGAATAACTCTCCATTCATTCCTATGGGCCAAAGGCCCATAGGAATGAATGGTAAGTTATTCCTTATTTGCGATTAGCAATTTTCTAATCGCAAATAAGGCTGCGATTTCAAGGGTGCCAGGGGTGTCCAAAGGACACCCTGTAGCACCCCTGAAATGTCATCTACATTGGTGTTGCGCACACACATGTCCAAAGGACATGTGTATGTGTAACATGCAACTTAGAAAAATGCATTTAAATGCATTTTTCTAAGTTTTCGCTATTTACCACGAGGTTTGACTTCGTGGTAAATAGCGGTCCTAAATTGCGAATTCGCAATTTTTAAATGTTTCATGAATAGCATTTAAGGAATCTCTAATAGAGATTCCTTAAATGCTAATCCTCACAAATTTGCAAATTCTTTATTAGCGATTTTTGCATTTGGGATGATGAATCCCAAATGCAAAAATTGCACTCGAAAAGGGCCAGATTTTAAGAATCTGGCCCTTTTGCGAGCGCATTTTGCTTGATGAATCTAGCAGATTGTTACCTATTTTTTCTAGATGCTCAGTAGTTTTTGAACAGTTATTCTTCCTTTTCCACTTCATGATGGCAGTTTAATTTTATGAAGTTGTTAGTTCTATCTTAAGTGCCGGCATCTACTTTTTGGACCCTCTACTGCCCATATGCATGAGGTGTGTTGGGTTTTTATACAAAGGTACACAAAATGTGATGGCTGTAATGTGTAAATTTATCTCAGCCGCGGCTGGCTACCCTAGGCTGATTTCCATTCCAGCATTCATTTGCCCATCATGCCACCTCAAAATAGAATCAGACATATGCAAAGCAGTTTTGATCCTACTCTAATGTAGTCCAGCTCAATCAGACATATGCAAAGCAGTTTTGATCCTACTCTAATGCCAATAGTCCAGCTCAAACTGGCTGGCCAGGCCCATTCTCAACGGCACAGTGAGCACACAAACCACATCTGGGTGTACCAGTTGTGCATAGGACATTGCACTGAGGTAGACATAAAAGTGATTGGTGGAATACCTGAATTAATCTCAGCAATTGGCATTGTGGGACTGGAACTAAGCTTCACCTGACTTGAGAGGCCGAATCCGGTCTTGAGTGGCTCGTGTTTTCCGGTTCGGAGAGGGGACCAGGCTTGGCAGTTCAGGCTAGGCTGTTCCTACTGGAGCAGGGCCAAGGCTGATTTGCTGATTTGCATATGGCTGAGTCTACTCTGAGATGGCATGGTGGCCAAAATATGATGGCTTGGGATGTGGCCCAGATAATTCCAAGTGGCTGAGAATAATTTGAGTATTCCATCCATCACATGTTTGTATCCGTCATTGTTTTTACACAGTCACCCTCTTTTGCATGCAGGATAGCTATTTTGTTTCCGCTTTCTTTGAGGACAATTGTATTGATTAGCATTGTGCTGAAGCTAGTTGTTTAGTTTAATCAGTGGCATCAAATACATTATGTCACATTCTCTGAATGTCACACCTGACACAGTAATATTGTCAAGAGGTATTGAACATATTAGTCCTTAGCAATATTAAATATTACAATTTCCTTTTCCTTGACCATATAGAGATAAAGGGTTGCTCTTCCAAAAGGTGCTTCTACGTTTTGTAGGTGCACAGGAAGGACTGGTGCAGGGAGTTTCCTTATGGCTCACCTCAGAAGGGTGCCTTGTGCAGGTGAGAGTGGTCACCTCAGAATGTAAAAATGAGGAAGGGAGGACCAGCATATCTATTACTAACGGTTTATATTCCAACCATTATCTACTAGTTGCGACTTTTTAAACATTGCTGCTAGGAAGTTTCGAGTCTTTTTAATGAAAGTTGCTTCCATTATCATTGCACAGATACTTCATGAGCTTCAGATATGGTATTGTAGTTATATAAAAATGTAAGTGAATCATTTTAACATGAAATGCTATATAAAGTACCAAGGGTCTTAACCACAATGTGCAAAACGTGTTCATTCAATGAGCCGTTAACAAATCAATTATTATTGGTAAGGTTATCAAGCAACTCCAGAATACACTGAGTAAATCATGAGGGGGAGAGATACTGCCCCCTGTAAAAAGCAGACAGGCATCAAGTCAGGTTCACAAAATGACTGCAAAAATACATTCAATTCTTAATGTAGAAATCTTTAAAAACAAGTGAAAATGTGCACAACTGTTATTCTAAAAGATGTAGAATTATCAGTTCATATATTGCACATGTCTTTAAGCTAGATAGAAATTACTGTTGGAGATACAAAATATGTTATATTCACACATAGTACGCAATTAACTTAAATCCAAACCTCAGCATAGTTAAAGAAGATTTAACACTCAGAAGAGGGAAATATATTATTTCAAACGTTTTGTCTACCTAGCACCTATCAAGGCTTAGGTTGTGATAGATTTGTTTTTATCTGCTGCGACAAAGGGAAGCCTCAAGTGCACATCTTATGCCCTGTAGGAACGACTCTGGTAAGCTGTAAGAGGAGATCACCCAATGTGCCCCCCAATACACATTGAGACCCTCTATATCCAGGTCTTTGCTTATGGCAGAGTTTATAAGTATTATTTCTGTTGACCTCTATTTCTAAATAAAGTCCAGTGTTATTTTGCAGTTTCAAGCCTCAAAGCATTTTTATCATCATAGTAAATGTTCATGAGCATTCATTGTTCAGGATTGCAATAATGAGCAAGTTGCATATTTGTTGTTCACAGGTCCTATACTTGTGCCGCTTATTAATGTTACCCATTGATGATTGAGAACATTCGCGCAAATGGAGTATGCACAATGGAGGATAGTTACCTCCCAGGTAGAATAACAATGATAGATGTGTCCTTTTTCACCTTACATTTTGGCTTCCATCTTTTCCAGATCCTGTGGAAGGAAATTCATAAGAAACTTTACCCAAACATGTAGAACTTTAAATTAACAAGTGAGAAACATAGACTGACGGTGATAGTCAGAGGGTGCCTGGTGACCTGCCAAAGAATTCACAGCTCAGCTGGAACACCATTCCAGGTACAAACAACAAAACAAATACCGACATGAATACATACCTGACCCTGATTTGGTGCTTCTAGAACATGGAGTTGAATGCTGTCCTTTCTCTGAAGCAGAGCACAAGCATGAAATCAGTTCTAACGATCAGTTGTCCTGATCCTGATCTTGCCCGCATGGAAGTCCCCAGCAAACCAAAGAAGTCAAGAAATGGGGGTACATTACCTAGAAGATCTGCCTTTCCCTCTTCAGACTGGTGACTATTCCTGCTCAAATCTATCCCTCCTGTTTGCTTCATGCTAGGCTTATAAAGAGATATCAAGAAACACAGGAGCAGGCAAGGGTTTGTTCTTGCTCCTTTCTCTCACAACCCATTTTTCCCTGTTGGACAGTCAGCTGTCTCCCTCTCCATCACTGAGTTTAGTATAGTTTAACTGTGTAACACAATATAAGCATGTCCAAGACATGAGGTAGCTACATTATAAGTCATAAACAATGGATTTAAAGAAGGTAAGCATATTTCCCTAGTGTAGTTATTTTGAATGCTGAACTCTGAGATACTTTGTTTCCATTGTGTTGAGTTACTTTTTCATTGCTTTCCTGGTCGCCTCTGTGATTCACTTGTTTCTTCTCTTTTTCTGTTGGTCACAGGCAGTAAACTTATGAATGGTAAAAGTCTGCAATAGATGCAATCTAACCAGATTTTGGCCGAAGGACTTTGATCTTCCGTTTGTACAGACTAGTATTGAAAAATAGAGTTTGATTAAGAAGAGTGCATATTTTTCCATTATCTACCAGTTCTGAAGTTGTATTTGGCTAGTGTTACATTATATCACATTATCCGTGTGTTCGAGATTACAGTGTACAGTGTGTGGACTTCAGTAGTGGCAGTTCATCTATGTTGACTTTCAGGCAAAGCCCAACCTAACTTTCCTCATTATTCCATGAGTCTGGAGTTGTACCTATGCTGAACTGACTGACCGTCAGAGTGATGGGGTTAAAAATGCAAACAGTGCATGTGTGATGAGTTGGTCATCTGTGTCTATTTGAAGAATGGCCTGGATCGGAGATCTTCGCATTGACCTTTCACCTCAAAGTCATTTTCTCTGGATTTAGGGCCAGATGTAGGTAGCCTAATACCGGTCGGCAACGGCCGAAATTACAGAATTTCAGCTGTTACCGACCGGTATTAGGCTTTTGAGCTGTATAGGTGGCCAATTTACAGATTTGGTAATTTACCGAATCGGTATTTTAAGGAATCAGTAAAATACTGATTCCTTAAAATACCGAATTGGTAAATTACCGAATCTGCAATGTAGGGAGGACTCAAATGATTGAATTGCATAGTTAAGGATTCGGTATTTACCACTAACAAAAAGTTGGTGGTAAATATCGAAAACCTTTGGAAAAGCATTTTTGTGCATTTCCAAAAGTGCCATGTGCAAGACATGTGTGCCACATGTGCACACATGCACGATTCAGGGGTGCAACAGGGTGTCAATGTGACACCCTGCCACCCTTGAACGTGTTCCCCCATTACCGAATCAGTATTTACCGATTCGGTAAATCCCATTCAGGCCCATAGGAATGAATGGGAATTACTGAATCAGTAAATACCAATTCAGTAAATACCGAATCGTACCAATTCGGTAATACTTACCAAATTTTTCCCTGCATAGCATTTACCGATTCTAAAATACCGAATCAGTAAAATTCGGTATTTTAGAATCAGTAAATTAGGATTACCTACATATGGCCTGATGTTCTTGGTTGTCTGTGCCTGTGATTTACAGAGGCTTCAAATCACCTGCACCTTCAAATCCCATTTTGTGATCAAAGAATGTTTCAACAACCTCCTATAAAAGCTGAGCTGCAGGCCTTTTGGATTTTACACATTAGAGCCAAACGAATTGACCTAACACAAAACAGTTATTTACATCCATTAGATAGAGATTTCACTGTTATGAGACATTTCCATTGCTCAGAAGACAGTCTGAGCACTTATTTGTTATCCATGTCATTGTCATTTTGATAATAAAGTCTTGGGATTTGATGAAAATGCATAGGAATAACAAGAACAATTGCAAGTGATTTAAAGTGCACCTTTGATAATATCCTACCATCTAATATAGTACTGTTCAAGTATGTTAGGACCATTAACCTAACCTAAAACATCTGGCTGTTGTACCCGTTAATGCCCATCTGCTTTTGTTCTTTTTCTATGTAGTAAATATTGATTAACGTGTATGTATTCTTGACCCACTGCAAAGCGTCTAGTTTATTTTACCTTGGTGCTAACCACTAGGTCTATGTAGCGTCTTAATGAAAAAAATAAAAAAAGATTGATACCTGATTTATTCTAAACATACCTGAAGCAAATAGTATATTTTTAATTAATCATTTTGATGAATGTGTCAAGCATTTGTTGGAGGAGGTGGATTGATGGCAAGTTGTCCCATATTGTTCCTCACTGATTTTCATCAGATCCACTTCTGATCATGCTAACAGAAACTGCCATCATGAGCAGGCCCACAGCTGGATTATTGTTTTCCATCACCCAAATCTGTGTTCTTCATTGCTACAGCCTGTTGTGCTCTCTATGATTTTTTTCAGAGCTTTGCCACTTTGCCTTAACTTTGGAGAAGCATGGCAAAACTGAAGACAAAGGTTGTGTACATGTATGTATGTATATACGGTGTATATGGTATATATATATATTGCACAAACCAAGCAAAAAGGCAGTGGAGCATTGTACTTGGTCAAAAATAAGCTTAATGTCAATAAGTAATCTCAGAGAAATCTGTGTTGTAAATGGTAAATGCACTGTGTTGTAGTGTTCTTTGAAGAGGAAACTGTTCTTGCTCCTTCCAAACTGCATGCTGTTCCTGACCCTTTTTGCATAGATGGAAAAGGCCTGTTGTCTTGTTTTATCTTTATTACATTTCTTATCTGCATTCTAATGATGTCCTCTCAGTGGGTGTGCCAAGAGCTACCAGAGATGGTGAGCTTGTCTGCAAGATGAGGGAGGATACTGGCTTTGCAAATGATGCAGACGGTTTTGAAAAATGTGCAGCCAGTGGAGTTCCATCAGGATTGGAGTGATATCATTATATTCCTTGAGGCACCGGATGAGTCATGCTGCAGCATGTAGGATGTCCCCAGGGTTTGCCAGTGTGGCATCTGGGTGACCAGGGAGTAGGGAATTGCCACAATTCAGAGGCAGGGGTACGTGGTCTTGAATACACTGTTTGACTTTCTTTAGAAAAGAGAGCTGATACCAAGACCTAGTTGTTTTTTTGGCAATATGTTCCTCGAGTGTGAGGTCGGTGGCCAAGGTGCATTCAAGTGTCTTGGCATTTACTGAGAGTTGGGGTTCAAAGCTATCAAGGTCCATGTCATTGAGGCAGGTTTGTGCCATACTTTGTTTGTTGCTATTGGAAAATAACTGCACTTCTCTCTTTGTTGGGTTTGAGCTTTAGGTAGATGCTGGACATCCAGGCCTGGATGATGTGCAAGCAGTTATAGAGATGTCGAATATCTTAAGTGGGGGAGACTTTCAACTACAGTTGTGTAACATTGGTGTATTGGTGAATCTAGAAGCTGTTATCTGTGAGTAGAGCAATACGTGTCTCCATATAAAGGTTGAAGATTACAGGAGACCGTATCGAAACCCTGGGGGACTCCACAGCTAATAGGGATCTCTTGTGACCTCGAGATGTGAACAAACTGACATTGGTGGCAAATATAGGAGGAAATCCAGTGAAGGGCCTTGCTGGTGAATCCCATTGAAGACACAATGGTGCATATGAGGATGGGATGGTCAACTGTGTTGAAGGCAGCTGAGGATACCAGCAATGTCAGGAGGCAGGGGTCATCTTTATCTGTGTATTTATCGAAAGTGGACTAAGACACTTGTAACTACGTTACACACAATTGTCTAGATAACCCTCATAAACGCTATGTTTGAGTTGATGCGGTTTATCTTGGTTCTCCGCCCCACATAGACGTTATGGCATTTATCATTGGGTCATCTATTGTGCTGCATGCCAGCCTCAAGCCTGAGGTCAACTCTGGAGTAGCGTAGTAGTGTCCAGAGAAAGGTGACGCCACATGAGAGGGTTAATGTTAAAAGACACACCTACATCCAAAACCACTTTATTCTAGAACGGATGTGGTCTGTTATTAAAAAGCAACATTTGGGTATACAGTTGGACCAGGTTACTGGGTCCTTGTATATCACTTAGAACAAACTGTCAACATGTTTCTGCTCCCTTTGGCCCAGCCGGGTCTGTGGAGCATTCGTCAGGACAAAAAAACTATTTAAAAAATAATACTCACACCATTTGTGTAGTATGTCAGTGGTTGTAATTGTACCCACTGTGGTTTGTATTGAAGGTTCTGTTAGACCTAGAAAATAAATCACAATTATATTCATAGCATTTCTGTTGATCTGTGGCTGGTGCACCTATGTATCTGCAGAATTGATTAAATCGCACTATATTCTTAAATTTCTGTGCGGGCATATTCTGCCTGTCTATCTTCTTCTATAAGTATTAGCATTGGCGGGGGACTAGTTGGCAAATTACAATGGGGAAGTTAATCGTGAGAGTCATTCAGCATGTTGTTAACCGGGCAAGAATATTTGTGTTGGTTATAATCTATTGGATTAGGCACATAAGCCCATTCGACACTGTGTTGTTCGCACAGTTAATGATGTTGATCTTTGTTTAACAAATGGATTATATGCGTTCCAGTTTACTTAAAATACATCACAATTTTAAAAGATTTTACGGCTCATCTTTTCTGCTCATGCTAAGTGGTTGTCCACATAGGTATATAAAACGATACAATTTGCGGTAAGCCCTAGTTGTTAAATTAAATACGACCTGGCGGCGCGAACATTACCTCAATTGTATCGGATTTCGTGTCCTATGGGGAACGGACACATGGGTCCCAGGCTGTGGACAAAAGAAGGGGCGGTTTGAGATTGTTACCGTCATGAAGTTGTGAACCCAGAGTGTTTGTGCTGCTGAAAGTGGTCTCGTGGTAGCTGTGTGTCTCTCCTTACCCGCAATGGAAGGCATGTTCCGCGTCTGGTGCTGGCGCTGCCCCCGGATGCGGAAGTGTTGTCAGGGTAGAGTATTTGTATTTTTAAATTCATGGAGATAGACATTCAAAGGATTGGTTAGTGAGTAAGCATCAAAAATGGCATTCCATTGGTGATGTGTTTCATGCAAAATGGTGCCACTGCACATTATCATTGAGTCCCCTTTGGTGGGTTTGAAGTCTGTTTACCCATCTCTGTTCTTTTTCGTTCGGGTTTTTTCTGCATTACCCGTCTTGTCTGTCAACATTTCAATTACAGTCCATTTTAAATCTTCTGCTTTGTGGCCTGTTTCAACAAAATGTGTACAGAGTTTGGTATTGTTCTTTTTCAGTCTTATATTACTCTTATATTCCCCGATTCTGAGCTTTACCTTCCTGCAAGTCATTCCAATGTATTGTTCTTTACAAGGACATGTGATCATGTATATAACATGTGTTGAGTTGCAGGTGGTATGCTGTCTCTGGGTCCAAAATAATGTCTCTGTTAATTGTAACGTTTTGCTGGTCGTGGTCAGATTGCAGGCGAGACAAGTCCCACAGGGGTAATGACCCGTTATTACGGCCATTGATGGGTTTCTTAAATTACTAGTTGAGAGTTGCTTCCTGGGACGAGTATGAACCAGTATGTCTTTAAGATTGCGAGCTCGGCGGTTTGCAAATCTGGGCTTGGGCCATGAAAGATTCCCTGAAGTTAGTATTCGCCAATTTTTATTCACCAGTTTCTGAACTTTGTAGGTGGCTGGACAACATGTGGTGACACAGGTGACCAGATCTTGGACAGAAAACAGGCACAAGATCTGACAATAAAACTACAGTGCCGTGATTACAAAAAGACCATCATTGCAAAATGCAGAAAAAGGGCCAACAATCAACCAAGAACTGCTCTGCTGGAAACCTTTGAAAAAGAACCTGTCCAAGATCTGCAACTCAACACATGTTATATACATGAAAACATGTCCTTGTAAAAAACAATACATTGGAATGACTTGCAGGAAGGTAAAGCTCAGAATCGGGGAACATAAGAGTAATATAAGACTGAAAAAGAACAATACCAAACTCTGTACACATTTTGTTGAAACAGGCCACAAAGCAGAAGATTTAAAATGGACTGTAATTGAAATGTTGACAGACAAGACGGGTAATGCAGAAAAAACCCTATACGAAAAAGAACAGAGATGGGTAAACAGACTTCAAACCCACCAAAGGGGACTCAATGATAATGTGCAGTGGCACCATTTTGCATGAAACACATCACCAATGGAAGTCCGTTGTTGATGCTTACTCACTAACCAATCCTTTGAATGTCCGTCCTCTATCTCCATTAATTTAAAAATACAAAAACTCTACCCTGATGACACTTCCGCGTCCGGGGGCAGCGCCAGCACCAGACGCGGAACACGCCTTCCATTGCGGGTAAGGAGAGACACACAGCTACCACTAGACCGCTTTCAGCAGCACGAACACTCTGGGTTCGCAACTTCATGACGGTAACAATCTCAAACCGCCCCTTCCTTTGTCCATAGCCTGGGACCCATGTGTCCGTTCCCCCGAGGACACGAAATCCGATACAATTGAGGTAATGTTCGCGCCGTCAGGTTGTATTTAATTTAACAACTAGGGCTTACCGCAAATTGTAACATTTTATATACCTATGTGGACAACCACTTAGCATGAGCAGAAAAGATGAGCCGTAAAATCTTTTATAATTGTTATGTATTATAAGTAAACTGGAACGCATATAATCCATTTGTTAAACAAAGATCGACATCATTAACTGTGCGAACAACACGGTGTCGAATGGGGTTATGTGCCTAATCCAATAGATTATAACCAAAACAAATATTCTTGCCCGGTTAACAACATGCCGAATGACTCTCACGATTAACTTCCCCATTGTAATTCGCCAACTAGTCCCCCGCCAATGCTAATACTTATAGAAGAAGATAGACAGGCAGAATATGCCCGCACAGAAATTTAAGAATATAGTGCGATTTAATCGATACTGCATATACATAGGTTCACCAGCCACAGATCAACAGAAATGCTATGAATATAATTGTGATTTCTTTTCTAGGTCTAACAGAACCTTCAATACAAACCACAGTGGGTACAATTACAACCACTGACATACTACACAAAGGGTGTGAGTATTATTTTTAAAATTGTTTTTTGTCCTGACGAATGCTCCAGAGACCCGGCTGGGCCAAAGGGAGCAGAAACATGTTGACAGTTTGTTCTAAGTGATATACAAGGACCCAGTAACCTGGTCCAACTGTATACCCAAATGGTGCTTTTTAATAACAGACCACATCCGTTCTAGAATAAAGTGGTTTTGGATGTAGGTGTGTATTTTAACATTAACCCTCTCATGTGGCGTCACCTTTCTCTGGACACTACTACGCTACTCCAGAGTTGACCTCAGGCTTGAGGCTGGAATGCAGCACAATAGATGACTCAATGATAAATGCCAGCCCATAACGTCTATGTGGGGAAGAGAACCAAGATAAACCGCATCAACTCAAACATAGTGTTTATGAGGGTTATCTAGACAACTGTGTGTAACGTAGTTACAAGTGTCTTAGTCCACTGGCTCCCGGTGAAGAAGAGGATTAAGTTCAAGTCATTGTGTTTGATATACAAGGCCTTACATAATGCCGGACCAGTGTTCTTCACTCAGAATCTAACCCCCTACTGCCCTTCCAGAACACTGCGTTCCTCGAGCTCCTCTGATCTGGTGGTCCCCCGAACTAAAACTGTCAACTGGGGTGACAGAAGATTTTTTGTAGCCGCACCGAAACTGTGGAACACACTTCCTCCCTCAATTAAGACCAGCACCTCCCTCTGGTCTTTCCGCAAAAACCTTAAAACCTGGCTTTTTAACCTATGATCTTTTTAATCTTTGTACTTCAGCACCCTTGTGGGTTAAACATTGCAGTTATTTAGCGCCGAGATGCCCTAGGGCCTTCGTTCGCGCTTTACAAATGTTGTTATAAATAAATAAATAAATAAATATATCTACCCTGGGGAACAGACTAGACACCTATTCCTCCTCCCTACCCTCTGATTAAAATACATCTTTATCTGTGGTCAAGAGGCATCATCTAGATATCAGCCTCTGGGCTGAAATGAGATTTGAAGCCAGACCTGCAGAAGTTGCTTAGCACTGATGTGATCTTGGAGTTGAGCAAAGACTGCTTTCTTGATGATCTTGCAGACAAATGGTAAGTGAATGATGGGTTAGCAGTTGTCGAGGTGATCAGGATCTAGTAGCTTTCTTTAGGATAATAGGATCTAGTGTGCCTTGAAAGCTTTTGTTAAAATTATTTGAGCGAGCCATACATTGACAATTATAAGTAGGGGTAAAATATGATACCCAGAGACAATGGTAAGAAATATTTATAAGAAGTGGCTTTGAAGGAGTTGAGTATGTCAGTCAGATTTGGGAGAGATAGGGCTTTAAAAACTGGCCACTGTGGGATTCTATAGGAAGGGGTAAGTGTATAGGATAAAACTGTTTTTGAATCCTTGATGTGCTGTTGGATCTTCTTTACTTTTTCTAAAGGTTATGCCACCCCCTTGCAGCCCAAGAATCAAGATCATATTTGTGAACACCCGCACACTGGCAGACAGCAATGCATGTAGGAGCGTGAGGTAAGCAGCATGTAGTTGCACAGGGATTCTTATTGTTTAGTTGCATCCTTACACTCACCATTGTGCCAACCTTCATAGTCTCTTTGTATACTTCTATTCAATTGTATGTTACTTTTCATATATGTGTCATAGATCTCCTAGCCGGTTTTACATTGTATTTTTGAAAAGTGCTGCTGGTATTTGGGCAGCATGGTGAATTGGTCTGCACCATTTATCCCCCATGACTCTTGCTCCCCACCATATTTTTCTCATGTTAAGGCAAAAAGAGCAGACATATGCTTATTCAGAGGAACATTATGTCATCAGATAAAAAATATAAAAATGCACAAGATGACAAATGTGAATTATTGCACAAAAGACGTGGTAACACAAAAGTCCGCAGAGCTTCATGCAGGCAAGAACAGATAATGTAAGATGATCAACATATGAAGTTTTTCTGATAAAAAGAAAGAAATCTATATCCAAGCCACTGATAGATAAATCCCAGGAAATCATTTTGGATCTACTACAAAGTTTTTCTTTTTACAGATATTGAAGGAGGAGGCAAAGCACCAGCAGTTCATTATATAGAGGTGTGATCCCAACTAAATTTACAAGCTGATTCTAAAGACAAAAGAAAAGACAGAACAACCTGCTGAATCTAGACAGTGTGATTCTGAAGCACAGTAAACATATGTGAAATCCAGCAGACATATACAGCCCACCAAAACTGATAAAAGTTTCAATAAAAAAACACCTGCACAAGCCTTTACTTTGGTGCCAATAAATACATTTTCAGCTCTAGTTGATTATTTTATTACATATGCCTTGGATGGGAGTGAAATGGGAATCAGAAACCTGCTTGAAGAATGCAAAAGGGGAAACTTATGAAGGAAACCTTCCCAGCATGTGTCTAATGCAGTATTGGAACTATTTCATGTTCTTTGTTTCTCCGGTATCCATATGTTGCAATTTGAGATGTTCAGCAAACTCTGGGGCATATTATTAAGCAGGGCGTTAAACATTATCACCATTTTAGCGGCAGAAAACCGCCGCTAAAGCAGCGATAATATGCTTGATAATATGGCTTAGTGAATTCCAATAGAAACCCATGTTCTGGTGTGAACATGGGCTTCTATTGGAATTCTCCAGGGCATATTATCAAGCCCATTATCGCCGCTTTAGCTGCAGTTTTCTGCCGCTAAAACGACGATCATTTTAACACCCTGCTTGTTAATATGCCCCTCTGTGTGCTTCAAAATCTGGACTCGGAATTTTGCGTGGATGATTTGAGGGAAGGTCCTATTGCTCAAACATTTCCAAGTTTCTGCCCAAATCAGCAAGAAAGAGCATGGGCCAAGTTATTTAAACTGTAGTTCTGTTCTATATTATATACAAGATATACAAGATATTCAGCTTGAAAAGAGAAATATTCAACAACAAAAACCATATTAGAATCCCTTCCCACAGACAAGATGCAGAGAGCATCCAACTGTAAGTCAAACATGAAGTCAACAAATAAGAGCCCTGGCAAGGAAAACATTAGGACGGCCTTGCTTTCAAATGACTTCATGCTCTCCTGGAAAAATCTTTTCATGATCCGGGAGAAAATAGTGACTATCCTTAAGGTTTTGGGAACGCATCTTGAGGGGCTCAATCAAGACATTAAGCTGCATAACCCTTTAAAGGAAGAGAACCCCTGAATAAATGTATTCAAGTGGATCTAAAACCAGATCCCCTGGCACAAAATTAATACAGACATGGGCACAAAAATATCCTATCTCAAAGGTAGAGCGAAAACCTGTGGCGGGCAGAATGGTTCATTCTGCCAAGGGAATTTGGCCAGATTACCGTGTTCCAAGAGTAACGTGGAATTATGGGTACATTCCGCTAACCTAAAATCACATTCAAGGGCATGCAAAAATGTTTAAACTGTGTACATTGTAGCAATATGATCGTAGGCAACAGTTTTCAACACCCCACCAAAGGGTATTAAATTCAACTGCATCATTCCAGTACCTGTGACACTAAGAACATCATCTATGCCATCAAATGCCCTTGTGGCAAAGTATATGTTGGACAATCTGAGCGTGAATTTGAAAGTACACATTACGGAACATAAAAGTAATATAAGGCTTGCCAACAGTAAATCCACCGTGGCTAACCATTGGAAAGAAGCCAGACATCAGATTGCACAATTGAGATGCACAATTCTGGAGGTTATCCTGCTGCGTCTGGAAACTGGAAACGCTTAGATAAAGGTAAACTTAACATCTGCCTTGAGAATTCTAGGCCTACGCTTCCTACTATCACTACTAGAGATGTGTCTTCTATCAACTGCTGGCTGATATCAGCTTCAGATTCTTGTCTTCCAGCTCAGAGGAATAAGCCTCATATCCACCATCCACCGGCTCCCTGGTTTAATGATACACTGCGACAGGAAAAATCACGTTGCAAGAAACTGGAGCGCATTTGGCGGTCCAACTATTGCATCGATATTAAAAAAAATACAAGACTGCTCTTCAAGCATACCATTCTGCCTGCGACACTGCCAGGGCGAATCATGCCAACATCACTATACTTAATGCCCAAAACCGACCTAAGGCACTTTTTAAAATAGTAAAAGATCTATCAGGCATGTCCTCTGCACCTAGATCCATGTCTCGACACAGAACAATGTAATTCTCTTGCCAACTTTTTCCTTGAGAAAAGAGATAGAATCTATGCTAATTTTAGCGTCTCTTCCTCTGATGCATCCTGCTCTGACCCACAAACATCCAATTCTTGTTCTGTTGAAGTATTTCCTGCCACTCCCCCTGACCCTCAACTTCACTCCTGGGATTTGATATCGCTCTCTCTCTTTCATAAATACCTAGATGAAATAAAATCTGTCTCTCCCCTTGACCCCATGCCTCCACAAATACTTGGTACCCTGGATTCATCTACACTTCAGATCATTTTAGATCTTCTGAATGCTTCACTGGCCGAAGCTACGGTTCCCAAAGCATGGAAGCATGCGATGGTAGTTCCGCTGATAAAAAAGGCCAATGCCGATCCAAATAATCCATCTAATTTCCGGCCCATCTCTTTGCTTTCATGTTATTCCAAAATTCTAGAAAAGCATGTTAACTCTCTTCTTACTTCCTATGTTGAATCCTCAAATTTCCTTCACTCTTCACAATCTGGGTTCAGGGCTGGCTTCTCCACCGAGACCACTCTTCTTGGAGTATCAGAGACCATTAGACGACAGGTGGACAATGGGGAGACAGTGGCACTCATTCTGTTATATTTGAGTGCCGCATTTGATACTGTCTCCTATACCATCCTTTTGTCCACCCTGAAATCTATTGGCATTGATGGCCCTGCCCTGGCCTGGATTGCTAGCTTTCTTTCTGACCGCACTTTTCAAGTTTTCTCCTCCACCTCTGTCTCCTCAATCCACGTTTCTTCTCACGGTGTTCCCCAGGGTTCTATCCTCAGCCCCCTCTTTTTTAATCTTTATGTGAGACCTCTAGCCTTCCTAGCTGAGCAAGCAGGTCTCACTATTTACTCCTATGCAGACGATACTCAAATCGTCTACTCGCTATCAACCAATAAGCATTTTCCCACGTCCTCCCTTCGGTCCGGTCTGGAACAAATCTCCAACTGGATGCATGGACATAAATTAAAACTTAACGGAGATAAAACAGAGCTGCTTTTGTTTGGTCCGAACTCATCGCTCTGGGGCCCTCAACATTGGCCTCAGCAGATGGGCCCTATTCCCACCCCTTCAGTAACAGCTCGGAACCTGGGGGTCCTTTTTGACAACCAGCTGACAATGAAGCAACATGTGGTAAAAGTCTCAGCCACCTGTATTACCATCGTCAGGTGGCTGAGAAAGATCACGTGGATGCTTCCAGCAGGCACCCTGAGGACTGTAGTCCAGGCCCTGGTTACATCACGAATGGACTATGGGAACATCCTTCTTCTGGGTGCCTCTAAGGAAGTCACCAAGAAACTACAGGTGGTTCAGAATATGGCAGCTCGCCTCATCTGTAACGTGCTGGCCAGGTCCTCGGTCTCTGTCCATCTGCGCAATCTACACTGGCTGCGCATCGAGAGCCGAGTGAAATTTAAAGCTCTCTGTATAATGCATCATATTAAAAGTGGCAAAGCCCCGAAATATCTGTCCTCTTTGGTACAGCATTATGTCCCTTCCCGCACATTGAGATCCTCTACGCAAAATAAGTTTCACATCCCGCGCTTCAATAAAGCTAAAATGGGCGGTCGCTCGTTAGCGTTCTTAGCACCTTCTCTATGGAACTCCATGTCTCAACCCCTGCGATCCGAAATCTGCTACCTTAAATTTCGCAGGGAAATCAAGACCTGGCTTTTTAATTCTTAAATTTGTTGCTTAACCCTACTCAGCTCCTCTTACCTTCTGTTTGCTCACTAGCGCCGGGAAACCTCCGGGTAGCTGCGCGCTCAATAAATGTAATTATAATAATAATAATAATAATACGTCGGGACATTGATCCTGTTAAACAGAGATTACAGGCAGAGTACTTTTGGATCAAAAAACTTAATTCTCTCCAACCAGTGGGGATGAATGATAGGATAGAATATGCCTGTTTTCTTTAACTTAACCTGCTCTTGCATATTTTGCATTCGTTTAATGAACTGTTTTGAGCCCATTTATATTGATTGAATTGTTTCATTATGTTGATATTATTTTGTGCTTTGTTGCGAAAAACAATTAATCCTTTATTCAGATCATGTCATCTTCAATGTTTGCCTTCACCTTTTTTGGTTATATTTCATACTCAGGGTTGGAGTTTCTCTCATATTGTTATCATACATCACATATTATGTGTTATTTTTTCCTTTGTTTCACTAAGTATTTATGTGCTCTTTTCCGTTTCTCCTTTTCCGTTTTACCTAGCCCGTCCTTCTTTAGATTAATCTCATGTTCACGCTCAGTTGTTTTTTAATTGAACACACAACTTTATTGTATCCTTAGTTCACTTCCTTGTTCATATCACGGTGAAGCTGTTATACTCACATCACGTGACACTCGTCACATGCGAGAGCCTGAGTGCCGATTGGTTTAACCGTATGAATGGTTTTCACTCTGTGTGTTTGCGGATTTCGAGAGGAGCGTTTTGCCGATTTGGATGTACGTGATATTTGTGCTGACATTCTCTTAACGGTTTGGTTTCTTGGCATTTCTGACACTTTCTTCGATATTTAGATTCTTTTGACTAATGATGATTACTGGTTTGGCACAATCGAGGGGTTGTTAGTTGAAACTTTGATGTTTCAAACACAGCGCACATTTTTTTTTCCTTTCACATATGTTTTTATCTTACGCATGATCTCCATCAATTTGTATGAAGCGCTACACATGCATAGATAGTGTTGTATGTTTTTGAGTATTGAGTATTGATTTTGGTCCTGTATTATTCTTTCACAGACCCCTGATGAAGGGTCTTTACTTTGACCCGAAATGCATTGGGTATTTCGACAAACTTGGAATTTAAGATCAAGCAATTAATTGATCAAGATGAAAATGGAATACTAACCATGGAAATAAAATGTGATTAAAACGATGTGAAAACACACGTGTTCGTGTTGCTTCTATATCAACTGAACTGTTAAGAAACCCTCCCGGTTTCATGTATATTGAGCGCACATCCTTGTGAGAAGTGTTTCTTCCCACACTACATTCTCCTATTTGAAGGCACTGCTTGACTACGTGCGTTGGAAGTAGAGCCAATCCAAGTACTGTTTAAACTTTTTGAACAGTTACACTAGAGGAAATTGAGTGCACGGGGATAACACAGATTCTACATTCTGCTAACCGCCACATGGTGGAATTTTTTCTCGCCAGGCTCCAGAAATGGGAGCTGGCGAGTGAGATATGGTGTTCACTAGCACAATTTTCGAATGGAGGCGGTAGCAGTCAGAAGGCAGCTTCCTGAGTAGATTAGAAGAAGTAAGCAGCAAGATCAACTTGAATGGTATGGTGCAGTTGCTGCTGATTTATCAGCACTGCTCGCGCTACTGGTGCTAAATTGCAACACAAGCAGTGCAAAGTGCATATTTTCCACCTGTTGGCATAAATCTGTGGCATCTCATGAAGATTTTCTGTAACTCTGCAGAATTAAGCAGAGTGAGGTGAAAGTCAGTGAGTTCTGCCTGTCTCAGAATAATGCCTCTTCTGATGCTTTCTGATTCAATAATTGTATCATCATTTAGCTGGAAATGCTAAAAGGCTAAGGGGCCGATTTACATGCCCCCTGCACTGCCATTGCATCACTTTTTGTGACACACCAGCAGTGCATTTTTCTGCCCCATATTTACAAGGACAGGGAAAGCCACCCTGTGTGGCTTTTCCTGGCCTTGTAAATAGGCCCCTTTAAACGCAGCACTTTGCTCGAAAGGGGAATTCCATGGGTGTTGATGTGGGTGATCCCACGCAACACCCATTGAACCCGATACATTTCCAGATTTACAATAAACCATAAATCTGGAAATGCGTCTGAATGCTACGCCTCCCCAGGGGGAGCGTAGGGAGGCGCAACAACGAGAAATGTATTAATTTCTCCTTGGGTTTGCGTGCCGCGTTCTGCAGCACACGTAGAACGAGGAAATAACCTCTAATGATTGTTTATGTACAGGAAGGTGTCCCTTCCTGTACATAAGCAATCCTTTAAATAAATACGGTTTACAAGTTCCATGTGCGCTAATGCAGCACACATAGAAGTTGTAAAACGCAATTTCTGATTGTTTATATGCAGGAAGGGAAACCTTCCTGCACATAAACAATCATCCCTGTGACGCATGCATCCTTGCAACGGTTGTATGTCAATACAACGCTGGCTTTTACCCCACATGCCATTACAACGCGCGGTTTGGTGTTGGAATAGTAAATCTACTATTCCTTAGCCTAGAGCGCCCTCCAGCGCAAGTCGTGGTAACGACTTGCGTTGTAAAGACCGCGTTGTAATGGTAGTGCGGTGTAAACACCGCATGGTAATGGATGTTCCCCCCTTGCAACATGGTGCAAGGGTGCCTGATTTGGCGCATAACAGCAGTTTGTGTGCCAGTGCAGGGGGAAGCACAGAGATACAACATATTGTTGTAAATATGTTGCATCCCTGTGCTTTCAAACTAACGCAGCACGGTGCAGCAAAATTACCTGCTGCACAGCCCTGCATTAAGTTTATTGTAAATCTGCTTCTAAACACCTACTACTAACAAGTTGTTAATAACTCTTCAGAAAATGTTAAGAAATAATTAAAGAGATAACACAAATCTGAAATATAGTACAAGACGCCCTGATATTGGATAAAATATATTTTGTAATGACCAGTGTTTCAAGATCCGCGCCAGACAAACTGGAAGCAGCATCTTAGTTGAAGGGTTCACCTGAGTGGACCAAAAGTTAGGCCCTGACATGAGTTTGACAAATTATTTGATATTCCTAGCGAACCCACATCTAAAATGGCCAAAAGAGGCAGAATGTAAGACGGTAATATGTGGAATAGGAAATTTGTTTTAGTCATTCCAATTTAACAAAAGCCAGAGACAAAAATCTTCTCATCTCAAGATTGTCATTGACGCCGTAGACTCCAAATTGAGTGTCACAATGTGACAAAACTCAATCAAAGCACCTGTCAGGAACCCAGACTGGGAATCTGGACAGACGGTCAAAAGTTAATACGAAAAAGATCAACGGGACATAGGAAAATAAATCAGTCCTTGCCTCACGATGTGAAAAGATGTCCAGAAAGTTTCATGCAGAAGACTACAGAGGATGGATGGAGAAATACCTTACATTTAAAAACTCAGTGGATGGAAAGCTGTGGAAAGAGCAAGTGTTGTATAAAGCAGCAATATACAAGGAAAATCTATAAATCCCTTAGGTCTAGCGGCTATAGCACACTTTATTGTTTGTGTATTTTATTAGCATTGAATAGAATCTTAACGTACTGTGAAAATGGGAAGTTTTACTTGATATCGCATTATTGTATCATATTTTTCACAGTACCGTCAAATAACTATAACGTTTCTATATATCCAAGAAATAGTTTTTACATTTCTTCGACATCTATGAAGGAGACAGAAACCGAAAAAGAAAAAAGTACATTTTAAGTGTTGGTCTGTCACCAAACATGTCACCTGTAAATAAGATTATTAGGGCCTCTGCTTTTCTTAAAGCAATTTATTTGACCAAGTTTTGAAACTGCTAAAATTTTGTTTTTATTTTATTTTTTCCGCATCCTGAATATGTTAGTTATACAACTTATACTGAGAGGAAAGTCTTACTGCCTAAAGAGTTGTAAAAAACTCTGTCTGCATCGTATAGTGATGGATGGGGAATTGCTTCTGAATCTCCTCAAGGTGCCTGGTTTGTTTTAGCGTTAATGGCGCGACATTGTATAAAACAAAAACTTCAAGAAAACCAGGTGATTGATATCTGCTCAGTTCTAACAACTCCTGAAGCAAATAGCCTTTTTAGAGTGCCAGTATTCTGATGAATGGCTCCCTCAATTGTTGGAAATGGCGGATTGGTGCCAGGTTTTCCAGTCCGGTAAGCAATTTGAGATCTGTTGGGAAATCAAACTATTCCATGAACTCTCAGAACCAAATAACACAGAATCCAGATATAAAAAATGCTGAAGGACAGGCTGCAACAAACTGTACAGAATGAACCATGTAACCCTCTCTGGCAGTCAGCACAGCAGCAGCTATTGCATCGCAATATTTGAGCATCTGAGCTGCAAGAAACCCGCAACACAGCAATAATGTCCCTTTTGTTTTTTCTCTTAGACTAAAAACCAGCCCTCACTCCTTCTCATCAAGCTGTTCTGTTTTTTCCTGATACTAAGAAAGGAGATAAAGTTGACCTCTTCAGAGAGCAATTCAATCATCACCTTCAAACAACAAATTTCCCACACTGACCATTAGCCTATCCTGCAGGAATTGAAGCACTCACACTGAGATGAGGTTCCTGCTCCTGTAGGTTTCAAAATAATCATAGGGCTATGCCCTTTATATTATGCTATTTTAGATTAGCCTTATATAGCTAAATATAGCAGTGATAGTCATCTATATTGACAACCCACTGAGCTATAATAATAAAGATGATGTTTTACAGAACAGGTTAGTCTCGGACGGGTGGCAGCCATTTTGCCTACTGGATGCCATCTTATATTATGGTTATGTATAAGCACGCGGTGAGCTCTAAACTGAGAACGAGGTAGGGCAAGATAGTTGTGTCATGATGCTTGTTGTTCACCTGATAAGTATACGCCCAGATCCGTTTCTTTATCCAACAAGGGGCGCTGCCTCGCTTATGAATAAGCCTTTATATGTGCCTAAGTATTAGTAATATTCTATTTGCAGCACCTCTCCGACGTTGAGAGGAGCAGGGATGCAGCTGGCTGACCTTGGCTAAGAGATACCGTGTGCCCGCCTCGGGCTAGTGATGTACGCCCCTCTGCCTTCCTAAAGTACGCATCCCTAAACCTGTAACTTTCCCTCGTAGGCATGTTCTAGATGTTTATGACGTGTTTGATGTATCATACTATGCTGCGCATGATTATTGAGGCAGTCCATTAGCAAGCATTGCATGGTGCATGTTGTATTTGGGCTCCTTTGCAGAGTATAGGTAATAAACTGCTTGTTTGCATTCTCTGCTGGCTGACCAACTCTTCATTGACAGGTAAGGCCGAAAGGGTGGTGTAGTGACCAGTGTGACCCTATACGGGTCACTCCCATCACTCCTTCTAGATTTGTACATGATCAATCAGTATCTATGACCGTTCTAGCCCTAACCACTCACAGTCCTCCTTAGTGCTAGTAACAACTTTAAACTATATAAACACTTGATATACTGTGATATGGGTAGACAGGTTTGCCTGATTGAGTAATTAGCTGACCATTTTGCAATTAAGATTTCAAATATTTATTAATTGCGGGTTCAATTCGGATTTTATTATCGAGTTCACACAAATGTACTCCTATTTTATTTATGTATGGATGTGTCATTCTTGATAAAATAGGGTTTACGAACCGACATTAATACCTCCTGACATGGATACGAACCTGCAGTGGTGCAGGCTTCTGTAAGGGAAATAAACGTAAGTCTGTGAAAAGAATGTTAAAACACATCTGCAGCATGCATGAATGAAGTCTCTGGTCAAGATGGCGATCGAGTAGCATGCCCGCCTCATAGCTCTCCCCCTTAGCTCTCGGTATGCACTAAACTCGCCAAGTAGAATGGGGGAATGGAGACGGAAAATACTGGTTGTGAAACTGAAGATGTTGTTATACCTGCACTGGAGACTCCATCCCCCCCTTGGAAAACATGCTGGACTTTGTGGACGACTCGATAATTAGAGACTCAGGTTGTGCTCCTAGCTATTGCAGTTACATCCGTATCATGGACCATGCTGCAGGTGGTCAGCACTCTTAATATTAATTATTATTATTATTACTATTATTATTATTATTATTATTATTATTATTATTAATAATAATAATTATTAATTTTATAAAGCACACAGCTACCCAGAGGTTTCCCGGCTCCATCAGACATGGTGGCATTCTGCTCTGGCATCTTTGGGGACTAAGAATATCGCCTAAAGGATTAAGGATGCAGCAAGAAAGGGTCGAAGGGCCACGGTAATCACAGGGAAGATGTGCCCGAACTGGGGACCGTGCCATCTGTACGCCCACAAATATGATTATGATAATGATTCTATAACGGCGAGCAGGAAGTCTTCCAACCAAGGAGACTATCAACAGGGGCCGACCTAGCAGACCATCACAGAGTACATTTCTTCAGCTACAGTGGAAATTGGTGGTGGGGCAGAGATAACACCAGACGAGAGAAGGCAAGAGGATGCCAGCCACGGGGAGGCTGGTGGGGGTTACTCTGATCTTTCTGCATTGACTTCTAACTGGGCTGGAACATTGAAAAGCCTCCTGCTGCAGGCTCATGACACCGGTAAGGAGATTTAATAAGGCCCGGCCAGATGGAGTGACTGAGGACTAGGAGGCTTCATCGCCAGCAATCAAGCAGGTCAGTGCAGGACATTCACTTGAATTACAGCAAACTCTAATGCCGTAGCAGTAAATGGGAATGTGAATTCTGTTTGGTGTGATGCCCCTATGAAGCTAGAGAAATCTGAAGGGGAACCAGGGAAATAAGTTGTGGGGCAATACCACCTCAAGGTAATTTCTCAGGTCACAGCTAACCCCCTTCAGTCAAATGCTTATGATCTGCTAGTGCCCCCTCACGTTCAAGTTCAAGTTTTACCTACCCCACCACAGACAGAGCTGAACCCCGAAAAAAGGGCAGTCAGTTGGACTAAACAACGTGTAGGATTACCATGAACATGGGGATAAGGCATTTTCTCTCACCAATGGGTCAGTTTCATCCGATTCAAGCACCAGTGATCCGGAAATAGACTTGTCATCTGTAACTTCAGGGGCTCCAGAAGTCTCAGAGAGTAGCTTGAGTAGCACACTGGATGAACCGTGCAGTACTGCTAAACGAAAGAAACATCGGGGCAAAAAGTTCAGAGGGGGCAGTTCAAAAAAGCAGGGTGAATACCAAAATAAATCTCTAGTAGCTCAAGCTTTGAAATGGGATTATTCTGCAGCAATACATGTCTAGCCGGAAAACCTCTTGTCACATAGGAGCTCACCCCCTCGGGAAGATCATCATCAAACCCCTGCTGTCAGAGGCGAACCCTCACAGGGTCTTATATACAACTCTATAAGACAGTTGCAGGAAGAGACCCACAATGAGAGCAGCTGAGCGAGTCTTGACACCAAGAAAGCACAAGGGGCCATCAGGAAAGTCAATAAGACCTCAGCTGAAATTGAGAGTCAAATTTCCACTGTGGAAAAGCGTGCCACGGTGCTGGAACTAGGTGTAGGGGCACTCCAGGGCCAAACTAAATTACAGCAGTCTCAGATATCTGTCCTAATGTGGAAGATAGAGGACTTTGAAAATAGGCAGCACAGAAATAATCTGAGATACGTAGGTCTGGCAGAGGGAATAGAAGGCAGTGATATTAGGACCTTCATGGTAAACCTCCTGAGAGGGGCTTTTTCCAGACTTAGCACTTGGAATTGGGACTTGGAAGTTCAACATATAGGCAACTTCTCTCTCATGCCCTAAAAAACACGATGTGGTAAATTGATACGCTCAGGGCTGTATTAGTCTACTTTGGAAGTTTTTTGTTGCAACAAGCAATCTTTGAAAAAGCCCTTCTTGATGCCAAGCAGAGTTATGAAGGGCACTCTTTTTTTTAAAAGCCCAGATTTTTATCATGCCACAGTGGAGAGAAGATGGTGGGACAGGCAACTCATTAAATAATTCCGGGGCTGGGGAGGAGAAGCCTTTTTGCTAAATCCAGCTTCCCTGAAGGTCATTTTTTAAGGCAAAGTGCAGACATTCTAATTTGAGATAAAAACGTGAGAGTACTAGAAAGCTATTTCAATGTTGGGAAAGTCTCCTGGTGTAGAGGGAAGAAGGGAGTATTTTTCTTTCTGTCCCTTTACAGCCTCCACATGGGTTGATATACTGTTCTCTGTGTAGTGTGTTGGAAAGTGTGGGGGGACTGGAGAAAGCGAAGGGGTATGTGCTATTTTCTTCTTCTTTAGGCTAGGGGCACAATAGTTTGATTGCACTTGGCAATTGGGTATTCCCTCAAAATATGGCATTTGTGAGCTGAGAGGGGACCATATGAAGGGTGGTTTTGAATGGCCATCTCTCAGGTTTTTGGGGGTCTGATACCCTTAAGATGGAAGTAGGGGGAGGGAGGGTCCTCGGGGGGTCAGGTCAGGGCCCTGCAGGCTGGGTGGTGTAGGAAGGGGTAGGAGAGATGGGGGCAATGCAACAATAGAGGCAATGACACAGACAGATCTTTAAGGAAATGGTGAGAAAATATGTTTTTGTTTAATATCAAGGGTCTTGGCAAAATCGCACCTCTTCTCGAACAAAGAGTATGAGTAAGATACACATAGCAACTGTTAAAATCTGTGGGCTGAAGGACAATAGTAAAAGGAGAATGGTGGCTCAAGATTTTAAAATAAGGCAGGCGGATGTACTCTGTTTACAGGAGACAAGCATAGAAGAATCAAGGAAACACCTGCTTGAAACTATTGGCCTTAAACTGGTTGGGTGTACAAACCAGGGGGAAGGAACTGAGGGGTTGCTATTATGGCACAGAGAAATGTTTTCAGATTAAATCACATAAAGTCAGATAGTCTCGGAAGATGGGTGATTATTGAGTGTCAGCACGCAAATGGTCTCTTTACCTTGGGATCAGTGTATGGATCAGTAGTTGATGACCCAGCAGTCTTTGATTGGCTTAACACCGAATTGGCTGTCTGGCCAACTCCAATAGTCATTTATATGGGGGGGACTTTAATTTTAACAGACATGGGGGCTAGAGGTATGGTTCACCTTATTTTCCGGTTAGAAGCCAAAAGTTTTTAGTTCTCTTGTTTATCTGGGGAATAACAATGGCCTCGCTAATGCTTGGTATAAGCATAAAGCATCAGATTCGGGGTATACTTATTATTCTACACCACACCACATATTTCATATGCCCTTTTGGAATATATGTATGTTCACATAGCCTTTTAGGAAGGCCTAAATTAAAACAATTGGATCATGACCGACCACAACTTATTGGTCTTGGGGAATTAGCTGGGATGGGTTTCAGTTCTGCGGTTTGGCACTGGACCTTTGAGCGCTGACTGTTCTCAGATAAAGACTATATTCAGCATATGAATGGCTGGATCTCAGATTTCTGGGAGTTTAATCAAGGGAGTGCTTCAGTGGGGGAAATGTGGAATGCCATTAAGGCCAGAGTATGGGGGGAACTCTCAGTGTTGGCGTAAAGCGCCAAAAGATAAAAGTGCTAGCTCAAAGAGCTATACAGGGCTGGATCCTGGTTAATTTTAGCGGTTTTGAAGGGCACCCTATTAATCGGGCTCAATGTGAGGTGGCACTAGCTAAACTGTGATCAATGATATTTTGGGAAGGAAAGCTGCAGAAAAATATGCAACCTGGAAAATGGAGTGCTTTGAATACAGAGAACAGGTGGGGCACATTTGGCAGTCCACAGCAGGGAAAAAAGTGTGCAGTCTGCAATAAGGGAGGTAAGGGAAGCTCATGGAGCCCCCTTCTCTGACCCCAACAGAATTCAGGTGCTCTTTAGGGGATTTTATGAGAGGCTTTATAGAGAAGAAAACTTTACTTAGTCCCCTTTGGGAGACTTAGTGTGGAAGATCAGGACTTATTGGAGGCCTCTTTGTTGCAGGAAGAAGTACACACTGCCATCAAGAATTTGCCCTTAGGGAATGCAGTTGGAGTGGATAAGAGCCCACTAGAGTTTGCCAAAGTTTTTTATCACAACTAGAATCGGATCTACTATTTACACTTTCACAGATACAAAAGAGTCAGCCAGCTCCAGATTTATGGTCAAAGGCAAACATAATTGTTTCCGCGAAAGAAAGGTAAGCCACTTCAAAAGCCAGGGTTCTACAGGCTGATAACTCTCATTAAGAGTGATATAAATATTTATTCTAAAATCCTAGCTTCACGCTTGACAATAGTTTATAGGTAATATAGGGCTAGATGTAGGTAATTCTCATTTACAGACTCTAGAATACCGAATTTTACCCATTCGGTATTCTAGATTCGGTAAATGAGATGTGGTTAAAAATTCGGTATTTTTTACTGATTCTGTAGGATTCGGTAATTACCGAATAGGTATTTACCGATTCGGTAATTGCCATAGATTCCTATGGGCCTTGAGGCCCATAGGAATCAATGTCAATTACCGAATCGGTAAATACCGATTCGGTAAAAATACTGAATTGTCAAGGGGAACAGGGTGTCACTTTGAAACCTAGTTGCACCCCTGATTTTGCCTTGTGTGCCATGTGACACACATACATGCCCTTAGGGCATGTATGTGTGCCACATGGCACAGGTGTACATGCACAGATGTGCATGTACACAGGAATTCGTTATTTACCATGTAAATAGCGAATCAGTAATGGCCTGTGGCACTGTTTAAAGTGCCACCTACATCTGGATTTACCGATTCGGTAAATTTACCGAATTCGGTATTTTACAGAATCAGTAAATTTACAGAATCGGTAAATATACCGATTCCTTAAATATAAGGCCACTAACATGTCAAATCCCAAATACCGGTCAGTAACAGCCGAAATCAGCCGTTACCGACCGGTATTTGGTGACCTACATCTGGGCCATAGTCTTGCCAAGATAGCATGGGTCCATCATATGGCTTTGGTATTGTTAGATGGAGAAAAGGCATTCAATAGGGTTTCTTGAAAATACCTGTGAACAATCATGGGTCAGTATGGAATAGGTTCCAAATTTATCAAGGCAATAAGTGCAGTGTATCAAAGATTGACTGCCAGATTGCAATTGATGAGTGTGAAGTCAGGGGGAATTCATAGAGGCACCAGGAATAGCTGTCCCCGTTCACCTTTATTCTTCGCACTCTATGAATCCCCTGATTTGCAAACTTGGCCTGGAATCCTTGATAATACCCATGCAATTTCATGGCTGGGATACTAAGGTGCTCCCCTACGTGGATGAGATGGTAATAGTTGCCCCTAGCCCCACAATGGCTATAACAGAAGTTAAAAAGGAAGCTCCGGTATTCCGGCAATTTCAGTGCTATCTGCTCATTCAAAGCAAAACCCAAGTTGTTCGTAACAGGCATTCACAGCTTAGTGACAATAGAGTAGTTGAGAGAGCTGTGTACTTAAATTTTAACATGACAGTCAAGTTTGATCAATTGGTAGATACTAACCTAGACCTTGTTATCGAAAAGACAAATAGAGATTTGCACCGAATAAAAAATGTACATCTCTCTATAGGTGGATGTAGCAATGTTATTAAGATGATTTTCTTACCAAAAGTGCTGTATTTGTTCAGTGCCCCCTGGAATTCAACAATCACTGGTTTAAGGACATGAATAATATAATTATATGTTTTATCTGGGTGTATATGAAATGAGAAGGGTGCTTAAATATTTAACTCTCCCTAGAGATAAAGGTTGTTGGGTCATACCAGATTTAAAATTCTATTACTGGGCAGCAGAGCTCCAATACATGTTTACTTTGCAGGGAAAGAGAGGTCAATGGACAGGTGGGTGGAATTCCTCCCACCTTTGAGTTATTGCTTGGGAAATGGGGATGTTTCTTGCAACAGGTTGAACCCAGTTACTTCAAAAACATTTGGTTTAAGACCTTACAGAAAGCCTTTAAGCCATGGACTCCGTGTGAAGTTGGAGTTAGGGCACTTCAATCACTATTTGCCATTACAAAGAAATTTGTCACTTACAGATATTTTCTGGAGATCAGTTGTGATGATCTGGGAGTAATGTGGAATTAAAAAGATTAGGCGATTTCTTTGCCAGGTTGGAATCATCCCATTTGAAGAAATGCAGACTAAGTTTAAGATCTCCCAGAAAGATTTTGTAAAAATATTTACAAATCTGTGATTTTCTAACTCAGAAAGGGAGGCTACTGGAATTCTCAAAAATAATGCTGTTGGATGGGATGGTTGGGAGCAATCATTGTACTATCAGCCTATACTATACAAAGATCTGAACGGCCTTTCTCAGGATAACCTGGAAAGTCAATATGAAAAATGGCAGAACAAGTTGGGGTCTTCAGATTCTTCTTTCCTGAAATCACTGGAGCTAGGTTGTACTACACTGCTCCAGGCCAATCTACAAGCACCACATTAGAAACCTAGTTATGATCTGAATTATACGCTTCAAAAATTGCTAGATGGGGAGGGGCGGTGGGTATTCTATGTTACCCACTTTCTCAATGTCTGGAGGTGGACCTAACTTTGTTTTGTAACTGCCCCCGACTAGAACCACGACAAAGTGAGATTGCCAATGTTTTTGATTCTTGTTTAAGAACTAAAATCACTTCAACCCTGCAGCACATCTTATTGGGGTACATGCCAAAATAGTTTCCGGCCCTGCCCAGTGGTCTACAATTATGGCTATGGCGGTTGTCCGCTTGTGTAGTGCTACGTCTTGACAGGACAATAGCCCCACTACTTTTCAACAATGGTTTACATGGATTTCAAACACTATTCAATCTTAAAATAGGCTTGTATCTCAATAGAGGTAAAAAAAACTAACTTCAAGGGGAAAATACATGGACACCCTTTATACTGGCGAGATAGTCAATCTTAGGATATGTCCTCCTGATCAGATAGTCTACGAGCTGGTGGGTAAAGGCCTTACTGTAGAGATTGGTATCATCAAACACCAGCTATTAAGGTACAGACTAGGTCTGCTGTTTAAAGCTAATCCCCTTTGGGTTTCTACTTACCCACAAGGTGGGTCTGGAAACTTCCTATACACTGTGTACTTTAAGATCCCTCATATCCTTACTTCAAGATATGGGGGCAGATCTTACTCTTACACAGCTCCTTGATACTGGAAAAAACTCCCTCTCAGCCTTCGCTCTTGCCCAGATTCCCCTTCCTTCAAGAAGGGACTTAAGACCAGGTTGTTTTAGAATCCTCCTATTTCTCTTCTTGTGCAGTGTGGTGCTGAGACACTCCTCGGGGAGTGAGTCTTGAGCAATATAAAATTATCAATAAATAATAATAATATATGTATTGGCTGCTATTCCCGTAGGGGACTTGTTAGACAATGTATGTATGCTTTCGACCTCCTAAAATTTATGATGATATATGTGATGAAATGAGATTCCCCTGTAAGATAAGAGTATTTATGAATTTCACAGTGCTGTAGCTTGTATTTTAGCTTCTTAGAGGTTCATTATTGATTTTTCCTAGTGGTACTCTCCTCTTATATTGCTTTTATGTCTAAAAATGGCAATAAAAATATTTTGTTTAAAAAGCAGCATGAAGAAAATTAAGATTGGGCCATATCACAAAGGCATAAAGGCCCATTCTACATCAGCACAGGGGCTCAGAATGGAGATGTGCACCTGTTACACAAGGGGATTACTATGCAATGCCTGCACTCACTGACTTCACATGTAAGTGTGTGTGCTCCATGATTATTTTGTATGTCTTAATAATGATTTTGATGACCTAGACATGCAGAGATGGTGTAGGGTCAGGACTTCCATGTTGGAGCTTCATATTCCTATAACAACCATACCTGTTTCACTTACCACAGAGCCACTCTGCTAATCCATCAGCCAACCAGATTACCTTTGATGAGGCATCTCCTTACCACATTGACTAGAGATCATGTGTGTTTGTGTGAAGCACACAGGGCTGCCAGTACATGGAGATGTGCCGCTGATCTGGAACTGACAATGAGCCATCATCCTCATCAAACTTGGACTCTGGAAAGACAGTTGGTTTGGGAAATCCCTACTTTGCTCTCCCTAATCTTGATGCGAGAAGTGCCTGGACTTGACTGGACTGGCTGGGTTCCAATCCTTGACAGTCTTGTGGTATAGTCTTGTGTCTGTGTGAGCCCTGAGTTCAAGGCCATCTGCAACATCCTTAAATTGTCATGGTACTGCAACCATTGTGTTGCGTGTCATACTGACAAGGTTTCAGAACAAAATGTCAATAGCACATAACTTTATTTGTGGGTTATTGTCCCTATCCCTAGATACATGGCTTATACATGCCTAAATGGTCATAGATAATCTTCTTCTTTTGTCTGGAAATAGCCATCTTTCATCTCATATTCTCTAGACCCAGACTGATGATATTGTTTTGCTCCTTGAGCAATCTTGCAAGACCCAGCTATTTTGGTTGTATATGCTATAGCTGCTCATTTGGAAAGTGGATCAAAAAGACCATGTGCTACAGCTGCTTTCTGTGATTAGTCAGTCACAAGATAAGTGTCTTCAAAATTCTCACAAGTGCACCACTTAATAGTGTTGAAGAGATTTTCTTTGACAACTTAATCAGCCAGTGCTGATTCCTCTTATCACCTAATTTTTTCGGTCACTATCGCTTTATCGTTAAGTTATAAACTGAGCCAAGAACTGGCTATAGCACTAGAAAATGGTGCTGCCCTCTACACTGTAGCTCAGCCATGTTGCACACATTTAGGCCATTTAATTTCACCAAAACGTAGCTAGGTTCTGTTACCACCAAACAGGGAGAAAGAAGTTTAAAAACTATGGGGCAGATTTATGTCAACTGGCGCATCCCCAGGGATGCGCCAGTTAATGTGCGCCACAGCTACGCCACCCATGGTGCGCCGCATTTACAATGCGGTGCTCCATGGTGCAAAAACGGCACAGATGCGTGACGCATCTGTGCCGGAAAGGTGGCGCATTGCTGGAGTTGCGTCGCAAGCGCGACGCAGCTCCAGCAAGGCTCGGGGGTGCCCCATCTTCACAATGCTGCGTCAGGACCTACGCCTGCTTCAAGCAGGCGCAGGGTTTTGACGCAGCATTGGCCTGAACGTGACTGAGTGAAATCTCATTGTGGACTCATTCTCAATGTGAGGTCTGCCATCAACCAAAGCATATGATATCCATGATCTTATCACATATATTTCTCCACATTTACTAGCTATCACCAATACCTTGTTGTGTGACTTACATATTATCCTGCCTCCTACTTGTAATAAAAAAAGACAAGGGGCAGAGGGGATGGTGTTGCTCTAATTCAACATCAGTTCTTCTGCTCATCTTTTGACTTTTTCAAGTACCTGCTTTGCACACATCATTCTCATGCATTCAAGACATTTTTATTAAGTTGGATAACCTTGGCCTCTCCTAAAGGGTTGATATCCCAACCCATGTTGGTGGGTGCTGCCTAGACCTACTTTTCTCCACAATCTCTGTTTTCCACACTCTGAGCACCTGACAGATATCTCATCTGTTTGTTGGCTCCTCAACTTCTTTATAGTGTATGAGCTGAGAGAAAAACTGCAATTTACCCCTCACCAACTTAGAAGGAGATGCGTTCTCCCAATTGTTAAACATTGATTACAACTCTCATTTGGACTCCATGTATGGCCAGCTCACTCAGGAGAAGAAAGCTACTACTGTGCTGGTAATGTTCACCTCCAGTTTCCACACAAAGGAGGGCAAGATTGAAGTTAAAACTGTAGCTCACTAAAAATATTCTTCATTTGAGTTGCAAAGGCAGGGCTTTGGAAAGACTGGATTAAAAAACAAATCCTTTCAGACTACATGGAATGCAGAGAATAGTCAAGAGGTTATAATCAAGCTTGCATTAGGTGCAAAATCAAATATTTCCAATCCAATGAGGCAGAGTATAGGAAAATTACCCTTTTGCATGTTCACCCTGTTGGAATTGGGTTCCTGGTTGAGGGTTAAGGGGGTGAAACAGTACACAAGCAGCAACCACAATCTCTGTCAGGTTGAAGTCATAAGCAATACCCAAATGAATTTGCATGTAACATTCTGGTAGGTTGACACAAAGCTATCAGGCTTAGCATAGAGGCAATATGTAAAGTATTTATGCAGTACTTCAACCAGTTACAAAGCGAAAACACAACATATTCCCACACCAATGTAGAAAATTAGAACACAATGTAATAAATTATTTGAGATCAAAATGGCAAAAAAAATCAGGAAAACTGCGATGGAGCACCAGCCAGATGCATGGACCAAGTTAGGTCCGCTGAACAAAGTATCTGAAATCCTGGTTGGGGAGTGTTCAAAGATACCACATCAAGGATCTGCCTCAAGTTGTGCTGTTCGGCCCACTGGACCACAGCTGAGATGGCAGAGCACCTTTAGGCCCACTTTTTAGGGTCCACAACTGGAGTGGCACAACTCGAGGGGCAACGCTCACACCAGGGTCCTGGTGCTGGGTTCAAGGTGAGTGGGGCCTTTCTGTTCCTGGGGCTTGGATCAGGATATCAACCAACTAACTCTTAGAGTGAATTTGTGAATTTTTCTTTCATGGTGCAGAGTAGCAGACCTTCTTGAGGAGCAGCACAACAGTCCTTCTGAGTCTTCCACCGGTCCAGAGGTGTACTCAAGATTAAGGTCTGAGGGTCCAATATTTATACCTGTTGCCCATCTTGAAGTAGGAGACGTTTTTGGAGGTTTCTACCCCCAAAGGTGTTTGGAATTTCCTTCCTGCCTGCCCTAGCTTGTCAGAGTTCACAGTAGACTATTGTCAAACCATTTGTGAGTATGATCAGTCTGAGCCTTTGTGATATGTAGGAGCTGTTAGGTGACAGCTCTTACCCCTCATTAAGTCAGAGGCGACCCATACTGCCAAGACCTATACTCTTTCATCTCACTGCCTGGGAGCAATATACAAAGACCAATGGCCAGCTACACGCAGCCGTGTCACCCAGGAAACTGGCTGCAAGCACCAGATGTCTGGTGCAATAAACTATATAAAACAAATTTAGAGAGAGAGAAGGAAGTGCTTCTCCATCTTCCCTGCACTATATCACTTCAACACACTTAGAACTAACTCACTACCAACTTAACATTGGTTGTTTTTAAGTCTCTTATTCCCTATAAAAAAAGAACCCTTGGGTATTTTAAAAAGAACCCTTACTCACTAACCTGATATTCTTCATCACTGGGCTATCACCCTGAGTACCGAGAGCCCCCAAAGTATGCTTTGATGCCATATTTACTTCGGAGCTGTTTTTTTTTTGAGCTGTGAAGGAAGTGCAAGTGTTTTTTTTTATTTGTCTCTTTCAACAAGCCTGTTTGTTTGTGGGTAATAGGGTGTGGAGAACTTATAGGTTATCTTACATTCATTTCACAAGGACTTCATGTATGCTGACATGAAGTTAGTGTCTATCAGACACTACTTTCATGGGGAACCCTAAAGGGGTAGAAACCCCCATCAGGGTCTTAGACTAGCCTTCAATATATCATTTTTCTGCTGTTGAAAACCAATTTCCAATTGTGGCAACTCCCTTTCCAAAATGTTCAAACAAACCTAGTGTTTTTTATTCACATAATTCAGGTTCTAACCCTGAAATATTCTTTGCAAAGCCATTTATTTTCCTACTCTCATCCGGTATGTACGTTCAGCAATTAGTTAATTTAAGCATTTTGCAGACTCCACCATTTTATGCATGTAAGTTATCTAAGGCAAGTCGATCCTGTAAAACCCTTGACCTTATAGGAATTAGTTCTGCATTTATTACAAGCAAAGCTCCAGATGCGCTGGTTGACATTTTCAAAACACATGTTGAATGACAGCTCCAAATAAGACCCCTTCTACTCAGATGTCTGTGTTTGTAATATGTTTCTGTCTGTGTGTGGGTGTTAATCTTAATGCATCTAAATAGCAGATTCTCAACAAGGCAGCTGGTAATAAGAAGTAAGGATTCTGTCTACAATTGGAATAAACTCCTGGATTTTCATCTCCCTGTAAAATTTGCCATGAACCCCCTGTTAATTTGAATGTGTGGGCACAACTACTAATCCCTACATGTCTAGTCATTTTGGGTGTACGTCTTCTGTACACATACATTCTTCCTTTGTGTTGTCTGTCAAGTCTCAGTTTAGGGCAGATCATTTTCTTTCTAAAATCATTTTCGTCCTTGCTAAAAGCATTCTCTATGGCATAATTTGTCTTTTCAACAGTTCTTGCCATGTTAGTGTATCTCTCTTCTAAAGCAATGATATAGGCCTTCTCTATTGGTCACATTAAATAGGTTAAGTTGTTTTCGTAAGCCTTCATACTAGCTACGGGTCTATGGGAAAAGAAATGATACCAGACTGTGTCCATCTCTTTTGCAAGTGAATGTAAATTCATGTTCTTAGTTAAGGGTACCCTGCAGAGTGCTTGTCTATAAATTAATGACAATCTGATGTTGAAAGAAATAGCACAGCATAAAGGCATGTAGTAATAGGTAATTTCTTCTGATACTGAAGTAGGTACCTGTGCGCCTACGTAACAATCCTTTGCATCCCTGGCATTAGTGTATTATTTTACTAAACTAGAATAAACATTAGTAGAAAAATAATTTGTTGTACAGTTTACAAAGGAGTAACTAAAGGGGTCTCACCTGTTATTGGAAATAGGGATATTGTTGATGTTCTTTGCTTTAGGCTCATATTCTGGCACTAGGTAAAATCCTATAAGTACTATAGTGATCATTATTACAAAAATTGAATCCATGATATATTTGCACTTATTTCTAGTGTGACACTGTTGGACATGGCCCTTTTTGCAGGGTCATCTCTATACTTTTTGCCTTTCTCCTAGCCCTTTTCCTGACATGGTGTTGGTGGTTCTAGGACTCTGGGCACTTTAGCACTGCTGTCCAGTGTAAGGTGCATGTGCTCTCTGTGTTAAATATGATATGAAATGGATTTGTCTACACCTGTTTTGGCCTATTTAATGTACCTGTCAGTCCCATGTAAAGTTGTATCTCATATACCCAGGGCGGGTAAATTAAATGCTACTGGTAGGATTGCTGGACTGTTCCCATGAGGCACAGGGTCAAGGCTGATTTGCATATAGCCAGTGTCTGACCTAGGGTGGTGTGGAGTGCAAAAAAACAATGGATTTAGGCCCAGATCTTTGTACTGGGGTGAGTGTAAGACATTGTTCTGCATTCTGTCCATCAACTGTGTTTTTTGCAATTTTCACCCCGTGTGGGCTGGGTATGCTCAGATGTGAGTCCCAGGCTCTCCACATCACTGGAGTCAAGCTATCCAGGCTGAAGAAGGCTGATAGCCAGAAACCCGTCCTTGGATGCTTGATTTCAGTCTAGGGAAGACATGGCTTGGTAGTTCGGGCTGGACTGTTCCCATGAGGCACAGGGTCAAGGCTGATTTGCATATAGCCAGTGTCTGACCTAGGGTGGTGTGGAGTGCAAAAAAACGATGGATTTAGGCCCAGATCTTTGTACTGGGGTGAGTGTAAGACATTGTTCTGCATTCTGTCCATCAACTGTGTTTTTTGCAATTTTCACCCCGTGTGGGCTGGGTATGCTCAGACGTGAGTCCCAGGCTCTCCACATCACTGGAGTCAAGCTATCCAGGCTGAAGAAGGCTGATAGCCAGAAACCGGTCCTTGGATGCTTGATTCCGGTCTAGGAAAGACATGGCTTGGTAGTTCGGGCTGGACTGTTCTCATGAGGCACAGGGTCAAGGCTGATTTGCATATGGCCAGTGTCTGACCTAGGGTGGTGTGGAGTGCAAAAAAACGATGGATTTAGGCCCAGATCGTTGTACTGGGGTGAGTGTAAGACATTGTTCTGCATTTAGTCCATCAACTGTGTTTTTTGCAATTTTCACCCCGTGTGGGCTGGGTATGCTCAGACGTGAGTCCGAGGCTCTCCACATCACTGGAGTCAAGCTATCCAGGCTGAAGAAGGCTGATAGCCAGAAACCGGTCCTTGGATGCTTGATTCCGGTCTAGGAAAGATATGGCTTGGTAGTTCAGGCTGGACTGTTCCCATGAGGCACAGGGACAAGGCTGATTTGCATCTAGCCAGTGTCTGACCTAGGGTGGTGTGGAGTGCAAATAAACGATGGATTTAGGCCCAGATCTTTGTACTGGGGTGAGTGTAAGACATTGTTCTGCATTCTGTCCATCAACTGTGTTTTTTTGCAATTTTCACCCCGTGTGGGCTGGGTATGCTCAGACGTGAGTCCGAGGCTCTCCACATCACTGGAGTCAAGCTATCCAGGCTGAAGAAGGCTGATAGCCAGAAACCGGTCCCTGGATGCTTGATTCCGGTCTAGGAAAGACATGGCTTGGTAGTTTGGGCTGGACTGTTCCCATGAGGCACGGGGTCAAGGCTGATTTGCATATAGCCAGTATCTGACCTAGGGTGGTGTGGAGTGCAAAAAAACGATGGATTTAGGCCCAGATGTTTGTACTGGGGTGAGTGTAAGACATTGTTCTGCATTCTGTCCATCAACTGTGTTTTTTGCAACTGGTAGGATTGCAGCGCTGATTGCGTCACCCACCAAAGTAGCCTTCCAAACCTATCCCAGGCCTCTGCCATTGCAGGGCCTATGCGCGCAGGACTGCCGCTGTGACGTGGCACCTAAAGTGTGCGCCATGTCAGTAAACCCCCTTTTTACTGAATGTCAGTCACCCCTAAGGTAGGCCCTTGCTAGCCCTATGGGCAGGGTGCATTGTAGGTAAAAGATAGGACATGTACCTTAAGTGTGTGACATGTCCTGGTAGTGACAAATAGCCATTTTGGTCTTTCACTACTGTGGGGCTGCCCTCCCATAGGAATGCATTGGGGATTCCCTGATAAGTGTTTCAGTGGTAATTCCTGATATGAAAGGAGCAGCGTGGTCAAGTTTGGTATGTTTGAAGTAGTAATAATAACTGCTACGCAATGGTGTGCACAGATGTATTATGACTATTTTAGAAATGCCACTTTAAGAAGTTGCCATGTCTGTATGCTATGTGCCTGTCTGCCTGTCTGATGTGGATTGAATGTCTGGATTTTGAGTGAGGTGAGGTGTGTGTGGCTCCAGGAGGGGCAGGGTGAGTCAGCGCTAGGCTGATTGGGACATCTGCATTTGGAGTGGTGGGAGGAGAAGTCCCTGGTCTCTGAATAGGATGGTGCCTGCCCTAGTGAATCCTGGATCCGCCCCCCTGTGGTGTGTCTGATGACAAACCCCCACCTAACAATGGGAAAGAGGAACCCTGTCAACAAAGTGCTCCAAATCCCCCCTGAATCAGTTGCATCTGGTTCCTCTAAAGCCATATGCAGGCGCAGACAAAGGGAAATGTGTATTAATACTGGGGCTGTGACCCAATGAAAGTGTGCTTACTGTACCTGTTTTGGGAGGCCGAAGAACTACAGGGCAAGGAGGAACCGCCGTGGGACCCACCTGCAGCTTCCTGGGGGTCCCTACATGCTGGCATGCCTGTGCCCAGCTCTGCCCCTCTGCATTTTTGACATAGCACCTCGTGTGCATTACCTCTCTTATCCCCAGGACAGGGAGGGAAGCGTCTTTGCAGCGCTGAGCTGCACATTACTTCATAGGGAATCACCGGCATAGGGATTCCCCCATGCTGCTGGTGCATTTACTCGACCAGCGGAAGCCCTGTCCGCATGCTAGAACCGTTATTTGTGGATGCGGGTGCCTTATATTCAGTGTCTTCCTTAGAATACGGGTAGAATTTCTGTATCTTTGAATTGGTTAGAATTACATTAAAACAGGAGATTGTTTTATTTACTTCCTCAAGTTTCTCTTTGGAGGATGTGATAGTAATGTGGGTTCTTCAAAGTGTTCTTGCTACTTTTAATCTTCACTGTTTGATTGTCCGATTGTCTCTTTGCTGTTCTTATGATGATAAAAAGCCAGCATCTGATGCACTTCCATGTGATTAGGGACCATTTTTATCAAATTGCTTGTTTTCCAAAATGATTCTTGTTTCTTTGGTGATGATCTGTTCCCAGGGGGCTGCATTTCACCAAAGGTACTCTGTCATAATAGCACCATGCAATAAGATCTTGACTTGCGTCTTTTTCAAATTTGGTCAGAAAGATCCAATCTTGCATCTGTAACGGGGTTTAATTCAATATGGGTACTCCAATAAGTATTGGGGGTGCCACTAATATGAATGACGCAAAGTATTTGTCATATGATAGGCCTTCCTCCATTATTTGTCGAAAAAGGCCAGTCATGTGGTTTGCTAAAGAGAATAGGTAAATGTAGCTTCTGGGCAATATATAGTACCTATGACCTCCTAAATCTAAGCTACAGCACAGACTACATACTGTTTCGTACTGAATGCCTCCCACATATGTAAATAACTAGTCCACATAGAATACAGTGGGAAAAACTTCACTTGTCCTAATAGGATAGTGCTAATGTCCAACAGGAAAAAACAAAGATCTTGGACAGAAAGCCTCACCCACATTGTCATGGCATGCTTCATTATTGGCTAGTCTGTCCCACCATGGTAAGATATTATCATCATGGTGGTCTAGACTTCAGGAAGAGGGAGATCAAAATAAATGATGTTGGTTATATGTTGTATTCAAATGTACCCTAATGCTACCTCTATGTAAAGAGTTTTCCGTATTTTGAGGGAACATAGGGCAGGATAAAAATGTCATGCAGATGTTTTGAGAAATTATGTTTCATTCATCCTTTTCTATAACACATAATACGAACAGGTTTCAGCCTTTCTAAAAGCCCAGAATGAGTATCGGCCCTTTGTCAGGGCAATATGGGATCCCCTACAGCCCATGCTACGCCACTGTATGGGTAAGAAGGTAAGAATAAGTCTCACTTTTGAGATCTTGCAAGAAAAATGCACTTTTTAATTAAAACCCCACTTCTGATTACTCCTTTGTTCAGGCAGTGAATGATCAACTAATTGTTCTATTCTTTCAACCATGTTAATCATTGATAACATTTTAATTCATTTTACCATCCAGTGGTAATTTGAGCATAGTCTTACCTATGATCTCTGTTACTCACTCACATAGCTTCCAGATTAAAACAAATTCTCAAAACAAACTTTTAGAAGCAAAGGCTATAAAGTGGAGATTCTGTACACAAAGTCATCATTTGCTTCAGTTTCTGTGTGCACTAAATCCAGGCGATGCACCATAATTTTTGAAATGGGTTTGTCTTCAGTTTAATCTCATATTTTAATCCCATTTGATTCCATTGCTGGTTTATATCTTAACATGTACTTGGTATATGTCTCTGTTTCTTGCAAGCAGGCGGTCACAATTGCCATGGGCATGTCGCTGTGCACTGCAAAGAAATGATTGAACAATGTGGAAATAGTCAGAGAAGGTTTGTTCATATGATTACTGCCCCACACCCAGTGTTTCGCTTATAATTTTCTTTTTCTTCAGAGTTTGATGAAGCTTCAGCAATTCTCTTCAAATAACAATCCGAAAAGTAAACACAGTTATCAAAAGACTAAAAAAGTAAACACACAGTTTATTTTAAGAATAGCCTCCTTGTTGCAGAATTATTTATTGAAAAATGTTTGAGTCCAGACAGAAAGGTAAAAGTCCAGACATTCTTTATTTGAGCATTTCACAAATAAATTACAAGTTTCTTTGCAACCACATCATAAATCAAAACGCTTATTTACACTTCAGAAACAGCTAGCAATTCCGCAACTAGGGCCCAAAGGAACAATTAATTGGACCCAGGACTGAGCAGTGCCGGGGAAATGATCTTGCACCGACTCCGGCGGACCAGCCTGAAAGGAAAATCGAATGGCTGATGACACTTTTTCAAGATGGAGCGCCTAATTGGACGCATACGTATTAACAGTAGGTTGCTTCCTCCATTTGTTGCAGCGTCAGCGCGCTGTCTCCACTTGATGACCCTCCACAGACTGCTTTTTACTGCACGTTCGCCATTTTGGATGAGGAACAAACAACGCCATGTTCATTCAGTGAATTGACAACTCCTGACATGGGGCAGGTAAGGGGAAGATGTTAAAATATACCTCTACGTGCGGAATCCCCAATTGTGCCAACCTGCCTAAAAAAACAACATATGCAAATGTTCACACATATGGGCATAGATGTTTGATCGTTATAATGAAGAGACATAAACATGGAAACATTTTGGTATATGTCCGACAGTAAATAATGCACTTTTCAGCTTTTTCCGACATTTCTGAGGAACCCAAAATATCAATTAATTCACTACGTCTGAGATTACCAGGGTTTAACTCATCCCATTCTCTTTATGCAGGAGGGATCCTTTGTTACATAGAGTCAAGTCAAGAATTGTGCATTTAGTCGTGAACTGTTATGTATCGCGTAATAGAAACATTAAATCACTTTATTTTTGACAGTAGATCAAACATTGTAAAATAGCTCTAGCGGTCTGATTTGCAACCACAGCTGCGTTCATTTATTGATAAAAAGTATTAATCATTTGCATGTGTATAATGAATATTACAGAACTGTGAGAAAATAAACACAGAAGAGAACTAGATGCATTATGGTACGAGTATAACACATAAGGAACTAAGCATACTGTATATGAAAGAGAGCGAAGACATCATTACAATTATTCACACTATACATTTTTGTATATAAGCAATACTTAAAGGATTTTTAGCAAAGCGCGGTAATTTTATATATATATATTGCAATCTATATTGTTTTGTATGTGCATTACTTCAGAGTCCACATAACCAATTTTTCATCTAGTATCAAAGTTTTTATAATATAAACAATGGGAGTTTGTGGTTGAAACCTATAATAATAATGTTATTATTTATTTAGAATGAGACTCAATCTTACAAAGAATTCTAAGGCTTCAACTAAGGACAAATCGAAGTGCATCCACTTTGTAAGATACTTTGGTTGCCACTGAATCTGCTGAAACTACATTAAATATATATACTAAGTGTTGTGACCATCAAAAATAAAGGAGAAAGCGCTTTTCCTAAGCATGTGATAACTTAGCAACTACATGAAATGACAAAATGACATAAAATTATGTGTTATCACGTGAAATAGTGCATGACACTAACAAGAAACTCTTGTTTTCTCTTTGTTCACTTTGTTACTGTACTCCCTCAATAGGCTTTTGACCCACATACTATCTTGTTTGGGTGACATTGCTTAATAGAGTAATTTTTGACATTTTGCATACAAATCCAAACAAATGCTGGAATTTATGCACAATTACACTTCTGTAAAGAAATTTCGCCCAGCCTTAGCGTGTACCCAAGAAAACTATGGTTGGGCTAAACACACGATGTGTGCTATGGAAAGGCTCCTTTATCTAGAGCAATCAAAGATTGTAGTTAATATTAGCAGACAACATATTCATAGATGTACAAAGTTGAGCATGTACCAAATACTTGTGTTTTCATCTTCGTTGTAAGAAAACCCTTTAGTAGATAGTGCATTTATGGGGATCCACAAAACGTGTAGACTACTCTTGAGGAATGATGAACTTTTAAAACATGTCACCAGCTGAAGGCTTAGGTTTATCCTGAACCCACACAGAAGTCTGATAAACAATAATCTGTCTGCAGGACTTTTGGTCCCAGAGAACTAGAGAAACCTCTTCCTGGTGAAGTCAGAGCATGAAGTTGTCCTATTCTGTGCCAAATGCTTCAAACAAAAACACTTGCTACCCTTTAGGTTTATATACAGAGTGGCTATAATTATATGCCATCATTTTTAAGTGAAACCCCCTGGTAAGAATTGTAAGCAGAAGTCATGAACATGGTGAAAGGAAGCTCTCCTAAACTGGGAAGGGGAAGCTGCCCTTCCCCACAAACTAGAGCCTTTTGACCTTCTATGGAAGCCTACTAGTTATTCACCAGGACCTCCCTACACTAAGACGAACCTGTGAGTAGATTGTCAGTGAATATTTAAAGTAGTAGCAAACTCACTATAGACTGGACTACATTATCATGTAAACGGTTGAGTATAGTGTTCTCATATTAATCGGTCACCCAACAATTGTGGAAGACTGCAATTTTCAAGTGATAGTCTGATTACAGCCTGTTTTGCAAACTTCTGTTTCGGTTTTCTTATTGAAGGCTCATTAGAATTGCATGGATGTCATCTACAAAATTTGAAGTGACTTAAACAACAGATTCGTGCAGGTCTTATGCAAAGTATACATAACGTTTGCCTACCCTGGGCGCTCAATGTGGCAGCATTCTCAATTTTCACTGCACCTTTGGATGCTGGTCAGCAAAATCATGATAGGTAATGAAATGAACAACTAATATTCACTGAGCACACTCTTAAGAGGTAATGCTGTGCCAAATTGTATTCTTATTCGATGGCATGCACTGATGTTTCTCCTCTTTGGATTACATTAATTATCATAAAAAATGATCAATTTTAAGTTGTGTGTAAAGCACTAATTAAAGGCAAAGTATTACAATTCTGTGTGCAGTCTACAAATTGTAATGAAGCTCAGTTCAAGGTGTGTTTGTGTAGCATATTTCCTCTCTCTTCTTTTGTGTGTGCTCTTTAAATCTTACAGGAGTGAAATAATATTGTATAGTTACTAGACGAAAACAACACATTTTCTTGAGCAAACTGCAAATTGAGCACGTGTGTTAATGGGAGCAGATATCTTAAGTATCCCAGGTCCTAAGGAGCTCATCCATTACAGTTTTTTCCCCATTTTTAGGACTTGTAGTCCCATTTATACCAGTAGACAATCTCGACTACAAGTCCCAAAGTGCATGGAAAGAAATCTGGATTCCATGAGACACACTTGCATGGACTCGGGAATCACGAGTGGGGGCTGTGTGTAATTAAACTAGGGGTGGGTGAAAAACTCCACCCCACCGGCAGAGTTTGCAAAGTTTTGCCCAATCCGCATTCTGCTTGGAAAGCAGAGTTCTGGCTAAACTCCACCACCCGCTGAATGGCAGAGTTTTTTCTCATGCGCGGCTCATCAATGTTAAGTTGGCGAGCGAAAATGTGGGTCCCCTAGCGTGATTGTGGGCAGCTAGAATGCCTCCCAGCAAGATTCCTCAACACAGGCAGTAGCTACAGGCCACAACCGTTATTGTTGAGAAAACTGCTACTCGAGGTGCAGAAAGAAGCAGCACCCTCTGGTGCGCCAGGTGGTACTGATTATGCTGATTTTACAGTACGGAACAATCTCCCAGCAGTGAAAATTAGTGCAAGCAGGGAATTCCGACCCTTAGCAGAACTCCACCAAATCTCACAGATTTTTATGCAACTTCACAGAATTTTCCACACAGTGAAACTCTGAGATTCCCTTCAAAACCCAAATGAAACCTGTGTAGTTATATTTGTTTCTGCAGCACATTTTGATGGATAGTTATGACATAGAATCAAATATATGTTACCTGTCTTAATAACGAAATTGTGAAAATATGTAAGAAGAGCTCCAACAGTGTTGTGTTATTCGCAAACAATGAAACAAGTGTTTAATTTAGACTTTCAGATATCCACATGAGATATATTTTTAAACAAATTGAAATCGAGTGCTAAACATAGTGACTTTCTTATGGAGGGACTGACATTGGGCAATATTTTTCAAAGTCACAGAACAGTTAAACTTGAAGTCAGGTGGTTTTAAATAAATGTGATGCACTAACAATATTTGTTTTGTGTACTTTTCATTTAGCATGTTTTTTGCTCTGCTTATACTTAATGGCAGCACTATAGAAAGTTTATAATAACATTAAGGTGCAAACTAATAGTTTCTGAAGCAGCTCCCTGCAAATATAAAAGTTTGCAGCTTACTGATTTTGTGTTGATGGAAATGCTTAATTAATCCACACACGTGCGATCTTGGATACACAATAATACTACATCGATATATGCAGGCACATTTTGCAAATTCATCAAAGAGGAGAGTTTTACTAATTTTTCTTGTTTAGGTCTGGAACTATTCTGCTGAGTTTGGGAAAATAGGTTAATTGGCACTGTTAAAATGGTTTCAAGGCCAGGGAATGCTCAAGGGGAAAGACATTTGAAAATCAAATTTATAAAGCAATCTATAAAACAAACACTTTTTGTTGACAGCCTTATTTTAAATTTACCAAAGTGTTGCTCCTGACAGTGCATTTGTTAGAATCCATGAAAGCCCAGCTACAACAACAAAAAACTAACAAAAAAAAGAAAACCTAACAGGCCGCATTTTTCAAATTGACAATTCAAATCAATGCTTAGTGCAACTACGGTGAACACAATACTTTTGAATTTCTATTTTTCTAAAAACATTTCTAAACCACAATTTTGTTGTGAAAAGTACATTTCTATTTTCACAACACTGTAAAGCAGACCTCATTGACTTCATCTACAGTTTATAGTTTCATTACCGTTTTTAAGTACTGTAATCACCAGTTAATTTTTATTCTGTTTCTGAGATGCTTACTTCTGCCCTAGTTGCTAGCAGCTGCTTGCAAGTCCTACAGTCAGAAACAAGAACTAAATTCTTCTATACAAATTTGGTGCGAGCTTCTATGTTTAATTTACACAATAGGAACAGAACGGTTAACTCATCCCATACGTGATTTATGAACGTTACCTGCTCAAACAATAAAAAATATTATCTATTTCAATTCATAATACCTGTCTATTCTATGTGTAGGTAACGTTTTGGGCCCACTGATATGTATTTAACCTGTTCCGTGCTCGCGTACCACTGTGTAGAATATCCGCCGAGGTAAAACGGGTTAAATCAAAGTTTAAGTTTATGTGTTTGTGTGAGCATGCGTCAGTGTGTCTGTGTGTGCGTTCATTTAGAAAAACAATTCAATTAATGTGGTGGTAGGGTCGTCAGTGAGTGAGAGGATGAATTGGGTGTTGTCTGAGTAGGAAAGGATGTTGAGACTTTGGGACTTGACTATGTACGCAAGTGGAGGTCATATATACATTGAAGATTTTGGGGCTGAGAGATGAGCCCTGGGGGACACTGCAGGTGATCTCCTTGAGTTCAGAGGCGAAAGGTAGGGGGTGGATCTTCTGGGTTCTTTCAGGGAGGAAGGAGGTGATCCATCTGAGCGCGTTCATTTTGATGCAGATGTGGTGGAGTCTTTCGATCAGCCTGTGGTGGGATATGGAGGTAAAGGCTGCTGCGAGGCCAAGAAGGATCAATGCTGCGGTTTCTCTTCGGTTGAAAAGAGTTTGCATGTTGTCTGTGGCAGCAATCAGCGTGGTTTCGCTGCTGTGAATGCTGCAGGAATCAGCTTGGGAGATGTCGAGGAGCTGGTTGTGCTCCAGGTGTGTCGTGAGTTGATTGTTGATGATCATTTCCAGTACCTTCACTAGGAATAGGAGCAGGGAGATTGGCTGGTAGGTTTTGAATTTGATGGGGTCGGCTGAGGGTTCTTTGAGGTGCTTAGGTCTCCTTAAGGGATTTCTATGGATGTCATTGGCTCATTCCTCAAAGTTTTGCAAGTTCTGAAGGTCAAAGAGCGATCACCTTCTTTCTGGCTATGTATTCCTCACACATCTAACTAGTAACAATTGAATGTTTTACCACTGATGCTCCATAAAGGCACCCCTGTCACAGATCTGTCAGTTAAATCCATGCTGCCAAAGTTAAAGCGCTACTGTTGCCTTCAACATCATGTAGACCACAATTCTGATTGCAGGCCTAAGCTGTATCTCAATAAATACATAGAAGAGAGTGAGTGGCGATCTGATATCATTATGCAGGAGGACATGATAAACTCTAGTATGGAATTCTGTAGCTCTCTGTACCCCTACCTTCACAACCCTGCCATTTAGCTAATACTATTGCAGACACACATAAATGTGCTACACTTTCTCTCTCAAGTTTACCAATTGCAGACAAAATTGAGCTTGTGTAGGCTGAGGGACCATTTCAACCACCATACTTTCTACATTTTCATTGCAGTCTATAATATGGGCATGAATTATCATCAGTATTTAAAATCCCAGCAGTTCCTCGATTTGTTGCCTTTTTCCAATAAAGCACCTTTTTTATCTAACCACAACCTTACACCAAACCTCCTTGTCATCTTGTTGAGTTAACACACGAATTAGCCCTTTTGTTTGATGTGACAATTGTTTATAACAACTTGCGTACCTGTGCTTGTAACAGTGTAATAGATTTCGGCAAGTGTAAATGGCAATAGTAGACTGCAGAAACCTTAAACTTTAGATACACTTGCTGATATCGTTGATTAATAATCTGTATCACTTCTTATTATGTATAAGTAAAATTCTAAACTTTTTCAGTGCCCTGAAATGTTTGAAACAATGTCCAAGATATCGGAGTTACAAAAATGGCGGCAGGGGAATCTGCACTAGTTTTACTCATAGAAAAATGAATTGGCATTATGGCCATGAGCACATCAAAGCCTATATTTCACTTTTTAAAATGGAAGCTGCATTTATTTTCCTTTTCATTTGCTCTGTGACCAGCACTGTGCTCAGGGCCTTCTTTTTTAGGCCAATTGAATGCCCTGTATCGGAATAAGATCAACACTGCTGTGAAGGTGATCAAGCATGTAATGCCCTATTGCAAGACTACGTCTTCAGTGGAGATTTTGGTGAGAGAGAAAAAAATATATGTTTACATTTTAATAGTGAAGACATGTACTGTAGTGGCCTGAAAGAAGGACTCAAGTCTATGAAGTGCAATTTACCTATCTATGAAAGGTATAAAAAGATCGTTATATTAAACAATATACTATGTCTTTTTGATTTATTACGTAGATTTTTCTTTTCAAAATTAGCATTTGATATAAGACACACAGGGCAATGGGTTTGAGACAATGTCTGAAAGAAGACTGACAGAGTGGAAAATATTGGAACTTATGGGTTTTGTACAAGTCTGGATACTGCCTATGTTTCAAGGTTCATAGTTGGGTATATACCATAGTGCACTGAAAAAATCATGCTGTGAATATAGCTTTAAAAGACAACAGGTAGCAATTATTGTAAGTAAGTGGCAACAGTGTACTGTACACTATAGGTCTACCAATCACAGCACAAAAAAGCTGTAAATTGTATTATACTATTATGAGTGAGAACAATCTTTTAATTATTTTAATTTAAATATTTCCATTTTTTAAGAAATTTCTGTGGTGGAACAAAAACATACCAATTGACAAATGGTAGCATGTGATAGTCTGGCCATTGAACTATGTATCACCAGAAGGTAACAATATAGGAAAGTTCACTGGATAAACAAATAGCAACTTAAAATAATAGAAATGTAATTAATTGCCAGTTCCATGATGAAACTGGAATCATCATAGCAGTTAATTTTCCCTATACAAATCCACATGCTACCAACTGGATCCAGCAGAACCCATTTGTTAATGGTTATCTAGAGTTTTCACCATAGCCAACTCAATGTTTTTTCCCTATTGATGTGCAGGGAATGTGTGGAAGGCAAACAATTCATACTTTTCACATCCACAGCCATACCTTTCCTAGAAGCAAATATACTCCTGTGTTCTACTGCTAATAGTACAGGCTAGATATTCACAATATGGTGCACACAACTGGAGCATAACATGTTATTCACCTGGCCTCCTTATTTGGCAGATAAAGATGTTGGTGATTGGAATTTTTCATGGCTAGTGAACACAACACTAAGCCATTCAAACAATCCAGTTCTCATGGGATCTAATGGCAGAAACCCCACACTATTGAAAAGCAAGCTCAAATAGTCTCAAAATGTCCTCGCTTCATACTAAATCCCATGGATTTCAAATGTGTTGGCACTGTATGGACTCTGCCTAGCTCTCGCGTCATACACTTAGCATATTCATACTGGGGTGAGCGCATCTCATTTTCCATTCTGATGTTCCCGTGATGCAGTGGGTAAATAATATTTTATTTACATTAATTTGAAGGGTATAATGATATTTCTATAGAATTATTTTATTTGACCTGGCAGAAAATACATTACAGATTGTTAATTCAGATACTTTTTGTGAGTTCCTCTGCAAATATATGTACATTTTTGTGTAAGTGTGCATAAATATATGTATATATAGTCAATATACATACAAAGGAACACACGCACACACATTGAAACAGATAAAACATTGTAAATGTCATAATTAGTAACATGTCAACCCATAAAAAATATAGTTTAGCTTCAGCATTCTGCTTCCATAAGGTTGCGCTCAATGCCATGTCCCTTAATATTCCATAAAAATTGCATCTTCAAGAGGAATCCATTAATAAGAGAACTTAAGGGTAGATGCTTTCAAAGATTTGAGTACAGTTTGATAGGCTAAGTGGGGTTGCAAATTAAACTGAGTCTGGAGCAATCGCGGCCTAGTCGTGAAGCAACTGTAAACCGAACTTCCGATGTGACCGTTCCCTCATTTCCTGTTGCCTTGGCAACCTGGTAGGCAGCTTCAAATTTGGGGAGCTCTCACAGACCTGAGGGGTAGAAACACATACCGTTAATAAGCATGCTGCAATGATTTCTGAAACACAGTATGTAAAACTAATTCAGAGAGAAATTGTTTAAAAAACTACAAGGAAATGCAGTGTTATAAATTCATTGGAAAGCAAAGTCTTATAAAAACGTTTGTGTAAACATAAACATTTTTGAGTACAATACCTAAAGTTGTTTGCAGTCTTTAAAGTTCTTTTAGGACTGCTACAAATTCATAAATAGTGATTTGGCCGTCATAAATCTAGTTACTTCCAAATAGCATTGTACTTTTTTAACATATTGGTGCACAGTTAAATCACATTATAGGTAGGGAATGGCTGGTTCAAGGCATGGTTCACCTTCAAAGTTTCCAAAGCCTATAAATAAGTCACAAACTCCTCTAACCTAAATACAATTGCGCATTGATGACATGCCAGTGCCACATACCAAAAATTGGGATTCACATGACTTTTCGAGGAGTATACCTGGAAAGGGTGACTGATACAAGTTACAAGATATAGTACAGCTGAGTTTTTAAAACAGTCTAAAGTCATTAGTCTTACAGTAAAGAAGTACATTTATGGATGTAGATTTACTACAACTATTCTTTGTAAAATGGGCTAAATGTATGCGTTATCGGAGACAGAAATGATATGAAGAAAGAAATAAATATCATTTCTTCAGCAATTGGTCACATACTAGTGAAGAGTTGGGATCATAGTAGGGTGGTATTTGGGACATGCTTAAGAAAAGACATTGCATGAAGACATTTGTATAGCAACCCTTTCAGGAAATGGCATATATGTGCCACACGTGAAAAGCAATTTGAAAAGTAAATACACCATTTTGAATAATCAGTGATAAGTTCTATAGTTTAATCATAGTCAATACGACAACTTTAAATTTCTATCAAATTTTAAATTAGATGAAAGGTGGAGTATCTGGTTTCCGATGATGAAATTGAGATTATAATACTACTGTAAATTTAACCAGGTCATCACAGATTTACTTGAATTTCCAAAGAATAGCATTTAGTCAATGAGTAACCTTTTAGAATATATGTATTCAATGAATTCACTACGTGTTGAAACATTGATTATTCTTTGAGACATAGTGGAATGCACAATAGGGTTGGAGGGACAACACAACAAAAAGTTTGATAGAAAATTATGTAACTTTTTATAGTATGGTAGAGGTGCAAAAGTAATGCATACAGCAAGACTTAACTGATGCAGCCTTCCCAGTCAGAGAGCAACCAATGTGCACATCTAAGTTGGCTAATTAATCCAAATGAAAGAGAAAGAAGAGAGTATGTGGTATAGTAATAGTGCTGAGACAGTGTAATGCTGCAAGTAGCTTAACCCCTTTTCAGTCTAGAATAGGATTCGGGACAGTGTCCTAAACTGAACTTCAGGAGTGGAAAGGAAAGACCTCTCGGTCCCCCCGAACGTATGGATGGGTGCCCCGATCCCCCCGGGAAACCATTTTGGGCGGGGGGCGTGGTTCGGCTGGTATGCCCAAAGCGGCGTAGCCGGAGCACGCCCTTCCCGCCCAGAAGGGGTTGTCCTAGACACCCGTCCTGAAGACCGCGCCCAGATGGGCGTACCCGAGGAGGGCCCCCGCCCTCCCGCAGACAGATAAATAGAGAGGGAATCCAAGGAAGCGTCCTCTTGTTCCAGTGCTCTGAAGGCTGCACCACTCGTTGCTCGTGAGCCCTCGACAGAACAAGCAGCAATTTTGAGAACTTGTAATCTTCGTCGTTTCTCTTTCAGTATCAGGCGTGTGTAGGATCTAGGACCTCGTCGATCAAGTCGAACGTAGTGAACAAAGTCATGTCCGGCAAAAAAGCGGGAAAGAGCTCCGAGGTGGAGAAGATACTACGCACTTTGGCGAACCGAATGGCGGTGATGGACCGAAAACTGGGTAAAGTGGATTTGATCGGTCGGGGCTTAGCAGAGGTTAAGAAGCAGATAGCAGCCCAGAACAACCTCTCGAGGCGGCCTAAGAAGGTGATAGGACCGGCCTTGCCGGGAGTCGCCCCAGAGGGTAGGGGGAAACGTAGTAAGAAGAGGGCGGGTTCCGGGGAGGGCCCAGTCCCGGAGGTACCCCCAGCAGGCCCAGTCACACCGGTGGACAGCCCGGTACCAACTCCGGATGTGGGTTTACCAATCCCCGTTGTAATAACGCCGGTTGAGGATGATCAGATGCCCCCAGAACTGGCCCTTCAGTTAGCGGCAGTGTTACCCTGGCTTAAGAAGAAAACAGGGGGGGCAGTGGCTGCGGGGGACCCGGCCGAGGAAGCCAGAATAATAATCGAGCAGTTACGGCAGTCAAGAGAAGCCGGGACGGCGAATGTTCCTTCTATTCCCCCACAGGTGACACCGGGAGTGACGGCGGTTGGCCGAGAAAAGACAGCAGACACGGTGGTTGAACCCGGTAAGAACCCGTTGCCAATGGTAGGGGAGAGTTCAGTACCTTCGAGGCGGGAAAGGTTGGCCCAGCACATCCCGGCGGCCACGAAGGAAATGATATGGGGGGACAAATATGTTAATATGTTTTCACTGTTGACCGACCATCGTGAGATAGAGTACGCAAAGACCCAGAAAGATCTATGGCACCCCAGCGTATGGCGGGCCAAGATGGCGGAATTTAGGGTCGACGAGACCATAGCAAACTGGGTAAAGGCCTTCTCTATATTTACGGCAATAATGGGGGAACGTAAACCTGAAGTGTTGCCCGATCTATCATGTTACCAGAACAGGATCATGGATTTTTATGCAATGTACGGGGGGAATGAATGGAAGGGCTATGATGTTCACTTTCGAAAATCTAAAGAGTTTGATGTAACTTTAACATGGGATTGTCTCGACACGGTGTCATGGCACAAACAGCTCTTGCCTGGATCGGCGGGTACGTCCTCGCCGGGCGGGAGCGGGTCTGGGACAGTTCAACAGAGGCTGGCGCAGCCCTTTTGAGCAAACGCCGGTGGGGAATCACAGCCCAAGACCGGCGGGAATGGGGGCAAACGCGGGGTTTGTTGGGGTTTCCACAGAGGTAACTGTAACAGGCCGCAGGGAACATGTAGGTTCCGGCATGCTTGTGCGGGCTGTGGGAACTCCTCACACCCAGAAAGTAGCTGTAGGTCCAAGAGCGGTAGTTCGGGAGGAAAGGGGGGATCCAAGCAGGATTGATGTGATGCTTGGGAAGCAATCATCTTCACCCATCGACATCATGGCTTTGACTCCCTGGCTGAACAAATACCCTGATCATGTATCCGCCGGGATTTTGAGGAATGGTTTCCTATATGGCTTCAACATCCCGGCAGGGAATTTTCGGTGGAGCCCCTTTTGTAAAAATCAGCTATCTGTTCAACACAACCCGGCAGTGGCAGCCAAGAAAATTACCAAAGAGGTCAGCTTGGGACGGGTAGCGGTACCTTTTCCATGCCTGCCAGTGGCGGATTTCGTGTGTTCACCTCTAGGAGTGGTTCCGAAGAAAGACCCAGGGGAGTATAGACTCATTCACAATCTGTCAGCCCCGAGGGGGGCCTCGGTGAATGAAGCCATTGACCCGGAAGTCTGTTCAGTCCGATACGCATCGTTCGACGATGCCGTTGACCTACTGAATCACCTGGGCCCCGGTGCTCTGATGGCGAAACAGACATCGAATCAGCATTCAGGTTGCTCCCGGTACACCCGCGGGACCAGCGCTTGCTAGGATTTACGTTCCAAGGGAAGTATTACATGGATAAATGCATGCCCATGGGCTGCTCAATTTCTTGTGCTTATTTTGAAATGTTCAGCTGTTTTTTAGAATGGGCGTTCACCGAGGCCACTGGGCATAGACAGGTGATGCACTATTTAGATGACTTCCTGTTCTTAAGGCCGGCAGGCACTACGAAATGTGCACAGGCACTGCAGGACTTCTGCATTCTCATGCAGGAGTTTGGGGTCCCATTGGCACCAGGTAAGACAGTGGGGCCATCTACTTCACTGGAGTTTCTGGGAATTGAGCTCGATTCTGTGGAGGGATGCTTCCGTCTGCCAATGGAGAAGGTGGCCAAGTTCAGGGCTTCCTTAACACAATGCCTGGGCAAAGAAAAAGTGACCCTGCACCAGTTACAACAAACAGTGGGCCAGCTTAACTTTGCCTTGAGAGTAATACCGATGGCTCGCCCCTTCTCACGTTCCATTGCACAGGCTATGGCCGGCCTCAAGGAGGGACACCACCACACGAGACTGTTGGCAGAGGTTCGCCAGGATATGCGCATTTGGTTGGCATTCCTGGCGGACTTCAACGTTCGAGTGGCGTGGAACAAACCCCCAGCATCGTCGGATGAATTAGGTTTATGGACCGACTCAGCTGGGAGCGTGGGATTTGGCGCAATCTTTGGTAACCGATGGTCGGCGCAATTATGGCCGACGTGGTGGCACTCCAGTGGCCTAACAGGTAACATTGGGTTCTTGGAGCTATTTCCCATTTGGGTGGCTCTGTTGGCATGGCCAGAAGATTTTAGGGACCGCTCAGTAGTGTTTTGGTCTGACAATATGACAGTGGTCGAGTGCATTAATCAGCAGGCAGCACGCTGCAAGTGGATCTTGAGACTGTTGAAAGAGATTGTATTACGTTGCATGAGATTGAATGTACAGTTCAGGGCAAAACATGTGCCGGGTGTACTGAATAATGCAGCTGATGCACTCTCTCGTTCACACATGCAGGCTTTCAGGGGCTATCTACCTACAGCGGATCTAGTGGCGGCACCGTTCCCCGAGGCACTATGGCTGATCGGTGCCCCGGATTACAGGACCTCGTGGCAGCCAGCTTAGCGCACAGGACGAGGAAAGCCTATGAGGGAGCGTTTCGTTCTTACTGCACCTTTTTAGGGCCGGCAGGGAGACATAGCTGGGGGCAGGAGGAATCCTTCCTGGGGTTCTTAGTGGCGCTTCATAGAGAAGGCCGATCAGCCGCAACTGCCAACAGACATAGGGCGGCCATATCGTTCATGGCACAGCTCCACAGCATACGGGACCCGACGGGTTCCTTTTTAGTCAGGAAGGCGCTCCGCGGTTGGCAACGCCTGGAGGGTCGCAGACAAGATACAAGGCACCCGATTGGTTTAGAGAGATTGTCTCTGCTACTAGCAAAACTGGATGAGACATGCTCCTCCCCTTCCGAGGTAGTTCTGTTCCGAGCGGCTTTCGCATTGGCATTCCATGGGGCCATGCGGGTAAGTGAACTCGTGGCGAGGAACAAGAAGGATATGGAGGGAGGCCTATGCAGGGATCACGTTCAAATACGGGGTGATTCTATGCTAATCTCGATAGCCAGGTCCAAGACAGACCAGGAAGCTTTAGGGAGTAGTGTTGTTGTGCAGCGCGCTCGAGGGAGCCCCAGTTGTCCGATAAGGTATTTAGAGGACTACCTGGCACAGAGGCCGGCGACATGGGGGGGAGCCTGCTTAGACACAAGGATGGCACCCCGTTGACGAAATTTCAGTTTCAGAGGGTGCTGGCACTTACGATTGCTGCGGCGGGCTTGAACCCGAGCGATTTTGGGACCCACTTATTCAGAATAGGGGCTGCTACTGAGGCTACGGCTCGGGGTCTGGGTGCGGAAGAAGTAAAACAGTTAGGCCGTTGGTCCTCGAACTGTTTCAAGAGGTATGTGTGACTGCACATGTTGTAAAAGACTGATGAAATGCACTCACGCTTGTTGTCTTTTGTTTGAATTACAGTTTCGCCAGCCTGTGACGCGGGGCGGAATTTGGGATCAACCCATCACCAGAGGACCAGCGGTCGAGGATCACCGACTGGAGAACAAATGGTATGGATCGTGGGCCACTCATACGTGAGGCGCGCCGGGGACGTATTCATGGCAGGTGACGCGACTCACGCATCTGGGGAATACGGGTTCAGGGTAACCTTCCATGGGAAGGGAGGCCTCTGTTTTGACCAATTTCAATCATTTGTGGAGAGTCTCTTAGGGCGGCAAAGGTCACCGCCATCTGTAATCATAGTGCACTTGGGGGGCAATGACTTGGTAAGACTGGGAAGACGAGTGTTAGTGGAACACATATTGTCGGCAGTCAGCTGGTTGGCTAGGAGGCTCCCGGGGTGCACAATTGCCTGGTCCCACATGATCCCCAGGAGAGTTTGGCGGGGGGTGTTTCTCTGTAACGGCGTTGAACCACTCGGTAAAGAGGGTCGACAATAAAATTGGGAAATTGTTTCGCTCCGCGCATTTGCAAAGCATTCCCCATGGGTGTATTCGGGGTGATCACTATTACTTGAATGATGGGGTTCACCTGTCCAGGGCGGGGAATGATTTACTCATAGGAGACTTCATAGCATGGCTAGTGGGATTGAGGAGGCATGACCTTTAGGAGGTGTGGGGGGGCCGGATAGTCAGTCAACTATCCGGCCTGTAGGTAAGGTCATGATCGGTGAGCAGTAATTTCAAGGTCCCTAGGGGGGGCGCCACCCAGTATGGATTGGAGCGCCCGGGGGGAGGCGGCCATTGGCCCCTCCCACGGGGAGGCAGCACCCACTACAGATGGGTTGCCTAGGGGGAGACGGCTATAGGCCCCTCCCAGGGGGGAGACGGCTATATGCCCCTCCTACGAATTTCCCGGGGGCCGGATATCCGCTCCGGCGGAAGAGAGTGTAGGGAAGGGGGGGAGTCCACGCTGTCCTTCTTACAGATACCTCACACGGGAACTCGGACGACCTTTAAGATGGCGTCGAGTGAAAGGGGGCCCCCACGACAAGGGAAGTTACAGTTGGCAACGAGGGTAAAGTCCTCTGCGCATGCGCCACTCACACCGTGAGGGCGGGAGTTTGGTAGTAGGGATCTGACACCGGTTAAGACCTTGCCGTTGGCCCTTAATGCTAAGATGTACAATTTTATTTTAGAATGTATGCATTTTCTGGATGCTAGACTCGGCTAGGAAACCTTTGTATTAGAGATCTGTTAAGGTTAGCCAAAGAACATGTCTTCATCAAAATGTAATGAAAGTAAAATTGTACATAATTTATGAAACGTTTTAATTTAAAGTTTTAAATTTTGTTTCATATTTTAATAAATACGGCCGGGGGGGTAATTCCCCCCCGCCTTCCAAAAGCTCAAACTTGCAAACTTGTGTCTGTCTCCTCCCATGGGGAATTGGTGTTGGGAGGGGGTAGCGGGCATCCCGGCCATATGGTTTTTAAATAAAGAGTGGCAGCCAATATATATTGGAATAATTCTTCACTACATAATAGTCAGCCACACAGTACTACAGAAGATGTTTTAGTATTAAAATATCAGCCGCAGACTGTGCAAGACTAATGTTTTAGTGGAGAAACACTACCTAATTGCAGTACCTGGATAATGCTTTAGTACAAGAGAACTGTCCTTAGAGAGTACAGGTATAAGGCCTAGAATGGTTGGTGTGTATAAAGTGCAAGGCACATACAGAAACAAAGTTTTAGTACAGTTACATCACCCATAAGCAGTAAAAGAAAATGTTTTTGTACATAGGTGCTGGACACATATGGTACAGGAAAACAAGTATTAGTACAAAAGAACCAGCCACCACCACTTTAGGGATAATGTTTTAGATGGAGGAAGCAGCCCTACAGAGTTCATGAAATGGTTTTCTTACAAAATGTCAATAAAGACAGAGAGAGTATTTTAGTATGCAAGGGCCTAAATGGCAAAGTATTTCTTTGTCATTTTAGCATGATGAATTATACAAATGGTAAGAATATTATAATAGCACTGAAAGAGACTTCATCAGCCTTTTAAAAATGACCTATGTTTTGGAATTTTTTTGTTTTTGATCTCTGTTGTGGTTTGTGGCCTGGTAAACATGGTCAGTCACTTGTTTGCTTCATCCATAAAAGTATATTCATTTTTAATACCACCCTTGCTTTCATGGGCCTGTTTTGGGAACAGGGCAGAACACTAACCTGCCAATAAAAAAATGTATATGTTTATAATGTATACATTTAAAAAATATAAATTAATTTTCGAGAATGTCTCCCTACTCACAAATATATCATTTTGAATACATTAACTTTGTTCCTGGGATGGTGGAATAGAAAAGAGGCGATTTAATATAGACTAATGTGCCAGGAGAAAACCTTCAATTTTGCCAAACATAGCATTCCATATAACTAAACAAAGGAACAGAAAGACAACGTTTTTCAAAGACACAACATTTGGCATGTAGGTGTTAACAACCCCCAGAAAAGCATCTTTAGCATTGAAGACCAAGGAAAATCTAATGTTGCACCGATGCATAGGATGAGCAGCACATATGGAATGCCTGTTTTTCTCTCAGGGAAATGTCTGGCTACTGCAATGGGGTTTAGGTTTGGGAGGATACTTTCTGCATTGGGTCATTTACAGTCCTATCCAGAAGTCTCTGTAGGGCTTTAAGTGAAGTAAGACACATCCAACAGACCAACATTGACATAACATGTCCCAATAGATTAGGGATTTCCATCTTTTTCTAATAATAGAAGCGGCATCAAGTGGCCATCTAAAGTCAATTATCCTGATCTGCTGGCCAAAATGTACACTCTTTTTCTGGCCAAGATGGCTAATGAGGAACATTAATCTTGCCTAAACCAATCAGTTGTAGACAGTCATTCCTATTTCTTTGAGTATATTGAAGATCTGTCCTCAAGTCCATGCAAACAACATCTGAATAAACCAATCAAAAACACCCCCTGGTATGGTCAAGATTACTGTAGGGCCAAGCCATACTGCCAGAGGGAGACAAAAGCTCACAATACAGCTGCTGTCCATATTGCTCAAAATTCTTATAAGCAGATCCTCAAAGAAAAACAACACAAATGGGATGAATATATTTGGCAGCATCTGCTAGACACAGCCCTGGGTCGACAAGAGGTTCTGTTCTGGCGTATTATTGCACATGGCCACACAGGGCAAGTACTCAAAATGTCTATTTTATACTATGAATAGTTTGGTCAGAACATTTCCCAAAGCTTTATGCTGATAGACCTCACAATGAATCTACCTTTGTTCACCCCATGACTGCTATTCCTATCTCGAATGAGCTTTTCTTCTTTCTTGCTGATACAAGAACGTCAGTTGAATCTCTACATCAGGAAAAGGTCATCCCTGGAGATGTTTTTAAATCCGAGACTGATATTTTGGCCTGCTAAATGAACTGCCTCTCTAGTGCTATTCTCAAAGAAGTAGATTTACCTTCGACCTGAGGCTCACATTATCCTCACATGATCACACTCTTTAAAAAGGGTCATAGGAGCACTCCTAAGAACCATCGGTCCATAACTCATCTAGATAATCTGCAAAAAACGTTTGTCCTAAGCTTCTTTCAAAGCTTCAGGACTAGCTAAAAGAATCCAAAATCTTATCCTCTTGCCAGGCTGGTTTTCATTGAAACAGTAGGACTATAGATCAAGTGCTTCGATTCTTCCTTATCATCTGGAAAATATGTTTTTCTCCTAATAGATCACCTCTGGGAAGTTATTGCGACCTGGAAGTTCCTCTTGATATTCTTGATATTCTCATTAGGCTCCAACAACCTAACTATGCGAGGGTGAGATAGGATCCTGGTGGTGAGCTGACAGATCCTATCCCTGTGCGTAGTAGGGGAGTCCGTCAGGTGTGACACCTACTCTATTCTCTCTTTTTATGAATGAGGTGGTTGATCATCTTAATGTTGAGAGGGCTGAAATCCCAAAGGCGAGACTATCAAGACCCCTGCACTCCTCTTCGCAGATGACACCCTTCTTCTCTCTAGAACTTCTTCTGGCCTACACAATCTTTTATCTACTTTTAGGATTTCTGTCTTTTCAGAGGGCTAGAATGTAACACCATAAAGACAAAACTCATGGCCTTTAGACCTCCTAAAATTCCTAGGTACCAGTTTACTTTGGGTACTACTCCCCTGCAGTTGGTCCAAAAGTTTGATTATCTCGGGGTAAGGATTACCAACTCTCTTTTTTGGCTGTCCCAGATTCTCAAAATTAGTTTGATATCCCCCACACCTCAGGTAGTATCCTTAAAATGCATAAAGACTCCCAAATACAGGCTATATCTCAAAACGCAGCACATCACAGTGCAGAGTGTTGCATCCTTGCTTTTCCACTGCTTGTTGATCTGTTCTGCCCTACCTCAGTGTGCTGGAACCTGGAATGTATGATGCGTGCCTGCATCTTACATCCTTGGTTCCAGATTCTTTCCCAACTGTATTATCTCCCTTTACCTCTTACTTATTGGATGTGCTGTGCTTCCCTTCATCATATCTTAAATAAAATACTATTTTTATAAAGGAAGCTTCCTACTTTTTTACACTGGCGACGTGGGACCCTCATCTTCTTTCTGCCACATCTCTCCGAAGCACAGGAGCAGAAATCAGAAGAATCCGCATTTTCAGCCTCAAAAGTCCTTCTGGAGTGAAACGGAGTACTTCCTTTTTATTTTCCTCCAAGTCCGGTGAAAATACGCTAAGTATTCAGCGTTTTAACTGTTTTTATGCATTTCTTCGTTTTTCCTTCGTGGAAACAGCAGCTGTTTACGTCAAACAAATACCGAGGCTTTAACCAATCAGCGTCTTTCAGCGTTTCTTGCTCCTCATTGGCTGCTGCGAACCAACCTCTGTGACTCATCACGCGTCATCGCGTATGACTGCGCAGTGAATCCTAAGCCTTTGCGCTTCACGCAACGTTGCTATAGCAACCTAATCACCGAGTGAGTGCCACACGAAGGATCATTTCCTTTTCACCGGCAAGCGCATTTCCTTAACTTCGCGCTAACTAAAAGGACAAAGGTACTGTTTTACACGCTTTCCCTCAGTGCGTGTATTATTTTCTTCATTCATTATTTTGCGCATATTCTTTATTTTGTAGCGCTATTTCAGTGACTTGTTCATGGCTCCAGAATGCTCATATATAACAATTTAACTGTTTTTATGGAGTTGCCTATGGAAAGCTTCTGTACTAGTTCATTTTTCTTTCACTAGACTGCCATCTGCTGGATATTTTTGGCATTTTTTTTTTTTTTTTTTTGTTTAGTGACATTTCTTAACAAGTCATTTGGACATTTATTTTTATCCTACTGCCAACATGCAATTTGATCCACCATCAAAATTTTTACAGTCTAAGGGTGATCCACCCATTCCATGGACAAGATGGAAAGAGGAGTTTTTCACATACCTCAAGGCCATGGATGGAGAACGTATGTCTGCGGAGAGGAAGAAGAACATATTTCTACACTGTCTAGGCTCAGAAGGGCAATTAGTTTTTAGAACTTTACCACCTGTAAGATCTGGAGGTGACAGTAGTGTATATGATGAAGCTGTTGCTAGAATTGAAGGGAGGTTCAAACCTGTTACTAGTGTCGCTCTTAATAGGTTTAAGTTTTATACCAGAGTTCAGGATGAAAATGAGTGCTTTGATGATTTCCTTACAGCTTTACGTGCATTGTCGTTACATTGTAATTTTGGTCTTATGACGGATGAAATGATCAGGGATCAGATCATTGTGCATGTAAAAAGTAAGAAGGTTCAAGAGCAGTTGTGGATTTTAGGTGATCCCAGTTTGGAAATAGCGATCAGTACTGCTAAAGCTCTTGAACAGTCCGATAAATGGATAAAAACATTAGATAAAGCATCTACTGCTTCCTCCTCCTCAACTAATTCCACTTCTTCTAGCGAAGTTAGTGTTGTAAAACCCCAAGAACAAAGAAATGTTATGTCTTCCAACAGGAGTGATGGGAAAGCTAAACAATTCTATTGTTTTAGATGTGGAAACCCTGACCACATTGCTTCATTTCCTCAATGTCCAGCTATCTCTAGACAATGTAATAAGTGTGGACGCTCTGGTCATTTTTCTAATATGTGCAAAACTTCCACAAGGTCCTTTCAGGACACTAGAAGACCTTCTATCCCTTCTTCTAAACGTTCTTCTGGTAAAATATCATATGTCAATGATGATGCATGCAATGATCCAGATATTAAGGAATTTGGTATTGTAATTACTATACAGGAGTCATTTGATTTATCTCTGGCTGATACCCTTTCCTCTCCTAAAAGTCCTGTTACCATTTTAGGCAAAGTGCTAGAGCTTATGGTAGACTCCTGTTCTCCTTGGACTATAATCACGCATGACTATTGTATTAAGTCCTTTGGTGATTTAATTGATATTAATTCCTTATCTAAACCTGACATACGTGGCTATAATTTTGATGGCTCCAAGATCAATATTATTGGCTTTAAGGAAGTTGTGCTTACTATCAAAAATAATTCTGCAAATGTGAAACTTTACATTGCATGGAAGGGTGTGAATGTCTTGGGGTGGAGGGACCAAGCGAGACTTGGTGTTTCTTTAAATCCCAGACTTAAAGATCCTGTCTTAGTTTTAGCTATATCCGACGGAGATTCCACTGAATCATCTGAGTTCACTGAGATTTCTCGTGCTTTTCCTAAAGTGTTTTCTGACAAATTAGGCAAATTGAATGGGTTTAGTCATAAGATTAAAGTTAAACCTAACTCTGTTCCTGTTAAACAGAAGTTAAGGGGAGTGCCTATTAGTATTAGGGACGAACTCAGGAATATGCTTGACACCATGGTGAAAGATGGTATAATTGAGGAAGTGGAATCGTCCGAATGGGTTTCCCCCATTGTTTTAGCCATTAAACCCGATAAAAGTATTAGGCTATGCATTGATTTAAGGGCACTTAACAAGAGTTTAGTCACTGACTGTCATCCACTCCCTAATATTAACGAAATGCTTTGCATGTTGGATGGGGCTAGTGTGTTTTCTACATTAGACCTGAGATCTGCGTATCACCAGATCGAACTCACTGAAGACTCCAAACAATTTACTGCTTTCATTACCCCTCATGGGTTATTTCAGTTTAAGAGAATGCCATTTGGTCTAGCTTCGGCTGCTTCAGTGTTTCAGAGAGCCATGTACCATATTTTCAAAGACCTGTCATTCGTCAAATGTTTCCAGGACGATATTCTGGTTTTTTCAAAAAACAATAGTGAACATCATGCTCACCTTAAAGATGTCTGTTCTAAGTTAGAGCATTTTGGCTTGACCATTAAAGCCAGCAAATGTAAATTTTTCTGTAAATCAGTAGAATATTTGGGACACACTCTCTCTGGAGATGGAGTGGTACCAAAGAAGAACCTTGTTGACGCAATTATGAATGCACCGGCCCCTGATAGTAAAGAGAAGTTACTCTCTTTTGCGGGGTTGTGCGAATATTATAGTAAATTCATTCAAAATTTTGCCAACAAGATGGAACCTTTAAGGGAGCTGACTAGAAGCTCAGCCAAATTTGTCTGGTCTGACAGGCAAGACATTGCTTTCAAGCAAATTAAGAGTGAGATTGTTAATGCCCCCACTCTCAAATCTTTCTGTATAAGTAAGAAATGTGTCATTACTGTTGATGCCAGTTTGTATGGCATTGGTGCCGTGTTGAGTCAAACTGCCGGTAAGGATGAGTGGTGCGTAGCCTTCGCTTCCAGAACTTTATCTCCCACTGAAAGGAGATACTCTGTTATTGAAAAGGAGCTACTTGCATGCATTTGGGCTGTAGAACACTTCAGAAACTATGTCTGGGGGAACAGGTTTGTTTTGAGAACGGACCACAAACCATTGGTAGGTATCCTCTCCCCTGGTGGTGGTTGGAACTCGACTGCCAGGATTGCTCGCTTGTCCTCACGCCTCCAGGAATATGATTTTGAAATCATGTATGTTCCTGGAAAAAGTAACGTAACTGCAGATTTTTTATCCAGACTACCGTGTAGTGTTGATAAGGTTTCCACCATTGACCAGGATGTTGATGTTATTGCTTCCATTGAGGATTGTATTTCGAGTGAGTTTTTGACATTGTCTGAGGAGGAGTGGTTTAGTGAAATGGCAAAGGATTCCATTTGTCAACAAATTTTTGGTTTTGTGAAGGATGGTTGGCCTAATAATAGATCCATTCCTTCTGAATTAGCTTCCTTTTCCCAAGTTTCTTCAGAGATTGAAGAATTTGGGGGGTTTCTGTTTAAGTCTTGCAAATTAATTCCCCCTGCTTCTTTACAAGAGAAGATTTTGTTGTTAGCTCACCAAGGCCACATTGGCATGTCGTCCATGAAGCGCCTGGTTAGGGAAAACTTTTGGTGGCCTGGCATTGACAAAATGATTGATAGGATGGTAAGGGAATGTCCTCAGTGCATTACCAGTGACAAAATGCTCCATTTGTCTTCTGCCCCCCTCAAACCCGTGGCTTGGCCCAAATTTCCATGGCAAAAAGTGGCTTTTGACATCTCAGGCCCTTTTAAACAGTTACCTTCTAATACCCGTTTTGCACTTGTGTTGGTTGATTACCACTCTAAATGGCCTGAAGTTAAGTTTGTAAATAGTATTTCCTCTCAGGTCATTTTGCTTTTCTTAAAAGAGATCTTTGCCAGAGAAGGCTTTCCAGAAACCTTTGTCACAGATAACGGTACACAGCTTGTTTCCTCCGAAGTTAAACAGTTCCTTGACTGCTGTGGTATTAAACATCATACTGTGTCTTTGTACGAGCCGAGAGAAAATGGTCTGGTGGAACGTTTTAATCGTGTCCTCAAAGATTGTATCTCTGGGATTGGTTCTTCCAATGATTCCTGGTTGGAGATGGTCAGGAAAAGACTTTGGGTCTACCGTATCACGCCTCATTCGGTTACAGGTGTGAGCCCTTTCAAACTCCTAAAGGGTAGAGAACCTTCTTCTGCCATTTGCCCCTGGTGGGTTAAAAAACTTAATAGGAATGATTCTAAAGTTGATGTCGAAAGTGTTGCCAAGCGTGTTGAAGACAAACAGCAGAGTATGAAACTTGCTTATGATTCCAGAATGAATGTTAAGCTTCATGATTTTGTTGTGGGTGAGTGGGTGAGGATAAAGAAACCTGGATTCTTAATTAAAGGTTTCTCCAAATTTTTTCCTCCTATTAAGGTGGTCAAGGTGTTTAAAAACTGTGTTGCCACACAAGATGGGAGGGTTTGGAATGTTCGTAGGGTTGCTAGATGCCCTGCTACTTCTGATTCTTTTCCATCACCATCACCATCACCATCACGTGCTCAGACCAACTCGCCTTCTCCTGCACTTGTCAATGTTCCTCCTCATGTGCAAGTTAATGTACCTCCTCAGACTCCTGTTCTTAAAGATTTGTCTGTTGCTTCTAGGGTTAAATCTGATGTTAGACCCAAGATAACTCCCAGTAGGTATCTGTGTTGATCCTTTTCTTTTATTGGGGTAAGATGTGTTGCATCCTTGCTTTTCCACTGCTTGTTGATCTGTTCTGCCCTACCTCAGTGTGCTGGAACCTGGAATGTATGATGCGTGCCTGCATCTTACATCCTTGGTTCCAGATTCTTTCCCAACTGTATTATCTCCCTTTACCTCTTACTTATTGGATGTGCTGTGCTTCCCTTCATCATATCTTAAATAAAATACTATTTTTATAAAGGAAGCTTCCTACTTTTTTACACAGAGTTATAGGGAATTATCAATCTTAAAGCTAAAGGTGAAGGAGCTGAAACTCTTGAAGTCATTGTTCAAATTGCCCAAGTCTCCACCTTTCATACCTATTACCATTGATACTGACCAAAAGGCATGAAACATCTTGCCATTTTACGACCCCTTATGTATTGGGTTACACTTTGTTCCAACTCTGATCTGGACCTGTACTGAAGGGACCCCTTAGAGATTAAGAACCTACATTCAGGTAATACAATCCAGTGGTTTTAGCACTTAAAAGAATGGTTCACAAAACTATGACTTCATTCCTTTTATACCTCTTCTGTATTAATCGAAATTCCAAGGCTATCCTAAAGAAAACTTATTGGGACTTCTTAGTGGGCCCATGGCAACAATCCACTAGCTTGGGATCTCTATCTATCCAAATCCTGTCTTAGAAACAATTGCCTAAATCCAAGGTTTTCCTCGGTGAGATCACTCCTCCCTCGTGACAAATTTATATATCAAATTCTTGTTTGGAATTTTACCTCTGAGGACCTCCAAATGACCCTTAGTTTCCACATCAATGACTGAGTGCAAAATGTATTGGTAAAAAACTGTGGGCATTAACCACTTCTTATTTTTCTCTCCATATTATGCCGGCCCCAGGCACAAATGTATTCATCCTCTGTGCCTTACTTTGGGCCTTGACACATTTTTGACCGCTCACATGATTCTTATCTCTGATTCATCTACAGTGTTCACTATCAGCAGATATCTGCTTGCGACTTGGTCCACATGTTCCAGACTTCTTGCACTTGACACATAGACTCACTACTAAAAATCCTGACTATCTAGTTTAACAAGAATCTTCTCTTATGCTAAGTATGACATACAGTAAATATACACTGACATCTGTTTCTTTAATGCACTTTATTAGTTTGTCAACATCTCATGAATATTCTATTGTGCCATGATGGCATATTATTATTCACTTTATTCAAGTGCTAACCCATCTATGTCACTAATGCACTTTATTAGCACAATCTGCAGTTCTTGATATGTGTTTATCATTTGCACTCTCACTTGTTGCCACAAATGAACATTGTTTTGTGCATGGACAATATATTATTATGCACTCTATTCAAATTGCAATTGATTTTTGATACTAATGTATTTTATGGGTGCTACCTGCAATTTCTGATATTGTGATTACTGTATGTTCTTTTACTTGTGGTTCTGTATGTGTATTTGATTTTAAATTGTGTTTTTATGACCCTCTGGCCAAAAGAAAGTTTATGACACAGAAAAAAGATTAGTTGAAGGAAAAAGTTGGAAGATGGTCAGATCTGATTTTGTCAATTGAAGAAGTCTTGTGTGTTGTTTGATTTTTTGCAAAGCTAAAGCTCCGAATAAACTAAATTATGAGATACAGCCTACTTGTAAGGTTGTTTTCTTGCTGGTGAAACCTTGGTTCTAAGAATATTTGACTTGGGCAAGGTCCAGTGTTACTGTGAGCAGTTTATGGAACTGAAGAATTGCCGTGAAGGTTTAACAAAAAATTTTAAGAGAAGGGCTGTATGTTTTCATTTTGAAATCTGAACCTATAACTCACTATCAAGTGCAAGGAAGCCCAGATCCCAACTTGGTGGATTAGATGTGAAATGCAGCTTTAATGTTTTGACTTTGGATAATGTAGACATCTTTCCTAGATGAATACAATGGATTAGGCGTTCCAACAAAAAGCTGTTAAGCATCTGGTGCTGTAAATTGAACATGTTCGTAGTGGCACACAATCCGGAAATGAAGATGTACACCCTTTTATGCCAAATCTAGTTATTAACAGCTTCATTACAATTCAGGAAGTTAGAAAGGTAGACAATGAGATGTGTTTAGCACAATCCTGAAACATGGTGTGGTGGTACTATCCCGCCCTCTAACCTGAGCTGTCTGGAGCTCATGATCTAACTCCCAGTGTTCCTGGGTAGTTAGCCCAGGAACTGAAGAGAGTGAAATGTCACTAGGGCCCTTGTTGCAAAAACCTTCCACTTCTTCCAGGTCTGGCTCCTTTGGAGCATTATATGTTCCATTGTAATAAACCTTGTGATAGAGTTATCTAGGCTTGGAGAGCCTAACAATTGTGTTTGTAGTCTGGCATATCAGATAGGGAAAATTGTGTTAACATTTAATCAAAATATCGAGGATTAAAATACTAAAAGGTAAGTGCAGGTGAGGAAGTATAGATCTACTAATCTTTACTGGACATCTAGATATCCTGAAATTATATACATTGTCAAGGTACATTTATGTGATGTTATATACAGAAAATCTACACATTCTTCCCTATTGATATTTTTGTCCTCGATATTTTGGCTACAATAATAAGGTATGATAGCATTCCATACCAGTATTCAGGACCAGTCCCAAAAATGAGACCACCTCCACATTGATTCAAAAACAGGTTATTTTACATGTTTAATTTTTATTAAGTCCAAAGAAAAAATCCGTCACTGTAGTAAACCTTTCTCTTACATTTGACTGGGAGTTATCATACTTTTACAACAAAATATCCATGGCTCCTATCTGGAACTCTTAATAGTACCTCTTTTGGTCATTTTTCCATTTTCCATTGAATTTTTAATGCTATGTTTTATTAATATTTTTACTTGATTATAGTTAATATTTTCGCTGTTGTTTCAAACATAACAGCAGTGTTTTAGCTGAAGATTAGCAACATATCATTTGGTAATGCAGACTTCCAAATCACACAAGAAAGTCCATTTACAGACACATTTGATTAACAGTTCTGTTTTTCTGTGTGAATGCCCTGCTTGATTTGGAATCTTCTTCAGGATGTCAATGTTATATCTTACATGTTTTTCACATCATTTAACCTGTCATTTTGACTTGCACAACCAAAGCACACTTTTGAAAAAGGCTGGTGCAAATATTATTAAAGATGGACTCAAGAGTTTTTAAATTACATTTGTAAAATTAAAGTCCCGCCCTCTGACTAGTGACTCCTAATTTCATTTAGGTTGCAAGCTTGGATGTATGTCCTTCAGTAGTAGTGTGAGTGGGACAACACAATCTCTTTGGGGAGATACGTGTCCTCCAGCACTGGCCAAGGGCTCATAGACTCCGAGCACCCTCATATGATTATGATAAAGACAAATCTATTTCACAGTCATAAAGGCACTCAGCTTGTAGCCCACTCAGGACGATAGATGAAAAAGAATATTACAAATTCAATCAATAATTAATAAAATTATAATGAATAAAAACATATTGACATTTTTAGATGGGGCTTATGACATTTCATTTTCGGATGGAAAATAAGTAGAACATAATTCCCAGAATATATAAAAGAGCAATCCAATAGTCTTTAAAAATAAATCAGTATCCATACGTGAAACCAGATGTGTTCCTTTTTAACTGAGATGTAGTAAATATTCATCCTGTCAACAGCTTTAAAAAGCATCAATTTCCAGTGGAAGTAGAATGTACTTGCTCTGCATGAACTATTGATCTTTCTAATTCTCATACCCATCTTTCTAACTTTGAAAAAATCTCCCCAACACAATAATTTGGTCTAATGTAGGTGGAACTCTTGTAAACGGACTGCAGCCACTCCCACTATGAATCATTCGCACTTTTAATCGTCACAGTGAGTTTTACCCCCCCACACCCATTACTCACTCGTCACGCTTTATTCAGACTCAGCATCGCTCAGGGAATGCCAGAAAAAGAGAAAATAATGCAAAGGAAATTCATGTGAAAAAAGGAATTTCTTTAGACAGCTAACCTATTGAATCACTGGACATTTTTCTCTACAATGAGAATAAGAGGCCATTTGCACTCCATATGCTGTCGCCAAGTAATCGCTCTGCAAAAACAGTACCTACTGTGTTCCAAACCTTTTATTTCGCTCTGCAACAGAAGTGCAATTCCATTGCAGTGCACAGTCACCATTCAGGAGTGTTGAGAGAATCCATCCCCATTGAATTGAATGCATCAGGATACTGTTTGAAACTCCTATGCAACAGGGTGTAAATACAGCCATGGGTGGCTAATGTATATGTCGCAGGCCTCCATCCCTGAATTCACAGCCCGATCTGTAGGGTTTGTATTTGCAGAAAGCCAATATATTTATAACAGCCTCAGCAATAGAAGGCCCTCTGTGAATGACATGGGGGAGGGGGGCAGTCAGCAGTCATGTGGACCTCAGTCTGCTACTCCCAATGCTGGAAGCCCACATTCACACATTGCATTGCATTGCGATTCTAACGGTTTGTCACATTGAAGACCCTAATGCTTTTGAATCACTTTGAGTGGAAGATGAACTTTACATGCTGGAAAAGTAATCCTGTCTTTCAATCTACCTTGCGCCTTTGCACCTGCAAGTCTTTTGATTGTGGATCACAGGCTTTGCCACTACAAATGCATAAAAGGTACCCAGATCATGAATATGTTTTTTTAAATTTATTTCTGTGCTCCGATATTGATCTTTAAGAGGATGTACACCCTACAAGTGTCCATTTTATGAAAAAGAAACAAATCCCCCACCCGCACTGGGTGATATGCTTCATCATAGCGTTGCTCATCAACAGCAATTTAATGTTTTAAGGCTGCTTTTCCATCGGTACTTCTGGTTTATTAGATGCATAGGGCCAAATGTACAAGGACTGGTGAAAACTATCACTATCGTAATTAGTGGCAGTTTTCTTTCAGCGGTGTACCGCTGAAAACTATCACCATGTTAGCGATGTGTTTACAAGCCGTCGCTGCATGGCGATAGCTTCAGCGACCGGAGTAGAAAACTCCTGCTAACATTAGCATGATGGCGATAGGAATTCCGGCATTAGCAGACAAAAACCAACGAAAGGCCCATTACCAGCAAAATAAATGCCCGTTAGTCAGCCCAACATGGGCTCTATGCCTCTATTGGAAAAAATAGCCTATCTTTCGACCTCCAATAGAAAATAGGCAACAAAAACAATGAAATGCAGAATGGAGCAGCCAGGGCAAAGTGTAGCACACATCAACAACCCCCTAAGCCACCCAACATCCAGGATGGCTAGGATAAGAGCCTGGATGCCTCGCTGGACCTGTGTCTTGAGCCTGAATGCCTCGCTGGACCTGCGCCTGGAGCCTGAATGCCTCACTCGACCTGCATCTGCAGCCTGAATGCCTCACTCAACCTGCATCTGGAGCCTGGATGCCTCCCTGGACCTGCGTCTGGAGCTTGGATGCCGCGCTGGACCTGCGTCTGGAGCCTGGATGCCCCACTGGACCTGCATCTGGAACCTGGAGTGGGATGAGCCGTGGTGGTAGACATTGAGGCGCGGCGATCGCCGGTACGTGTGGTGAAGTCTGACAGGTCGCATGGAGACATATTTCAGACCTGTGTGAGAAGACAGTCTTGAGACCCTTGGAGCTGTGAATGGTAGATGCGCTCCTGCGCACCAATGTATGGAGGTCTGCATTGCATACTATGATCCACCACTACACCTATATGCACTGTGATGCGGCGCCTCTCTGCATCACAGGCCAGATGATGCTGGGCTGGCCAGACGCTGTGGAGGGTGAGGCCCCTGAGCTGCGCCAAACTTGTGTGGCGGGAGCGCTGCAACTTCACTCCTAGGGGGGCCCTGCTGCATTAACCTCATCGGGAGGTTCACCAGCAGACTTGTCGGCGACTGCTGTACGTAGGCTTGTGAAATCCCACCTGGCTGTGGCTCCTGCTGGCTGATTCACAGATTTTGAGGTGGGTGGGTGGTGGGACGCGTAGCGGAGGAGGCCCGGGGGTCGAATCTCCCAGGCCTAGCACCTGTGAATGACGCACCCCCAGTGGCGGCTCATCTGCTCTAGCGAAGGAGCTTCGCCCCACTGCTTTCAAGCAGTGCAAGAAGAGGAAAAATCATCACATGATAACTTCCTGATGCAATTGTGCTATGTTTCATTTGCGGGCGGGAGGGTGGTTTGGGCTGCTCCACTCATGGAGCAGGGCAGGGGTGGAGTGGCATGCCCACTCAGGTGCGCAATGACTGTTTGGTCAGCCTACTCAGGCTGCTCAAAGCGGTCGTGCGCACTGCCCTGTTCACAATGCAGAACATGCCCACCCCTCCAGTCCATGGCTGAACGCCTTTTCCCGGCGCAAATGACTAATCCCAATGCCGCATTGCAGCATTGTGATTGGCTTAGGGGAGGCAGCCTGACTGCCTACTTCCTGTTCCTGAAAGCAGACTCAGGAGACCAGGAGCAATGAAGACATGGGATTCGGCCTCGAGGTAAGATTTCTCACATTTAAATATTTACAACACTCACTCACACACACAGCCCCCGTCAACACCCCATCCAGTTTCCTTTTCAGAGTTTCCCACCTCCCTGCTGTCCAGTCTCCCCTGCAGCACTTCTCAATGGCAGCTGCTGTGTAGCCATGCCAGCGGGCATACCACTGGTGTGCCAAAGGTATATATGAAGTTACAACGCATACCATTACATCTCATTCCATTGCAATGCATACTAATACAAGGCATATTGCAACAGTAGGGAAGGTGTTGGATAGCGAAAATGTAAATGTTACTATTCCCACTACTGAGTGAAATTGCAAAGCAAACCCTGAAACCTAAAATTCATCTTTGGGCCCAAAAAATCACACCCTAAAAATCATATTTGACACAAACGCACACCCCAATTTTCATAATTGACCCCAAAACATACTCCAAATGTAAAATGTTACCCCATAATACAACCCAAATTTAATCTCCGATACCCAAAACCCATACCCACCATAAAACTTAAAAATATCCCATTACTGACCACACAATGCGTTGTTGGGGTTGTGTTGTAAAGGCATTACAATGTAATGCCTGCGTTGTAATGAATGTCTCTCATGCCAAAGGCAAGCCATAGGCAAGCCCTTCTGCATCCGTCTGGCCCTGGAACGCGCTCAGCACCAAGCACGCTTCCATTTAGACAGTCCACCGCTGCAAGCCAGCACCCTCCTCGCCATCAACCTTGGATGCCACATAGCCTGCCAGGAGCAACTTCTGTTCCGGACCGGATATCGCCATCGCCATCACTGATGGCTACTGAATCACCTGTAAGGACCACGCTGATAATCCAGAAGGGAGGCATTGCCATCACCTACAGAAGCACACTCCGACTGACCACGCACTCTAATGACCCAATGGTGACCATGGAACACCTCAACTTCCAGATCCGGACCAACCCCAAGCCCATCCTCTGCGTCACCCTCACCATGGCCCCCGGGCCATGGACCCCCATTCTCTGATACCATTGTAGACCTCATTGCACCCCTGGCTCTCCTATCCACTGATGACATCGTACTCAGTGACTCAAGTTACACCTGTTCAACCCCAGTGACCAGAACACCACCCCCTCCTGGGGAAGCTCCCCAACATCAGACTCAAGCAGCTAATCACCTCAGCAAGCCACATAGCAGGACACACGGTCGAGCATGTCTCCTCTGCCAGCGGGAACTTCAACCACAACCACACGACTGGATTCTCCTGGACCAACCATCAGTGTCTACATCACGTCTTCACCATGCCCACCGTACTCCACCACCATCATCGCCACCCCCCTCACAGCTGGATCAAGGCCACCGATGAAAGTCTCTTCTAATCCCTCAGCACCACCACTCCACCAACGCTTACAGGCGATGACACCACAGCACTCAACTGCCACCGAAGGATCTCCAACGGCGCCGACACCCCGGCACCCCTCAAGAACGGCACAGCGTCAGTACCTTAAACCTGCCTGATGACAGGCGTAAGGGTGACGCAGTGCCACAGGGATAGGCTGGCCCCATGCATTGCTGGAGTTGCATCATGGTTGTGACACTGCTGCAGCAATGCGTGACTTTAGCGCAGACAGATACATCAGGATTCCAGATGTATCTGTCATTACTTGTGTCATGGAGCGCTGTCCAGTGAATACAGCGCATCCATGGTGTTGCAAGAAGGGGTAGTGAAAAGTGTTGCAACGCTGTCTTGTCGCAGCGCTGCAACACTTTTCAAGACTGAGACCCAGGAATGCGCACTATCCTAGTGATGGTGCGCATTCATGCCCTGTAGTTTTGTGGCAGGACAGTGGAGCAACATTGCTTGCTGCACTGTCCAGCACCAAAACCTGCAGAAAAGAGGCCCCAAATGTTATCTCCAATTTTAAGACCAGCTATTTTCTGGTCTTAAAAAACTGCCTCTAACTGCAGTTAGCGGCAGTTTTTATGGTCCTTCAAAGTTCAGGAATCCCCTTGTAAATATCTCAAGTGGGGTTAGCGGCCCTTTGTGCACGGGAACGCCTCCCTTGCATGGCATTATTGCTAACAGAAGTGGTGATCTTTAGTATGGACGTTTTAGCCGGAAAACTGCCGCTAACAGAGGTTATTCACAGCTTGTACATAAGGCGATAAAAATCTTGCCGCAAAACCATCGGAAAAGTGCCGCTATGGCGGCGTTAACTCCTTGTACATATGCCCCATAGACTTTTCGTGGAGTGGCTGAGATCAATGCAATTGGTAATGGGGCTAGGAACTTTTTCTTTTGCAAATTGTCTCTAGTGGTGAATTGCTTATTTTATTTATGTTCCCTAATTTTCACAAAGTTAAAACATTTAGACAGGCATGTGTAAATAAGGTTTCCTCTGTCTAAGGTAATTGGTCAAAATGTTTCTGCCTTGAGGGTTGCAGAAGCATTACCGACTTGCAGTCTGCATTGCAGCTTGCGGCTTTGCACATGCACTATGCACTTGTGATTTCATTGAATCCATTCACTACCTTAGACCTTAGGCCCTGAACCAAAGTCACAGTTACTGAGTATGGGCTTAAAATATATGGCCAGGGTGTAGTCACACAACCTTGTCTTGTTTCTAGATATCGCAATCTTTGCCATATGGGAGTTTAACTTTAGCCAGTAGCTGTTCGTATATAGCTACATGGCTTAAATGCATCTGATGATGGAATCTGGAGAAATAAATGGGCAAATGATTCAAAAAACGTATCAATCAAGAACGTAATATGATTCTGGTGGCACACGTATAAAAAAGCATACCCCAAAATCATTGCAACAAAGGAACAAAGACAATGAGCTTTGGGTTAGATTTTCAGACGCCGGAAATTAAAGAGATGAGTGGGCATTTAAATGTCCCTTTTCAAGCATATTTAAGACAGCTAAGTAGAAGTCTCTGTTTGATAAGCAATGTACCCTGAATATTGGGGAACAGAAACCCACAATGTCTTATGTTTGCTGCAATCAGATGGGAGGGTGCACAGTAATGAATTGTACTTGGGTTTATTTTGTAGCAAAGTGCAGAGTGAGAGTGATCAAAAGGGTTTGGGATATTAGTCTCTATCAGGTAAGACCTCTGGCATCAAGAGAGCAGTTTCCCCAAAAGCTGTCTCTTTCACATGCTTTTGTCTTGTAAGTCGAAGACCTGAGCACCCTGAAAGATTGATTACCACTGCGTGGAAAGGCTGCAGGCGATTTCTAAAATGGGGCAGGGATTTAAAGGACAGCCACTGCAAGAACATCTGGCCTGCAGGATGTCAAATGTATAGCTACAGAAGACAGAAAAACCCCTAAAGATTGACTAACCTTAGAATTGAATTTACTGTCTTACTAAGTGAAGGAGGATAAGAATAGGTACGGTTGATGGTATAGAGTAGCACCACTTTAAGGGCTGGCCAGAGCACTCATGCAAACTAACAATAGCAGCTATTTTTAAATGGGATGTTGCACAAAATTTTACTCCACATAACTTCACAACTTTTGAACTTCACCAAATCCAAGAACCACAAAGCTGACTGAATTTTAAAAGTGGGCCTAGGGCCTGCACAACCACAACACCACTTCTCCCACAGACACACACAAACACTGGGCCTCATGCATGTTGAGTGGCAATTGCTTGCTGTTGCCAGAATCACACTATGCCATGACCAGCAACAGAGAAGATGATGGTGCTACTGTGTTTCTCGACTGACACTCAGGACCACAGTAGCAATGACTGAAAGCAAGGAAATACAGGGGCATATTATCAAGGGGGTTTATCTCCGCTTTTTTGGCTTTAAAAGCCAAGAAAGCGGAGATAAAATTATCTCCCTATTACCTAGCTGTCGCTAACACCAGTTAGCAACAGCTAGTAGGAGATAGCGACCATCTTGGGCCCCACTTTGCATGTCTGTGATATTTATCACTAATGACATGCAAAGTGGGCGTGCCAAGATGTTAGTGACTGAAAACAGTCGCTAACATCCCTTTCTCCTATTACCAACAATATCTCCAAAAGCTAACACCTGCCCTGAGCAGTTCTTAGACATGTTATCCAATGGGAGGTGGATAACATGGCTAAGAGCATTATCTCGGTAATGCATGAATATCGCTGACTTTTCAGCAATATTCATGCATTGCGGCGATTTTTATCGCATTTGCGATAAACCTTGGTAATACCAAGGTTTATTTGCGGTAAAAATCGCCGCAGCTCAGCGGTAAATTTTTGTCTCTAACCAAACAATAGCGATAATTATCGCTATTGCTTGGTAATATGCCCCATAGTTCCATGCGAACTCATGTCATATTTCCATCTTTGTCCATCTCGGTTTGGGCATCCGGCTCAAAGGAACGGATGGGCAGTGCTTAATTGGAGTTGGCGGTTGCTAGTGGGAGCCACCGGCGATCATTTTTGGGGGCTGGTATTATTTTTGCTCCATAGGCATTTACCAAGCGCACGAGAGGCAAAATAAATCAGAAAGACAGAGGAAGAAAAAGACGGGAAAACCGTCACAAGGGAAAGAAAGCAGGATCGTGCAAGAGTGAGATAAAGGGGCAGAGAGTGTCTGGTAGTGGATTAAAGTGGACTGAGGGGGATTCTGGACTACGCAGCCTTGGTATTCTGCACTCTAACCTTTAGTAGTGCCAGCCACAGGCTGCTGACCAGCGCTTAGGGCACGAGCACTTGTCCATCTACAAATTAAGCACTGAGTGAAGTGGAACTGCATCCCATGCAAAATCAGCAATTTCTGCACCTCTCTATGAAAGGTGATATTTCCTCACTCCATTTTGCTTTGTGAGCGAAGTCTGTAAATTCGCCTAACCAGAGTCTTTCTTAGTACAGTTATGTACAGAAATTTAATGAGGGTCATACTGCAGCATTTGAAGAGAATTTGTTAATAGTTCGAAGAACCTAAATAATGTTTTTACAGTGTTGAAAGCAATACAAATTCAGCAAGCATTTTGTCATGTTCGTGTTGATCTGATGGAGGTGCAACATGATTATAGATGAGCAAGAAAGAGTAGCCTCCTGTTTGAGTTGGTGGTCGTGTTTGAAGTTCTAGCCAATCAATATTTGTTCTTATGTAGTGTTGGGGTAGATCACTCTGCTATCATATGCTTAGTTCAGACAGTTATGTCTTTTATAGTGTTGGGTATCAAAGAAGTGGTGAGGCAGGAAGTGGGATAGGTAACACCTGGAGACAGATCACATAATTAGTCAAGGGAAGGCCAAAAGTTGGTTAGATGAAGGGAAAGCAATTTTTCTATAGTTTTAACCAATTGTCTCTCACGTGTATTGGGCCTGAGTGTGGAACTTAAAGGTATTATTACAAGTCAATTAAAAAGATAAAATGCTCCGACATCCTATCAATTGTTGTCAAATGCAAGATTATCTTCAGCAAAGAACAGATAAAATATGGCAACACTGATTAGCTAATTATTAAAATGAATCAAGAATGGTCACTAAATGCATAAACTCATTGTAGCATTTACTTTTAGTAAATATTAGTGTCAGTAATGCAGTGAGTAAGATCGTGCAAGTACCAACACATATTCACTGTTACTGCTCAGTCCCTGGTCAATAATCATGGGCGAATTTTGCTAATTTGCAATTCGTGAATTTGCGGATTTGCGAATTCGCGATCCGCAAAATTCGCGAATTTGTGCGAATTTTTTTTATTTTTGCTTTGCGTGTTCGCGAGGCGCTGTGCGCCTGCTTAATTTTATCTATTAGTGCTTCCTGATAACTTAGTAACTGTTTTAGGATGGCGCTGGCAGCTTGCCGGCGCCATCCTAAAATAAAACACGAGTGGGGCAGAGGGCAGAAGGGCAGAGGGCAGAAGGTTAGCTTCAACAGGAAGCACTAATAGATAAAATGAAGCAGGTGCTCGAGCACCTGCTTTATTTTATCCATTAGTGCTTCCTGATGAAGCTAACTTAGTAACTGTTTTAGGATGGCGCTGGCAGCTTGCCGGCGCCATCCTAAAATAGTTACAAGCTTGAACTTTTGGCCCCAGATGCGTTCGCTCGCGGATTTGCGTATTTTTGGCAAATTCGCGGGAGTTCGCGGATTGCGAATTTGCAGAAAATCCGCAAAATCCGCAAATTCCGCGAGCGGAACGGATTTTACGCTCACACTTAATGGGGATCATATATGGCCAGTATGAACCTTCAAGTTCCTTCAGTGCTTCCTTTCCAACATATCTGGCTCCAATATAATGCAATTGCTTTAACTTTGAAGTTGTCAAAAGTACTTCTGATAGAAAACAAACAGTTTTCGTGATCGGCAACTCAAACCAGGAGTTCAGCCACATCCAAATAGTCACATATATCGGACTTACTTATTTTCTATGATTATTCTTCCCTTTTATTCTGATTGTCCACACATATTTCTTTGGCTCTCTGTAAAATGGCTCAATTAGTCACTCTTTACAAAACATGGTAACCATTCCGAGTTTTGCTTCAAGTGTTACACTGCTTTTAGAGTGATCAATATATCTTACTAATTGTTTCATGCTTTTAAAATGTCAGAATACAACAATAGCCCATTCTTCACCTCTCTAAAATAAAATGTTTTTCGATTTTAACTTTTCCTATTTTACTGTGAGTAGTCACCCCCTACAAATAATTCCCTGATGGATATAGGTCTGTGATGTGCAATCTCCATGTTTTGTAGACACACTAATGGCCTCATTACACTTCTGCCTTCAAACAAATAACAATAATTGGGCCGGCTGCTTTCTATCCCATAGCCCATCAGACAATATCTAATGTTTAGATTTGCACTAGCCTTCTGCGCCCTTTCAATAGAAGAAAACAGGTTAGTGTGATTGTAACTTATTTGCCGCATTACCATGCAGCCATCTGCCTGGAAAATGTCTGCCATCCATCTTAATGGTTTCCAAATCAAGTATTCTGTAGCAATGTCTCATAATGGCTGCAACAAGGCCAGGATTTAACACTTGTAATTGGGGCACATTAGGCTGTAAGTTATAACATAAAAACCACAAACATGAACCTTTCATCTTTTATTTATTTATTACTCTTGCATGCTCTTTATTATACATTTTATTAATGCTAAATCATTATTCTACTGGTAAAATGTCAAGTTCGATTGTAACATCATTACTTCAAAAGAAGAACAATGTGGACCACACACCTCTTGGCCCAAGGCTGGGCCCTGTCAGACATCTACGTGTTCGAGGACAGAGGTATTATTGGCAGCCAAGCTCACAGGAAGCATGAGGTAGTGTTGAACCAAAATGTCAACACTGACCTAATAAAGGGGGGCAAGTACACACAGGAATTCTAGCTAGTTTCCTAATATCATACACTATGGGCCATGTTTACACACGGATCAAAATTACAAGTTGAATTTTATTTAACAAATCCAATTAGTATCAGACGCGTTAAATACATCAACCATCATTACATTTCGGCAGGTCAAACCTGCCAACATTTTACAGGGGAAACCATACAGTATTTACCGTATCATGCGGATTTTATCCCATTAAATGCTGAAATCTGCATGTTATTCCCCAGAAACTCATAACAGGTACTATTTATTGCACAGGATAAATAATATACCCTGTGATATCGTTATTTATCAGGTGGGGTAAATAGCACCTATAATTCTAATCAGGACCACGGTATCTTATGTCAAGAAAAGATTTCAAGTCAAGTACTTATATAGTGATACAAGTCCTTAGCCAACTAAGTGCTACGCAAGATTATTCACGAATGAGAGACTATTAGTTCCTTTCTCTTTTTTTTTTTTAATCCTCATCTGCCCGACACACGTTCCTTAGATGCAAAGAAGACAACCCAACCACCTCACTGCCATTGGAAGCAAGGCCCTGGAAATTGAGCCGCTACACAACTAGGCAGAAATTATTACGAGTTGGTAGGAGATACCATGCACCTTGTTAACGTTCCTCTAAGCAACTTCATGCCTGTAAGGCCAGTATGTAAATATCGGAATCGGGGCAGACCACAGTACTGAACCATAGAGTAAATGGGCATAATCATCGGATCTTTGGGGAAAAAAAAAACAAAAAAAAACCCAAGGAGGCGAAGAAAGCTTCACTTCCAATCTATCAAAAGTTTCCAAAATGTGAGGTTCTGGACTCTACAAGTTCTTTTCAAGTCTACCTTAGATGTTTCATAGAGTGAGGTGAGCCACGCAGAATGAGTGGGGGGATGGTATCCACTCAGTGCATACATATCTGCCGTCTTGCCAACAGGATAGCATAGAATAAAAAAGACCGCGCTACCCCAGTGATATTCTGGTCAAACCCGAAAATGACAAGTGGTAGAGTTAAGGGAATGTTGGTCTTAAGAATTGAATCTAAAGTGGCTTTAATCACCTTCCAAAAAGCGGATATGTGGGGGCATTCCCAAAACATATGTGTATCAGAGGCTGCTAGCAGTTGGCATTTATTACAGCATTTCCCCTCCTGATATTTAGATAAACGTAAAGGGGAGAGATATGCCCGGTGTAAGGTAAGCAAATGATTTTGTCTAAGCCAGGCAGGTTTAACTAGTTTTTACAAAAGGGAAAAGGATTTTATCCACAAGTCCTCATCTAATGCCACAATTTCTCTACCCCATAGCTCCATTGGGAGATTGAAATCCCCATCTATCTCTTCCAATATGGACCAATACCAAAGAGTCACCTCCTTACCTCCTGTCTGTTTTTCAACTAAATGTTGTTCTAGGGGGCTAAGTCTCCCGGTATTAGGATCTTTCCTGATTAATTCTCTGGCCCAGCTACTGATTTGTATGTATTTAAATCTTGACAGAGTCGGCCCTACTTTCTCCCTAAGCTCCTCCCACTCTATCAAGATGCCTCCAGATAGCAATTCACCCCATCTTGAGAACCCAGCTGTAATTACGGGAGTTGCCAGAGAGTCTTGCAGGCACAATGGGAGCCCAGGAGAGTCCCATATCCGAGCATAGTTGGAATAGTATGCCAGCCCCACTCTACGTTTAATTTGTACCCAAGACTTCAATTGTGTTAACAGAGTCTTCAGCCTCACCTTTTTGAAGAACTTTCGATCTCCAAACTTAAATAGAAACCCGTCTAGCGGGAGGTTTGCCCCTACCAGCATTGCCTTAAATAATCTTCCATTTGAAGAGAGATCTGGTGACTTCAGGAGCATTCTTGAGTGTGAAAGCTGGAATGCCCAAGAATAGTACTGCAAGTCTGGGAGGGCCAATCCACCTTTTTCCCTCCTCCTCCTTAATTTTTTCCAGGCCAACCTCGTAGCTTTATTGCCCCAAATGAAAGAATTTATTTTTGCTGGCACTTAAGAAGTTGCTTGGAGTCAAAAGCAAAGGGAATAGAGTTGAAAATAAAAGTCAGTTTCGGAAGAATAGACATTTTTACAATGTTGACTTTCCCAAAAATTGATAATCTAAGACCCGCCCAGGATCTCAATAGGGCCCTACATTCTCTGGAGACCAGATCTAAGTTAACTTTTGCTAAGGTGTCAATGTCTTGCGTAATTTTGACTCCGAGGTAGCGGATTGAGGGTGTCACCCCAACGCCCGGATTAGCAATATTCCACGTCATAAGCTCAGTCTTCTCGGCATTGATGTCTTAGCCCGATATGTTTCCGAATTCTTTGGCCGTTTCAACCACAATGGGGAAAGCGTTTGCTGGATCACTGGTGTAAATTACAATATCATCAGCGTAAAGCCCTACCTTCCTTTCCCATCCGCCAAATTCAAATGAGGAAATTCTTGGGTCGTCCCTGAAGGATTGTGCAAGTGGCTCGATGTATATGTTAAAAAGTAAAGGGGACAGGGGACACCCCTGTCTTGTTCCCCTAGTAATCTGAAAGGGCTGGGTACATGAACCATTGACCATAATGCTTGCACTGGGGTTGGCATATAAGAGACCAATTGATCTCCGAAAATTTGGTCCGAATGCAAATTTCTTCATGGCCTCAGCTAAGTATGCCCAATTTACTCGATCAAACGCTTTTGTAGCGTCGAGGGTCATAATGGCCAAAGGAAGGGAGAACATTGAGGCTATGTCCACTGCCCCTATTAGGTCATAAGTAAGGTCCGAGAGCTGTCTACCCTTTATGAAGCCCTTCTGGTCAGTGTGGATTTTTGAGCCAACCTCACGTCCCAACCGGTTCGCCAGCACAGCCGCAAAGAGCTTATAGTCGCTATTTAAAAGCGAAATTGGCCTATAAGAGCCACATTTAGCTAGATCTTTCCCGGGTTTTGGGATCAAGACGATAGTTGCCTCCCCCCATGATTTAGGTGGGGTTGCACCATTTACTAAGATGTCGTTAAAGAGTCTTGTAAGCACAGAGACAATTTCGGGTGCCAATACTCAGAATAATTCGCCGGGAAGACCATCAGGTCCCGCTGCCTTACCCCGCTTTACCTTTTTAATAGTTTCACTCACTTCTTCCTCTGAAATAGGCCTATCAAGACGGTCACTTTGTTCTGAGGTAAAAGTGGGAAGAGTAATCTTCTCCAACGATCTAAGCTTTGATATCGGGTCATCCGAGATCTCCTCCTTATAAATTTGCTGAAAAAACTACAGATATGCTTCTCCGATGTCTCTGATGGAAGATCTTTCGTGGGTCTCCCCCTCTACGCTGATGTGCTTTATGTACTTTTTGGCCTGATCGGATTTAATTTTCCATGCGAGGACCTTACCCGCGGATTCACCATACTCAAAATTGGAGAGCTTACTTGCTTCCCATCTCAGTGCAACCCTCTCTTGAAGAATGCTATCTAGCTTCTCTTTTAATTTTTTACGTTGCTCCTGCTCTTTATTAGTTCCATTTCCGGAACCAATGCGTTGATCAAGGAATGCAATTTCCTTTTCAATATTGGCGATCTTTGCCCTATATATTTTCCCTCGATAAGAGGCCCTATTGGTTATATGGCCTCGCAAATATGCTTTATAGGCCTCCCATACTATACCTAGCTGAGTTGAATTTATATTGGTATCCATAAAAAATGTTGTTTCTTGGATGAGGAGGTCAGTTTCTTCATCCTCTAAAAGAATCGTACGGTCAAATGACCATGAAGTATGAGAGGATTGCTGAGCCAGTTGTAAGGAAAAAAATATGGCAGAGTAATCTGATAAGTGCGAGGGCAAGTATATTAAATCCTTTAGGGGTCTCTTAATGAATAACTAAAAAGAGCGTAATTAATTCTCGACTTGTGATTGTATTTATGATTGTGATATGATACGCCAAGTGCATCGCCTGCTCTCTCCCTCCATGGATCCGCCAATCCGAGCGTTGACATAACAACCCCCAGCGTCTGCCTGCATTTCTTATAGGTTAATGCCCTTGAGTTGGGGGATTTATCCAGTTTTGGATTGAGTACTAAATTAAAATCTCTCATCCAAATTATTGGACCTTGAGTTGTTAAGAGCTGGCTCTGAATTTTGTTCAAATATGAGGGGTCGTCCTGATTAGGTCCATAATAGCCTACCAAGTTATATGGTCTGCCCTCCAGACTTACTTTGACATATAACCACCTACCACTGAAGTCTTCCTCATGGTCAAGAATCTGTGCTCTAACTTGCCTTTTGAAGATGATAAGGATACCCCGGATATTCGCATTATGATTGGTACAAATAAAACAGTCTACCCATCTTGTTTTCCTCAACATGTCCTTCACTTCTTGTTGGAGAAGATGTGTTTCCTGAATGACAATAACCTGCGCTGGAGAGTCCCTCAAATATTGTAGTACTCTATACCTCCTGCTCTTGACACGCAGGCCATTGACATTCCAGGACAAGAATTTTATTCCCATCATGTAATATCTATACTCCGACGCATTGAGTCCAAGTACAGAAAACAGCTCCCAAGGCAGGTTAAACAAACCTGAGATGTGCTTAATGAGGTATGTAAGTGTGGATCGGTGTCAAATGAGGATATTTTGCAGTTTTAGCCCCCACCCCCCCCCCCCCCACCCCTCCCTGGAAACCCCCCCTTACTTAATCTGGCCGTTGATGCCAGATTTGTCTCTCTGAGGAGTCCCCCCTCACCCAGCCCTGTTACGTATGTTTGTTTGAAATGTAAACCGGCAGTATCATGATCAATACCCTTAAGGGGAAGACGTCATAAGTGGAAAAAATACAGAGAGTAGTAACGTTAGAGGCAAGTAGAAAACTTAGAGGTTTTCTCAAATTTTTCCATTTTTTTTTCTTTTTCTTTTTGAAACATCCTCCGTGAACCTTCCCTCTTCCCTATATATTATTATATATATATTATTTTTTTTCCATATCCTTAAGTGTATTTCTGCCATGCTATACTAACAAGTAGAGTTAGTAAACGAGATTGTCCCTAAAAGGAGGGTAATGTAAAGTAATGTAGAGACCTAAAATGTCTTCATCTCTTTATCTCTATATCCCCTTATCTACTTGTCTATAGGATTCCGATATCTAAACGGCTCCCTGTTGATGGTCACTAATAGAGGCCAGGAGTTCATCTGCCTCCAGAGGGGAATGGATGTTGTGCATTTTGTTATTGTACATAACCCTGAGGAAGGCAGGGAACCTCATCTGGAGAGTGGCTCCCAGAGCCCTGAACTTCTCCATTTTCTGGCCTAATTCCAATTGTCTGTCAAGGGTTGTTTTCGACAAGTCAGACCTAATAACATAGGAGAAATCTGAGGCTTTTATGGCTGTGGATTTAAGCGCTAGATTCAATATCTTCTCCTTGGTGGAATAGGTTAAAAAGTTGACTAGGATCTTTCTCGGTTTAGATCTCCCCTGCTTTAAACGGAATATTTCCCTCTGGGCTCGTTGAATATCCCTTTCCAGGTCTTCAATAGACTCCTCCGAGTTCAAGGACTCTTTAAGCAAGCAGGCAATACATTTTTTCATATCTCCCCCTTCTTTTCCTTCCGGAACCTTCAGGAGTCTGATGTTGTTCCTCCGTGAGTAGTTCTCCGAAGATTCCACTCTTTCTTTTGTTGCATTTCCGTCACGTCTTAAATAATATATCTTTTCTTGGGCAGATTCCAATTTGGCTTTTAATTCACCAACTGTGCTTTCGAGAGTTTCTGTCCTTTCGGTAAGCAAGTCTACTCTCTTGTCAAGGGCATCAAACGCCGCCTTTATCTCTTGCTGGTTACGCTTAGATTCAGCGAATCCGCTTTTGATCTCATGTAAAAGATCTTCCATTGATATCCTTTCCTGCAATTCCCGGGTTCCACCCCCTGGGGGGATAGATTCATTATTGTTTCCCTCAACATGTAGAGTTGATGGTCCAATCTCCTCCGAGATATTATCAACTGGGACACCAGGGTCCGCGACTGGCGGATTAGAGGAGGCGACTCCCTGGGAACTGCCAATACCACTCATCTTTTTTTTAATTTCTTCTTGGGGTCTATTCTCCCCTGCACTACAAGGAACTTCTAGGACCTGTGGCAGAACCTTGAAATATGACCTAAGCGAGGGAGTAAGCCTCACAGCGCTGTTTTTAATGTTCCTGAGTTTTGGTTTGGTGCCTAGTTTTAAATCTTTTGAGTCGGGAGGTCGGGGAGTAGCAGTTGTGGCAGTGGTGGCAATATATTTCCCCGTAAAGACAAAAATCGAAGACCCTAGGGTAGTCTTGTTAGTCCCACACTCCACTTCAATTGCCCCCTCCTTCAGTTTGCTAGAATTCACTTTACTAGAACCAGGCCCCTGCTCATTAGTGGTATCTATGTGGATATCATCAGTGGCTACTGCCCTTATCTCACCAAACCCACCCGCTGAGCTATTGGTATCTTGGGCCCCCCCACACTCCTGCCTGTTAAACTTACTTGGGGATACTTCTTGGTCCGCTGCTGTTCCTTCCTCCACTGCTGCTGCTGCTGCCTTAACCTCAGTTTTGGCTTCAAGGCGACATACCCGCTGTTTTATTTTGTCAGTGCGCGGGAGGGGTTCGACCCCCAATTGCGTTACCTTTAGTGCGGCAGGGCACTTTCTGGGTGGTTGCGGGATTAGTTCCTTTCTCAAAAGAAGAATATATTGACATATTCTTCACTTGTTCCCATGAACAATTCATGATATGGTAAAGCTCTTGACTTCACACTCTGTGTTCCCAGAACCTGTGTGGATATTTAATTGATGAGATTTCAATTATTTTTTTTCTTCGTATTGGGAGCCAATCAACGCTTCTCAGAACTGGGAAATTTGTTATCTTTGGAGGGGTCTGTGGCAATCCCATTAGTTGCAATTTGTTGGGGTTGTAACTTTTTTTATGTTGGTCTTGTAGGTCCCAACAACAAAGCTTTAATATAGTCTAGTTTTGCTCATAATAATGATTTTGCGGTTTTGCTTGATGTTCTTGAGAACATAATGTATGCATACTTTTCAGGTGCTCCAGGGAAGAGTTTACACAAGATATTATTTAAACTTATATAGCTTAAACGTTCAGATTTTCTTGGGAGCCAGTAAAGCTGTAACACAGACTTAAAATAACGGGGAACATCCTTTACGACGAAACTCTAACAACGTGGTACCATTACAACGCAGGTTTTACAACGAAAGTCGTTACAACGGAGGGCGCTCTAGGATAGGGAATAGTTTAATTTACTATCCAACACCTTCCCTACTATCCACGGGGACTGGAGTTGGAATAGTAAATTAAAATATTCACTATCCAGCGCCCCCCAATGCAAGTCGTTGTAACGACTTGCGTTGTAAAACCTGCGTTGTAACGGTACGCGTGGTAATACCACGTGTTGTACCGTCATACATCCTAAAATAACACGCACATTTTAAAATATGCATCAGTTGTTCACTAGAGTTTAAAATAATTTACAAAGTTTAATTGTCACAGTCCTATGAGCGTTCAAGGCTGCATTGAATTTTCCTTTGACAGTTCAAATCATGCTGACTATGTAGGAGTTATTTCGTCTTTGGGGCCATTCTTTCTTTGTCCCTATGTAAAGTAATCCTAGATTCAGCCACTGATTGACTATTTCTTGGAATTAAGGTGGCTGCTGGTGCCAGTCTCAATGAGAGGTAGAGAACAAGAAGTGTGGTGCGGACATTCAGAGGATGGGATTATGGATGTCTGTTAGCTCTTGCTCTGAAGTGGCCTATGATCCTGCCACAGCTGTAAGAATGACAGGACAGTATTTGGGATGGGAAGAAATGGGCAGAACCCATAAACTTTAAAGAGGGGCCACAAATCCTTCTTAGCACTAGGCCAACTGAAGCTGAAAGGTGCATCCTTTATCGTGAAAATATTCCTTGTGTCACCTTATTCTCTATCAGCACAGCTGTTTATACATGCAGACATTGTATGCATTCACATACACTTGCAGAGTGACCTCTGTGTGTCTTTAACCCCTCTCCATGGTGGCATTATCTTTTTAGAATGGCCCGAAATGAGTTCCATTTGGATTTCTTAACTTAGAAGGGACCTTCACCATTAACACCAAGTTATGTCTTTAGCACATGTTGTTTATTCAGTGGGTAAGGTAGTTTTTAAATGTAACTGTCAAATAACAGAAGCTTTTTGAAAATGTTACAATTTTTAGTCATTTGTACCCTCAATTTCCCTGGTTTAAGCAGAAAACACACCCGTAATAAAAAAAGTAAAGCAAATCAAAAATGTTATTTTTACATTGAGTGTGACATTTAGTATTTGATTTTGTAAAGCAAACATAGAATCAGGAAGCCTCTGCAGAAACCTGATAACATATACATATGGGGCCCGATGTAGGTAAACGCGATTTTCCGATTTCAAAATACCGAGGCGGGCCGAATCGGTATTCTGAAATCGGAAAACGAGATGTAGGAAAAAAATACCGAATGAATACCGATTCGGTCGGCATCGGTAATGAGATTCGGTACGTTCCGATTCAGCTCGGTCCGAATCGGAAATTACCGAATCGGCCAACAACGAATCGGAAAACACCGAATCGGCTACCACCGAATCGGATATTTCCGATTCGGCGAATACCGATTCGGTAAAAGCCGATTCGGTAAAATCCGAATCGGCAATCATAGACCCATGGCGAAAAAGCCCATAGGAATGCATTGCATGAACCGATTCGGCTTTTACCGAATCGGATAATACCGAATCGGATTTTACCGATTCGGATATTACCGAATCGGTAAAAGCCGATTCGGCAATAGGCGATTCAGCCAATGAGGTGGCTCCCCCTCCCCCACCCAAACAGGGAGTGGCAACCCTGGCAGGTGCAGCCAATTAAGAAGTTTCTAGAAGTTTCTGGAAAGCCTGCCTGAGCCCAACACACACAGTTAGCAGCAGTGGGAGAAGGAGGTTGCAAACTGAGCAGGAGAAAATGGCAGATCAGGCAGGAAGCCAGAAGTCCTCCCAAAAGAGGAAGCCCAAGTTCACCACCACCGAACTTCAGGTGCTGGTTGAGGAGGTGGTGAGGGTGCACCGCCAGCTCTTTGGCAAGCTGTCCCTCAACGTGCCAGACAGCACCAAGAGGAGATTGTGGGCCGACATCGCCCAGAAGGTCAATGCTGCTGGTGTCACCCCCAGGTCCATTGAGGAACTGAAGAAAAGGTTTTACGACCTCCGCAGCCTCACCAAGAGGAAGCTGGCTGACCTTCAAAGGCAGGCTGGACACACCGGAGGAGGCAAGAACCCGGCGCCACCCCTCACCGAGCTGGAGGAAATTGTCTCCAGCACCATCGAGAGGGAGAGCATCATCGGAATCGGGACCCTGGACAGCACTGCGAGAGCCACAGCTACAGGTAAGAAGCATGCGCATCATGACACACCCTACCAGACACCTCCCCATTAGACACAATGCATAGGCAAACACCAGCACTGTACTGTCACCAACATACAAGAGACAAGCATCATGGTACATGTAGTCAGCAGAAGTTAGCCAAATATGTCAGTGCAGAATCACAAGACAGGAAACAGTGTGACACGGTGTAAGGAGATGCAAGGACATGTGGAATGCCATAATTGTACTGACTGTAATACATCGGCACTCAGTTTACAAATGCTTCTTTGTACCTAGGGGCACCATCAGGCGGCACCACTGTGACAGCAGAGGGAGCATCAACGTCAAACACTGCAGTCGCAGGGCCAAGCAACAGCCAGGCTGGCCAGGAGGAGGAGGATGAGGATGAGGAAGGAGACACCCCAGGGCTTGGAATGGAGGGGGTCCTGGTGATTGATTTCCAACCAGTGCACTCCCCAGTACTGTCCAGCACACCCCCCTTGCAATTTTCACCCGAAAACTCCCCTACAAGGCAGATCATTCCGCCTACACCAGCTCCTGCCACAATCGTGGCCTTGCCACCTGTCCAACCAGTCCTGGGAGCAGGGGCTCAGGGACCTGCCAGCACCACACCCCCACCAGTGGCACCCCAGCCCAGTCAGCAGGCCGGAAGCAGCAGTGCCCAACGCCGTGCCACCACCACCACCACTGCTGCACCAGCACGGGAGGGCAGTGTGTTCCTGGGCCTGGAGGGCCAAATGGTCAAAATCCAGCGCCAACAGGCCAGATCCACCATGGCCTGCCAACGCCAGCTCCTGCAGCACAACATGCAGATGGGGGAGTTGGTGAAGGGTTTCCAGGCTGTTGTGGACAGCAACAAGGAGGTGGCAGCAGGGTTGGGCAGGCTGACCACTGCCATCACCCACTCATCTGCCAGGCAGGAGGAGCATGAGGTTGCGCGCAGGAGGGATGCCCTGGTGCTCAACTGGGCCATGGCCCGCCTTGCAGCGGCGACCGCACAGCTGTGCCATCGAAGCTCAAATCAAGAATCCGTGCTCAGTCAGCACACGGCTGAGCTCACCAGGGGGATGGCCAGGATCACCACGGCCATGGAGGCCATGTTAATATCAAACGCCGCCTCCAATCCTGCCCTGGACCTGGGTGATGCTGGAGACAGCAGCAGCCGCAGCAGCCCGGCCAGCGCTGCATCTGAACCGCGGAGGAGCACCAGGCGATCCGCTGATGCTGCTGGCCATTCGGAGGGGGCCGAGGGACACCCCAGTGGGTCTGCCAAGCGGGCCAAAAAATAGCCTGACAAGGGGGGATGAGCAAACCAGTACCCTGGACTTTATTTGTTTTTACAGACTCCATTTTTTGATGCACTTCAGTGCTGTAACTGTGGTGCATCACTATTAAAAATTATATTTTCCAAGCAACATTTAGCTGTCTTTGCATCTGTACTCAGTCAGAAATAGTTCTCAGTGATCTCCTCACGTCTGTATCTGCCATCACATGGCGTACACACCCCAGCTGGCTGTGTCAGTGGCACAGCTTCGTCGTCGTCATAGTCCTCGTAGTCAGACAACTCCACCTCAGTGCCCTTCTTGACCGCAAGGTTGTGTAACATTGCACATACAGCTATGATCTTGCAGCAGGTGATGGGGGTATACTGCCTTGCACCTCCACTCTTGTGCAGGCATCTGAATCTACTTTTCCAGATGCCAAAGGTCCGTTCAACAACATTCCTGGTGCGTATGTGGGCCCGGTTATACCTCCTTTGGCTGGGTGTGGAGGGGTTGAGGTAGGGGGTGAGTATGAATGAGCGGAGGGCATATGCACTGTCGCCTGGAAGAGAAAGGGGTCACATTAGACACATGCATACATGTATTACACCTACCTACTATGTGTTATGGGGGTCTGATGATGTGGCTCACCTAGGAGGTATCCTTCTCCAAAATCGCCAGCCATCAGCCGTGCATATATGCCGCTCTGTTGGAATATATAGGAGTCATGGGTACTTCCTGGAAATTTTGCTACCAGGTCTGTGATGGTGCACTTGGCATTGCAGATCACCTGCACGTTGATGGTGTGTGTAGATTTCCGATTGCGGTATATGTATTCGGTGTCCGCTGGTGGGCAAATCGGAATATGCGTGCCATCTATGCAACCGATGATTTGGGGAAAGTGTGCCATCTGGTAGAAGTCCGCTTTGGTTTGTAGCAGTTCTGCGTGGGTTGCAGGGAATGAGATGTATTGGTCCATCCTGTCTATCATGGCGTCAAGGAATATGTGGAAGAACCTTGACAGGCTGCTCTGGCTCACCCCTCCTGCTGCTGCTACTCCACTTTGATAGCTGCCAGACGCTACCAGGTGTAGGCTGCATAGCACCTGGACGTGCGCAGGGATGGCGTGTGCCCTTGGGGTGTGGTGGTCCAAGTATGGCTTAAGGTCCCTGATGAGCTCAAGTATGGTGTCAGAGTCCAGCCTGTATCTCTGTAGGATCTCAGCCTCAGTGAGCATGAACAGGGTTATCCTCTGTCTGTAGACCTGTTCATTTCTTAGCCATTCCCTCTGTCCTTCCTGCTGTAGCCGTAGCCGCCTCGCAATGACATAGAAAGCTGCCATCCTGCAAGTTGCAATGCATTTTGGGACTGTTTATATGGGTTGGAGTTGGTTACCACCTGATTGCAATCCATGGTAAATACCGAGTGAATTCTACCGATTTTGAGCCGATTTCGGTGTTTCTGTGCCTCCCTACATCTCCCCAACTGTCGGAATCGGGGAATTTCCCGATCGGAGATTCATACGAATCGGCATGTTTTCCGATTCGGATCATGTCCGATTCGGTATTTTTTCCGATTCGGTACATGGACCGAATCGGTGATTTTCCGATTCGGTGTCACTTACGATTCGGTTCTTGGACCGAATCGGTGATTTTCCGATTCGGTGTCACTAACGAATCGGTACAAAGACCGATTCGGTGATTTTCCGATTCGGTGTCACTAACGAATCGGTACAAGGACCGATTCGGTGATTTTCCGATTCGGTGTCACTAACGAATCGGTACAAGGACCGATTCGGTCTTTGTAACCGATTCGGTGTTTTTCCGATTCGTTACATATCCGATTTTCGGTATGTACGTATCGGATTCTTTCCCATTCGGTACTCATTCCGAATCGGTTTTCTATCCGATTCGTTCTGTTTTTGGTTCCCTACATCTCGATGGCTGTTTACCGATCGGTAAGGGCCAAAAATCGGTATTTTCGGCCAATACCGATCGGTAAAGCCCTACCTACATCGGGCCCATGGTGACAAATCTTATGAACCAATTCACATTTTGTTAATGTACCTCAAACGAATGCCTGCTGTTTATTGCTTGAAGGGTTTTATAAACTGCACTGATGTCCCTAAAGGGTGTCCAGGTGCTGTGTGGATGAGGAGGGGTAAGGACTATGAAATCAGAGAAAATGTAGGTCCTGTGCCAACCAGTGTGCTTTTAATTCTGTTTTCAATTCTGATAAACTGCTTTCCTTATGAGTATTGCAAGGAAGTGGTTGTATGACAGAACTATGCATGCCATTACAGAGCAGACGTTTAGTCTTTACCACCAAAAAGTTTACCAAGCCTATGCCTTTACAATGGAAATGTAAGTATTTCACAGGTATTTTAAATTATATATATTACCTACTGGTAATCGCCAGTGGGTAGTTATAGTTAGGACCTTGTTTTTCTATTCAAAAAGCATTAGTTCTTTTGGTGCCGTTTGACAAATCTTCCCGAAATTTCCTAAATGAATGGTCCGCTCGGGTCAGCTCCTGTTTTGAAAGTTTTGGGGTGATTTGTCAAGTGGGGGTTGAGAAATAAAATGCGTTTTCCCCATGTTAATTTCCATTGGAAACTTTAAACAAGGCTACAACCTGAACTACCAAATGGAATTACACCAATTTTAGAAAGAAGGTAGCTCTTGTTTCAGAAAGCGACCTGGTTTTTAAATGGTGTAAATCCATTATGTAGTTCTTGAGAAACAAAAAATATTGCTATCTGGTGACCGCGGTGGATCAGCGAACCCTCCTCGATTTCAAGCCTGACTCTGATTGGCTGCCAGCACTTTAAACTAGGAAGTGTTGGCAGCCATCGTGTGACTCGGTTGAACCGAGTCACAAGAAAAAAGTTAAAAAAACAAGAAAAGGGGGCAATTTTCGGCGGGATTCGAATACAGTCCACAAATCCTGCTGAAATGTTTGTTTTTCAAAACGAGGTGTGATCTCCAGCACTTTGTTTACTTGAGGCCCCCGGGTGGGCCAGGTCCCGGAGGCAATGCTCAATTGTGATGCACAGGGACCTTGGACCCCCAAAGCCCCCGGGACCACCACCTCCCCGGGTCTATGCTAAAGATATGTGGGGGCCACATGGGCCCCCACAGCCTGCCACCTACCCGGGGGGGGCTCCTGCGTCCCCTGCACTGGCCCGAGGACCGCCACCTCCCGGGTTTTTTTTATTTAACATAAGGAGGTCTGTAGCGGACCCCCGGGGACCACCACCTCCCTGGGGCTTTAAACATGCTAGGAGGGGGGCCACACAGCCCCACTCCAGGAGCCCTTCATGGCCCTGGAGACTGCCACCCCCCAGGGCCGGCTCCAGCAATGTCCCTGGGTGCCCACCTCCCTCCCTGCCATAGCAAACATCTGCTTTCCTTCATAGAAGCCAGAGCAGAAAAACTGCTCTCGCTTCCATGAACCAAAACAGATTTGAATTTGGGCAAAGGGAGCTGCATGAAAGCAGCTCCCTTTGTCCAAAAACAGAGCCGGCTCCCGCAGGAGGTGGGGAGCCGGCTGGGACCATAGGGGCAATGGGGCTCCCCCATGGTCCCCATCACATAGACCATGTCCCAGGGGATGGGATCCCCAGGGACTAAAAATGCAGGGGAGGGGGGAACCATATAGCCCCCATTCCTTTTTTTGGATTTTTTTTTTAATAAAAAAATGGAATGGTTGGGCCTTGGGGGATGGGATCCCTGGGGCCAAAATCGGGGCAAAATCGGTTTCAATATCGATTTCAAACATAAATGACTCTTAAGAGCGCATTAATATCTATATTCCTTATTCATTTTTTAACTATAGAATAGAAATGTACTTTTTTATTTCATAGCATGCAAAGTAGGAAATATGGAAAAATTCATGGATTATGGTTTACATATAGACTTACTGCCGAAAATATCCAAAATTTTGCAGTCAGAGTAAAGTAGTTGGGCATGCTTCTGTGGTTTACAAATGAATACACACAGTGCCGCCATGTATTGACATTCATATATTAGCTGTAGTAACATTGTGTTCTCTTTTCAGGAAAATAAATAAATGCAGATATTTGCATCTTTGCCTGAAAGGTTTACTGAGTTTTTCTTTTTTTGGCTATGCAAGTTGCAGGTTTCCAGAGATACTTCTGAGAATGTAATATGACATCTTCAATCATAGAAATCCACACAGAGAAATTCAGTCCACTATGCAAATGAACACTGTTTTTCCCAGTGGAAAGATATTTTTGTTCATGAATGTACGTTTATGGATGACAATAGATTTGTGAATATGGTCCTTTATTTCATTTCTGACAGGAAATGAACCAATTTGTTATAAAATGATTGATTTGTATTCCAGTGACATCAATCCATGTGAAAGCATGTCAAATTGCCCCTGCCACATACTTTCCCTTTATTTTTCTGCACTTCTTTCCTTGAAAAACAGTGAGGGAGAGAACCAGTTTTGGAGAAAAAAAATCTTTTGTCGTTTCCTCTACAGAATTAGTTTTTACACAAGTTGTTTTCAATCCTAATGCACACATAAGGTACACTCACAAACCGACACACACATTCCTCCTTATATTTTCCTTACTAAAGGCTGTACTTTTTTTTCGAAGTAGAAGTAAACATGCTTGCAAAATCTATCCAGATAACAACGAAGATATATTAGATTAGGAAAAAGCAGATTCGTTTTACCTTTATCTGAAGGTCTCCCTAAACAAATTTCTAAAATGGACTTTAGTGAAAAAAAATAACCATAAATGTAGATTAGTGATTTGAAGTCACCAACTTTATTGTCCATTTAATTAATGGCTACCGTTCGTAAAATCAATCCATTGCCTAGCTCAGAGAAATACCATCTGCATCACAGCAACGTAATATTCTTTCTCCGTATACTCAAGGGCATGGGTACTCACAAACTTTCTCTCGGGGGCCAAATTTACAGTGTGGTTTGTGTCGGAGGGCCACACCGGTGGGGGCGGGGTCAGTGGGGGAGGGGGGCGGGGTTAGAGCTACAAAAAAAACTGTGACCATGAGGTTGGACACAGGTCCCTGCAGCAGAAATCTTCGTCCACTGAGCCACCTGACCCGGTATACACACATACACTCTCTCTCTTTCTCTTTATATCTCTCTCTCTGTCTCCCTCCCTCTCTCTATCTCTCTCTCTCCCTCTCTCTCCCTCCCTCTCTCCTTGTCTCACTCCCTCTCTCTCCCTCTCTTTCTCCCTGTCTCCCTCTGTCTCACTCCCTCTGCCTGTCTCACTCCATCTATCTCTCTGTCTCCTTCGCTCTCTCTCTGTCTCCCTCTCTCTCTCTCTCTCTCTCTCTGTCTCCTGCTCTCTCCCTCACTCTTTCTTTCTCTGTCTCCTTCCCTCTCCCTGACTCAGTCTCCCTGACTCAGTCTCCCTCACTCAGTCTCCCTCACTCAGTCTCCCTCACTCAGTCTCCCTCTCTCTGTCTCCCTCCCTCTCTCCCTCTCCCTCTGTCTCCCTCTATCTGTCTCCCACCCTCTGTCGCCCTCCTCCCTCTGTCTGTCTCCCTCCCTCTGTCTGTCTACCTACCTCTGTATGCCTCCCACTCTCTGTCTGCCTCCCTCCTTCTGTCTGTCTCCCTCCCTCTGTCTCTGTCCCTGTGTCTCCCTCCCTCTGTCTTCCTCTGTCTGTCACTCTCTGTCTCCCACCCTCTGTCTCCCTCCCTCTGTCACCCCCTCTCACCCTTTCCCTCCCTCTGTTTCCCTTCTCCCTCTGTCTCTCCTCCCTATGTCTGTCTCCCTCTGTCTGTCTCCCTCCCTCTGTCTGTCTCCCTCACTCTGTCTGTCTCCCTCCCTCTGTCTGTCACCCTCTGTCTTCCTCCCTCTGTCTCCCTCCCTCGGTCTCCCTCCCTCTCCCTTTCTCTGTCTCCCTCTCTCTGTCTGCCTCTCTCCCTCCCTCTCCCTCTGTCTGCCTCCCTCCCTTTCCCTCCCTCCTTCTCTGTCTCCCTCCATTTCCCTTCCTCCCTCCCTCTCCCTCTGTCTCCCTCCCTCCCTCTCCCACTGTCTCCCTCCCTCCCTTTCCCTCCGTCTGCCTCTGTCTCCCTCCATTTCCCTTCCTCCCTCTCCCTCAGTCTCCCTCCCTTCCTCTCCCTCTGTCTCCCTCCCTCCCTTTCCCTCTGTCTCCCTCCCTCCCTTTCCCTCTGTCTGACTCTGTCTCCCTCCCTTTCCCTCCCTTCCTCTGTCTCCCTCCCTCTGTCATCTTACCCTGTCTGTGTGCGCCAGGGGATGAGACAGCTTCCCGGGCACACACACACACCACCGCTCCCGAGCACTTCACAGGCCTTTAAAAGACCATTTGTATGTTAGTGAGGCTTTTGTATTTCACCTCTTGTTAGCACCCTTGCAGCTCCACTCTGACTATCTCTGGAATGCCTGGCCCCCCAGAGCAGCAGTCTCTCAGAGTCGTGCGCAGTGCTTGCAGACACTCTTGAAATTTTTTTTTTTTAAACGCGGGTACAAGGTCTGCAAGGTACGCGGGCCGCCAATTAAAGCTTGGCGGCCTGTGGGCCGTACTATGAGTACCCATGCTCAAGGGGAATGAAACACTGTTTCAAATTAATTAATAAACTGTGATAGTGTAAAGTATGCCATGTGCCTTTCTGTCACTTCAAATTAGGTTTTAAATGGAGAGCAAAACTTGAAGCTCAAAAAGCCATGTGTTTTAAACATTGTATGCCAAATAGCTAATTGACTTATTTAAATTTTTCGTTTTTCAAAAGTGTGAAAAATATTTCAAATGATCATATTCTGTACACATTTAACGTGACTAAAAAGCATTTTAAAAAATGTGAAAAATCTTTAACTCATGGTTAATTGCCAACTAGCAAAGATTCAGCACTTACTGATATTCTCTACAATCCCTAACGTGAGCTTACAAATTTAGGAAAACCATTCTGCTACTACATGTTTTCTTCTGAGAATGGTCCAAACAGTGACCATCTTCATGAGTCGTGCCAGCGGATTTTTTAAATTGGGTTGTAAACATTTCTTATTCTTTTTTTTCCCCACAGTTTTCATTCCTCTGCTCAACCCATGAAATTCGTGCAGGTGCAGTAGTCAATGATTTAATACTCAAGGGGCATATTCACAAGGAGTTAGCTCCGATTTATCTCCACCTTAATGCAGCAAAAACGGAGATAGATTTAACACCCCATTCACAAGCTGGTGCACACTGCAGACCACACCAGTATTCCCACGATAACTGCCCCCAAATTTATCTCCATGGTGGACACCACCAACTAACACTAATGAGATGCAGAGTAGGCATTCCCGTGCAAAAACACACCAGCAAATCACAATCAATCAATCAGAGCATTTATATAGCGCACTACTCACCCAGAGGGTCTCAAGGCCTAGGGGAGGGGGGTCCGCTACTGCTCTAACAGCCAGGTCTTGAGTTGCTTCCTGAAGTCGAGGTGGTCCTGGGTCAGGCGGAGGTGGGTCGGGAGGGAGTTCCAGGTCTTGGCGGCGAGGTAGGAGAAGGACCGTCCCCCTGTGGTGGCTCTTCGGATGCGAGGGACGGCGGCGAGGGCGTGGCCGGTCGATCGAAGCTGGCGTATGGGAGCAGAGAAGTTGAGGCGGCTGTTGAGGTATCCTGGGCCTTGGTTGTGTAGGGCTTTGTGTGCGTGGGTGAGGAGGCGGAAGGTGATTCTCTTGTTGACCGGGAGCCAGTGCAGGTCTCTCAGGTGTCTGGAGATGTGGCTGCGACGGGGGAAGTCCAGGATGAGTCGTGCTGAGGCGTTCTGGATCCGCTGGAGTCTTTTCTGGAGTTTAGTGGTGGTTCAGGCGTAGAGGGAGTTGCCGTAGTCCAGACGGCTGGTGACGAGGGCCTGGGTGACCGTCTTCCTGGTCTCGGTGGGGATCCACCGGAAGATCTTACGTAGCATGCGCAGGATGTTGAAGCACGAAGAAGAGACGCGTTGACTTGTCTGGTCATGGAGAGGGAGGAGTCCAGGATGAAGCCCAGGTTGCGTGCGTGGTCTGTTGGTTTGGGTGCGCTGCCTAGGGCGGGGGGCCACCAGGAGTCGTCCCACCACATTCACAACGAACTGCCAGATCTGCGAAGCAAAGCAAACACAGGGGATATACTGGAGTAGCACCAGGGATTTTACACCTGCCTTTAGCTGGTGCTAAGCAGGACGACTACCCACAGCATGAAAGGGAGCCCAACCAGGAGCCACACCTGAAGACCCACAGAAGCCATGGAGGCAATGATCATGCAGCTCCGATATCCATGACAGTCACAACACCCACTACAACCACTCCCACCCCACCATATTTTTGTAATAACCTGCCAACCCCTCAGCATTCACCCGTGAATGCATTTCCATCTATCACTTGTGGGTGCTGCCTGGCTGGGTCTTTCAATAGAGCGGGGGTACAGAGGTCAAGGAAAGGACCTCTGTTGACACAGTAGTCTTTCAGGCTGAATGCCAAATGTCAAATGAACCAGACAATGTCACCTGCATTTGTTATTCACTTGACATCCTAACCCTCACATCCTAATATTTGTAGGGCCATGTTCGCAATGCGTTATTGCCTGGGTTGTGAAAGGTGAGTTATCTGGCGCTGATGTTCCGATCAACAGCTTTCGCCTGCTAACGCAGGAATAACTCGCCATTGCGATGTTGTTGTCGCCTGTTTTCTCCACCGTTCACTGTAATTATCGCCATCAAGCGCGGGCTTGTGAATACCACGCTATCACGGCGAAAAAAAACGGGGCTAACTTTTCTGCTGATAAATTTCTTTGCCAATAGTTATCGCACATTCTTGTGAATATGCCCCCAAGTGGGGCAGGTGAATTTTATAGTTTAGTCAAACTTCATGTGATCTGGTCTCTGGTGAAGAGGGAATTCTGTAAACTGGAGCTTTAGGTGTTAGAGCTGTCCCCACCCCCCCCCCCCCCCCCCACCCCAGCGCCTCGAGACCCTCCATAGGAGTTTTTCTTTGTTTTATGGTTAGTCAGCATGTTTGTGTATATAGACTTCAGGCATCTAGTCACCTGTTTGGTTTGTTATATTTTTTTTAATCAATGTTTCTTTCGTATATTAGCTTTTTTCCATTTCTTTTTCTATTGCCTGGGCAGTAGATGGGATTTTAGTGTTACATGAAGTGCATGATATAACTAAAATGAGTCTCATATCAAGGGGAGAAAAATGTGAGCACTTCACAGTGAACTAAAAAGTGGTTCCATGTTGCAGAATGATTAATTTCCCATTCCCATTTTGATGACATGAGTTGGTACACTAGACCCACACTGGATGTAGCACATACATTTTGACATTATGGGGCCCAGTAGGATGTCTGGCGGATCGACACCGCCATGCAAGGCGGTGGCTATCCTCCAGAATCCTTACCCGCCTGCCACCCATTTTCCCCCCTGCCATATTACTATGGTGGGGGGACCGCGGCGGATGGAAAGACCGTCCGCCGCTTTTCCGCCCCGGTCGCAAGGTTTAACATGGTAGCGGTGTCTATCAGACACCGCCAGCCTATTAGCATGGACCAAAACAGATGCCTTTCCGTGGCGGCAATGCCACCACGGAAAGGCAATCAATACATCTAACAAAAAGGTTCATGTAAAAGAATAGAGAATACTAGATATAATCTCAAAGGAAAGAGGCCCTTTAAAACAGAATTACTGATATCAAAATTCAATATTTATTACATAATACAATCATTAATTCTAAAAACCAATAAATATGCTCAAGACAAAAAGTGCTGGTATACATAACAGAAAACATATATCACAAACCAGACTGGTGGCAAACGGAATCAATTACAAAGGAACAACATAAACACAAGTGTTGTGTCCTTAAATCAATTCGGGCCACAGAGAGACGTCAACAGCGTTTCTACCGCTTTATGATTATGCGGTCATCTTCAGGACTTGGAGTTTGCTTGAGCAATATATATCTTTAGGATTTAAAAATAGGTCCAACCAATCGTTAATTATGGTCGTCCTTGGATACTTCGTGCCACAAAGATAGCAGATCAGGAAACTTAGCGTCCAACTAACTTCTTAGTGTCAGGGCAGTGGCTCCAAATGTATTAACCAACTGCTTGCCTCATAACTTATAAAATTCAGGGAAGAAAGAATCGTGCCGCGTCAGTAACAGCTACACCACGGAAAGGCAGGTGGTCTTCACATAAGGGGCCCCCTTCGGGCCCACATGGTGAAGGCAAGGTGGGGTGGGGGGTGCACATGGAGGGTACCTGTGGTATCCCCCTGCACTTGCATACGCAATGCGGCAGGCACCAGTGGTGCCTGTCGCTTTGTGTATGCAAATGCATACATGCATTTTTAGCATTGTGGCGGGTGGTGCTGAGAGCACCGTCCGCCACAATGTTAAAAATGCAGGATGAGCCCGCCACTGTGGCGGGCGCATCCTAATACCCCCAACGGGACCTCCACCCTTATGGCGGGCGGTCCCATTATCCAATAGGATGGCGGGCGGACTAAGTCTGCCTGTCATCTTAATGACCCCCTAAGACTTCTTAAAACGTCTGTTAGTGAAAATCTGGAATGCAATAGTGAGTGCTTTAAATATTTCAATGTTGCTATTTCTATATCCTTTACCTAGGTATTTTCATTTTAGGGTGTAATTGTGGTAAAACATGGGATAACATACGATACAACAAGATGACTAAATCTTCTGTAACAAAACCTTAGTGAAAAGTTTGACAATGAAAGCAATTGTCCACTGATTAAGAGAACATAGCAGAGCATAATTTATGCACTGACACTGATGGGCTGTGGGGAGGATTCTTGACACTGCTCTGGATGAGGCCTGGACAAAAGTGAGGGAAGAAATGGTGGGCAATTGAAATGCAAAGGGGAAAATCAAAGATTGAGCTAAACTAGTGGATTGAAATGGTATTCCTAAGATTCAAAACATACAGAGCAGTGGTGGACACCCTTAAGAAGACCTGGGTGCTGTTTGAATGGAACTCCAGATGCATAAAGTACTGTAGGCACTTCATATGCCTGGAATAAGCCATAATTTAATCTCATGGCTATACAAGGCTCTGGTATTGTTGACTAAACACCTCTATGTCTATCCAAAGAGACACATGGGGCAGAATGCTCAGGAGAGAACTGGATGACAAAGAATAAGAGTTGATTCTAGAATATCCTCCGAACGGGTCAAGGAATAGTAGATTGAAATATACTCAGTATAACTATTTTTAAAGTGCATACTTGGCTCCCATCACATTGAACAGATTAGTTCAGACTGAAGATAAAGATTCCCATGGTGTAGACAGGTGGACACGGACTTTATCCATATTCTATGGAGCTGTACTATAATAGAGAGGTTTTGTAAAGGAATCACAAGTGAAATAGAGGGAACTCTGGGTAGGATAGACCACCACACTATTGAACTATGCCTGTTAGGGCTGTTCCCCTGCCCCAGAGGGGGAAAGCAGACAACAGATATATAGATCTGGCCTTGGTATAGGCTGAACGGGAAGTCCCCAGAGGCCTCCCACATTGCCAGCGGCAGGGGAAGGTTGGGCCAGGCCAAAATGTAAAACCCTGCATAGAGAAAAGCATTGTGTAATGAGACAGAGACCAATAGCAAGCCACTGGGACGAAATTCTAGATTAAATTGATCATCCCAGATCAAAAAAATTGATGCATATATATGTCAACAAATAGAACTTTCCTCTCATACTAGAAACAATAGCAGAACAAATCATGTCAATGGGAAGGGTGAGGAGAGCCATGCAACTGCACCGAGGCAGAGAGCAGAACATACTTCAGGGAAATGCTGTAAACCATATTGTAAGTATTGGCTGATGGAAATAATGATCTGTAGTTGTTAGAAATGGTGGTCTCTATTTGGCAGAGGTATGCACCTTGTCCAAGTAGGGACCCATGCTTCTAGTAAGTATAAGGGAGTTGCAGACTTTAGATAACCTCTGCTCACCCCCTTTAAATCTTGGCAAGTGCTTATCCCAAAGGCAATTTGTAAAGTATTTGCACCTCTAAACACACATTATCACTGCAAAAACACAACAAATGAACATCATGCCAGTTTATAAAATGAAAGTATCTAGAGGGAAAACAAAAGAAATCCAACATACACAATTCAAGATATGATTTTCTGAAGGATTATTGCAAATATACAGCTCGTAGGATCTTGTAGCTCCAACTGTGGCTATTAGAACATCTTGACAGGCAAAAATCAAAAGTACGGTGCTGATCGAGAGGTGAGCATGCTGGCCATGGAGTTACACGGACCAACAAGTAACAGTACCTTGGAAAATAAAAAAAAAAGATGGTGCACAGTGTTTTTGAGGTGAGAGGTTGATGGCCAAGGCAAGGCCAGTTCCTTACTGCCACAGGGGAGGAAAGGTATCCAGTTCATGAGGAGGGGAGGCATCCAGTCCGTGCTGGCAGAGAAGTTAAGACTGCGTCGGCTGCGAAGTGGCGCTTCCGTTCAGTAGAGTGGTGTGGATGAGTTCGGGAAGCCACCCACGTTAGTTATTAGCTCCAGAATGTCGAGATGCAGGTGCTGGCAGCAACCAGCGTCGGTGCGAGCACCGGCAATGGAGAGGTTGATAACTTGCAGGCACAGCAGGCATCGGCTGGCTCCAGAGCAACGGTGCAGGCAGGGCAGTGCGTTGTGCACTTCAAGAGCTGTGCCCACTGCCTCGGTTCAGGTCACAGCATCACTGGTGGGGTTGTTGACGAAGTTGGTGTTGTTGTCCTTGGGTTTCAGCACCAACTACACGATTTCAAAGGCACAGGCACTGGCATTGGCACCCTTTGACAATCAGGAGTCCAGCAGAAGAGTCCTGGTGCTGGTTAGAAATATGCAGGTGAAGTCTTTGTGTGAGACCTCAGGACAGGAGGCAAGCTCTACTTCAAGTGTTTGAAGAATCTTCTTTAGAAGGATGCCACAGCAAAGCAAACGTTCAGTCGTTTCCACTGCCCACAAACAGAAACAGCACTTGCAGGCCTTCCCAGCAAAGCACCCACAGGAAAGTGGCAGTACTTCTCCTGCCAGCTCTTCTTCTTGGCAGGGTCCTCTTAGTCCAGAAGTAATCTAAAGCTCTGGGGGTTCAAGGTCTAATATTTATACCCCATTTTGTCTTTGAAGTCTTTGTTGCAGGAGTCTCTGAGCTCAGCAAAAACCAGTTCTGTCCTCCCAGGTCCAGCTTCACTACAGGAGTTGGAGACAGCATTGTGCAAAGGCGACACAGCCTATTCAGGTGCGAGGAAAAACTCCTCCCATCATTCTAAATGCAGAGGGGGTCTATTCAGCCGAGCAATAAGTCACCCATAAAAGTAGGACACACCTCAACCCCCTTTGTGACTGTCTAGAGTGAATGGACAAACCCAGCTCCTGTCCCTTCAAAACCAGACCGTGAATACTCAAACAGGTAGAGGGACACAGGATGGTGTAATAAGAAAATGCCCCTTTCTAAAAGTGGCACTTTCAAACACACAATTTAAAAACCACCTTTACTAAAAGATGTTTTATTAAATTCTGAGTTCAGAGACCCTAAACTACAAATCTATAGCTATTCCCAATTGAAAGTTACACATGTAAATGTTCCAGTGCCGCTCCAATGATAGCCTATAGGACAGCCAGGGCATCAATATTGAAAAATTAAATATGCAGTATTCCACTATTAGGACATGTCCTAACTTTCACATATACTGGATACTGTCCATAGGGGTGCTTTTGGCCTACCTTAGGAGTGCCTTACATGTAAGAAAATGGAAGATTAGGGCCTCGCAAGTGGGTGCACTTGCCAGGTCAACATGACATTTTAAAACTGTGTGTGCAAACACTACAGTGGTAGATCTGAGATACATTTAGTGGGCTACTCCTGTGAGTTACATAAATCCAACATTGCTGCAAGCCCACAAGTAAACCAAAAATGACAATCATGGATACCCAGTCATAATCACAATTTACACAGGCAGCTCTTGCACTGTGACACTGATCAGCAGTCGCAAAGTGTCTAAAGCATTTAAGCAAGCAAAAACTAAATCAGCACTCAGTCAAAAATGCAGGAGGTAGAGGCAAAAAAGTCAGGGGAAACCACCCCAGAGATACATTTTTATTTATTTCTGTTCAGTTTGTTGCATTTTTGCAAAAGGTTTCAGGAACAACGAAGGACATTATGATGTGAGCATACATAGAATAGTCCTTACTGAACACATCTTCAGGATATTACATTTAATACTGCAAACAGAAATGTCATTTGGAAATAAAACTGATCCTTGACAAAGTGTCTACATTAAAACTAATAAAGCAGATATAAAAACAACAAGCCTTTATCATCTACCACAGTAGAACTGTATGCAAATGTGCTTGCCTTGTCTGCGCAGAATAGTTTATATTAACAATAGAGTAATTGCGACAATCATGCACTCAAACTTCAAAAATGAAACAAAATAATACAATAAGAGTGTATTTAGATATCATGAAATAGAAGTAGCAATGTGCTCGTCAAGTCTGCTCTCGCTTTCTGATTGTATTTTGCACAGATAAAAAATAAATATTTTTCTTTCAAGATCGTTTGACTCAGAAGAGCTCAATACAATACTGGAGCTGATTATCTCAGGTGCTCAGTAAGTCATGCTATTTAGTATCTCTCGATACTTTGCTTTGCAGGCACTGTTAGCTTTAAATACAGTAATTACTTGGCCTATTGGTACAGATTAATACCAGGTCCCAGAAGCATATTCTAATTAAAAACCAGTTCATTAGAGGCACGTGATCCTGGCAGCAATGTAACAATACAGCTTCCCTCCCTTCGCCTCTTCATTAACCATTAATTTCGGTAGATATACTTTCAATGCCTTAGTACAAACTCTATTTTTATAGCAGATTAACTAATAACTAGGACACCTTTTTTACATCTGGCTACAGGCATCTTTAGAGGCTAGCAACCTCATGTTATCATTTCTTCAAAAAAGTACAAATGGAAGTATGGCTTCACTATGTGATTTTCTTTCTAGGAGAGAAGGAAAAGACACGGAGTTGCCAGCATAAGAAATTCTTTGTTTAATCCCTTCGCTGCTAGGCCTCCCTGCCCCGCCCAGTGCCCCTCCACGGGCTAAGCCTTTTGTTGGCTCTTTGGGGTAGTTCACGCTTAGGGTTCTGTAACTTTTTGTCCACATAAGGTATCCATGCTAAATTTGTGTCCTGTGTGACTCTCACCAGGTTCTGTTACCCAGAATCCCTTGCAAACCTCAAACTTTGTAAAACAAAACCACATTTTCTTCACGTTTCTGTGATGGAAAGCTCTGGAACCTGCATAGATCCACAAACTTCCACCCACCCAGCATTCCCCAAAGTCGCCTGATAAAAATGGTACCCCACTTGTGTGGGTAGGCCAAGTGCCCACGTCAGAAAACGCTCCGAAATGCAACATGGACACATCACATTTTTTCTGTGAAAACCTCCCCTTTTTTTGTGATTTGCCTAGCTGTGGATTTTGTACCATACTTCAGCTGGCACCTGGAGAAACCTAGCAAACCTATCCATTTTTAAAAAATAGACACCCAGGGAAATCTAGGATGGGGTGACTTGTGTGGGTCTCACTAGGTTATGTTATAAAAAATCACATGCAAACCTCAAACTTTTTTTTAAAAAAACATTCATCACATTTCAGAAAGACTCTAGCTATTTTGTTTGGGGGTGGGGTCATTGGCATGGCCATTATGGGCAGCCCTCGCCCCTATGTATTATTAAAACAAATGATTGGTGCCTAGTGGAATTTCTGCCCCAAGGGGAGACAGATAAGGGGCTGTTGCCCCCATCTGGCTCCTGGGGGGGCAGAAATACTGTGGCAATGTTTTTTGCGGGGTGGGGGCATTGGCATTTCGTACAGCCTTAACCCTTTGGTTCCATCATGAGCAAGAGTGCTAGTGTGCTCATAACGAAACCATTCTGTCATGTGCACTCATCCACACAAAAGCTGGCACTTGGTATAAATGCAGCACCTTCAAAATATCTAATGAGAAAACTCCTGGACCTGTAGAAGTTCAGAACAAGGCTGGCACTGCTGCTCAGAGAAGGAAGACTGGAACTGCTTTCTTGAGACCAGGAAATGAGAAGTGACTCCAAGTGTCAGTTGCCTGACCTCCTTTTTGAGCTGCAGGAATGCAACAAGCTTCCAGAGGCCTCTCCTGCTTCCCAACTAAAGAGACCCAACTGGACTTGACCTGGTTTCCTCTGCAGGTCTCTTTTGGAGTGAGTCCTGACCCTCCAAGTTCTGTTCTGCAGGTGCTGGACACTTTGCTTGAGTCAGAATGTTCCCCTCTCTGCTCAGCTGAAGGTTTCACCAACACGCAGAGCAGACAAACGCAGGGCCTCAAAGCTTCTGACCAGCCTCTTTACTAACCCCAGGCAGAGCATGCGTAGTGCCTCTACGTGGAGTTCCACTGAGTTGGAAAAAAACTATGCTTCACTACCTCCTCCCTCCCAAAGTATTAAGTAAGAATAAAAGGCACTTACCTGCTGTGGTTGCCTCCTGCTCGTCATGGCCTCTCTCCGTCCTTGTCCTCGCCGTCCTTCTTCTCTGATAACCCCTTTATAATTACTTTGGGAGAGTGGAGGGGCGGCTAACTATTCTCCTCCACGGAGTCGTAGTTTTTCCTAAACGCCGCATTTGTTAGGGAACGTAGAGTATTCAAAACTACGTAATCTCCGCTGGTGGAGCGCAGTTACCTGCCCGGGCTTACACTCTACCGGATCTGATGCAGCATGGTGCAGACCGAAGCAGGACCTTGCAGCTTCTGTTCGGTAGCTACACCAGACCGGCTTGAGGTCGATAGTCAAGCCTCCATCGTGTTTCCGTAAATCGGTCTTACCATGCTGGTTTGTCCAGCTGAAAGCTCCGGAGCAACTAACTGTAACACCAAGGAGAAAGACTTCCAGAGCATGAACGAGTCCACCGTCGTCAAATCAAATTCCGGTTCTGAGAAGCACGAGAACCCACCAACGAGAGAAAAGCTCCTAGAAAAAGACTACGTCCGAAGATAAACTTTTGAATGGTATCTAACCCTCAGCCTATCTGACCCCATGCTCCATCGCGGTTGGCCTAAAACTTTGACTGTGTCCCGGTCCAGCTTGACCAGATAGCCACGAGTAGTGCTTTAAGCTTTTTGGTGCTAAAATGCACAGTTTTTTATTTAATCTTTACAAATTCATATCTCCGGTTCTCTACATTGGATTTTTATCATGTTGGTGTTGTTTGGAAGATACACATATACTCTATTTTTAGAAACTGGTTTTGGGTTTTTATTTAGTTGTGTCTTTTACTTATTGGCTCTTTTTCACACTGTAGGCTTTGCACCTTCCACAATCACATCTGAGTCTTACTCCAGCCCACTATGGGATGAACTAAGTCTTGACCTCCTAAAAGAGGAAAACCCAGCATCGGATCTGTTTGAAAAAAAAAGAGGATGCCAGTCACAACAAGAGCTTTCAATGCATCCTGACCTTCCATCCTCATACCAGCAGTAACAAATCTCCTTTTAATAGTCCCAGTGTCCAGCCATTTATCTTTCGAAATCTTCACATGTACAAATATTTAGTGGATGGCACATGCAGGCTTGAACATCCTCGTTCAGGCACCCATCTTTGTCACTACCCATTTACCTTCATGGTCAAGTGTGTGTTCACATGTGTTGTTCAAGCCCAATGAAGTCCTTAACTGAGTTGCTTGTTCATTCAGACGGCACATTACCACCTTGCCTGCTTCCTCGTCACTGTCCCAGTGCATGACCCGAGTCCTCATGTGTTAAGAGCAGGACAAGGAAAGCCTGTTTTTGAGTAATTTAGATGTCTAGTAAGTAATTGCGATGGTAGTCATAAAGTGAGACATGTAATTTCTCACCACAACTTTACTCAAGCTGCCCCGGTCCCGGAAATGCACTCAAAGAACCAAGAGTTTAAGAGTTTAGGAGTGGGTCTGTAAATGAGTGAACCAACTTTTGGGTATTTCTGCTCTTCTCACGTTTCTAAAGGTTTTTAATAATGAGGCCCCAATTACCTGAATATTCTTCCTGATACTGTATTTTGCAGCATGCTACCATTGTTACTGAAAACCGATAATAGAGGCCTTATAGATTTGGAACCTCGATGTTACCCTCAGGGATGGCTCCATTGCGAAGCCCCACTGCCTGGCTCAGCGCCAGCAAATGAAAAATAAAAAGATGTTCTACCATCATTTTATTTTTAATTTGCCGGCTCTGAGCTAGCTTGTGCAGGGAGGGGCAGGGTGTGGCATGAGAGGAGGAGTGCTATGTGCGCTCCCTAGGTGCGCATATGTGTTTGGCCGGCCTTCTCAGTCTGACCAAAATACCCATGCGCACCTAGGTTTCTCCAGCCTGGCTGCATTCAAAGCCAGGATTTAGAAACCCCCACAGACACACTGGCCTGAGAAGAGCATCTTTTCAGCCCGCTCAGACCAATCCCTGCACACGGGGATTAGATGCAAGTCTGTCCCAGAGGATGCCCTTGGTTTCAGTTACGTTTTTAAATAAAATATTTATTCCCCCGCACGCTCCCCCGTGCTCTCCCTCCCACATTGCCCCCACCCGCACCGCTACCCGTTGTTTGTGGCAGCCGCCACTGGTCTCCCTTTCAAATGGAGTCCGGAGAGGATCAAGTTACATTATCTCCTGGTCTCCTTTTACATTCCACCGGTGTTTCCGTTCACCTGAGTGCAACTTTGCTTTCTGCTTTTTGCTACTTGCTCTCTCCTCCATTGTGCCACACTTCCCTATGAATATGTATGCTGTACAGTGTGATCTTGAATGTTAGAGAAGAGCTCTCTCTCAGCCAAGAAGCCTCTATCAAGGGGCGCACCTCAGAGACTCGCACAAAGATGTGCATGAGGTTGTGCCTCTAGCATTTTTCCAGTACAAACAGAAATAAACATCTCATCATAAATCCTTAACAAAAGGCAGCCACGCTGACACTTTCAAGTCCTCTCAGAATGAGGCTTTAAAATTACATGCAACACAAGTGCGTTCAAGCAACATAAGGTTTGCTGTGACACACTAGTCCTCAGCCAAGTGACAAGCATGAACAATCTCTCACTTGGAATACAAAACACCCTATCAATCACTTCTATCAGCTTGGCATAGAAGAGAGATCACAAGAAGTTCTAACATCTACTATTAGGTTAGAGAAGTTACAACACAAACTTAAGGTAACATTAGGAGACAAAATCATCATTAACAGTGTGACAAAATGTTTCAACTGGATGGATTCTGGGTATTCTGGGTCTCATACAATAATGTTTGTTGCAGCGACATCGAAGATCACTCAAGAGGTCTCATGCAAAGACCACCAAATATCAAGCTCGTTCAATATACCATCCACACCGCTCAACAAAACTAGACCCTCAAAGATGTTACAGGGATGCCACATTTACATACAGTTGAGTACAAAAATATTGTGCTACAATGTTTAAAGAACATTGAAGACCGCTCAAGAGGACCCAGGGAGAGACCACCAAACGGCAAGATCATTCAATGTACCTTCTACACTGCTCAATAAAACGCGAACCCCAAAGGTGTTAATGAGATGGCACATTTACATATGGTTGTCGAGCACAAAAAATATTGTGCTACAAAAGATCATTCAGCTTATCGAGTAAATAAATATTGTGATTTTAAACTTATGTAAGCGAAGAATTACTTCGCCTACCTCCACGTCAATGTACCTTGAATAGAGTTGGGCAAGTCAGCAAATTAACAGGGAGAGCCGAGCTGGAACCAAGCCCAATGTACTGGCTTGGCTCTAAGAGCACGAGCCGAGCTATAATGTAAATGTAAATAATGGAAATTGATACTTGTATAGCGCACTACTCACCCGCAAGGGTCTCAAGGCGCTTGTACGAATACCACTGTGGAACCCATCCTGGGTTTCCCTGTGAGGCGTCCACTCCTGGGCACCCCCAAGGTGGAGGCTAGGCATCCTTAGCATTGTGGGGGCCGTTGTGGAGATTAGGCAAGCTATTGCCCAGAGTTGCAGAGTGGGACTCCATGATTGGAATAGGCACCGAGGCGAGAATTATCAGGTGCATGGAATTTTTGAGCCCAAGATCCGCCAAGGCAGGGAATTGAACCCTGGTCCCGGGCTAGACCTCTGCATCAGGGTCTGCCGCTCTAATCATTGAGCCACACTTCTATCAAAATGTTTGGCATGTAAATCATTCAACAAAAACTGTGTAAATATTATCACTTTAGTACATTAGATTTTATCAATGCATTCAGTGGCAATTATTAGAATTCAGTTTCTAAAGATGAAATTGGAAACAACCCCTTTCTGTTCTAACAACAATGACATTGGTAGATCATAAGAGGAATGTCAGGTGTCATGTGCTTACCATATATGCTTTAAGGTGTTATTATAGATGGGGCAACATTTAAGTCAGTTAAACCACACACACAACATTATTGATTACAGCACACACCCTAAAATGTTGTATTTCAAGTAAATACCTAGGATCCAACACTGTTGATCGAGCCAGGAAGCCGGGATTGATCACAGTTTCACTGGATCTCAATTGTGCAATTCATCCACTAGATGGGTATCCCTTTCCGATTTTACTTCAAAGGTTAATGCTTTGTGTTTAATTCTTTGAGGTGCCAAACCATGACACTCAAATAGGTGCACCCTATTACTTGTTAAATCAAGTTAGCAAAGTAGCCTTTCTGGATACAATGAGGTTAGAGGAAGGTTGGTTCCTCGTAGTGGCGTCACTAGTGGATCCTAACTCTAGGAGGGCTCAACACTTCAGCCCCGCAATTGTACGTTGAAGGAGAGTCAACATCATAACTCCGCCTTGCATCAATAAAAGTGATCCCAGTGGCAGAGCTCCCGCTTTCAATGCTTTTTGCCTCTCTATTTACCCCTGTCGGCCGCGAAGTGTGCAGAGCTATAATGCTTTGCATTGTCTCCGTATGTGCAAAGGGTGCTCTAAGCAGCACCTCTGCTGCAGGAGGGCAGGATAGAGAAGTGGAGGATTGGACAGTGAGAGAAGGGTGGAGGGCGAAAGCAACATGTAGACATGGCTGGTTTTGGGCTTGAAGGTTTAATAACATCTCAAGCAGAGCCAGGAAAGAGGCTCGAGCCTGACTCAAGTCTTCAGTGTTTGCTAACATTGAGGATTCATGGGGGTTAGGATTAGTAACCATATACTTACTTATATATATTTTTGCGTCTGGTATTCTGTCTTTGATATTTTTTAATTACAATATTTAAAACTTAACATTTAAGGTGTGGTAGCATAATGGGTTTTCTGGTGCTGTGCTGAGCCGAGCACCTGTTTTATGCTCCTGCATGGCGAAATGTTAATTCATTTAACCCAATATTTCTCGAAATTAGAGCTTTAGTTTCAGACAGTACAGTTTAGAAACTTAAAGAGACAAATCTTCCTCCCTTTTTTCGGAGTGTACTATCTAACAATAAAGCACGAACTCACATACATATCAGGTTAGATGAATTCTCTTTATGCAGTTCCAGTGCATAAAACAGGTGCTCGGCTCTGACCTGCGCCAGCAAAGCCCATTATGATATATATGTCCCCGGTTGTTACCCTTACAGATGCCCAAGAAACTGTGGACTGTGGTGGATGTTGCTTCTTCATAAAAGTTGAACAGCAAAACACACAAGATGATGGACGGAATGTTGAACAATGGCAAAACATTCACCCCAGTCACAGATCTGGGTTTAATCCATCGTTATTTTTCTCACCAAGCCACCTCAGTCAAGACATGGCCATATGCAAATCAGTATTGACCCTGTGTCTCATGGGAACAGTCCAGACCGAACTGCCAAGCCATGTCTTCCCTGGACCGGAATCAAGCATCCTAGGACAGGTTTCTGGCTATCAGCCGTCTTCAGCCAGGATAGCATGACTCCAGTGCCGTACTGAGCAAGGGACCCACGTTTGGCATACCCTTCCCAGATAGGGTGAACAGCAAAACACACAAGAGAGTCGCAGATTGCTCTCCCTACTGAATATTCATTAGGTAGGTCGTAATTTGCAATTCACTATGAATGGTCACAATCTTAGAGATGGTGGCTAGACCACACTTTTATGCCTGCCGCGGACTCCCTGGAAATTAAAGACATTGCCATCCTCCCCAGGGGTATATACGACCACTCACCGAAAGCGATGGCGGTGGGCAACTCTACGCCTGGTTTCTCCATGACAAGGACTTGTGGAAATCGGTGGGTAATGAGCTCAAACAATACTTCACCACCAACCGGGAGTCCGTGTTCTCCCTGGGTACCCTGTGGGAAGCTGGTAATCCCACTATTTGTGGCTTCCCTAAGAGCCAGCTCAAGCTCAAATGGCTTGTGCAGGATTCCCTGATCACACTCCTGGAAGCACAAGCCACCCTCATTGAAAACCAATCACCAGAGAGGAGAACCGACTCCCAAGGCGGATGATTGGCTTTTCTGAGAGACAAGATCAGGCAGACTTCCTTGGAGGCTGCCAAGCTGCTGTGGAGGTCCTCTGTAGGTAGAGTGTACGGTTGGGGAGACACGAATGGGAAGCGCCTCCATCGACTGGCCACGTACCTAATGGGCAATCGCATAATCCCAGAAGTTATATATATCCAGCGCTCATCTGTGGCGGTGGCCCAATGGTTTGCCACCTACTATGCTGCACTGTACTCCGCACAGCATCTCAGTCTTTCACTCCCGGAGCTGCTTCTTCGGGAACACATCTCTCTTCTGCAGTTCGGTGCGACTGAGGGTATTATCACAGCCCTTCTCTATCAGGAGAGGTACGAGGCAGGGATACCCCTCTCACCCCTCATCTTTGCCTTAGTGATGGAGCCCTTCACTTGCATCATTCAGTCTGACACGCAGATCATGGGATAGAAATGGCCGGGGCTTAACGAGGCCAAAACTTCAACTTTTTTAAAGTGGCATGTTTAGAATTGTGACTTAAAATATGACTTTACCATTAAGGAGGGCTTTAAATTACAATTCCACAGACACCAAGCATAGCATTCCTACCTGCTGTCAGACAAAAGTGATCACTTATTAAATGTAATAAGTATGCCACTGTTATCGTACAGAAGACATAGGCCTTGCAATAGTGAAACATGAATTTGAGAGTTTTTGACTACCAGCCATTTAAATCTTAAAAGTACAAGTCCAACTTTGTAAATACATAGCACGCTGCCCTATGGGCTGTTAAGGGCCTACCCTAGGGGTGGCCTATATATAGGAGAATAGGAAAGTTTTGTCCTGGAAGGAGGATTATTTTGCAAAGTGGAAGTGACAGTTTAAAACTACAGAGCTTAACATGTATATTTGTAAAGTGCGCATATCACCCAAGGGTATCAAGGCACTAAATAACAGATGTTTATTGTTATCCAACTCAATAGCATTCATTTTATCAATCTCAGAAGGATGAAAGGCTTAGTGGACCTGCAGGGAATTGAACCTGTGACCATGATTTCGAGAACAGGCCCCTACAGTGGACACATTAGTACATGAAGCCACCAGACCCAGCGGCATACAAACACAGGCTACATTGGTAGACCTGAGACATGTTTAAAAAGCCTTCTTAAGTGAGTGTACAATAAGTGCTGCAGGCCCACGAGTAGCATGTCATTTATAAGCCCTGGGGTACATGTTGTACAACTTTACAAGGGACTTACAAGTAACCTAAATGTGACAAATGAGTGTAAGACAATTGTAACAGGTTTAGAGGAACAAGCATGAGTACTTGTACTGGTTAGCAGTGGTAAAATGCAAAGTCCTACAGCCAACAAATACAGATTCAGAAAACAGGAGTGGTGAAGTCAAAAAGTTTGGGGGTGACCCTGAAGAGAGGGCCATGCACAAAACTAACCATTTCATTGTTGATATTTTGGACAATGTTATGTTTCACCATAATATGGTTTAATATTTATTATAAATCTGCAAAGTCAATGTTTTCGTGGTCAATATTGTTACCACCGTACGTTTGCCCCATATATTGTTTGTGGTTGATATTTCATTATAAAGTTAAAGTACAGAGAAAGTGCTGACAAAGGGGGTGAGGGTAAAAGCTAGAAAATAGTTCGATTAGGTAGTAGAATTCACTGGCTAGTTCACAAGATGAATCTGACACCTCTACCACAACATCCTCAGAACATTCTTGAACCTGAGCAGACTCTACTTCAAGAAGGCGACCCGGCTGGACAAGGGCTTCTGTCTCCTGACTGCTGCAAGAAGCACTCCTTCAAGGAACTCGAGATGAAATGCAAGGACTTGACTTGCTCTCCAAGGGTCAAGTGATTGTGTGCTTCAGAAATGGAAAGAGAAGAAAAGTTACTTACCCCAAAAGGGTTCAGCTAATCAGGACTTGACTCCACTAGGGATCTTGCAGGAGAGAGAACCATTGCTTAGAGGTCGGTCCTGAGGAGCCAGGGGCTGCAGGTGACTTATCCGAATGAACTTTCCCAGCAAATATGAAAAGTGTAATTTTGTAAGTTTTCCACCTCAGAAGGACTGGGACACAGTGCTTAGGCCAGGTCAGGAAGGCTGTACACCAGACAATCAACAAACCAGGCTCTTCATACAAGGAGCTCTTTGCTGTTCTGAAAACAGGTTCAGGACCTTGGAGGATGTGGACTTCCAAGGCAGTGGTTAAGTAAGGTAAATCATTTTACTGGTATGAACCAGCAAATCTATCTGACCAATAAAGCATCTTCGAAGGCCATGAAATTTGGCTATTTGCTGCTGAAAGTTTTGTCTCAAAATCCAACGACTTCAGCTGAAGTTCGACAATGACCTAACCGTCTTTGAGGGACCCTCACAGCTTACTGTGTTAGACCTTGGCTCACTGGATGATTTTGATAAAATATTAGAAACTAAGCCCAAAGGAAAAAGCTTTGACTGCGAGAATCCGCTAGGTGTATCTGACCTCTGCTGCAATGCAGTTGTCTGAAATCAGGCCTACATCAATTCAAACCATGAACTATTATTTTTCAATGGCAGTTTACTTTTCTAGACTCTTTTGCTTAATATTCAACAGTTTTTCCTGCTTGAACTTCTCTGGGGATTGTTGCATATCAACTCGGGGTTGAGTGTAGATGGGGTCATTTCTTCCTCACTAATGACTGAAGACTGAATTATATATATATATTTTAATTATGATAGCGCTGGCGTGTGCTCATTTTGAAAAGTCTATATAAGAAAAAAATTACCTATGCCTCTAGTGACTTCACAACACTTATTCATATGAAGTAAGATAAACGGAAACTAATACGTTTACCTTAGCAGTAATTTCTGCCTTTTATTTCATAATTTTTTTTAAAATTAATATCTTTGATCACAAAAAGAACACATAGTCAACTAAACGAAATACCACATTAGTACTTACACAGTGAAAATGGACAACGTGAAAATGTGTTTTGACATACAATTACAAATAAACTCATAATAGTCAAACATCAATACAAACGAATGAAATGTCACAAAGAACAATCAATATATACACAATACGAAATACAAAGTTGTCATACAAAATAATAAATTAGACAACTAGCACCCTTATATTTGGGATAAATCAAATCCTCTGAAATATCAGGGACACAAGGGGGTGTATTTGCAATATTTAGCCATGGAATTGAGTTCCTTTTTCTGCCATTTTGAAAAGTCAGCCTGTGACGAAGGGCAGGAGCCCGAAACCCGTCGGCGTTTTACTTTTATTAGTTTGAGTGCTGTTGACGGTACATTCACTTGGTTGCAGTATCGAAAATAAAAAGGTGCAGATGACTTCACCCGTGTAGGCTCCGTCTTTGAGGCAACTATTTACGTTGGATATGTAGCGGCGAGCCTGGCCGCGATGGAAGCCCTGCTGCTGTTTCGGACCCTGGTGACGCCATTGTGTGTTTGTTGTTGGGACGAGGTGCAGCTTTTTGAGACTGGTTATGACAACTTTGTGAATTGCACCGTAATAGACAGCCACCCACTTGGGCTGTTTAATGGATTTTTATTCATGAGCACACGCTAAACTCACATGAGTAACACTGGCATTACTACAAGTACCAGGAGGCTGCAGGAGCAGCCACGCCCACTGGGGCCGGTACTGTAAGTATGTTAGCGCTTGCGTGTGCTCATTTTGAAAAAGCCAGCCTGTGACGAAGGGCAGGAGCCCGAAATGCGTCGGCTTTTGACTTTTATTAGTTTGAGTGCTACTGACAGTACATTCACTTGGTTGCAGTCTCAAAAATAAAAAGGTGCAGATGACTTCACCCGTGTGGGCTCTGTCTTTGAGGCAACTCTTTACGTTGGATATATATATATATATATATATATATATATATATATATATATATATATATATATATTACCTACTGGCGGTCGCCAGTAGGTAGTTATAGTTAGGATAATTTTCAATGTTAAATCTCAACATTCTATTTTGAATAACTTTGGCGCCGGTTGTCGAATCTGCCTGAAATTTTCAGGAAAATGGTCTCATGGCGGTCCGGTCCTTTCCTGAAAGTTTGGGGGGGATTCGTCAAGCGGGGGCCGAGATAAAAGGGGGGTCCCAAAACGCGTTTTCCCCATGTTAATTTCCATAGGGCGGTCGATTTCACTTTTAGCCCGAACGGCTGAATGGATTTCCACCAAACTTGGCAAAATTGTAGGGACTGGTAGCCCGATGTGCCTTTGCTATGTCTCAAGATATGTGCTCCAGTGGATTTTGAGTAATTTAGGTTCAAAAAAATATATATATCTATAGGCGCTCTCCCGTGCGCGCACCCGTGAGCGCTCCCGGCGCGACACGCGACTTGCGCGCAGAAAGCTGATTGGCTCTCAGTTGTCTGTAAACATTCTAAACAGTCCGGAGCGGCCGCCATCTTGTCTATCGGTAAAATCTAGTCATAAGAGGTGGCAAAAACAAAGGGTGGAATTGACCATAAGGGGGCAGGGTAGACCCCCCCTGACCCCCTAGGTTTGATATGGGGGCTATTAAAGGGCCCCGCGGGGCCTCAAAAAAATTTTTTTTTTTTTCGATTTTCGCGGGGGAAGCGCCTGGTGCGCGCACGGGGGAGCGTATCGGGGAGGGTACTATGGAAAAATAATCACTTTAAAAATTGTATGTTTATGAATTGTTTTTTTTTTTTATTTGTTTATTTTATGTAAGTACCTACATGTAGGTACTAATGAAGAGACTTAAATTTAATGTTCACCATCTTCTTTGTAGACATCTTGCATGTTGTTATTGTATTTTTTGTGGTATAAGGAATTCATAATATAGTCTGTCTGGAAAGGAGAAACAGATCTTTTAAGCACTCCCTGAGAATTTCTAGGGGATCATGAGTAGTCTGTCCTGTTCACTTATGAAAATGAGGTGTAAAATATTCATATGAGATAATATAGTGGGAGAAAGGTAGTAACTATGAGTAAACTTACTATGTAACAGAAAAATAGTTGAACAGTATACTATAAGTCTCACTTTATATTTTAAACATTTTTGGTAATACTTCATGAATTACATATAAAAAAGAATATTGTCTGAAACAATTGAAATTATTAAAGATAAATTTATTCCTCTGATTCTTTTTCATAATTTAATAAAATTTCTAACATAATATTGTCCGGAATTTCCTCATAATTATATGTACATGATTCAATTTCTTCCAAACATTCTATAAACTGTTCATCCAAAGAGTCATCCATGAAATCAACTTCTTTTTTTTCATCTTCTGGTTTTTCCACCTTTACTTTGATAGAAGTATCATTTGCCTTATTTTCTCCTTCCATTTTCTTTCTGAAAATTGCATATAAATTAACTATATTAGTAGAGCTAGTATACCAGAGAAGCCTAACTCAATCCATAACTATTACAGAGAAGTCTATCTCTATCTCTAACTATTAAAGAGGGATAGCATATCACTAACAGAATATTTTTTAAGAAATAAACTTAACGTGTACAATATACTTCCATAATTAGAAGTTACCTTAGAGAAATTAGTTGAAGTTGACAGTGAAATTTGTTTTCAAGTGTACTTCAGGAAGCAGTAGTCAAAATGGCTGTGTTTCCCTCTCTTCTTTTATATATATTGTTGTACTTAACCAATCAAACGACAGGAAAAAATCGTAGAAAATGAGAGATACTTTTTAATTGGTTGTAAATTCTAACATTACAAGTGTGTTTTTGTCATGTAATTTACCTCAGGATATTTAGACAGGCCTGTAGCCTAAATGTCTCAATGGAATTTCACCAAATTTGGGCAAATGGTAGGGACTGCTATGTAGTAGGGCGTATTCTATATTTGATGAAAGTGTCTCCATTGGGTTTTCCGTAAATTACTTTCCCACCTTTTTTTATTTTGCGCTTACTAGTGCGCGCTCCAGTACGCGCACGGGCAGCGTAACGGGAGTCATCCATTTTGTGTTTCGGAACAATCGAGACACAAGATGGAGGGTAAACAATGTAGAGAGTGAGTAGTAGAGAGTGGGAGAGAGTAAGTAGTAGAGAGTAGTGGAGAATATTCCAAAGTTTGGCACAGCACCACTTTCACAATGAGTCCAATCAAATCATATCACTTAGAGTACTTATTGAAGCGCTGAATCTTGGTGTACATTCAAATGCTTTTTATTTTCCTTAAGTTTATGTACCACAGCCAGCCGAAACGTTTCGTTCTGTACAACAGAACTTCTTCAGGGCGTTCTTATTTCCTTCAAGTTATGTCGGTATCCCGTTGTCATATAACTAGATATTTCTTCCAAATGTTAGACGAGACATAAGTATATTCTTATTAAAAGTGACTAGGTATCAATTTTACCCACACAATTCGGGCAGACTTGAGTAATTTATAGCATCCTCAAAGTCAGTCTTTCAAAAATTCCAAAGTATAGGACATGATAATCCAAATCCAAATGTTTCTCAAGAAAAGTCATTTACAATCGTTCGGAATATCGGTGTTTGGGCAGATATGATCCAGGGACCCCCAGTATGCAAGGGGAATTAGTCCCCCCTCTGCAAAGGCGCCAGTGGCCTGCATTGCAGAGAGGTGTAACAAGGGTGTGGCCTCATTACACTTCTCTGCAATGCAGCTCCCTCGCGCATACTGGAGGCTCCTGGTGGACTAGTTGACCCCAGGGACCCCCAGTATGCAAGGGGAATTAGTTCCCCCTCTGCAAACGCGGCAGTGGGCTGCGTTGCAGAGAGGTGTAACAAGGGGCATAGTCTCATTACACCTCTGCAATGCAGCCCCAGGCGCATACTGGAGGTTCCAGGTGGGCTAATTGGCCCCCAGGGGCCCCCAGTATGCAAGGGGAATTAGTTTCCCCTCTTCAAACATGCACGGGGGCTGCGTTGCAGAGAGGTGTAAAAAGGGTTGTGGCTTCATTACACCTCTCTGCAATGCAGTCCCCTGGCGCATACTGGAGATTCTTGGTGGGCTTTCAGGTCTTATATAGTTAGGAATTAGCATTAAAAAAACCTTTGAAATTCACTGAAAAAACCACAGGTTTCACACCAGTTATAGTTAGGAATTAGCATTTAAAAAACCTTTGAAATTCACTGAAAAAACCATAGGTTTCACACCAGTTATAGTTAGGAATTAGCATTTAAAAAACCTATTAAATTCACTGACAAAACCAGTTATAGTTAGCTGGAAATTTTACTGATATAAAACCAATGAAATTCCACGTTATAGTTAGTTGGACTCACTATAACTTGCGCGTGCAATGCACTGCTGATGACGTCACATATTACATCACTCATGACATGGTCAGTGACATCACTCATGACATCACTGATGACACCATCCTTGTGACATAGTGACAGACCTCCTTTCACTGTAATGTAACCCTTGAAACACATATTCAAAAATAGAAACTGACATTTAAAAAAAAATTGAGATACCCATATCAGTTACAACAAGCAATTCAGTAATTCCACCATCTATATGCACATCCAGTCATTCACCAACAGTTCTATATAGTCACTCATACATATACTCACTCATCATATGAAGTGATACACCTATACATCCTGTTACACACCGACAGTCATCCAAAAGTTACTCACACACATACTCACACGTGCAAATAAACTATTGAACATCCATTTATTTGAATATAGAGTTATACACACACTTCCACCTTACTTGTATTGAAAATTACACATATTTATTCTCTTAAACAATCACTTATAGAAACACATACTTATTTAAACAGGAACTCTTACAATCTCTTACTCTCACATATACTCACTTATATACATCAATATTCACATATACTAGATTAAAACATATGTAGTTACTGATAAAGACACTAGTGAGACAGTCATTCACTCACTAACAAACACATATACACACTCATCCACCCATACAGTCCTGCACATATGCTGTCTTCAAAACACATACAAACAGAGAGTCAGTCACTCATGCATCTATGTGCTAAGTAATACCCCCACCAAACCATATAGATACTCATACTGATACTAAGAGAAACATCTAATAACCCATATACATACGCATGTAGCTACTTACCAACACATGTAGCCACTTATACACAAAGTGAAACACTAATATATATATTTAAACATTTAAACATTACTCACTAATATTTATTTTTCAGAAAGACACATATTCACTGGATGGTGTCATCAGTGATGTCATGAGTGATGTCACTGACCATGTCATGAGTGATGTAATATGTGACGTCATCAGCAGTGCATTGCACGCGCAAGTTATAGTGAGTCCAACTAACTATAACGTGGAATTTCATTGGTTTTATATCAGTAAAATTTCCAGCTAACTATAACTGGTTTTGTCAGTGAATTTAATAGGTTTTTTAAATGCTAATTCCTAACTATAACTGGTGTGAAACCTATGGTTTTTTCAGTGAATATATATATATATATATATGTATGTATGTATGTATGTATGTATATATATATATATATATATATATATATATATATATATATATATATATATATATATATATATATATATATATATATATATATATATATATATATATATATATATATATATATATATATAGTTAGTACCGTTGAGGTGGAGGAGCTTCTAGAGGCATGATTTTGAAGTGAACAGGTGCCCTGCCTTCTTGGCCCTGGCTCCAGAGTAAATACAGGGGTATACAGCGCTTTCAGTCACACCTAAGCTCCCCAATGTGCGTGGCTGTCTAGGAGGAATACACAAATCCCACCTGTTAACTATGCCTAGGCATGTGACCCTGAGACAGACTGCATGCACCAAATGGCTAAGGCAAGAAAATAGCAACTTTCTAAATGTGGCCTTTTTTAAATTGTAATCTAAAATCTGACTCACTGTAAGTTAGAATTTTTCTTTACAGAGACACCAACCATGAAGGGAATACCTGTTTCCATTTGAAAATTACACATCTAAAATGTAATAATGTAACTCCATGTGCTTCAGTGCCTCATCTGAGGTAAAAAGCTCTATATAAATGCAACTACAACATAGTAACTCTTTATGATGTCAGGCGGGCTTGCGTCCACCGACACCGTTTCAGGGAACCGCCCGACCATAGGTCGGCAGTTCCACATACAGAATTAGGATGCGACTGCACATGATGAGGTCGCAAACTTCCATTTTACAATGGGAGCTTGTGGGGAGGTCCGGAACCGGCCCCTCACAAACTCCCATTGTAAAATGGTAGTTTTTGAACATCCCCGCACCGTGCTGAAACAAGGTGCTGCAACAAGGTGCAGGGAGTCTCAACCAGAGGACCAGGGGAGAAGGGGGCCCTGCCATGAGCCCCCAAAGTCATTTACCGACAGCCTTTCAAAGTCAGAAATGCCGACATGGGAAGGCTGTCCGAAACCGACATCATAATCCTGATGGTGGAAACGCCGTCCTAAAGGGATCATGTGTGGCTTCCAACTGACTGACGGGCTCCTTGAGCCCATCAGAACCCAGTTGGTTTCCCTGGCCAGTTTAAACTCCGGCCTCCGACATCATAATTCAGAAGTTGGAATGTAAACCTACCATATCGGTCAGTAAGCCTCCGACAAGTGGTTGGGGGCTTATCGACTGACATCCTAATTAGGCCTATAATAGTTTCCACTGTTCTTCGACCACACCTTCCATATAGCCTTATATAGCAGTCTCCCTAAGCGTCTGCCATCATGTATCACTGACACAAAATAGCTAAAGGTTTCTGAAATCATCTGATACAATGGGCAGGGAACTGAAATGAAAGCCCCTTGAACAAAATGTATTTCGTGGTTGGGTCATCACAATCTATTCAGCAGTGAAAGCAGCACACCATCCTATAGTCTGCTGGGAAAATCACAGGGTGAAAGAAAGATAATCTGGTCCTGTGCACACAACATCAAGCTGCAAGGAAAGCTTGAGTGCATGCCAATTGGCAAAATTATTAGCACTGTTATGTCACTACGCGCGAGCTTACATTTGCTGGTAAAGAGGTGCTTTACTAAACAAAATCAGTGCCAAATTTTAAAAGGCCACCCCAATGCCAGACTGAAACATCCCTAAATTCATTTTTGTTTCCCTATATGATAAACAAATGTTTTAGAATGTGATCATCCGCCAAATGTAAATTATCTATCACTGAATGCCACTGCAAACTCCAAAATATTGTTGTTAACTCATCAGTTCCTTGTTCCAAACTCATTAAAGGAAATTACATCATGCACAACATATAAACTGTGTGTCTATTTGAGAGGAGCTGTAAACGCAGCTCCACACACTCCATAATTTTGGCCTGTTAGGAAATTGATTAAGTATGATAACAGCATTGGGAGTGTCATTGTAATAATGGGCCCATGAGGTAGCATGACGTCACAACACCACTTGTAATTGAGCGCGTCAAAGAGGCACATGGTGATAAACAGAAAAGATGCTCTCCTTAACCCCTTCCATGCTCATGACGAGCTCAGCTCGTCATGAGGCACAGTTGAGCTGTGCTGATGACGAGCTGAGCTCGTCATGAAAGCAGCAGAAGAGCAATTTCCAGCACAGGGGAAGAATAGCCACAGCAGCGATGTGGACACATATAATAGGTAATTGAAGCGATAATTATTGAGATGGTTGTAATTTTAATCAAATTGACCTCACTAATCTACTTCTATGTTTGCAAAACAAATCTTACACCACCCACACCTAAACTTGAGGTAGATAAGTGATTTACATCGAATAATGTATACAGTAAAAAAGAAAACATGGCATAACAATAGAAGGAAGTTAAATCAGGATAGGAGTAACATCGGTGGAGCTAGATCTCAGCCTTCATAGAAATTCCTTGAATGGTTGGGTTTTGAGTTTCTTGCAAGATTGAGGGAAGACAAAAGTTTGAGACCTTCTGACAGCGAATACCAAAGTGTTGGCCTTAACTTGCTAATACAAGATTGATCGGATTTTTTTTTCACCTTTGCTATTTCTACCAGTGGTTGAGACTTTCTTCTTCGGTCATTTGGTCCCCCAGCAATGAAGAGCTTAATAACGGAGACACGCAGGTATGCAGCTGAATTGCCTTGTACATAATCAGGGTCACTGTAATTATGCAGCAATGGAACGTCAAATTATTTATATTTATTTATATTGATACTTATATAGCGCCTATCTCCCAAGGTCTCTAAGCGCTAACATGTTAACATAGTTCAAAATACATATGCACTACAGTGTCTAGCAGAGAAAGATCGACTCAAAAAGCCAATAGGGGCGAACGAAGACCGTGGAAAAAGGCTAGACATAGGCCTCTCTAAATAGTAGAGTTTTCATGGATCTCCTAAAAGGTAGGAGCCTACAGCCCGATTCATCAAGCAAAATTGCGCTTGCAAAGGGCCAGATTCTGAGAATCTGGCCCTGTGCGAGTACAATTTTTGCATTTGGATTCATCATCCCTATGGGCCTTAGGCCCATAGGAATGAATGGGGAGTTATTCCTTATTTGCGATTAGCAATTAGCTAATCGCAAATAAGGAAGCTGTAGGAATCGCAAAAAATATTGCGATTCCTACATGAATCCCGTTTTGCGAGTCTGGAATAGCGATTCCTTATTAATCGCTATTTCAGACTCGCAAAACTTCACAATGATGAATCGGGCTGCTAGTTTCTTTGCAGAGAATCACTGGTAATTTATTCCAGAGTTTAGGAGCCACTACGGAGAAGGTTTGGCCCCCCAGTCTAGCTCCCGTAAATCAAGGGCAGATTAAAAGACTAGAGTCTGATGAACGGAGCAAACGGCTAGGTGCATAAGCCTTTAGGTGGTCTCTGATATATTCTGGGGCCATACCATACTGAGATTTGTGTGTAATACACAAAGCCTTAAATTCAATGCGTTGTTTCATTGGGAGCCAATGCAGCTGCTTCAGTATTGGGGTAGCATGGGCACTCCTAGGCAGCATATGCGGAAGGGTTGAAAAACCACGCAGCAACTAGAGGCAAACGATGCAGCATAATGCAAAATCTGTGGCTGTATCAATTTATTTTGTCATTTATCTAATAACCCTAGGCAAAGCTGCACTTCTTTAGCATCAGTGTAACACGTTATTACAGCAACTAGCTAGTGAAAGGTCATCAATTAACCTTTGCAAAGGATCTGCCATTGCAAGGAATCACGTCTGTGCACCTATTTCAATTAACTTTTGATTCGTTTGAGCTAAAAACAGTTTTCTTTAGAAATCTGTAAATTATACAGCAGATGATAGGTTATGCGGAAAATGCAGCAAATCAATTATTAGTTGAAAAACGCTGGTGTTCTAAAATTATATAAATTCAGTGGCACTCTACATGATACTGATTCGTTTAAATAGGTGGGTAAGCACATACATGATGTAAAGAAAAGAAAAAAGCAGAATTACATTTTATGTTTATACTTCAGATAGCCTTAAACACGTGCAAAAATGCAGGAGATCTTTAAGTAAATGGAAAACTTTATATGACAGGGAGAACTTTAAATACATCAATAAACTTTATATGACGCAGAGAACCTTCACTTCTTGAGAGCACGTTAGATATACTAAAGCGTAGTTTCAGATCATTATCACAAATTGAATGCACATTTTTGTCCTATGGTGAAGCTCAAGATTAGTAATAGCATTTATTATACTAAACTACTGATAGAAATATGTGGTTATTATTGCCCAAATGAGCTGTTCTTTAAGAAATTAACATATACTCTCTATGGCAACAAATAAATGCACATTATCCACGCTGCTAGTCGTAGAGAGCCGGCATTATAGCTGGACCCAGATCGCTCCTGCATTTGGAACATGTTTTGTTAGGCCCTGCGAGGGACCGAGATTACTCATTAAAACTATTATTAAAAAGACACAAGGTGATGAATAAGTCATTAGATTTTCACAGCCAGAGCTGGTGTGAGGTAAATTAAATATGTCAGGGGTTATATTCAGATTTTTCCAACCTTGAGGTAGCATTTAAAGATATACTACACACATGCTGTTGTATTTTTTCTGCAGGTTCTACTTAAAATCAAAAAGAGCATAATTATAATTAGTGCATCCCTGGGAAATGTCATCATGCATACTGTGTGAAACCTTCATTCAACGCGTTTTTTCTTTCACTACAGCTAGCATAATAATTTAATACCCAAATGTAAACAGAAAATGTTTGAAAGATTTTAGAGTCAAGAAATGGAGAAAATAAAGTTGGCTGCGATGTGGTAAAGACGCTTATTGAAGACTTTGCTCACTGTGCCTTTGGAGCTCAAGCTGTCCCTCCCTGATGAGGCCAAATAAGGCTGTAACACACAATTGGTTCAGCTCGAACATGGCCTCTTTGTAGAATTTGAATTGATTGGCCATGGACAGGAATGTTTTGCATGTGGTCGGCCATCTTCAGTGATAGCAAAGGAGAGCTGGTACAATGGCTGTAATGCTCTGCAGTAGAATTCTCAATGATTAGAAAGTTTTGGCTCAAGGATTGTAACAGGATTGGCAGTTTATTAAAGACACTGGGGGGGATATTCACAAGGACCGGGGGATACCGATCGTAAATGCCAGTTAGCAGCAGTTTTTTTTATCGCCGCCTAACCCTGAAAACTATCGCCATGTTAACAGCGTATTAAGAAGCTGTCCATACATGGCAATAGTATCAGTGAAAAGCGGGCGAAAACTACTGATAGGCCCATTAGCAGCAAAAATCGAATGCAAAAAAATTGACTATCAGTCGACATCCAATAGAAAATCGGCATAAAAACCAAAGAAATGCAGAATGAAGCTGCCTGGGCCAAGTGCTGCACACATCAATAACCGCTGCAAGACACCCAACATCCAGGATGACCAGGATGAGAGCTATGATGCCTCAGTGGACCTGCGTCTGGAGCCTGGATGCCTCACTGGACCTGAGTCTGGAACCTGGATGCCTCGCTAGACCTGAGTCTGGAACCTGGATGCCTCGCTGGACCTGCTTCTGGAGCCTAGATGCCTCCCTGAACCTGTGTCTGGAGCCTGGATGCCTTGCTGGACCTGCGTCTGGAGCCTGGGCTGCCTTACTGGACCTGCGTCTGGAGCCTGGTTGCCTTACTTGACCTGCGTCAGGACACTGGATGCCTCACTGGACCTGCGTATGGAGCCTGGAGCGGGATGTGGAGAAGCTGTGGAGTCAATGAGCTGTTGCGGTAGACATTGAGGCACAACGATTGCCCGTACCTGGTGGTAAGGCCTGGTAGGTCGCATGGGGACACATTGCTGACCTGTGTAAGAAGACCGCCTTGTGCACCTTGGAGCTGTTAATAGTAGAGGCGCACCTGCTCCCCAATGTAGGGGGGGTGTGCATCGCAACTATTACCCAACACTACACCAGGGTGCACAAAGGGATTACCAATGGTGGGTGCCGCCTCTCTGCATCAAAGGCCGGATGATGTTGGGCTGGCAGGACGCTGTGCAGGGTGAGGCCCCTGAGCTGCGCCAAACTTGTGTGGTGGAAGCGCTGCAACTTCATGCCTAAGGGGGCACTGCTGCATCAACTGCATTGGGAGGTTTACCAGCAGACTTGGCGGCGACTGCTGTACCCAGGCATGTGAAATCCCACCTTGCTGAGGCTCCTGCTGGCTGAGTCAAAGATTTGGAGAGAGTGCAGCGGATTGCAACACAGTGTAAATGTCCAGGTAAGGAGAAGGTGGGACGCTTAGCACAGGATGCCTGGGGGTCGAGTTGCCCAGGCATAGCACACATAGATGACGCACCCCCAGTGGTGGATCACCCGCTGTGGCGGAAGAGCATTGCCCCACGGCTTTCAAGCAGTGCAGAAGAGGAACCATCATCACATGATGATAACTTACTGATGTATCCATGCTATGTTTCCTTTGCGGGTGGGAGGCTGGGTAGAACTACTCCAAGCACCAGCCAAGGCATGGGCGGATTGGGATGCCCACTCAAGTGCGCAAGGACTGTTTGGTCGGCCCACTCAGGCCGCCCAAAGCAGTCATGCATATTTCCCTGTTCGCAATGCAGGCTGCATTACAGTCTGTATGGAGAACATGCCCACCCCTCCAGCCCCTTGCTGCATACCTTGTTCCGGTACCAATTACCAATCCCACCGCCGCATCCCTGCGTTGTGATTGGCTCAGGGGAGGGAGCCTGGCTGCGTACTTCCTGTTCCTGGAAGCTAACACAGGTGAGCTGGAGCAATGAAGACAAGGGACCCGGCTGTGAGGTAAGACTTCCTTTATTAAAATATTTACAACACCCGCTCACACACATATCCCCGCATCCACTCTTTATCCAGTGCTGTTTTTAGCATTTTCCACCTCCCAGCTGTCCAGCCCCCCCAGCACTTCTCAATGGCAGCCGCTGTGTACCCATGTACAGTAGCCATACCACTTGTGTGCCAAAGACACATACGTTATTGCGATGCATGACATAACATTGCATTCCATTCCAATGCATACTAATACTAGGCACATTGTAACAGTAGAGTAGGTGTTGCATAGCGGAGACATTAATATCGCAATTCCCATTTCAGTGAGCGCAACGCAAAACTAACCTCTGCACCCCAAACCCAATGTAAACCCTGGAATTCCTTTTTGAGCCCCCATAACACATCCAAAAATAAATTTTGACCCAAATTCACCCCCCAATTTCCATATTTTACCCCAAAACACCCCCCAATTTTCATACTTTACATCCAAAACCCATACCCACCCGAAAAAGTTTAAATTACCCCATTACTGACCTCACATTGCCTTGTAACCAAATGTGATGTAAAGGCACCTGCGTTGTCGGAGTTTCGTTGTTAATAATGTACTGCCTGTGTTGTAATGGTCGTGTCCCATGCCAAAGGCCACACATAGGCTACGCCATTTGCGTCTGTCTGTCCCTGGACCGCGCTCAGCACCAAGGAGCCGTCCTCTTAGATACGCCACCGCTACAACGCCAGCTCCCTCCTCGCCATCAACACTGGACGTTGGTCCTGGTCACTGCCAGGACCAACCTTTGCTCCAGATGGACATCGCCACCACCACCACTGACGGCTGCAGTATCACCCACAAGGAGCAACCCGACCATCAAGGCGGAGGCATTGCCATCACCAACAGAAGCACACTCCGACTGACCACAAACTCTAATGACCCAAGGGTGACCATGGACCATCTCAACTCCCAGATCCAGACCAAGCCCAAGCACATTCCCTGCGGCACCGTCTTGTGCAGGCCCCCGGGCCATTACCCCCCCATTCTCCAATACCATTGTAGACCTGATTGCACCCCAGGGTCTCCTATCCACTGACAATATCCTACTCTGTGAACTCAAGTTCCACCTTGGCAACCGCAGTGACCAGGACACCACCCCCTCCGAAGGAAGGTTCCCCTACATCAGATACCAGCAGCAAGTCACCTCAACAAGCCACATAGCAGGACACACAGTCGAACAAATTACCTCCGCCAGCAGGAACTTCAACTACAGCCACAACACAGGACTCTCCTGGACCGACCATCATTGGTAACATCACGTCTTCACCTTGCCCACTGGAAGCCATCGCCATCATCGCACTCTCTCGCAGCTGGATGAAGGCCACCGAAGAATGTCTTGTCAACTCCCTCCTCACCAACACTCCACCAACGCTTACAGACGATGACACCACAGCACGCAACCGCAACTGATGGATCTCCAACAGTCGGGCACCCCTCATGAACAGCACTGCGTCAGTACCTTCCGCCTGCCTGATGGCAGGCGTGAGGGTGAGGCAGTGCCACATGCATTGATGGAGTTGAGTCATGGGTGTAACATGACTGCAGCAATGGGTGACTTTTGCACAGACAGATAAGTCTGGCTTCCTGACGTATCTGTCATTACTTGCGTCATGGAGCGCTATCCAGTGAATAAAGCGCATCCATGCTGTTGGTAGAAGGGCGTAGTGAGTAGTGTTGCAATGCTGTCTTGTTGCAGCGCTGCGACACTTTTCCTTACTGGGGCCCAGGAATGCGCACTATCTTAATAATGGTGCACATTTCTGCACTGTAGTTTTGTCACAGGGCAGCACTGCAACATTGCTGTCCAGCAACAAAACCTGCAGAGATGAGGCCCCATTTTTAAGACCAGCTATTTTCTGAGCTCAAGTAACTGGCTCTAACTGCAGTTAGAGACATTTTTTTGGTCTTCAGAACTTCAAGGATCCCATGTGAATATGGAGTAGTGGGGTTTGCAGTTTTTTTTGCACGGGAAACGCCGCTTCTGCATATAATTATCGGTAACAGAAGTAGCGATCTTTACAACAGACGTTTTTGCCTAACAGCTGTTAGCAACAGCTTGGTAATAGGGCGATAAAATTATCGCTGCATTAGATGCAGAAAAGTGACGCTAACTCAGCAATACCTCCTTGTGAATATGCCCCTGAGGTATTAACACTGCAAACTAAATGAACTCCTTGCCCTTCAGTCTGATAGGTGACAAAATTGACACATGGAGAGGCAAAGCATTAAGTCTAGAAGCACACAGGTTGAGAAAATCAAAATTAGTACTTAAATATTTTGTTAACATGACGAGTTTCTCTTTCAGACACTTTGAAATAAATGTAACAAAATAGTGGGATAACTTTTTGTATGTCTTTTGTAATGTGCAGAAATGAAATCTTCATCTACACGTTTGTTCACTTATTTGGAAATCTGCCTTTTCTGCAAGGTTTCCCTTGATTTTTGGCCTTTCATGGACACTATTTTTGCTGGCATAATGACAGTGTGCAGTCTGAGATTGTCATTCAGTTCCACTGTGTGTGTGATCTGTCCCTAAAACTTACTATAACATTCATTTCATTTATTTGATTTAATTCACTTTCCAGTAATGCCTATGAGGTTGACACAGAACTTGCACCAGTGGCATAGAATATAAATATCATATGTGGGATCAAGTGCGTATTTACACCACCTAAATTATGACAAGTAATTGATTTTTGACTTTCCTCGTCTTTTTACTTTCCCTTCCCACCCATTCACTGTTTTAGTTTTTAACAGCCTCGAGTGTTTTTACTACCGTCCTTTTGTATTCTTGCATATTGCAATGATTTTAAATAATTGTGCAATAAAAACTTTACTATTACTATGACAAAAGTGTATAGCTCCAGATGGCATCACTGTGTTCTTGCTAGACTGCAGTTTAAAAGCACTAACTTGTCGCATTTGCAAGGAACAATGTTTGCTATGTAGGAAAACGTAATTTCATATATGTGCTAAGTCACCCATAAACTGAACCTTTAAGCCCACACGTCAAAGTGCTAGATATATAACAGTGTAACATGCTAGGTATTAAGAAAATGCATGTCCACACATCCAATAAATACAAAAACCTGTTTGCCACTTGGTATACTAAGCTGTTTCCTTGAGGAGACCTACTTATGGATCAAATCATCTTCAATGTATCTATGCTCGGCAAAATGAAAGAATGATGTGTTTCTACTTGCTATTAAAAATGTAGTTAATTGATAAAAATTGATTTTTGATAAAGTTACAGGTAGGGTGGCTCTGTACTTTTTGCTGCAGAAGAGTAAACTGGTTGAGAACTGGTTTGCATCGCAGCCCGGTTTCACAGATTAAACCCACATTTCTGGTTGGCTGTCAATGAGCCTCCTTCTAGTGAACAGTAGGTTGGCCTCTGGCAGTAGGAAGGCTGGGGTGGTGTTAACAGTGGTCAACTAGCGGGGATTTGCCACCGGGGATAGCAATAGCTCACAACACAAAAGGCAGCTTTTGCAGCTTTCAGTTTGGAATGCAGTTCCCTAATGAAAATTCAGGAACTGAACCCATCCATGCCCAGGGCCCACCCTAGACTTTCTAACTGTGGGAGCTACCCTAGGATTTATGTCTGTTTCAACATAGGCAGAGGGGAGGAGATCCTGGCTAGCACCATTATGGATGAGGACTCCGGGATTGTTTGAAGTAAACTGAGAAAGGAAATACTATAAAAGTTTGTGAAAAAGTTGTCAGGATTGGGTGTAGACACTTCTTGCATCACGGATTAGTTCACAGGATAAAACTGGAACCTCACAATCATCCCTTCAGAATATCCTGGACCCTGGGAAGAATTATCAGAAGAAAAAAGGCTCTGCTTGAGTGCTGGAATAAAGAACACTCAAGAATTCCTGCTGGTACACTGGGACTGGAACTGCCATACAATGAGTAGGTAATTTGCCTCATGTTACTGCTACTGGATCAGAAATGCCATAGACAAGTTAACCAAGCTGACATCTTTGGACTACACCCTACATGAGTCTTGGTAGGAGAAAGACCTGGTACCTAAATGCCAGTATTGAGGATTGGGGGCTGGGGGTTGGGGGTGTAGAATAGTCCAGAAGGAACATTTCCAGCAGTAAGAAAACATAGGACTTAGTCAGCTGTTTCCTTCTCCAGAACTGGAAAAGGTTACTGAGGCTTCCCAGGGAAGGTGCACCCTCAGCAAGCAACATATCCAGATGTGTCCTTCATAGAGGTTTTTGCAATAAAGGTATCTGGCCTAATGGAACCCTACTTGGCTACAAACTCAAGCCTAGCTTCACTGGAGGTTTTTGAGAACTACAAAAAGTTACTCAGTTTGAAGGTAAAAGCTTGGATTGGGGTAATGCTTCAAATCTACCCCAGTAGTAAAGCAGCCCCAATAGCCACAGAATTCTACTTTGTCCCACTCTGAGCTTTTGGCACCAGAATTGAAGGCTCCAGTAAGATATCCATGACAATGAATCTGACTTCTGGGACCCTGATCAGCTTCTGTTTCCTGCAGCGGCCTGCTGAAGGACTTTGAGAGCCATAAAATCCCAAGAAATGACCTAATTGGTTTACCTGAACTCCGGTCCTTTTGGGTTAGATTGAAATCATGAATAGGTCCCATTGACCTACATATGTCATTTTTAATGGGAGCTTTACTAATTATTCGAACTTTTGTATTTTAAAGTTAAAAAAAATCATATCTCCAGTTACCATTATATGAATTTTGTTTTGGTATCTTTATGATTATTTTTTTTTCAAGAGTTTGCTAATTTGGCTTTGGTGTTTTTATTGTGTTTTGATCTTGACTTTATTGAGGTTTAGTTCTCTTTGAACTGAATATTTAATTTTCTGCTGAATGCCTGGTACTTGTGAGATTGCTACAAGCGGTTGAGCAGCGACTCCATTAAATCCATGTTGTGACCTAACTATAATGTATATTATATTAGCGAGGTACCTTTCAAAGTATAATTATCCAATTTATGACAAATAATGCGAGGCTGTGAAGTGAAAATTGTCCTGGTAATAAAGCATGCTAATATGTGAACGGACTTCACAACTTTCACCGTGTAACAAATGTAAGAAAGAGGCACGACATCATGTGCACAAGGGTAATCCACATTTGTCTTTAGCTATTGAGAAAATAGAGAACTTTATATGTATTATATGGTGGTGGTTTTATTATCACAATGTTCTTTAAGTATTTGTGTTTAAAGCATTTTGTTTCCATAAATCATTTATGCTTGGGATTTTTCTTCTAGCATATTGTGCTATTCTGTAAAAGTAAATTGTGTTTAATAGGTAAATGTTGCACCATGCTGAACTTAGTCAATTATTGTAAACCAAAAATCCTGTGTTGTGACTCACATGAAACAATAATTCGCTATGAAAGGGATGTGAGTGTGAACTGGTACTGAGCCTGTGGTTGGAAATAATCACAAGCTGTGCCTGGATACTCACCAGCCTCTCTAGCAGAGAAAAATATGTCTCTCTGATGGCTGACATAACACAAGAATACAAAGCTGCACGCTTCAAAATTATATGAAGGAAAAAAGGTTTGGAGACTTTTGAACAGCACTCACTAACATCCATTCACTATGCCTCTCATACAGTTCAGAAAAGAGTTCCAAGCCAACCTCTTCAGTGACCAGTTGCACCTACCCTCCTAGGCAATATCCTTTCCAGGCCATGCCCACTGGCCTAATATGCCAACTTCTCTGCATTCAGTTTATGCACCACCTCATATTCTAGCTTGCCGATAATGTCTGAACTACTGTCCTACACCATCCCACCAACAAACACCCAGTTTACAGAAGGCATATTTGCTCTCAAATAGCATTCTTTACATGCATTGAAATTAGGCAATTACAAGAGTGATGGGTGTAGGAAGGTGGATATCTGAGTGTATGGTTACCCCAACTTTCAGCCTAGTGTTTAGCTGGTTTTTGACTTAGTTGGCCTGGGATCCTGCTAATCAGGGCCCCAGGCTATCTGCTCTCACTGTAAAATGGACTCCATGCACTTTAGGTACATATCCAATTGGGATTGGGTCACCTTTGTGAGCCCCTGTATAGTGTACCATAGGTACCCAGGGTATAGGTGCATCCGAGGCTTACAAGGGGCTGAAGCATGAATTATGCCACCCCTGTCTGGCCATCCAAACTGACACCACAGGCTGAACACTCAGCTTGGGCAAGGTGGTGTAATCACCCCTTGCTTAGATATAGTATTCGTATATCTACCCTTATATATAGACACATATATACCTATAAGTCATTCCTATGGCAGGCCTTGACAATCCTGAAGGCAGAGTGCTTGGATTTATGTGAGATGGTGCTCTAGCATGAGCTGAGCCTGTCTGCAGCTTTCGGAACAATGTCCTTATAGCTGTTCTATGAAATAGCCATACCATATACTCTTAAGTGCATTATAATCCTTGCGGTTAATGCTAACTTTGGTTTGACTTTATCAAAACATGTTGTGTAAGGTGTCTATAAACAACAAAGAACTAATGCCTATACTGATGGTGCTTTGAAAAAGTTTGGCCACCAGAACAAAGAAGGTTTATCCAAGCTGGGGTATGCTTATAAATTGCTTTTTATTTTTAATATCTAGGTCAAAGAAAAAGGGGTATATTTGTATTAATCATATACAGTTGAACAAGAACAACATTTTTTATAAATACGAGAGAAAATATGGACAAAAAAACTGTGAATTATTAAAATCCAACATGCATACCAAATTCATTCATATCCCAATCATACCTTACCATTCATACACAAAACACATACAAATACACACCACGACTAAATACGAATATATAATCGTTTGGTGTATTAGGTCTGCTACAATCTATACAATTATATACGCAATTTATACAATGATATTTACAGGTATAAATCAAAATGAATCAGCAGAATCAAATGTGAAATCAAAAACAACATCTACAACAATTTTAACCAGTAATGTGCCAATATGTTCACACTACGGAAGAAACTATAGAAGGGGGAGCAGACACTGGACATGAAGGGGCCTACGCGTTTCAAATCCCTAAGAGTTGGCAGGGATTCTCATCAGGGCCAGGTAGCTCTAAGGAAAAAAGAAAAAGAAGTCTATTGTGTACATCTGAAAACCTTTTTAGATTATCAAGACACTCTAGTGCAAAACCACCCAAGGTTCCTTCTGCTTACCACTATGGAGAGTATCCGAGAAGGGGATAGCACCTGTGTGATAACAAAAAACAATAAAAACTACATAAATATGGAGAAGGATTTGCAGTGGACTTAACGTGGCCATCATCCCAGAGAATATTTACCTTGAATGTATATGGTGGCTACGTTGTTACAAGTTCAAGTAGAGAAGAAGGGCCTGTAAAAGAACAACGTCCATTTAGTATGGTAACGGGACAAGGTGTGGTGCTTGTGGACGGGCATCAGATTTATAGGTTCTTACCGGGGGATCGTAAACAATTGCGTCCTAGAACAGGATCGTTGGTTGAAGAAATCAAACTTTCTTGATTTGGCAGCCTCTATTAGAAAAGAAAAGTAAAGGCTTCTTAGGTCCGCGCTCCGGTTGTGTGTACGCAAGATTCTAAGGTATACACACACCGCGCTCAAGCTTACCGGTATTGAGAACTGGGTGTTTCGAAAAATCGGCGTCCCCGATGGCACTAGTCTCCCGCGCATGCGTGGAGTGTAGTTCGACTGACAGGACTTCTCAGTATATCCTACTTGAATGCGCATGCGTGGAGGCTTCTCATCATGTAGTATTGGTTGCGCAGGCGCAGTGTCTTCTGGAGACAATACCTTCTGTGTAACTTGTTAAAGGGTATAAACAGACAGCGGTCCCTTGTTAGAGTTTATAAATCTCTGATATCTCGTTCAATCCTCTCACTGCTGTGTCAAATTTTACAATTAAATAGGCTTCTCTTTTAGATCACTGGAAACGCTGTAAACATCTGCTGAGTGATATTAAATGGACTGTGATCTCCTGTGTCGAAAAGGATCCACGAGGAGGAGATATGGATCCGAAACTATCTAAAAGAGAAGCCTATTTAATTGTAAAATTTGACACAGCAGTGAGAGGATTGAACGAGATATCAGAGATTTATAAACTCTAACAAGGGACCGCTGTCTGTTTATACCCTTTAACAAGGTTACACAGAAGGTATTGTCTCCAGAAGACACTGCGCCTGCGCAACCAATACTACATGATGAGAAGCCCCGCAAGTTGGACCTCGTTCCACGCATGCGCATTCAAGTAGGATATACTGAGAAGTCCTGCCAGTCGAACTACACTCCACGCATGCGCGGGAAACTAGTGCCATCGGGGACGCCGATTTTTCGAAACACCCAGTTCTCAATACCGGTAAGCTTGAGCGCGGTGTGTGTATACCTTAGAATCTTGCGTACACACAACCGGAGCGCGGACCTAAGAAGCCTTTACTTTTCTTTTCTAATAGAGGCTGCCAAATCAAGAAAGTTTGATTTCTTCAACCAACGATCCTGTTCTAGGACGCAATTGTTTACGATCCCCCGGTAAGAACCTATAAATCTGATGCCCGTCCACAAGCACCACACCTGGTCCCGTTACCATACTAAATGGACGTTGTTCTTTTACAGGCCCTTCTTCTCTACTTGAACTTGTAACAACGTAGCCACCATATACATTCAAGGTAAATATTCTCTGGGACGATGGCCACGTTAAGTCCACTGCAAATCCTTCTCCATATTTATGTAGTTTTTATTGTTTTTTGTTATCACACAGGTGCTATCCCCTTCTCGGATTCTCTCCATAGTGGTAAGCAGAAGGAACCTTGGGTGGTTTTGCACTCGAGTGTCTTGATAATCTAAAAAGGTTTTCAGATGTACACAATATAATTCTTTTTCTTTTTTCCTTAGAGCTACCTGGCCCTGATGAGAATCCCTGCCAACTCTTAGGGATTTGAAACGCGTAGGCCCCTTCATGTCCAGTGTCTGCTCCCCCTTCTATGGTTTCTCCCGTAGTGTGAACATATTGGCACATTACTGGTTAAAAATTGTTGTAGATATTGTTTTTGATTTCACATTTGATTCTGCTGATTCATTTTGATTTATACCTGTAAATATCATTGTATAAATTGCGTATATAATTGTATAGATTGTAGCAGACCTAATACACCACACGATTATATATTCGTATTTAGTCGTGGTGTGTATTTGTATGTGTTTTGTGTATGAATGGTAAGGTATGATTGGGATATGAATGAATTTGGTATGCATGTTGGATTTTAATAATTCACTGCTTTTTTGTCCATATTTTCTCTCGTATTTATAAAAAATGTTGTTCTTGTTCAACTGTATATGAATAACACAAATATACCCCTTTTTCTTTGACCTAGATATTAAAAATAAAAAGCAATTTATAAGCATACCCCAGCTTGGATAAACCTTCTTTGTTCTGGTGGCCAAACTTTTTCAAATCACCATCAGTATAGGCATTAGTTCTTTGTTGTTTATAGATTTGTGGCCCAGCCTTGCTGATTAGGAGCCAACCCTAGTTGTTTTCAGTGTAAGGTGTCTAGCACTTTGGAATGCTACCCCCCCCCCCCCCCCTCCCCCCCACCAGTACTGGCGGCGGGGGTAGCATTCCACCCTTCTAGAGGGAGAAGACATGTAGTTACTGCTTTACCTGGTTAAAGTTAAACAGAGCCTCAGCATCACAAAATGGATGCTGCTGCCACAGACACGAGTCTGACCTCCTGCTGCTGGACGAAACTCCGCAGGGGAGGCCTGGACAATAGGTTTCCTGTCGAGGGAGGTTCTGGCACCTCCCCAGACATCCTGTAGTGGATTGGGGCAGGGTGGGTTCAATGGAAAGATGCTTTTCCAGACACTGCCTGGGGCACACAAGGTGCTCCATGCATAGCCCGGTTCAAACCAGTTGCTGGGGCACTTCAGCCCCAGCTCTGGCGCAAAACTGGACAAAGAGAAATGGGTTTAACCACCCCCTTCTCAGGTTCCTCCCACAGGAGGGACCTAGCAGGTAATCCAGCCCCTTAGTTTAGAGCTGTGTCTAGAGACACACATAAAATCTGTACTAGATGTAAATGCCCATGAAATTGTGTGGGCTGATAAAACACAGGGCCTCAAAGTACAAGCCAGTGCATGAAAAGGGATAAGCTGAAGCTCCCCAGGTTTTGTGTACTGTGTAAGCTGTGAGTGTTACCAGTCAGTTAAGGAACTCTTGAGACAGACCCTAAGAAATAACAGAGAACCAGGGTTCTATCTCTATCCTTCCTGCTACTCAAGGGGCCTCTCTGCAAGGCACGTGGAGGTGCCCCCACCAGGCTCAATCAGGAGCTCTGCAGCCAGAGTGCTGTGTTGAGGGGGCCCCCTGTAGATTGCGGGCCCCCCTCGCACCGTGGGTGCTGCGGGGTCCTTTGTTACGCCCCTGCTTTCTGCCTGTCACTTACTGGAGCAACAATACATCATAACTGACAATGTCTTTGTGAGACAAATCAGTACACTGGATACTTTCATTTACTGTGTACCAGTTGCTAGGTTAGTATTTCCTTTCAATTGAATGACCAAGTTACTTGCTTTTCATACTTGACTTGCAAAGCACAGAAGCTAGCAAGCAGTCAAGACACCACTTATTTTTAAGCTGAGATTTTGTTATTGTTTATGTCTCTGGATAATGATGCAACATAAACTCTTGAATTATTATCTTCTTATCTACAGATTTTTATTATTCTTTATCCAGTAAGAATATAAATTTACCAAACACAGAATTGTAATTCACATTATGTAAATAGGCCATGGCTCTGGAGGTTTCTTGAACTTGCTTCTAAAGCCAAATTGATTATGGAGCCCCGCCTGTTTCATTCCTCTAAGAGAACCCACACAAATAGAGGTTCACAAAATCTAAATAAGGCATGTCATAAGAACAAGTGTCAATCTTTGGATAGAGGGGGCCTGCAATGGAAAGGTTCCCACCCAACTGTCCAAAGCTAGAGACGACAAGGTTAACTCAGGATTCACTGACTGCACTGGAGTCCAGAAGCCCTTGGTGTAATCAGCTTGTCTTCAAGACTGATACCAATGTTTGCTAAACTCTAATTTTATGCATTGATCAACATCTTCTTATGTTGAGACCCAGCCAGTAACACAGTCTGCACTGTTCATGGACTTCCATAAGGAATGTCTCCAAACCGCACCAATGAAAGGATTTTTTTTAACTATGGCAATGTAACATTTTCCCCTTCTCCCTTACCAATGGTGCTGTTTTTTTGATTTCGCGAAGCAACCTGGTACCATAAGAGATTCATCAAGCATTTTTGCGAGCGCAAACGGTGCGAATCGCAAAATTCGGCCGTTTGCACCCGCAAAAATGGCATTTGGAATTCATCAATGGGTCATGAACTCGCAATTTGAAAAATCGCAAATAATTGCGATTTTTCAATTTGCGATCCCATTTAAGGAATATTATTTAGAGATTCCTTAAATGCTATTCATGAAACATTTAAAAATTGCGAATTCGCAATTTTGGGCCGCTATTTACCGCAAAGTCAAACCTCGTGGTAAATAGCGGAAACTTACAAAAATGCACTTAAGTGCATTTTTCTAAGTTGTATGTTACACACACATGTCCTTGGGACATGTGTGTGCGTAACACCAGCGTCCAATATCATTTCAGGGGTGCAACAGGGTGTCCTTTGGACACCCTTGCACCCTTAAAATCGCAAACTTAAAATGCGAATCGCTAATTGCGATTCGCACATTGATATGTCTTCCCATTCATTCCTATGGGCCTAAAGGCCCATAGGAATGAATGGGGAGTTATTCCTTATTTGCGATTAGCAAATAGCTAATCGCAAATAAGGAAGCTGTAGGAATCGCAAAATGAATTGAGATTTGTACATGAATCCCGTTTTGCGAGTCTGTAATAGCGATTCCTTAATAATCGCTATTACAGACTCGCAAAACGGGACTTTGATGAATCTAGCATTTTCAATGTACTTTTGTATTGCAGAGGTGCCACAGGTATTTGTGCGATTTCTTCTGTTATATGAACCACCCCGGAAGAAAAGGTGCCCCAGAATGTCACCATATAAATGAGGAAGGTCTTTGCACCTTCACCCTAATACAGGCGTGGATGTAGAGGTAAGAAACCTATTGGGAGCCACAGCATATGAGAAAGAGCATAGTCAGAACGCCCCCTGGAGGTGCCCCTTAGATGGAAGTTTGAGGGTCCTGTAGGTGGACTAGTTACCCACTGCAACGCCCATAACACTTACCTGGCATCGTCTTGCCCTACGTCCCGCTTGGTCTCTAAACTAGATAAACTCTGCCGAGGAGACTGGCACAATCCCTCAATGCCTCGGGTGTTCTGATTAGCCACTTGGAGCGTTTCCTCCGCTGCACATTAAAGAGGACACTTAATTCGAGCTTGCAAAAAGTAATTTGAAATATTCAAGCCCAGAAGGCGCGAAAGGGAATGCAATAAATAAATAATAGGATGTTGTTTTAATTTCATTCCCCAAATTTGCAGCCTTTTCAAGTAAGTCCCTTTCATCAAACAAGAAGCCAGTCCTTGAGGAGCTTAGTGTGTTTAATAGCTAGAACAGTGCTGCGAGGGAAGCGGAGCCAGCCCTCCAGGCGCCTCCTTGAAAGGCGAATGCTGGCAGATTTAATTGCAGGAGTAAGCATTATGAAAATTAATAGATAGTCACATTCGAGGATCTCTGTGAGGGAAATGTACAAACCACGAGACTGGCACCGGGCTGCTGCTCCTTGAGCACACCTGAGGCCTTTACAACCTGACAAATTAATTTCTGAACCGTTAGAGCCTATATTGCCATGTTTGACTCATTTGCATAAATAACTTTCTTCCCCTGACCATGTTTTCCAATATTCTCTGTCATGTAACACTGAGCACCTTCTGCAGGTTTATTGGAAGGCGAGGTACACAGAGGCCATAATTCTACGTGTTGCAGGTACACTGATTCTCAATCCCTGCCCCTGGAATTATCATTGCCACCAGTAAAGGTGTGGAAAAGCGCCCTGAGCCGCCCCAGAGATATGGAATCACCGAGGAGAGTGGAGTTTCTGCACCTGACTTTCACAATAATTTGTCATGTTTTAGCTGTCACCCCTCAGATATTCCAGCAGGTTTTTGCTGCTACGTCCTAGTTGGGGAAAAACATCGGTAATCACTCAGGATTCCCAACATGGCGGGCAGTTCCCATTACCGGCCAAATTGAGGTCCACCAGGAATGAGCCCCCAGAGTATGCTAAATGTGTATCTGAGTTTTGTGTATTGTGGCCTCGGGAGAGAGTGCCCAAATAAAATTAATGGTGTGGGGCAACTCACAATATCTACTCAAATTTTGGTAACCAAAACATGCAAAAAGAAGGGGGGAGTTCATGAACTGCACTCAAAGAGTTACATTGCCACAATGTTCTGCTCACCTCATGTCATTTCTCTCGCTAAAGAGACATTTGAAAACATACACCTGTCAAAGAGTGTCCAAAGATTAAAGTGTATGCAGGCATGTGGAGCTGTTGTACTGTTTTTAGGGATCTGCTGGCATATATACAAACATTCTCCATCTGCAAAAGCCACTTTTTGTGTGGTGGCACTCATGCCCAGGGTTTGATTGGGTCCTTGAGCCGGGCAAACGGAAGCAAATGTGCAGCTTCTGAGACAACCTGTAGATCTCCATCATCACCTGTATCGTCAGCAGCGGATCTGCTGACCTGCACAGCTGGGGGTTCTTTTTAACGATTCCCTCCCTCAGAGTTTCTGTCTCCTTCACTAAAAGGTTGGGGCCCTCTCAGTGCACTCCTCAGCCATCTTGTGGTCAACAGATCACATCAATGAGATGGACATGCATTTTTCGAACCCCTTTTTGATAGCACATGAGTGGCTTTATTACGACTTCTACATTGATAAATGTTGGGTTTCTTCCTGGTACCATAATTGTACTCTTTCCCGGTGTAATTTTATGCTACACAGTCTTTAACCCCTTCACTGCGGCGGCTATTCCGCCGCAGTGCTAAGGGGGCGGGGTGGCCGCGCGGCGGGGGCATGCTGGTGATGGAACCGCTCCGTCACCAGCCGCGGTTGCGCTGTGCTCATGACGGAGTGGTTCCGTCACGGCCCAGCCCACTCAATAGAACGTTCAGTGCAGGCGTGGAATCCGCGACGCGCAGGCGTTCCGAGCGGGCCGTGACGGAACCGCTCCGTCATCAGCACAGCGCGACCGCGGCTGATGACGGAGTGGTTCCGCCACCAGCAGGGCAGGGGTTAAAAGACCTCCTCAAGTTGTGGAGAAAGGTTAAGATGAATTGAATTATATGTTAAATGCACATGAAACCCAATAATCATTAGAACAAACTGTAGTGATGCGCAGGCAGTCTCGTATCAGGTTTTGTAATGGCATACTTTGGTCCCCGTGGGTAAGCAGAACATTGGTCTGCACCTCTTTTCAGGTCGCAGTGGTCTTCGTTTTTAGGATAGAGATCAGCAACACAAAACGGAAGAACACAGTTCAGTGGGAAGCTGATATCAAACACCCACTTTTGATAAACAAAAGGAACGGGCATAGGAAGATCACCAGCCAGTTATCTGCGTGGAAGTTTCATTTGTCGGATGTCACAAATGCATTTTGGCTTAATCTTGATAAGTACTTCTCATATATTGGAAGCCTATGTAGTCAATTAATCAACACCAAAGTTCAGACCATTCATGATAATGTTTCTTGTGGTAGAGAATCTTCAACTTTGGCCGCCCACCACAAATGCACTTAACAACAACAGCAAAATTCCAAAGTGTGGTTCTTAAGAAGGTCCCACACATTTACCACGTCTTTTATGACACAGATTGTTAGCAATGGGGTCTTTAGTTGGCAGGGGTTTGCATCCTGTCAAAGTAGGGACCCTCACTCTAGTTAAGGTAAGGGATTCAAACAGCTGAGATAACCCCTGCTCATCCCCTTAGTTGCTTGGCATGAGCAGCAGGCTTATCTCAGAGGCACTGTGTAAAAAGTTTGTAGATATACATACAGTAACAGAGTGTAAGCACTACAAAAGGAAACCACACCAGTTTACAAAAATAACCAATATTTATCTGAATAAAACAAGACCAAAACATCAAAAACCCAACATACTCAAATCAAAATAAACTTTTAAAAGGTTCGAAATAGTTCAGTGCATAGGAAACTATGAATGCGTTACTTTTAGCACAAAGTACCTGGGATGTGTCAAAATCAAAGTCGAAAACAGGTGCAAGGGAGGTGAGGCCCCGGAAAAGCAAAGAGATGCGTCAGTTCCCTACTGCCAGGGGAGGTGATGCGTTAGTTCTTTACTGCAGAACAGGGGAGGTGATGCTTCGGTTCCTTACTGTCAGGGAAGGTAATGTGTTGGTTCCTTACTGTGAGGGGAGGTAATGCGTTGATCTCTAGACACAACCTCAGTTTCTTCCTGTTGAGCAACATGGATGAAGAACTTGCCACCCAAGGACAATGCATTGAAAATCCAGATGCGCTGTGTTGATGAGGTGGAACAGGCGCTGTGTCGATTTCCCAGACGCAAAGCAGGTGAAGCATCAATTTCTTCATCAGCACAGAAGGGTCTGAGTCAGAGTCGGAGCTTCTGCCATGAATGTCGTGGGCTCAGGACTCAGGTTCAGATGATCTTTCAGCCGCCCAGCAGGCGCTATGTCGATTCTTCGGCTACACAGTGGTGATGCATTGGTTTTTCAACCGCACAGCGGAGCTGCACTGAAAAATCAAGTGCCTAGAGTTCATGCGCAGATTTTCTTCTCAGATTGACCAGTTTCCCCTTCCAAGGGCCCAAGAACTGGATTCGGTACCAATAGGCAAGTCAGGGCTCTCAGAAGAAGAGCCCAAGCACTGGTAGATGAAGTCTTTGATGGCCTTGAGACTTCTTAACAAGCGGCAAGCATGCACATGCCCTCAGAAAATCTTGGAAAGCAGGATGTAGAAAGCAAAGTCCAGTCCTTTCACTCCCAGGACACAAGCAGCAGGCTAGCACAACAAAGCCACAAGCAGAGTGTCAGTCTCTCCTATAGCATTCAGCTCTTCTTTCTGGCAGAATGTCCTCTTAGTCCAGAAGTGTTCTGACGTTATGGTATCACAGCTCCCATACCTATACCAGTTTCAGCCTTTGATGTGGGCAAACCCAAAAGGGAAGCCTTTGACGTGCACAAGACCCTGCCTTTCTCTGACCTGGCTCTAGACACACTTCGGGGGTAGACAGCTTTGTGTGAGGGCAGGCGCAGCCCCTCTCAGGTGTCAGTGACAACTCCTCCGATGACTCCAGCTCAGGAAGACCCGACGACCTGGCGATGAGCCAACAGAATATGCAGGGCATACCCCAACTCCCTCTGTGTGACTATCCAGAGTGAATGCATAAACTGCCCAACCATTACCCTCCCTCAAACGTGGATTCCACAGACAGGCAGAGGCACAGAATGGCGAAGCAAGAAAATGCCCTCTCTCTAAACGTGGAACTTTCAATCACGCAATTTAAAAACCAAATTGTGAGTTTAGGGACCCCAAACTCAAAATCTCTATCTCTCCACAGTCAGAAGGTACACTTCTAAGAGATTACAAGGCAACTCCAATGATAATCGATGGGAGAGATGGTCCTTGGAATAGTGAAAAATGAAATTAGCAGTATTTCTCTATCAGGACATGTAAAACACAGCAGTATATGTCATACCTTTTAAACACATTATGCCCATGGGATTACCTTGGGTCTCCTTAGGGTGCCTTACATGTAGTAAAAGGGAAGGTTTGGGCTTGGCAAGTGGTTGCACCTGCCAGGTCAACATGGCTGTTTAAAACTGCCCACACATACACTGCAGTGGCAGGTCTGAGACATGGCTGCAGGTCTACTCGTGGGTGGCACAATTATTGCTGCAGGCCCACTAGTCGCATTTGATTTAGAGGCCATGGGCACACTCAGTGCACTTTACTAGGGACTCATCATTAAATCAAATGTGCCAATCATGGATAACCAATTACAGATACAATTTACACAGGGAGTACTTGCACTTTAGCACTGGTCAGAAGTGGTAAAGTGCCCAGAGTCCTAAAACCAGAAAAAGCAAAACCAGAAAAACACAGGAGAAAGGCAAAACTTTAGCAGAAAACCCTGCAAAAAGGGACAGGTCCAACACAGATCAACAGAGAAATATGCCAGGTCTGCCATTCAAAACCTTTGGCATACAACAGCTAAAGAATTGCAAAACAAACCTGGAATTGTAATTTTTTTACATCCTCTGAAGATCCTGCAGGAAGAGTACCAAGGGCCGATCAAAAAACCAGTTCACAAGTCATAATTTGGCTTAGGCTCAGTCAATGTACATTAGAATGACCTGATTTTTGGAACATACCAACAATGTCGACATCAACACACAATTAGGTAGTTTATTTTTTTCAACATTTTAAATTAATGGAAACAAAGGTCTGGTTTACAAAAAATGTATTCAAAGGTTTGTACTTACATGCAGAAAAGATGTGTTTGTCAAAGAGATCCCTGAGAGCTACTGGGATGCTATGATAGGTAAGGCACAGCATTCCAGGAGTTCCTTCAAGTGTTTATGTTGTACTTGGCACTTCCAGCAGGATCTTCCACAGACTTTTATCCTTCCGCTCTCCATTTTTTCCTTATTTGTTTTTGTTGATTTTTGGAAAATACCACTGCTAACAAGTGCTAATGTGCGGGTGAGCTCTCCTGTAAACATGGCAAAATTGTCTCATACCCAATTGGCATAATTTATTTACTTATAAGTCTCCAGCAAAGTGAAACTACATGTGACCCGGGCCTGTAAATGAAATGCCACTAGTGGGTCTGCAGCACTGATTGTCCAAACCACTTAAGTAGCCCTTTAATCATGTCTCAGGACTGCCATTAGAGAGCCTGTGTGTGCATTTTTATATTGCCATGTTGACCTGGCAAAATACCTTCCCTTTTAATACATATAAGTCACTCATAGGGTAGGCCCTGGACAGCCCAGAGGGCAGGGTGCATTGTATTCAAAAGGTAGGACATGTACCTTTAAGTTTTACGTGTCCTGGTAGTAAAAAACTCTTACACTGTTTTTTCACTACTTCAAGACCTATCTCTCCCATATGATAACTTTGTAGTTGCCATATTACATTTTTATAAGCGTAACATGGGAAGAGATAGTCAGTTCATGTTTGGTGTCTCTGGAATCACAATTTAAAATACTAACTCATGGTGAAGTCAGATTTTAAACTGGAACTCTGAAAATGCCATTTTTAGAAAGTTGGGATTTTCTTGCCTCAATCATTTGGTGCCTGCAGCCTGTATCTGGTCACATGACTGGCTGAATCTAAAAGTTAGGCTTTGTGTATTCCTTCTAGACAGCCACACAAAATGGGAGCTTAGGTGTGACTGGATAGGCCATCACTGGAAGAATGGGAGGATGAAGGGAAGATGGGCATAGCCTCACTTACACCTGAGTTGGCATGTCCTGCCTCCACCCAAAGAGCTGCATACCCCCTGTAGTTAGCCTGGAGTCATGGCGGGGAAGGCAGAAAATTGGTACACTTCAAAGGCAAGCTTCTAGAACCTTCCCCCCGTTCAGAGGCACAACTGTGTATAAAAGAAGGACCTCAGCTACCACCTCTACACTTCTGGATACTCAGCCAGGAAGTAGGATTGCTGTGCTGCTACAAGGACTATCCACAGTACAGGGCTGGATCGTCTCTAGATCATTTGAGACTAATTCCAGTGCTGTATGATAGGACTGGGGTCAGACCCACAATCACATGTTGACCATGCGTGGGATCACTAAATGGAATAAGGGCCTCCCCCAACCTCAGAATCAGTTCGGGGCAACAACGGAGAGAGCGTGGCCTCCCTTACTCTGAGCTTGGACCAGGTGAGGTGAGGTATTTTCCCCTGTCAAGAAGGGTGATTGATACACCAGCTGACATGGAGGACTAAGAATATATATCCTTTATATTGTCACTGTTTTCGTTTCTTTGATTATTTAGAGTGCACTTTTCACTAGCAGTAGCAAAAGTATTTAAGAACAGAGGCCCTGAAGAAAGCCTAGGGAGTGAATCCCCGATCTGGCAGAAACATGTTGGCCCCTAAGCAGTCATTTGTTTATACTGCTATCTTGCACTGTTCTGATTTTTAATAGAAAGAGGCCTACAGACATTAAAGTTTCCTTACTGTAATTCCTCTATTCCTTTTTAATTTCACTTTCTTACACCTTCACTCTTTGCACTGCACCTTATTCCATTTAGTGATCCCACGCATGCTCAACATGTGATTGTGGGTCTGACCCCAGTCCTACCAGACGGCACTGGAATTTGTCTCAGATGATCTAGAGACGATCCAGCCCTGTACTGTGGATGGCCAGATGATAAAATTAGATCACTAACAAGAATTTTGATGGTAATCCATCTCTGGACCTTGGGTCTCACCTACCTTTGCTGGCGGTTATCTGCGTTGGTTTATGAACTTTGTAAACGGACTGTTTTACTATCCATTCTAGTACTTTACTGACAGAATTAATGAGTATAGTCCTTAGAGCACAATGAACTCTCTTGTGATTCTAGACCCCCAGGTTTTTCTGTAGTTAAATGTTGTAAAAGGGGATGTCAACCTGGGCTGGTCTTTAAACTCCCTTAGACCCTCCAACCCCCGTCTGTGTTTTCACCTGCTACAAGGACTGCCACTCTCCTGGATGGCTGATCTAATGGAACTGCTGCCCTGCTGTGCTGAACTGCTGTCTGCTGCCCTCTTGCATGGGGAAGAAAAACTGGACCTGCAACTTTACTTGAACCCCGGACCCCAGAGTGACTCTAAGGGCTAGTCTGCTGGCCTCTTGATCTGAGCCTTAGAGACAGAAAAGGCTCCCCAACAGCTCCTGAACTTGTCTTCAGCAAGTTCCTGACAACCTGAGTGGTGCCTCTCAGGACCTGGACCCTTGGTGTGGCTAACAGGCTTTTTTAAACAAGCTTAGGGACATTTGCAACCACCAAAAGGCCCATTAGCATTAGAACTGCACCACTCCCACCAAACTCCAGCGTGAGCCACAGGCAGCCTTTTTTTTCCCACAGAAGAAATGACAGTCCATGGGGGAACACCAACGTAATGCTCTAGCCCACCAGTCCGCAATACCCAATCTGCCCTTCTCACCATGCTGACTACCGCCCACAACGCTTTCTTTGCTCCATGGCACCCCATCCAACGTGAACTGTACTCGTGGCCACAAAATTTGAGAAGGCAAAACTTAAGCGGGACTAGTCTTGGACTGTATCCGAACCAAGCTCCATTGCGGTCAGCGTGAACTTTTTACTTTGAGCCAGTCCAGTGCAACCAGATAGACACAGTTGGAGCATAATGCCTTTAGACACTATATTGATGTTTATTCTTTAAAAAATTATGACTCCAGTTTCACTGATTGGATTTTGTCATTTTGGTCTTATTTTATGTATTACATTTTGCTCTATTCTGCTAATGTTAATGTTAACAGTACTTATAAAGCGCTAACAATCATCCTGAGTTAGGATATCACAGCACTATAATGGCAGTAGTGAATGTGAGTGATAGGCAGATAGTGGAATCGATGTTTTAATCAGGCTTGGGGAAGAGAAATGTTTTTAAATGCTTCCTGAAGGACAGGTAGCAGTCTGTTAATCTTAGATTTGTGGGCAGCTCATTCCATCTGGTTGCTGCCAGGTGGGAGAAAGCCCTTCCACCCATCCTTGTTGTTTTCACACGGGTTGTTCTGGTAGTTTGGGAACGCAGATTCCTGGATGGTGCATAGAATTTAACTTTGTTTTTTAAGATGCATGGGCCTGTATTGTGCAGTGCTCTAAATGTTATGCACAGTAATTTAAAGGTAGCTCTTTGCCTCATTGGCAACCAGTGGAGCTCTCTTAGGCAACTCTTGGCTGAATCAAATTTTCTTTTGTTGCAGATTGCTTTTGCCGACCTGAAGTTTACTGAACAGATAATCAGCCATTCCCGCAAACAGGGAGTTTCCATAATCCAGCCAGCTCATCAGTAGGGACTGGACAAGAATCTTTTTGCACTCAGTAGGAATCCATGGGAACACTCGTCTAAGCATTTTCAAGATTGCAAAACCTTTACCACAGATTGACAGTACATGATTTTTCATGCTCAGAGTGTTGTCTAGTGTCACACCTAGATTTTTTGCCATTGTTGTCGGGCTGGTGGGGGGTACCCAAAGATGTAGGCCACCAACTGCTATCCCATAGCTGTATGTGTCTGCCAAACAATAGTATTTCAGACTTGTCTGCATTCAACTTAAGACAATGGCTGTGCATCCAATTGGCTAATTCAGTGAGGCAGATTAATAGCCTCTCCTTTGGATCGTTTCCCTCATCTAATGTGATCATTAGCTGGGTGTCGTTTGCATATGAGCAGATTACGACACCCCATTTTCTTCCTATTTCAGCCAACGAGGAGACAAACACATTGAATAATGTTGGACTCAGAGAGGCCCCTTGCGGGACTCCATATTTGATGTTCCGGGGAGGGGATGAAAAATCACCCATCTGTACTAGTTGTGTTCTCTCAAGCATAACGGATCGCAGCTACCCTAAAGCATTTTCCCGGATACCTTTCGCAGCAAGAATTTCCAATAACCGATTATGTGGTATGGTATCAAATGCCGTTGAGAGGTCCAATAATATCAGGGTGACTGTCTTACCCTGATCTACCTGGGTTCTGATATTATCTGTAACTGCCAGAAGTGTTCTCTCTGTGCAGTTATTGGTCCGGAACCCTGTTTGGGAAATATCTAATAGTTCTAACCTGGTGTAGGCTCTTTTTGTGTGGTGTTTTCTCTCTTTTACTATTTGAAGTGTTGCACAAATACTTTACAAACTGCCTCTAGGTTACTCTTGTCTGCTCTGCGCAAAGTTACCAGGGGGCTAAATACAGGTTAATTATAGGTTTGCTTGTGCCTTACCCTCACTACAATTGTGGTTGCTTCTTGATCAGGGCTCACACCCCAGTCAATCAGTAACCCATGTTTAAAGTTTATTGATGCATAAATGTACATGGTGTACATCCATGCATGTACATTTTTCACCGCAATTTTCACTGTGGATACATCCCTTTATTCACACCCCCACAAATGCTAGGGGTGTACCCTACCAATTTCTAGGATGAGGATTTAATCTTGACATGAGTACATATCTATATTTAGGAAATGTGTGAATACCCATAAAGTCGTGATTCTATGGAAGTCTACTAGGAGTGTGCTAACTTGTAAAATCTGTGGTCTCCCAACTTCTGGATTTGTTTTTTTCATTTTGTGAACTTCTCACACTTGAAAGTAGATACAGCGTCAGTGGTTCATTAAAGCAATGGGAAGCCGTTCCTGCAGCTGTGATGTGTGCATGGTAAAGGGAGACTGCTGATGACTGTTTACACCCCCACCCCAAGGCAAACCTCAGTTGCTGTTCCTGTCCATTCAACCCCCACAATATGCCTGACCAGGGTTGGATTGGGATAAAAAATCAGCCTGGGCACACCAAAAAAAAGTGGCCCACATTTCCACACAACACTGCTTCAGCAAAGTTTTATGAAAAGAAAGGGGGTGGGGGGCATGTTCTTTTAACTTCACTTAGATTTTACAAAAAATGCAGATTAGTTCACACTGCTGAGCCACACATGCATGCAGGTGAGACCACTGCCCCCGCTCAATCAGCATACGTTAATGGGCCGGCCTAGCGAGCGAAAGGGAGTGACACCTCCGCCCATCTGTCTCTAGAACGGCCACTCAGGCACCAACTGGGCTGCTGGTGGCATCCTAACAGCACAGACAGCCCCCAGGCTGCACAAAAAAGCAACCCACAGCTGGAACTTGGCTACCGGCCCTTGGGCCATTTCCGGAGTGCCCTTGTAACTAAACCGACCCTATGCCTGACTCGGTCCCACTTTTAGCTCTCAATGTTCACCTCCACTGCCAGGAAAATATGAGAAGTGGGGAACCTGTACCTTTTCAGGGACCTGAAAAATCCTTGACTACACATGTCCATGCACGTGATGAAAAACACTTTGCACACTCCTAGTGTCTCTGTACTTTGCTCCCTGAAGCGACCATTCCCCAGCCCTCCAATCAGATTCATTCTCACGTATTATAACATTAGACCACTGTAACATTTTGTGGAATCAAATCAAATTACCATTTAGGTACGCGAATGCTTTACGATTCAGAACCAAAGTATTTTTTATGAGAAAAAGGCTAGTGTAACCTGTTTTTGTAGATGTTGTAGGGCAATAAGGAGCTATGTAATTGCTGTGAGTAATTTTGGCTCTGCTGATGAGGTTAGCACTTCCCTTATCTTTACATCACAATTTACGGTTTATTAGGGCTTGAGTGATGAAGCAACAGTGTCCAATTCACCAGAGAACCCTAGTAATTATATGCACAGTGCAGACGAGTCAGAATTTTGAGAGCGGCAATTAATGGAAAAATAACTCCAGCACAACATTGTTACCATGGTAAATCATTCATTAAAAAAACTCTTAAAAATATAAGGACTCTAACAGCATCGTATAAGATGAGGCGCCCCGCTCGCTTTAACATGGTTACGTGGGAGTTAAGCAAAAAACTACATTGAAATTTTGCTAATTCCTTATACGACCAACTCGAACGCAATTTTGCATGTGCAAATGTGCACTGTCCATTTATGCAGTCCTAAATGTAATGAAAATATGTTTCAATTTAACATGGGTGCGTTAATGTAATGACAATTCTTTGTAGGCTTAACAAGAGTGAAAAATTGGCTTTCTGAATAGGGTCCTTTGAGTGATGGAAACCCAGGACTGGAAACAACGTCCCGGCGATGTGGAGTCTCCTTCTCATTTAACGATGGAATATAAGTGCTCTTTTTTCTTTACATTGACTATTATAACCTACCTTGAAACATGCATTCACCACATAATTGCTTAAAGAATGAAGCGCATGTGCTGTATGGAGATCCACCCATAAAGTAAGGGACTCACTCACAGTGGACTCATGATGAAAGAGACTGCAGGTGGATTTTACTGGTGCCCCCCTAGCATGACCAGGCCGCTGCACAGCAGCTGGAGCAAGGGACACTGGGCTGATTACTTGCAGACACATGTGTACATGCATGTGCACACGTGTAAGGGCTGCGCAGTGGAGATTCCTGCCATGCGCAGCCCAGGAGCAGCTACAAAGTGAATGGTGTTGCAGGACTTATGCAGAATTGGGTGGTGACATGGAATAGGCTTTATAGAGTGGAAAGAAACATGTCAGGGAAAGTCAGTGTGTTTTACTGTTTTTCACTCCATTATTTTCATATGGGGATAAGGAGCCCGTGGGCTAATTTCACTTTCCTAAGGCCTACTCATTCCAGACACGCATTAAAGTCCACTGTAACTTGTGAGAGAAAAAGTATTCTGCAGAGTCCTTGTCATATTTGTACTGCTTTTGGGTCATCCAGAAAAGTCATATTTCTCTGAGTCAGCTCATAACGAGGGCCTGGCTAAGGGGCTGACGCTAGCAGGCTGGAATAATGACCTTCCTTTCAAAAGTGAAGGACTCCTCTTCAAGAAGAGAAGATGGGTGGAGCTACAGGCGAATCCATAAGCAGCTTTCACCGGGTGCCAGGCTGCACAAGGGAGAAGGCAGCGTGGGGAAGTGGGTTTCAAAGACCATGTGGCAGGAGACCCCTTGACGACGCCATCTTGAACCAACCCAGAGGCCTGGGCAGGAAGGAGGGGGCAGGGGCAGTGAAGTGATGTGTCACTGTTTGATAGGACAAACAGAGACTTTCTGCCAGCCCCATTCCCAAACTTTAAAAAGTGTTTGCACAGGAAGAGAAGCTTTCTCTGGGGTGTGGTCTACTGAGGCAGAGGATGGTGGAGACTGACGCAATGGGCTGTTGGAAGGAGGAACCCCCTGACTGTCCCAGGATCCTGAACCGCACCGGGAGAAGAGTCCAGGACCAGTGCGCAGAAGCATGGGTCTCTGCGCAGGAAGAAGAGAAACCCAGGAGGAGAGCCAGGCGAAAGGCTGGTGCAGGGAGCCAGTGAAGACAGCTCCCTGTGGAATCCACCCTCTGTGAGACCTAGAGGGCAAAGGAAGGTGACCCTAGTGGCTGGGGAGCACCACCACGAGCAAGAAGATGCCAAAATTGAAAAGATCGGTCCCTTGGGGGCTGAGAAATGCCCCACAGAAGGTAGGCGACCCTTGACCTCTGGCAGACCGATGACGAAGCACGTGGGGCTCCGCCACTGGTCTTGGATATGCCCCCGGGGTGGGTCAGTTCCTGGGGCTGCCCCCAGAACAAACTAAAGTTAGGGAGCGCCCTCACGCTTCCAGTGAACTGGCCCACGAGAGGTGCCAGGAGCCCACCCTGGCCCCCAAAGACATCGGTGGAGGGGGGCACCTTCGAGCCTCCCTCGAAGAGAGTCAAGGGGCCCGGGATCCCAAGTCCGGACACCAATGGTGATGGCGCAGCACAGGAGGGGGGTGCGCCATCGTGCAAACCCTCTCGCGGGAGAAGTCATAGCCGGGGAGCGCCTTCGCGCTCCCTGTGAAGATGGCCCCGGTGACGGTGATGAGGAGGAGAGGGGCACGCTGTCGTGCATCCCGCCTCGCAGGTGAAGACAAACTAGGGGGGGGTGCCATTGCGCTCCCCTGTGAAGCAACCAGGGGCTCGGGACCCCAACTCTGGGCCCGATGGTGCCCATGGGTACCAAGAGCCACCCTGCCCCCACCGAAAAAGCCAAGATGGGGAGCACTCCTCGCAAAGGTGGGAAGAGGGTCCCGAGACCCCGTCTCCGGGCACCGAAGAAACGTAAGTCAGGGAGCGCCAGTGCGCTCCCGGTGAAGAGGAGGAGGGGCCTTGGACCCCATCCCTGGGCCCCAAAGTGATGGAAAGAGGATGGGTAGTTTTGTTGCATTCCCCTGAGCTCTGGAGAGGCCGAGGAGGTCTTCCCATCTGCCTGCCGGACCGGGCTGATCAGAATGGATGTGCCGGCCCCCGCGGCCACACACAGAGGTGCAGGTCGAGCGGGGAGCAGGCAGTAGCAGCCAGGGGTGGGCTTCTCGGGCTGCCCTCCAGCTTTGAGAGATGGGAGTCCCTGGGTGGGACCAGGCCTCACTGAAGACAGAGACAGCGGGGGGTGGGCTCCCTGAGTCGCAAACCCTTGTCTGGGGGGCCTGGTGGTACCGGGCCACCCATCGAGGGGGGAAGAGGCGGTGGGAGGACGGCAGAGGCGATCGAGGCTCTCCCCGAAGCAGAGGGGGAGCCGCTGCTACCACATGTACGGTGAAGACTAAGAAGCGCCACATAATACCTTGCAGGTCTGGACGGGTCTGCAAGGGCAAACAGGTTTTTATCTGCTTGTGGTGGTCCCAGGAGAACAGGGTCAACACCACATGTGCGACAAGGTGCAGGGGGAACTGCAAGAGAACGCAGCCTTCCCCAGCACGAAGAAGAGGACTCCCTCCCTAAGTCTCATGGGGACTTGAAAAGAATAACCCCTCCAGGGTTCAGCCAGGCTTTATCAGCATCCCCATGGGTATAACATTTGGCCTACAGCTGGGGGTGCCTCAGGGATCGTCTCAAGGAGTGAAGGGCTGAGTTGGGGATGTCTGGAGAAGGACAACCCCTGGCGGTGAAGTGGTGTAATTGCACCAGAACTTCATTTACTAACGTTATTTCTTTTAGAGGGAATGATAGTCACATGTGTAATGTGAAGTACCTGTGTAAGGTGATGTCATAAGCCAAATGGGGTTATGTGGTTCGACATTCCTGCTAGGGTGTCTGGCTGTATATGCTTAATCCCATGAGTTCATCTGTGATGCCTTTAGGGGCTGTAATTGCAATGCCTTCTAATAACCAACAAATGTGATGAGTACTGTTATTCTAAAGTGATGCTGCACTTAGGTGAAGAACCTAGACTGTTAGCCCTTAAGATGTAGAAGTGTATACTTCATTGTCAGTAGGAAATGCTCAGTCAGGGTTATGTGTCACCAGGGCAGGTATGCCTGTTTTAAATGCTTGTTGAGGTAATGGGGTGGTCGCCACTGGGATGGTGCCAGTGCGCAGGGCCCTCTCTTCAGGTTATGTACAACTAACAGCATTAGGGGGCAAGATGATGTGCATACTTGGGAGTAGTGGTACTACACCCCCCCTTGTGGGAGTGGTGGAGATGTTATGCAATGTCAGAAAGTAATTCCAACAGCTTATGTATATTTATAAATTATTGCATAGTATTGAGTAGTCCGTGTGTTTAATAAATGTACTCTTATATAGAGTAAAGTATAGACTGAACAATAAATTATTGAGTGTTATTTCTGTGCACCTGTAAAAGCGATTACTAGCCCACACCATCTCCCTTGAATAAGCCTCAGACTGCTCTGCAACGCTACCCTCTGAGAGTCAGGCGCTACAATTAGGTCTTTGGTTCCCAATGAAGGACAAATGTAGTCATGCTATTTGTGGAGGCCTCACAGATACTGCCTCGTTTTCCAACAGTAAATAAATAAATGCCAGGGCCCTTGTGAGGAGACAACAGCAGCTGAAAATTGTGACTTTTTATACATTAGGAATGAGTAATACCTGCCACCCAGGCTATTTTTCTTGCTTTGGGTGGCAGATATCAGTCATTTTAATGTATAAAGAATTATTTAAAAAACGATTATGGTATTTATCAAATAATTGGAAAACAGTGCCACCATGTGGCTGGCTGTCAAAAGTCCTGCTGTTGGCAGCACTGCTGCCGAGCACCAGAAACCACCAAGTCCAAGTCAGCCTCTTAATCTCACAAAGATCTGGGCGCAAGGTGAGAGGAGGCAGTCACCGCCCACTTGGGGGAGTACTTACGATGTATGACTGCCTGTTTGGAAACTCGGAGTGCTGAGTTTTCACGATACTTCCTAGCGCCTGCCAGAGGACTTCATCCAATCGTAGTGGGGTCAGCTGTATTAAAGGTGGACCTTGCAAGCATTTCTAATTTGTTGGGCATTTGAAAATGTCATTAGACGAAACGCGTCATGCCTGAAATGCTGATTAAAGCGTGATTTTGACATGGTGAACTGGAGTGGCTCGTTCTTTTCCTTTGGAGGGGAACTTGGTTCCGATGTTAAGTGTGCAGCCACAGCACATTGAGCTCCCAACCCAATAAGCAGTTCGGTGGCAACAGTGGCAATTATTTTTAGACTCACCTCACAAACTGGGGATACCGTCGAGCCACCGCATCTCGCAGCTGTGACCTGCTATTTGTTTAGACCATGACTGCACGAGGGAGCGTCTCGCACTGGTGTGACACTCTGAGGATCGCGCTGTGACCTGCGGGGGGTGAATGTTCCAAGTCAGCCGCTTAATTCCACAAAGATCTGGGCGCAAGGTTAGAGGAGGCAGTCACCGCCCACTTGGGGGTGTACTTACGATGTATGACTGCCTGTTTGGAAACTCGGAGTGCCGAGTTTTCACGATACTCCATAATGCCTGCCAGAGGACTTCATCCAATCGTAGTGGGGTCAGCTGTATTTAAAGGTGGACCTTGCAAGCATTTCTAATTTGTTGGGCATTCGAAAAAGTCATTAGATGAAACACGTCATGTCTGAAATGCTGATTAAAGCTTGATTTTGACATGGTGAACTGGAGTGGCTCGTTCTTTTCCTTTGGCGAGGAACTTGGTTCCGATGTTAAGTGTGCGGCCACAGCACATTGAGCCTCCCACCCAATAAGCAATATATATAAATATATACATATATATATATATATATATATATATATATTTTTTTTTTTTTTAATTTTTTTTTTTTTTTAAATGAAGCCTGAATTTGCAATAAATGCAACTTTTGCCACTGAACAAGTGTAAGACATGTTCCTTTGGAGTGGGATTGGACTGGATATTAGACCAGTAATAAGCACCATTTACCGGCACGCCTTTTCGGTTTGGAGCTATGCACCTGGCGTGGTTTGGTGTTGAGAAAACACAGCGTTTCACTACAGCAAGACTTTTGACTTGAAGCCTGTATTGCAATAAATTCAACTTTTGCCACTGAGCAAGTGTCAGACCCGTTCCTTTGGAGTGTGATTGGACTGGATGTTAGACCGGTAGCAAGCCCCATTTACTGGCGCACTTTTTCGATTTGGAGCTAAAAGCATGGCTTGTACAGTGTGGTTTGGTGTTGGGAAAACACAGCGCGGTGGCCCCCCAGCTGGTTTAAAACACTCACTGGAGTTCGAGACCATATGGGGAGAAAAGAAGCAGCAGCATGCTGCTTGAAGGTGGCTTAAGTTGGAGTCGACATTGTGGCCCCCTGCCTGGATTGCCGGACGAACATTGTTACACGCAGCCAGCAATGGGACACCACTCGGTGTATGATTAGGGAGATCACTGTATCTGCACTCACACTGTGAGACATGGAAAATCAGGCATGGACCACTGCAGGAGCGGTGGAGTTAGGAGCTGCGTGAGGTTGGGCTAGTAGTTTACTCCAATGAGAGAAGATCTACTTAGTTTTAAATATGAGCCCGCAGGCAGAATATCATTCAAGTGAAGCGGGCACTGAGGAAAGATGCAAGGCTGAAATGCATATGCCCAGAATTTTATCACAACAACAAGACTTTTGACTTGAAGCCTGTATTGTGATAAATTTAACTTTTTCCACCGAGCAAGTGTCAGACCTATTCCTTTGGAGTGGGATGCGACTGGATGTTAGACTAGTAGCAAGCACCGTTTACCGGCACGCCTTTTCGATTTATTTGGAGCTACGCGCCTGGCTTGTACAGCGTGGTTTGGTGTTGAGACAACACAGCGTGTCACCCCCACAGCTGATTTAAAACACTCAACAGAGTTTGAGACCATATGGGGAGAAAAGAAGCAGCAGCATGCTGTTTGAAGGTGGCTTAAGTTGGAGGTGACATTGTTGCACTCTGCCTGCACTGCCGGAGGAAGATTTTTACACGCAGCCAGCAATGGGACACCACTTGGTGTATGAATAGGCAGATCACTGTATCTCCACTCACAGCATGAGACATGGAAAATCAGGCATGGACCACTGCAGGAGCGGCGGAGTTAGGAGCTGTGAGAGGTTGGGCTAGTAGTTTACTCTAATGCGAGAAGATCTACTTAGTTTTAAATACAAGCCCCCAGGCAGAACATCACACAAGTGAAGCGGGCACTGAGGAAAGCCACATGGCTGAAACGCGTCTGCCCAGTGTTTAACCACAACAACAAGACTTTTGACTGGAAGCCTGTAATGCAATAAATTCAACGTTTGCCACCGAGCCAGTGTTGGGCCCGTTCCTTTGGAGTGGGATTGGACTGGATGTTAGACCAGTAGCAAGCACCGTTTATCGGCACACCTTTTTGATATGGAGCGACGCGCCTGGCTTGTACAGAGTGGTTTGGTGTTGAGAAAACAAAGAGCGCCCCCCCCCAGCTGGTTTAAAACACTCACTGGAGGTTGAGACCGTATGGGAAGAAAAGAAGCAGCAGCTTGCTGCTTGAAGGTGGCTTAAGTTGGAGGTGACATTGTTGCACCCTGCCTGGATTGCCGGAGGAAGATTGTTGCACGCAGCCAGCAATGGGACACCATTTGGTGTATGAATAGCATTTTACTACAACAACAAGACTTTTGACTTGAAGCTCGTATTGTAATAAATTTAACTTTTGCCACCGAGCAAGTGTTGGGCTTGTTCCTTTGGAGTAGGATTGAACTGGATATATATATGTAGATGGTCTAAGAGCTTCCGAATATTTCTTAAGTAGGAGACCAGCACGATTTGTGAATCAGAACAAAATGATTTTAGAACTAATGGAATGGTGCTTGACTAAGAATATTTTTCTCTTTGGCGATGACTAGTATTTACAAGAACTGGGGACTGCGATGGGCACCTGTTTTGCCCCAAGTAATGCCAATTTACATCTCGGCAGATGGGAGGAACAGGTGCTCGGGGGCAGTCCCCTAGAACAATGGGCTGGTCTTGTTCTGCTATGGGTCCGATTATTGATGACGTCTTCGTGTTGTGGCAGGGCACGGAGACGGAAATTGAATTGTTCATCAAGGATCTAAATAACAATTCCCTAAATTTGGAATTGTGGAGCACCATAGCAGAACATCTATAGATGTCCTTGATATCCCGATTAAACCTTGTAATGGTAAACTGGAAACATCAGTTTTCCGTAAAGCTACGGCTGGGAACTCTGTTCTCCATGCGGCAAGTGCCCATCCTGCTGCGCTAATTAGGAGTATCCCTTTTGGGGAATACTGTAAAGCTAAGAGAGCATGCAGTGAACAGGGGGAATACGAGAAAATTGAAAAGGAAATGACACAGAGGTTCACCCAGAGAGGTTATTCGCCTGAGGATTTTAAACGGTGCATCAACCAAGGCCAAAAATCTAGAAAGTCATAAAATCATGTTTGAACCATCAAGAACAAAGAAACGCCAACAGCAGATAAATGATATGAATGATCAGTCCTCTTCTAGATTTATAACTACTTTTAATCTGAAACACAAAGAGATAAGGTCTATTTTGAATCGACACTGGCACTTGGTAAAAAGTGATCCGGTGTTAGGCTCTAAGATCAAGAAAAAACCTGAGATTACCTACTAGAGATCTAAATCTTTGAATGATTTAATTGTCAAAAGTGAATTTCAAGAAAGAAAGGGAGGTCCCCCCACATGGTTACAGCAGAAACTTGGTTTTAAGAAGTGCTCCAAATGCAAGTCGTGCCAGCACGGCATGAATCGCACCGAGTTTAAAACCTTTTTTGATAAAACTGTGACCATTAGAAGTTTCTTAACCTGTAGATCCAGTTTTGTTGTTTATTACAATGCTCCTGTCCTAAGATTTATATAGGTAGTACAACTCTCCCTGTATTTAAATGAATCCTTCAACAGAGGCAAGCAATTGTAAATCAAGACAGAACATATCCTATTGTAAGGCATTTTGAGACCCACCATCAGAGTAACCTGGTGAGCCTGCAGTATACCTGTATAGCAGAGGTCCAGATAAAAAAGAGACAAGAAGACAGAGAGGGAACTCCGAAAGTTAGAGACATATTTTATTTTGGAGTTTAACTGCATAGAGCCATATGGACTCAATGTGGATGAGGACTTATATACATGCCTGTCTTGAATAATGAAATGAAGAGTAATAATGTTAAAAGCTGCACAAGTATAAAACCATGAAATTAATGTTTTTAATTTGAAAATCTAAGACAGTAATGAGTAGTGGGACACACAAATTGCTATGATTGGTTTCAATTAGTTGTTTTGGGTATGAATTTCTTTTGATATGCATTTGCACTTTAGAATGTATTGTAGTGTAGTGTATATATACTGAAGGTAGCGGTATGCTTATAGGGAAAGAAAAAGAAGGTTCTTTCTGCTATAAAAAAGGCACCACTTTCCTAGTTTACATAAGCACTAGCACTTTAAACTTAGATTCCTTTTTGTTTTTTATAGGCAATGTGCAATAGATACAAGAAATGGTTTGCTTTTGAAATAATTTTTAATGTGTATTATTTTGTGTATACCATGATATGTTGTATTTATTCATCACTGGCACTTTATAGCGAAGTAACTGTAAGTTTGAATAATTATGATTGCAAAAGAGGTAAAAAGATGCATATTTTGCACAGAGGCACTTGCACTTTATTTTGCTAGAATTTGCACCCAATTCAAATAGGCACGAGCCAGAATAATATGTTGTTGCCAAATCTTTAACATGATTTTGCATTTGCACTTTAAATTCCTGACAAGCACTGATTGAAATTAAATTCTATGGCAGGACCGGAGGCTTCAGATTATGCCTTACTTTCTTCACTTTATTTCTCACAACAGCAAGAAAAAACATGTAAAAACTACTTTTCCCATGAACACCAGGGAAAAAGCAGGAAATTGAACAGTAAGTCCTTTGTCAGTCTCTATGCACCGGCAGCAACCATCATGCCTTGCAACCACTTCCTCTTCCTCTTTCTTCGCTGCTCAGCAGCAAGTTAAGTAGTTTTTTCTCTTCTCTCCTGGGTTTTGGGGGCTTTCTGTGGGCAACGCGTGGATTTGTTGATAGCGCTGGTGTTTTGCGACCCCTACAGGTCCCCCTTGCCATCGCGGGACGCTTCTGCGCTCCTTACGCGATTTGCAGCCCCAGTAGAGTACCTCACACTGACGCCCGAGTGGGTTGTATTTGGATAGTTGAACACCCTGACTGGGTCGTAATTGGCGCTGGTGCGCAGCGCTTGGGAACGCTTGACTGGGTAGCGCCCTGGTACACAGAGGGCTGTGCGTTCCCTGGGCTAGCCCCGTAATTTGTGCCTTTGTGCCACCATATCCTCTGGGTTGCCCAGATCCATATTGTGCCCTCAGGGGTCTTGTCAATTGGCTGTGCTGTACCTCCCTCCTGTGGAGCCCAACTTACCTCATCATGCAGGGGGAGTCAGGCCAGTACCCAGAGGACGACCCTCTGAATTATGCCTCCTGGGATGGCGGTGGATGATTCCATCTATAAAGCAGTGGATCAAGCAATAGTACCGCTAGAACAACGCCTGACGGCGCGTTTGGATGAGGTGTACGCGAAAATTGCGGCCCTCATTCCGGCGCCTACCCCGGCCTCGGATCCTTCCCTGTCGGCGGTTCCCTCCCCCGCCTAAAAAGGCTTGCATTGAGGGGATTGATCCAGTAGCCTTCGACAAGGTCAGGCACGCCTTCAAGGCGCTTGAGGAACCCCTACCCGTTCCTGCCCAGCAGGTAGTTGTCTCTCCTCCTACTCCCCGTACTATGTCCCCAGAGCCACGGCAGGATGATGATTCTCTGCACTCGGAGGAGGAAGCCTGCTCTTCCAGATCGTGGCTTCCTTCCCAGCCATCCACGTCCACGGCCCCTTCGGATATGTTGGATCCGGACGATATCGTCCACCCACGATCCTCCGAATGGGTGCCGGGGGATAAGGTGGCCTCGTATGTGGCGAACCGTCTCCGTAAACCGGTGTACAAAGACGCTCGCAGCCGCCTTCGGGCGGAGTGTCCCAGACCTTCTCTGGAGGGGAAAGTGGCACTGACCCCAGATATTGACCCCAAGATGGCCACTTTTCTCGCTAAATTTGTCAAAGATCCCCGGAAGGGCATTCATCGGTCCTGGCGCACGTGCCAGGACAAACTGCTTGACGCAGTGGGCCCCATGACCAAAATCCTCGACATGGCGGAGGAGGCTAAGGTGTCGGGGGACGCCATTTCTCCGGAAATCCTGTCAAATTGGGCACAACGGGCCATAGTTTTCCTAGGCAATGCCAACTGCGCCCTCTCTACTGAGAGGAGGAGGTCACTGCTCATCAAAATCGACCCAAAGCTGGGTGACCTCGCCTCTTCGGAGGCGGGTGCTGTGGCGCAGGGCGGCTTATTTGGCGATCCTTTTATCAAGGAGCTGGGCAAATTCGTTGCTACGTTTACGTCCTTGGACCGGGCCCAGTCAAATATAAAAAAGGTGTTTGCCCCTCGGGTTTTTGAAGGGGCCGGACGAGGCAGGGGCCGCTCGTTCGGCCGGGGTGCTCCCTCCGATAGAGGGCAAGGCTCCGGACGCGGACATGGTCAGGAACATAGCTCCAGATTCAATAACTTTTACCCCACCAGAGGCCAGAAATTCCGAGGACGTGGTGTCTATCGAGGCCAACAGCAAGGTGGACGAGGTGAGTGTCCTGCCCTCTGCGACTTTACGCGTAGGAGGTCGCCTGGCGCAGTTCTTCCCAGCATGGCTTTCCCTTACCAAGGACGCCTGGGTACTACAGACAGTTCAGGGCTTCCAACTGGAGTTCCATGGCCATCCTCAGCAGCCCCAGCGTCCGCGCCCCATTGCATTTTCACAGCGCGATGCGGCATTGGTGTGCGGCGAGGTTTCCGCCCTCCTTCACAAAGGGGCGATTTGCCGCGCGTGCGAGCACCCGGACGGCTTCCTCAGCAATCTCTTCTTAGTCGACAAAGTAGATGGAGGCCGCCGTCCAGTTATCAATCTCAAGGAGTTCAACGAGTGGCTGGTTTACCGCCATTTCAAGATGGAGGGAATCCACCTCCTGCGGGATATGCTGCGGCCGGCCGACTGGATGGTCCGGCTCGTTTTGAAGGACGCCTACCTGGCGGTCCCGATTTTCCCTCCGCACCGTCGCTTCCTCCAATTCAGATGGGACGGACAGGTGTACGAGTTCATCACGCTGCCCTTCGGGCTCTCTTCCGCGCCGTGGTGTTTCACAAAGGTACTCCACCCCGCGGTAGAAGCCTTGCGGGCGTGCGGTATCAGATTGATAGTGTACTTGGACGATATGCTTTTAATGGACCAGTGTCCAAGGCGATTGAAGGCCCAGCTGCAGTTTGCGGTGGACCTGTTGCAAGGTCTGGGATTTGTAATAAACGAGAAGAAATCCCTCCTGGTCCCAGCTCAGTGCGCAACCTTTCTCTGGTTCAGCATAGACTCGGTTTCTGCATCCTTGAGTCTCCCCGCACGGAAAATGTCCAAAATTCGCCACGAGTTGCGCCAGACCCTGGCGAAGTCAATGATCTCGTTGCGTCATCTAGCACGGATCGTGGGCCTGTTGTCATCTTCGATTCAGGCCATCTTCCCGGGGCCGCTTCACTACCGGGCGATGCAACGGTTGAAAGCGTACCACCTCAGGCAGGGTCTCACGTACTCGCAGCTGATTCCGCTGTCAGCGGACGTGAGGGACGAAATGCGCTGGTGGCTGACGCACATGGAGGCCTGGAATGGTCGTGCCATATTTGGGTCAGCCCCCGACATTGTGATAGAGTCGGACGCCAGTCGCGCAGGTTGGGGGGCCAGGTGCGGGGACTTCTCCACAGGCAGCGCCTGGTCTGCCCTCGAGCAGTCTTTACACATCAACTGCTTGGAATTGCTGGCAGGCTCTTTTGCGGTCCAGTGCTGGACCAAGGAGCGAGTGCAATCGTGTGTCCTTCTACGGATGGACAACGTGTCTGCGGTCCGATATATCAACCATCTGGGTGGCACAAGATCCAAGATGCTAGCGGATCTCGCGCGGGATTTTTGGCACTTTTGCCTGGATCATCAGGTCTCGGTCACGGCGGAATATTTGCCGGGCCGTCAGAACGGGGTAGCCGATTGGCACTCCCGACACCTCCTGGATGCCAGCGTTTGGAAGCTGGATCCGGAGGTGTTTTCCCAATTGGTGGACCGGTGGGGTCCGTTTTCAGTAGATCTGTTCGCCTCGCGGCTGGACCATCAGTTGCCGAGATATTTCAGTTGGCGCCCGGACCCATCGGCGGAGGCGACAGATGCGTTCCTCCAAGACTGGTCGAGCGAACAGGGTTATGCGTTCCCTCCGTTCTCAATGATCACGAGGGTGTCGGCGTTACTGCGCCGTCAGTCAGCACAGGTGGTGATGATCACGCCTTGTTGGAGGTCTCAAGTTTGGTTTCCGGTTCTTCTGGAACTTTCTTGGGATTTTCCAATCCTACTCCCCCACTCTCCTCACATTCTCCTGAACCCGGACGGGAATCCCCACAGGTTGGTTCAGGAAGGTTCACTGAGGCTGATGGCATGGCGGATCTCCGGCGTCGCTGGTCTCTCCCAGGCCTTTCGGGAAAGGCAGAGAATCTGCTCTCAAAGGCATGGGCGGACAGCACCGCCAAGAGATACCGATCTGCATGGCACAGGTGGCGTCGCTGGTGTGTGCGACGGGGTCTCGATCCCGCGGGGACGGATTTAGTCCATGTCCTTAATTTCCTTGCCGACTTGGCGGATGAGGGTTTGGCCTATAGGTCTATCAATACCTTCCGCTCGGCCATTTCGGCAGGTCATGACCTGGTTCAGGGTTCCCCGATTGGGGAGCACCCTTTGGTTTGCAGACTATTACGAGGGGTTCGCCTCTCGCTGCCCCCCTAACCGAGGTATTCAGTCCTCTGGGACGTCAACAGGGTTCTGAACTTGTTTCTATCCTGGCAGCCAAATAGGTTTTTGTCCCGCAAAGAGCTTACTGCTAAACTAGCAATGCTATTGTGTCTGATTTCCTGCAGAAGAGTATCTGACGTGCGTGCACTCGATATTACGGCGCGGACCTTTTCCCCGGAGGGGGTGTCCTTTACAGTGAGCAGGAGAACTAAGACCCTTACGAGGGTTATTTCGTATCCGGCTTTCCCGGATTCCCCAAAGCTGTGTGTAGTGCAGTGCCTCCGTGCATATGAGGATATGACTGATGATACTCGCCCTCCTGGCGAGAGACAACTGCTGATTGCCCTACGAAAACCGTACAAGGCTGTTTCTATCCCCGACTATCGCTAGATGGGTGCGTTGGGTGATGCAGGAGGCGGGGATTGATACGAAGAAGTTTGGTGCTCATTCGACTAGAGAAGCCATGGCCTCGAAAGCCTTTGCGCTGGGGGCTCGATTGGAGGACCTGATAAGGGCCGTGGACTGGTCCTCAGACTCCACCTTCAAGAGGTTTTTTAAGCCAGTAACAGAGGTGGCTCGGCTTGTGGTCGATAAGCTTAGAACTGGCATAATCTGAAGCCTCCGGTCCTGCCATAGAATGAGAATTTGCCTAGCCTTGGTGCTGGTAAGTTCCAATTCTATTAAGGACTCGGAGGCGAGGATTATCCCCCCCTGAGACTTCCTTGAAGTGATCCCTCCCCGTACAGACTGTAAGTAATCTATTTACGGGTTTTTCATGAGGTTCTTAATGGTACTGTTCTGTCTGCATTTATGCTACGTACCTGATGTTCCGTGAGGTCGGATTCTGACTTTCAGGGAATGATGGACCAAAACAGGATGCGTGAAGTTACCGGACAGAGTGCTTTGCGCGAAGAAAGAGGAAGAGGAAGTGGTTGCAAGGCATGATGGTTGCTGCCGGTGCATAGAGACTGACAAAGGACTTACTGTTCAATTTCCTGTTTTTTCCCTGGTGTTCATGGGAAAAGTAGTTTTTACATGTTTTTTCTTGCTGCTGTGATAAATAAAGTGAAGAAAGTAAGGCATAATCCTCGCCTCCAAGTCCTTAATAGAATTGGAACTTACCAGCACCAAGGCTAGGCACATTCTCATTCTGGTGTATTTCTTGATGAAATATAGTGTTTTAAAATGCGAGGAATTGATTTTTCCGCTATATATGTGCACTTTATATTCTATGAAATCGCCTTGTGTTGAAGTGAAACTTGCTGCTATGTCTTAGAAATATTGAATTTTTTTAAATAATAATACATTTTCTATAATTGGGACGGAAAGTGAGGAGAAAAAAATGCCCACTTAGAAGGAACTGTCCCTATATGAAAAAGAATGCAAATGTAGTAAAGAAAACATGTTAAAATATGGCTGCCATGAGATTTAAGGCATAGTCCATGTTTTATAGCATGTTGTGTCCTTCCTCAATATCATTTACTGAGTATTTTAATGTGAAAAAATTGTGCTTCAAACATCGTGAACAAGGCAGCAAGTGGCTGTTGAAACGCGTAGATGTTGTCTCGTCTGAAATAATGCCCGAGTGTGTCTATAATCTTACCTGGAGTTCTGTATAGTTATTTTCTAAACTGTGAATAATCTGATATTCAATAATATATATATATATATATATATATATATATATATATATATATATATATATATATATATATATATATATATATATATATATATATATATATATATATATATATATATATATATATATATACATATATAGTTATATATCTACAAGGCTACGCTAAAACGGGGACAGGCCAGATATAGAAGTAAGACTAAAGGCTTTAGTCTTACTTTTATTTCTGGAATATCCCAGTTTTTGGATCCCGAATTCAGGTCACTCAATTTCCCCTCCATTTGACAACAGACACTTTCAAAAGTATTTCGCTTGCTGGTTTAAAGATGCAATAGTTGAGTTTCTGTTTGAGGTCAGTGTTTTAAATGGTGCTGCATACATATTTCACTGTTTAAGTGTATTATTTAAAATGCCTAATACAATACCATAGAAATATCCAATTGCATGCTCATCACTCTGTCTCCTTGCGCATCTCCAGTTGTGCCTCTTGGGCTATCAATCAATGTTGTGTCTGTGCTAGAATAAGGTCCCTTTGTCCCTGTTGGATGAACATACTGCAGTGGGCAAGTGCCTGAACAGACAGCCCTCATTTCCATGGTGACCTAGAAAGGACTGCGGAAAGAACAGTCTTCAATGGAAAGTTTCACGTGTGACGTGCGAGGGGCAGGAAGATGAGGGATGCATGCATTTACAAGTTTGTTGCATCTTTATTCACATTAATAAGTTGAAAATACATGTGACTCTCTGCAAGGCTTGACATTTTTACACCTCTTTCTTGATTACTTTGTTAGGAAAATAAACAACAGTGGCGTCAAACTTTTGGAAAGTTGTGGGCATTTTTGGAGCAAGAATATTTTTTTCGACGAATTGAAGTTTCTCGATAACATTTACTAAGAGGGTACTTCATTCCAGAAAGATATGGACAGGTGGGGCAATAGATTCTGGAGTCAGCAGAATAAAACATATATGAATATTGGTTTAGTCGGCTAACATTATGTCTGCAGATTACTCTGCTTCCGGGTTCACACAGACCATAGGCCCCTCGGATCTGAATTGGGCAAACCATAACAGATGTCATCTTTTCGGATGGCTAGCAAACAAGGAGCGTTCAAGAGTTATTCAGCTTCCTGCATAGGTTGTAGACTGTTTTCCTCAGCTTCCATCACTTTCCACGCACGCTACCAGCCTCTGGCACACATCCACCTAGCATTGAAAAAAACAACTAATACTCCTGACATACAACAGTTCGCTCTAGCTGATCCATGCCATAAGTTACTAATGTATCCAGTCCTGGTTTTATTTGTTGTGTTTTAGTGCACACAGTTCTGACACTACCAAGGTAAATGCAGAGCCATGGCAGCCAGAATGCAAAACAAAGAAAGTAGAACAGGATGAGCTACTGACGCCTGATTTGGGACAACTTGAGATATTAATTGTACCACTTGACCTAAATCAAATTTAGCAAGGGCCCTATACATTGCTTCAGTTACATAAGACAAGAGACGGCATGTTACATAACACAAGAGACCAAATCTGGGGTGAGGGGGCCTTCCTGAGAAGTTAGTGGCAAGGAACCCTACCACACCCAGACAGACTATCCGGGCATACCCAATCTGTGGCTGAGGAAACCTCACCGAACAAGATGCTCAGCTGTCACAAGCGCAATAAAGGATGCGTCGCTCTGTGTTATGCCTCATGAAGAAACAAGTGGAGCCTTATTTCACAAAAGCCTTCAGCCATGGAAGGCGCTAGATCCCAACATTTCAAGCCCGACAAAAATGGAATCTGCACTGCCCAGCACCAGCTCAGACTCCTCCATGGACTTAAAACCTATGTTGCAGAATCCGCTATTCAAACTGCAAGTCAATCCTTCGTCTTAGCACTGATAGACTGTCAGTTCTCTACTTTTCTGGGATCGAAGTGTCACCTATCCCTACAGATGTTTGGAAAGAAGGCACAGAAAAACCAGGCCTGTGAATAAGAAATAAAGCAGCACAAAATAACAAGGGAGACCTGAACATTACCAGGGACCTTGGGTAAGTATGTAGTAACTCAATCAAGTTAAATGTTAAATGTTGTATACTTGTAAAGCGCACAGCTGCCCCAGCAAAGGGGCGTCCCGGCGCTGTATACCACTGGGGAACCCATCCTGGCTTTCCCTGTGAGATGGTCCCTCCTGGGCATCTCCAAGGTGAAGACAAGCATGATGGGGCCCTTAGTAGATATTAAGCAAGCTATTGCCCGGAGTTGCTGAGTGGGACCCATGGTTGGAGTAAGCACCGAGGCGAGAATTATCGAGTCCGCTGACCATGGCCCAAGACCCTGCCGCGTCGGGAATCGAACCCTGGTCCCGGGCCAACCTCTGCTTTCGGGTCTGCCGCCTCTAACCAGTGAGCCACACCACTCCAGTGGTCCCTCAGTAAAGGTTGATGTCAATTTAGGACAGCCAAACAGTAATTTTATTACAAAAATATGTACAATTACACAATGGCGGTATGGCGGTAACAGTGATAAACGTGCTTGGTGCTCTCTTATGTACGAAACGCCCATGTGATAAAGGTGATCATGTGCCTATAAACTTTGGAAAGAGAAGCACGGCAAATTTAGAACGATTTGGGCCCGTGAGTGCAGTCAACGGCATTTTGATCCAGTTAGGAATGCGCTATCATCAATTGGAGTTGCAAGAGTGTAAGGACTGTGAACATACTGTAGATTATAGACCAGAAAGAAAGGCAGGAATCATTAAATGTCTGAGTGAAAAAGTATTGTGTTTTAATTGTGAAGGCACACAAGGAAGAAACATCTATTAACACTGCAGTGGAACTATTCAATTACAGTAGAAAAAATCACAGAAAAGAGAGAAAACGGATTGTAGGCTGGTTTGAGTAGTCCCCTGGGCGAGAATCATGCGCAAGGTGGTAAATGATCCACCTTATAGGAGAAGTGGACGGGACAATTGGTAATCGGTTGGGAAACAGTGGCCTTGAGAGTCCGGTTTCTCTCTGTTCTCTTTCACTGCAGTGCAGTCCGGACTCCTGATGATTATCCCACATTCCTGGCGGGATCAAAAATCACACACCCGGAACATTGTGCACTCTGTGCTGTTCTGGCCAAATTTGATACACAATTGATCACCGTTAGCACACTTTTATAGCATATATGAGTATAAGAGTACATGTGTATCATTGGCACCCCCGTGTCCCCACTCACCTCCGTCTTACACAGAACCACCTCTCCTTCAGAAAGCCGCTCAAAACCTGGCTTTTCGATAAGTAATGCACCCATCCTCCCTCAAGCGCCTTGAGACCCTCTGGGTGAGTACTGCGCTATACAAAATTCCTGAACTTGAACTTGAACTTTTTGTGTAATTATAGATACGTTTTATAATTAAATTACTGTTTTACTTTTATAATTTGTCAGCATCCGGTACTGAGGGATCTTTTTGTTCAGCTACCTCAAAAATAAAGAAGGCATCATCAAAAGGGCCAAAACAATTCACAGCATTTCGTAGATGAAGGTTTTCAATTTGAACAGAACACAAAAATTAATCACTGAGGGGCAACAAAATGGCGAAGAGAGGTGTTAGCGGTCTTGGCTTAACGCCTCGCTTTGCCACCTTGGAAACGCTAGGCTGCACCATATTACCAAGGATGTGGTCCAGCCTAGTGATAAGTTTTACAACTTAATGCCAGCGCAGGCAGGGAAGGTTTGTTTATGTACAGGGAGGAGTTCCTTCCTGCACATAAACAAAGCTTAAATGCCATTTTGTAACTTACATGTATGCTGCTTTATGCAGCACACATGTAAGTTACAAATTGTCATTTTTAAAAAGAGGTTTGTTTATGTACAGGAAGGGACAGCTTCTTGTACATAAACAAACCTTGGCATTTTGCTTTTTCCATGTATGCTGCACAAGGCAGCACACATCGAAAAAGCAAAATCAAGGAGAAATGAAGCATTTCTCCTCTTTTCGCCACCTTAAGAACAGGTCTGACCTGTTCTTAAATTCGGCGCTGCCACCTAATATCGCCAAGTTTGATAATAGGTGGCAGCGTCGAAGTTAAGGGGTGTTGCGGTGAAACGCCCACGCAACACCCACTGCACGCCCCCTTTCAGGGTGAGTTTATCGTGAAAGGGGCCCTATTACCAAGGCAGCGTTAAGTCAATTAACGTGGCTTTAATAGGGCGATGCAGATATCGCCGCGTTATCGGCAGAAAAGTGCCGATAATGCGGCAATAAGGGGCTTGTTAATAGGCCCCTGAAGAACTTTTAAAGCATTGCAGTTGTACGGCCCCCGTAATTCACAGAATTTCGGAGCCGAAGCTTCTTGCTTCGCATGTAAATGAGTTGAGAAAGACATCGTAGGGAGAGAGATGCGGATTTAGAAAAAGAAACACACGGGCAGACATAGAAAGACAGCAAGAGATAGAGAAAGCCCAGGAGAGAAAGAGACAGACAGGGATAGATAGGCAGGAATTGGGAGAGTAAAGTGATAGAGATGATAGAGACAGGGATGCAGAAGACAAATACCTTTTTCGGGAGACAGACAAGGAAAAAGTAATGCAGAGAAAGACAAAGAAAGCGACAGAGAGTAACGGGGATTGTGAGAGAAAGATCAGCAGAGAGAGTGAATGACAGAGAAGGGGAGCACCAAAGGGAGAGACAAAGAGAGAAATACAGATAGAGATGTAAAACAGAGAGAGAGAGAGAGAGAGAGAGAAGGGGAGAAGCAGTGGGGAAAAGGTGCGAGTGAGAAAGACAGAAAGTGAGAGGTTGGTGAATAGCAACAGAGTGAGGCAGAAAAAGGGAGTGAGTAAGAGATGAAGACTGAAAGACAGAGGCAGGCAGGGTGAAACAGAGAAAGACAGGGAACGAGAGGGACAATAGTAATGGAGAGATACTAAGTCAGACAGAGAGAAATAATGGTAAGGAGAGATGGAGAGAGAGAGAGAGAGAAAGAGGCACAGAGAAAGAATAAGAAAAATCTAAAAATTCAGAAAAGACATGAGGAAACAGAGAAAGACATGGAGAGAGGGGTAGACATAGAAAGACAGAAAAGGACATGCAGTGACAGAGACACTAACAACATAAGGAGAGATAAAGAAAGAGACAGTGACAACATGAACATAATCCACCTTCCTTTCCTTCTATCTATATAGCTATATTTCTATGTGTATCTACATATAGCTAGTGCATCTATATATACATCAACCTCTCAACCTTTTACTGGTCCTCTCTCTCTGTAGAAGGGGTTTCTGATGTGCAATTTTAGGTGTCAAATTATTACTGCTAATTAATAATTATAATGATGCATGTAGTAATAACTGATGAACTGATGATGTTATACATGACACATCTTCATTATTATGTTTAGAAGTGTGATTAATGATGCAGCATATTTATGCCACATTTTTGTGTGAGACACCATTATTTTTTAAAATAGATACACCTTTTGCAGCTTAGCTCTTCTAGCTCTAGTCTCCCCCTCCCTATCAGTGACCCTCTGCAAGTCATCTCTCGCCACACTTTCTGTGGAGCATAGACTGTAATGATACCGGAGGCAAGGCATTTCAGAAAGCTTGTTTTTTGAATAAAACAGTCTATTGTGTACTATACCAGAAGTATCATTTTGAAGGATTTCCGCTGGAAGTTCTGAGACAGGCGTCAAAGTAACATATTTCTGTGAGCTATTGTTTAAGAAAAGTTTCATATTGTGTTGCATATCTAACAAGTGCAGTTGTTACTTACCTTAAGAAATGTGTTAGCGTTGAGAAACTTTAACAATCTCATGTTTGTCTTGGATTTGTGAATGCGCCACAACTATAATCATATTATGCTGAATTACCAGTTTTATTAATTGTTATGCATAAATTGAGTATATAAAACCCCTGGTTTTGAAGGTCCAAGAGTTACTACTCATTTTCCTCCTGAGATGTTTTCCAATTTGTTTGTTTTTTCTTTTCCTCCCATAAGATACTGTCAGTACTCTTCATACGTTTGACACTTAAAATTTAGAGAGAATTATTGCCAAAATAGGATATTGTTTAGATTTATGATTCTGTATTCTGCATTTGAGCCTTTATGTCAAATGTATGCACTTATCTGTATTGTTTTTATTAATTATTCTGGCATAAATCCTTTTAACTCAGTTATTAATGGTCTCAGTTTCTATTTTCGTTTTACTGTACTGAATAAATGTTTTATTGATGGGGAGGGTAGTCTTGTACTGGTAGGTCAACGAAAGATCCCGGAGCTGGACTGCCTCTGGTAACAATTGGGGAGCATGAAATATTGGGGTTTAGAAAATTGGGGTTTGGCTCTACCTACCTACCTCTTCATTTATCTACATAAATATGACTATCTTTGCTTACTACTTTGACTCTTCCCTCCCTCCCCATTCCCCAGTCTATCTGTATAGCAGTAGCAGCTCCTGGAGGGAGTGCTGTCGGGGGGTGATGTGGGGTGGGGGAGGGGCACGATGGGAGTAGTAGAGTCCGGAATACGGCCGAACGGAGGTAAGTAAACAAATAAATAAATAAAACGAATTTTGTTGCACGCTCTGCATCGCATTTGGCGCCCGCACTCCCTCCAGGAGCCGCTACTGCTGTCTATCTATCTATCTATCTATCTATCTATCTATCTATCTATCTATCTATCTATCTAAATATATATATATATATATATATATATATATATATATATATATATATATATATATATATATATATATATATATATATATATATATATATATATATATATATATATATATATATATATATATATATATATATATATATATATATATATATATCTTTACCTTTTCAAACTGCTTATCTAGCTGTCCCTATCACTGATTCTTTCAATCTCCATCCCTCTATGCCTCTGTCTGCCACTTTGTCTCTCTCTTTATCTCTCGCTCTCTACCACTGCATTCTGAGCACTGGTTCTACCCCTCTAAATATAATTCTGTTTAAATCAGATTGGTCCCATGAATATGTAGTGGTCTATTTTTTTGTATCGTAGCTTATGTACCTATTAGCGTCCCCTATAACTTGCATATGTTTTTTGATCAGGCAGTGTCTTAGCCTACTTATTTGCTTACATGCCTTTATTTTTATTTTTCTGCAAAAATGTGGATTGCAATTATTGTGATTTTTTTTATAGTATACATTTAGTTCATTCAGTCACACATTCATTTGAATATAGGGTGGTAAGTAGGCCAGGATGAAATGTAACTTTGGCCACTACACCCCTTTGTGTAATTAATTGTTATTTATGGTGAAAACTTAGCTGGAAATGAGCAGTTCAATGCATGCAAATAACAGAACATTAGCGACTGCTATTCACAGTGCTTTGTTTAAATGGATGGTCATGCCAAAAATAGATACAAGGATGCATTTTATGCTAAAATATAGGGGCATATTAACAAGCCCCTTATCGCCACATTATCGGCACTTTTCTGCCGATAACGCGGCGATATCTGCATCGCCCTATTATCAAGGCAGCGTTAAGTCAATTAACGTGGCTTAAAGCCACGTTAATGGACTTAACGCTAAGTTAACGATAATCTCATCGTGAAAGGGGCCGTGCAGTGGGTGTTGCGGGGGGCATTCCACCGAAACACCCATTCACTTCGACGCTGCCACCTATTATCAAGCTTGTTCTTAAGGTGGCGAAACGAGGAGAAATGCTTCATTTCTCCTCGTTTTTGCTTTTTCCATGTGTGCTACCTTGTGCAAGATGAACTTCCTGTACATAAACAAACCTATTTTTAAAAATGCCAATTTGTAACTTACATGTGTGCTACATAAAGCAGCACACTTGTAAGTTACAAAATGGCATTTAAGCTTTGTTTATGTGCAGGAAGGAACTCCTCCCTGTGCATAAAGAAACCTTCCCTGCCTGCGCTGGCGTTAAGTTGCAAAACTTATCACCATCGCAGGGAGAGACGCTAGGCTGCACCATATCCTTGGTAATATGGTGCAGCCTGGCGTTTCCGAAGTGGCAAAGAGAGGCGTTAAGCCAAGGCGGCTAACACCTCTCTTCGCCACTTTGTTGCTAATATGCCCCATAGTGTAAAATGATGGATTTGCATTTTGTGTAATTACACTTATTTAGCAGTTATTTAATGAATTATGTAAATTACGCTTATTTCACACACCCCTCGAGCTAACGAATGCATACTAGCTGCATGCTTGCATGTAGGTGCGGAAGGGAAATTTCATGTAATTTAATTTACATTACATCACAATCACAACGTTTTTTGCACTAAATAGATGGCTTAGAAAGTGTATAATAGCTCCTTACAGCTGTCTCTCTGAGACATATCGGGACTTTGTCAACATTCTGGCCAGCAGGGTCGTACTACCCAAGATGAGCGACCCAAATTATTTGGTCTATTTGTCCCATAAGATTTTTTCTAGCATAGACAGTGCACTTGTCTTTCAGACAGGCTTGTAAATCAGGCTAACAATTGAAATGAAGGCACAAATGTGTGTTGATTCTTTTCAAATACAGACCCTCAATATGGCAACACATTGATCCCTTGAAATAAGGGACGTAAGTAGTCTTAAAAATACACTATATATAATAGATAGCCAATTTTCATAAGATTGACTTGCTTTGCTTTTGATCTCGCTATGTTTTGACTGATTTCTGCAATTATTTTGTTTAATTTCTTCTGTACTAATCGTGGCTTAAAATAAAGCCTTTACAAATTACGCTGCAGATTTCTTGTGTGTATACTTGTTTGTCAAAGGTTGCAGGCACTCACGAGTACAATACATAAGTATGATTCACGATCGCTGGCTTTTTTACATGCCCAATATGTATTACCTCCAGGTATGTTGAGGGAGATGTGTGGGTTGCATCTTGTCCAATCCTTCACCTCACATTTGGTCCACACCTGTGCTTGACAAAGAGCCATGAAGAATCTACCGATCACCTTTACATAGTGCCTGGAAAAGCATAGCATATGAATACATCTTGGGCACAATATGGTCCCTTCTGTCTGCGGAGACAGTCATGTATTCTGGACACAATCTGGCCCCACATCTGTGTGGACAGCAGTCTTTTTTTTGGGATACCACAGATACACCAAGGCTTGGAGCTCCAAAATGTGTTGTAGTAAGGCTAGTGACTAAAATAATGTGATATGTCCATACCTCTTCTGAGCTCATTGCACAAACATGAACACCCCTCAAAGTTAATAGGCAATGCTGAATGTTATGTTATACTGTTTTTATAATTTTGATACAATAAGTGGAGTCAGGCCCTGGGACATGTGGTTGGTTGGACCATATATATCTAGGAAAAAACAAGCAAGTACCAACCACACTTTTTTCAATCCTTCTACTGAAGGAAAAAACAAACCAATATTACTCTTGGGTCTGTTGGGTGTTTCTTACCCTTTTAATTTCTATTTTTTACTTTTCAAGCAAAGATTTTTTATGTGTAAAAAGAACACAAAACATTTTAGACATTTATACATAAATACAAAACATTCATCACATATATATACAAACTGTACAATATTTACTTATTTCAATTAATGCACTCAGATCCTTGTCTAAATTTGACAAAGTGACGCTCGGTATCAATGACAATCAAAATATATTCAAATAATATAAACCATATTTCAATTCATTGGTCTATAGATCAATTGATGTCATGTAGAACATAGAAAACAGGACATCAATTGATCTATAGACCAATGAATTGAAATATGGTTTATATTATTTGAATATATTTTGATTGTCATTGATACCGAGCGTCACTTTGTCAAATTTAGACAAGGATCTGAGTGCATTAATTGAAAAAAGTAAATATTGTACAGTTTGTATATATATGTGATGAATGTTTTGTATTTATGTATAAATGTCTAAAATGTTTTGTGTTCTTTTTACACATAAAAAATCTTTGCTTGAAAAGTAAAAAATAGAAATTAAAAGGGTAAGAAAGACCCAACAGACCCAAGAGTAATATTGGTTTGTTTTTTCCTTCAGTAGAAGGATTGAAAAAAGTGTGGTTGGTACTTGCTTGTTTTTTCCTACACTGTTTTTATAAAGCACATGTACACCAAAAAGTTTTTATGGTGCTGAGTCATAGATGCAAAAAAGCCCCAAGCGTAGCTATAAGCCTGTCTAAAGAGACAGATTTTTAACATAGTCCTTAAGCTTGCATAGGAAGTTATGGCTCTAATTTGTGGGAGGAGGGAATTCCATACATTTGGAGCAATGATGGAAAACCTGTTTCCACCTAATCTCCTCCTGTTAAATTGTGGGACCTTCAATAGATGTTGATGGACGGATCTAAGATTACATTTCCGAATGTAGTTGCAGATTTTAGAGGTCACAAAAGTTGCGCTTTTACTGTGTTTACATTTGAACATGATACACCTAGTTTTAAAAAGGGTCCTCTGAGTGGCTGGAAGGCAGCGTGATTTTACCACTAGAGGTTTTGTGTGGCAGTGTCTAGGCTAGTGCCAGACCAGTTTAGCTTCCTGATTTGGAACCAGATGCAGCCTCTGACTTAGTCCCTTTGGAAGTCCCAAATACTGAGAGTATGCATAACCAAATCAAGACATTACTAGGGCAACTATAATCTCAAACATATCCTCAAGAGTGAATTATTTCTGGATTTTTTAAATTTTTCCAGAGCTGGAAAAAGCAAGATGAAGTTACTGCTCCTCGCTGAGGCTTCATGGAAAGGTATTCATGAACAAAAATCCCAAGACTTTTGACTGCTATTTTAGGGATAGGAGGCGCACCCATCTCCAGTGGCCAGAAGGAAGGGTTCCAACTGTGCAGTTGATTTTTAATCATCACAATTTCCGTTTTATCAGAGTTGAGCTTCAATTGATGAGAATTCATCCAATCACTGATGTATAACATAGTGCTCTGAAAAAACTCTGTAGATTCCGTTGAGTACCCAATGTTGAAAAGCAACTGCATGTCATCAGCGTAGTTGTATGTTTTTATCCCTCACCTCTATAGAGTACAAATCAGTGGGTGAATATAGAGTTTGAATAGATGGAGGGGGGGGGACAGAGAAGAGCCCTCTGGTACACCACGATTGAGAATGACCTTAGATGATCAAAAAGGAGCCAGACGAACCAATCAGTAGCAATCTAAGAGAAAGGATTTCAGCCAATCTATTGCTGATCCCTGCAGACCCATGCCCTTGACTCACTCGATTAGAATATCATGATCTACTGTGTCAAAGACCAATGATAAGTCTTAAAGGATTAATGTCTGGACCAAACCTTTTTCTGCTTTATCTCTCATATCATCAACTACAGAGATTATAATGGTTTCTGTAGAGTGGGCGGGGCAGAAACCCACCTGGTGTGGATCAAGAAAGGAGGAGTTCTCTAAGGAGGAGCAGAGAAGTTGAGCAATGTGCTCATCTAGTATCTTGGCTAAATAAGGTTTGTCCTCCAAGATCGATTTCCTATAGGCCTTTAGCCGCAGGACAAAGCTTTCCTTTTTGTCAGGTGTATCTGCTTTCCGACATTTTCACCCAGACTGGCGTAACTCAAGCTTAGCTTTCTTTAAGTCTTCTGTGTACCATTTTGTTGCTTCATGACAGCAGATTGATTTTATTTTACGTCTAGGGGTGTGCCTGTTGCTAGCTTCTCCGAGCCAATTGGTTATTGCCTCTTCCAGATCATCTAGACTATCACTGTGAGTAGGTAAAGGCAATGTCAATGATTCACAGAATGTATCGAGATAAACACAACTCCAGGTTCTGGAATAAGTGCCATGACAGGTAGGGGGTTACGCTGAAGTTGTATCATCTATGTCAAATTTAATTAAATGATCATCTGACCAAGTAAAGGGAAGACCTTGAGGTTGAGTAGAGTTAAATTTACCAACCAGAAGACATCTAAGATGTGGTCTTTAATATGTGTCGCTGAAAACAACCGTTGATTGAAGTTCAGCCTATTAAGGGAGTCAGTGAGGTCGGAGGAGGTGTTTTCCTCATTGGCCTAAAAATTAAAATCTCCAAGGAGTAATATTTTTGCATAGTCAATTATTAGAGCAGATAAGAAATCCGCTAAGAGTAGGGGAGACTGAGGTATGTGCCCTTGGCGTTTGGATATGAGGATGCATATTAAGGGAGATATAGGTTAATCCAATTTGATCACAATATACTCTAATCTCGGGATTGGTAAGGGAGTAAGTTTAGTAAAAGCAAGATGCTTTTCAGTTATTGCAGCCACCCTTCTGCCTTTTTTCCCAGGTGGTCTATTAAAATTATGTATATAGTAATTCTCACAGAGTGCCACTAAAAAGTCAGGCATAGAATCCTCTGTTAACCATGTTTTCATTAAAAACAGTATATCAGGGAATTCCGAATCAAGGAGGTAAAATATCAAGTTGATTTTTGACCAACCAGCATGTGTTAAGGTAAGCTAAACTTAAATCTTTTGCTACAGGATTGTGAGTTATCAGGGTGCCATTTTCCATAGTAATTTTAAATGTCAGCAGACTTTCCATCTGTCCATCTGTAAGGTATCCAGTGATTTGAGTTATAGATGGCTAAATTATCCCGTTTTTGCAAGAGGGGAGCCCCCAAGATGGTAATTATTAGAAGACCAGCATCTAAGATCATTTGCGGAGTATACCAAAACGTGGCCATAGTGGCTGGCTTCTGGCGGATGCAGACAGATACAGACGGGCTTGCCTTTTGTTTACTGGTGGTACGCTTTATGTGAGCTCGGAGCTCTTACAGACTTTGGACAACTGCAGCCCAATTGGTTCTACTCAGCCAATAAGGTTCTGGTCAGTGTGTCTGAAAAGTATGATAAGCAAACAGTTTAGAAACCTTGATTTCCCCAGATTCTAGAAGTGATTTGTGCAAAAGAAGTGAGGAATGTCCAAATACAAGTCAAATCAAGCTAAAAAAGACTGTGCCTCTAATACAACGGGTCCGTGCTACCACCAGCTTTATGTGGGTTTGGAGCACTTACAGTCTCCACCCACCTGCAGCCCAGTTGGTTTTTCCCAGCCAATACAATTGTGGTCAGTGTGTCTGAAAACCACAAGGAGCAAACAGTTTAAAAACCACAATTTCCCCAAACTCTAGAACCGATGTGTGCAAAATAAATGAAGAATGTGCAAAAACCAGTGGACGTTCTTTCCGTCCGAATGGGCCCCCCGCCATCATAATATGGCGGGAGGGAAATGGGATGCGGGCGGAGGTAAATGGCGGGGGGATCGCCACCGCCATGTGGGCGGTGGCGATCTGCCCGACATACTAATAGTCCCCTTAATGTTTTCACAGTCCTTCACAGATAGTTGTTCCAAGATCTGGAACACTAAAGTAAAAAAAATATCTGAAAGCTCTGCCATATGAATGTCACTTTCAACTTTTACCTATTTTATGTTGTTTGTTTTCAGAAATGAGGAAACATTTCTCTGAAATCATACTGAAATAATGACAATTGTGAAGTTTGTATATGTTTTAATTGTTTTGTTAATTAGTTTAACTGTTATTTATGATGTCCCCATGCATAATATTTTTTTATCATGTTGATGATACCAATCTATTAATTCTTGTTTTTGGGTTGCATTCTACTATCCCTTTGTAACACGGTTTCATTCGCTGTGGTATATGCACTGTATGAAATTGCAAATAAAAATCGCATTTCAGCCTAAAATTTTAAAAACCTAAATAAGTATGGTCTGCTCTTAGAATAACCTTTTCCCACACTAGTTATACAATATGGCATTACTTCCCAGGTACACCAGTTTAAACTTTTCGGTTTGCTTTTATTAACTCTGTGACACGAAATGATTAGGCTAAAGGAATTTAATACAAAATTTAATTGAGTGAGAAAATATTATCCACTTAATTTTGTCAAGATCTAGCACAGTCATTTCACTGAGATGTTTAGTCCTACAGTACAATCTGTGTCACTCTACATACTTTCTGAAATAAAATGTATAAAATTAACTCACTGTCACTTTTTACCGCTGAGTAGGATTATTACTCTACAAAACTTTAATGAAGTGCACAACACATAGTACTTTATTGAATTTTGTAATTAATAAATTGAAGAACAATCAAAAGAGACAAACTCTCTTCTGAAAAGTAGCATCTTTATGAGATAAGTCTATAAAAAAAAAATAGACACCCCAAGAAATATTCCTTTGGAAACGTTTGAATTACATATACTTCTAACATAATGTGTTTCTTGGAAATCATGTAATACACGGTGGAGAACGACTAAACTCAAGAAGTGTGGGAACACGTTTGCTTGTAAGTCATATCATTGTCTCATTATTGCATTTACATCTTTTTGTGAGAACGGTGAAGGTGAAAAAAATGCTTAGTTTTTATCAATCATATATGTCTAGAATGTATAAACTTTTAAAGCACTGTTTATTCTATTGCAAAAGGATTTAATTTATGGATATCTTGAGATTATTCTCCAAAGATTTTCAGCAAACCCGCCGCTCCCTTTTTAGGCGGGTGCTGCTACCGAGGGGTGGTGAACCGCAGTTATGCATACACATTACTCTCCTCCCACAATGTCCGAAGCGCACACGCGAGTTGTTTCAAATCATTTGTGGTTTATTTAAAATATTTCACTGTGGCTGACAAGCGTGTTTCGGTCATAACGGCCTTTGTCAATGTCCATTGAGTTTATTATATGACAATTCATGTTTGTCCTAGCTTCAATTCCTTTAAATTCTACTCATTTCATTACAATACTCCTATTCAGAGTTCGTTATAAGTCACTTTACGGCCTCTAAGGAGGAGTATCCCCAAATTCCACAGTGGCAGAAATCAAGGATTGTACAATTCTTAGTTAATTAAGAGAGATATGACTATATCTATACAAACCATACTTAGAGTCATAAATGTATATCTTCATTAACCATCAGCTTAGTACACTTTGTAGCATATGTAGGGTGTGTACCACATTCTTAATAATAAATAGCATATGTTCTGGTACCTGCTAGATGAGGCTAGATTAAACATTCAGTATGTATGTTTGAGGAGATTTAGTGATTTGGTTTAGTTCAAACCATAGACTTGCTTTAATGAGCCCCCTTCTGTCACTGCTTGAGACATTGTCAGCAATAACTAGGATCAGCCCAGAGAAGTAGTTTAGTCTCACCATCATGCTAACTAAAAATTCAGGATGGAGCTATTCACTCTCTGCGACTGCATGCTTAGAAGACACAGTAACCCTCCAGAGTCCTCCAAAGGAGATCCATCCCTCTACCGTCTGTGAGTGTGTGTGGGGGGGGCAGTGCCTACTGTACCAAGAGAAATAATCCTAGTCTCTGAGAGTTGGCTGAAGTCAGTTGCCCATGAGTCCTCTTTCCTTTGGGAGTCAGGTTTCCTTAAACCCCTGTCAGCAGGAGTCAGGTGTCTTCTCTCTTATAGCTGAACAGTCTTCCAGTGTGATTTCTCCATGATCCAGGAACTTTTAAACCCTTCTCCCTTGCTTTAAGTGGGAGTGTAGAATTCCTTTTGGTAGACAACTCTGTCCAGTTCTAGGATAACACATAATTACTCAACCCCTCTTTCAACCCTCTTGCAATGCATTTTAGGACTTTCCAACATTTGCAATGCTAATGTACTATAACTTCAACCTAGTCTCAATTATGGCAAAACTGTATTTTGGTACTTATTCCATTCAGAGCATACAGGATAGTAAAGCACACACTCTTTCCAGTTAAGTACTACAAATGCGCATGTTCACCATATGATTGTCCACTCACATTAAAAAGGCCTGCACAAGTCAGCATCAGTCAATTAAGGGATGCCTCTGTGACATGCTGCCTGTACATAGATGCCAGGCTGCATGAGATAGTAGTCTCACTCCTTCAGCCTGCACACATTTGCACACACATAAATTCATGTATTCACATGCAGCAATCCCGCAGACTCCTACCCCAGCTGAGAATCAATAGACCGTATTTTAAAAGGCAGACACGGGTGGTTACCTCTTCTAATTCATTCAAAAAACTTACAATAAATAAGACTGTAACACTCACTCATGACTGTAGTTTGAAAACTGTTAGTAAAAATAATGAAAAACGTCAAGGGAGTCAAATGGGTAGGAACACATTTCTCACACTAGGCCTGAAACAAACCTGAAATCATATTTGTAGTAATGATTTTAAATGTAATACATTTTAGGCATCACAAATTGTGCATATGAGCCAACTTTTTTGGCTTCACAAATGTTCATCCATCAACGACAGAACTACACACCTTGGCTGAATTCCACATGTAAGCCATTGGCATTGGGAAACAGTCATCCATAATGACCATGTAAGGTGAGAAGGAATTGACCCAATCCACTACCTGAAATATTACTAGTGAATGTCATTGGGTACTCCATGATTATTTAAACCTGTAGATTGCATTAGAAATTCTGTCTTTACCTCACTATCTGACTTTCTAAAATTGTTCGGCAGAAGTTGGATTTTTCCTCCATTGGAGATAAAGTTGATGCAACTGGAGCATAGGAAGTGCCTAATTTTTTAGTAACAGTGGGAGAGGTGGTTCAGAAAGTGTATAGGTGCCAGACTTAAATCATGTGCAATTTACCTGCCAGTTGCCCTTTTTAAACTCTTGCTTAGCCCACTGGCAATTCAAACCCAGCTTAGATGTATGCTCCCTGCCTGCCAGATGAAAAGTGAAAAAGTCATTTTACCCTATTTTTTTAATATCTGTTTCCAAGTCTTGGTGTCTGAACTACAGGGAACCAGTTTCCTGGCCTGACCCCCAGAGGTTGTTGGACTGCAACTAATAGGAGACTTGCCATTGCTGGAGAAGCCTGATTCAGAAAGTACTACTCTAAGGAGATCAGAAGGTCCAGCAAGCAGTGCTAGCTGATGACCAGATATTTTGATCACAAAATGAACAGCTTCTCTGAATCTATTACAAAACCGTGAAGCACTGCACATGCTACAGGTCAAAATGTGTAAAACAAACTAGAAAGCCGTCTAAATTACGAGACCTATAACCAGCAGCAAGCCAAAGAATCTGAAACACTTTTTGCAAGATCATAATCTCACTCCTCAGAAGTACTAGCCACTTTAATATCTTCAGGCAGAAGCTCTATACCCTGAGTGGGCTAAATAATTTTCCAAAGAAAGGCCTTTGAATCTAAACCTCAATGGGCAGCATTTCCTGGCCAGCACACCAACTGGTTTATGTACCTCTTGCAATACAAATATGAAGCATCTACAAACCATGGCATACCAATAAACTTTACTCATTGAAAATAGATCGAACTTCTGAAATAGGAGGGAGTTTTCATAAACATTTGAAGCTTTCCATCCAGACATTTAGCAATTTTTGAGGTTTTTGGACATTGTAGGTCATTTTCGTCCATATTTAGGTTTACCCTTCTACATCAGACATTTGAATTCATTGACCAAACTCCTCTATATTTTCAATTTTTTTTTGTAAATTGTTCTTCTTTGTATGTGTAGTATGTGTAGTTGGTGTGAGATCTTGTGACCTTTATTATTTACAGTGTGGATTGATTGTACTGTTACCCAAAATATCTCATGCATTTTATATGAGCAATGAGGTACAACGGGTGAGCCAAAGATCCACGATGGAAATATATTGACCTGTGTGGGTTTGATTGCTCTGTAGCTCATGGTAGCTCGTTTCTCACAATATAGTTAAATATAAACAAACACAAATACAAAGTTCTGCTGGCATCATAGACCTCAAGGCCACTAAGACAAACAATATCCAGCATTATGTATAGTCTATTAAAATCAATAAACATTTCTATTATCATATGACATTAACCAATTATTAAAAGTATATGTTTCATACTGTACAATATTTTGAGATTACTGGTTCAAAAGGGCATGTTTCAGAAAAACAAATGAATCCATGGTCACTTCTTTTAATTTAATCATTATTGATCCTTTAAATGCCCAAGAAACAAATGCTTTCTGTCATACTTTGTTGTATCAAATTCACAAGTTTTACTTTGACTTCAGTGAAACTTACAAAATAGGTTGAAGAGTGCAAGGAGTAGTAGTAGAGCTGCGCTCACGTGAGGAGCATGTGCTGAACTGCAGTCCATTCTATTGTTCTTGCATGAACATACTTCAACTTTGAGTTCGGTGCTGTTTGTGAGAGGAGGGTTTCCAGAGTCTGTCACGAAGACCGGGATATTATAGTTGGCTCGCTTTAGATTTTGTAGAAGGCTGACTTGGGCGTGTGTGTCTAAGGAGAACATAGAAAATAATTAGGGAGATTAGAGTTTAGAAGATGAACATGAACTGCATATTCAGAATGCAAGCTGCAGTGCTTGTTAAAATAATTATCAATCTATCTATCTATCTATCTATCTATCTATCTATCTATCTATCTATCTATCTATCTATCTATCTATCTATCTATCTATCTATCGATCTATCTATTGATCTATTTTATTGTAACTAGCAAAGGCATTTGCAAATCACAATGATCATTTTGCATTGCAACTTAGGATCGGACTTAAAATGTGGCTGTTAGGGTACTCCGTCGCAGCAGTGATGATGCACACTGTCCACCGAACGTTCAGTCTGCTCACACAATTTTATCGAAGGAAACCTTAATCCATCAGGGTAATCCTTCTGAAGGTCTGAGGGAATATAGGCCATTGGAGGTAAGTCATTCCCCTGTCTGCCTTGTTTTGAGAGGGCTGTTGGATTAATTTTATTTGTATTCACTGTCCATGATAAACGTACTCCCATTACATAGGAGAAAATGTGCACAATGTTGGGTATTCAGATTTTATGTTTCCAAAAAGAACAAACACCCGCTTTGAGAGTTTGATGTTGGAAAACTAAAATGTTTTAATGGGGGGGTGCAAGAATCACTAATGTCAGGTGCACATCAAACATTTAAATGACTTTGATTAGGCTGCTGTGAAGGCGGATCATACAAACTTACAACGTTTACCACAGAGCTGGCAGTGAATTCAATTTGGTGGGCAGAGTAAAGGCAGGATGGGTAGATATAAAGTCCTCCGCTACCCTACTTTAATTGCTCTATCCACCAAACTTTAAATTTGGCCCCTAAGCTTTTGCCTTCGATTTTGCAAAACTTGTAACTGCAAAAACAAGCAATAGGTCAGGTCAGAAGTTCTCAATATTGAACTACTGTGCCTGTAGACCAAGGTTCCTAGTCTCCCAAAATATACACTCAACAAAACATAAAGCCATAACAAAGGGAGTGCAATACCACCATGTTCCCGGGAGCTACAAATAGCACAACTAGTTTTATTTATAGTCCCAAATATATTGCTGCTAAATGGCTTCAACCTTTTAAAATAATTCTTTTGAGGGAAACAGTGGAAAAGCTCAAAATAAATACAGAAAATTTGGTAAAATTACCATTTTAATTAAGTTGCATCTACCTATAATCTCCAAATGAAGTCAATCTTATTTCCTGAACTCAGCCAGAGACTCAGAGTATCACAATGTAACACAATTAGATCTCACCGTACCCGAATGGCAGTAGTAACCATGACCCCTAGGTATGTAGCCGTTTTAGCATAATCACAGTCTAGGGGCTCTTTGTCTTGTAGTAACCTGAGTTTTTTCCATATTCAGCTTATAGACCGAAATTGGCGGAATTGGTTTGTAATACTTTAATATTACAGAGGGCCTTAGATGGGGAAAGAATCAAAATGGAAATGTCGTCAGAAAAGATTTGGTGCTAAAAGTCTTGAAGTTAAATGGGGTTATGCAGTCTGCATCTTCAAGCTTTTGAATGTGTGGTTCTAAGTACAAGGAGAAAAGCAGGCGAAACAGGGGGAATCCCTGTCTCATGCCCCTATTATTACTAAGCTTGTCTGACATTCTCCCTATGCACTCAATTAAGGCCAACAATGAACAATAGACAGATTTGACAGCAGCTACAAAATATTCGCCCACCTCATCTGGGTCATAACTAACCACAAAAAATTCCAGGCACCCTGTCAAATGCTTTCTCAGCATCCAACAGGATTATCCGGGTAAGCATACGCCATTGTTCAGCAACCTAACAGGCAATATAGCTAGATTATTATGGGCAGCAATATCACGTGTAGGGATAAACCGGTGCTGTACAGGGTCCACCAAGGAAGAAATAACAGCTGAGAGCCAATTAGCAGCTGCAAGTGTATATTATGGCATTGGAGTTCAATAATAAGATGGTCTGGTGGGAGCCACGATTAAGGAGATCTATACCTTTTTTTAAAACACCGCAATATGCACTTTTCCACGAGATACAGGTGCGGAAGACAAGGAGGGCGAATTACTTAGCTCCACAAAGTAACAGATGACTATATCAGGAAAAATCCCGTACAACTCAGTCAGAATGGAGGTTTGACCAGGTGCTTCACTTACTTACTTATGTTTTGAGAAAGTCTTCCTTTTGCCCTGTTCATCCCCATTCTGCTAACCAGGCCCAGTGCCAAACTTTGACGAAAAAGGTTTATGCTAATTAGGTATAAATAAAATTGTCAATGACAGACCATGTAAATCTCTATTATATAATAAGGTAAGGGGGTTCAAACTACTTATAAGTCCCTAGGATAAAATAGGGCACAGACGTTTAGAGACCAGCAGCTTTCTTGCGCTGGAGTGTGCACTACTGTGTTGCCTCTTGTCATTTTTATGGGCAGACCTGCTTTGCAGACTGTCTTTAAAAGTAAATGATATGCAAACTTGCCTTTGGAAAAAAAGTTCCAGATGTTTGAAGCAACGTTTGGAAAAAGCACCATAAGGAGACAGACTCAGCATCAAAAGTCAAGCTGGCTACCTTTAACTGTGACCTGGCCTGGATTTCAGGATCAACCCGCTGAAAGCTTCAGAACTCCAGACTTCCAGAATATGACTGGGGTCTCACCGAGAAGCAATCTGACCATGTCACATTGAAATCAGACTGCTGGAGGGGACTTCACAATGTCAAGAGAAAATCCTCCAGAAACGTTTCTAAATCTGAAGGTCAAATTTTGAACGAGGCCTCCAAAATAGTGTATCCGACCAGGGCTCCATCACAGTCGGCCTCACACTTCGATTTTGTTCTGGTGAAGAGCAACAAGATGTCCCATGATGGTGCTATCTGCTTTTAAGTACTAGAAGGTGTTTACTCTTTAAACATTCATATCTCTCATTCCCTATATTGGATTTTGTTTGTTCTGGTACCATTGTAACAATATACTTATTTCCTATTTTTATAAATTGGTATGGGATTTTTATTGTGTGCTGTGCCTTAGGTATTTAATGTATTGATGTTGTGAAATACTTTACACACCACTCTCCTGAGTTAAGCCTGCCTGCTCGCAGCCAGCTACCAAAAGGTTGAGCCAGGGGTTATTGTATTGAGACCTTGATTGGACATTATATCGCATTGGTCGTAGTGTCATCCTTACCCCCACTAATAATCCACCTTACAACATATGCCTAATACCCTTCCTGGGGTATAGGCCATCAACCAGGACTCTCCATCCATCTCTGTCCTGGGCTTTTCTGTCAACCTGAATGCAGGTGTAACCCATCACCTTGCACTCACCTTGAGGCCTTGGTGCAAGGTGTTTCTTGGCCATGTTTTTCCTTTGAGGGCTCCAGGTCAAGGTTTGCCTAGTGGTGTTTGATGCATGCTTGTGTAGGGTGTAGCCTTTCCTGCCCTAGTGCTTTTCATGATTTCCTCAAGGAGCAGGAAGGTGGAAAGTCTGCTGTCACAGGGCGCTGTTGCTGATGGTGTTTGGCCAGCAGATTTGGAGGATTTTCCTCAGACAAGTGTTCATGAAAATCTGGAGTTGGTGATTTTCACTGTTCCACGCCAAGTTTCAGCTCCACACAGAAGAACCAATTTTATATAGGTGTTCTACAAGAGTAACTGCAGTTGTGCTGACCATGTTAGCATTCAGCATCTTGGCTTTTCCACTTAGGATGTTGAGGCCAAGTTGTGCTGATGCAGCTGTTACAGCATCTGTCTTCTTTTGCATCTGAAGATGAGTTTGGGAGAGTAGAGCCACGTCATCTGCAAAGTCTAGGTCATCAAGCTGCATCCAAGGTGTCCACTGGATCCCCTATCTCCTCCTTGTTGAGGACGTCTTCAGGATTCAGTTCATGGTCAGCTGGAAGATAAAATGCATGAGCGAACAACTTTGGCAGACTCCCTTCCTTACTTGGAAGGCTTCCATGAGTTTTCCTCCACTGAATATCTTCCAGGTCATTCATTTGTAAGAGTGCCTGATGATTGTTACATGTTTATCTGGCACACCATAGTGGTAGAGAAGATTCCAAAGGGGCTCTATGTCCATGCTGTTTAATGCCTTCTCATAGTCAATGAAGTTGACATAGAGAAGGGAGTTCCATTCCATTGACTGCTCAACGATGATGTGCAGTATTGCAATCTGGTCTGGGCAGGATCTACCTTTGCGGAAGCCAGCTTACTGGTCTTGCAACTAAGTGGCAATTTGTTCTTTCATTCTGTTCAAGATGACCCTGTTGAACACTTTGCCTGGGGTTGAACGAAGAGGTATCCTTCTGTACTATATGGAGGTATTCAAGTCACCTTTCTTTGAGATCTTGATGAGATATCCCTCCTTTCAGTCTAATGGCACCTTTTCCTTTTCCCAGATCCTTCCAAACATGATGTAGAGCATGTCTAATGATGTTTCAATGTGTGCCTTCAGTGCCTCTGCAGCATTGTGGTCTAGTCCTGCTTCCTTCCCATTTTTCAGATGTTTGATAGATTGCTGTATTTCTTCCTATGCTGGTCTGCTGCAGTCGATTGGCAAGTCCTTGTCAGCTGGCTGAATGTCTGGATGGGACTGCAGCACAGGCTGGCTCAACAGTTCTTCAAAGTGCTTCACCAATCTTCATTGTTGGCTTTCGTTACGTCACCATTGCCAGTCTGAAGCCCAGCTGTGAAATGAGGAGGGTTATGCATGGGTTTAGCTACCCCACCATGTAAAATAATCCAAGCTACAGAAACATCAACCAGAAAACATCTCAGTTGTGGAGTGAGAGGAATCTTGTTGTGCCTTATGGTGAAAGTCAGAGATCCATGGAAGACACAAAGCTGATCCATCTGCTTTCGACCAAGACCATCACCAACAAGACATGGAATGTGAGAACCATGTACGTGACAGTAATCCAGAAAACAACTTTGCCCTGCTTGGCATAAGTGAAAGAAGATGAACACAATCTAGAGAGAAATGACTGGCTCAAGGTGGAATGCTGCTGTGTTCTATACACAAGGCAGCAAAAACCCCACATACCCAAGGAGGTGCACTGATGCTAACTCTAGCAGCCCACAGAGGTCCTACTGGATGGGAAGCCCACAGTCCTTGAAATCATGACAGCAACCTTCCACACAAAGAAGAAGAGGATCAACCTGAATGTTATCCCACAAATGACAGCAAAGAAGAGGAAAAAGATCAATTTTACAACAGACTTTAGTCCATCCTTGAGAAATGCCTTGAGAGAGACATTGCCATACTGATGGGGATCTCAATGCAAAGATTGGAAATAACAACACCACGGGGTATGAAGAAGTAATGGGCAACCATGGCCTTAGTGACATGAATGAGAATGGTCGAAGGCACACAGATCTCTGTGCCCTGAACTGTCTACTGATAGGCGGGAGTGTATTCCCACACTAATGAATTCATAAGTCAATGTGGGTGTCAACAGACCATTCAACAGAGAAGCAGATTGACCATGTCTGCATTGCAAGACGTTCCAAAGGTCCCTGCAGGAGGTGAGAGTGATGAGAGGAGCGGACATGGCGTCAGACCATCACATTATCATGGCCAGGCTAAAGCTAAAGCTGAAGAAAGCAAGGATGGAATTGACAAACACCAGAGATTAACACCACTCTCCTCAAAGTTGCAGAGAAATGGAATGAATACTCTGTCACTCTTAGTAACAAGCATCAAGTCCTGCAAGAACTAGAAGATGACAGAGACCCAATAGAAAGTCAGTGGGAGAGGATCAAGGAAACTGTGACATCAACTTGCCAGGATGTACTGAGTCTAAAGAAACACCATCATAAAGAATTGATCTCAAATAAGACTTTCTGAAAAAATCCAAAAGAGAAAGTAAAAGAAAGCTGCAGTTAACACCAACCAAACAAGAGCAGTAGAAGCAAAAACTCAAGGTGAATACACCAAAACCAATAAGGAAGCAAAGAGAAGCTTAAGAGCAGACAACCATTCATCAATTGTCTTAACACAATAGCCCAGTAAAGAAGCAAGCCATGGAAATGTAAAAGAACTCTATGATATATTAAGGAAACCCTCCGGCAGATACAGCAAGCTTTAAAGACTAGTTAAAGACAAAGCTGGAAAGGTAATCATGGGTAAAAAAGACCAGGGGCCAGATGTAGGAAGCCTAATTCTGGTCGGTAACGGCCGGAATGACCACATTTCGGCTGTTACCGACCGGTATTCGGCATTTGAGATGTAGGGGCCTAATTTAAGGATTCAGTAATTTACTGAATCGGTAATTGAAGGAATCAGTAAATTACTCAAGTGAGTGCTTTTCACTTGTAAGGATTTGTTATTTACCACCAACTACAAGTTGGTGGTAAATAACGAAAACCGTTAAAAAAGCAATTATGTGCTTTTTTAACAGTGCCATGTTGCAGACATACATGCCCTTAGGGCATTTATGTGTGCCACCTGTGCACCCATGCACTATTCAGGGGTGCAACAGGGTGTCAAAGTGACACCCTACCACCCTTGAATGCGTTCCCCATTTTACCGAATCGGTATTTACTGATTCGGTAATTCCCATTCATTCCTATGGCCTGGAGGCCCATAGGGATGAATGGGAAATACCGAATCGGTAAATACCAATTCGGAATTTACCGAATCTTACCGATTCGGTAAAAAATACCGAATGAATACCTACATCCCATTTACCAAATTTCAAATACAGAATCGGTAAAATTCCATATTTCAGAATCTGTAAATCTGGATTACCTACATCTGACCCCAGATGCTTTAATGAATGTCAATTGGAAAAGAGCTTTCCTTCTTTTAGTTAGCATAATTTTTGCACCTAGTGCCTCCTGCTGGGCGGCAGTCAGCATAGTCAAGCTCACAACCCACAGGTGCTCAGTCACCCCATCTAACGAGGTCTGTGTATCCTCTGACTATAGAGCTGCAAAGAATTAATGGAAGACAGCCAAAACCTTGCCTGAAGGACTCCTGATGCTAGAAATAATGTTCTTAGAACAATGATCTGAAGTTGGTAAGCAAGTTGCGCCCCATTTCTTTGCTATTCGCAAAGCAGGATGCCTGTCTATAGTGCAATTTATGGTAAGCCCTGCTAAGGTCTATTTCTGAATCAAAATCCGTATGCACATTAGCGTTCAAATATCAACTCTGCTTCATCTTCATGTTGACTATCCTGGTATTTAGAATTCCCAATTTCCAACTTTAGTAGGTCAGGCCGGAGCTCAGGCTCCAATATCTTTTATGCGTAATCCTGATGTATCATGTAATTTAGAGTCTATCCCCCAATCATAACTTTCAGTGCATCCCATAGCATAGTTAGAGGAGCTGATTTGCCGCTAAATAAATAATGATAATAAAAAAGTCATAGGATTAATGTATGTGGAATTTTTTAGTGATTTATAATTAAATGACCACCCAACAGGCCATGGTACCTCCAGCTTGTGTCTGACAAACAATGAGAGAACACTGTGCTCAAAGATAATCTGCAGGTGCCGCATGATCCTGAGTGTGGTAATAATAGAATGATTGGCTAAAATGATGTTAATCCCTGACATCATTTCATACAAAGTGGAATAAAATGTAAAGCCAGACTCAAACTGCAAATATCGTATACTTTAATAACATGCATTTTCCTAACACATGCAAATTCCTTACCTGATTAACAACATTTGCTACAACATCAAATATGTCATTCAATATTGGATTAGTAAATTTGAGAATGTTTTTAGGATTGACTAAATTAAGTCACACATAAATGAGTACTTTATACCTTGAGATACCTTGTTCATCACCACAGAGGATAGAATCTGCCTGGATCTGAAGAGCAAAGGTGACTTCCCTGTCTACTAAACTGAAAAATAGCTGCCTGCCAGAGATCATCTGTGATTGTAAATTACTTCTCTACTTTAAATTTAGGTTCTATCATTTACTTCATTAGTGGTGGTACACGTTTATTCGTCAGAAGTAAACGTTACAAAGTCCTGCAGCTGAAACCAGTCTCACCCAATGAAAACTCTGCCCTGGTTATAAGGGAACTTGAGAATCTAAGTCAGTGGAAACAATTGCTTCCTAGTAGAAGATCAGTTGAAATTTCTTTGCTGGATATGTCTCCTGGATGATGACTTGTGTGGATGCTAGTGAAATTCAAAGAAGTGGGCTGGAATCCAATAATCCTGTCTTTAAAGATTTTTTGGCAAAGGAGCTGTGCAAACAGAACTTGTGGTGAACTTTGAGAAAAAGAGCTTTGAGAAAATTCCAATGAATGCCCAGTGACAACATTTCAGTTCTCAAGCTTGTCATGCACTTTTTTAGGTCACGGCTAGACAGCACAGGTGCTGTCTCCGAGGCATGTTGTATATACTTTGTGGCCTTCAGACCACCCTTAGGATTCCTGTTTGCCGGCTCCATCATCGCTCTCATATTTTATGTCCCCATTTGTCCATGGCATGCATGCATCATGCCACTTCTTCTGTTTATCCCTCCCTGAGAGCATGAATCAATTACTACTATCCATTCACTGCCTCTCTTTAAGGAACTGCTTAAGGAACTACTCTTTTTCCTCTTTGTAAGCACATCACAGGAGCACTCGTGTTTTCAGCTGCTCGGAGCTCTGTTTCTGTAAATAAACCTGTAAATCATGTTCTTATCTCATCACATTTGCTGTGCATTCAAAAACTAAGATTATATGTCAGACCTGTCTTCCGAGAGTGCCTGTTTGACCGCTTGCGTTTTCAGTCATTCCAAGCTGCATTTCTGAATACAAGCATGTAAGTCGTATTCTTATCTCTTTACATTTGCTATGTATTCAAAGACCAAGATCACACGTCAGACATTATTTTCCAAGGGTGCCGGTTTACTTTTCTTTCTCTGACAAAGTGAGAGGATTTTTTCAGTGTAATACCTATATTTTTAAAATCCTCTTTCACTTCATTATAACTTATTTAAAATGTTATTCTTATGCTCACCATTATCCAGCTCTCACAGACTTTTAATATCCACAGATATCCTAGTCACCTAATTTCAATTTATTTCAATTTCTTACACTTCCTGAACCAACAAAATGCCCTTGGTTTGTCTTAACTAGTAGGAAGGCATCCCATGCCCATTTCCCATAAGCCATTTCCCATAAGCCAACTTAACCTCTAGATCCCCCTTTTCAAGTAGTCTGTTTTAACCGCCCCATTAACTGCCATATTGTACGCAGTGACCTCAACATGTTACCTTTGTTGGCATTATGAATTTTCACAGCACTAGGTGCGTTGATTGACTCACTGTGATGCCTCAATAGTACACACAGCATACAAAATACTTAGGAGTCGATTACAATGTCATTCAGAAAGCCTCTGACCGCTAGTTGGAAGCTTTCCAACCTCAGTCGGAGGCTTTCTGACCGACACGGTTAGTTTGCTGTCCGACTGCTGATTTCAATGTCACAGTCGGTGCGTGAACCCGCCAGTCATTCTGATGCAGTTCTGATCTGCTCTTGGAGTTTTCTGATCTGTCAAAACCACACCATACATGTCAGACTACGTATCTGCAGTCGGGAATACCATGTCGGTTTCCCACAGCCTTTCCATGCCGGCTTTTCCGACACAGAAAGGCTGTCGGAAATCGACTTAAGGGGCCCCTGACAGGCCCCCCTAGCCTCCGTGGCCTACAGTTGGTGGGCAAGGGGTACCTAGGGTCCCCTCTGTAAATCCATGGACTGTGTGGCAAGCATCATGGGATGCCTGCCACAGGGTGTAGGGTTTTACACACATACACATTTCTTTATTGGAGCCGGTATTACGGCCTGTTTATGGCCATAACACAAGCTCCCATAGAGAAATAGAGTATCCAACTGAACAGTGTTTGGTTGCATTGTAATCAGGCAGGCAGTCGTTCCTGAGACCACGAAGGTGTCGGTCGGAGGCAACTCTGACCGACATCGTAATAAGCCCCTTTGTCTGGGCACAATGAAAGATCACAGTGCTAGACGCGCTAATAATACAATGCTTTTTTTCACAATAATAATAACTCTCCTTCTGGCTATTTCTCTTTTCCCAACCCACCCACACCCTTTCCTCACATTAAAAAAAAGTGTTATAACATGGCCTGCGCTGGCTGCATCTTTCAGTTGTGCCCAGCTCTCCTACGTCACTGCATTACTCTCTCCTGCTTTTGCCTCATTTAACTGCTTTCTCCATCCTTTACCCCTGTTTTTTGAAGTGATTCCTCCTGCTTTCTGCCTTGTCTTTACTGCTTTCTCCCTCATTACCCCCCTTTTCACAAGTTCTTCCTATAGCTTTCTGCATCGTTTTTAATGCTTTCCTCCTCCTTTCATCATGTTTTTCTTAGGGGTTCCTCCTGTTTTTTGCCTTGTTTTTCTAAATGCTTCCTCCTGCTTTCTGCCTCTTATTTTCCCAACTGCCACTCTTGCCTCTGGCCTGTTTTCCTGCTTCCCGCCTAGCCCTGCCAACCGTCTCCCAGCAATACTCCCTCCTCCCAGGAGCTACTTAAAGGAGGCTGCAGCATGTATTGAGTGTGCCAAAGTCAAGCCTGTCTTCACCTTGACCGACTCCAGTGCCAGGACCTCTTGCCCTTACAACCCATGATGTTACACCACCACTGACCTCCTAGACCTGGACCCAGGATGTACCAACAACCTCTGCTGCCAAATATTCTTGTGCACCACTAGAAGGCCGTTCTCCTGCCCACACCGTTCCCTCACTTTCAGCACTTTCAGCACTGAAGCAGTTACTGACACCAGCGGCACCACAAACACGGCTGCACCCACTCAATCAACGCAGAGCACCACGTCACAACTCCAGTGCATTCTACTGGTCTGGGAGACAATCTATTCCCTTACCCCAGACATCATCTTCCTTACAGAAACCTGGCTAAATCCCACCTCTGCCCCAGACATCACCACCACCATCTTAAAGATATACAATATAACACACTGAGACAAAAAAAAAGCACGGAGGCAATAAAGCCATCATCTGCAGGGACACCATAATGGAACACCTCGACTTCCAACACCTCGCAGATGAAAAAAGCACCATCAGTGGTACTATTGCCTACAGACCCCATCTTCTGCAACGCCATCCCCGAACTCATCAGCTCGCTCACAATCGATGCAGAGTCCTACATCTTCCTAGGCGATCTCAATTTCCACCTCGATGACCCCAATGACATCAAATCTACTGACCTCCTGGAAAGCATGAGCAACATCGACCTCACGCAGCTCGTCACCGACCCTATTCACATCACAGGGCACACTCTCAACCCCATCTTCACCTCCAGCAACAGAGGCAGATACATCCACACCATACCACTCTCCTAGTTCGACCACCACAGCATACACTTCACCATCTCAGGACCCATCCACCCTGACACCCTGCCCCCAGATCCACACACAGAGACTGAAAAAAGGTTTCAGAAGTCCAGTGGAGTGACACTCTCTGCTCCCAACAGCCAGACTCTACACATGACCCTGAACAAACAGCTGGGAGTTGTCTCACTAGTGCACAGACTGTGCCAATGCCATCCCCCCGCTAAGACAGCCAGGGCCAAAGAACAAAGTAAAAGAGCAAGCTATTTCACTGAGGAACTGCACTCCACCAAATACAACTACTGACAACTTGAAAGGAAGTGGTGCATCAGCAAAAAACAGGGAAAATCGCACTGCCTTTAGTTCCACTCTAAACCAGTACCATCACCTCCTGAAAAAAACAAGATGAATGCCCTACCAAACTGCATCAAAACCAGCGCAAACCACAGCAAAGAACTCTTGACCATCATGAAGCAGTTTACCATCTCCACAGCCATGGAGAATGACATTGCTTCCTCCCTGGAACTGTGCGACAACCTTGCAGACTTCTTCCATGACAAGATCTAAGCCATCTATGAAAACTTCGAACACCAACCCTCCACCACAGACAGCATCAACCAGCTCACACGCATGAAACAAATCCCGAACTCCTTCTTAACCACTGGAAACTCCTAACCGCACAAGACACTGTCTCTATCATGTACACTGTTCACTCTGGAGCACCCACGGACCCAAGCCCCCGCCACATCTTCAACCTTGTGGGCAAGACAATTAGTGACGAGTTAACAACGATCCTGAACACCTTCATCACAGCAGCCTCCTTCCCTGAGGACTGGAAACATGCTGAAGTGAGGCCCCTCCAGAAAAAAAACATCTCCAGACCCAACTGAAATGAAGAACTACCAACCCATCTCTCAGCTCCCCTATTCAGCAAAAATCCTTGAGAAAGCGATCAACCAGCACCTCACCCAAAACCTGGAGCATCAAAACCTCCTGGACCCCTCTGAATCTGGATTTAGAGCTGATCACAACACTAAGACGGCCTGATTGCAGCCACAGATTACACCAGAGCCCTTATGGACTGCGGGAATACAGCAGCCCTCATCCTCCTGATCCTGTCCACCACATTATGATCAACAGGCTCCACCACATCGGGATTCATGGAAACACCCTCAAATGGATGGCTTTGCACCTCCCCAGTAGACCCCAATGGATCTGCCCCTCATCATTCCCCTCAGAGCCCAAGGTGCTCACCTGCATAGTCCCCCAAGGATTGCTCCTCTGCCCAACCCTCTTCAACACCTACATGACCCCCCTTGCTGCCCGCGCCAGGTCACACAGACCAAACATCATCTCCTGCACAGAGGACACAGCTCATTCCCACACTGTCCAAAGATCCCCCTACCACTAAAGCTAACTTCCACAGATGGATGATGAACTTCACAGACTGGATGAAGGACGACTGTTTCAAATTCAACACTGAAAAAATGGAAGTCCTCATCTTTGCGAACAACACCTCATCATTGACTGACACATAGTGGCCCACAGAGCTCGGCACGCCCCATGCCCCAACAGACCATGCTCGCAACCTCAGCCTCATCCTGGATAGCAAGCTAACCATCAAGAAGCAAGTCAACAAAGTCTCATTTGCCTATCTCTTCACATTCAGATAGCTCCGGGTGGACACCAGAAGGACCACCATACTAGCCCACATCACCTGTAGACAGGACTACAGAAGCACACTCTATGCAGGAATCACTGCACACCTCTTGAGGAGACTCCAGAAAATACAGAACTCAACAGCAGGACTCATATATGACCTCCCCAAGAGAACCCACATACCACCACATCTCAAGAAACTACATTGGCTCCTGATTCAGAGGAGATGCCATTTCAAGATGGTGACCCACGCCTACATGGCCCTGCACATAGAAGGACTAGCATAATTCAAAGAACGCCTGACCAGAAACCTTTGATCAGCTTCCCTCTCCCTTACAGACACCCAACGGATCTGTCAAGCCAACAACAGAGGACGTCCTTCTTACACCTATCAGCCAAGGCTTGGAACAACCTCCCCCTTCACTTCAGGACAGCACCGACAATCTAGCCATTCAAAAGAGAACTAATGACCTGGGTGTTTGAATGATCAAACCTCCATGCAGCAGCAAACAGCTCCAGCACCTCGAAACCCTCACAGTTGATTTGCCAAGTTCTATACATTTTTGATTGACTGATTAATGCTAAACAACAGATGTGCTTCTAAACAACACCAATGGATGCTTATGTTTCCCACCCAGAGCTTTTTTGCTGGAAGCTTCAGGTTACCACTGGACAGTCTGGATTGCATTAGTCCTTGCGAGGCATATGTGGAAATGTAAAATTTTAAGGGGAAATTGGACGAACAACCACATTTTCTACATCCATTTTTACCCTCTAGTTAATTTCAGAAGGTGCCTACTTCTAGTCAACAACATAGAGCATACTTTGTCTTTTTGTTTTCCTTATTTGCATTTCTGTTTTAATAACATTGACCACTTTATGTAATACTGTCGTACAAAGATGATAACTTTTGCCCTTGGTTTAGATCTTCACTCCTTACTTCTTAACAGTATCATAAACTGGCTACTTGTAGTAAGCATCCCAAAAATGGGGCTTGCACCTATTTTAAAAGGCCAAATAGGGCTCAAATGGACTCTCGCCCACCGTATTTTTGTAATAGGTGAATTTTCTAGCACACTTGTGTGCACCCTTTCTCTGAGATTTGCATATTTTGTTTTTGTAGATCTCACTTGCAGAGGTGAGAAAATGCTACCTTCCATGAAAAATATTGAAGTCTAAGGCCTGAACTTTGGATCATTGCCCTCAAAGGCCAGTTTCTTCCACTTTAGCAATTTCATACTGAATTACAGCAGAATACACTATTAAGTAGCAGAGGGAAATATATACCAGAGAGTGCATTGTTAAATAGGACACATTAGAATTTTGACAAAGTACATGAAGATTCCGTTATATAAAGTTTGTTAAATCAATGGAAGAATGAGGGATTCTGAAGGGTGGCATGAGAAAGACTTGTAAGTAGACTCAGAAATACTTACTATTAATCATGGTAATTTTCCATGCCTTATCCGGTAAAAGCTGTTTACTCAACTCAAATTTGAAAGGGTCTACATTGGGGCGTAGATCTTTATCTGATGCTCCCAAGATGACCACATTAAGGTCTTTCGCTTCTTCACACACTTTTGCCCACGTTGGGTAAATAACGGGTGCATTGTCATTGACGTCTTCCAGAATAACGTGTAACGTTCCAGTACCAGTTGCTGGAGGACTACCTGAATGGAGAAATCAAGAAGAAAAAAATGTTCATGCTTTCATTTGCACAAAGAAAAGTATATTAATATTATAACTCATGAAACAAAACTTAAGTGTTACTATTAGTGTTGAATGACTCCCATATTTTGTCAGCCACTTGTCAAAGATTCCCAGTCCAAGAGACCAAAAATTAGAACAAGAAAATGTAAAATGTTGTCAATTTCTGATACCAAGAAACATTAATTTCATGTTCAATGATAGTACAGGTGTCACAGCTAAAGTATTTAAAATGTGCATCTTGATCTCTAGCAGTGATACAAAATCAATTATGTATTACACAACATGGAAAAAGGTATACTCATTTGGCACCTTCAAAGTGATTGAAACATAAATTACAATCAATGCTGAATCTCTTGACATTGAAGAGGTGGGGTTAGCCAGTGAAATACCAGCAGTGTCAATATCCAGTTGTTCATCTCACAGGATGCAGGTGGAGGATTGTCTATAATCATCTGCAGTGAATGATGTCATGAATGACACACGCTCAACATGTTACAGAAACACCTGTTGACTTAGCCATCCAATTCTTAGATTAAAGATGAGACATTGTAGATGCAAGTTAAGAAAATGTAGGACTATTCTCTATGCAACCTCCCATCCTCCCACATGGATAGGGTCTTCCACAATGTCAATGTGTAATACACACTCAAACAAAGCCCTGGTCAATGAACTATGCTTTGGATTATGAGGATAATTTTGTTATGTCATGGGACCTTAGTATAAAAAAATCGGCTAATTTTAAATTGGTCCCTCATAAATACTGGCTGCCGTTTTAATCGATATGCTTGCTGATATTAAAATTACGTGAATAAATACTACAAGTGGTCAATCAAATCTTTGGTAATTTTCAAAAACAATTGAAACTAGAGTTTTATAAACACATATTCCTGCATTTCTAGCAGTTATGTATATAGTGCTGGCATAACAATTAACTGGCAGTGGAAAAATATACATTGGAAACAGGATAGGTATAATAAAAGGAAGGGACAGGACATATGCATCACAAACAAATCCTCTGCCATTCCCTTAGTGTTTAATGACAACACACCTTTGACAAAGTCAGTGTTCCAATATGTCTCTTCACCTGTCAACTTTGCACTGCCTGTGGATCAGAGCTATGATGGAGCAATTCACAGGTTCTGTGGCCAGCGGCGGCTCCTCGAGGGAGTACTGCGAGGTGGTGGGGTGGGGTGGGGGAGGGGCAGGGTGGTGGTAGTAAACTCCGACATAAGGCTGAACCGAGTTAAGTACCTAAATAAATAAATAAAATGAATGACATTGCGCGCACTGGAACCCAATCGGTGATGCAGCGCGTGCAATGTCGTTTGTTTTACTTATTTATTTATGTAATTGACTCGGTTCGGCCGTATCCTGGAGTTTACTACCCACCGCCCCGTAGCACTCCCTTGAGGAGCCACTGTATTTTGCATCATATTGCCTTAAGCTGTACACAGAACTCATGGTTGACACGGTGAAATCTAGCTATTGATCTAAGACTGTTTAAGAATAGTTTGTTGCTTTTTTAGCTTAAATTTTGTCACTTTTTGAGCAATATTCTCTTCTGTAATGGGGAGCATTACTTGTAATGCTATTACTACGGGAAGCAATGCATTTATAAAAGTCTTCAAGATTACCATGAACAATAACCTAGTGAAGGCGTGTTTTATCTCTTGGAGTACTTGTTTTTAAATCTGCACTGGGCATTACTAGCCAAACAACATCAGTTATGCCTGTATTGCACTTTTAGGATTAACAGAAAATGGTGCTTGAGCAATTCAATGTAAACATATTGTTATCTATACATATTATATACATATATTACATACATAAAGGCATTAGACCATCCCTCTTCTTCTTCTTCTAATTTCAGTTGGTGCGTGGACATGTCATATTTAGTTCTCCTTTGTGTATCACAGTTAGCTTGCAGAGGGTTTCCATCATCTTTAGGTTCAAATGTGATCTTTTATATGGATAATTGTCCCATTTGCACTGGCAGTCAATTCTGGCATGTGTTTCACTGTTCGTTTTTATAGCATTGCAGTGCCCATGAGTGGGTTGAGTATGCCAGGAGATACATATGTATATTGGGAAATACGCTACATAAAATATACATTAATTGAAGTGTACGTCTCATTCAAGGTTGTTCTATATATATTATTTCACATTTTGCTTCTATCTACAGTGTTCACTTCTGAGTTCAACAAACAGGTATTAGAGCCATACGTGTCATATTTTTGCATGCAATGTATGTGTGATTCAGGCAGGGAGTTCTTAAGCCCTGAAGAAGACCGTTGATCAGTATAGGCACACAACTCTGTCGAAACATGTTGGCAGTCATAGGTGGTTAAGTGAAACATAATCCCTCACCCTTAAATCACACTATTTTGTTTTTTAAATATATCTCGAGGGTACCTATTAATAGAGAGAATTTTTTGGGTATACACTGAGATACCTACAGTATAAGATCTGGACCACTACAACAGTCCTGAAGAAAAAATAGCCAAGAACGCCCATGTTTGATTGAGTTCACCTGAGTGATATTATCTTACTCTGATGTGAAGGGTTGCTGAGGATGAAGCATGCCATGATAATTTGTGGGAAAGGCAGCCAATCAGATATCTATTTGATCCCGGAGGATAGGAGCTCACCAAGTTGATGAAAAAAACTCTTCACTTAGGTGCATATTGTACTTAATCACTTTTGAGTGGTTTAACATGTTTCATTGTAACATATAACAGTAAATGAGTGGAGTAAGATGTGGATGCACCACTCACACTTATTGAACTTCTGTGTCACCCAGGGCATACAGTGTGAGTTGTGTGCATCCCAGAGAACTGTAGAAAGGAGCTTTCACTTCTGGGACACTAGCCTATTATTCAACTCCTAGACCGAGTGCCCTGTCACTTTGCTTCTGCGCTATTCTGCTTGTTCAACAAAAACTAAAGCCACAGCCACCCTAAAGAACATTGCCTTCAAGGGATTCAGAAAATATTATTTAAAATAGTGTTAGAAATGGGGTCTCTAGTTGGCAGAGGTATGCACCCTGTCCAAGGAAGGACCACCTCTCTAGTCAGAGTTAGCTAGATATTCACTAAAAGATAACCTGTGTTCACACTCTGTTAGCTTGTCACAGAGCAGTCAGGATTATCTTTGTGCTAATCATGCACTGTGCCATGGTTGATACAGAGTCCCCCTCACACTTATCTGTGGCCCACATTGGGGTACAACAATTATGTATTCAGTTCATCCAAATTATATCTTATATATAACAAAAATTTAATTCGTAACTTTCAATTGTTTTTTGAACTTTTATTCTTTGTTCTTCAATCAAGAACATTTTATTTTAATAAACGTAAAGAATGATCATCATCAAAATCAAAAACTCCTCAGTGCATTGTGGACTAAGAGGTACTTCATCGGGAGGTCATTGTAAACCATGGAACAAAATAAAAACTAATATTCAAATATACATATCAAACATGCCACTGTATATCTCTCCATAGGTTTTATGCATCATATCATGTACTCAAGACCATGTCTACTATACATGCTTCATGTTGAACTGCAATTTAAAATATGCATTTTAAATGACATACATCAGTTTTTTTCTCTTGAATTTTTTTCCAATTTGTTTTTTTTTCAAATCTTTTGGAACTCTGCTTCAATTTGAACTCAGTTTAGGTCTTTTATCTATATACTACAACATTACCAAGGGGATGGTGGTATATGGCCGTTAGGGTCATTATCGACATTGCTAAGTTAGAATGAGCTCTGCTGCCATGATGCTGCTTTTGCGGACGTTACTACATGACTTTATTTTTCAAGACTCTGTTTGTGCCTTTCACATGAGAACTGTCTGCTTGCTGCATTCTCTGCTTCTTCCTGGAGTTTAGTCTAAACATGATGTGCAAGGTCGATAAACATGTCCCTTGTTATTCTGTTCTGGTCAGTCCCTAGCACCTGGACAAAACATGCTAAACACAGCTACACTGCTGGAAACTAGTGCTTTGATATTACGGGGATGCATATTGTTCACACACCTGGAGAGAGACGTTTCCTTGGAGAAGAGCTATGCTGTTCCTATGATGTAAACCTTCCATCTAGACTCAAAAGTATGGGGTCTGCTGACAAATCCCAGAGATCTTCCCTTATATAATAAACTTTAACTTACCAAGGGGAGGATGGTTAGGCCTTATATTCCTTTTTCCACTGTGTGTATATGATGACATCCCCCTTTGTATTCTATGGTATTGTAACAATGCTAGCTGTTCTAGGTTTATGCATTTTGCTTCTGGTAGTGGTTTGTATACTGCATTATAGAGCACAATAGTCTAAATAAATATTTTGAACTATACAGTGACTCTGACAATCCTCATTGTGGAGAAGTAGGTATTTATTGTGCGCACAGCTGCTCCAGCAAAGGAGCGTCCTGGCGCCCCAACAAGGTAAAACACAGCACAACACGCAGCCGGAAGACAAAATAGGGCAGCTAAAGAAGAGACTAAAACAAAAATGTTTTAATGGCTTCCCGAAAAAGCATAAGATCCTCCAGCAGACGAATTTCCACCGGGAGGGAGTTCCAAATAGTTGCAGCTTTGACACAAAAGGAGCGCCCACCGGCACAACAGAGCCTGAAACGTGGGACCACGGCAAGAGCCTGGCCAGAAGAACGCAGAGCGCGAGTCGGAACATAGAGGGACAGAAAGTTAGACAAAATCTGGGGCCCTATGCCCTTCAAAATTTTAAAAGTCAAACAGAGGACCTTAAAATCGATTCTCTTCCTCACAGGTAGCCAATGCAAGGAGCGAAGGACATTGGAAACAGGACAGAATCTGGGCAGACCGACTATCGCTCTGGCTGCGGCGTTTTGTACCCGCTGTAAGCGGGTAATTTCTGCCTGATTTGCCCCCACCTGGAGAGAGCTGGCGTAATCCAGGCGAGAAACAACTGTAGCCTGAATTACCAGCTGCCTAGTTGGGGCATCGAAAAATTTAAGCACAGGTCTTAAACCTCGAAGAACGCCAAAACAACAGGCTGCTGTTTTCTTGGTGTGGCCGACAAAGGTGAGGCCAGCATCCAGCCAGACTCCCAGGTTTCTTAATTCCGAAACCGGAGTCGGGACTGGTCCCAGTTCTGGAGGCCACCACCTGTCACCCCAAAGCTCCACTCTCTTCCCGACAATCATGATCTCTGTCTTGGTGGCATTAAGCTGGAGACAGTTCGCCGTCAACCAGTTGGCCACCGCCTTCAGTCCATTCTGAAACCTTGGGGCGTCTTGCTCCGCATCCCCGCTGAGAGTAACCGCCAGCTGAGTGTCATCGGCATATAAACCAAAGTCAGGCCCCACTGCCTAGCGACCTCAGCCAGCGGTCTCACGTACAGATTGAATAACGTGGGGCTCAGCGAGGATCCCTGTGGAACCCCCGTGGCCAGAGGCTGAAATTTGGACTTGAATGGAGGGATAGCCACACAGAATGAACGATTGTCAAGGAAGGAGCGGAACCACTGTAAGGCCTGTCCCCCAACACCAATCTCCTCTAGCCGGTGCAACAGGATGCTATGGGAGACAGTGTCAAAGGCGGCGCTGAGGTCTAATAATATCAGCGCCGCCATCTGAGCAGCATCCAGCACCGCTCGTAGGTGCTCTACCATGGCGAGAAGGGCCGTTTCCGTGCTGTGCCCAGCACGAAAGCCGTTCTGTGTAGGATCTAAGGCGTTGGTCCGGGCAAGGTGTTCTGACAAGGCCAGATTGACATGTGCCTCCATAATCTTTGCCGGCCAGGGTAGGAGTGATATGGGGCGATAGCTTTCAGGTTTCGAGGGGTCCAATGTAGGCTTCTTAATGATTGGGGAAACCACCGCCTGCTTCCATTTAGTTGGAACCATACCTGAGTCCAGTGAAAGATTAACTAAGGAGCACACTGCAGAGCGCCCTAGAAAAGACTGTTCTCTAAATAGAGCGGGTCTAACTGGATCCGACGGAGAGCCCGATTTAATCTGCAAGGCAAGTTTATTAAACCCCTCCAAATGTAGTGGGGGAAAAGAGTGTAAGATAGAATGACTTTGAACCCCATCTAGGGCTTCCAGGACAGTCCCGGTGCTGGGGAATCCGCAGAGCCACCACCGGGGGACGGTCCTTCTCCTACCTCGCCGCCAAGACATGGAACTCCCTCCCCACCCACCTCTGCCTGACCCAGGACCACCTCGCCTTCAGGAAGCAACTCAAGACCTGGTTGTTTGAGCAGTAGCGGATCCCCCCCCCCCAGCGCCTTGAGACCCTCTGGGTAAGTCGTGCGCTATATAAATACGATGATTGATTGATTGATTGATTGAAGGCCCGGTAGATAGCCTGGACCTTCTCCAAGAAAAAGGAAGCCAGGGCCTCACAGTGGGAGATGGACCCCACTGCCACAGAGAAAGTCCTTTTCGCCAAAAGATCTTTGACGGCCTTGAATATGGTCTTGGATGGGTTCGAGCTGTTGTGGAATTCCAAAGCATAGAATGCCGCACGAGCTCTACAGATAGCACAATGGTAGGTTTTGACGGAAGCAACATATGCGGCTTTCAGATCAGCTCCATAAGTCTTCCGCCACGCTCTTTCCGCCCGTCTACAAGTACCCTTCAAGGCACGCAGCGCACTATCGTACCAGGGGCTCGACTCTCTAGCACTTACTTTACTAGAGACAATGGGAATCAGGGTGTCCAATGCCCTAGAGATCCAAGTGCAGACTGGTCATGTCCTGTTTCCACATTATTCAGTGGGCCCAGCGGCTCTTCCGCCAGGAGACGATGCAAATCGTCCAGTCTAAGTTTATTCCAGTGCCGCCTGGGTACCCTTCTGACCAATGGAGCGGGAGGGGTCTCAGGTAAAGGCAACCGAAAGGTCACCAGAAAATGATCCGTCCACCCTAAAGGGGAGATAGACATAACCCTAGCCTCGTCCAAGTTGGTAAAGAAGGGGTCCAAAATGTGGCCCCCTACATGGGTGGGCTGAGGTACCTGTTGGGAGAGCTGAAGAGCCTCTAAATCAGCTAGAATACTGCTCACCGTCGGGTTGGTCTGAATATCAAAATGCAGGTTCAGGTCACCCAAGATGGAAAAGTTAGCACATCCCATAATTAGTGTACTAACAGCGTCTGGAAAAGTGTTTCTGAACACTACATCGCTACCAGGAGGACGGTAGACAACCATCCCGAGAGCGTAAACTGAGGGCTGATTAAGATCTTAAAAGAGGCGCTTTCGCAGCCAGCGATGTTAAGGCCGCTCCACTTACAGTTAAAACAGGACTTGACTATGAGGGCTATGCCACCACCTCTCGTAGGTCGATTCAACGTGTTCATAGAGTACTCAGGGGGATAGGCTAAGTTGAGGATAGCCGCGTCCGCATCCTGAAGCCAGGTTTCAGTAATGGCAAAAGATTCTAGGAGAATAGGTGTCTGGTTCCTAGTTTCACTTAATATGTAAACATATTTATTTACTAAATGTCTTCGAGAGGTCTAATTGTACCAAAATTTCAAAAATATTTGTTGGAGTGGTTAGGAGGTTCTAATAAAACCCTTCTTTGTGCTCCCATTAGAAATATGCTAGATCATTTTCTTATCGGGTTAACGTTATGCACTAATAAATTCTCCCATGCGTTTTAAATCAAACATAGTCATGTCACATGTGGACATTAATCTGAATATATAGAAAATATGCGAGCATGTTACCAAATGTCCGTCAACCACCTGTGTTGGTGTCCTGCCAAAGTTATTCAAAGTGACTTACTGACATGACTTTTGATGGGGGCATACAACCCCCTTCAAATGTAGCAATGTTAGTGTTCTCTTTCTCCACCATAGTCAATTCCATTATAATCCTACCAATGTATTATTGTGTTCAACAACTAGTTCATTCAAATGCGCATACTGGTTGTGAACAAGGAGGCCATCATGGTCCACAAAATACACATATTGTCTAAATGACAAGAACAGAGACCCTCATGTCTGCTCAACACCAGTAACCCAAATATTCCCTCATATGTGTAATTAATTTTTGTGAGAGATAAGAAAACAAGTTACTTACCTGTAACTGTAGTTCTCCAGTATTGGAAGCTTTCATAGAGTCATATACCTGAATCATTTCCCCGTCGTCAAGACGGGAGTCTCCGGTATATAAAAAAGCAATGGTTAGCAGTATAGCTAACTGAAAAAAAGGCCTAGGCCCATTTCCCTTTTGCAACCCATAACCTTTGTTATGTAAAAAAGGACCAAACTTTTCCCTTAGCCAATCAGAGCCACTCACCCTCCAGAACCCTCCTGAGAAAACCTTTTGCCCCTCAGATTTTCGGGTACTTGTGCTTGCTATAATACCTTTTGTGCCAAATCTGAGGTGAGCCTCTCAGGGGAGGAGGGTGGGCGTATGTGAATCTATGAAAGCTTCCAATACTGGAGAACTACAGTTACAGGAAAGTAACTTGTTTTCTTACTGCAGTATTGGAGCTTTCATAGATTGAGATACCTGAATCAGAATAGCAAGCAGGAAATTATAGCACATTTTGTTTTTGTCACCTGCTTTTCATAAATAGGCAACACCTGATACTTGCACATAGTAGTAACTGTATCAAAATACACAGAGACATATCACCCATAAATGACATCTCCAATATCATACAACAATAAAATGTGCTTTTCTTACCAACCAAAGGAAGGAGGGATGAGAAAAGAGGCTCACCGTTATTGGAAAAGGTTCCTCAGCACAGCTTGTCCCACTGCTACATCGCTTGCTGCATCCGCATCCAGGCAGTAATGCCTGGTGAAGGTATGCATACTCCTCCAGGTAGCTGCTCTGCAGATGTTCTGAATAGAGACGCCTGAAAATAGAGCAGTAGAGTTTGATACCGCTCTTGTGGAATGTGCACGAACACGTGCTGTCAATGGCTTCCCCGCCGCTTGATGACAGAATTGAATGGCATTTGAGATCCATCGTGCAATTCCCCGTTTTGATAACGGGAACATTTTCCTGGGGACACTAAAAGCCACAAACAATTGTGTAGATTTTCTGAAAGGTCTTGTCCTTTGCAAATAAAACTTCAGGCAACGCTGGACATCCAGAGTGTGGAGGGTCCTCTCCGCCGCCGTAGATGGTTGAGGAAAGAATCTTTTCAGAATTAATGGCCCATTTAAGTGGAAATCCGTTGGCACTTTCGGAATAAATTTCGGATTTGTTCTGAGAACCAATCCGTCCTCCCTGAAATGCAGAAAAGGTTCTTGCGTCGTAAGGGCTTGTATTTCTCCCACCCTTCTGGCTGATGTTAGAGCTATTAATGGAGCCACCTACCAGGATAGGAATTTTAGATCAGTTTTGTGAATTGGCTCAAATGGTGGTTCCATCAGTTGTGATAAGACAATGTTCAGTTGCCTTAGAGGCGGTGGAGGCCTGATGGGTGGATAAACTCAAAACAACCCGTTCATGAATTGTTTCACAATTATTTCTGAGGAACAGAGATGGACCTGCTGAGTTTCTCCTGTATCTAGAAATCGTCGTCAAATGCACTTTAATTGAGGGATGGGCTAATCCAGACTTTGCCAGCCTTAGTAAATATGGGATGATTTGATGTGCCTCTGCTCCCAGAGGATGCAATTCGTTCTCCTGACACCAGAAGCAGAATCTTTCCCAATTCCTCCTACATGTCCTATTAGTGCTTTCAGCTCTTGCCTTTGCCAGGATTCCTCTGCATTCTGACGGAATGTTCAAGCGATGAAATTCTCCGTAGTCAGGAGCCAGGCCGCTAATTGCAGCGATGTCGGGTCTGGATGCCGCACTTGTCCCTTCTCCATAGTCAATAGTGCTGGTATTGGCTGTAGACGTATTGGCTCGGTCTCTGATGAAAGGAGCAGCTCTGGGAACCAATGCTGCCTGGGCCACCAAGGGGCTATTTGTATCATCCTGCATGGTTCTTTTTTCATCTTCGTGAGTACTCGTGGTTGGAGGGGAATCGGTGGAAAGGCGTAGGCAAAGATGCCTGACCATGCCATCGAAAACGCATTCCCGCATGTTCCCCTTTGGTGATGCCAGCTTGCAAAGAATTGGCATTTCTTGTTCTGGGCTGTGGCAAATAGATCCACCATTGGTATTCCCCACTTGGCAAAGATGGTCATCAGCGTGTCCTGATCCAGCTCCCACTTGTGAAAGGTTGTCTTTTGCCTGCTGTGGGTGTCCGCTGTTGTGTTTTGCTCTCCTGGAAGATGTACAGCCTTCAGAGTCACTTCGTGATCTATCACCCATTTCCAAATTTTCGGAGCTTCTTTTGACAGAGAGAGAGATCTTGTGCTCCCCTGTTTGTTTATGTAGTGCATTACCGTTGTGTTGTCTGTCCGCACTAACACTGATCTCCCTTCTATTCTTGGCAGGAAGCCCAACAATGCCAATCCTATTGTCCTTAATTCCAATAGATTTATGTGAAAGTGTTGTTCCTGTTTGTTCCATCGGCCGCTGACTTGAAACTCCTGTAGGACTGCTCCCCATCCTTTGAGAGAGGCATCCGTGGTAACTACTTACGGAGCTGGTTCGGTCAGGAAGGACAGACCCACCGAGATATTGTACCTGCGAGTCCACCACTTTACTGCTGCAACATTGGTTGTGTAACTTTGATTTTGTCCTCGAAGGTCTAACTCTTCTTGTAACGGCCGCATTCTCAAACGACATAGGGAAATGAGTGGTATGCATGAAGACATCGTCCCCAGAAGTAATTTGTATTTTTGGACTGAAAGAGACCTTCTTTTGCTGAATTCTTTGGCTAGAGATACTAGTCCCAATTGGCTCTCTATGGATGGGAATGCATTGTTTTGTGATGTATGTAGGATTGCACCTAGAAACTTGATCGTTCGGGATGGCTGCAGAGATGATTTTTCCACATTTAAAGTCAGGTCCAGATCCGCAAACAACTCCATGCAAAACGAAGTTGAATCATGAGCTGCCTCCTGCGATGGTGCCTTTACCAACCAGTCTTCCAGGTATGGGAATATTTGGTGTTTTTTTCTTCTGAGATAGGCTGCCACTGGCGCCAGACATTTTGTAAATATTCTCGGTGCAGATTTGAGGCTGAATGGCAGCACTTTGAATTGGTAATGGTCTTTGGACACTGTAAAACGAAGGAACTTTCTGTGGGATGGATGGATGGGGATATGAAAATATGCATCCTGTAAATCTAGGGAGGTCATCTGATCTCCTCGGTTTAAGAGCAGCAGAATATCTTGGAGGGTCACCATTCTGAATGACTGTTTCTTGAGATAGGCATTTATGGACCGTAGGTCCAAGATTGGATGCCACCTGATAGTATCCTTTCTGATCAAGAAGAAACAGGAATAAAATCCTTGTCCTCTATGGGAGTTCGGCACTGGTTATATTGCTCCCTTTCGGAGCATTGCCCGAATCTCCTGACGCATCTGAGACAGGTGTTTTACTTCTTGATATGTAGGTGGCATGTGGAGGACCCATTTGTCCGATGTTATTTTTTGCCACTGTTTTAAATATTAAGTTACTTTTCTACCAAGGGGAACATTTGATAGGGTAGGAGGATAAGAACCTGAAACTTGTTGGTTGTCATTATCTTTTATTGTTATCTTTCCCAGAACGACCTCCTCGTCCTCTGGGAGTGGACTTAGAGTAGCCTCCAGAATGGTTCTGGCCATATTGCTGCCGGTAGGGCTGCGAAGAGTAAGAATAGGATGTGTATCTTCCTTGCTGATAGCCACCTCTATACAAAGGTTGTCCTCTTCCGCGGGCGCCTCGAAAGGGCACCTTCCGGTACTGTAACGTACCCAAAGCTTTCGCCGTATCAGTGTCCTTCTCAATACTTTGAAGAGTCTCATCCACTAGACGTCCAAACAGATCTTCCCCATCAAAAGGAAGTTCCAGAATCTTATTTTGGACCTCCAGTCTAAAGGCAGTGGCCCTCAGCCAACACTGCTGCCTTAAAACTGCTGCTCCTCCTAGGGAACGAAAGGCTGTGGTAGCTATGTCCATAGCACAATCAATAACTTCAGCTGAAGTTCTCTCCCCTTCCTACAGAACTTTCTTCGCCTCCTGCTTGCTGTCCTCCGGAAGGAGGTCAACATATGGTGCTATATCGCACCACATCTGTCTGTCATATCTGCCCAGGATGGCAAGGGCATTAGCTGCTCTGACCAGGAGAGCTGACATCGAGGAGAATCGCTTACCTGCGTTGTCTAAACGCCGCCCCTCCTTGTCCGGAGGTGCAGAAATAGGTGCTGATGGGTTTTTTGACTTTTGTTGCGTTGCCTGTGAAATGATAGAGTCCGGTTTAGGATGACCCAGTAAACACCCTGGAGCGTCCGCAGGAGCCTCATATTTATTGCCAGCCTCGGTAGTACTGGTGTAACCGTCGCTGGATTCGTCATCACTTGTAAATAAGCATAGGCAAATTTTGCGAATTTGCGATCCGCGAATTTGCGGATTTGCGAATTTGCGATCTGCAAAATTCGCACATTTGTGCGAATTTGCGATCCGCAAAATTCGCACATTTGTGCGAATTTGCGGATTTTAGTTTTTTTGCGTGTTCGCGGGGTTTTTTGCGTGTTCGCGGGGCTTTTTGCGTCTTCACGAGCCGCTTGCATAGCGAAGTTACCCATGCAGTCGTTTATGGGAGAGGGAGAGAGAGATAGATAGATAGATAGATAGGTAGATGGATAGAAAGAGAGAGAAAGAGAGGGAAAGAGAGAGGGAGAGAGAGAACGAGAGAAAGAAAGTGAGGCCGGATCTCTGAAGGGCCAGATTCCTGAGTTGCCCCTACAGAACATACAGCTTTTCATTTTTAGCAAAATCCAGCTCATGCTGGGTGGTGTTAGCGGTCTATCGCCCTCCCAACGCAACCCCAACCTTCCAGGACTTATTCGCCCCCATCATATCTGACCTTTGTACTCGCTACTCGAAAATCTTAGTCACAGGAGACTTCAACTTGCACTGGGATAAACCTCACTGTGACGCTCCTATGCGCCATTTGGACACTTTGATGTCAGCGCTAAACTTTAAACAGATCGTGAATGTCCCCACGCACACCAAAGGTCATACCCTTGACCTGGTATGGACTACAGACCCCTCACTAACGCTGAAAGAAGTTGCCCCATGTATCTGGTCTGATCACTACCTAATTTCCTGTGAGCTACGTATTAAGGGCCAAATAATCAAACCAACATTGGAGGCTAGGAAAACCCGCAAATGGGCAGAGGTCGATTTGAGGACCCTGACCGAGGTATTCCTGCCCAGAGATTGCCCCCCGAACTTAGATCATAGTCTAGATCAGCAATACGCGGATTTAACGCGTTCCCTGACACTAGCTATTGATCAGATAGCGCCAATAAAAATGAAGGCGCTAAAAGGCCCGGGTAAGGATGCCCCTTGGTTCACGCCAGCACTGAGGGACTGACTGTGCTATCACACTGTTTCCAGAGATTGACATCTTGAGCCTGCAGCAGTTGATGGCCAGAATCAAATCTGGATCTCCAGCGGACCCTTGTCCACCTAAAGTTTTTCAGGCAGCCCGTCCACTATTGGAGGAGCAAGTCATCCATCTCCTAAATAGATCCCTGGAATTAGGACAACTACCAGCAGCACTTAAGGAAGCGCGGGTAAGACCGCTGTTGAAAAAACCTGGCGCAGACCCCGCAATACTAAAAAACTATAGGCCGATCTCTCAGCTACCATTCCTCTCCAAAGTACTGGAGCAACATGTATTAAAATCTTTGTCCATGTACTTGGAGTCCCACTCCCTGCTTCACGAACGACAAGCAGGGTTCCGAGCACACCACAGCACCGAGTTGGTGATGCTCTCGGTGCTGGATGAATTGAGAGGCTTGGCTGACGGTAAAAAACCGAGCGCCCTGATTTTATTAGACCTTTCAGCGGCGTTCGATACCGTCAGTCATGCGCTGCTACTGGAAAGGCTGAGTGACTTTGGCATCAAAGGCCGGGCTTTCGAGTGGTTGCAGTCCTTTCTGTCAGGAAGGACACAAAGAATACAACTCGGAGAAGAAATCTCCGCAGTGGGAGAAATAGAATGTGGGGTACCTCAGGGCTCGGCCCTATCCCCACTGCTGTTTAACCTATATCTGCAGCCTCTGATTGCCTCCCTGGCGAGTATGGGCTGCACAGTATATAACTACGCAGACGACACGCAGCTGCTGCTGAGTGTTGACAATACAAACACCGCCCAACTCCACACTCAGAATATCTTGAGACACACGGTCCAGTGGATGACAGGAAACCTCCTAAAAATCAATCCAGACAAGACTGAGGTCTTGGTTATTTCATCTACCACCTCACCTTGGTGTGACCTCTACTGGCCCGCAGAGTTAGGTCCAGCCCCAAAACCCAGTTTGAACGTGAAGAGCCTGGGGATCAAACTGGATTGTGACCTCTCTATGGTCAGCCAAATCTCTTCAGTGGTGGGCAGCTGTACTAATATCATCCGACAGCTACGGAAATTAGTGCCTATCATTTCCCAATCTATGCTACGTTCCATCGTCGCAGCTACTGTGATTTCACGCATAGATTATGGAAATGCCCTCTACCTTGGCCTACCAAAAACCTTGATAAATAGGCTACAGGTGGTGATGAATGATGCCGCTCGTCTTATTTTCAGACAGCCAAGACACTCTAAAGCATCCCCCCTGCTACAAAGCCTCCACTGGCTCCCTATTAAGGAGCGAGTGGAATTTAAAAATCTGTGCATCGCCCATAAAGCCATCTATGGCATGGCACCTGCTTACATCAAAGATCGCCTGGCAATGTATAGCCCAAAGAGAGCTCTTAGGTCCTCAGACTCTCAGCTATTAGTCTGCCCTCGGTACAAACTTGCCACCAAGGGCGGTAGAGCCTTTTCGGTGCTGGTTCCGCATTTATGGAACACACTACCTGAGCCACTACGAAAGGAAGGAAACCTCCTACGTTTCAGAAAGGGGCTGAAAACGCTGTTGTTCAGGAGAGCCCTGTGAGCCACGTAGGCTAGTGGATGCCCTCTGTACTGTCAAAGTTGTTGTTTACCATCGATTCCCGAGCGCTTAGAGGCCTGTAGGTGATTGAGCGCGCTACAAATCAAAAATAACAATAACAATAACATATGAAAATTGTGCTGTAAAGGTCTCTTTTAGTTTAACCCCTCCTGACAACTCAAAATGGGTGTATATGCCATCCGCTCCCTTCTTCCTGTCTTTTATATCTGTAAGTGCTTCCTGATGAGGTTTAATTCCTTGGACAGGTGCCTCGTTGCCTACTTGTAACTATTCTCTGACCCTGCTTCAAGGGTCAGAGCAGGGTCAGAGAATAGTTGCAAGTAGATAACGAGGCGCCAGGAAGCAATTAGCAGCAGGTGTCCAAGTTAAAGTTAATTTGTTTGTAACCCTTTTGTAAAAGGTTACAAAGAAATTAGGTTCAACTTTTGCACCTGCTGCTGTAACCCTTGCTTGGCTGAAAATATGTCCCCGCTGATTCGCGGATTTTACCGCGATTTCGCGAGATTCGCGGATCGCGAAATTGCAGAAAATCCGCAAAATCGCCCGCGAAACGGATTTTACACCCACCCTTACTTGTAAACCTTCCTTCCATACGTGGTCAATGATTGGTATGAACCTGATTTTTGATAGAGCTCTTTAAAGTCATAAAGAAAACATTCTGCTTGAGTTCTTTTCATCGGCAGCTGAAATCTCTTTGCAACTCTCTCCATTAAGTTGTGGAATCCGCCAATATCCACTGGTGGAGAATCCGCTGGTACTTGGGTGGGGAGGGAAGTAGATAGTCTTCCCATTCTCTGTGGGGCTCCGTTAGCTCCCCTTCTTCACGGTCCTCATCATCATTGGTCACAGGATCCTGCTGCTGCTGGACCTGAGGTGTCTGCGGAGCATTGTCTAGTAGGCTTTCCCTACAGCAGACTGGAGTGGCTGGAATGGAACGAGGACGTGAAGGTGGGACGTCCTGTGGGAGCACTGATAATCCGCCAACATGAAATGCAAGTCCATCATCATTGAAGATGGCATTGCGACCATCTCTTCCTGAGGCTCTTGTTGGTAGCGATGGTGTGAGAGGCTGTGGTATTCTGCATACCCCTCTTCATCGTCATCTTCTTGACATTTTACGTGGAGTTCAGATGGGCTTCTGGCATACCCGAAGGGTCCATCATCCTACTCCTCATCCGAATCTTCCTCCTCCAAAAGGTGCGATGGGACCAGAGGAGTAATCTTACTCAGGGAATTCACTGTTTGCGTGATCTTCTTCTTCTGCTTTTCTGGAGTTTGTCTTGTCGACGAGCCAGTCGATGAGATCGAAGATGTTGTTGTCATCGACAGTGCAGTACAACCATTCCTCGCTGATGACATAGTAATCGTAATCGACGTTCCCGTTGACGATCCCGTTGTCATCACCGATCCCGTTGTCGACATTGTCGTCGTCATCACCACCGTCGTCGACGATGTCGTCGTCAATGTTACCCGGCACCGACGCTGCTGTTGTCGACGCTTCTGGCGTCAATGCTCACATCGACGCTGACCACAATACAATCAATGGTAGCTTCTGTACCTCCGTCATCGCCGAAGACGAGGAATTCTTCGTCGACGGCCTTTCACTTTCACTTTCTCCTCAGGAATACTAGAGGATGGCTTCTTGAATGATGATGGAGCCAAAGGTGGTGTCTTTGAAGGCTCAGAAGAGGCTCTTTTAGATTATTTTTCTCTCAAAGTGTGTCCTTTGCTCTCCTTTGATTTTAGCTGAGGAGATTTGGTAGGACTACGCCCTGAAGACCCTTGAGTGTTCTTTTTTAGGGCCTTCTCAGGACGGTCCCCTGAGGAATGAGCCTGAGGAGATCTTGATCTTTTTTGAGATCTCCTGGACGAAGAGGAGGATCCCTGGTCACTATCACTAGAAACCACCTCCTTTCTGGCCGTGATCTTCTGAAGCCAAATTAAAAGGCGTCCGTCACGATCTCTAAGGGTCTTGCTCGAGAAATTGCGACATAGCTTGCAATCCTTTGCTTGGTGTTCCGGATAAAGACAGTAAATGCAGTCTTCATGTGGGTCATCAATGTAGAGTCTCTTATTAGAGCAGGTGGCACAGGCTCTAACGAGACCCTTTTTCTATATTCCAGACATTCTCAAGGATGTAGATGAGAAATAGATTACCAAATTCTCAAATCCACAAGAAATAGAATGAAAATTAAGCTTCTACAAAGTTGGAAATCCAGAGTTTGAGCGGAGCTCAAAGGAGACTCCCTAGCACAACGTGCCAGTAGAAAATCTGAGGGGCAGAAGGTTCTCTCAGGAGGGTTCTGGAGGGTGATTGGCTCTGATTGGCTAAGGGGAAGGTTTGGTCCTTTTTAACATAACAAAGGTTATGGGTTGCAAATAGGAAATGGGCATAGGCCTTTTTTCAGTTAGCTATACTGCTAACCATTGCTTTTTTATATACCGGAGACTCCCGTTTCGACGACGGGGAAATGATTCTGGTATGTGAATCTATGAAAGCTCCAATACTGGAGTAAATTAGATTTAACACAAAAAAATTGTAAGGTCTAACTCTATGTTGAACCCCAACGTGGGCCAAAAAAGAGTGCAAGGAGGACACTATCAACCTTGACACAGTGCATGAATAGCAGTTTTGTAGGATGCTCTGGATCAGAAAGCCATACCCTATCAACACCCAAACAATTTAAACATCAAATTACTCTGGAGAAATTGGGGAGTGCATGGATTATTAATTGTTTAATGTGTATGTGAAGCACATGCACACAGTAACACAATGAAAACACCACAAAAAGCCTTCACATAGGGTTAGTAAAACAAACAACAATGTTATGAAAAAATTAAGACCATAATGAATAATATTCAATAAGTTATGACATTTTAAAGAATAAAAAGATTTCTAGTGCTTAGTTCAAGCCAACGCTCTGGGGCTCAGGACAGGGAAAAGAGCCACCCAGGCCCGGTCAACAGAGAACTTTAATCCTGGTTACAACAGTGAGATGAAGAGTACAGATGAGCAATACGTCCAGGTCGAGCCTGCAGGCAAGGTAATGCGTTGTTCTTCTTTACACAGTAACAGCATGCATCGGGTCCATTGAAGCTTAGGTTCAGAGTGCGACTGATCCAAAGACGATGCGCCGGGTTAATCCACACTGGAGGGGCAATGCAACAATCTTCTCCATGTAGTGGCGGTGATGCGTTGGTTCCAAAGTGGAGGTTCTGGATGGAGTCTCAAGCAGGGCCGGACTGGAAACAGAAAGAAACTGTTGGCCCCACCCCTCTAGCCCACTGGGGAAATGCCCACTGCCCACCACAGCCAGCCCAGCCCCGGTTTCAAGCAACAAGAGGAACAAAAAAGCTCTTGGATTTCTCTTTGGTGCAAGACAGATTCCAACTCACCTCAGCAGAGCCGTTGCGGGCCCCCAAAGTGAAGGGGTGGTGGGGGGTGCACATGGGGGGTACCTAAGGTACCCCCCTGCATTTGCTTGCACAAAGCAGCAGGCACCGCGCGGTGCCTGCCGCTTTGTGCACGCAAATGCTGTGCATGCATTTTTAACATTGCGGCGGGTGCAGCTTGAAGCTGCCCCCGCCGCAATGTTAAAGATAGAGGATGTGACCGCCACCCTGGCGGTCACATCCTAATCTGCACAGAGGGAACACCGCAGCCCATGCGGACGTTCCCTCCTACTCTGGGGTCGCGGACGGACTCAAGTCCGTCCGCGATCCTAATGACCCCCTCAATCTTTTTGCAAATTCTTGTGAATACTAGAATTTTACATGTAGCGTATACGGAATGTGAGTTTTCATGTTAAAATTGTAACTTTCACACCCTTCTTATATTATCAGAATCAAAGATCATAATCATCATCCAGTTTCAAAGTCATGGGGAAAATGGTGTTACAGTTTACTTGCAGGAAACGGCACATCCATGTACAGTGCCTACGATCCTCAAAGAGAAATATGGACATTCATGAGGAAATATTAGCACTCATGAGGAAATATTGGCATTTTGTGGAAATATTGCTAATTTGTGAGGAAAAATTATGCAAGTGAGAACATTTCAGACAAATAGCAAACTAAACAAACTAATACAATGATAATAATTTAGAAGTACCCTTGACTTTGCTTGTGTAATGAAAACCTTCCACATCTAATTTTAACATACAGACAAGCTGAAAGATATTTAAAGTGAGTGAGCGTTTAGTGTGCTGCAGCAAAGTCTATCCGTTATTAAATATTCAGTCAGATTAGCTTTATTCGATTTTAGTTTAAAATTCATAAAAGCAGCAACAATACATAAGTAAATACCCTAACATTTCATTACAAGGTTAATATCAACTATTAAAACAGGATTAAATAAGTGTGACGGATCAACTAATCAATGTAAAACATTTCGTTATCAAGTAGGACATCTCTAAAAAACAAAAAGGGTCATGCATACAGTGCCACAAAATAGCTTAAGGTTCAGGGGAAGAACATCAGGCAAACCTATGTCAGCAGTTTGCTTACCAGGTACATACTACTGTGTCAATTGAGCTGAAACTCGTGAGTTGCCTCTTTGGAGTTGGTTCTCCCAAAATTCAATTTGTAAACAGAGGTTCGAATCTATTAGAGACTAGGGGGTTAGTGGCGCAAGGTGCACAAGATCCCCTTCTCCAGGAGTTGTATTTCTTTGCCGTTGATCTTAGTAACGGAATGTGTAGGAAGCTCAGGTAGAAATCATGTCCCAAACGCATATGGGGCCATCTCCTTCTTTGGGCTGGCAAAATCGTAAGTAGGGGACGATGTTCCTATTCTTAAATTTAATTAACACCAAGCCCCCCGAGGTGTCTTTGGGCAGCGTACCTAGCCACCCCACCCTCCTAACGCTCAGGATTCCACCATCTAGATCAGGTGGCAAAGGTCTGTTGTTCTGTAGCCAAAAAATAACCTTATTTAGGAGGTCCTGATGAGTTTTGTGTTTCCCCTGGCTGAGTGCAGGGACCCCAGAGAGGACAGTCACATGTGGGGCGGCTTCGGGAGGTAAATTAATACGTGGCGTTCTTTCTAGAGCGGCTCTAGCCACTGAGTGAGTTATTAACGCGGGATTTAATGTTACTTTAGAGCCAGTTGAGGTAGGTGTATTGAGAGGCGGTACTTGAGTTTAGGCATTCTTACATGTAATAGGCTTAGACTTTTCGGGGGTTGATGGGAGGATTAGGGCAAATGGGTATTGCTATTTTATTGGTTGGTGGAGAATTCCTTTTAAGTATTTTTTCAATGCTGGTCAGCCTGTCCCCCAGGTCATGAATTTTTGTAACCAGAGGTGATATGGCAGATATTAATAATTGCTCGAACTGAGCCAGTAAAGTCAGTTGCAGGGGCGATACAGGGTCATCTATTCTATCCACAGCCGTATCCACCATTGATGTGATTGGGTTAGAGGGGGAAGATGTAGGGCTGGTGCGCAATTTTTGAATTTTAGGTTGGCTCTCATTAACATTTTCCCCATCATGCTTCTTTTTAATATTAAGACCCCGGGGCAGTGCATTGGCTTGAGTTTGGTCTTTATTTAAGGGTAGAGGTACGTCCAGCGGAGTGCCGTTTAAATTGTCAAAGTCACTGCCCATAATAGGGGGAGTGATGCATCCGGGACATACTTGGTGCCACACAGGGCATTGAGCTCCTCCCAGATGGACATGATTAGTAAGCAAAACACCAAAAAGCGGCAATAAGCAGTACAGGGCAAATCAAATAGTAAGAAGCGTCTCTATACCTTCTACTTGGTAAAAGTCTGGTGGGGTGGCCCGTCCCATCCTCCTCTGGCCTCTGAGGGCCGTAGAGGGCCCACCCTTTGCCCGGGCTTAGCCCGGCGCTGATCCGCGCGCGGTCCCGCGCTGCGGGAGTAGGAAGTAGCTATATCTTCCGGTGTGTGGGTGGGCGGGGCTCCTCGCAGCTGCAGGCACGCACGGACTCCTGGTCTCCCGAGTCCCGTGCGGCGAGCTGTTGGGCAGAAGACGTCCCCCTCAGGAGTAATGGGCAGGTTCCTCCTCCTAGAGCCCCTCCAGGGACAGCAGCAGCAGCTCCGGTGAGAAGAGGCACAACATGCGTAGCGGGACCCGCGCCAGCGGGTCCGGCAAGGAGTTTTGAAGCCCCGGTGTGCGGGTGGGCGGGGCTCCTTGCAGCTGCAGGCACGCACGGACTCCTGGTCTCCCGAGTCCCGTACGGCGAGCTGTTGGGCAGAAGACGTCCCCCTCAGGAGTAATGGGCAGGTTCCTCCTCCTAGAGCCCCTCCAGGGACAGCAGCAGCAGCTCCGGTGATGAGAGGCACAGCATGCGTAGCGGGACCCGCGCGAGCGGGTCCGGCAAGGAGTTTTGAAGCCCAGGTGTGCGGGTGGGCGGGGCTCCTCGCAGCTGCAGGCACGCACGGACTCCTGGTCTCCCGAGTCCCGTGCGGCGAGCTGTTGGGCAGAAGACGTCCCCCGCAGGAGTAATGGGCAGGTTCCTCCTCCTAGAGCCCCTCCAGGGACAGCAGCAGCAGCTCCGGTGATGAGAGGCACAACATGCGTAGCGGGACCCGCGCCTGCGGGTCCCGCAAGGAGTTTTGAAGCCCCGGTGTGCGGGTGGGCAGGGCTCCTCGCAGCTGCAGGCACGCACGGACTCCTGGTCTCCCGAGTCCCGTGCGGCGAGCTGTTGGGCAGAAGACGTCCCCCTCAGGAGTAATGGGCAGGTTCCTCCTCCTAGAGCCCCTCCAGGGACAGCAGCAGCAGCTCCGGTGATGAGAGGCACAACATGTGTAGCGGGACCCGCGCCAGCGGGTCCGGCAAGGAGTTTTGAAGCCCCGGTGTGCGGGTGGGCGGGGCTCCTCGCAGCTGCAGGCACGCACGGATTCCTTGTCTCCCGAGTCCCGTACGGCGAGCTGTTGGGCAGAAGACGTCCCCCTCAGGAGTAATGGGCAGGTTCCTCCTCCTAGAGCCCCTCCAGGGACAGCAGCAGCAGCTCCGGTGATGAGAGGCACAGCATGCGTAGCGGGACCCGCGCGAGCGGGTCCAGCAAGGAGTTTTGAAGCCCAGGTGTGCGGGTGGGCGGGGCTCCTCGCAGCTGCAGGCACGCACGGACTCCTGGTCTCCCGAGTCCCGTGCGGCGAGCTGTTGGGCAGAAGACGTCCCCCGCAGGAGTAATGGGCAGGTTCCTCCTCCTAGAGCCCCTCCAGGGACAGCAGCAGCAGCTCCGGTGATGAGAGGCACAACATGCGTAGCGGGACCCGCGCCTGCGGGTCCCGCAAGGAGTTTTGAAGCCCCGGTGTGCGGGTGGGCAGGGCTCCTCGCAGCTGCAGGCACGCACGGACTCCTGGTCTCCCGAGTCCCGTGCGGCGAGCTGTTGGGCAGAAGACGTCCCCCTCAGGAGTAATGGGCAGGTTCCTCCTCCTAGAGCCCCTCCAGGGACAGCAGCAGCAGCTCCGGTGATGAGAGGCACAACATGTGTAGCGGGACCCGCGCCAGCGGGTCCGGCAAGGAGTTTTGAAGCCCCGGTGTGCGGGTGGGCGGGGCTCCTCGCAGCTGCAGGCACGCACGGATTCCTTGTCTCCCGAGTCCCGTGCGGCGAGCTGTTGGGCAGAAGACGTCCCCCTCAGGAGTAATGGGCAGGTTCCTCCTCCTAGAGCCCCTCCAGGGACAGCAGCAGCAGCTCCGGTGATGAGAGGCACAACATGCGTAGCGTGAACACTTATATTAATAATGTGCACAATTTTATGTATAAATAAAGCATGTGAGAAATGAAGGAATTGTTTTAGGTAATCATACTTGAATGTTTTAAACCTGCGCATAAATCAAGTGCTGGACTAAGTTAGCCTGTCAATGCCATATTAAAAAAAATAATGCATTTACACAAAAAGGCCTGTTTTTCACATTGAATAGTTGTTTGTTACGAGATGTTTTTCTTCTTCTTGCTGCAGATGTTGCAACTTACAAAACCTACTTTGAGTTAGTGACACTAGTATTGTATTAGTCAACTGATAGTGAGGTTCTCATCAGGAAGACAACAACGACAGGAAGAATAATTCATTGGAAGAAGTATGGATTTCAAAAAAATAATACTGTAACATTTCCTAGGACTCATGTCAAAGTCCATTATGCTCTTGTGAGAACCTGGGGAGTGAGCCTGTTCCGAAGAGTTTGCTCATTTTCTATTAGTGGATGAAGAATAAGAAAGAAAATAGTGTTGCAACATATAATTTGAACACATAATAGTGCCACTATCATTTTGCTAGAGACTTGTCTCTGATCTCTCAGACATCTCTACATGAAAGTTTATTTCGCCTAATTCCATATGTCTGCTGATTTATGACTAAAAACAACATTTCCAGTCTGATTTCAATGGGTGTTATGCTTGAACAATAATCTTGCTCTCTAAATCAGAATTCTTTATGGGTTTCTGAAGTGACATCTTTCTTCTCCTAATACAAATTCTATTTAGAAGTTGAAGTTTTCTTTATGGAACGTGCTTGTTGTAATATTACTATTTTGACTGTTATTTTGACAAATATTCTCCTTTATTTTATAATCAAATATTGATTAAAGGAAAATATGACATTCTAATGCTGAAATCGAAGATTAATATTAAAAACAAAAAATAGGAAAATTTAAAAGATTTGAAAAGAAAATCTTTTAACTAACCCTCTCTTTATTGACTCAATAAAAAAGTATTTAACAATGTATTGTTTATATAAATGATTGCTCATCATTTCTCTACCTCAACCATCAAAGGTCCATATTACCAGTGGCAAGGTTATTCAATGATTATATCCAGAAACTGAGATACAGAAATCCCCGCTTGATCAAGTGAGCCTCTGCGGGAAAGCCAGCAGTGAACAATAATTATTTGACAAAACTCTAATGTTTCCATTATTTTCTTTAAGAAGCATGGTGATAGGATGAGTCACTTTAAACTATAAGAAAAAACACAGCTCAACTAGAAGTTTCCCAAACTATTTGCATTTTGTTCCAAAAAAACAGTCAACAAAAGAACTCTTACCATTAATACAGAATTCCATATCAATTTATTTAGCTAACTTGACAGCTTAAATACAACCATCTGCAAAAATAACACCAAGTGACTTCATCTTCCAAGTTTTATTTTGATCTAAAAATATTCAAAACCCAACAAACACATATTTATTGTGTTTGAGTCATAAACACACTGACTGAGTCATATTGCACAGAGAAACTGAAATGAGGATAAATGGAAAACCAGAAAGTGAGTCATTGCACGTACAGTGTTCAGTAAAACTATAAACAGCGCCCTAAACGAATCTGATTGCTGATTAAAATTACACATTTTGCTAACAGTGACACTTCATCCATATCAGTCGCCGCAATGTGGAACAAAGGGTGAATTCTATCATATTCGGTTCTTTTCTGTCGGCTTAAGGTTAGGGTTGAATTCCTGTAATGAAAAAATAATTATCTTCACTTTTTGGGGGATAATTGAATTTGCAAAACAGAACTCTCACATGCTAGAGTTTGATTTATTAAGCAGAACCACATGGCGGAATGGATATAAACAAATCTGACTGTTTGAAACATGAGAACAAAAGTCAGTCTTTCATGCATTTAATTAAATTGCTGTTTTTAATTTTGAATGCTTTTTTATGCAGCCATTGCATAGCGAACATTGATCTGGACTTGGATTCTGTTTTTTCCTAGTGTGTAATATTAAAAGCTGGACCATCGGAATTATAGACCGTGGGGCAATGGGAAAATGGGATTGTTTGTGACGTGCTGATGAACTTGTTTTGTCGCTATTTTTGGCAAAATATTATTAAAATATTATTATCCCTTATACTGGGCTTCATCAGTGGGAGAAGGTAGTAACCACATGAATGTTGTTATGAGCGGCATTATTATTATTATTATGTAGCTTATAGCAACGGGAGTGTCCCAGCGCTGATAGCGGAGATAGATAGAACAGGAGATCAGCACTGTGGGGCCCGTGTGAATCTACCGGAGACTGAAGAGCGATGTTTTCAGTGGCTTACGGAAGCTAGGCTCCGATGAGGCCTTTCTGATTTGTGTGGGTAGGGCATTCCAGAGGATAGTTGTTTTGACTGAGAATGAGCCAATCTGGCCTTGCAAAGCGAGGGGTAACGAGAAGTTCTTGGTGATTAGACCTTATATTTCTTGTGTGGTGTGATTTGTAGATTCTTTTTCTTAAGTAGTGGGGGCCAGTTCCATTTATTGCTCTATAAGCAAGGGTGAGTGCCTTGAATTCTGTTAGTTTTCTTACCGGTAGCCAGTGAAGGCTACATAGATGTGGTGAGATGTGAATTCTTAAAGGGACATTTCTTATGAGCCTTGCAGCTGCATTCTGTATTGTTTGCAGCTTTCTGAACACAGAGGCTGGTAGGCCCGGAGATAGAATGTTGGCATAGTCTAATTGAGATGTCACCAGTGCATGGACAATAGTTTTTCTGCAATCCATTGTAGGAGGTGGAGGAATTTCCGCAGTGCCTTTAGTTTCCAGAAGCATGTAGAGGAAACATGTCCTATCTGGATTTTGCACGACAGTGCATTGTCGAATTTGAATCCCAAATTCCTTGCCGATGAGACAGGGCATGGGGGGATTGAGCATTGGATGCCACCAAAGATCGGGTCAGGGGGGCAAAGGTTGATTAAAAAATAATACTTCAGTTTTATCGGAGTTAAGCCGCAAGCAGTTTGTAGTCATCCAGGTGGAGTTATCTGTTAGACAATGCTTGAATTTGGTAAAAGCTGCATCTGAGTGGTCCTTAAAAGAAAAAATCAGCTGCGTGTCATCAGCATATGAGATGACACTAACGATGTGTTGCTCAATAAGTGGGGCCAGGTAAATATTAAAAAAGGGTGGGGCTGAGGGCCGAGTCCTGTGGAACTCCACAAATCAAAGTGTGGGGCGACGAGACGTGTGGTTGCAGCCTTATTCTCTGGACTTGTCCCTCAAGAAAGGAGTTAAACCAGGCTAACACAGTCCCAGTAATTCCAAGTTGCCTGAGTCTGTCGAGGAGGATCTTATGGGACACCGTATCGAACACTGTCAACAGGTCGAGCAGCACCAGCATTGTGCAGCAACCGTTGTCCAAGGTTTCTCGGATAGTTTCAGCTACTTCTAGTAATGCTGTTTCAGTGCTGTAACCAGCTCTGAAACCGTACTGCGTATCGTGCAACAGCTTGTTGGATTCCAAGAAGTTGGATAGCTGTTTCTGTGCCTCTTTCTCCAGAACCTTGGCTGGTGCTGGCAGGAAAGAGATGGGCCTAACGTTTTTTAGAATGGCAGGATCTGCATTTTCTTTTTTGAGGATGGGTTGAATGAGATCCATTTTCAAAACAGACAGATAAGTGCCAGTTTTCAAGGATGCTTTCCACAGCACATTTAACGGGGGGGTAATCTGGTGGGCCAGTAGTTTAAAGAATCTAGCCAGGAAGGGGTCCAAGGAGGAGCTGGATTTAATTTTTAGCAGTAGATTAAGAGAGTTTTCAGAAATGATCGGGCTAAAGTATGACCAGGTTTCTTTTGGTGGGGAACGAAGTGTCTTCGGGGTCTCAATCTCAGTGAACGAGGTGTAGATATCTTTTGTCTTTTCTTGAAAAAAGATCGAAAGATTCTCACAGAGAGTCTCAGACAAAGTGATGGGTCTTTTTATTGTCTCTGGTTTCATGAAGTTTTGGACAATTTTAAAAACTTCTTTAGTAGAGTTGTTTGATAATTTGATGTGGTTAGCTATATGATTTTTTATAGCGGTATGTTCCAGTTTATGGTATTGGTTCACTGCTTTCCTGTAGATGTTTTTCATTTCGATGCTATAGGTTTTGCGCCATGTCCGCTCGAGTTTTTGGCAGCACCGATTTTCTGTTTGTAGTTCCTACGTGAACCAAGGTGTGGAGGGTTTGTGCCTGGCTGATTTCATGAGTTCCATAGGGGCAATGGTGTCTAAAGCAGGAGCAACCCAGTGATTGAAGTCTGCCACATCACAATCAGGTTTCCCTGTGGCCTAGGTTTGTAGTGAAGGTAACGTTGAATGGTCCCAGGTGGTGATCTGACCTTGCAAGAGGGATGGATTTCTCTGCTGATAAGGTAGGTATATTAGTAAACATTTGATCTAATTTATGTCCTGCTGTATGTGTGGGAGTCGTGACCAATTGGTTAAGATTTAAACCTTTGAGAGTGTCGACTAGTTGGGAGGCTAGAGGACATTGGGAGTTGTCTATATGGACGTTAAAATCTCCTAAGACTAGATAGTTTGTATATTTCAAAGAATGCTCAGCGATCAATTCACAGATACTCCATAACTCGATGTGTTTAGAGTCGGGTGGTCTGTAAATCAGTATTCCTGCTATGGTTAGTTTGGTGGAGATGGTAACATTAAAAGTCATTGCTTCCAACAAATCTTAGATCTCCACCCTTTACGTGATATCTCCCAGTCCTTTTTGATGATAATGGCTAGTCTACCACCAAGCCTATTGCCTGCTCTGTTTTCTATAACTATTTTATAGTTGTCAGGGATGGCCAAATGGACAGCTGGTGTGGTACTTTCTCTTAACCATGTTTCTGTTAGGACACAATATCCCAGGTTTTGTCTCCTAGAAGTAGCCATATGTCGTCGGCGTGCCTGGGGAGTGACCTGCAATTTATCAGGCAGGCTCTAATGCCTATGTCAGTCATGCTTCTGCTTGTTATCGTGTTTAAAGTTACGGTCCTTTCCACGGATTTACATCTTTTGCCTAAGTCATTGCTAAAATTAAAAGTACAGTCTTTACAATGGGAAATATGGCCAACAGTGTTTTGAACCAGTGTACTGGGGTTTATGCGAGTGGGGTTGGGGTAGCCTTTAAACCTGTGTACCAGAATTTGGTCCCTCGTTAGTGATAGTCTTGATGCTGGCTGCAAACGGGCAGCATGGCTGGCGCTGGACATGGGCCGGACGCGCGCAGACAGGCGCAGATGGGCTAGCCTTTGACACGGGAGAAGAATCGGTTACTTAGAACCCGTCCCTTAGATTCATTTGTTATATTTACGGCTTTGGACTGAGAAGATTTGATTGTTGAATCGGCAGACCGTATAGGCAAGTAGAGAATCTTAGAACTCTGCCGCCTGGCAGTACAAAGGTTGCCGGTCTACATACAAATAGAGGTGCAGCCCAGAGTTACTCATTCCCAGAGTAAAAGAGAGGTTCTGGTGAGGTTTCCTTAAGTCCCTAGTCCTGATGAGGCCCAGATGAAATGGGCTGAAACGCGTCGACTTTTCTTTGAAAATAAGCCCATACCATTGTGACTTGGATTTATAAAGAAGAATCACTTATACTAGCCTTTATACTAGCCTTTAATATAAATAGGGTGGAGCCTTAGGTGTCCCCCAGCAAGTGTATTCGAGAGGGCTATCTTTCTATACATACTGCGAATGATAGTGGTTTGTGTAATAAGAGGTCACCTGCAGCTATGCAAATATTAGGGTAGTAAGGATTCAATTTACAGAGTCAATATGTATTTATTTGGGTTATTTTCATTGTCATTTTTTTCAATGTCATTTTTGTTTATATTTGTGTTTCTGATGTAAATGTTTGTAATCGAGACATTTCTCACGATAGATATACGTGTTTTAAAAAGTAAAATAGATGTGTCACTGTAAATAAAATGAATTGGCTGCTTCAAGAAGTTATCTTTACCGATGGAATGATTTAGGTTTCCGTCTGTGTGACAATTCAGTTATTTTGATCTATTCCGCCGCATCACTCTTGTGTGCCTTTTTGTCCCCGCCTTCAACACGCCAGCGGCACGCCCACTGCGTGTCCGCTGGCCCCTGGGTTTATGAGGACTGCCCTGATAGGTTTCAACTGAGTGTAGGGAAGATTTGGCCCCGTCCTCCACTCAAACGGCTCCTGCCGCGGTGGACCAGGGCTGAGGGCAAAGTCCCAGGTGCAGGATGTGCAAAAGCGCAGGTAGGAGGGATATGGGGTGAATTAAAAATGAATTAAAAGCAGAGAACAAGAGCTTTTTATAAAAAAACATAGTTTAAGACACCATGCAAGCAGGGTTCAGCGGGGCAACAAAACTGTTAACTAACCACCTCTCATCGCTCCGCTGCACGTCCGCTAGCCCATGGGTTTATGAGGAGAAGCCAGGAAGTGATACCGCCCCTTCCCCGCCCTGATAGGTTTCAGTTGAGTGTAGGGAAGATTTGTCCCCGCCCCACACTCAAACGGCTCCTGCATTGGCATTGTAATTAACGTATAGTGAATATTGAGGGGCTGATTAAAAAGGAATAATAGCGCATATAGGTCCACAAAGGCTGATTAACATTTCTGTTAGCTTAACTAAATACACATCAGCAATGGCTATTGAAGCCTCGGATTTATTGTTCTCTAAGCATTCATTTTCACTCATTGTTACATTTATTTGCATGTAAGTTTATACTAGTAATGGTGATATACTATAACAGTACTTGTGGCTAAATGATAACAGCACACCTTACTCTGTCCTTTTTAGGTTTTGCCTGGCGAAAAGATGCGCTCTGCGCATCTTTTTCGCGCAGGCGAAAACCTCTTGAGTAGTGTAGTGGAGTTAGGAACGGCCCCCGTCATTTATTGGCTAGCTCCATAAATGGAGCCTAGCCATTGGACGATGGGGCTGTCCGTCAATGCTGGACCAGATTCGGGGGCGTTCCCGAGATTTTTTGGCTTTTGGCGACGTCACGCGACGTCAGCCAAAAGCCGGGAACGCCCCCGAATCTGGTCCGCCATTGAAGGCACCCGGAAGAAGTCCAGGTGAGTGCTTGCTTTTTTAAATGCTTGTTTGCCGGTTCCCACCCCCTCTCCCGCTCTCCGTGTCTCCCCGGCCCGTTCCTGCCCCCTACCGCTGCCTCGGCTCCCGTTCCCGCCCCCCTACCGCTGCCTGGGCCGCCCTGTTTCCGCAGTGCCGTTTCTCCTGTGTGTGTGTGTGTCTCGATGTCAAGCCCCGTCACTTCAGGCGTCTCCCTTCGTTCTGTGCCTCCGGGGCCGCTCTCCAAGGCCCCGACCCTCTGCACTACTGGCGTGGGCCAGACACTACCAGGCGTTGCGGGTCCCTCCGGTGCAGGACGGGCCACGCTGTGTCGCGTCTTCCAGGGCCAGTCCCCGGGGCCCCCGAGCACCCTCACCTCTCTCTCGGGCTGAGCGCCGGCTCGCACAGCAGGCCTTCCCTCCTCTGGTGCCCTCTGCTTCCGTGGGTGCCCCCCGGACCTTTGCCGATGCCCTTCCCGTCCTTACCTCGTTTCTGGGCCAGTGGCTGTTGAGCGCTGTGTCCCGGTCGGCGGCTCTGGCCTCCCGCTGCCTCCGCTACTCGGCAGGCCTCCCGGCTCCCGACTTAGCTCTCAGAGCCCCGCCGCCATCTTGGGCCAGGCGTCCGGACCGGCGCATCTCTTGAGCCGCGTTTCTCCAGGTTACGGCTGCGGCGGGCTTCAATGTAGGACCCTAGTGTTGTTTTGGGTCTGTCGCGGTCCTTTTGGTGGAGAAAACGGGACTTTGAGCAGGTTTGCACTTCATGTACCCAAGGCTTGAAACAGCCTTTCTTACGGTGGATAGAACTCTAAAACCCCATTTACTGAACAGACGGAGTTAGCCAGCCCCCCTTAGGTTGCTCCTTTTCTTTCGCTTGCCTTGTATAGGCTGCAGGTTAAATGCCTAAAAGCAGCTGCTGTCCACATCTCAAGTCGCACGACTCCTCTAGAAGGCTTAATCATCTATGTTGGCATGTGAGAATAATGGATTCTGTCAGGTAATTGTATTCCACTGGTGAGTGGCTACTGTCAGTCTTGGAGTGATCATTAAGCGATCTGTGTATTGGACTCTGTGTTTTGAGACTGTCATATTTGGTGGTCTGTGGTACTTTACAAAAAAAAAACAGGTAAATAATGTTGAAGTGTTTTGTTATCCAGCAACACTACAAACTCCTTTACTCAAATGTCCAGTCACACGAGATCTACCCTTCCATAATTGAATTTGTTTGAAGTAACATCTGAAGAATGATTGCGATCTCTGAAACGTGATTATTTTGTGGACCTCGTGATGCTTCATGCTATACTCTTTGGGAAGGAAAAGCAGAAATGACCCCTCCATCTTTTGCCTTTCAGAGTGGTATATCCATGTCTTTGAGTCTGGCTCCAAAAGGCAGCCGTTACTGAGAATGGAATTGTGTGGAGAGTTCATGCCTGCTTGTTGAAGCATTCTTCAAGTAATTCCAGTGTCCCAGCAGCTTGTGGGGGCAAAGTTATGTCTTCCTAAAGGACAGGGTTGTTGTCACTGGCAAGTGATAAATTTGACCTAATTGTTGCGGTCCTCCACTAAATACCAGTATGGCACAAGCAGCCTTTTCTCGCCGCCATGACCATGCCAGCCTTCTCACATTTAGCCCAGTTGACTTTCATTGGCTGCGGCAATCCTGGGGTATCTCCTATGCCATACCATCCGATTGGTCTCACGTGCTATGGCTACTCATGTTCTTTGAACTCCAGTAGTTTTCCAGTATTTCTTTCCCAACTTGACAGTGAAGGGGACACAGTGAGAAAGTCCTGCTTCCGTTAAAGACCTTATAAATGTCATCATTCAGAACTATGTATGCTTATACTTCACATTAGGAAAATATTATCTGTCAGTCTTCAAACGAGAGCCGTAATGTTGATGTGGCGAGGTTTTTGTTTCTGTTGGCTTCTTTGATTCTTTTGTGCGAAAACCGTGAGGTCACTACCACCCCAACAGGCTTTCTCAGTCGTTGTGGCGTACCACGTTATAAATTCTAATATGTAGGCACAGGGAGAAAAAGGACAAGAAGACATCTGTTTGCATAGCTGTGTATTATTGTGTTGTGCTGGTCCGCTGCAAAGTTTAATGTCGCTTTACCTGTTAACGTTAAAAAAAGAAACGTCAAATTAAAAAGGGGCCATCTCCAGTGACTGGCATAATCAAGAGAGACAAGCAGGGACAAGGCAACTCTGTATTCCATATGGAAAATGGATATATGTATGGAAAAAAACAAGGTTCCCAAAAGAGCTGGTATTTCCCATTTTGTTAGCGCATTGTTGGATTTTGGACATTTATACAATGTAAGCGAAAGTCATTAAGGTGGTCTTAAACTACACAATTGGTAACTTTGTCTTTTTAATGTTGGCATGCGAGAGGGGGGGGGGTCACTATAGCGTTCCTATCCACAGGTCTATGTGTATAGAGAAAGTTAAGTTATTTAGCATTTGTACTGCCCCTTGTGTACTATGGTAGTGCTCTAAGGTGTTCTCAGCGGATAGAGGTGGATCAGTGTGTTTGTATGCCCTATGTGATAAGAGTGGAGTGTGCTTTCATTGGGTGGAGACTAACTTGCTGGTGGAATTAGGTGTGACGATCTAATAGAAGCAGGTGAGATGGAATAGCATGTGCTTCATACTGTATTTATCTGTTTGCGCCCATTGGCTTCCTTTGAGGTCACGGACAGCGCTCCCCAGGATTTTTCTCTGCCTTTGGGTCGAGAGAGACATTCTCTTACCAGAGGACAAGCACCCCTGCGGCCCCTCGCCCTGCTGGGCCCTGCTGCTACTCTGCGCCCCGTAGACTCGGCGCTGCTCGGCAGCGGGCAGCGCTGGCACCATGTGAGCTTGGGGCTCGGAGCCGCACCATGGTGGACCTGGGCGGCTGCCCCAGGAGACACCTCTGCGAGCCCCTGCCGCCCCCGCCCTGCTCTGCTGGGCCCTGCTGCTGCTCTGCGCCCCGGAGAGCTCCGCGCTGGCAGACTTCTCAGTTAAGACCCTCTCTGCTTCCCAGCCTGCCCTCTCCCAGCCTTCCCTCTCCCAGCCTGCCCGCTCCCAGCCTGCCCGCTCCCAGCCTGCCCGCTCCCAGCCTGCCTTTTCCCAGCCTGCCCGCTCCCAGCCTGCCTGCTCCCAGCCTGCCCGCTCCCAGCCTGCCCGCTCCCAGCCTGCCCTCTCCCAGCCTGCCCTCTCCCAGCCTGCCCGCTCCCAGCCTGCCCGCTCCCAGCCTGTCCTCTCGCAGCCTGTCCTCTCCCAGCCTGCCCTCTCCCAGCCTGCCCTCTCCCAGCCTGCCCTCTCCCAGCCTGTCCCCTCCCTGCCCTCTCCCTGCCCTCTCCCAGCCTGTCCTCTCCCTGCCTGTTGTCGTGTCCCGGCAGCAGCAGGCAGCAGGCAAGAGCGTGCACTGCGTCCCCGAAGTAACAGCCCTAAAGCAAGCAAGAAGTACGCCCCCCTCCCACCAATCCCTGTTAGGTAGTGGAAACTGCCCAAACTGGGGTGCAGACAGCCCCTCTCACCTTTCGGCCTGGTACCACTGCACCAGCCGCACTACTTCCCTACTGACCGTTCTCCACTTCAGCCCCGTCTAAATTACAATTCCTGCTTGTGACCCTTTTGCCTGCTTGTGCTTCTTTTCGTGCCCCTGTTGCCTGCTTGTGCCTCTGTGTGCCCCTGTTGCCTGCTTGTGCCTCCGTGTGCCCCTGTCGCCTGCTTGTGCCTCAGTTTTCGTGCCCCTGTCGCCTGCTTGTGCCTCCGTGTGCCCCTGTTGCCTGCTTGTGCCTCCGTGTGCCCCTGTTGCCTGCTTGTGCCTCCGTGTGCCCCTGTTGCCTGCTTGTGCTGTGTGGGTGTGTGTGGAAGGCTCTGTGTGGGTGTGTGGAGGGCTGTGTGTGGCTGTGTGTGTGGGGGGCTCTGTGTGGCTGTGTGTGTGTGGGGGGCTGTGTGTGGCTGTGTGTGTGGGGGGGCTGTGTGTGGCTGTGTGTGTGGGGGGCTCTGTGTGGCTGTGTGTGTGGGGGGGCTCTGTGTGTGTTTGTGTGTGTCATTTGTGAGAGATAAAGCTAGTGGCATTGTAAATGACAATGCCATTTATTTATGTTAAAAAAAAAACATAAATAAAAATAATGTAAAGAGCAATGCCAATAGCTCTAACTTTAACAAAGGCAAAACCATTGCATTGTAAATGCTTGTTGGTACTTTGGAACACTCCCAAATCAGTACCCAGCTGCAAAGAGTTCTGCTGCCATCCACATAGAAGCATAGTTTAACAGGTAACAGACATTACCCTTGCTAAGCCATGAAGCTGATCCTGCAAAAAGTACCCACTACTTATTCTTGCAATAGAGAATATATTCCATTGTAAGGTTATATTTATTACACAATATAAATACAATATAGCAATAAAGAAAAATGTGTTTATACCTTTGCAATAAGTACAGCATTGTTAATGATGGTTTTGACGCAACTAATATATGATAATCTCCTACAACAGTCTCACATTTCTCAAACTATCAGTCACGATTGACCACACCCTCAGGTCTCATGTGGCATCATTAATTCAGTTGACTTGAACCCAGCGACAAATCCCCCATGAACTCCTCCAAATGTTGCCCATTACAAAATGAACCCACCTGCTCCCTCAAGATGAAGGAGCTTGGGCCAACATAATAGCTGGTCTCCCAAAACAACCATACCAGAGCCTCCCTGTAGAGGGATAACCCCCCAGTCTGAGATGATGCTGGGCTACCGGGGCATTACTGTGTTCCTTGGCGCAGCCACCATTCTCCTCCAGCATCCCCATGGCTGTGTAATGGACTATCCTATATAGCTATTGACAATCTCTGTAGCTGACATCACCAGCCCTTCACTAGAGATCATAGTGCCCCTGCCCCGGGTTGAGCCAATGGCTTAAAACCAATGCCATCTTAAATCCGCCTGCATATATACTCCCAATACCAAGGCTGCCCTGCTGTTCAACGAAAAAACACAACTCATCTTCTGCCACAGATCTGGGTGGGCCCCACACCACCCAGAACTCCCCCATGCTCCATTCCCAAGTGTTGCAAGACATTTTGTAGTTCTCTACAAGCAGCTTGTTACCCTGGAATGACAGAGGAACTCCATCCTTGTGGAATAGTGACTACCTCCAGATGTAACCATAGGAAATTGTATTCAACCATTCCATGTTAAGCAATATCGTCATCCTGCTATTCAACACCTGACTGATTTGTTGAGACCTTTGGAGGACCGGCCCAGTTGTCAAGAGCTCTTGGGGTACTGTGGGGCCATGTATTGTCTGAGCCTGGATATTTCCAAGCCAGTCAATAGATTTCTGCCATTAAGTTCTCAAATAGGGTTCATCTGCCCAGGGTCACCAACTCGTTGCCACCAAGATGGAGAATGATGAATGCTGTAGCCCCTTGAATGTAACCTCCACAACCAGCTAGCATAGACCATTGAGGCGGAGATCACCCCTACCGGCCCATTGGAAACGAAGACCTGCTTCTATAGCAATCCACATAGAAGCACAGTTTAATTTATGAGCTACAGTGTACTCAACATGTAGCATACAAAGTTGACAGCCCTCACAAACTTCCTCTATGGACAAGGAATGAAAAAGTGTTGGCTGTGTTTTATTGCAAATATGATGGAAAGACAAAGAATAACTCTTTTGAAAGGTAATTGAGAATCAACTCTTGAACTTTGTAGACTACAAATTCATTGATTGCACTTCAGCTTAAATTTAACCACGCTATTTTCCCTGTGAGAAAATGTCCTCACAAGAAGGCAGAGTGGGAATTTCAAGGTAGGAATACCTTGAAAAGTGGGTGGACATTTACCAACTCACAAGTTTGTGGGTATTCATGAAACCTTTGCATTTGATTTCCAGACTGAAAATGGTCAGAGATTTACTCCTTTAGGAACCTCTTTCAATCATTCACAGGTGTGGGAAAGGGGAGGGAAACCCCACGGAATTTGTGGATGTTTCAGGGGTGGTCTTTCTCCAAGGGGAAAAAATTGTTATTCTTCAACAGGAAAAATTTGAGCAAGTGCAAATGCACTTATGCATTACATTTTTCCCCATTTAGAAACACACACCTGTTACATTTTTATATGCTTACATTTTTATGTGTTACTGGGAATATGTTTTCCTAGAAAACGTCTGAAATACTTTTAGAATTCCAAAATAAGTTGTGTATTATCTTCAAATATAGTCTAAAGCATACCAGAGGACCTTTGTGGAATAAAAAAAAAAAAACAAGCATACTGATGCAAATGTTCTCTTGTTGTAGAGTCAAACATTTAAAATTCACATCATACCTAAAGGTGACTCATGGAAACTTAGACATCTCTTTGTCTAGTGTTCGTCCCTACACAATTACCAAGTACATTTTTAGAGGACAAAAAACCTGCTGGTTTAGAAACAAAGGTGTATTTTCCAATTTTTTCTTACACAGGAAAACACGTTTCTTTTCAGTGAAACACTTTCTCCTGCACTACAGCAGACCCAATTTCACAGGTCAGAAAACCCAACCAATAAAATTACCTAGGGAATGGGCTGTAGTGCTGTTTAAATCCTTCCCTAGAGCCCACTTGACCTCATTCCAAGCCACATAGGAGTCTGTAATACAATATTCTTTCCCTCCCTAGCCCTCCTCTGGTAATAGTTTCCCTGAACATTGACTATTTCCTCAGTCCATTTGCTCAGTAAGGTCTTGCTTGAAGATGGTTGCATTCTTTTCTGATATCACAGCAGTCAAAAATAAAGCCTCAGGTTAGTGAATTTCAAGTAGATAAAACAATAGAACTGGTCCAAGTTTTAGTTTATTTTCTGTATATTTTCGGTAAGGCCTCCGTGATTAATGTTTATTTGTTACTAAAATATATATATATATAAACATTCTCACAAAAGCCACCATCTCAGTACTCTTGGGGAAAATAACAATTCTTTCAGTGATAGGCCCTTGTAAGTCAATCAGTGAGATATGTGAAGTTAATTCTTTCTATTGTGGTTTTGTGTTTGATGCCGCTGAATAGAATTAGTTTAGTTGGTATTGAATATAAATAACCCAGGTAGTACAACTATTTATCTTCATAGAAGAAAGCTGTTAATTCTATTCCTCCAATATTTGTAAATATCAGTGTCCTTCCTAGCATGTATCATGCTAATATAATTTTAACATTGAAGTTCGAGACGATTTTCTAGTAGAAATTAGTAATGAAGGTTTGACTTATGTCACATGGTTGTGTCAGAAATATGTCAGGTACAACTGCTATGGATTTCAGCGTCATAGGATACTAGGGCATATTATCAAAGGATTGATCTCCGCTTTTTTGGCTTTAAAAGCCAAGAAAGCGGAGATAAAATTATCTCCTTATCAGCAACAGGGTGCTGACAAGCAAATACGCATGTCAGCACCCTTTTTCTCTACGCTTCCCCTTGCATCTCTAATGAGATGCAAAGGGGGCGTTCCAGAGAAAAATAATAGGAGAAATGTTGTTAAGCGACATTTCTCCTATTATCAAGGATTTTGCTAACTCTGTTAGTGATAAAAAAAAAGCAGCGCTAACCGCGGTTAGCGCTGCTTTTTTTACACCTGGTATTTTCCTGACTTAGCCATGATATCCTATGGAAGGTGGATATCATGGCTAAGTTTGTGAGCCCCTATCATCAAGCTAACGCCAAACTTCGAGAGATTATCGTTGGTTTTCCAGCGATAATCTCTCAATTGGCAGTTAGCGCAAGGATTTTTATAACTTCTGAGATAAACCTTGCTAATAGCAAGTTATCTCTGCGATAATTTCCGGCGATGCCTAGCATTAAAAAATTCGTTGCTAAGCATCGTTAGCGATAAATATCCCTAAACGTTGGTAATATACCCCTGAATTCCTGAGAAACTATTCTCTGTCGTCAACCAAGGTTGAGCAATTTGCTCCCCAACTGGTCTGCAAATAGAATGCAATTTGCAATGCATCTTAAGTACTCATGAATCACAAAGCAAATGTTCCATTTGCAAGGGTCATAAAACAACCCAATAGATATGAATGGGTTAGGTGGCAATATGTGATTGCCCTCAAATTGAGCGGAGTCATGCAAGGGAAGCAGACCTCCAGCTCTGAATTTGTTTTTCAAAACGGGAGACCTTTTTGTTTTTAATGCAAACCTTATATATTAAAGGATCAGGTGCTATTTTACAAAAATAAGAAAAACCTAAAAGTAACAGTGATATTTCATGGGAGGTGACTTATTCAACTGTGTTTACACAAACGTGTTAAATGTATTTCTAGCCATAGTAAATGGGCACAAACACTAGCTGCAAATAATTCTGCTTCTCTTTATTTGTTTCTACTTATCCATCAATGAAGTTGTGGTTTATACATCTGGCAAATTCATTCTTAAACAATATGGTCTTCACTATGGATGGCCTAGAGTTCAGAGACTTAATGGTGCAGACCATTCAGTCTCTCCCAGGTTCTAAAGGCTAAAAAGATCTTGATTTGACAATCCCAGACCCAATAATTCCAGGCCTGGAGACACTGATCCTGGAGCTTTGAGCGGAACTGTGGGGACTGCATGCAGCTTGTGCACCTCAGCTCCTGCCTCTTGTCCAAATACAGCATGAGGGAATCTCTATCGCCACGAGTTCTACCCTCCAACGACCCCTAACACTTGCACCAGTCCTGAAAACACCCCACAGGTAAGCATGTGGAAAATGCGTGAGAATTTGGGCCCCTGATTTACCATCAATAAGGGAAAAAACACTCAGGTTTGAATGCTGTCCTCCTGGGCCCATGTGCTATTCACATGGATTTAAGTTTTGGGATACCGGCTGGAATCACAGATTCACCACATCTAACTCCAGTTGGCATGTAATGAGACTATGAGAAGCTCCAAACACATTATCTCTAAATATTTCATAAACACAACAGGCATCACTTCTTTTCATGTGAAACACTCACAAAGAACTTAATATGTGCACATTTTGAAGAGCTTCAAAACTGACTGGTTAGTGACAGTAATAGAGTGGGACACATCAACAAATGTAAAACAGTAGAAAAAACAGTGTACTGACAGTAAGTGTGTATTCCTTCTATTATTCTACCCATTTACAGAATAAACTATTATATGTTTCTTCTTCACATTTATTTGTCTTTGAATGTATTTTGTCCAGAGCTACTTATAAGTTAAAGAGAACTGTAGAACGCAGCAGAGAATGTACAATACTGGATATAATTTTTCCAATTTACAGCAAAAAGGAAGTGTACTATCAGAACACTAGGGAGTGGATTCATACAGACCTTTATGAATTGGCAAGTAAAATATGAATTTTCGGGGAATTAGTAGAAATGGAATGGATTGTCCACTGTCCCCTCTCTACACTTTTACTACTTAAGAGAGCTGGATGCCATGGCTGCAGAATGAGAAGTTGGGTCCTGAGCCTTCCTTATCTCTCAAATATTCATTAGTCTGGAGTGGAATGGGGTTTCCTCAAGGATTTGGGGGCCACTGAAGGGTTGGGGCCTGTGTTTCACTCCTGGTTGGATGTTTTGGGGTAGATTCACTTAGGAATGTAGGAGTATGCAAAAGAGTACATTTCCTCTTCTCAAACACTTTTGTGATTTTACCCTTCTGAGTGCAGCTAGCAATCGTAGTGTTCTTTTTTCTTCTGACATTTCTGATGCATGCACAAGACTACTCAACCTGTGGTGGCAGACGAGATCTGATCAATCTAGCTGGTCCAGCTGTCAGCTCCCTGCAGCCTGAATCCTCCAAACCAGAAACAATTGGGATTTCACTGCTGTCTTTTATTACAGTCCATAAAACTACACTCTAACCCCCCCCCCCCACACACACACACACCACTCAGCAAAGATGTTAAACCTACTGTCTCTTCTGAATAGCCTAGCTAGTCTTTTAGCATGCAAAAGGTAGACCGGAAGAATGAGAATTTAAGTCTATGTATTCTATAATGAAATGCTATCAAGAATAAAAGTGAGTTCTGCTCATGAGGACAGCCATCTCTGCCAAAGGCCAGAATGGTCAGATGATTAATAATGCAGTAATAATGCCTTTGATCACTTACATTTTGCAGGGACGTATTAAAACTACATTGTAGGTATATAAATGTATTATAAGAACATACTCTTAAAGGACAAAGTACATTACCAGTGAATTTCCTCTATTTAATGCACTTCTAAATTAAATGATGAGGGGAATAAGCCTTAGTCTGATTTCCGAAGGAACAAGTGAACTTTCCAACAAACATAGCATGAATTAATTGAAATGCCGCTGCGATAATTTAAATGTGTATACTGTTCTCATTGAAGATGGATTAAGAGAAATGTACTGAGATGTACTAATTAAAATATGTGATGCATTATCGCTTGTATTGATCTTTACAGTTTACACTCGATGCAATGAATCAAAATATAATATGTTGCAGATTCTTCAGCCTTGAAATGATTGTTGTAGTTTACTAATTATGATAACATTTGTCATCATTGGTTTGTTTTATGGTTTCAGTAATTTAATTCGGAGTGTTGCTGTGTTTGCCATAACACCTACACGCACATTTGAAAGATTTCAAAGCAATATTTCCATGCTTTTTAGAACATTGGAATGATGGGACCTCTGTTGAAGACATTGGGCCGGGGCTAGTAATGACTGGTATAAGTCTTCTGCAGGAAAAATTCCAATGTTTGTATCAGGCTCTTCACCATCTTCCCCTACCTAGGATTTCCACATAAGGTCCAAGCTACTATCTCTCCTGTACTGCCTAAACTTGATAACACCAATGGCCTCTACCACAGATCATCTTTATCAACTATGAAAAGACTACAACAAATTCAGAACTCTGTTTTCGGCTCTACTCCTACATGTAAAGCCCCAAGCTCACATATCTCCTGCCTTGAGAGCCCTATTTTTGATAATGGCTGCCAGAAGATCCACCTTTAAACTGCTTTGTATCATCCACATAATAAAAAATGGAACAGGACCACTTTTCATCAGGAATAAAACCACCAAACACATGCAACAAAGGCACCTCGCCCCAGATTGGCCCCTCGCCTCAAAACCCCATCATACAAGAAAATAACAAGGGTGGTACATCTTTCTCTGTTCAAGCAATCAAACTGTGGAATTGATTACCCCCAAACACAAGATCCATGGGTAACTATTTTATCTTTAGAAGACTACTCATGAGTTGGCTTTGTTCTACATAACCGCCATACTCAAAACACAAAGGTACAGCTGATGCCTGTATATGTTAAACATGCATAATTTGTAGGGGTAGGGGGAACTCACAGAATTTGACTCCATGGAATTCCGTGGAGTAACTAAAAAACTCAGCAAAATTCTGCAGAGTTCCACCAATGGGCGGGAATAGGCACAACATGCATGCTTACGCTGTAACTTAAAGCCTGAAGCACATTCTGCTCTTAAAAAAACAGCACAAAGGGCACCATACAGCATACCAGAGGGCACATCTACTCAAGTTGATTCTCCTGCTACTGGAGTAGATTTTCTGCTTGAGCAGTAGCCTTCTGACCGCGAATGTCTTGACCGCCCACAGTGGAAAAATCTTGCCAGATGTCCTGGTGACCGAAAATCGTGTTTGTCTATTTACCATTTTGGCATGCACATGAGAACAATTCTGCCATGCAGTCTTTGGCACAAGAGTAACGCAGTGGCACCAAAGTTCCTCCGATACCACTGGCAGAGCAGAATATGTCACCCCCACCAAATAATTTTATTATATGTATGTATCATGATATGTTCATTTCTATGTACAAATATAATTACTAATTGTAGTTTAAAAATATAGACATTCTTATAGCTCTACTAAACAAAGGTATATATATTACTTATGGTTAGAATATATATATACCCATTGGAAGAAGCCACAGGTAAGTAAGAGTATTCCAATATTTATTTCAAGGCAGCTGCATCAAACGGCAAAACGGAAGGAACATGCTTAAAATAAAATACGCTAGACCAGTTTCGGGAAATGCTTCCCTTCCTCAATGGCACGCTGTGGAGGTCAAACTGATTTTCACGTGCACCCAGTTCATATAGAGCCTGCCTCAGTGGGCGTGGATGTATTCACAGCCTGCTGGTTCTTGTAGTGCTACGGAGAAGAGATGTGCCTTAATTTTCTACCTTAACTGCAGGAGGTGCGAGTTGATCTGATGATGATGAGGATACTACTCCAAATCTGCAGGGCTGGGAGGTCACAATTGGATAAAGACAGTCTTTTTTTATAGTTGTTCTCCTTTTTTTCCTAATGTGTATTCCCCTTCTACATATGCTGCAAATTGTTAATTATTTGGGCACATGTGATAAATATAGAATGCACATTTATTAATGTAATTATTTTTGCAACATAATGATCACGCTTGCTCAAATTTATTTGCAGCATTTAAACTGAGTAGAACTTGCTGTTCTAAATAATTGTTGCTGAGTTGTGAACAAAGTTTAATGAAAAGTGATAATTACATTTCTTGTTTATTATTAATTTTTCGGAGGGCAGTTTTATAAGAATGAAAATAAGGGCCCCTTTCTGCTAACTGTTTATCCTGAAAGATTCAACAATGGCAAGAACTGGAAGCAGAGGTCAGCCCGGGACCAGGGTTCAATTCCCGGCTCTGCTGGGTCTTGAGTCCTAAAATGTCCATGGACTCGACAATTCTCACTCCGGTGCCTACTCGATTCACGGGTTCACACTCTGCGACTCTGGGCAATAGCTTGCTTAATCTCCACAACGGCCCCCCGCGGCGGGATGCCTGGCTTTCACCTTGCGGATACCCTGCTGGGGTTATCTCACAGGGGAATACCAGGACGGGCTCCCTAAGCAAGCGCTTAGAAACCGGTCGGTGATCTGCGCTATATAAATTCCTGTACATTTACATTTACATTTACATTTCTTTAGGTGCTGGGTTTAGCTTAGTAAGCCAAATGTATGAGAGTGGGGTTGATCACACATTCAATATGTTGGGTTTATTCTAGTAAAGATTTCAAAGACTATTCAGTTTACTTTTAATATGGTTACTGCTTATATGGCGTGCACTACAATATGATTTTTAACTTTAAAATAAATCTTCAAAAAAGATCCATTGTTTCCCAGTGTTCTTCAGTTGGCCTTTCTATCACTAAAGAAGTTTTTGCTTGCACTAATTTGCCCTGTAATATTTTACAACAATTATTTTTATCTCAAATGCATCTCATTTAGGTACTGCTCAGTGAGTTGCGGTTGGTTGCAGTTTTTATGTCTCGCATTGACACAATGACAAAGTCCTTAGTTCCCAGAAGCCTATTAACTAGGCTGGGCTCTGCAGGATCCAGAAAATGCATCATTGTGTTAAATTCTATCTTGTATTTCTCAGTCTTCAGGCAGGTTATGTCACGGTTCCTGGTTTGGTGCAGCCCATGTCAGTTTCTTGGTCAAGTATTACCAAGTACTGCAGGGTATGATTTGGATTTCCACCTCAGTTTTTCTTTGATTCTGTTCTTGATAGTTTATACACTTACATTTCTCTGTTTAAGGTATTCATGTTGTCCTTTGGACACACTATTAATTCTGAGTGTTTTGATTTGTACAAAGTCTCCTCTCAAACTTAAAGGTTCTTACATTATTTGTTCTTGATCCCGGATCTTTAAGTTCAATGGGTATGGCTCAGTTGTGGGTGACCCAAGCACTTAGGCTCCCACTGCTGTAGTTATATATTCTATCAACACTTTATTAGTAACACACCCATTGGTCAGCCTTTGTGCCCTCTTTTAGCTATTTTACTCTCCAATGAATGCTTAAGTCTGTTAATGATTCTATTCCCCCAGTCACTTCCAGTAAGGGGTAGCAGAACAATGTTCCACATTTTCCTTTGAGTTTGGCTTCCTTTATTATAATGTTTCATAGTTCATTGCTACCTGCTATGACACACAGTTTGTGCTTTGTGTTCTATACGCTTGCTAGCTGATTACATTTTACCATGAAGCGCATTACCTGGCTATTCATTCTTTATATTTGATTCTTGACAAAAATACATCATCTATTTATATTTTTTATAAATTTACTCAAATTCTAATTTGATATTGTTTCCTTAAAGGCCTCTCCCAGTACAGGGATCCTTATCTGAGCTTGGCAGGGTGCTTCAATCCAATGAAAGCTTCTGTTTGGGCAGTATTTGAGCATAATGCTGCACTTTTCTGTTTTAATGCTTGCCCTTTAATGGATGTTCTTGGGTGTTGTGTAGATTACCTGGTGTGTTTTTTTATGCAAGTTTTCTCACATAGCTTCCTTCCACTATTTGAGATCAATATAAGTCCAGTTAGAGACTTTTGTCTACAGTTCACTTTTCCAGAGCTGTTTTTTCTACTGCTTCTATCTTGGCTAATATGTCTGCTTCATTTTAATGTCTGTGTGGGTGGGGATACAGTCAAGTGTGGAAATCATGCAAATATCATAAGGTGCAAACTATAAAATTAATTGCACTGGAACCAAACGGTTAAGAAAAATTAAGGAATAGATGACAATTGCTCCCATCTCAATAGACCCCTTCAGCATTTTCTGATTTTTAGCCAAAAGCAAAAGTCATGCTAGAACGTTTGCCTTGGGTAAAAAGGCCAAAACTAGCTGAATGGGTCATACGTGACATGCACCACTTCTCAGATATACTCAGGCTTTTTTAGGTTGCGGGAAATCTCAGTGAGTTAAGCAATTGCAGATGGTGTCAAGTTGACCTGCGGATATTCGAACCACAGCAACGTCAACTATGCCACTTATTCTTTCTGGGATTGGAAAATTGGGTAGTACTAATGTCTGCTACATACAGTGTCTCGAAGTAGAATGACTATGGTATTTAAATACTTTCCAAAAACAATGTAATATTATCAAATTACATGTTAAATATTGCAGACAGACAGTCCTAACTTAGGATCAAACACATTCATTTTCTGGTTGCATTCAAGATTACACAAGTGTTTGGGTAGACATGTGAAATATGGCAGGAATCCAGGCTGCAACTCTCAAACCATACTGTGTACTTTTGATAATGTGTTAACTAATAGAATCACTTTATATAATTGGTAGATCTGTCAGCCCAAACCTTTTGCCTTCACCCCTACTATTTTGGTTTGGATGATCCTGTTTTTGTAGGCCTTAGGACTTTGGGCACTTTACCACTGTTAACCACTTTACCACTGCTAAAGTGCATATGCATACTCCTTCAAACAAGGTAACAATGGCGGTACCCAAATGGCATATTTTATGTACTCGTAAATCCCTAGTAATTTGCACTACCTGTGTCCATGGCCTGTAATAATTTAAATGCTACTAATGGGCCTGCAGCACTGATTGTGCCACCCACGTAACTATCCATTTAAACACGTGTCATGCTTTCCATTGTCGAGCCTGCATGTGCAGTTTTAAATTGCCATGTCGACCCGGTAAGTTACACCTCTTGCCAGCCCAAAACATTCCCTTTTAATACATATATATCACCCCTAGGGTAAGCCCTGGACATCCCAGGGGGCTAAATAATGTGTATTTCAAAACCAGGACATGCAATTTTAAGTTTTGTTTATCCTGGTAGTGGAAAGCTCTTAAATTCATTTTTCACTACTGCAATGCCTATGTCTCCCATAGGATTTCACTAGGATTACCTTATTGCATTTTTAAGCACCATTTTCAAATGGAAAAATATAACTTCATGTTCATGTTTGGTATTTCTGGGACCCTAATTTAAAATCCTAACTCAAGGTGAAGCCAGATTTTAAATTAGAATTTTGAAAATGCCACTTTTAGAAAGGCAAAAAGAACAATTGATTGACAGAATGCAGAACAATGTCATACATTCACCCTAGTACAGAGATCTGGGACTAAATCCATAATTTTCTTGCTCCCCATGCCATTCCAGTTTGGACACAGCCATATGCAAATCAGTCTCCACCCTGAAGCCCAATGGGAACAGTCCAGCCCGAACTGCCAGGCCAGGTCCTCCCTGGTCTGGAAACAAGCATCTTAGGGCTGGTTTTGGGGTTTCACCCCTCATCAGCCAGGATAGCTTGACTCCAGTGGCATGGAGAGCACGGGACCCACATCTGGGCATACCCGTCCCACTCGGGAGGACAAATGCAAAAAGAACAACTGATGGACAGAATGCAGAATAATGTCATACATTCACCCCAGTACAGAGATCTGGGCCTAAATCCATCATTATTTGCTCCCCATGCCATTCCAGTTTGAACCCAGCCATATGCAAATCAGTCTTGACCCTGCGCCCAATGGGAACAGTCCAGCCCGAACTGCCAGGCTAGGTACTCCCTGGACTGGTAACAAGCATCCTAGGACCGATTCATCAACCAAGATCGCTTGATTGTAATGGCTGGGGGTGAATGTTTGATTTGCTCTGCATACCGTCCATCATCTATGTGTCCTTTACTTTTAGAAAAGTGGGATTTTCTTGCCTTAGCCATTTGGTGCCTGCAGGTGTATCTGGTCACTTGACTGGGTGTAGTTGGGTTTTGTATATTCCTCACAGACAGCCACACACACAATAGGAGCTTAGGTGTCTCTCAATGGGCCATCTCTGGCAGGATAGAAGGGGGAGCAGGGGCCAGCCTCACTTACACCTGAATAGGCCCTGTCCTGTCCCCACACAAAGGGCTGCATAGCCCCTATAGTTAGTGTGGAGCCAGGGCTGGCAGAGCATTGCATCTGTGCCATTTAAAGGCATGTCTCTTGAAGTTTCCTCCCACTTCAAATTCAATACTGTGTATAAAAGTAGGACTTCAGACACCATCACTTCGATACACTTCTGGTTATGTGGATATACTGCCAGAAACAAAGACTGATGTGCTGCTGAAAGTACTGCCACTCTGCTGGATTGTTACCCTGCTGAATTTGTCCTTTGGTGTGCTGACCTGCTGCCTGCTGGCCTCTTGCCTAGGTGAAAAGGAATGGAGCTTCATCTTTTGAACCCAGTTCCAAGAGTGACCCCAATAGGTAGTTGACTGGCCTTCTGATCTGAGGCATCAGGAAATACCAGACTTCCAACAACCTTGCATTTGCACCTGGACTTTGCCATCTGTGAGTCTACCCTGCCAAGTGGTCCCCCCTAAGTCCTGGACCATTGGATGTGGGCCCAAGGAGCTTACCGATGCACCCTCTCTGATGAGCAGTGCATCCCTGAGCTAAACCAATGCATCTCCTCTGCAGTGTGGTGCATCCTCGTGTCAAACTGGCACTTTTCCTCGACTAGGTGGCACACCCTCTATCAGAACCAACGCATCGCTGCAGTCCTCTGAATCAACGCTTTGCCATCCCGACGCATCGTCAGCTGCACTTCACATACCTGAATCCTGGATTTCACATCAATGAGATCCTCGATGATGACACAACAGGACTTCACACTGCTGCCTCTCCACCTCTCAGAACCAATGTGTTGCTTCGGTGGCATGGTGCTTCTTCGACTCGGATCCACGCAATACTCCGCAACCCGGATTTAAGGTACTTTGTTCATCAGACCTGAGTCCCATGCTCCATCCCGGTCAGTCTGAACTTGTGACTTTGTCCGGGCCTGCCCCATAACCAGATAGCCCTTGTTGTGGCTTTGTGCACTTCTGCACTTTTTCAACCGAAAAGTTTAAAATTCAATATCTCCGGTTTTACTGATTGGAATTTTGTTGTTTTGGTCTTGTTTTTTTTTTTTTAAATACTCTATTTTACTGATTGAAGTGTTGCACAAATACTTTACACATTGCCTTCAAGTTAAGCCTGTCTGCTCTGTGTCAAGCTACCACAGGGGTAGCACAGGATACTTCAGGGTGGATTGTGACTTGCTCAGGCTAGGATGCTGGTTGCTGCCTGGACAGAGTGCATACCTAAGCCAACCAGAAACCCAATTTTGAACAGAGACACACTAATTCTCTCATATCCCACCATTAGATTTGGCTTCTTCCTTGGCCATAATAATAGGTTTAGTCCAGGATTATTGTCAATACTTACCATACATTATCTACACTGGTATGATGATATAATGAACTTGTGATTACAGAGAATTAGTCCGGTGCAAGAAGCCACACTTCACCAGCTACCTCACAGGTGGCTTTAAGTGTAGTTATGGTTTCCACTAACAATCATACTTCCGATACAGACTAAACTTAATTCTTTAAAATATAGTTTTTTCTCTTTTCTGTATTTTCATAGATCAAAGATCAAACACCAGCTGTTCCACTCCTTAATTGCATACTCAGCTGAAGAGTATTTTGTGGATAAAAAGATTTATCGAGGCTTGTGATGACACTTTAATTCTCCTGTGAATTCAATTCTCAATTTTCATTGGACGCAAAGCGCCTGTAATAAGGTACAAAATCATAGACAAGCATCTCATCAATGTTTCCACAAACATGAGCCTTGATCAAACAGTATTCCCATGAAAAATGTGATGCCTCTATATGCAAATAATGAGAGAACCTTTGCTATATGGAAAGTTTGTAAGTAGAGATCTATGCTAGCATACTTTCCCAATTTACTACAACAGGCCTCAGCGGATGTGCATTGTCTAGAGGTGACAAGACAAATAAATGCTCCATGCCTAGCTTCGCACCTCCTTCTACCGAGCGGCATTCATGTATTATGCATTGCTATCTGATGCATTGCATGACACACGTATCTCCTTTATTGTAATGCTCACATCAATGATCTTTTATTAAGTGTGTTTGCTGTTAGAAAGAAATGACAGATTACAGTTTGAAAATCTAATATACCCTACTGTAACTAAAGTACCATCTATTATTAACATTCATTGTTATATATTAAATTTGCATAATATTCTCATATGTCATTTCTGGCGACGCGCTGACAACGCTAGCATAGTTGGCTCCTTTGGAAATGATAACGGCTTCAAACAATTGTTTTTCAAAGCTTCCTATGTTTTTTTCCAAATGAAGCAAAAGGCCCCTGGTTGATGTATTGTTTCAGCCTGCAAATCATTTGAATATAACCGATAGAAGAGAACTCTAATTAGAAGTATCTGCTCATGGATGAGCATCATGGAATCACCTGTGATAAGGTGAGTTGGAGCATATCTCTACATTACTGCATCTCCGAGGGGCAAACATTTGGCCAATCAGTGGATAGCATTCATCCTGAGGGTTCAAGATAGATACACAAGAGCTCTATCTATTTCAGATTATATGGCTTAGCTCTTCTCAGCCGGAAGGCTTAAGATCTCACAGTTTTAATCCCTCGCCAGTCATTTGGTGTACCATTCCTATGAGTTGTTTTCATGTCTAGGCCAATGCTTGCCAAATTTCAGCAGGCCTCTTAGAAATTGTGTTGTTGGTTGACTGAGGTATGAACCCTGGATTTGGACCTGGCCCTTTTTGCAGGGTTATCCCCAAACTTTTCACCATCTTCCTTCTATTCTTTCCGACCTGTTTGTGTTGGCTTTAGGACTCTGGGCACTTTACCACTGCTAACCAGTGCTAAATTGCATATGTTCTCTGTCTAAAATTAATTGGTGATTGGTTCATATATGATTGGCAAATTTGATTTACTGGTAAGTCCCTAGTAAAGTGCATCAGGTGTGCCCAATGCCTGTAAATCAAATCTACAATAGGCTTGCAGCACTGATTGTTCCACAAACAGGAGTAGCCCTACAAATATGTCTCAAAACAACCACTGTAGTGTCTGTGTTTAGATTTGAACTGCCATTTCGACCTGCAAGTGCACCCACCTGCCAGGCCCCAACCGTCCCTTTTCTACATGTACGTCACCCCTAAGTTAGACCCAAGTCAGCCTCAAAGGCAAAGTGCAGTGTATTTTAAAGACAGGACATGTACAGGTCCTAATAGTGAAATACTGCTAATTTTCTTTTTAGGTCGAGCATTCAAGACCTCTTGTATACTCTTTAGTATATTTTTATATGTGTTTGTACTTTGTGGGCTCTGTAGATCAGCCCTAGGACTTGTCTGCTTCCGCTTAGAGACTTTTTTCTGTTCAACTGCCTCTTTTTATCTTGATAGAAAACGACCAGCAGAGGTCAGTAAAATATCAGAATCACTTTAGCATTCTCTAGATTCCAGTCAATACAAATCGTCTTCCACAAGCACCCGTAGACAATAATATTTTTTTCAAATCTTGTATTTTCAGTGATATGACCACTGAAGGCCCAGATTTTCAATTAAAAACAGAGTTTTGGACTATACCATTTCCAGCTGAAAGGCAATATTTCTCTTCATGTGTTCCCATACCTGGTGTGTCATGCAGTTTGGTGCTTACTTTCCCTCCATGTTAAAGAACAATAGATGTATCAGTGCCCAGGCTAATGTGCTGCATAGCTAATTACATATAAGTTCCCAAAGGCGAGACCGATTGCATTGCAAATGCTTGTTCAATATTGCAAGGAATATCTCTCCCATAGGGTAACATGGGGTTGTCCTTGAACATATCTTTTAGTGTAACTTCCGACTGGGAGCCAATGGAGATTTGGAATTTGGGGTCTATGAACTCACAAAATGAAAAGACATCTTTTAGTGAAATTGGTTTTTAAATTATGGATTTGAAAACGCCAACTTTAGAAAGTGGGCATTTTCTTGCTTAACCATTCTGTGCCTCTTGCTGTCTGCAGAATACGTGTATGAGTTGACTGACAGGCTCTTGTGCATTCACTCTAGACAGTCACACAAAGGCAGCTGAGTTAACCCTGCATATCCTGATGGCCCATCCCTACTAGGATGATGGGCCTTCCTGAGCTAGAGTGGTGGGAGGAGCTGTCACTGACACCTGAATAGAGTTGTGCCTATCCATACACAAAGCTGTCTCCACCCCCTGTTAGTGTGTCTTAAGCCAGGTTAGGGAAAGGCAGGGTATTGTGCACTACAAAGACTTTCCTTTGAAATGTACCTACTTCAAAGGCAGAAAGGGGTATAAGTATTGGACCTCTGACACTCCAAAATCAGACCACTCCTGGACTGAGGAATTTCTGCCAGGAAGAAGAGCTTATGCTGTAGGAGGGACTGACAATCTGGCTGTTGCTTTCTTGTGCTGGTCTGCTGCTTGTTGCTTCTGTCCTGAGAGTGAAAGGACTAGACTTTGCTTGCTACATCCTGCTTCCAAGTTTCTCAAAATGGCTTGTGCATGCTTGCCTCCTGTTAAGAAGTCTCAGGGTCATCAACGACTTCACATGCACAGTGCCTGGGCTCGTCTGCTGAGAGTCCTGACTTACTATATGGTGCCAAATCCAGTTCCTGGGCACTTGGAAGTGTAACCTTGTGAACTTAAGGAGGAAATCCGCACAACATCTCCCAGCATATTTTTTGTCGAAGCACCACTACAGAAGATAGGCGCATCATCGCTGCCTGCACCAATGCATGGTTCCCGCTCAAAGCATTCACCAAGGCTTTCACTGCAGGCTCCAGCTCGCTGTTGCAAGTGCGTCAGAAGAATCGCTGCAGCACGAGTCTCAAGATCCTTGTCACTGGGTTCAGGACCTTTAATAAACGGTATAGCCCTCGTGACGGGCACACCTCCATTTAGCATCTAAGCATATTTGTACACATGGATATATCTCTGTATAATACATGCTTCATCAACAATTGTTATCCCTCAGATGGGCCAATCACCCAAAAGATTACAACTGTCCTCTAAACTGTGAGTAGAGAGAAAAATGGGTCACAGATTGTTTTGCACCTCAGTATTTCAAAATTCGTGCATTATCAAATAGACGCAAATCTTGAGTGGCTAACTCTTTACCTGGAGGAAATTATTCATCACAAATCTGTGTAGCAGCAACACCACGTGCACATTATCATGCTTCTTTCTCAAAGGCTCACCACAAAACATATTTGTATTTATTTATATGTACCTCCAAAGGGAAGCAGATGACACAGACAATCAAAAGAATAACCATTAGTAGGCGGTGCATGGAGGATCAAATATCATAGGACATTTTTCTTTCCCATTAGAAATTATTCTTGGCATGTTCCTAATTAAATCCCATTGGGCCCCTTTCCCCTGGTAGACATCTAACCTCCCAGGTTCTAAAGTGGGGTGGGTGGAGGGCATCCATCCCAACAAGACTGCAGTTTTTCAACATATTTCTTGTTCCTATTACCACCGCTCAGTTTGGGAAGGGGCCATTTGTATTGTTTGTGTTTTCGGTAGAGGCAGAATCCGCAGAGGAGGCTGCTTGCTTTCCCAGAGCGGCATTTGCGCGGTACGTAGCACAACGGGTCTAGACATCCGCCAGCAATCAGTGTAGGAGAGTTCACGTAGGGCCCGATGTAGGTAAACCTAATTTACCCCTTCTAAAATACCGTATCATACCGATTCGGTATTTAAGAAGTGGTAAATTAGAGGGGGGGAAATGTAGGTAATTCTGATTCGGATAAATACGGAATCTGTAAGATTCGGTATTTACCGATTCTGTAAATACCGAATCGGTATCCCCCATTGATTCCTATGGGCCTTGAAGCCCATAGCAATCAATGTGGAATACCGAATCGGTATTTACCGATTCGGTAATTACCTATTCTTGCAAGGGTGCAGGGGGTGTCACTTTGACACCCTCTAGCACCCCAATTACCGGCTTGTTTGCCATGTGGCACACATACATGACCTAAGGGCATGTCTGTGTGTCACATGGCACAGGTGTGCATGCACAGATGTGCATGCACACCTGGATTCGGTATTTTACCACCCAATTGGATTGGGTGGTAAAATACCGATTCTGTAAGGCCTGTGGGACTCAGAAGAGCCCCACCTACATCTGCAAGTTACCAAATCGGTAAAAATACCGATTCGGTATTTTACCGATTCGGTAAATTTACCCATTCAGTAAAATAGGGCCCCTACATCACAAATGACGATTTACCGGTCGGTAACGGCCGAAATCGGCCGTAACCGGTCGGTAAATGGCCACCTACATCTGGCCCTAAGTGAGAAGAATTACAAACCTTCTACTTGAAGGTGCAGGGCATAGTTTTTATTAAACATGCACATACATCGTAGCGACAATGTCACCAATCTATAACACACTCCGCGGTATTCCCAGGTATTTGAACTTGAGTTTTCACACTTTAATCACATGCACACTTTATGAAAATCCAGCATAAACTAGTGCATTAGTACGCGGCCCGGCTTTCCGTGCACCCAATAAACGTTCACTATAATAGCCCTGCATTTCAAAAATGTAATCTACTTATTTACTTTGGCTCGTCAAAGGAGAGATGTTTACGTATTTCAATCAATAAAGGTTATAGACTTCATGAAATGCCTGCTTTGTTCGGATAGCCAATCAGTGGCTGGTGTTCTATGATCTACGGATAAGTGATGCGCTCCGAGAATGGAATGCAGGCCTGCAGACGCCGAGATATGGCTTTTTGCTGCCATTAGGAAAGTAATTCCATTATTTGTACAATGTACTTTTCTTTCCAAAGTAATGAATGCTTGTGTACATTTATTTTCGCATAACCCGACCAGACACATCTACGGCTGGAACACAATGATGCCTGCAGTCATTTGCTTTGTGAGCATCTTGACAATAAATGATGTAGGTAGAATGCAGAAATCGAATATAAAGGTGAAAATGCAGTTTTCGATACAAATTAACCATGGAAGGAGGAGACTGGGGAGTGTGGCTGGCTGGAAAGAAGTTACAGTCACTCTGATGCATTTTAGGTGTTCAACGTTACATTGGCGGCATCTAATGGTGGTTCTTAGTCAAAGTATAAACGTGTTAAGGGAGTAATGGCCCTTATCTTAAAGGAACAATCGATGTAGAGGAAAAAACCCCAACTTTTTCTGTCCAAAGTTCATTTCTAACAATACCAATAAGCATTCTAGGCAGTTTCTTTGTTTGCTGATATCAGCCGGGTTTCTGAGAACTACTGTGTTCTTTCACACCAATAATCCCTTTCAGGAGGATGGTATTGCACTTCTAGGGTTTTTTCAGGGTAAATAATTCACTTTACCAGGCAGTACAGGAGGGTTTTTGAGTCGAGCATTGGTGTTGGCTATTAAGATAAGTTGGTAGTTTCTGGCATAATTGTACAAGTACTGAATGTGATTTTTGCTATTTATATATTTAAAAACTATGTCCAGCTATAATTTTAGGTCTACCATTAAGACATTCTTTGCAACGTTGGCGCTAATTTCTATTTAACTGTAAGTTCTGAATCAGTAATTATTTTCCAGTTGCCAATGTTAAAATGGCATAACCCGCGCTATAATCTTTCAGGTAAATAGTGCAACACTCAAATGTGCTATGACTTTAAAGCCTGCACAAATAACACATGGGCACTCTTAAGAATCAGAATTGTGGCACGGAAATTCTTGCCTGGTTTACTAACTGAAAGATTGAGAAGGAAAATATTACCCAGAACAAGGCTCAGGAATCAGGATCTTCCAAGCTATCCCTCTTATAAAACAAATTTAGTGCCATCCTTAAAAGAAGCAGGATTACATAATTCCATTAAACGTGGAACTAACTAGAAACTTCTTCACACTTGAAGCCCAGAATTTTCATTTGGTTGAAAGGATTAGTCAAAGTACCTGGGGGCATAATAGCGAGAACCTCGTTAAAATTATCGCAGTTTTAGCGGCAGGAAACTGCTGCTAAAACGGTGATAATGGGCTTGCTAATATGCGTTACAGAATTCCAATAGAAGCCTAGATTAGATGTCCTGCATATCTAACCTGGGCCTCTATTGGAATTCTTTAACGCATATTAGCAATCCCAATATCGCAATTTTAGCGGCTGTTCCTGCCACTAAAACGGCGATAATTTTAACGAGGTTCTTGCTAATATGCCCCTTAGTTCTTTTAGCCAGAGATCAAGAACTGGAGGTCCTCTTTGAGTAACCGGTTCATTGCGAAGTTGAAATGGAAAGATCAGAGTTAACATTCATTTTGATAATTTAGCAGAAATATTTTTAGGCCTCGTCGGACAGTGTTTTGGGTTTACTGTCTAAGGCACTACAACATTTGATTCATATAAAGTCAGAGTGTATTCAGTTGAAATCTGAATTCTTTTGGTACTACACCAAGAGTGCTGATAAACATCTGCCTTGCTTCAGGTCACCTCCTAGGGTAATTACAGAGCCAAACCCCAAATTAACCTGTGCTAAACCCTCTAGTAGCTTGACACAGAACAGTCAGGCTTAATTTAGAGGCAATATGTAAATAATGTATGCCGCACTCAAACAATAATAAAGTAAAATACAACACAAGAAAAGTTCCACACCAATTTAAAAACATTTTGAATATGATAATAAATAAATCAAGTCAGAAATGACACAAATCCATCAGTAGAATTGTAGATATGTAACTTTAAAGATGTCAGTCAAATAGTGTTAAAATGCACAAAGCACCAATTGTGAAAATATAGTCATGCTGGATAAGTACTAAGTCACAAGTTCAAGATGACTACACTAAAGCGCAGGCCAGCAAAAGGGCCTGCTGAACAGGAGTACCTAAATTCTTGGGTTGGTTCGTTATGAAGTCCTGCTTGAAGGATGAGTCGTGCAGCTGAGGACATGCATTAGTTCTGAAGTGCTGCGAAGCTGTGATGTGAGAATCTGAGTCGTCATTGAGGCTGCCATAAAGAGATTTGCAGTGAAAAGGCCTGTATGGTTAAGCTTCGCACAGCAGTGGTTTCAATGCAGGTTGCGAGGTCGATGTGCATTCCTTGCACTGGGAGAACCCTTGCAACAAAGGTGATGTGTCGGTTCTGCTGGGGATTGTGCCACGCAGCAGAGGAGATACATGGGTTCTGCTCTTCCACATTTGGACTGGGAGAGCACCTTACAGTCTACTTCCTAGGAGGCCACCAGAACTGGGATGGCAGCACTTGTTGGATAGGCCTCACAGATGGCAGAGTCTAGGTGCTGGGTTCAAAGTTGTTGGAGCCTTCTGTCCCTGAGGCATTAGTCAGGCCAGCCAATTAGCTCATGGATTCACAGTGGGATCCTGGGTTCAACAGATGCAGGTCCACTCCCTCTCACCCAGACAAGAGGGCAGCAGGTCAGCACAGCAGGCTAGCAGTCTTTCAGAGCAGCAGTCCATCAACGTGGTGATTTTTTTAGCAGCTCAACAGTCCTCCTTCCTGGCAGAGTAGCCACAGGTCAAGACGTGCACAGAAGAGTTGGTGCCTGTGGTTCAATAAATATACCTGGGACTTTGTTTGAAGTCTCTACAGGTTTCTCTTTAAAATTCACAGGCATCATTCCTTCCCTGCCCTGGCCCTAGACTAACTGCTGAGTGTAAGCAGCCCTTTGTGTGGAGGCAGGTTACAGCCTACTCCAGTGTAAATAGGGCTGAGCCCAGCTCTGCCCTCCCATCCTGCCAGTGATGGCCCATCCAACCACACTTGGGATCCCTATTGTGTGTGGCTGTCTAGGAGGAATACACAAAGCCCAACTGTCAGCTACACCCAGTCATGTGACCATAAGACAGGCTGCAGGAACTAAATGCGACTTCACCACAAGAGAGGATTTTTCATTGTAATGCCAAAGACACTAAATACGAACTGATTACCTGCCCCCATTTGGAAATGATCACTTATTAAATGTAATAATGCAACTCCAATTTTATCGTATGAGAGAGGTAGGGCTAACAGTAGTGAACATGAATTTAAGGGTTTTTCACTACCAGGGCATGGAAAATTATAAAGTAAATGTCTAACCTTTTGAATACACTGTACTCTGCTCTCAGGGCAGTCCAGGTCTTACACTAGGGCCAACATCTGTATTAAACAAGCATTGGCAATGCCAATCGGTCTCGCCATTGGGATCCTATATATATTTAGCTATGCAGCACATTAGCCTAGGTGCTGAAAGATATGCTGTTCTTTAACATGGAGGGAAAGTAAGTACCAAACTACGTGACATGCCAGGTATGGGAACATATGGTCACACCGGATGTGGGCGGTAGCGCCTAACTGAATGCACCGTAAGTATGCTAGTATCCTGCCTCACTTCCGCTAATGTTAACGCCTAAAGAAAGGCAGCCAAGAAGTTGAAACAATGTATTTAGTTGAAGTCTAGGTATTCCTGAACTTTTTCAACTTGCAAAATTGCCTTATACCGCATAATTTGGCTTTACTTGCCAACCCTGCCAGATAATTTAGCAGTTCCCTACTGCATAATTTTTGTAGCGCCATATAAATAATCTAACCAGACCATCAATGAAATTTCGTGCATTAGTTCAGGATTTCTCAATACCGAAGTGCCTAAGAACGAACATCAAGCATTGGAAGTACAACAGCGTTGTTCTCTCTGGAACGTTCCCGCACCTTCATGCACACTCCACATGAATGATGTTTGTCATTAGTTAGAGGTGGGGCTTCAGGCGCTAGCACGGGTGGGAAAGCAGTCTACAACCAGCAGTTAGCCTAGGGCCTCTTAGAGGGTTGGACTTCCATGCGCAGCTCCTGTCCATCCAACCCACCAGCAGCTCACACAGGCTGCACACAGCTGCCCCGTGCCCCCCAATGTTGCCCCCAAGAACAGTCAGGCAAGACACAATATCTTCCCACAAATGTATGTCCTGCATGTGAACTGCAAGACAGTAACAGTTCGGAGGGTGGCAGCCGTGTAGCAGCAAAGCTTGCAAATGTTTTGCATAAACTGTTGAACAGAACAGCAGTGCCTAGAATTTACTGGGCGCTTCCTGTACCATAATTTATTTTATTTATTTATTTTAGAGGTTTTATATAGCGCTGGCTGGACCCAGAGGTATCAGAGCGCTTTACAATTGTAACACAAAGGTGTTTAAATACAGGTACAGTGTGTATAAGTACAGAAAGTTGATTCATAAATGAGCAGTCCACATAGGATAAAGGTTAAACTAGATGAAAAAGTAAAAACAATTGCTAAACACAATGAGATATACAATATAGAGGTCGCAGTTTGGTGGGAAGGTTCGATATAGTATACCTAGGAGCAGGAAGGACAAAAAACGTGAAAGAAAACTGAAGGTCATAAAGTGTTGTAAGGAAGGGGAGCGTCGCCGCATAGCCAGACACAGTCACGAAACCACACTTGTGCACATAGACAGACCCCCACAACGTCACACTGCCTTCCAGCAACCTACTTGGAAAACCCCGGTGCAAAGTGGGCCACCTGGCCCTACACAAAAAAGGCTCATTCTGGCTCGCTCACCATGCCCGCCTCCTCGCACAACACGTGCCCGCCATCCACACCGCATCCACCTCGAAGCCCGCCAATCACCACAGGCCTAAGATCAAGAGACAACAGCGTGGACTCCCGGCACCTTACACGGCCAACTACAAAATGTTGGCTGTACACACCAAAGCACGGGAGATGCATATGAGCCACACTCCACACAACCATCCTCGAGCCGAACCTCAAAAACCCTAATGTCTGATGCACCACCCCACACCTCAAACACAGCCCTCATCCTCAAGATTCAACACCCTCCATCCCTCGGGCAGCGGGAAAGTATGTTGCTAATCCAGGGCACCACACTCCAAATTCTCCAGACAACACATTCTCCACAGCCCACATGTGCAGAACTCCCCTGTCTTCTGCTTCCTCAAAAAGCACCTTCCTTATTCATACGCACTTACCCTGAATTCTAGTGCAAAAGTGATAGGAAATCCATGGCAGCTGATGGACGCATGCGTACGATAGAAGAAAGCACGAATGGGAGGTGGGGTGGTGGTGGGACGAGAAGTCACGGACTGCGGGAGGGAACAGGGGGAGGCAGGGGAAAAAAACAGTTTTTAAAGTAAAGGGACCGATAGCCATGGAAGGACAAAAATTATGACATGGCCATCGGGAGGCGAGGCTAACTTGCCGAAAACCAATCAGAATGCAGCATTTAGGATTTCTGCCAATCAAAAAGATAGGCAAAAAGTGGGAGGAGCTTCCCCGCTATACTGTATAATGCATGCCTCGCAAAGCGAGCAGCGCATGCGCTGCAAAGCTAGTCGAGACCTAAAAAGAAGGCTTGGTCCTGGCAAAAAGTCTGTTCTGCCAGGTCGAAATGGCAGTTTAAAACTGAATAAACGGCCCTGCAATGGCAGGCCTGAGACATGTTTAAAGTGCTACTTAAGTGGGTTGCACAATCAGTGCTGCAGGTCCACTAGTAGCATGTAATTCACAGGCCCTTGGAATAGGTAATGCCACTTTACAAGGGACTTACAAGCAGATTAAATGTGCCAAATGGGTTTAAGCCAATTCTACTATGTTTAAGGAGAGAGGGCAAGCACCTTAGCACTGGTTTGCAGTGGCAAAGTGTGCAGAGTCCTAAAGCCAGCAAAATAAAGTCAGCAAAACAGAAGGGTTGAAGGCTAAAAGTCAGGGAGAAAACCATGCTGAGGACGCCAGGCCAAACACATTGTTTAGCAGTGTCTCCAAATGTTCAGGATTATTAAAAGGTTTCATACTATTGACACAGGGAATGGAGTGGGTCTTTTCATTTTTCCTTTATGATTTGAAGATGGAGATGAATGGCTGCAGTTTCTTATCCATTATTTTAATTGATAACTACTGCATTTAAAACCATCAACCACAGCACTGTTTTGATTTCAAATCAAAGCAAAATCATATCTTTTTTTAATTCTTATTTTTCAATTGCAGTGAAAAAAAAAATACAATACAGCCGAGAAAGTTAAACAGAGTGTAGATCATTTTCACCAGATTACAACGCCAAACAATAGAAAGATGTAAGTTGTTGTGGCTGTTGAATGCGTTCCTTGTTTCAACAATAAGAGGGTCCGTGTTATGACTTACTATACGATCAGTATTGACTAGGATATTAATACCCAAATATTTGGCTTTGACCTCTACTCTACCATCATTCCAGACAATTCTGCTGTTAATTATAATTTTTGATTTTTCCTTTATTTAATTTATATCCAGATAAGGAGCCGAATAGATGAACCTCAGCTTCGATTACTGGAATGGCTTTCATTGGCTCCGGTGTGACCAGGGCCAGATCATCGGCATAGACCATGATTTTGGATTCTAAACCGAATCTACTCACTGCTGGTATAGCCTGGTTGCCTTCTAATCTTTTAATGAACCGATCGATATAGAGGGCAAAAAGTAGTGGGGAACAGGGACAACCTTGATGGGTCCCTCGCATGATTTTAATTTGTTCTGTCAATCCCCCATTGATGGATACCCTGGCCATAGGGGTGATATATAATGCCTTAATGGCTTGAATGGCATTGACCCCAAAGTTCATTCTCTGCATGATACCCCAGAAATAATTACAGGAGACCCGAACAAATGCTTTTTCAGCATCTAGAAAAATTGCTGCAATCGTGTCTCCCAAAGATCTTTATCCATTGTTTCATGTGGGTCTGTAGAGGTGCTCTTTCAAAGCTCCAGGATGAAATTTCATATTATCAACCCCGAATATTAAAACGTAATTTATTATGGTCAGAGAGAATACGTGGAAGTAATTACATTTCACTATAATGGATTAAAGTCAAGGAATAAAAAAAAAATCTAAACGTGCAAAAGATTTGTGAGGTGCAGAAAAAAATGTGTAACCAGGTAGATTAGGGTATAAATAAGAACAAACATCCATCAGCCCATGAATTTATAGGAGATTCTTAAGTGCCTGAAGCACTTTGGGTTTGCGAGTGGAGCACTTTGGCATTGAGAGTTAGATCCCCATTTACATGGTAAATTAATATTAAGATTCCCACATAAGATGCAAGGCAGTGGCCAGTGAGCCAATTCGGCAGAGAATTGGTTAATCACAGTAGGGTCATCCAAAACACACCCATAAATAGAGCACAAGGTAAATGAGAATGTGGGGCTAATATGACATTCGGTGAGCGTCCTTCTTCCTTGGGTGTCGGATTTAGTTTAGATGGATTGAGAGAGATAGTTATAACGAGCTAAAATGGCAACACCCCTGGTGCGAGTCCCTTGTGTAGTACCCCCAATAACTTTATATCCTAGGCTATTTAAAATATACAGTTGGGACCCTTCTATGTGTGTCTCTCGGAGACAGACTATATTAGCCCCCGATAGCCGTACACTTTGAGTTACCTTTTGCCTTTTTTTGGTATCATTTAACCCACAAATATTCAAGGATAAGATTTTAAGATTCGTAGTATTCATCAGTGTTTGGAAATATTAAACTCATGAGTCAGAAAATCTATGTGTAAAAGAAATACAAAAAAAAGCAAGAGCGCCCGCAGAGTAGGCCAATGGGATGCACATGTCAAACTGTTAGAGCTTAGACCTATTGAAGACAAAAAAACAACTATCAAAGATTTGGCCTTCCCTCATAAACTGCCTCCCCATCACCCAACCCACCCCTAGCACCCAACCCTCCCTGCCCACCCTCTCCCCCCAAACATGAGCAATCAGGAAATTCCTGAATGATAGACCCTGTAGTAACATCCCACCACCATTGCCTTGCCAAGAAAGATACCTTTTTAGAATTAGATATGCGGCTTATATAAATCTACCGTCGAAAGAAACCTACGGCAAAAAGGAGAAAACAGAAAAAAGAAAAACAAAGACTGAAAAGAAAAAAAAGAATATGTGAGGAAAAATCTTTTTGGTCACATATTTCTATACTTAATAATATGCTAAATACTTTTTAAAAGTTTAGCGGTACTAGTCCTGATGCCTATTTTATTTATTTTGGCGTTTTCTTACATTTAGATTTCGATAGATATGCTTGTGCTTTGACTTCCGACATGAAAATTTGTGGTGCGCCATTCAAAATAATCTTCAGTTCAGCAAGGTTCATGAAGAAGACCTAGACACCCAGCTGTTGGAAAGGGGTATTAGTTGTCGGATCTGCCATCTTCGCTCCACAGTAGAGTGGCAGAAATCTGGTATGGCAAAAAGATATACCCCTTCAAAAGATTTCTGGGAGTACTGCCTGGTTTGATCAAAAATTCCCAAAAAGAACTAAGAACGCTTGTGGTCTTGTAGGATCATTACTACTGCCTGATTGTTTTTTGAGCATAAGGGGGAAGCGATGAGCTTGTTGGATTTCGTGCACCATTCAGACTGGTCGGGAAAGGCCCCCTTTAGAAGCTTGATGATGTAGCGCCAGGGATCTTCAGCCTCAACTCCTTCGGGGATCCCGAGAAGGCAGAGATTATTTCTACATTGCCTATTTTCTTGCTCTTCTAGTTTCCATACACAGTCAGACAAGCGATCACTTTGAGCAGCACCTTGGTTTTTAAGCAGCACAACGTCTGATTTGAGACTTTCAGTTCGGCCTTCTACCATCACCCTTTCACAAATGTCTGAGCATGTTTTGTTAAGTTTATGAATACTCCCTTGAAGTTTTTGGGCTGCACACCTAGCCTGGTGGTTATCAGCACGGGCTTCCTCCTGAAATTGTTTAATAGAGGTCAAAATTGCAGCTAAAGTTGCCTCGTCAGGGTGATCTTGTATAGCTTGTGTAGCACAGTTCATTTTGATGGACTCATCATTCTGTGAAAAAAGAGATGGGTCCCAGAGTAGTCCCATTTAAGATGATCCTTTTTATCATGTTTCTTTCCTTTACTCTTTACCGCCTGTCATTTCTGCTTGCAAACTGTGTTTTTCTCTTTGGAAGCATTGCTGTAATTAGATTCCGATATGTCACTATGGCTTGAGGATAAAGAGCTTGCTTCTGCCGGGGAGATTGACCCATCTGACACCGAGAAAAAATGATCCCCCATAGGATCTGGGGAGCCTGGATTTGATAGCCATTGTGTGCTGGTATTTTTTAGATAGTTTGAATCAATAGGCATGGGACCGCAGATGTTTTGGTCCTGAGTAGCACTTACCCTTGGAATCAAATTGGTGTCGGTCTGTATAAGAGGGACCAAAACTTCTCTGTTCAAATTAGAAGTAATTTTGTCAGTTATCAAAGCCCCCTGACTTAGATCTGGCTGGTTGGTTTCAAGCTTGCGTATCTCAGTTAGCGGTGAGGTTAGAAATCGAGTGCAGATCTGGGAGCTCAGTCTGGACAACTATAGCTGCATTTGCCAGGTTACTTTCTACATGGGAATTGTATGCTGACCATGTCCCTTTTCCAGATCCCATCGCGCAGTAGAGAATATTTTGGCTACAGAAGGTTTTGAGGAGTTTCCTTGCTTTGGGGGACCCCCGAGGGTAGATTTATTTAAAGTCTTTTTGGCTCCCACAGTCTCTCTTTTGTTTTTGGGAGTTGGCTCTATTTTGGCAGGAGTTGGCCTGACATTAACACCGGAGCTAGGATTAGCTATTGACTTGCCTTTGCCCCCTCTGACCCCTCTGGAAGCCATACCCCACTCACTGGCCCACAAATGAGGTTCCAGGTCAGGTTTGCCAAAATCAGCAGTTTATGCCTCAAGGTCAGGTGGGTTAGGAAAAGGACTGAGTCGTATCACCAGAGAAGCCAGCCAAAAGCAGAAGAGTCAAAAAGGGTGCTTGGGCCAGGCCAGCCTCACCAACTCTTCCGGCGCTTCAGAGGCGAAATCAGCATAATCCGGACTTCTAAATTCCCGCGTCTCAGGGCTGTCTGCCTCCTTCGCGGCTTCAACTGAGTCGCTGTCACATTTGCGATGGTTCTAAATGCTGTGATAAAGAATGGCAGGAGCACAGAGAGTAGCAGCCTGATGCCAACAGCAGCGCCAACAATGACCGTTCTTGCCGCACGGTCACGAGGTCAGGCCACATAGCTGATGGCCGAAGAATCCCGTGGCGCAGGCGGCGGTGAGGCGGAGTATCACACAGGAACCATCTTCCTCCAAATCAAAATCATATCTAATGGTCAGGAATTACTGCTTCCTGTTCTGCACACCTGCCTTGCCTTAGACTAGCGCCAAGATGCCTCAGCACATAAGAGCGCTTTATAAAGCAGACAAATCAAATCAAATTATTTTGATGTGCAGGCAGAAGCCTGTCTTGAGTGCACTATGCTCCATGCAATTATACTTATGTTTTAAACTTTCGCCCCTAACTTCTCTTGTGAAACTCCTTTGATTCCCCTGCCTTATTTAATGTCAATATTCATGTTTTATCAAGTTACCTAGAGTCATTGGTTACAGTTTTTGCATGTACTCCACTAAGATTTCTCTTTATATTTGTGTACGAATTGCAAGTCAAACCACAACCATTTCATGTATGCATAGTGGATCTGCCGAAATGGATGGGTAGCAATTTCCTGAAGTTAAATTGACAAAGAACAGCTCATGATGGTGGATGGAGAATTTGATACATGGAATTTGGTTTAGATGTAATGAAAACACAACATTGTGGTTTCTTTCAGTGAGGTAGGAAAACCAGGTGTATGTCCATGTGAGGTCCCCATATTAATGAAACTACCTCACTCTCCTACTGTCAACTCTAGAGGGTGTAACAATTTGATCATCCCTTGAAGTGGGGGGGGGGCATGGTAGAAGCAATAAGAGCCACTGGTTAGTTACAAATTTACTACAGAAACCTTTTATATCTGGGCATGTCTGCACACTTAATATAAAAAATAAGCTGAAACAAAATGCTTCCACTAGGCACACAACTGCCAAAACTTTGAACAAGTTTTGCTCAGTCTGAGGTTCCCCCATTCATTTCAGGTAGAATGGATTATCAATTTCAATGACCCGTGAATTGTTCATCAGTGCATGTATACGTGCTCACGACCTTAGTTATAGTAAACAGGTCTTAATCTGTATCACCTAAGCAAGACCTTAAGATGTTAAAACTGGTGTTAAAACTGGTTGGCCCTTTTTTGGGTGTGTCAATCGAAGGACAGCAGCGTCTTAGAGCCCTGGCTACATCTTTGTAATGGAATCTGTCAGGTAACATGACATTTTAAATGCTGCCTTCTTCAGTTCAGAAAACATGTAAACCTGTTCCATTTCTGACCTTCCCAGTATGTGTTTCTTTGTCATTTTGAAATTCTTTATCAAGGAGAAAACTTTAAGTGAGCAATCAGTCTACAAGAGACCAACTTGATATGGATTTATGTAGCTAGACCTAGGGAGAATTTTGGGAAATGATCAGAAGGTTAAGTGACTACTTATTCAGTAATGAGAACAGAAAACTTTAATTAGCCTTTCAGGGGGATGCAAGCATATTTATGATTCCAGGGATAGTGGGTCAGTCTGGCTGGCAGTTATGCTGTCACATTCTTGGATACCTTACAGCAGAAGATGGTTAATAAAATGTTAGGTAACGCTCTCATGTTTGTATTAAGGAGGAGACTGCATCCAAAATATTGCAGTAAAGTCAGAGGTCAGATCAATATAAGACTCAGAGCAGTTGGATGGAGATTCACATTGCCATAATCAATGTGGGCTCAGATCCCAACTACTTTAATCTGCTGGACAGATCAGTGAATCATCCTCATACTTTGTAAAATGATTTTCTGTTTGGTAATAACAATTAACTTAATGTAAAGCCATTAACTTTTGTTTTTTTTATTTATAAAAGAAATTATTTTTGAGATAACTGTTTTGAATTATAAAGTTGCATCATAGCATATCTTAGTGGACTACTTAGAAACACTGTTGTCTCTCAAAATGAAACAATTCCTCCCTCCAGATCCAAATGTATAGCAACAGTGAATAAAGTGCATTTAACTAGAAATCATCTGCATGGAAGGATGTTCATGACCCAGGGTGGCTTACACAATTTGAATTCAATCATAAAAGATTATTAGACATGCATACCCTAAAAACACCATATTCCATTCAAATAAAGCATGACATTTACACAAGAGAATCAAATCATAATAAAAATCTTATAATTGTTAAAAGATAAGTATGTAAATGTATGTAAATGTATTGCGATTTATATAGCGCACGTATCACCCGAAGGCATCAAGGCGCTTGCCTTGGGAACCCGTCCTGGTATTCCCCTGTGAGATAACCCCAGCAGGGTATCCACAAGGTGAAAGCCAGGCATCCCGCCGCGAGGGGCTGTAGTGGAGATTAAGCAAGCTATTGCCCAGAGTCGCAGAGCGTGAACCCGTGAGTCGAGTAGGCACCGGAACGAGAATGATCGAGGCCGTGGAATTTTTGAGCCCAAGACCCGCCGAGGCGGGGAATTGAACCCTGGTCCAGGACCGATCTCAGCTTCCGGGTCTGCCGCCTATAACCCCTGAGCCACACTTCTCCACTAAGACTACCACTATGGCTACATTTTGTACATTTTAATCTGAATAAAAATCTAAATGTGTTACAACAGTACTAAGTTTATTCTAGAATAATCATTTGAGATATTTGACCCTCATTGTTTAAAAACATAACAAAGGAGCATTAAGTGCTCTAGAACATAAGGTGCTAGAAATAGGGATCTCTAGTTGGCGAGTGGTTACTTTAAGAATGTGTATTTTGCAAGAATAACCTTAAACATTCAGTTCCTTGAAGGCGGTCGCCCAGTCCTTTGCTCCCGCAGTGCTGAAGACAACCAAATCCAACAGTTTCAGTTGTCCACGTCGGTGTTAGAAAACTTGTTAACAGTACCTTTTATTCTGGTCGATCCCGTCGGTGTGGGCCGGCAGTCATCAAGGCTGCCATGTGAAGCAGAGCGGTGTGGTGTACGGTGCTCTCAGGTCGTGGTGCAGGCAGCAGCTTGGTGGCAGTCGTCCAGTGGCATCGATGAGACCAGGGCTGCAGTGCAAAGCAGGGTGGTGTTCTTCGCGGTGCTGATGTTCACAGTGACAGTGACGGCATCTGTCAAAAATCAGTAGTCGATGGGGCTGGATTTGGTAGGCCATGGCTGCGATGGTCTGTGTAGCTTACGAGCGGTGCCTCCAGACCACAGTGCAGACCCCTGCGGCGATGTCAGCTGCCAACAACTTCGTTGGTGCAACCACGGCAGCGGAGTGAAGCGAGGCGGTGTGGAGTGCGGTGTCTACAGGTCGCGGTGTAAGCAGCGGCTCCCTGCCGGCGGCGGTCCAGTTCTGTCCTCTCAGGCCCAGCTCGGCAGGAGGTGGAGACAGCATTGTGTAAGGCAGACCAGGCCTATTCAGATGAAAGGAAATCTCCGCCCACTACTTTAAATACAACCCAGGTCTATTCAGCCCAGCTCTGACTCATCCAGGAAAGGCAGGACACACTTCAACCCCCCAGTGGCTGACTACAGTGAAATCACCTCCCTATCCCCTGTCACTCCAAAGCCAGACAGTCAATACAGAACACAGCAGAGGCACACAGGGTGGTTAAGCAAGAAAATGAATTCTTAGAAACCCTCATGGTCCCCAGCACGAAGATCGAAACGCGTCGGCACCCACATTATTCACTTCCCTTTTTCACATGACTCAGAGCACCACACTAAATTGGGACAATAAAAAGGACCCATCAAGTTTAGAAAAAATAGGATGGTCTAAACTACAAACAATGCTTGAATGACACTGCGAGCTTAGTTTTTTAAAGGACCACATAGAAAAACTACTGAGGAATACTAGTTTTATGTATCCTAGGTAGACAAAACAGTAGGATTACTGAAAAACATGACATAACCGTGGATGTTTTTGTGTATAAAAAAGCATATATGCATTTTTGTGCTGGTTTGAATTTTATTTATGGTCTACAAAAAAAACTGTTTTATCCGAATTTATGCATGGAGAATGTATGTATAAACATAGCACGATAACAATCAAACTGTGGTATTGTTAAACCGAATGTTAAACTTTTTTTCTGAAAAATGAAAATGAAAAATATTTTTGAAGAGGAACCAGCTTTGCTGTACTGTTTATTATTGTAAAGACAATTAATTATGGTGTTGTACGTCTATCTAAAATGTTAAAAGATTGAAAGTTAGCGCTAACATTTATTGACGTTGACGTGGGAAAATGGTTATACCCACGGTACTAAGTAAACTTTGAATCTATGGTCCCAGAGGTATTATATATTTGTGTCTTTTAAGGTTATAGATTTCAGTCTCTAGGGTCCTTAATTGAATCTATCCCCTTATTTTAAACGTTCTTTCTAAAAGTGGCATTTTCAAATGCATATTTTTAAAAAACAGCTTTACTAAGAGATATGTGATTAAATTATGAGTTCAGAGAGCTCAATCTCCATTTCTCTACTGTGTAAAGATTTTACAAAGTATCTCCCATTCTATCCTAAGGGACAGTTAGCCTTTCAATAGTGAAAAACGCAATATACAGAATTTTACTTTCAGGACATGTCACACATAACAGTACATGTCCTCCCTTTCACCTCCACTGCACCCTACCCATGGGGGTACCTTAGGCCTGCCTGAGTGGAGCCTTACATGTATGAAAAGGGAAGGTTTGGGGCCTGTCAAGTGGGTGCACTTGCCAGCTTGACATGGCCGTCACAACTGCATGCAGACACTGCAGTGGCAGGTCTAAGCATCCTTTGAAGGGCAGCTTGTGTGGGTCCCACAACCAGCGCTGCAGGCTGACTAGCAGCATTTCTTTTACAGACCCTGGGCACCCACAGTGCACTATACTAGGGATGTAGCAGTAAATGAAACAAGGCAAACATGGAAACACCTATCATTAATCATAATTTACCATAGGAGCACTTGCACTTTAACAATGATAAAAAGTGAGAAAGTGTGCAGAGACACTAACCCAGGAAAAACAGATTCAAATCCAGGAGGTCAGAAATTGAAAAGACAGGGGAACGTGCCAAAAGATGCCAGGTCTCACATCAGGTCTTCATAAATAGACAATGCCATTGTGACATAATTTCCGCCTAACTCTGATACTCTAGTATAGCAACAATGTTAAGCACCCAGTCTGAATAACAGGAGTTCACAATGAAATTTGGGACTTAGTACATTTTTTTTATATTATGCAAGCATTCAAATTAGCATTTTTATTTTTAATACATGAGTTATCAGTGGTATATGCTAAATATTTTGCTCTATTTTTAAGCAGCCTTTGAAAGGTACCTCATTAACAAGCTTCTTGAACTGAAATGATATTTCTACTTGGAACATAAAGAATGTAAATGTATTTTTGACTTACTAGTAATTAATGAATAGTAAATATATCAATCTAAGAAACAGTCACCTGCAAGGGTCTTGTTTGCTGATTTTGATATTACTGATGTACAATTTGATGTGGCTACCTAATTTAAATATGGTAAGTTCAAAAGCCTACTTCAGTTTCTACATATCCTGAGCATACTCAATACTTAAAATAGTTCATGGGCTTCAAATAAATGATAATCTTCCTCCAGCAGTGGTTAATTTGAGCCGTTGGTTCGTGGTGCTCAGCACAGGTAATTAATTGTCAACACCGGCGCTAGTGACAGCTGCCACATGGTGGTGCTGTGTGTCTTTTTCAGAGCAAAACAGTTGTTTATTAGTTCAATATACATTAAAAGCGAACATTCCCTGCTGCCCAAGCCATTCTTATAGTTTTGGTGGCCTGGAATAGTCTGAATTGTCACACTTAATGTGATGGTTAGTAGATGTGTTGATACCCTCATTGGCAGGGCTGGCAGGGGTATTATGCATGCAGTAGCCTCCTGACAAGGGCCCTGGCATATCTTTTTCTTCAAATTAAGCACTGGTGTCTTGGAACAATGCAGTATGAACGTGAGTAACAAATAGTGGCATCTTTGCTGATCATGCTTTCAATAATAGAGTGTGTGTGTGCACTACATGTTTAATATTAAATCTACAGACGTCAGTGCTACTTATAATCTTGAAATACCGTAAGTAGCATTGCAGGTAACATTTAAAGCTGTATTTAACTTCATGCCCAAAATACTTGTATGATGATGATGCCTTTTCAAGTGCTATATTAGAATTGTACATTCAAATAGATCATTAAACTCTCTAAGCTATTGTACATTGGTTTTGGTTGTGATAATGGTGAGTTTATTCTTTTCACAGTAAATTTCCAAAGTCTTCAACTGTCTTTGCATTCCAAAAAATGTAAAATGTAATATGACCATGTCCTTAGCATAGAGGAATTAAATGGTACACAATTTATTAGAGGAGGATGGCCATTAGCTTTGAAGAGGCTAGAGGGAAGGTCATTTTTTTTGGGGGGGGGGGGGTGTTTTTATTGCAGATTCATAACATAAAAAATCTATCTTTCCGACTTTCCTGCCTCCGACAAAAGCCCTACACATGTCGTAACATAAGCATCACACAACCATTTAGCCCACATCCCGGAGGTCGGGCGGCGTTAGCTAGGAGGCGCCAAACACTTGAAAGTAAGAGAGGAAACAAGGGCATCTGCTTTTCTATATCTCCCCATCCCCTTGCCCCAACAATTAACCAAATCCAGAGCCCAAGCGGCATTAATCGATAGTCATTGCAAATACTTTGATTAGTTATACTGCCCACATGTCAACACACAATTCACTAAATGTTCGGTCATTCCTTGTATCATCATTAGGATCCCCAACCATCCCACCCATACCCTCCCCCCAACTGCTGCTGGTGTGGGCCTGGTTCATTCATATCTACTCCTAAACTGAAGAAACCTGAAGGATCAATACTCATCTACTGGTGCTTCTCATGGAACTCCAATCAGAACTCAAAACTCTCCCACTCTAGTCCTCTTCCTCTACTTGACTGTTGCGCAATGTTCGTACTAGCTCATCCCATGCCTGTGCCCTTTCCAAACTTTTCTCATTAGCTGTGCGGGAGGCCTGCCTAAGTCTAACAGTGCTTTCTAGAGGGAAGGTCATGTATCTCCAATGAATAAAACATTGGCAAAGAAACAAAGTCCTGTTGAAGCCCATTATGCATGGTCACCCTTGCAGAGCACTCCCCTCTAGGGCCAACTTTGACCTGTTCCCATGTATTCCCAAAACAGTGCTATTAATAATATAAGTAAAGCATTAGGGATAACGTACCTGGCCAATTCAACCCAGAGAAACTGACGATCCATCACATTGAACACCGAAAAAAAAATCAACTAACATGCTTAGTCCACCCACATAAACTGAACTGTGGATAACATAATCCAATGTGATGATGTGATATAAGGTACACAACACTGATAAACATCAAGCTTGCCCCTTTGTATCAAGTGGGTACCCACAGCACAGTCCTCAACTTCATGTAGCAATAAGGGCAAAATATGTTATTTCGAAGTATTGAGGAGTGATGTAAGATGAGAAGATGTTGGATCCTAAACTTTCCATTAAAAAAAGCATAGCTAACTAGCACTGTCAAGATTATGGTATACTACCAGTCTTTCCTATTTATTTAAAATAAGATACTCTGGATCTCTGTTAAAAACTACATCAGGGATGCTATTTGGAACAGTGACCCTACTGGTCTCTATGTTAATTATGCTGACTATTGAGAAGATGAGGGTCTACTATGATTTGAAAATATAAAATGGGTATTAGAGCACAAGTAATAAAATGTTTTCATATTGCTATTTCCCATGTAAAACATTATACATGAAACAAATAATATCAAGCATTGCAGTCATCATGCAAGAATTTTGAAATGCATTTCCCAAATTCCGGGGCATCCATAACTTCCTATCACCAAAAAATGGATGCCATTGATTATCACAGAGTAAGCCCCCCTGAACAGTGTTAGGGAATTGGTAGGTTTGTCATCTCAGAAGCCAGTTAGACATGTAGTTTAGAGAGAAGAAGAAGACAGGGAAAACAGCTAAGGCTAAGAGTCCTAATCAGTAGCACAGCATCGAGATTTTTTGAAGCTAATGCACCTCATCCATGCCTGGAGCTATGGTATCTGGTGGATAACATATGTCTGAAAAAGCCACCCTGACAAAGGTCCTAGAACCTGCAGTCCTTATCAAGTCTCCATAATGTATTTGCGCATGCTCAGAATACATGTATGCACGTGCCAAATAATCTCTGGGATGCTTAGTACGGTTGGGGCAACAGTGAATTTCTTAACTGTTTTTATGGAGAAACCACTATAAATGTATTAGTTTTACTTAACTGAGGAAACTTTATTTGTTAGACATATGTTACATGAAATATCATGTTCAAGAGCCTCAAAATCTAGTGGAAATCAGGGTGACAATGTTTGGAAAATTTACGACAGTAGCAGAAGTCGGTTTTTTGCTCAGCTATGTGTAAATGTGTGAGTTACATCAAAACGTTCAGTAGTAATATATATTTAGAAAGGCAAAATCATTATGTGAATAATGCCATGTCAGTAGGACCAATTTATGAAGGACATGTCCAATATCAATTCCAACAAACCTTCTACTAGCCCTCTTAGGATCAACACTTGTTAAATGTAAAGTTGAATACAGAGGCAGAAATGAAATATGATTACAAGTGTTTTTCTTTTGATGATCTATTAAATTTAACTTCTCAACATCAATCTTGCCCTTCTGAGGTTTAAAAATGTGACCTGTAGGTTACACAGAGATGAAAGCAATCAGTGCTTACCATCCTTACGTATCTAAGCAATAGTAAGAGACATCAATACGTTTCACCTGATTATGACCAAGTATTTTAGCCAGAAAATCATCCCTCTTTACGAAATTGTTATGCAGAATATTATGTGCATTTGGAGGATGCTGTACTGCCCAGGAACAACCTGCTCTCCCTTGTAAAGGATTACAAAAAAGCACAGTGTCTAGCTTCCCTTTCAAGAACTTTAAAAACACATACACTAACAACTGTTGCAAGAAATTGGGTTCTTGGTTGCCTGGGGTGTAAATCCTGGTCAAGCACCAACCACAATCCTTGTCAGGGCAAGTCACAAGCAAACCCCAATTTAAACCGGGCTTACCCCCTAGGTAGATTGGCACAGAACAGGGAGACTTAACTCAAGCAATATGTAAAGTAATTTTTATAACACTTCAAACATTAAAACAGTGACAACACACCAACAAAGGATCCCCCAACAGATTTAGAAAAATTGAGCAATTCTTATAAATAAAACAAGAGTTAAACAACAAATATCCGATCAGTAGAACCGGAGCTACGAATTTCTAAAGAAAAAACTGTAAAATAGCAGGTCAAATTTGAAAGTTCAAGCCGACCAAGATGGTGTGCAAGTCAAAAACAGTCTCAGATTAGTCCCACTGAAGGTTTACCTTCTCAAGTTTTGTGCCACTAGTCCAGTTTGTGTTGCGGAAGGTAAGCAGGAGCAAGGAAAGAGACACAGGCAGTGGTAAGAGTGGTGTGAGGAGCAGGCCTGACATCATGGACAGGCAGACTGCAGTCTTGAATTGTCGGTTCATGCGGTCTGATGATGCTTGCTGTGCAAAGAGGTGGAAATGCAACAGTTCATGCCGAAGTCATCTGCGGCGTCCCTCAAGGATCCTCTCTGAGCCCCACCCTCTTCAACGTCTACATGAGCCCCCTCGCGGCCAAAGCACGCCAACACAACCTCAACATAATCTCCTACGCCGACGACACCCAGCTGATCCTCTCCCTGACCAACGACCCCGCCGCCGCCAGAGCCAACCTGCACGAAGGGATGAAAGAGGTAGCCGAGTGGATGACGACCAGCCGCCTGAAACTGAACTCGGACAAGACGGAGGTCCTCATCCTGGGCTCCTCACCCTCCGCCTGGGACGACTCCTGGTGGCCTCCCGCCCTGGGCACCACACCCAAACCAACAGACCATGCACGCAACCTGGGCTTCATCCTGGACTCCTCCCTCTCCATGACCAGGCAAGTCAACAACGTTTCCTCGGCATGCTTCAACAGCCTACGCATGCTACGGAAGATCTTCTGGTGGATCCCCACCGAGACCAGGAAGACCGTCACCCAGGCCCTCGTCACTAGCCGACTGGACTACGGCAACGCCCTCTACGCCGGTACCACCGCCAAGCTCCAGAAGAGACTCCAGCGGATCCAGAACGCCTCAGCCAGACTCATCCTCGACATCCCACGAACCAGCCACATCTCCGGACATCTGAGAGACCTTCACTGGCTCCCCGTCAACAAAAGAATCACCTTCCGCCTCCTCACCCACGCACACAAAGCCCTACACGACCAAGGACCGAGCTACCTCAACAGCTGAATCAACTTCTACGCTCCCAAACGCCACCTCCGATCAGCCAACCACGCCCTCGCCGCCGTCCCCCGCATCCGAAGAGCAACTACAGGAGGAAGGTCCTTCTCCTACCTGGCCGCCAAGACCTGGAACTCCCTCCCGACCGACCTGCGCCTGACCCAAGACCACCTCTCCTTCAGGAAGAAGCTGAAGACCTGGCTGTTCGAGCAGTAGCGGCACCCCCCCCCCCAGCGCCTTGAGACCCTACGGGTATGTAGTGCGCTTTATAAATGTCACTGATTGATTGATTGATTGATTGATTTTCTGTGCGTGGCGTGGTTACTGTGCAAACAGGTTTCTAGGGGAATGCCTTTGAAGTGCACAGATAATCAGCCTTCCCTGGCTTCTAACTAACTCAAAGGGGTATGCAGCCCTTGTGTCAGCCTATTCAAGTGTAAGTAAGGCTGAACCCAGCTCACCCTCCCATCCTGCCAGTGATGGCCCACTCAGTTACATCTAAGCTCCCACTGTTGTGTAGGAGTAATACATAAAACCCAATTGCCAACTACACCCAGGCATGTGACCAGAGACAGACTTCAGGCACCAAATGGCTATGGCAAGAAAATAGCTACTCTATAAAAGTGTCATTTTCAGAATTGTAAATTAAAATCCGACTTCACCGTAAATTAAGATTTTAAATTAGGATTACATAGACACCAAAGTTGATTCAGTTGTTTTTTTGTTTTTTTGTAAATAGATTTTATTGATTTATGATATTATAAGCAATAGCATCGCAAAGATAAGGATGCAAAGATGCAAAGATAAGGAAGACAGTTGCAATTTGAGCTCAATTACAGCTTAGCATATTATACATATTATTCTCAGGCTACTGGTCTGCAAGGGGGTATTATTCTCATGCCAACATGATGAAAAGATGGCGCCCCTTTTGTGGCCTAAAATCTTTAAGTCTGTGGTGCTCATTACTGCTCTTAATAGGTAGTCTTCAGCACAATATTCCGCTCCTCGTGTATTCGCTAACAAACCAAAAGGAGGAACCCCCCCTCGCTCAAAATCCCCACCCTCCCCACCCCCCTGGCTTGTTGATCATTTACTGGATTTCCTGCATGGTAATGCTGTTTTTTGCAATAGCACACTGGGCAGATCATTCTCAGTGCTGTAGTTCCACAGCGGGGTCTTGCTGTTCAGGAGCTCATTTTGGCAGTCAGCACACCCGAGCATCAGTCCAGGTCGCCCAGCAACCCACGCGCTCAATCATCCATCCCAGGCCCTCACTGTCAGGGGGTACATCAGTATCATCGGTTGGCTGTTGCAGTCCATTAATAGTACCCATGCCCTCGCCGTCTCCAATGCCTTTTTGCTCCCAGTTCGTCGGGCCATTTGTAGTCTAAAGATCCCTTCACCGTCTGCCCATTTTACAAGTTTCCTCTCCCAGCTCAGAACGTTGAGGACATGTTTTGCTTTCCAGTGGCATGTGAGTTCCCTTTTGGCCAATACCAACCCCAGGTTTATAAACTTGCTAGTAACCTTATTCCGGCAAGTGTGGGAGAACCAGTGTAGGAGATAACACCCTGATGTCAGTGCTATGTCACCCTCCATCGTGTCCGCAAACCTGGTCGTCACCACTCTCCAGAACTCTCTCAGGAGCAGGCAGTCCCAAAATATGTGTAAAAACCCTGCACCTTCCAAGTTACATCTCGGACAAGTGGACTGGGCCCCAAAATATTCAGTGATCTTTTGTGGGGTAAGGTACGCTCTGTGAAGGACAAAGAAGTGGATCAGTTGAAAACGTGCATTGCTAGAACTTTTCCGGGCCCTTTACACTAACTCCCCCCAGGGCTTCTCGTCTATGGTCTCGCCCAAGTCCACTTCCCATTTGAGACGCAGGGCTGTCAGGGGCTGTCATGTCTCCTGAATGATGCGTCGGTAGAGGCAGGTGACCGCTTTTATCGTTCCAGCAGCCTTCACTATATACTGACATCCTAGGGAGGTCTGTGGTTCCACCAGTCCCCCCGCCAATGCTGTCGGATATCCGCCATCAGGGCAGCATGTAGAAGGAAGCCCCCTCTGGGGAGGTCGTACCGTTCCGATAGGTCATTAAAAGGGAGCAAGGTATTGTCCTCATATAAATCTCCGATAGTAGTGACCCCCGCTTCCTCCCATGTTTGCAGTCTATGCCAGTTTCCGCCGAGGGGCAGTGTCTCGCCAACCAGCAATGGAATCTCTGGCACATAGGGAAATTTTACCGACACCCGTTCACAGCACCAATTCCAGCACCGGTGCATTTCCCGTACATCTGAGGAAGCCGCCCCATCCCCCAAGGGGAGGCACAGCAGTATACAGGAGAGGAGTTGCAAACTTGGGTCTGAGGCACCAGGGTGCTCCATGTTCCGGAGACGGCCCACCACAAAGTTGATTCAGGTATGTAGTCCCAATGGGAAATTAAATGAAATAAGGTAATCTCATTGTTATCCTATGGAAGATATAGGCCTTGCAGTAGTGAAAAGCGAGTTTTTTACTACCAAGTCAGGTAAAGCTTAAAAGTATACGTCTTGGTTTTTAAATATGTTGCATCCTACCCTCTCGGCTGTACAGGACTCCCATTAGTGGTGACATATATTAACAAGCATTTACAATGCAACGGTTTCGCCTTTGGAAAAGTTTGAGCTATTGGCATTGTAAATGACAATATTTGTATTTATGTGTTGGTTTTGAAAACAGATAAATAAATGGCATTGTCATTTACATTGCCAATAGCTCTAACTTTTCCAAAGACGAAACCGTTGCATTGTAAATGCTTGTTTTTAAATGTTTCACTTTGCTCCTCTAAAATGTTGCCATGTGCATAACCTGTGATGTGGGCCACTGAGTGTTCGCTGTATCACACTAGGAGCGAGGCAGCCCCTCCCACCCCCGTTGCTTTAATGTTTAGGTTTGCATTTCCTCTACATGCCTTGCTAATTCCGGTCTCTTAATGCATGTCCCCTTGATTTTCTCTGTTCATCATTATTCTTGGCTCCGTCCCAGTCCTCGTACCATTCCAACTGAATACAAGGTTTGGACTCGCTCCGAGCGCAGGTATATAGCTGAGCCCGCCAAAGTCCCGGCGGTTGCTGGGACTGGTAGTTTAACCCGCACAACATTCGGGAGTTGTAGTCTCCCATAAATACTCCGTGGCGCAATCGCTCCTCCGGGGGTCTACCGGTCGCCATGGAGACGATTGGGCGTGGTTAAGGTTAGCCAATGGACGAACGCTGGAGGCCACTTGTTTGCTGGTTACGAGAAAATGTTACACAAGGTTCGAAAAGGGGGAGAGTAGCAGAGGAAGGATATCTTAAGGGGATAGCGAGCAGATCCCCCAGTGAGACACGAGAGGAGAGCGCCCGAGGGAGAGAAGAAGAGCGAAGGAAGACTGAGCAAAGAGCTGTAGACACTCGCTCATCGGCCAATTTCCACCTTTCCTCTTTAGTTTCACTTCTTATTTAGATACCCCCTTTCCTTTGCCCTTTCCACACCTCATCTCTTCTTTATTTTGACCCCTCGCCCCATTTTCAGTCTCTTCTCTCCTGGCTTTGGATCGCCCACCCCTTCTATACCCTTTCTCTCCATCACGCCCCTCCTCATCCGCAATTATTTCCGCTTTCTTCTCTTCTCAGGTTTTTATCATCTGTCTCTTTCCACCTTTTCCACCCCTCTTTCTTTCCTCTGTCCCCATTCACCCCTCCTTTATCCACATTTCGTTATCTGATTATCTTGCTTTTTTATCTTACCCTACAGCCCATCCCATTGTGTTTGTTTCTTTCCCTTTTCATTGTATCCTTCCAGTTTGTTCTCTCATTTGTATCCCTATCTGTCCTCCCATTTCGGATTCTTTGTTTCCGCACTCTTCCATGGATTCCGGTGTGCTGCTGGTCGCTGGGTCGTTTGCATCGTTCCATCTTCTCAACCGGAGTGTGGATCGGTTCTTTCCTACCCCACAGTCCGCGCTGCGAAACTCCTGGAAATGGAGAAACATCTGGACTTCTTTCGTGCACAGCCTGCTTACCGGCTTCTGGGCTCTGCTGGGGTAAGTGTGGGTTGTGAGTGTGTCCCTGAAGGACGACAGTGGCATGGACCACATGTGCGGGGATGTGGGTGGAATCACTTCAGAGGTGTGGGCGGTCAGAGCTGCCGGGTGTGTGTGGCTTAGACAAATCAGGGAATGCGAACCCAAACGCAACTGTGCTGAGTCCAGCTCACGAGGGAACAGTGGTCATAAGAAGTGTGGGTCAAAGGTCATAGGTAAACTGGGGCCACTGCTGCAGCAAGACTTAATCGAACCGCGGAAGTTACGCTGCCCGGCCTGTAACGCACCCCTCTCGGCCCCCAGATCTTGTGACCAGCTCTTTATCACACACACAGGCTGTCCCGTTCTCGCTTTCAGACTCATCTGTGTCTCTGAACATAGTTTGGTGGGACAACAGCAGAGCTTGTTGCGTTCTTGGTATAGATATCTTGGTTTGCGTCAGTTGTACTAGTCAGAAGAGCTGATTTGATAGTAATTCTCTGTTGGTTAAAAGCCTATACCTGAAAAGAGCCATTACCTGAAAAGAGCCTATACCTGAAAACCGACTATGTGATGACATGAGGGGGTGGGGCAAGTTAAGCACTCCCATCGGGTGCAGATCGAGGAATTGAGGCCTCGCCTTCACCGTCTAGCTGACCTCAACCTCCTCTCTGTGGAGGAAACTGGCACAGCCGGCGAAGAACGCTGTCCAACCAGAACGTCCCCCTGGTCTTCCCCGCCACCTGACGTGATTGCATGGAAGCATCGCACAGCTGTATCTAGCACCAAAACAACCCTACACACCCTGAGTGGGTATTTCAGTACAGGCACACACCTACACTCTGAGATGAGGCTTCGGAAGGCACACACCGAGGAGAGATGCAGATATGTGCGGCTTCTGGGAGGGCCGCGTGACACTTAGTTCCACATCTCTTTTCCAACGTGTTTACTACCACCCTCGCAGCCTGAGAAAGGCAAGTGTGGGCTAAAATGCAGATGACGACTCACAGGAGCAGAAAGAATACTCTTGTTAACATGTTTAGAGTTGTTTGCCATTCTCCATATATTGGGACTAAAGCCCTCATTTGGCTTTAAAAAACAAAACAGAGCTGCCTGTTTGACGTTTTTGCTGACCGTCGGAACCCCCAACTTGTCTTTTTTTTTGTTTTGCGCAACTTCATTTTAATTACCCTATTTTACACATATATTCGTGTTTAGAGCAAATGTTCATGTATTATTTGGATCCAAGTTCAACATGGCTGTAACAGAATTGAAACCCAACTTTGTGCCCCTTTCATTGGCGCACAGTGTACAATTTATGACTCTTTAACGTAAATCGGCGACAACCCCTCACTCGCAGTGCGCGCCATGTGTCATCACTGCAGCTAATCCTGCGTGTCTTGTTTTGAAATGGGAGTGCTTAGTTCATAGCACCAGAGGCACAGCAGTAGTAGTAGGAACATATTAAGACACTAGCATTGTTGTCCCAGGGAACCCCTATCCTGCTGTGTACCCCCTACTTTCTCTGCTATGGCCAGTTTGGCCACGTATTCTTGCGGTGGGAATTTTTGGAGCGTTCACCTTAATACAGTTGCCGCCAACACCTTATTTTGCATAGTCTACTACAGAGTTGTGTAGTAGTGGGAAAAGAAAAGGTTGAGCGTATTTTCGCTATCGTAAGGATTTGACAGACACGCTATTACTCTTTAGAGCGCTGGGTGACGTCAAACACGGCGCCAGTGACCCCGCCGCTTCCCCATCCAGTGATGGTTCCTGGCTGTTACCTCACTGTACTAATGTGGGCGTGTGTGTGGTGGCAGTGCGTTCGCACTTCTGTCCCGTGAGTTAACCTAGGCCATTGGTGGAGGGAACTAAACCAGGTTCTGGCGATCTGCACGCCACCTGCAACGGCAGGTGTACGTCACAGAGGGCCGACTCAGACTCTCATCCTTCCGAGACTTGAGTATTATTCGATCGCGTAATAGCACGTGTTTACACCAATAGGTGAGACATAGAAGTGTGGGTAAAAAGAGGTCTGCTCCTTAATAGAGGGTCTCTTGATAATTACGAATGAAGCGCGTGCAGACTGCAGGTGCACGTGGCTGAGCCCGGAGCCTGTGATGTGGACTCCTCCTCCCCTCCTTTCCCGGCAGGCAGTTCTGCATCTGGTGGGAGCCAGGCAAGAGGGCAGAGTACCCTGGGAGCAGAGAGCATTATGAGTAGACTCTGAAAACATTCGTTACGTTTCACGGCCAGGCGGCAGAGGCATAACGAGAACAAGTCAGGTCCCGGGCCGGCCAGCCAATCACAGCGCGGCCCGGGAATGACGTCAAGGGGGTGTCCCGGGCCGGCAGCCAATCGCAGCGCGGCCCGGGACAAAGGGGCGGGGCTTAAAAAAAGCACCAGAAACGCCCCCGAATCGCGTTTTCTGGAGAAAGCGCGATTGACAGCCTCTGTCTCCCAATGGCTAGCCTCCATTTATGGAGCTAGCCAATGATAGACAGAGGCGGTCCAAACATCCCTACTGTAGACAATAGTTTTCGATCTGGGAGGGGCTTTGCCCCTCGCCAGGTCGAAACCAAAAAAAAGGAATATTTGGACTTGACAAAAAGTTTATTTTGTCAGGTAGAAATGGCAGTGACAGGCCTGAGCCATGTTTAAAGGACTCTTCTGGGTGGCACAATCAGTACTGCAGGCCCACTAGTAGCTTTACATTTACATGCCCTGGGTACATGTAGTACCACTCTACTACAGACATAACTAGATTGAAAATGGCAATTGGTGATAAGCCAATATTACATGTTAGAGGAGAAATACTATCATTTTAGCACTGTTTAGTAGTGTTCAAGTGCATAGAGTTCTATGGACAGCAAAAACTAGTTTAGTGAAAATAGGAGGAGTGAACACAAACGTTTGGGGGTAACCCTGCAGAAAGGACCATGGACAACAACCGTGATCCATAACAAACTGTAGGCAAGATGTACTAAGAATTTATATGGCTGCACACTCACTGATTCGGCTTTTGTGACAGAAAAACGCTTTTTCAGATGTACTAATATAATTTTAGCAATTGGGAATGATTTTCCAACTCCTTAAATGGAATTCTGAATGGATAACATTTGGGGCTCGATTCCGATCCGGTAAAATGCGCTCCGAATCGTCGTACCGAGCAATTTTCCCCGTACGAATCGTACCCGTACACGTCCCTGTACGTACGACGAAGTACGATCCGTACCAGGAGCCAAAGACCGTATGACTAAAATATCCGTACGAGTCGCACTCGGAACCCGCTGTACGTGACATCGCAATGGTTCGCGGCTGGTTTTTACGACCCAGCAAGTACGATTCGTGTCGGGTATGCAACATACGACCCTTTTTTTACGGGAGCTGGAAACAGCCGTAAACGCATAGTTCGGGCCGAAACAAGTACAGAAGGCCCCCCCCCCGGGGACGCCGCGTACCCCCCATGATCGCAGGGGTACACGCCGTACCCCTGCGATCATGTGGGGTACGTGGCGTACACCCAGCGTACATGGGGTACGCACCGTACCCCATGTACGGTGGGTGTACGCCACGTACCCTGTGTACGCTGGGTGTACGCCGCGTACCCCACATGATCGCAGGGGTACGGCGCGTACCCCGGCGATCATGGGGGGTACGCGGCGTACGGTGTGTATGTGATTGAGCGCTTTTCCGTACGAATCGCCCTTACCTGACACAGACCGTACGAATGGCGTCCTGATCACCCGGTCCGGATCGTACTCGCCGGGTCGTACGGTGTGTTTACGAGTCGTACGGATTCGGCTACGAATACGATTCGTACGGGGGATTTTTTTACCGGATCGGAATCGAGCCCTTGGTGTCTGGATACCGAATAGGTATGCTATGAATCAATGTTTTACAACTGAAATCTGGTAGCAAAAGATTGGAAAGTTACCAAGGCCTTCAAGAGAGGTGGTAACCCATTCACAAAATGAAAGAGATCCCCCGAGACCACTTCCCATTTGTGAATTTAAAAAAAAAGTTTGTTGGGAAGTAGCCATTGGTCAATTGGCCAACCACAAATACTCAAATTTTAAAGAAAACTGCAAACGCATTTCGTTTAAGGTAGGCTGCTTTTTTTAAAAAAGTTTGCTTTATTTAAAAGCGATCGCAAACGTGGTAGTTTGCTGACCTCAGCAGGCCAACCACCATCCCTATGATGGCCTCTAATCATAGTGAGATGCAATCATAAACCTACTTAAATGGTAGGTCTGATTGCAATCCACTCTGATTCAGAATGTTACTCTCAGGCTTACCTCCCAGTCGTTTACTTAGTCAATTTTCTTTACTGGTCTCACAAATACTGGTCACAATTTTCGAACACTATTATGCAACTGATTATTCGTACATTTGGTCCCTTGGCCCGCTGAATTTAGAAAATATTTGACAAATGTTTAAAAGCTCAGATCACAAAATATTGGACGATTTAAGATTCAGCCAAATATGTGGATTCAGAACTACTGCTGAGAAAAATTACTGCCAAAATTAATGCGCAGTTTAATCTAGAGCTCATTCAGAGATACGTTGTTACTACTCTTGTTAACCCTTCGAAGCCTCACCTACTTTTTAGAGATGTTTTCTATCAATAAATTAGCTAGAAAAAAATCTGACCAAAAAAATGAAGGTTCTGAACCTTTGTGGCTCAGAATAGAGATTCGGGTATATTTGGGTAGCAAGAATTTTTTGGCACAGTTTACCAGCTAACCCAAATCTCAGTGTAAGATTCACAAACATTTGGAAACCACTGCTTATGATTGTTAGCTCAGACCCCTGCCAGAGCTACGTTAATTGTTAGCTCCCCTCAAGGCAGTGTGTGGTTGGATTAGAAAAACCGCCACGCATCTTCACTTTACATGCATTTCGATATCAAAGTGCCTAAGCTCAGCCTTAATTTGCAACCTTTCAAGTGACTAAGGGCCAGATGCAGGTAAAATTGATTTACCGATTTTTAATTCCCGAATTTTACCGATTCGGTAATTAAAAATTGGTAAATCTAAGGGGTGGATATGTAGGTATTCCAGATGTGCTGGAATACCGATTCGGAAGAATTCGGTATTTACCGATTCGGTAAATACCGAATCGGTAATGCCCATTCATTCCTATGGGCTTTGAAGCCCATAGGAATGAATGGGCATTACCGATTCGGTATTTACCGAATCGGTAAATACCGATTTTCACAAGGGTGCAGGGGGTGTCACTTTGACACCCTCTGGCACCCCCAAAACAGGCTCGGGTGCCATGTGGCTGGCATACATGCCCTAAGGGCAGGTCTGCCTGTCACATGGCATAGGTGTGCATGCACACATGTGCATGCACACCGGATTCGGTATTTTACCATCAAATTGGATTTTATGGTAAAATACAGATTCGGTAAGGCCTCTGGGACTCTGAAGAGTCCCACCTACATCTGGGTGCCTCAGAATCAGTAAAATTACCGATTTTTATTTTACCGAATCGGTAATTTTACCGATTCGGTAAAATAATGCCCCCTACATACCTGTCACCCATTTACCGATCGGTAACGGCCAAAATCGGCCGTTACCGCTCGGTAAATGGCCTCAAACGGCCACCTACATCTGGCCCTAAGTGCTGTGTTTTAGATGCCCAACATAATAAAAAGCATTTTTTAGTTTGTACTTTCATCTGGGTTATTGTTATTTTGGGACAACATTAAGCCTTCTGTAGAATGCTTCAGCTGCAAAATGCAAGCCATATAAAATAAACCCATATCCATACCAATGGTTTATAATCTGATATGCTAAAGCATGGAGTATGCAGCCAATCACTAGAACTCTAATGTATTTTGCAGGCAATACAAGCTAGCATTAGCAAAGCCAATAGTTTTGGCTTGACTTTGAATCATGATTAAAAGTTGCTTCACCGAAACAACAACACAAACAGTGATTGTTTTCTGTATAAAATACATCTATGAAATAAAAAAACAGCGTGTGACGATTTAACATACTTTTGAAATTTAGAGTAGTTTCTCGTGCACCAGAGATAGTAAGGGTTGAGAGAGACATACAGCTATGGGTCGAGGTACAGCCAATTCTGTGCTTATTCTAAAGAATTGGTAACAACGCGTCTTGCACACAGATGCGCTGTGAAGCCAGTGCTAAAAAATATAGGGGCATATTATCAAGACAGGCGATAAAATTATCGCTGTTTTAGGGGCAGAAAACTGCTGCTAAAACGCCGATAACTTTATAATATGCTCTATGGAATTCCACTTGAAGCCCATGTTAAATGTGAAGGACATCTAACATGGGCTTCAATTGGAATTCCATAGAGCATATTATCAAGCCCCCTATCGCCATTTTAGCGGCAGTTTTCTGCAGCTAAAACAGCGATAATTTTATCACCTGTCTCGATAATTTGCCCCTAAGTCTATCTAAATAGAATAATTGTTATGAAACCGGGAAACAGAAGGAAGGACAAGGATGCATCAAGGCAGGGTGAGAATAGTCCCATTCTTTGTGAATTCCCAAATGCCAGATTACTTGCTGCACAGTAATTGAGTCAGCTTCCTTGGAGCAGCTGAGCATGCATCTCAGTCATCCATTGGGAAAACCAGGAAATGGATTTTTCTCGATTCATAAAAAATACAGTTGCATCTGTAAGTTTTACAAGCCGAAGAGGTCACATGGAAAGTGAATTGGAGATTGTGACACACTATTTTAGGCTTGCAATGCATAGTAGTCTTGATAAATTCTGAAAAAGAAGAAATCTGTGTTAAACCTACCACCTGCCATCTTAAATATTGTATAGTCTAGCCAGACTCTTGTTGTCTTTTTAAATATTTGGGGCCTCATTTATGAAAAGTGACGCATCGCTGCGTGAAAACAGTGATGCGCCACTTTTCACTGCGCTCTCCCTGCGACCCTAACGATGCGCCATATTTACAGTATGACGCATCATGTCGCAAGGAGTTACAGATACGTCAGTATTTCTGACATATCTGTAGGCGCAAAAGTGACGCATTGCTGGAGTGTGTCACAAAAGTGACAGACTCCAGCAATGTGTACTTTCACATGGGCAAGTCCCATGTTGTTAGTGCCTGCGTCAGTCTTACGCCTGCCATGAGGCAGGCGTAAGATTTTAACGCATTAACGGCCAAGAAATGGCGAAGTGGAATCTGTCACTTCTATGACTCTTTCTTGCACCAAAACGTCCCCCTTGCATACATTATAACTGGCACAGGTATAATGTGGCGCAGGGGTTTACAAAGTGACGCATCTACCTAGATGCGTCACTTTGTAAATATGGCGCAACAAGGCGCATTTTTTACACCACTGGTGCGTTACAAAAAGTGACGCACCGGTGGCGTAAAAGTGACGCACAGCCTCATAAATGAGGCCCCTGTTGGTTAGGTGTTGCTATTTAATCCATATAGGTTCCATTTCAAAAATGAATAAGAACGTGTTTTATTGAAATTTTCTTTGATTTTACTCCTGATGACTAATTATATCACAATGTATGTATTGCCCTTATGCTCTGCTCAATAAATAAAAAATCTATATAAAAATAAAAAATAAACCTACCACCTGCCAGCCACCCAAAAAGATTTGCACCAGGTTCCATAGTGGAATCAGTAGCAGTATACTCAAACATTACAAAACAACTTGTGGATGGTACTTTTTATTATGCAAATCATTTAAAATGAGTACAATTATAATGCACATATAAATTTTCCTCTATTTTTGGGGGGTTCATTTTACATTCATACTGCTTTTCCCATCAAGGGTTAGTTTTACTTCTATATTTGTGTAATTTTAGTGTTCTATGCACAAGTTGATCATATAGCTTCTATTCTTTTTGGAGGCATAGCGGTAGGATTTCAGCCCTTTTGTAAAAACACAGGCCCAATGTACCAAAAACGGTCAAAACCCAGTTAGTTCCTATAATTCATCAGCTGGTTTTAGACTCTGGCTTCATTTAGGAAGGGAATGATTTACTAATCAGTTACAGCACAACATGTAAATTCACAGAAGTTAGCAAAAACAATACTCTGGCTTCATTAGCATGCATTATGCAGAAATGGTGTTGTGCCCATTGAGGATGCCTACTGATGCAGAGATAGAGACAAGTGGGGCAGCAGACTTACATCCATTTTTTTGCATTTCCATGGATGGACCCATTTTAGAAATGTGCTTCAATCTATGGAATGACATGAGAGTTGGTAGTAGGTGTCTGATGCCACCTGCGATGATTCACAAGATGGAAACTGTCTCACTGGTAAAGTTTACAGTTTGCAAATCAGTTACCACAGTATGCCAATTAACAACAACCGATCAATTGTTTGCAACTGCAATTGTGATAACAAACCATAGCAAAACCAGTGATACTTTGCCTTCCAATAAACAAGTAGGAGGGAATTGCTTCCTTCTACATGGGTTTTTGAATAAGTGAGATAAAGCATTTTGTGAGTAGGAATGTTTTTCTGACTAGCTATTTACCCGTAAGACATCGCAGCTAGTGGCTGGCACCACTCGCATGATTACATGTGGCATCATCACATGGAATTACCTAGCATTCAGCATTATTATGCAGAATTACGCAAGCACACAATCAATCAATCAGGGGTTTGTAGAGCGCACTACTCACCGTGAGGGTCTCAAGGCGCTGGGTGGGAGGGAGGAGCAGATCCGGATCAGTCAAAGAGCCTGGTCTTGAGGTCCTTCCTGAACGTGTGCAGGTTTGGGGAGCATCTGATGTTGACAGGGAGCTTGTTCCAGGTCTTGGCAGTGATATAGGAGAAAGCTCTCCCACCAGATCTGTTTCTGCGGATGTGGGGGACTTTTGCGAGGTTGGCGGAGGGGAGGTTCTTCTTGGGTATGTGGAAACATACTCTGTCGTTGAGGTATTTGGGTCCGAAGACATTGAGGGATTTGTAGGCTTGGGTGAGGAGTTTGAAGGTGACCCTCTTCTTGACGGAGAGCCAGTGGAGGTGCCGCATTCAGTACTATATTCTAATGGTGCATGTTTTGCAAAGAAATTGCGCTAAATTTAAAATAACAGAAACAACAACATAAACATCAGTGTTCACTAAATTTGTTGTATCTGTGCCAGTGCCGATTCCCCCTACCAATTGCTCTGTTACTCATTTATGCGAATGGTGTAATTACATAAATATTGGTAATTCCACCTCAAAGAGTGACGCAGGAAACCAACATTTCTTAGGCATAATTAAAAGTACTCACAAGACTAATTGCAACACATATTTTTGTGGGTGCAAAGCTCGTGTTTTTATAAACTGTTAATTGTACGACCAAATAATAAGTTTCATACATAGTGCAACAAATGTTGTGCTGCTGCTCTTTAGGAAAGCCATAGGGGATCAATTCTAGGAACTAAAGCTCCCCTTCTCCCTCCATTACACATGTACACTGCTTTACATTTTGAAAAAAAAGTTGGCTTTAATCCAATGATTTACTTTAGCACTGTTTTAACACACAATCTTGCAAAGCGCTTATTGGACAGCATCCAATTCCACAATGGAACTCTTTGTACAGCAAACTCATAGCTTTTGCTCAGCATTCCCTTTGTTATGCCCATCTCTGATGCCCTGTACCTTTCTGAAGTCCCTGCTGCTATGTGATGTCCCTGAACCTCTTGGACTGCTAGAAGTAGTCCAGACATCTGTGCCAAAGCACTTACCTCAGAGTCCCCCAAGCCACCAGTTAACAGTTCGATGGAGGCTGTGGCAGGTGGCATATTCTGGTACCAACAACTGTTCTTGTGAACATTGTGAAGTTGATAAAATGTCCTACAAAAATTAGTCACTACTAATGATAATCTGCATTGGGCTTCAAACTTGACAAATGCAGTTTAAAATGACACACACATATTTCGTGTTGAAAACACAAGACTTTCAAATTCAATGCCAGGCCTTAACTAGTCTTTTTCCCTTTAATAAATAAATGCTTTAGGAAATACTGAACCGTGCACAAATATACATAATGTGACTGCTTTATGATTTTGTCCTAAGTGTAGAAATATACTTTTTATTAAACTTACAAAGTAAAACATGTATGCAGAATTAACGTTCAGTTAGTATTAAATTAATTAGTATTAAATTAAAATGACATTTAACATTGCAGAATACAGTGACAGTTTGCTCAAATAATCATTGTGCTTTCAGATGCGTGGGAAAAGCTGACCTCAACTTAACCTTCAAGATATCATAGGAATGTTGCCTTTCATTTGCTGACACACAGCATTATTCGCAATTGAATGGTGCTGAGAAAGAACACGAATTAAACAATATGCATCTTTTAACAATTAGTACTTAAAAAGAATGCATTTCCTGCTTAATAATCTTTTCTTGCAGCTAATGTAATGCTTTACACAGATTATTTGTTTAGTTAAAATACATCTTGCTTTATTAGACTGTTAGGAGAGTGAAGGCATGGTAGACAGACAAAGTCCTGAGCTAAGAAATGTGATGGAGATTTATTGTTGCAAACATAAGAAATCCGCCATTTGGAGAATGCTGAAGTTTCATTGGATGGAGACAAGAACCCTGGGCGTAGTTCGCGTAGTAGCGCTATGCGTAGCTACGCGAAGTGCACTTTGCACTATGCGAGCTACGCATAGCTACACAAACTGCGTAGTGCACTGTGCAAAATGCTGTTCGCACTGATTGCACAGTGCTGGATGCTTGTCTGCACTGTGCAATCAGTGCAAACTGCAGCTTGCGCAGTGCAAGGAGTTGTTTTCTGCTGCTCCAGTAGATTTCTACTCGAGCAGCAGCTTTCTCAATGCGGACTGGTAGTTTCTCATTGCGAGCGGTCGCAATCATACGCGACCACTCGCAATGAGAAACCTGACCTCCCCACGTTGAGAATCTCGCCGGGAGGTTTATTTTCCACGCTTGCGATCGGCAACATGATGATGCTCATCGCGAACGAGGAAAAAGTCTTGCCGGCGAGGTCATTTTGCCCGCTCACGGTTGCCAACTTGACGTTGAGGACCGAGAGCAAGCAAAAAAATGACTGTTGCACTACTCTGCGATATGCTACGCGTGTTTGCACTGTGCTACGTGCAATTCGAGTAGTGTGAAGTAGAGCAAACTTCGCAAACTACGTAAGCTTAGTGTAGCACTTCACCCAGGGTTCATTTTTTTGCAACATGAAATACTGTCCTTAAAAGCACATTCCTAGTTAAGGAGAGCAGAAATCAGCTGGGATGTGATCAGATGAGCTTGCAGATGAGAGCTGCACAGCAGAGGAGATGGGAGGCAAATAGAGACAGGCTGAGTCATTTGACATTATTAAACCTAAGCTTTATGCCTTAACTAATTGCCTTTTGGCAAGGCTTATTATTTTTTGTGCTTTATTTCTCTTCATCAGAAATTCTGCAAATATTGATTATTGTTTTTTAGCTTCATGCTAATCTCACTCTTGGCTTTACTTGTGAACTCTTCATTGGTTCTGAGTGACATTATCTGTGCCCCCTTTCTTGGAAAAGAGTAGTAATTCCTTTATGAAACATGCTGAGTGCATTATTTTAAAAATGATCTCATCCAACCATATTTTTCTATTATCAATTCTGTACCCTGATAGATATTTGAATAATAGGAAAGACACAGAGTTCCTAAACTTTAATAAGAAAATTAAACCCTTTAAAACTACTCACAACACTCATTATTGACTGAAATTTGGAATTACTTTTAAAGCTTATGATGAAGTAGCTATTTTGATCAAAACACAGTGGCAAAGATTCATCACCTAAGAGAGTAGATATTGGCGTGGAAAGGAGTCGTGATCCTTTGAGTGATGGTAACTGAAAGATTGTGGCACATTTATATATTCTTTTCAGATTTTTGAGCTCACAAAATTATATGTACCTATCCATAAAAAAAGAAATGTGCACTACCTTTGTAGAAGGTGCACACAGTGTAAAACTGGCTGGATTCTGAGGAGCTGTCTAACATTTGAACCAATCTAAAATCATCAGACTGGTAAAATTGTTCAACTAACTACTGCATCCAATGCAGAGATCTGTGGCACACCTGGAAGTCACGGGTTTGATACCAGTTGAGTGAGCTCAACAGATTAAGCTACATCTTTCAGAAGTCTATGTAGTTTTTAAAGTTTATCTGCCTGCTGCAGAGGTCCAAATGGAACCTAACATTTTCGGCTTTGGATCCAAGTAGAATAGCTAACACATACCAATAGCATTTCAGCTTGCCTTTGTTTGCATATGTTAGTATCTGAAAGCATCTACAGGCTTTGGTAATTCTTGTTTTCTACAAGAAGAGCACCCTCGCTCACATTTGCTTTTTCGTAGGTATAGTCAGGCAGACTTTCTGTAATCAAAATACCACAATACACCATTAACAAGATGGAGGTCCTCATCCTCGGATCCAAACCTTTGGCCTGGGACGACTCCTGGTGGCCGACCACACTGGGAACCGCTCCAACACCCACCAACCACGGACGCAACCTAGGGGTCATCCTCGACTCCACCCTTTCCATGACTAAACAGGTCAACGCCGTCTCTTCCTCCTGCTTCAACACCCTCCGCACGCTCTGTAGGATCTACAAGTGGATCCCCAATGAAACGAGAAGAACAGTCACCCAGGCCCTTGTCAGCAGTAGGTTGGAATATGGAAACGCCCTCTTTGCAGGAGCCTCGGCCAAGCTCATGAGACGGCTCCAACGCATCCAGAACGCCTCTGCACGCCTGATTATCGACATCCCTCGCCACAGCCACATCACACCCCACCTGAGAGATCTGCACTGGCTCCCGGTCAAGAAGAGGATGACCTTCAAGCTCCTCACCCACGCACACAAGGCACTCCACAAAACTGGACCAACGTACCTCAACAGACGACTCAGCTTCTACACCCCCACCCGCCAGCTCCGCTCCGCCAACCTCGCCCTCGCTACAGTCCCCTCCTTCCGAAGAGCAACCTCAGGTGGCAGATCCTTCTCCCACCTCGCCGCAAAGATTGGAACACCCTCCCCATCCACCTACAGCAGACCCAAGACCTGCTGACTTTCAGAAAACTCCTCAAGACCTGGCTTTTCGGGCAGTAGCAGCATTCCCCATCCCAGCGCCTTGAGACCCTCACGGGTGAGTAGTGCGCTTTACAAGTGATATGATTGATTGATTGATTGATTGATTGAACAACAAATACTAGGGACTACAACCAACAACATGTTGGTTTTGTTCCCTCATGCATAAGTTAAAGTTTCCTGATCTACCTGAGTTGCAGTGTTTATCTCTATTGAGTTTTACAGATCTATCAATCAATAAGGATTTATAAAGCACAGCTAATCACCCGAAAGGGTATCCAGGCGCTTATAGGCCCTGGAGACTTATTCGAACAGCCCGGTCTTGAGGGCCGGGCCATATGGAATTCCAGAAGTGAGGTGATGATTCTGAGGTGCGTGTGGAGGCTGTTTCAGGTCTTTGCTGCAATGTGCAATTTCTGCTTAGGTAGATGCGGGAAGTAGGGGCAAGTGAAAGGAAGGCAGAGCGTAGTCTTCTCGATGGTTGGTGGGAGTTCAGGTGGTAGTAAATGAAGGTGGGTCCTTGGTTTGTAGAGCTTTGGGAGCGTGGTCAGCAGCATGAATTGGCATCTCTTCTGTATGGGGAGCCAGTGGAGTTTCCTAGGGTGAGGGTGTGATGTTGGATATTCAGGGAAGGCCCAGGATGAGTCAGACAAAATATGGTCATTTTAAAATGGATTTTTTTTTGTGATATTGCTAACCCAGTTTCAGAGTGCAACATTAGTAGTAAACACTCAGCTTATTTAAACTACACCGTTTTTCAAACTCTGCAGTACACACATTTAAAAAAAAAACATTGTCACCAATTCACGTCTGGAAGAAATGGGGGGGGCTCTAGATCGCAGTGGTTTGTACCCTATCCAAGTAGGGACCTTTCCTTCTAGTCAGGAGGAGAAAAGCTTGCCTGTGCTCACCCTCTGGTAGCTAGGCACAGAGCAGTCGCGCTAAACTACAGAGGCAATGTGTAAAGCAGTTGTGTATAACCCACAGTAACAGAGTGAAAATACCACACCAGTTTAGAAAAATGAAGCATCTTTAGCTAAAACAAATAAAACCAAAACAATAAAAATCTGACAAACCAATATCAAACTATTACTTTTAAAAGGTAAAAACAGTTCTGTCCATAGGAAACTATGGATGAGTCACTATCATGTACAAAGACACTGAGATGTGTCAGAATCATAAGCAAAAACAGCTGCAGGGAAGATGATGCGTTGGTTCCTTACTGTGCAGGGAGATGATGAGTTGGTTTCTTACTGCAGCCACAGCATTGCTGTAGATTCAGCGCACATGTGCGATGCATGGAAAATTGGGATGTGCTGAAGGCGAGGCAGCAACAGCGAGCCAGGTGCTGCATCGATTTCTCCAACTACCAACCGCAGATGCTTGGACTCTTCTTGCCGCCCAGCAGAGCCTGTGTCTCAGTCAGTGCAGTGATCAACATCAGAGATCAGTGCACAGGACTCAGCGTGCCACAGTTTCTTAGCCCACTGGCAGGCACTGCGTTGAGTTTTCAGCCGCACAGGGCTGTGCGTCTCGATTTTCTCCCGCACAGATGTGCCGTTTTGGAAAATTCAGCTGCAAGCATGGCAAAGCATCAATTTCCTTCAGAACTTTATTTCTAGCCAGCTTCCTGTTGAAGAAACAACCTCCTGGGGCCCAGAACTGGAATAGGCACCACCTGACAGGTCAGAACTCACAGCAGTGGAGTTCCAGGAAGCTCTGAGACTTCAGAACAGGAGGAAAGCACACACACATCCTTGGACAATCCTTCTCAAGCGGGTGTCAAAGGAATGTCCAGTCTTTGTCCTCTCCTTAGCAGAAGCAGCAACTGCAGGCCAGCCCAACAAAGCAACGCACAGCAATGGGGCAGCACTCCTCCTCATAGCTCTTCTTCCTTGGCAGAGGTTCCTCTTGATTCGAGAAGTAATCTAAAGTTCTGGGGTTTTAGGTCTAATATTGATACCCCATTTTCTCTATGTAGTCGTTTTTTCAAGAGCCTCTGCGCTCATTAAAACCAATTCTGTCCTACCTGGTCCAGGTAGACTCCAGGAGGTGGAGACAACATTATGCAGAGCAGACACAGCCTATTCAGGTGCTAGTGAAAACTCATCCTACCACTGTTAATACAGAAAGTCCTATTCAGTCTGGCTCATGGTCACCTAGGAACACACCTCAAACCCATTGTGCCTCTCCGAAGTTAATGCACATCCCCAGCTCCTGCCAATCTTAAGCCAGTTCGTGAATACACAAACAGACAATGGCTGTTTTCTAAAAGTGGTATTTTCAAACACACATTATAAAAACCACCTCTACTAAAAGGTGTGCTAATAAATTATCAATCAATCAATCAATCAGTGACACTTATAGAGCGCGCTACATACCCGTAGGCTCTCAAGGCGCTGGGGGGGGGTGGGGGGGGGGGGGGGTGCCGCTACTGCTCGAACAGCCAGGTCTTCAGCTTCTTCCTGAAGGAGAGGTGGTCTTGGGTCAGGCGCAGGTCGGTCGGGAGGGAGTTCCAGGTCTTGGCGGCCAGGTGGGAGAAGGACCTTCCTCCTGTAGTCGTTCTTCGGATGCGGGGGGCGGCGGCGAGGGCGTGGTTGGCTGATCAGAGGTGGCGTTTGGGAGCGTAGAAGTTGATCCGGCTGTTGAGGTAGCTCGGGCCTTGGTCGTGTAGGGCTTTGTGTGCGTGGGTGAGGAGGCGGAAGGTGATTCTTTTGTTGACGGGGAGCCAGTGAAGGTCTCTCAGATGTCCGGTGATGTGGCTGGTACGTGGGATGTCGAGGATGAGTCTGGCTGAGGCGTTCTGGATCCGCTGGAGTCTCTTCTGGAGCTTGGCGGTGGTACCGGCGTAGAGGGCGTTGCCGTAGTCCAGTCGGCTGGTGACGAGGGCCTGGGTGACGGTCTTCCTGGTCTCGGTGGGGATCCACCGGAAGATCTTCCGTAGCATGCGTAGGATGTTGAAGCACGCCGAGGAGACGTTGTTGACTTGCCTGGTCATGGAGAGGGAGGAGTCCAGGATGAAGCCCAGGTTGCGTGCATGGTCTGTCGGTTTGGGTGCGGTGCCCAGGGCGGGAGGCCACCAGGAGTCGTCCCAGGCGGAGGGGGAAGAGCCCAGGATGAGGACCTCCGTCTTGTCAGAGTTCAGTTTCAGGCGGCTGGTCGTCATCCACTCGGCTACCTCTTTCATCCCTTCGTGCAGGTTGGCTCTGGCGGAGGCGGGGTCGTTGGTCAGGGAGAGGATCAGCTGGGTGTCGTCGGCGTAGGAGATTATGCTGAGGTTGTGTTTGCGTACGATGGCCCCGAGGGGGCTCATGTAGACGTTGAAGAGGGTGGGGCTCAGAGATGATCCTTGAGGGACGCCGCAGATGACTTCGGAGGCCTCTGACTTGTACGGTGGTAGGCGGACTCTCTGTGTTCTTCCGTCGAGAAAGGAGATGATCCATTCCAGCGCCTTGTCCTGGATTCCGATGTTGCTGAGGCGCTGTACTAGGGTGCGGTGGCAGACCGTGTCGAATGCCGCGGAGAGGTCTAGGAGGATGAGGGCCGCTGTTTCTCCATTGTCCATCAGGGCTCGGATGTCATCGGTGGCGGCGATGAGGGCGGTCTCGGTGCTGTGATTGGCTCGGAAGCCGGACTGTGAGGGGTCGAGGGATCCGTTCGTCTCGAGGAAGGCGGCCATCTCTTATGAGTTAAGAGAGCCTAATCTCTATTTCTCTATCTGGGTCCAATGGAAAGTTATTTCTTAGATTTGTCGGTGCACTCTGGTTTCTTCTGACTATTTAATCATTCCATCTCATTTGGATTTTGTGCAGTTACTTCCAAGTGTTTTGTTTAGAAACACTTTTATCGTAATGCTCTCTAGGAAGGGTGGGAGGATTCCGCCCTTAGTGGTTGTGTGCACATATATACTTGGACCAATAGGTCTTTTCCGGTTTATTCTCTGTTCAATAATTCAATTCACTCTTTATTTTATTTCAAGGAATCGTATTTATTTCATAATTCCTTTTGTTACTTTTTCAATTCCATATTATTCTTTATTTTGCAATAGACTTCATTGTTCCACATTTACCCTATGCATTTCGGGTCATATGAAACCCTTCCTCAGGGGTCTGTGTATAGAAAAAAGGAAATTTGAGCTAGCCTCATCAAAATGCAAATAATAACTCATATATTAATTCACGGATAGTTAGCTTATATACATACAATACTATGTCTATGTCATCTCAGATGCTTCATGTTCAAGTTCCTAATACCATTCAGTATATGACGTCTCATATCAACCTCTATTACAAATGTGTTGCCCCTCAGTGAATACGATTGATGCTGTTACCCTCTAGAATCTTAAACTCATACTGCTCGTTGACAGTGCTCAGGTTTATGAGATATCTATTCACAGTTTCCATTATAGTTTTTTGGGCAAATGTCACACCCAAATATTTATACAAGGATTTCCCCTTCATGTACACATGTACACATGTACACATGTACATGTACACATCACTGATTGTTAAATTCTATATTTTTCCCCATCACCAGTATATTCTTTTGTTTTCTAAATTGATAGTTTATTTTTCTGACAATACTTATTTAAAGCTTTTAAGGCCTGAGCAACAGTTCAGCTGTCCAACCGCTTTGGTCGTGTCAGCATCTGATTCAACGCCATCAACTAGGCAGTCCGCCACCTGTGTTACGATGTTGCAAAATTTCAGAATGAAAGACTGCCGTCATCTATCCAGCGATGCGGCTGTCAGGGGAAAGTTCCTGCCATAGGGCGGCACAGAACAGTTACTCTGGCATCTGAGTTATGAGTTGGCTTTCTGACTAGCCAGTTGTTGAGGTGGAAGAGGTGTGGCGCCGCGGCTAGGGCGACTGACTCTGGAATCTGGGGATCACGGTCCGATCCCCGGCTCCAGGCGGCAAGTTAGCCCAGCACCATGTGACTCTGGAAAATAGATTGCTTAATCTTCCTGATGGCCCCCAGCGCCTAGAGACCCTTATGGGTGATTGTGCGCTTTACAAATGTCGATTATTGAGGTGGGACTGCCTGCTTTTGTTGTCGGAAACGACAGCTTTGGAGTGCATACCCACCGATTTATTTTTCTTTTCTTAAGTCTCTGATGTGGATCCCAGCCTTCACAGGAGCATCTTGACCCTGAAGAATACGAGCCTAAACGCACCATGGTTGTTTTTATGCCATGTTAGTTATTTGCACAAAGATGCCAAAAATGACTTTATAAAAATAGTATTAAGAAAAGCAAAAAATAAACACGTACATAAGTGAAAAAAATATAGAAATAAACTAATAAAAAAAAAAATAGAACAATGTTGATACATTAATTTATTTTCATTTTCAAAGTGTCAGATGTTAGAAGTTTTTTCTGGACATATTTATTATGGTGAGAATGTAGCCCTCTTTTATTTGACACCTGTAAAGGGCAGGTCGACCAGAGCTGCTGTGCCTCCTCCTTGGCCCCATTCTGTTCCTCACTTCATTCTTACAAGACAGTGCTTGCTGACAGAAGCAGACACGGTAACAGTGAGAGGCTCCAGCTCCTCTCCGAGCGAGGGAGGCCAGTGCTTGAACAGTGAGCTATTTGCTAGGAAATTAAGAGTGATAATTAGAAACGCTGCATCAACAAGTATTCAAGTACCTGCTCTTTTTGTATTGATATATGTAAATGTTATAACATTTAGATGTTGTAACATTTAGATGTCATAACACTTATATTTTATTGTAATACTCCTTAATGTATTCTGCAAGATTGTAATAATTGTGTTTAACTGATATGATTCATTTTTACTGTCTATTAAGAAGTACTTAAGGATATGATGACTAGTTTCCTTCACTGCCTCCTCGTGCAGTAAAGCTTGGGTTGTATTGTCAAGTACAGCCATCAGTTTCAGAGCGGTGTGTGCTGTATTTTGTCAAATGTTAGGGATGTGTTTGCCATCGCACCTTCATTCTTTGACCTCTCATCTGAAGTATGATTTAGATTACTGTGTAGGAGCAGTGGTGCAAGCAGATTGTATTTGTATAGATTGCATTCTAAATAGTTTGTTTGAAGTTAGAAATGTCTGATTGGCTATGGTTTGCACCTAAACCAGACAGAACCCACCACTCTAGTCAAGGCAAGGGAGTTACACACCCAAGATAACCCCTGCTCTCCCCCTTGGTAGCTTGGCAGAGCAGTCAGGCTTATCCCAGAGGCAATGTGTAAAGCATTTGCACAACACACTCACACAGCAGTGACACCCTAGGCACACCATACAAGAGACTCCACACAGGGGTATATAAAAATATCCTTTGCATTATTCATAAAAACACATAAAAACATAATCACATATATGTCACTGTGCCACCAGGCACTTGTCATGACTTCACAAGGAGTCCATAAATCACCTTGCCAATCTGGCAATTGTCATAATCATCACAGTAAGGATAACAAGTAACTACTGGTAGGATTGCCCTTAGCATAACACATTATGCATTAACATAATCAGCAGTGCACCATAATATACACTTGTAGCAGTGTACACATTAAAGAATCGCCATCACTGTGAATATCCCTGTAGTATGCAACATTACATCAGGGTACAACACATCCACATCACCAGTGTACACACTACCATAGGTGAAAACAACCTCTGCTCGCTACAGACTGGTGGCCTAGGTGCGCATGCACAGCTGTGAGAGGGGCTGAAGCTCAGCCCCGTTCACTAGTCACCGTGGGCTGAGTGTGTTAGGTGAAAAAGACCAAAGCGGTTGGAGGTTGTCTCCAGCAGTGCTAGAGGCTTGCACTGTCACGTGTTCTCAAATGGGTCTGGCCTGGGATGCGTGGCTTTCCCCAGCCCCACACAATACCTTCCGGCAGTTGGAGAATGCTGCTCAGGCCCTCCATGAACCGCACCCACCAAGCAATCTCCTACCAACCTGGCCCCCTTTTAGGGACCAGTGAGCACTCAGGAGGGGAGTTGTCCCCAACAAAAACACATGCCCTGCTCTGGGCGTGCAAACTCCATTATGACTCCTCTGCCTCAGAGCACCACTGCCAACTTCGGCATCCTCACTCCGCCTTTTCTCCTTGTGCGAGGCATGTGGACAGCCCCTCGTTATGGCTCTTTTCACCATGGCTGCCCACAACCACACGGTGCAGCCATCTGTCTTTGTCCCGCCTCTCTATGACGCGAGTGATGTGGTGCAACATTGAGGACCTCCCGGGCCGGGATTCCTCACTGTTTCCACGTTGTGTGGCAGCCTGGGGCCACGTAGCAGTACCCGGGCTGCCGAGACTTCAGACACAAAAATAAATCCACAAGAGGCAGAGCACACTCTGTTCCCTCAGCTCTACCCTCCCGTTGCCGGGTCACAGCAGGAAAGTGCTGCGCTGCCCATGTTGCAGGACAAGGGAAGTGCTACCCTCTGAGGCCAAGCACCAAATGAGTCCACTCCTGGCACAACCGAATGGCGGGTGCTATCAGCAACCAGGCAAGCCAGCACGCAGGGCCCCTTAACAGAGAGCAGTCCCTTCAGCCTTGGTGGCAGGCTAGTACCTGACCAGCGGTTCCTCCTGGCACACAGCAGTGCATGCAGTGTCTTCTTTTTTCAAGTAAAAAAACATGAGGTCACAGTACCATTAGTTATGGTTGACAAAGTCTTTGTTCTCTTCTGGCAGAGGGCTCTGTGCCCAGTCCAAACCAGTTCTGTCCACACTGGTGTAGTTTCCTGGCAGGAGGTGGAGACAGCATTGTTTAGGGAAGACAAGGTCTATTCAGGTGCTAGGCCATAAACTGTATGGGGGCCCTTCAGGGCAGAGACCTGAGACAGGTTTCAAAGGCTACTCTGGTGGGTGGTGCAAGCAGCGCAGCCAGCCCATCAGTAGCATTTAATTGACTGGTCCTGGGTATATGGGATACCACTGTACAAAGGGACTCACAGGTAAATTAAATATGCCAAACAGGTGTAGACCAATCTTACCAAGTTTACGAGATAGAACACATTCAGTGTAGCACTGATCAGCAGAGATAAAGTGTCCAGAGTCATAAAACCACCACCAACAGGTCAGAAACAAAACAGGAGGAAGACAAAAATTCTAGGATGACCCTGCAAATAAGGGGCAAGTCCAACACTTCAGGATGAAGTTGAAATCTTTTTATGCAGCACTATGGGTTGAAAATTTGGAATAGCTCACTGGGTTAAGTGCTAGTTGGTGACATATATGTAAAACATATAGGTCAAGATTGAAGTCACGGCAAGACTGGCTCTGTGTTTCTGAGGTTGACAAGTTTAGGTACATTTGGGACTGAATTATGAATGATACATCTTCTGGTGTAAACACTCTGTTCTTAATCACGTCCTGTGTGCAGTGTAGATCTCCATTGTGTACTTGGCCATGAATATTGGTTGATGCTGAAGGCATCCAATACCCTCCGGTCTGGCTAACGCTATATAAAACCTCTTAAATAAATAAATAAAAGATGTGTGTTTTTTAGGATTGGGATGCAATGCTAGCCAAGGGAACATCCAGTGGGAAGCTTCAGGGGTGGCACAGAGGTCAAAAGGAAAGGAAAGCATGGCAAAGCAACACCTATTCAATCACTGACAATATAAAAGCCATACCTGTCAGCTCACACGGCTCCACCTTTTTGACACACAATATCGACTCCCATCACACAGTCTTCCGGTGAGGAGCCAATATCACATGGTGGCAGGAAAAACTAGCTGAAAACCACTTTCAATAGTGGTTTTCCAGCATGTTTTCCGAAGCTTTGGAATGCCGACACCCATTAAGGGGTGTGAAAACAGCCCCAAGATTTCGGCACCAGCCTCAGCAAGCATTTTTTGTTTATTTTGGAAGGAGAGAGTTTAGGGCGGGTGGTGTTAAAAAGTGCATCGTAGGTACTTCCCAGCACGAGTTCCCGCCCCTCCAAGGCTCCGCCCCTGCTCACACAGTGAGATTGTTCTTGAAGTTGGTAGATATGTATAAGCTGCAATTTATTTTACAAGTGCAAATTATGAGCAGATGATATATATATTGGTAACAGTGATGATTTTCACGGAGGGGTTCCGAGTGCTATCAAATGGACAATAAAAGCAAAAATATCCCTGTTCTTGACTGTTACACATCTATAATTTTGTGTTATGTATGGCTCACCCAAAACATCTGCTCTTGCTTTCAAGTACTATCCAGGGACAGAGGTGTAATGGGGGAGCCATACATAACATGGCCTCTCCTTCCTATCACAAATAAACCTGTCAACCTGCAGCCCACCCCAACAACACTATTTTCCTTACTTCCCCCTCTACTCCTGATGTGCTCTCTGCTCTGCCAGTACTGCTCTGTGACAGCCCCACCAGAGCAGCCTGGAATTCCTTGATGACCTAACAAGAGTGGGTAGCAGCTTTTGTGAACTACTATTGTTATGTCGCGGCAATGGGTCACCAGGTTTAGAATCTGGGATTCATGCTAATGGTACTATAGAGCCACGCATAACATACGGGCTTCTCTCCTTTCAGGGGCGGCCCTAGGCTCATGGCGGCCCTGGGCAGGGAGCGTAGGTACGGGGCCCCGGAAGAGGGGGTCCGGGCGGGGCGGAGCGCTTTGGCGCTCAGAAAGGTGTTTGGAAGTGGAACAGAGCCGGAGGCGGCCAAATCCCTGCCAGGGGTCGCCACGCAAATATGTATCCATCCTCAGAGGATTGGTATATTAAGGATATATATTGGCGTGGTGGCCTTGGGGTTTGGTGGCCCTGTGCAGACGCACAGCTTGCACATGCCTAAGGCCGCCCCTGCTCCTTTTCACTCACTCTCTCTTTGACACACTCTCAGTTTCAGTATATCTGCTACATCACAGAAGGAGTTTATGGAAAACAATTGCTTTCTTCAAAATGATTGATTGCTTTTATGAATGTAATCAATCATGGACTGTGGAATCCAACAATTTACTCTAAGAATTATGACAGTGTACGTTCTGTGCCTTCAAACTGCAGTGGTTAATGACAGCAGTCTTTGCACGTAGCAACCAAAGATCGCGGAACAGAAGAGTGCAAGACTGTGCAACAACAAAGCGTACCCTGGTCTCCGCTGCAGATTCCTGCAGTCTATAACTCCTATTTTAATGTTTATAAGATTATTTCTGTGAGTGAGAGGAAAGTGTGGTGAGGTTTTGGGCAGAATCATGAATTAGTGACTTGAGAAGTCAACAGGTTTGCGCGTGTTCTTTTTTTATTATTGTTCTGCCTTATGAGCACACATCTAACTCAATATTTCTCAGAGATGGGGCCTCATTTATGAGGTGTGCGTCACTTTTACGCCGCGGGTACGTCACTTTTTGTGACGCACCAGTGGCGAAAAAAGTGCACCATATTTACAAAGTGACGCATCTAGGTAGATGTGTCACTTTGTAAACCCCTGCGTCACATTATACCTGCGCCAGGTATAATGTATGCAAGGGGGGCGTATTGACGCAAGGAAGGGTCGTAGAAGTGACGCAGTGAAATCTATGAGATTTCACTGCGTCACTTTTAGGATGCCATTGCGTCAAAATCTTGCGCCTGCCTCACAGCAGGCGTAAGACTGACGCAGGCCCTTTCACATGGCGCTTGCCCCATGTGAAAGGACGCATTGCTGGAGTTGCCTCACTTCTATGACACACTCCAGCAATGCGTCACCTTTGCGCTTACAGATACGTCAGAAATACTGACGTATCTGTTACTCCTTGTGACATGATGCGTCATACATTAAATATGACGCATCAGGAATGTCGCAAGGAGTGCGCACTGAGAAGTGACGCATCGCTGCTTTCACGCAGCGAAGCGTCATTTCTCATAAATGAGGCCCTTAGTGCCTAAGTACCCAGGGGCAGATTTACAAGACCCTTGCGCCACTTTTGCCTCATTTTTAACATGGGAAAAGTGACCTAAAAGTGGCGCAAGGGGCTTGTAAATCTGCCCCCCAGTGTACGCTTTCAAAGAATAGCACATGTAAGGGCTATTTGACTACATACAATGATAGTGAAAGCAAACCATCAGGAAAGTGCAGGCTGACACGTGGCTCCTATGTTAAATCAGTTAATTGGAACAAATAATCTCAAGCCATAAGCACAGTTCTTTCCTCATATGTAAACATTTTCTGGAACTCTTTGCTTCTAGGCCACTATATCTTGCTATTAGATGTCCCCCTTAAAACTGTATTTGTACGTAACGAGAGCATGTCCCATAGGACACTGCTTGCAGCACTTGCTAGATTGACCTTGAGCAGTCATAACACTAAGGCCCACATGCATCAAGCATTTTTGGAGTCGCAAACGGTGCGATTCCTTAAAATCGGCCGTTTGCGATTCCAAAAATGCTTTTTTGGATGCATCAAGCAATTTTAGAAATCGCAACATTTTTGCGATTTCTAAAATTGCGATTGCTTTTAAGAAATCGCAAATTTGCGATTTCTTAAAAGCAATCGCAATTTTTACTTTTTAAAATGCGAATTCGCAATTAGAGGGATAAATTTACCGAGTGGTTGAACCACTCGGTAAATTTGCAAAAAGGGTAAAAAACGCAGAAAATGCATTTTTTAAACATTCATGTTACGGACACACATGTCCTTAGGACATGTGTGTGTGCAACATGATGCGAAAAATACATTTCAGGGGTGCATGGGGGGGTCCTTTAGACCCCCCCTGCACCCATGAAATGCATTAACAAATTGCGATTTTCAAAGTGAAAATCGCAATATGCTAATGTCTTCCCATTGCTTCCTATGGGCCTTTTGGCCCATAGGAACCAATGGGAATAGCGAATTCGCAAATTGTATTTCGGTAATTTATGTGATTCGGTAAAAATTGCGATTTTGACAGAATCGCATAAATTTACCGAAAATAATCATGCATCCCGTTTTGCGAATTCTAAATTGCGAATCGCTATTTTTCGCAATTTAGAATTCGCAAACTCCAGGGATGATGCATGTGGGCCTTAATCTCGATGAAGATTAGAGTACACACCATGGCTAGATATTCTGTTGAACTATTTGCTAACCTCAACATCATTGAAATAAATACTTTTAGATAAATTAGAAGCAGGCTTTAACATATCTGCTGCAGTCTGGTTAGCTTCTAAAAATAGTAGCATTGTATTGTTTAAGTAGGTTGTACTGGATAGCTTGAAGGAAAGGTCCAATGTGTTACAATTCGCAACTGGATGCACTTGTTCTCGAATTCAACTACACTTAAATACTGACATAAAAATATGATAAAAGAAGCAGGAGAGGTGCAAGGCTGCTGCCTGCTTCAAGCATGATGTGCACTAATTGCAATTAGGTTGGCCCTTTTGAGCATTGGGACAGGTTTGCCATCACCCGGCATGCTGTTAGTTGACTCATAAAAGCTAAGATAATTCAATTGTGCAGTAGAGTGTAACAATGATTAGTTCTGGACCAAAAAGTGTGATACAAAGAGAATATGAGGACAAGCAACAAACAGCATAAAGTGTGGAGGGACAGAACCTAGGCATTATATTAAAAATGTCTGCGTCTAAGAATATCACGACTAAGGACCTTTGCAGATGCACAACATCAGCTAAAAGCTGGAGGATGTTCCATCACCCTAGTTGGAGTCTATAGAGGCCAAATTAGAGTGTGCGGAGACCGTATGCACTCTAAATAGTGTGAACGGAACATCGGCCACTTTTCTAAATAAGGCCCTAATATCTAAAAGTAAATTTTAAAGATGGCTAATCATCTGCCTTTGCCTATAACTAATCTAATTAATTCTAATTGAACTGACTGGCACTGAAACTCTATTCACACGAATAAAACTGAGTTTGAAGTTCAAACAGGTAAGTTATCCTCCAGTGGCTTTCCTTCCAACCTAAAAAATACCTTGGGATTGAAACATAGAAACTTAGAAATCAATATCGCTAAAGAGTTACTTGAGGTTGCACTGTACCGGGTGAATCTATAGTTGAGGCTGACTACAATAAAGGACAGGGCAGCTATAGGACCCAAGCAGCTGTCCGCTGAAAAAGTACCTTGGCTGGAGCAAAGAGTCGTTGTTGAAAGTCCAAAGCGCTGGTTCCGATTCATGCAGTTGCGTCAGAGTGTGAACATTGAGACTCGCAGTCGGAACCTAGGATCCACACTGCGTCATTGTTGAGACTTGCAGTGGTGACATCAGATGGGCACTATGTCATTGTCAAAGCTTGTAGTTGGGTCCCATGTCATCGTCAAGCAGCGCAGTGATGTATTCAGATTGCCGCTGCGCTGGGGTCGAACAGCACTGCGTTAGTACTGTTCGTGAAGTTGTGACGATGTGTCGATTGTGTACCAAATCAGCTGCAGAACCCACTTCTGAGGACAAGGACTGTATCGGGCACCTCAGGCAAGGGTAGGACTTACAGACGGCAGAGTCCACCAGCACCAGCAGAATTGCAAAAAGTCAAGCCCTTGGAGTCATCCTGGGTTCAAGTGATATGGGTCCAGTGCTTGTCCTCAGCAGGGAGAGCTCCTCACAGTAGTGAAGCAGATCCTTGGAACAATCAGTCTAGCAGAGTGGAAATCCTTGTAGCAAAGCATTGCTTACTCCTAGCACAGTTCTTCAGAGGTCTAGTAGAGTACTGTCTTGGTAGTGTCAGAGCCCAGGTACTTATACCCAAATATGCCTTTGAAATGGGGGTGAATTCAAAGCAGCTCCTTGAATTGCACAGGTCCACTTTCATCCCGAGCCCTGTCTGTCAGGCTATTGGTGGGGGATAATCAGTCCTTTGTGTGGGGACAGGGCACAGCCTGTTCAGATGTGCCAGCTTCCTCTCCACCTTCCTGTGTTCATGGCTGTCTAGAGGAAATGCACAAAATGTAGTCGTCACCCAGTCCAGAAATGTATTGGAGACAGGCAGCAGACACACAGAGGGTATTTAAGAGCAGAGAAATGCCTACTATCTAAAAGGGACATTTCTGGAATAGTAATGTCAAATCAAACATTCGCACCAAAGAGAATTTTTCATTACCATTCCAAAGATGTGAAACATAATTTTGCTACTCCTTTTTTTATCAGGAATTACAGATTTAAAGTGTTTTAAGGAATTCCCAATGCTAGTCTATGAGAGCACAGCACCCTGCCCATAGGGCTGCAGAGAGCCTACCTTCTGGGTGACCTATGTGTAATAAAACAAGAGTTCATAGTTATAGTTTGCCAAGGGATTTTAAATGTCAATTGGAAGTGGCAGCAAACTGAACAGGTTTGAAAGGCTACTTGTGTGGGGGGAACAGCCAGTGCTGCAGGCCCACTATTAGGGTTTAGATTATAGGCCCTGAGTATAAGGTATACCACTTTACAAGGGACCTATTAGTAAACTAAATATGCCATTCAGGTATATACCAATGTCACCATATTTTAGGGGAGAAGCACAGTGGTAAAGTGCTCAAAGTTCTAAAGCCAACAAAATTAATTCAGTTAAAAGAGAAGGAGGAAGGCAAATTGTTTGGGGAGACCCTTCAGAGAGGGCCATTTTCCAACATCAACGTTAAACAAGGTAAAGGCTGAGTGCACCTGAGTGGGCTTCAGAGGTATGTTTCAAAGTAGGTGGTCGCTTAAATCAGAAGCCTGTTGTAAAATATAGGAGAGGAAAGCCAAGGCTTCTGTTGGAAATGGATTATTCATTAGTGGATGCCTTTACATATGTCCTAGTTAAATAGAAATAGTTTTAATACAGTTTTAATACAGTTCTAAAGACACATTGTATGTAACAAGGATGTTTGGAATATATGTATGTTAATTTCCAGAACATGGCTGAAGATGAAAGACACTGCAGATTGTTGAATAGTGTAGTATGTAGGGGTGGAGAATTATTGGTGGTTCAACTCATGCTATGGTTGGAAGCATAGCTCTAAGGTTGTATGCTTTCGTGCGCATGTTAGGAATGTATGTAGTGTATTTTAGCAAATTACACAGGGTTATCCATAGGGCCTGGCAAAGATGTCTTATCAGTGGTAAATACATAACTATTATCATTTTTTGACTTAAAATTGTGGGTCATGTGAACTTTTTAAGAGGGTGACCTCTTTAAAGTAAATAGTTTAGATCTCTTTCTTGGAGGGTATTTAATATTCAAAAAGGGGGTATCCTCATTAAAGTCAATGGAGGCATTTTGTTTGTTAGGTGGGTGAATACTAATAAAAGGAGGGTAACATTATCCAAATGTGGGTGACTTGACAAATATGCTATGTTTCCAGCATTAGGTCAAACTTTATGTAAATGCTCACTTCATTGGTGATGGAGAATGAGCCACACGTGCAGTTTGTTTAATTACATCGAGTGCACACACCCTGTAGGATGCTGTCACAATGACTGATGATGTCATCAGTGAGGTCATCAATGAAATCGTAAAACATATCATGAGTGATGGAAAATGTGAGGTTGTGAGAAGTGCATGGCTGAAGTTCAAGCAGTAATTACCTCAGTAAAGTATAACTGGTGAATTTTCGTTTTTTTGCTTTTTAAATGTTTTTTCTTATCGCATTTGAAGACGAAACTATAATGTCACATTAACCTTTGGAGGGTTTTTTCAGCGAATTTTCAGTTTTTTTTAAAATATAAGGTAAGGTCTTAGTACTCTACCTAACTATAACAGCACTCTAACCTTTGTTTAATCTTGACCCAAATACCTTCAGGCAACATCCAGCAAACACCTTGCTCCACATGGCCTAAACAGGTGTTGGTGGTAGGCCCTGACCTCCAATCAGGCCATGCTCCCAAGCTCGCTGGTAGCAGTAAAACTCCCTGCTACAGGCAGCCTTTGACCATGCGAATCAGCAGGCCGGCCAAATAGATCATCATCTGATCAGGCTTTGCACCCATTCCCCAACAAGTATCCAACCCCTCACTATACACAGCTTCAGTAATGTACAGAAGTGGGTTAGAACTGCACCAAACCCACTTTTGGTACCCAACACCCTGTCTGGATAGCCTGCACAGAGGCAGTGAGCTACGGGGTTTGGTATATAGCCAGACTCACTTATTTTTTTGTATTTATTTTTAGTACCTGTACTACTGGTACCATCATACTCCAGCGAATGCCACACTGGGTACTGCAGTACCAAACGCTAACATAGGAGCTCCTACAAAATTATTATTTTGTTTTTACTTCTGAAGGTCCCTTTGGGTCACTCCTCTCCTCACCCCTCCAACCATAGAGCCCTGAAGACAGGGAGTACCTACACTGTCATTGTATGAATTTTGTTTTTTTATTTCAGGCCTTGCGATTGAGTCCCCAAGTCCTGTGATTGTGGGCCCAACACTTTCATCACTTTATATAAGTTGCAGTCAGCCAAAAAGATCACTCAGTATTGTAGTACCGGCACTGGTAACAAAGTACAAAAATAGCCAATAGAGAAAAAGCTCCATTGGCCAATAAGAACATCTTATTTTATTGTTATTGGTTTATACTGCTGGACTCCTTTGAGACCACCTGTACTGATTTTCCTAACTTTTTTTGATAACCCCTAATGCCTAACCCAAACCTCTCTTTAAATTCGGCATATTTCCTTTCAGCCTTTTTTTTACATTAGAGAACTAAGCTTCCTATGGGAATTAACACAGAAAGTCACAATTTTGCCCCATCCCCTCCCCCATTTTGCCCAATGGTTGACCTATCCGTGCAAATTTCTCCATGAAGTAGTCAAGGTGGATGAACTATCCTCAAGTAATCCTCTTAAGTTTTATGTATTAACATAAGCATCTGACAGCAATAGTGCTCGCAGCATTTGTTCTGCTTATGCTGATGGAGACAATGTGCAAAACCTTGGATGAAATTATTAGAGACTTAAGCTGGAAATTAAATACAATAGAAACACCCTTATGCAGCAAAATACATGTAATGAGTCAGAATTTGCTTGAGCTGGCTACTGCATTGTTTAATTCTAACAGGATGTTTTTTATTGTGCACCACTCACAGAAAAAAGCCTTATCAGGAATCTTAAAATCAGGGGTTAGAACATTAGAACAGAAGAAATAGGTAAAAAGTTATAGTTAGAAAATGTTTTGTGAGGCCACATATATTCAATTACATTGTGCTAGTTACACTATCTCCACAGATAAAAGGTTAACTGAGAATTGTGTCACGAGAGGACAAGAACAAATAAAAATCTGATTAAACAATATGAACATCCTGACGATGGTGGCTATTCACAAAGGTGAACTTACACGTGTGTAAACGTACACGTCAGTTTACTCTTACACATTTGAACAAATTTCCTATTTTGGGCTATTCACCATTTAAGAATATAAAGTTATGGTGGTGGAGAGCTCCCTTTGTTAAAGTATAGGGAAAAGTAAAAACGGTTTATTAACTTTGAAAAAAATAGAACAGTAATTTGTATGGTAAATAGTATTAGAAATTATATTTATATATCTATGTTAAATGTAGAACAAAATAAGATTCCAACATTAATAGCTTACATATAGAATTTCATTATTTTGAATAGGTTCAATAGAAATAAAATGCGGTTTCTGAAGTTTCAATTAAAAAAAATCACATCTCACCAAAAGAGAAAATGTATTTGCTAATGATTACTAAAGGTGTTATATAGAATTAATAAACACATTTTAACTATACTCTAAATGTTATATTCATTTTTAAATTAGAAAGAAAATATTAAAAGATGTTAAAGTAAACTATACCATATTTTTATTTTCTTAGCATTAAATTATATTTATTTATATTTATAACTATTTTAATTTAATATAACAAAATTTCCACTATTATTTTCAATGGAATGTGTTGCAGTATCATCGGTTGGTTGTGTGTGGTGCAAGAAGTACTCTTGGTCGAGGTGGAGTACATTTAATGCTGCTTTGGTATTACTAACTTTAGAACTGCAGTTTCTGAATAGAAATGGGCTTACTGTTTTGTGGGCGAGTGTCTATCCTTCCCAATACCACTCATAATTCCTCCGTAACCCCAACCTATTTTGTAGTGACTATGCCCTGTCTCAATTTTCACCCACTAATCCAGTCCCTCCCATGTTTACCATAAGTAGCAAACTAACGTGTGGCTATCTCGCCATCAAAAAGATAAGAGATGTTGTGGTGATTTACTCTCTCAGGTTTGTCAATAACATTTTATAATAATTTATTAGTACTGTTATAGTACTACTAAATGTACTACAAAAAATCAGTTTGTGAATAGGCTTCAATGGAACTCCCACTGTCCTGAATTCAAGGGAAATGGCCTTTTAGAAGACAGCCTTTAGTTAAAGAATTTCTTTAAAGCTAACAAGTCAGAAGACAAATGCAAAAACCTCTCTTCCTTTACAAAAGTTTCTAAATTCTAAAATGTTAGAGGAAGTTGACATGCTGGGAAAATATGTTCAAATATTTATAACATTTTCAATAATATGATATTGCTTATTTGCTTACCATACCTCAAAGTTCATCAACTGTAGAGACTAATTCACTTCAGAGAAATTAACATGTAAATGACTCTCTAGTGACGTCTCCCATAACATATAGAGGTTTTGGAGTAAAGTAATCTACTGACAGAGATAAGAAAGCATTTCTTCAGACAAACCCCAACTAATTTTGTGAGACAGGAGGGCATGAATATAATTAATTATATCTGCTTGATGGAACACTTAATTGTAATACTAGACCTGTGTATCCCTCCCTGGTCAAATCGAAAGTTAATCCTCATTCGAATTCATTCATACCCATCAATACTGGTAATCCTGATAAATGTTAAATGGATACTACCTGCAGTGGATTCGGCTTGGTAACAGGATATTTGTGCTCTGCATATAAGAAGACTGGTGCAACATGTGAAATCATTTCCCACAACCTGGGAGATGTTGAAAAGGGCATATTCTGAACAGGGAATCCTCGGGGTTCTAAGCCAGAGGTAGGTCAATGCTTCATCTGTAATTTTTCTTAATAATGTATATGCAGCATGTAGGCAACCGCAAGCTGAAAGATTGCCTTTTACTGAAGAGTGGCAAAATCTATGAATCTCATATGTCAAGCGGTTTCCAGCATGATTGAGTACATTTTAACGTTCAGGGGGATTGCTGTAATATCCAAGGGTGCAAACTGCGCTCTGTGGAATGAGTCTTAAATGTCTGTCTGTATACCCCTCTGAAATGGACTGCTAAAATTTTGATGTAGACACAATTGCAAGGTGAAGTTACGCAGAGCATCGTGGTAATCATTGTTTATTTACTACCAAATATTGGCAAAGTGGAGAAAACCTTTAATTAATAGAAAGGGGACTGACTATTCAGTATTATACCCTGTTGGCATCAATATTATACCTGGATACTCTAATGCAAAGTTATTCAGGGGTAAATTGGTATGATTTAACCAGTAAATATTATTGAAATTTTGCAAATTTGAAAGTTATGCACGAGCTTCATTGTAGAGTAATGAGAGGAAATAAACTTTTGGCAAGCGTTACATTGTTCATATGTGTACCTGGAGCATGAGCTCATCTAATGACAAATCAGAACAATATATACATACTTAAACAGACTAGGGCATCCTCCTTGATTCACCACACAAATTCATATTACATTTTAAAAAAATGTGCAAGTCTGACTGTGATAGACTTAGATGCAAAGACAGGCAATTGCACCTGCTGTGAAATATGTCATCTGGAAATTATCTTTGGATAGTTCCTCCCTATCTCTCTTATTTATTTTAATTCAATCCCCAGTTTTACTATGGATATCTTAACAGGTGATTAGTTGTGCTCTACAAATCCAGATTGATTGATTGATTATTGTGGCCCCCTATTCCAACACCTATAAATTAGAGCTGGGTTTCAAACTGTACTCCACTGGCAGAGTTAACGGAGTTTGGCAACTTTGCGCTCCGCTTGGAGGACGTGGCAGAGTTTACCGGGACCTGCAGACCCACAACTCGAAGAACTGACCACACATAGGGTGATGTCAAAAGTTTTCCAGGTCATTGTAAAGTGAGGGGAACATTCAGACTTTTTCAAGAGGCGAACCCCCCCCCATTGCACACTGGATAGTATTTCCTTAAGGACATTCTATCTCCACACTCCCATTGGTCGCTATGTCAATGTGAGTGAGTACCTGTGAATGGCTGCTGTTTTGAAGTGTTGCAAGATGGCTCTCGCGGAGAGGTGGGTCATCTGGAAGTGGCCGGAACTCAGATTGGTGAGAGGAGTCCATACCAGGAAAATGGCATGCACGAGCGAAGTGGGTGGAGCAGCAGGACTGATGGATGGCCTGGGTCGAGGATTGCACTGTATGGGTCCAACAACCGGACAGTGACAGCGGACCCAGATGGGGCCACCAGCATGCAGGGTCCAAGGTTGTGGCAGGTATGGGACCCAGGGCCAATATAGGTTAGGGAATACCATTTGGAATCTGTGGCATAGGGAAATGTGATGAGAGAAGGGTCCAGTGACAGCCTGGTCTACATCCGTAGTGAGATGAGAGGAAAATGGAGGGTCATAGCAGAAACATCTTACACTTATCACTTGTGCACCAGACTCGTGGATTGTGATTTAAGCTCCCTGTGGGCGCTAATCAGAAAGAGACTGCTCTGTGAAGATTTTTATAGATTGACATTGGGGAAATGCCCTTTGTACTTAGATCCATATGTGCCAAACAATACTCAGATTGTTTTTTTATTGTGGGAAAGAGTAACACACCTTTTCCTGGAATAAAAGGGATATAAAAGTTGCAAAATGTAAAAAAGAATAATATTATGTGGAGATGGCCCTAGAGGATGTTACTACACACTGTGTTGCTTGCCCGACCTAAATGAAGAGGAAAAAACTGTTTGTGTTTATCCTGGGCCATGGAGTAATTAGCAGAAGTGCTAGTTTGTGACTTGAAAGTAATGCACCAGAGCTTTCCACCTCATCTGGCTTGAGAAGGGGTGAGGCATCCCAAAAGATATTTAGGGGTATATTTTACATCTTCAGTACGTGATCTATATATGCTCAATTTTGAACCCTTAATTAGGAAAGTGCGTGATATGCTTCTAAGATGGGAAGCACTGCCTTTATCCATCTTAGGTCGAGTGGCATTAATTAAAATGTCAATACTCCCCCTATTTAACTTTTTGTTTTCTACCATCTCTTGTTCCTGCCTGGCTATTTTTTTTCAAAGATTGAATCCCTTTTTTCAGCCTTCGTTTTGGCCAAAAAGACATCACGAATAGCTATAGAAACCCTATATGCAGATAAGGAACACGGTGGATTGGGCTTACCAAATTTGAAAGATTATTACTATACATATTTTGTACAGTATCTCTCGAGATTTAAATATCCAGCACTTAGAGATGTATTATTTATTAATTTCTTTTTTGATTTAATTTGTAAAGAATCAAAAATATCTTCTCCACTTGCGATTTTCAAATCACCCAAATTAGTCAGATATAAGACTTTGCGTTGGTTTCTCAAAAAGCGAGATGTTATGCTGAAAAGGTACTCACTTTCTCTCCTGACCTTAGTAACCCCGTTAAGAGAGGCTGTCTTTGGATTGGGGACCAGATTAGAATCTGATATTACACACACTTGGGCGAGATATGGGTTCATCAACTTATCTAATTTTATTAAAATTGGAGCTTGGGTGACTCTCGATGAGATGTCATCGTTAATACGTGGTAATTTTCTCCTCATGGGCTCATACGTAGTACTGTATAGGTTAATGAGTTATATTGATAAAACACAAATAAGTCAGATCACTAATTTAACGAATGATATCTTTTGGTCCCCAGTATTCAAGAGGGCGGGAGCATGGAGGAAATGTTTGGCGGAAAATAGGGAGGAGGATTTAAGTGCCAAAGCGATTAAAAAATGGCAGAAGCATGAAAGCTTCAACTTAAACGAAATAAACTGGAAAACCCTAAATAAATTAAATTTCACGGTTCTTAGAGGTGCCAACTGGAGACGTATGCTTTTCTTTAGCAAATGGCTATTGTATTATACGCCTGCAGCTATGTCAAAAATGTATAGTAATGCATCGTCTAATTGCTTTAGATGCACTCAACCGGATTTGGCTAATTGGTCGCATATCATCGCCCTTTGTCCCAGAATTAAGGTTTTTTGGGAAAATATGTTTTTTATATTGCCTCAATATTTACATTTTATGATTGTTAGTTATAATAATTTAATTATACTTGGGGTTGATCCAGAGCTTAATTTGGAATATTCCTTAGTGAAGCTTTTGTATATCATTGTTGCAATTGCCAGATCTCTTATTCTTAAATATTGGAAAACAAAAATAAGTCCAACAGCAGATGAGTGTTTTCAAAAAATTAAGAGAGTCAAAAATAGTGAATTTTTGTATGCAAAAAGGATCGGAGCTTTACGTAAATTTACTAAAATCTGGAAAGATTATTTTGATTGAGAAAAATGTTCAGTGCTGGATATCTGGAATACCATGTTTTTGCTTAAATACAAATTCTTTGTTTGTTCTGCACTTATTTTAGGCGATTTCAATGTATCTTAGTTCATTATGTTCCGATTTAGTTGTCGGATATTTGGTAATTAATATGTTATTGAATCTTTGCCAAGAACTCAATAAAAATATTTTTTTTTAAAAGAGAAGGGGTGAGACAGGAGGAGCGCAGTTGGCGAGACAGCTTAATAAGGCATAAAGAGAGGATTAACAACAAGAAATGCCTGCCTCCCTATCAAGCAGATTGGTCAACTCTCACTTTATGACAAGTCTGTCTCTTGCCTCAGAGGCATGGTACACATTTCGAGTAGCGCTCAAGCTCCTTATTTGACCCAATAGCATTTCTTATAACATTTGCTTGACTATGCAGTCAAATACAGTTTTTGAATAAAAACCACTGAGAGGTTATTTGAGAAACAAAATACATTTGCCTCTGCCATGGAGATAAGAAATTTCTGGTCTTTAGTGTCAATGCTGAATTAAATTCTAGCTTGATCTATAGCTGTTAGTGCTCTTTCCTTTAATCACAACTGTCTTCTATTACGGGTTAGTTTCTCTGCCATTTTGCTTGAGCAGCAAACAATAAAATAGGATGAAAAAAAGCTTTCTTCAGGCACTTCTAGAATACATGGAATACATCAGTAATGATTTTAGCAGGAGTGACTCACTCATCCCGTTGCAGTAATAATGTTTATTCACCTTTCACCAGTATAAAGTGAGCATCTTCAAAATCAGAAATCCAATATTCATCGGTACACAACATGCAATACACATAATAAAGGGATATAACAATCACCCCAAACACAGAGATGACGCAGAAATGTAATATAAAAAGAACTCATCAATGCCTACGCATGAACAAAACCTTCATTTCCTGTTCGTGCTGAATTGAGCATTGAACTACTTTGCAAAATACCGGCAACAAATATATTACGTTATCAACATATAGACAGTAGGAAACCACAAAAAATGAAAATTTCCCTCATTGGCTCTAATGTCATTTTGATGGAATATAGTTTAATAATATCTTCCTGCATACTGAATAGGAAGAACTAGGACAAAATGTGAGGGATAATCAGTCCTCAAAATATCACACTTTGAGGAGTAATTGTGTAACATATAAAGACATCCTGGTATTTTATGATTTTCGTTTCCCTGCCTATGGGACCACAGTCCTTGTCAGGGTAAGTCACAACACAATCCTAAATTATCCTGTGCTCATCCTTTGGTAGCTTGGCACAGAGTAGGCAGGCTTAACTTAGAAGGTAGTGTGTAAAGTATTTGTGCAATAACTCATCAGTAACACAGTGAAAACACCACAAAAAGACTCAACAACAGTTTAGAAAATAGAGAATATGTATCTGAGCAAATTAAGACCAAAACAGCAAAAATCAAAGGTGTAAAATTTGAGATAGTGAAGTTTGAAAAAATAAATGCAGTAAGCTCTTAGAAGCAGATAGCGCTAAAAAGGTTACTTTAGGTTGTCATGACCAGGGCAAAGTCGAAGGGATAAATCAATCACACAAGCTGCAGCCTTAGCAATATGCTGTCCAATGCGCCAATCTCTAGAGGCAAAGCGCTAGTTCTGAAGTGATGCTCCAATTTTACTCCCACATCCTGGTCAATGTGCCGGTTCTGATACACGTAGACAGTAGATGCAATGAAATGCATGTTGCAAGTACTTGGGCTACTTCCAGTGAGTCAGGCACAGGAGTAGGTATTTAGACTTTGGTTTCCCTGAGTCCCAATTAACAGGAGGCCTGCCAACAAGCTCTTGGAGATCACTTAGAAGAAGGCAGCGTCCAGCTCTCCTTCAGCAGAGTCAAAGAGCAGCAGAGCAAGAAGCAGAAAAGCGGGTCTTCACGATCAGCAGTCCAGTTGAGTCATTTAAGCAGCATCACAGTTTTCCTGAAATAGTCCAGTTGAAGTTCCAGAAGTGTCTGATGTGTGTGGCCAGGTGCCCAGTACTTATACCCAAAGGTAGTCTTAAAGCGGAGGTGACATCAAAGGCTGGCCTTTGAAGTGCAGACAGTCCATTTCAGTCCAGTCCTGTCTGTCAGACTAACCCTGGGGTGTAATGATGTGATGTAATGGAATGAAATGTCAATTAGGTTCTAGTAGAATGTAAGAGGGATGTTAGAATGTACGCTTGTCAGTTAGACAGAGTCTGTCAAGGGAAGAGCATCATAGCCCTGTACTTAGAATAAACATATACTGATGCCAAATTGAATGTGACATATACTTGAGAGCTGCTGCAGGGGTGTAAATCAGTGTTTTGTGTGAGGACAAGATACTACCTATTGAAGTGTAAGTGTTGGCCCCTCTTATTCTTTCCTGCCCGGGAAGACCCATCAGAATACAGCGAATGCAGATGAGCCTCACCTCCTCCTTGTGTTTGTGGCTGTCTAGAGCAGGTGTCTCCAACATTTAATCGTGGGCTACCAGTAGCTCGCAGAAACCTTTAGAGTAGCTCTGATCCTTGGGTTCATTTTTAACTAAGTGCTGCAATAAGTGTTGAATTTTCCTCTTAAATTTCAGGAAAGGCTACGTTTATTTTACATTATTATCAGGCTGCAGATAAGCATTGCTCCACTCAGAAGTATAACCCATGTTGGCCGCAGAAGTTCAGAACTGAAGCACTGGGGTATTTAACTCTTACATAAAAATTCTCAACTCAATATTGGAGCAGGAGAACAAAATCATATTTCTGATTGATTGCTTTCAAAGGAGAGAAAATGACAATGTAGAGTTTACTTATTCATTAAGTTAACTCTTCATTTTAATTATCTCCCTTTTCAAAGTGTCATATTTAAAAACAACAGGCATCTTGCTATGTATAACTGAAAAATACAGTTATTTTCTTTTAAATGGGAGGAATGTAAAGTGAAGAAAAATGTCTCTATGAAACAATGCCTTAATGTTTTTCTCTACTTTAAGTTAAACCATTTTAGTTCTTAAGTTTTATGCAGCATGTTTCTTCACTTTAAATTCCTCACATTTAACAAATGATTGTATATAAATGTCATAAATATGGCACCATGTCTACAGGCCACTGGGAGTAATCTCCCTGCTGTTTGTAAAGACACTTTGACATGGGAGGAAATTAAAATGGTGAGTTGCATGTAATGCATATAAATAAAGTTAACTCTTCAGTTGAATTTCCTCCCCTGTTCAAAGTGTCGCATTTACACTCAGCAGGCATCTTGCTCCCAGAGGCTGCTAGACACAATGACATATAGATAACTGAAAAATATAGCTATTTTTTTTAGTGGAAGAAATTTAAAACGTCGAAAAATGTTTCACCAAGTGCAGAAAAAAGTTCCTTTTTAAGAACCGTTTTGCAGAACCTTTTTCTCCACTTTAAATTTCTCCCATTTAAAAATAAAATGGCTGTACGATTGTGTTGCCCTTGTCAGTGAACTGCTTCCCTCCCTGCACAGCTCCACCTGGTAGCTGCTTCCCCTTGCAGGTCCTCTGATCCTTGCTGGTTGGTGGTTCGAGGCCCTACTCCACCCGCAGGCTCCCACCTGCGTCTCATCCCTGGTCGTCTAGTGGTGAGCATCTTTTCTCTGCTGCTGGTCAGCCTTCTGTCCTAGTACTTTCTGCCTCTTTTCCCCCTCTGCATTCTTTGAACATGTTTACCTTTTCCCCTTTTCACACTTTGTTTCACTTTTCACTCTTTTTATCTGCCGTGCCCCCGCCGCGGATCAATTTCCATAGCCCCACCCCCTATCAGCTCCCGCTTCCTGCTTCCCATCTCCTAGCTGTCTAGCCCTCCACATTACACTACTTAATTGTGGCCCCTGCATGGCCTCAAAGCTGGAGAGCCAAAGGTGTACCAGAGGCAAGGACTGCACCATCCAACCAGGAAGAGGCATTGCCATAGTCCACAAGAACTCCCTCCGCCTGACCGCCCACTCAGATGACCCAATGACAACCATGAAACATCTATACTTCCAGGCCCAGACCAACCCCAAAACCACCCTTGTGGCACCCTCATCTACAGACCCTATGGCTCCTGCCTATCCTTGGCCGATGCCATTATCAACTTCATAGCATCACAGGCTCTCGTATCTACTGATTACATCCTACTTGGGGACCTCAACCTCCACATGGACAACCCCAATGACCAGAGCACCACAGCCCTTCTGGAGAACCTCGCCAACATCAGACTAAAGCAGCTAGTCACCTCTCTGACCCACGCAGCAGTTCACACACTTGACCCCGTCTTCTCCATCAGCAAGAACATCACCTACAGCCACACCTCTGAACTCCTGTGAACCAACAACCACTGCATTCCTTTCGCAACCCCCAAACCAACCGTCCTACCATAGCTGTAACAAGGTCACTGAAGAACATTTCACCTCCTCCCTCAGCACAACCACGCTATCGACATCCAGAGACCTCAGCACGCAACCCCCACTGATGGATCGCCAAGTGTTCTACGGTACTGGTGCCCCTCAAGAATGCACAGGGAAAGCAACACTCCAAGAAAGCCAGCTGGTTCACTGCCACACTCCACGAGTTCAGATGCAACTGAAGAAGGCTTGGGGACAGATGGATGAACAACAAAACCATGGAAGCCCATGCAGCCTTCAAAGCCACAGTCACCGCACACTACCTCTTCTTCAAAACTACAAAGAAAATGGCCCTCCAAGACAGAATCAATGCCAACAGCAAAGAACTCTTCACCATCATCAAGGTGTTGGACAAACCCAAAGCAAGACCACAGAAGTCCTGGCCTCCCAATATTTCTGCAACAAACTCAGCACCTACTTCCATCACAAGCTGAAGCAGATCTACAATAGCTTCATTAGTCATTACCCAAGATCCGCCCATCACTCCCACCAGCACCACACATTACGACGACACCCTCAAGCGGATCCTGCTCAACTGGACCTCGCGTACTACGAACAACACTCTCAAGATCATGAAGAGCATTCACTCCAGAGCCCCCTCTGACTCCTGCATGCACCACATCTTCCACAGAACCACCACTGCCAGTGCCCCGAACTACGCAGCACCATCAACTGCTGCATCGAGATTGCCACCTTCCCCAATGACTGGAAACAGGCCAAGATCAACACTTTGCTGAAGAAACGGTCTGCCAACCTGACATACCTCAAAAATTTCAGACCCATCTCCCTGCTCTGCTTCCCAGCCAAGGTCATCGAGAAGACCATCAATGCCCAACTCTCTGAATTCATCAAAGCCAACCATGTTCTACACTCCTCTCAATCCAGCTTCTGAAGCAACCACAGCACCAAGACCATCCTCTCTGCTGCCACCAATGACATCGGCTCTCTCCTTGAGCGGGGAGAAACAGCAGCTCTCATTCTCTTGGACACTTCCCGCCACCTTCAACATCTTCTCCCTAAACCACGTGACTCCACGATGCTGGCATCCTCAACGACGAAACCCTAGACTGGATCCATTCCTTCCTCAACTGTACTACACAGCAAGTCAGACTTCCATCATTCCTTTCAGAAGTCAAGGAGATCGGCTGCAGAATCCCCCAGTGCTCTTCCCTGAGCCCCTCATCATTCACCCCTACATGGCTTCGCTCACACTCATAGTCAGGAACCACGGGCTCAACAACATCTCCTATGCCAACAACACCTAGCTGATCCTCTCCCTCACCGAGCCCAAAATTGCCCTGAAACAATTTCCATGACGGGATGAAGGCTGTCACCTCTTGGATAAGAGACAGCTGCCTCATGCTCAACTTGGACAAGACGAAAGTCCACATCCTGGGGCCCAACACCTCTGCTTGTGAAGACTCCTGGTGGCCTGCTGCATTAGGAACCCCCCGTACCCACCGACCATGCACGAAACCTCAGCATCATAGGTGAATCCTCACTCACTGTGAACTGACAGACCAATGCCATCTCCTTATCATGCGTCCACACTCTTTGCCTTCTTCGAAAGACTTTCAGATGGATCCCTATTGAGACCAGAAAACAGTCGCCCACACACTCATCAGCAGCCGACTTGACTACAGCAGCGCAGATGTCATCCAGAAACTCCTAAGGTAACTACAGAACCTTCAAAACGCCACATCTAGACATGTCCTAAACATTCCCCACCACAGCCATATCTCGGAAAACCTACAGGAACTCCGCTGACTTTCATTCAACAAAAGAGTCACATTCAAGCTCCTCACACACCTACACAGCCCTCCACAAGGCCAGACCAGCATACCAGAACCACCGTCTCTCATTCCATGTACCCACCAGACATCTCCTCTCTGCCAAATTGGACCTTGCCACCGTCCCTCAGATCCACATGACAAGGACCGGAGGAAGATCCTTTTCCTACCTTACCACAAAAACCTGGATCATCCTGCTTTCTCCAACTGAGGCAATCCCCATTGCTGACCCAGTTCTGGAAGGATCTCAAGACCTGGCTCTTTGATTAAACCTCAGTGCCTAGTCAGACCTGCAGCCCTCTCGGCACCTTGAGACCCTCACGGGTGAGTTATCAAGCTTAACAAGTACTGGTCGATTGATTTTTGTATATGTAACTGTGCCACATATGGCAAAAGGTATGTCCTGTGTCACCAGTACATATGACACAGGCTCTCAGTAACCAATAAACATATATTCTATTCATTCACACACAAGTTCACATACATCTCCACAGACCATGCACTCACTGACGCACATGGCAGCCCTATCATAGTACCCCCAGTCACCGTATTTTGTTCAAACCATAGTATCAAGCTCTATGGACATTAAGTTTAAAATCAATGAAGCTGGGTGAGGGGATGTCGGATAACAATGCACAAGTTACTTGGCCATCAGTGGCTCACCACGATTTTCACTGATCTGAAGTAGCTCTCATTATAGAAGAGGTTGGAGATGGAGACACATAGTCTGGAGGGAATGTAAAAAGTGTAGCTGGCACCTAACCCAGATGTGTATTGGAGACAGGCTATAAGGCACAAATGAGCTAAGAGCTGAAAAATGCCAACTTTCTCAAAGTGCTACGCAAAAAAATGATGGATGGAACAATGAATAAATCATGCATTCACCTCCAGTCAAGAGATCCAAGTTAAATCCATTGTTCTTTTCCTCACGATGCCACCCCAGTTCAGACCCAGTCATATGCAAATCAGTCTTGACCCTGTTCCTCCTTGGAACAGTTCAGCCCAAATTGTCAGTTAAGGCTTGACTGTTCCCAGGGTCACTTGTTGGACAGTCGACAGAGCAAGGGAAGAACTTTCCAGAATCAGATGTGGGGGCAGTATAGGAAATCCCCCCACACAAAGGCTGACACTAGGTATAAATAATGGACCTCCAGAGCCACTCATCAGAACACTCCTGGACCTGTGGACATTACATAAGAAGGACTGCCCTGCTTCAAGTGGACTGCTCTACTGCTGAGGACTGCCTTACTGTATGAGATGAAAGACTGGACATGCTTATCTTCATCCCAGGTTCATTTGAGTGACTCCAAGAGTCAGTTGGCTAACCTCCTGTGTGATTGAAAGGGACTCTTCAAGCTCAAGTGGACTCCCTATATGTCTCCAGCTGATCTGTGGCAATGGGCCTGCAACCAGACCTCCCTGAGCCCTGCTGGCCTCTGCTGAATTGAGTTCCTGATTCACAAAAGGAGCTGCGAAGTCCTGGACCCTAGGCTGATATCAGCTTGAGCACCTCCAAAGAATATAAGGTGAAATTCTGAAGTTTGGGCTCATTTAGACCATGAACAGTCTCTTTTGTACTAAGACTCTGCCGCCCGCGACGATAGCCAATGTGTAGCTCCAGTGAGACCTGCTCTTCCTGCAACCGCGACTGCCAACAACAACCGGCAACACAAGATCTGCACTCCAAGTTACAGCAGTGACAGCTCAAGGAGTCTGACAATGTAAAGCTCCAGCAACAAATGTCTGCGGCGCCTGACTAGGGCTTTGTGCTACAGTGACAACAGCCTGAGACGCCTGTCCCGCTAGTCGCACCACAGCGATGACCTTCTGCAACACTCAACCTCCTCCTCTCGCCTCCTCCACCACAAGTGGAACTCTTTGCATTGGACTTAGAGAAAGTAACATTTTCAGCTGGACCAACCTAGTCCCTGTGTCCAACCCTTGCTCCATACCAGTCGGCCTGAACATGTGACCTTACCCTGATCTAGTATCACATGATGGCCACAAGAGATGCTTTTGCTTTTAGGAGCTATTTTCACCAAAAATCTTTTTTGCATATCATTATTTCAATGATTGGATTTTTGACTCTCTGGTATTGTTTTCTTTGTTAAAATGTACTCTATTTTGCAAAATTGGATTGGGATTGTTCTTGTGTTGTGTTTTCAGTGTAGTACTATTTGTGTGCTATATGGATACATTACGCATTGCCTCTTGGTTAAGCCTGACTGCTTTTGTGGCAAGGTACCAGGGGGTTAAGAACAGGATAATTCAATTACAGTTTTGGTTCATCCTGATAAGGATTGTGGTTTGTGGTTGTTGCCTGAGTAAGGCTTTTACGTTCCCCAACCATTAACCCAATTTCTTACAATGAACATTTCATAGAGGACAATAATGATTTTGGGATCGGTTCTCTTACCTGCAGGTCCTTGAAACATGCATTGCTTGTGTGTTTGTCCTCTCCAGTAGAAGAGGCAGTGACATAATTCATCTCACTCTGCACTTGCACCTGTGCTATATTTTCTGTTCACTGCTTGTTCTAAGAGAAATATATTCTCAGGTATTATTAAGTTTTAACACACTGCTTCTTTCTTTCTCCAGATACCCAGTGGCGGCTCCTCCTCAAAGGCAGAGGAGCATCACCCCTAAGTTTTTTTTTCAGCACTGTAAGAAAAAATAAAAAGATAATACCTCAGTTATTATCATTTTATTTTTTCCTTTTTAGTGCACACAAGGTAAGCTTTGCTGGGCGGGCGGGCTGACAGAGCAGTGCTCAATGACTGGCCGGCCCTCTCTGGTTGACCAGAACAGTCATGCGCACTTTCCCTTGTCCCCACTCGGGCTGCATTCCAGCCTGGGTGGAGAATATGCCCAAGCCCCATGCCCCATCTGAGCACTGAGCCACGGCGCTCAGACCAATCACAACGCAGCATTGCAGCATTGTGATTGGCTCAGAGGAGAGTGGGTGCTTCCAGACTGCTTCCTGTTCCTGCCGGCGGAAGTGGGAGAGACCCGACCAGCAGGTAGGTTTAATTATTTTTTTTTATTTACAACACCCCTCTCCCACACCAATTCCCCCACGCTGCCACGCCTCCACCCCGATCTGTGCCAGCCACAGCAGCAGATACCACTGAATGGTTCACCTACCACCATCAACAAAATTCATCTTTGTTGACTTACATACATTTTAAGATGTTACTTAAAGTACTAATTGGCATTTTATAATCTGTGCTGAAACCATCTATGTCTCAAATGAGGACATTTAGGAGGATGTCTAATTCATGTTTTGTATGATAGATAGTCTCTTCTGTGTGTAAATGGCGGCCAAAATCTGTCAGAAAAAAATGAATCTCCCTTTTGATACAGTGTGCCTTTTTGAACTGCTCATGGCGACCACAATCAAATGAGTCTGCGGTGTGAGGATAATTTCTTGTATAAAGCAAAAATGCCCAGCTGGAACACTAATCTGGTTGAATTTCATCCATGTCCTAATCTGGTGGATAATATCACTTTCCTTGGTGAGGTTCAGAAAGGGTACATGAAGTAATTCTCATACTTTGCACATACTCTTTACTTAGTTTCTAGTGCACCATGTCCTGATCTATTTGTGTGGGACCCACCACAATGTGAAAAATCACCTGGTCCATGGTGGGTTTCCAAACAGATATCTCGCAGGGAAATGTAAACCACTTCAATATGTTTGCTTTAGTTGGGTACTTTTTGAGCTTTGCGTATTCTAATCCTGCCTCTTTCAGGTACCTTATAACACAGGCTGCAATAGTTTATTGTACGTGACACCTCACGTCAGTTTCACAGTTCCCCCAAGACATTTTCTACTCAATCCAGGCTTCTGAGGGAGGACATTTTACAAAAGAGCATAACCGCTTTAAAGTGAAATTCTCTAAACCGAATATTTGGAAATTAGGTGGTATTGCACTTAAGTATAACATTTTGGCAGTCTTATTAGAGAGTAAGTCTATTAAAGTTAGAACACATGTACATATATACGTGGAATTTGCACAAGAAACAACCGTGAAAGCCTTAACTGAGCAACTGTAGCTTCATTTCCAGACAGTCTTGCTTCTTGGAAACAACTCTTTCTTGCACTGTGGAAGGAAGAATTGTACCAATAACAATCACCTGTTTCTGTAGCACTTCGTGCTACTGTTCTGCTATTTGAAAGCACTCTAAATGATAGATGTGACTATTACTCAATTCATTATAATCATCTGACCGACAATGGCAGGATGGAAAGCTGAGTCAGCACTACTGGGGTTTTTAAACTGGAGACCTTAAGATCACTGCATTTGTCAGCAAAGAGTGTTGAACTCGCTCTGACTTACAGCCACTTACTAATATCTGTGTGAGAAGAACTGACGTTCTGTTGTATAAAGAGCTTTAATATAACTTTTTTTCCGGTTGCACGTTTACTATTTTTGTCTAATCGAATTTGGATATGGCGAATCCTTAAGTTGAAATTAAATATGAGACCGTATTAAAATTGTCTGCTCTCAGCCTTATCACACACTCACCCAATATATGATCTGAGCACGCCTACATTCCCTGTGATAGAAATAGTTATGATCAAGTTTGGGAGGAGTGGAAAAAGTACCTTAATAAAAGTGTTAGCAATGAACCTATAAGGAGAGAGATTTGTCCCGTGGATATGAGTTTTCAAAAATATGAGCGAAATGCCATCAAGAGAAAGCAGAATGATATATAATCATGTAGTACTCCAGCGGATCCCTCCCAAGGTTCAGCCCTCTAGTTCTCGAGCTTTTTAACATCTTTGATAAATGGATGCATTCCTATTGCAGAGACACCGAATTGAAAAACTCATCAGCCATTGGCTATCACAATTATGACTCAAAAGCAATTTTAATTTGGAACAATATTTCTTCCATGCCCTTTGTTTAACATATTATATTCAAAACACTAGACATTGTTCTTTCTCTGCAAAGATTCACACTTGGAAATTCGAAATCAACTCAACTGCCCCCACTTTAATACCTTACACAGTGGTATGAGCCAGGCCTGAGGGACCAATTACTGGGTCTCCAGCTGAAGGAAACTTCGTTAGTTTTGGGTAAATTGACCTGTAAGCCATTCATCCTATTTATGTGTCAAAATCATCCATTTATCTTTGCAAGGAGAGCAGTGCTGTCCCTATTCAGAAGATCGAAAATGTATAATCCAGAGGCAATCGAGGAATTACCGATATTGGACTTTTGATGTGCTAGGGAAAATCTCAAGTGTACAGGTTAAAGAGGCAAGGCTCTTAAATAAAGAATAGAAATGTGCAATCATTTCCTGAACTAAAGGCATCCAAATCATTGGGATTACCTAAAATTGAATTGCATAATTTTTTGCCCATTCGATTTTATTAGAGAATCAACCAACCTTATGCAAATGCAAAAAGATCAACCTGGACAACCTGCTAGGTCACCTCCTTTCTGCGTGAGGCAATAAATAACTCCCACCATGTTTGAGTCTCAATGGTATCTATCCTGATCATTGAGGTGTATCTTGAGACTCTTATTAAGCATATGAGTCATGGTGGCCAGCAGAGGTCCAGGAAAACATAGTCCAGGACAGATGTTCAAGAAATCATGTGGCTATGTAAATGTTTTTGTTTATATTCATTCAATGTGTTTCGAACCAGTTTAAGAGCCAAAGGGTGCCCAGGGGTTACTAAGCCTCAAATGATGTTATGCCACATGCCTTTACCATGTATATAAGGCATGTATTATATATATATATATATATATATATATATATATATATATATATATATATATATATATATATATATATATATTCACTGAAAAAAACATAGGTTTCACACCAGTTATAGTTAGGAATTAGCATTTAAAAAAACCTATTAAATTCACACAAAAAAAACGTAGGTTTCACACCAGTTATAGTTAGCTGGATATTTTACTCGCATGAAACCATTGAAATTCACATGTTATAGTTAGTTGGACTCACTATAACTTGCGCGTGCAATGCACTGCTGATGACGTCACATATTACATCACTCATGACATGGTCAGTGACATCACTCATGACATCACTGATGACACCATACAGTGAATGTGTGTCTTTTTAAAAAATAAACATGTGTTATATATGTATATGTAAAAGTTGATGGCAGAATACATGTTTAAATAAGTGTTTACATGGATGCTTTTAAAAAAAAATTGATTGGTTAACTGGTTTATTGAGTGTTTCTTAGTGAATACATATATTAGAGAGTAATGTTTAAATATTTAAATATATGTGTTAGTGTTTCACTTTGTGTATAAGTGGCTGCATGGGTTGGTGAGTAGCTACATGTGTAGGTATATGGGTTATTAGATGTTTTTCTTAGTATCAGTATGAGTGTTTATATGGTTTGGTGGGGGTATTACTTAGCACATAGATGCATGAATGACTGACTCTCTCTTTGTATGTGTTTTGAAGACAGTATATGTGCAGGACTGTATGGCTGGATGAGTGTGTATATGTGTATGTTAGTGAGTGAATGACTGTCTCACTACTGTCTTTAATAGTAACTACATATGTTTTAATGTAGTATATGTGAATATTGATGTATATAAGTGAGTATATGTGAGACTAAGGGATTGTAAGAGTTCCTGTTTAAATAAGTATGTGTTTCTATAAGTGATTGTTTAAGAGAGTAAGTATGTGTAAGGTTCCTTAGAAGTAAGGTGGTATTGTGTGTATAGCTGTATATGCATATAAATGGATGTTCAATAGTTTATTTGCATGTGTGAGTATGAGTGAGAGTATCTTTTAGATGACTGTCGGTGTGTAACAGGATATATATGTGTATCATTATATTTGATGAGTGAGTATACGTATGAGTGATTATATAGAACTGTTGGTGAATGAGTGGATGTGTATATAGATGGTGGAATTATTGAATTGTTTGTTGTAACTGGTATGGGTATCTCCATTTTTTTGAAAATTTTAGTTTCTATTTTTAAATATGTGTTTTAAGGGTTACATTACAGTGAAAGGAGGTCTGTCACTGTATCACATGGATGGTGTCATCTGTGATGTCATGAGTGATGTCAGTGACCATGTCATGAGTGATGTAATATGTGACGTCATCATCAGTGCATTGCACGCGCAAGTTATAGTGAGTCCAACTAACTATAACGTGTGAATTTCAATGGTTTCATGCGAGTAAAATTTCCAGCTAACTATAACTGGTGTGAAACCTACGTTTTTTTTAGTGAATTTAATAGGTTTTTTAAATGCTAATTCCTAACTATAACTGGTGTGAAACCTATGTTTTTTTTCAGTGAATTTCATAGGTTTTTTAATAGCAAATCTCTATAGGTATGAAATGTAATATTTTTTATTACGAATTTTATATTGTATAATTATGTAATAATTTTTATTTTATTTTTTATTTTATTTTTTTGCCCCGGTGCGCTCCCGGGGCGTGTACCGATGTGCTCACCGGTAAGCGCAGTGCTATTGCACGCCCCGGGGCGCGTACCGGTGAGCTTCCCATTAGCGCTATTGCCGCGAACGAAAGCAACATCGTGACGTATCGCGTAGCCGCGTGATGCGTCATATGACACACAGCGTAAGCGCACCCGGAAGCACACAAGCGCATACGATCGCGAAACGTCCTGACGCGCTTACGCTACGCGCCCCGGGGCGCGTAGCGTAAGCGCGGCGGGTCATGTGACCTGAAAATAACACTTTTCATTCGTTCACAACACTTTTGGTTTCCAAATGATGAAAGCCCTGCTCATGTGACTTGAAAATAACACTTTTCATTGGCTCACAACACTTTTGGTTTCCAAATGATCAAAGGCCCACCTTTTTTCCTCATTCTCACTTTGTTATTTGAGTGAGGAAGACCTAATTTTTCCTTACAAAGATGGCTACAGTCATATCAGCAGCTGGAGCATCTGCCCCACCACCACCACCATCAAAAAGACCACCAGAAGATCACATTGGTGGTCCAGAAGAAGAAGAGGAGGATGATGAAGAGGAGGGACAGACAAGGCATTTCCTGCCTGAAGTTATTCAGCCCTACAAACCAAAAGAGCACTTCGTATGGCAGTTCTACAAAATCCCAAGGGGTTTCAAAAAAGTAAACGCTGCGAAGGTAACTTGTCTGATTTGTGATGCAGAGCTGTCCAGGGGGAACCCTAACAAAAAATATTCCTTCGGGAATCATACCATGATTCGACACATGATCCGTTGGCACCCAATCAACTATTCTGCTGCAGAGGTAAGGGACCTCTGCAGAGGTAAGGGACCTCTGCAGTAGACCCTCTTACTAGACTAGAGGGTCTAGTAAGATCAACATCTAGACCCTCAACATCGAAAGAACCAACTCCATCGGGTTCAGAGGCAACAGAGACAATGCCTATCATACAACCAAAATTTAACAATTTTAAAATCATGTGCAAATATTGTGGAAAGTTAATTTGATATGGTGAGCAAAGTATAAAACTTATCATCTGTGCTGGGGATAACCATAAGATCTCGAAAAATCCCTAATTTTTTCTCGTTTTTTTTTTTGCTCCAGTTGAGCCATTTACAATTCCCAGTTTTTTTGTTTCTCCCCATAAAAAATACAAAAAAAATATAAAACTGTTCAGAAAACCCCAAAAAAGTAAAAAATGTTCAAAAAAACAATAAAAAAATATAAAACAACAAAAAGAAGAAAAAACAGTTCTTTTTAGAACTACCTCCAATTTTTAAAAAAAGACTACATTTTTTATAAACTCTGTCATTCTTTTTTCCCCATGGTACGCTCCCCGGTATGCTCCCCGGTGCGCGTACAGGGTGCACCCCCGCGCAAATCGAAAAAAAAAGTAATATTTTTTTGCCCCACGGGGCCCTTTTATGGCCCCCACATCAATCCTAGGGGGTCAGGGAGGGTCTACCCTGCCCCCTTTTGGTCATTTCCCCCTTTGTTTTTGCCACCTCTTGTGTCTCGATCCTACTGAGACACAAGATGGCGGCCGCTCCGGACTGTTTGGAATGTTTACAGACACCCGAGAGCCAATCAGCTTTCCGCGCGCGAACTCGCGTTGCGCGCTGGTACGCTCCCCGGTGCGCGGACGGGGGTGCGCTTAAAGATATATATATTTTTTGGAAACTAAATTACTCAAAATCCACTGGAGCACATTTCTTGAGACCTAGCAAAGGCACATCGGGCTACCAGTCCCTACAATTTTGCCAAGTTTGGTGGAAATCCATTCAGCCGTTCGGGCTAAAAGTGAGGTCGACCGCCCTATGGAAATTAACATGGGGAAAACACGTTTTGGGACCCCCCTTTTATCTCGGCCCCTGCTTCACGAATCCCCTCCAAACTTTCAGGGAAGGACCGGAGCGCCACGAGGCAAATTTGAGGAAATTTTCAGGCAGATTCCTCAACCGGTGCCCAAGTTATTCCCAAATGAATTTTGAGATTTTGCATTGAAAACAATCCTAACTATAACTACCTACTGGCGACCGCCAGTAGGTAATATATATATATATATATATATATATATATATATATATATATATATATATATATATATATATATATATATATATATATATATATATATATATATATATATATATATATATATATCTGGCAAATTAAAACGCCTCAGCCAAGCAAGTCAGGGCCCATCTTCGGTGTGCCAGACACCTTTTTAAATCCACAAAACACATGCTACTCCTTGCAACATGAAACAGGCCACTCCAGCATGCTGTAGCATTATTCCATATTTTTATTGGAGACAGAAGCAGCATGATGCGTTTCACCTCCCACGAGGCTTAATCGTATGCACACTTTTCTCCTGATGGGTTTGTTAGCTTTTTAAAATGTAACTAAAAACATTGAAGAAGGACTGGTGTCCACAATTTCAATTAAAGCCGCAGTGGGTGTTTTAACATAAATGCACTTAGCTTTCTCTTTCATGCAGTCACAGTAAGTACATTTTTATTATTTATATAAGGAAAATCCTTTGAAAATCAAGTATTTTCATTATAGTCGTGTCCCATCACTGCACAGTTTCCCAATTGTCTCACATTGTAGTACTCAGACCACAAAGCCCAGAATCCTCCATCACTGCGTTTTTTCACCTACTTGGTACTTCAATGTTGTTTTTGGCAAAATTCAAACCTTGTTGTCACCGCAGCCCTCGCACATAGCGTAGCCTTTACCTCAAATTCAGACAGGAACAGACTTCTGAATCAAAATGGAAACTCTATTTATGTAAATGTAAATGTACAGGAATTTATATAGCGCAAATCACCAAGCGGTTTCTAAGCGCTTGCTTAGGGAACCCGTCCTGGTATTCCCCTGTGAGATAACCCCGGCAGGGTATCCACAAGGTGAAAGCCAGGCATCCCGCCGTGAGGGGCCATTGTGGAGATTAAGCAAGCTATTGCCCAGAGTCGCAGAGTGTGAACCCGTGAATCGAGTAGGCACCGGAGCGAGAATTGTCGAGTCCATGGACATTTTAAGTCTCAAGACTGCGCCGAGCCGGGAATTGAACCCTGGTCCCAGGCTGACCTCTGCTTCAAGGTCTGCCTCCTCTAACCAGTGAGCCACACTTCTCCACCAACTCTTGTCTTCCTCTCTATGACAGACTCAATTCCATAGAGAAAAGACTCTCGCATCTTGAACATCTTTTGCTATCTAATACTGTGCGGGAAGAAGGGGGCAATGGGAACCCAGAGAGGCCGGATAGGCTAACAAATGTAGCTTGTAACTCTTATGTTCCTAGTATTGTACCTCAACTGCCCTCTTCCAATCTACCTCTTAACTTACCTTTACCGCTAACTAGTGATAATGCTGCGACAAATGCTATAACAACGTGCAGAAGGGTGGTTAATGGTGGGAGTGGAGGAATTGAGAATACGAACCCAGCGATACTGCCTGAGGAGAGTGGTTTGATGCATGATTCAGAGAGAAAGGCTGGACCGCATGCTCTTCTAAGGGGTGCTGTGATAATAGACACACCAAAGATAGTACTACCGTGTATAGATCTCCCCCCTGAGTCAACACCGTAGGTTGTGGTACTAGCAAGGGTTCCTGCATTAAACCAAGGCAAAGATGAGTCATATACTGATCTTAAAAATAAATCTATCCACTGGTTGAATAACAACAGGCCACTCCCCATACAGGTATCCTGCGAAATTCTCTTTGCCCGAAGGGTAAACTGGGTGGGGCAACGAAATATATATAAATATTGAGGGTGAATGTATCGTGATCAATTTCAGAAATAGGCAGGCTGTTAAGCATATATGTAATTGGTATTCAGCACAGCCAACAACACTAATACAGTCCCTTCCCCTAACCTATTTTTACCCTGCCACTCATATTAATCACATTTTCAATCAAAAGAGAAGAGGCCAGTTCTGGGCTAACTGGGATAGCCGGGGACCTAGAGTCCAGACAAGCAATGAAAATTGGGGTGAAGACATCAATAATATCCCCCTATCAATTCCATTTCCTGTGAGTTATAGATTCAGTGTACTGGACCAGGTAGATTGACAGTTGAGGAGTAGCCATCATTCAGCCCCCTTTGATAATAAGTTGGGACTGCTATAAGTTGGCAAGGAAATTGTGGCCTACGAACAGACGTTCTCCCCAAATAGTTTCCAAGGGTGTGAGATCTCCACGAAGGGAGCTATTGATGAGGACAGGGGAGATATGGGGGGGTGGGGGGGTGGGGGTAGTAGGGATGTTGGTGTGCCGTCCGGCACTGCGTCACCACCAACACAGGATTGTGTAGTTAGAGTTGCACCTCCTTTAGCAGCTAGGGGGGGTTTAGACTTAGACATAGAATTGGAGGAAGGGGTGGCAAAGCACAATTGGGTAGGATTACATACTGATGGCTTGCCAGCTAAGAATGAGAGACACACTATGGTGTACCAGAACACTCGAGTGGATAACGCTAACATTAAAAGTCTTTGTTTGAATCTGGCTGGTATCAAAAATAAATTATCTTGTCCAGATTGGGGTTCTTTTGAAAACTCTGATGTTTGCCTGTTTCAGGAGACGTGGGCTCGGGAGGAATGCCAGAGAATAGGCTTTGCCACCTATAACATATTGGCCACCATGAAGGGTAGGGGAAGACCTTCGGGTGGCTTACAAATTTGGGTGGGTACCCACCTTGGTGCTAGAGATGAGCAGATTCCAACAGAATCTGAGGTTGTACAATGTGTTCTCCTAACTATGCCTGCAAAAACACAAATGGCCTTACTTAACGTCTATTCCAGGCCGGTACAGAATGGGCAGGAATCCGGGATGATTGAATTCTTGAATCAGTTTATACAGACTCTTGACCCAGCAGTTGTTCTGATAGCAAGGGGCGACTTTAATTGTCAGTTTGGGCCCCTAACAACTCCAAACCTTGATGGACCTGCTGGTGAGGACCAGTATTGGCATATACCTGATCCCCAGATCCCAACTGTTAGAGCCTGGACGCCGCTGGTCTTGCAAATAAACTCGCTCACCTTGGCATCCTCACTTAGGGCATGGAATGGGAGGACTAAATCGGATAGAACAGGCTTGCCCACCTTCAATAGAGAAGGGCAACATTTGCTGTTGGATTATATTATGGTTGAAACCAGAACATGGGATAGGGTTTTGGACTTCCAGATCCACCGAAGACAAGACAGCGATCATAACGCTCTTAAACCGGGGAGTTTGGGTCTGTCTAACCCCGCACCAGCGCTCAATCCAGTTCAAGCTGTATTGTCTCTAGCAAACAACAGGCGAGTGAAGTGGTGCCACATTCAGGGATCTCCAATTAAATTGGCAAATATCTATCAACAGGTCCTATCGCACCTAATAAAAATGGGTGAGGCTGGTGTAATGGATACACAAGCGGGTATTGCGGACAGGCCCTTAAAAATCCATAAACAGCTGACATCTAAATTGCTTGATGAGTTTAACCCGATAGGAAGTCAAAGGGCAAAAATCCTCCCAGTTCACCCTTGGTACAATGCAAATTGTCGTAAGGCTAAATCAGACCTGCTAATTGCAGTAAAGGCTAAGGATAGGCTAAGAATCAACCTGTGCAGGACTGAGTTCAAGCAGATTTTCCATCTAGAAAAGAAACATTGGGAAGCAGACAAGTGGGAAGATCTTAGGATTGCCCTTTGTGAAAAAGACCTGAAAACTTTCTGGGCAATAGTCAGCTCTGGGGGTAGGGAAGGCAGACCCGCTGTAGAACCCAACATAGCCCCAGCAGTCTGGGAAGCACACTTTGGGGCATTGTATGCCGATTCGGGCAATGACAGTACTTTTTCTTCGCTCCCGAACCCCTTCCATAAGCATCGATTGGAGGGGGTCTGGGAGATTACCTTACGCAAAGTAGAAGCCGCCATTGATAAATTGCAACCTAATAAAGCGCCAGGTTTAGATAAGTTACCCTGGGATCTTTTTCGGATGGAACCGAAAATTTGGGGCCCGTATTTGTGTGCCCTGTTTAACACGATTTTAAAGGGTATGGATCCACCAGATACTTGGGGCAGGGCCGAGATAGTCCCAATACACAAAAAAGGCCGTCCTCTCTTACCGTCCAACAATAGGCCTATGAGCCTAATAGATATTACTCAAAAACGTATGGGACGGGTTATTCTAGATAGAATTCAGGGAAGGATTGAGGAAAAAGAGATCCTGGGTCCCTTTCAGGCTGGCTTTAGGATGAGTATATCAACTATTGATCAGATATTCAGACTTCAGGTCCTATATTGGATGACGGTGAGTGTAGAGGGTGGCAGCCTCTACCTCATTTTCGTTGACCTGAAGTCTGCCTTCTATCTAGTCCCTAGAGAAAAGTTGTGGATGGTACTGTATGATCTTGGAATCCCACCATGCCTTCTGGATGTGCTGGTGAGGTTGCACAGGGAGACCTATGCACAAGTTAGGTGTGGGAAGCATGGAGAACTGTCAGCATGCTTCCCAGTGAAACATGGGGTTCACCAGGGGTGTGTTTTTCCGCCCACTTTATTTTGCCTTTACATCAATGATATTATAGATCAATTACTTGGAGTTAAAGATAACAATGCTCCTAAGTTAGTCTCGGGGAGGGTGCCCGTGTTGATGATCGCGGACGACACTTTGTTGTTGTCCAAAACATCAACGGGCATCCAGCGCACTCTGGATGGTTTCGCTGATTTCTGTAAATCGAGAGGCCTGGTGATCAATTTATCTAAAACTAAATTTATGATCTTCAACCCTCCCAGGTCTACTCGCCCGAATTCAGCATTAGATGGTACTCCTCTGGAGAGAGTGAAGATTTCTGAGTATTTGGGCATCACTTTATTGGAACAGCTCGAGGGGATACCCAATTAGCTAAGGCATCCCTAAAGTTAACCCAAACAGCGATGGGGATAATAAAAATGTACAGACTGTCCAAGTTCAAGCCAGCTGCCCCTATTATTGAAAATTTTAAAGTACAGACTAGGGTGGCTACCCTATATGGGGCTGAATTGTGGGGGCATTATAGCCCTGCCAACCTCATGAAGGTAGAGCACGCATTCATGAGGAAATTGGTGGGACTTCCGAGAAGTACACCTCTTGTACCCCTCCGCATGGATCTAGAGCTATCACCCATTGAGGAGGAAGCTGCTCTAAGGCCGCTGATGTATTGGAGAAGGCTATGGATAGTCCCAGAGTTATTTCCTTACAGAGATGAATTTAGGGAGGTTTTGCCCACTTTGAGCAGTAAGAAAATCCCATGGCTTAGTTACATTAGGGCAATTAGTAATAGAATAGGAAGGTCGGAGCTCTGGGAAGCACCAGATATAGTGTGCCATTAGTAACTAGGGCAGATCTGGTGCGACATTATAGGCACCACAATTTGTCAACCCTCCAAGCAAGTTCCACTGCTGGTCGCTTGACAACGGAGTTCCTCCAAGTGAAAGCGGAATATAAAAAAGAAGAGTTTCTAGACTTGATTTACCCGCCTGCGGCTAGGAAACTATACATGCAATTTAGATTGGGGACTCTTCCTCTTAGGCCGTTCCCTAGCAAATGGGACAATGAAAAGAATAATGAATGTCCGGATTGTAAATTTAAACTAGAGTCTGTAATCCATGTCTTTTTTATCTGCCCTGTATATTATGCATCCCACAAACAATGGGTAATTCCAATTTGTAGAAATTTGGGTTTTAGACACTGTTCTCAAGCTTTTAGGGTTTTAAAGTATGACACCCATCCCCCTATTGTTTTTGCTGTCTCGCGTTTTTTGGACGGGATGTGGCACAAGCGTAGGAGTTTTTTAAAATAATCATCTGTGGAACTGTATACTTGCCTCCTGTTAAAAGAAAATTATGAAGGCACTGATGTATTTGGGTATTTGTAACTTCTTTTTTAACTTAGCGACTAACATCGATAACTTTCAATGAATTTTTACTTTGTTTTCATAATGGCTGAAGCGTAGTTTTAACTTGGTAAATGATTGTATATATGATTGTTTTATATTGTTCTATGTTATTTATTAATTTGATTGTTGTTTGTATGTATGTAGCAATGTGCTTTTATGGTCTGATGTGACCGAAATAAAGTTATTGATTGGATTGGATATATACATATATATATTACCTACGGGTGGTCGCCAGTAGGTAGTTATAGTTAGGACCTTGTTTCCATAGGAAAGCCACAACATTCTATTTGGAATAACTTTGGCGCCGGTTGACAAAATTCTCAAAGAACATGGGGCACTCCGCTTCACTCCTTCCCTGAAAGTTTGGGTGTTATTCGTCAATGGGGTCCCAAAACTTGTTTTCCCTATGCAATTTTCCATAGGGACCTTTAGACACGGCTACAGCCCGAACTGCTGAACGGAATTACACCAAATTTGGCAAAAAGGTAGAGTTTGGTTCGCAGATTGCGCTTTTTGTTAAATGGTGTAAATCCGTTCAGTAGTTGCTGAGAAAATATATAGTAAAATCATAGATATATCTATAGACGAAGTACCGTACGAGTACCCTCCCGAGCACAAGCTTTATGCTAATTGGCTGTCAACACTCCAAACCAGGAATTGTTGGCAGCCATCTTGTGCCTCGGTAGAACCGAGGCACAAGAAAACAGAAAAAGAAACGCGAAAAGGGGGCAGGGTAGAAACACCCTGACCCCCTAGGCCTGCTCAGGGGGTCCCACAAGGACCCCAAAGTCCCCCAAAAATTATTATTTTTTTTTAAATAGCAGGATACCAAAAGCCGCTTTTTTAATTATTAGCCCCTGGGGGGGCCAAATCCCGGGGGCAATTTGCTTAATTATTATGGGGGGCCCCTCTGGGCCCTCCAGCCCCGGGGACCGCCACCCCCGGGGCTTCTTTTATTTGTAATAATGGGGGGCCCAGCCCTGGGGACCGCTACCCCTGGGGCGTTCACGAAATGTATGCGGGGGCTCATGGTCCTCCCGCAGTCCCGGGGACAGCCACCCCCAGAGCTTCTTTTTTAAAAAAAATCAAATAAAACAAAACCTGTGTGGGGGGGCTCAAGCCGGGGACCGCCACCTCCCCGGGGCACTAATATTCAAAATAGGGGTATCCGTGATGGACCCCCCAGCCCCAGTGACCACCACCCCCTGGGACTTTTAATTGTTGGGTGGGGGGCCGCGCGGCCACCCTCCTGGAGCCCTTGATGGCCCTGGGGACCGCCACCCCGCAGGGCTGGCTCCTGCAGTGTTCCGGTGTGCCTACCCCCGGGACACTGCTGTTTGCTATGGTTTTTAAAAGAGAGAGCAGGTTCCCTGCTCTCTCTTTCAAAAACCAAAGGGGATTGCTTTTCTGCATGGGGAGCACCATGTTAGCTGCTCCCCATGCAGAAAAGCAATGCTGGCTTCCGCAGGATGGGGGAGCCGGCAGGGACCGTGGGGGGCTTGGGGACCCCCCCACGGCCCCCAACGAGGAGGGCCAGGCACCGGGGGATGGGGTCCCCGGGGACAGAAGTGGTCCGGGAGGGGGGCCACACCGCCCACCTCCCAAAGTATTAATAAAAAAAAAAAGGATGCAGGGTGGCCCCGGGGGATGGAGTCCCCGGGGCCTTAAGTGGCCTGAGGAGGGGAGCTATGCAGCCTCTTTAAAAATAAAAAAATATAAAAAGTGTCCCCCTCTCCGTTAAAAAAATATATATAATAATTTTTGGGGGTCAGGTCCTGGGGGATGGGGTCGTCAGGGCCCAAAAAAGAAAAATAAGGGGGGCTTCTTAAAAACAAACAAAGAAAAACAGGATTAGGAGGAGGCCACGCCCCCACCCTGCACCACTCTGCAAACATGCCCCCTGGCACATGTGTGGAAGTAATTCTCCTTGAATACTGGGGATCCCTGGGGGCCAAGTAGCCCACCTGGAACCTCCAGTATGCGCCAGGAGGCTGTGTTGCAGAGAGGTGTAAAAAGGGGCGTGGCCTCATTACACCTCTCTGCAACGCACCTTCCTGGTGCATACTGGAAGTTCCTGGTGGGCTAGTTGGCCCCCAGGTACCCCCAGTATTCAAGAGGATTGAGTTCCCACTCTGGAAACACACCAGGGGGCTGCGTTGCTGAGAGGTGTAATGAGGCCACGCCGCTTTTTACACCTCTCTGCAACACAGCCCCCTGGTGCATACTGGAGGTTCCTGGTGGGCTAGTTGGCCCCCAGGGACCCCCAGTATGCAAGGGGACTTAATCCCCCAACTTAGAACAAGCTACGAGGCACGTTTGAACAGTGGTGAAGGTAGGGGGGAGGGGCTTGAGGTTATATGTATTCAAACATGCCCTGTGGCACGTTTTATGTTGGGGAACTAATTCCTCTTCAATCCAGAGGTCCCCTAGGGGCAAACGAGCCCAACAGGTACCTCCAGTAAGTGCCACGGAGCTGCGTTGCACAGTGTTGTAAAAAGGGGGCATGGCCTTTGAACACCTCTCTGCAACGCAGCTCCCTGGCGCATACTGCAGGTGCCTGGTGGGCTATGTGGCCCGCAGGGGACCTCAGGATTGAAGAGGAATTAATTGTCCAACTTACAACGCACCACAGGGCGTGTTTGCACACATGTCACCTCACCCTCCCACACAAGGGCTACAGAAATTAAATCAATACGCAAGGTGTGCCTGTCAGGCTACCATCACCTCCATTTGTACAGCATGTCTGTATATGAAATCCAAGATAGATTCTGCTGGGCCCACAACTACATAGGACCAAAAACTCCTGGTTCACACTACCACAAACCAATACTACATATAAATGCTGTATATATGCTAAATGTAGATTTTGAGCCGGTTAAATGAGGATGGACTGAATTTTACCATAGTAGAGCTAGTGGGACACTTCAACATCAGCAGACACAGATAACACGCCATGTTCCCACTCCTACCAGTAACACGCTGCCACCACTTCCATTATCAAACAACCGGTGAGCTGAAGGTAGTCAAACAAGCTAAGGAAGGCAAAGCTAAGGAAGGCACGCTTAGTGCTACCTAAATACCAGCTCTGGGTCTGAATGACTCAATGTTACTCACTGAAAATAGACCCTCAGATACACTCATGATTCTTGTGTATACCAAGTCCAAAAAGATTTAAAAAGATATACCAGGGAGCCATCTATGAGCAACTCAAGGCAGGGGTGCACGCTTGCTAATCCTGCAAGGAACCTTTCCATCCCAACAATGAGGATAGCCTGAAATTCTGAGTTGGATCCAACCCACTTGAAATAACACTGGGCACCCCTAAATGCGACATTTCTTGTGCAAATGTTGTTATATTTCCAAAAGAAGCAGAATTCTCATACGTTTGACTGTCATCAAAGTATTTTTGTGTGACGTTAATATGAGGCGCATTGCAGCCAATGCATTCTACGCTATCCAACTGAGATGAGTTTCTTCCTCTTCAATAACAGAAGTGATAACTTCAAGCTTCAACACTATAAAACAAATTATATGAAATAATAAATACAGTCATACACAAAATCATTTTTTCTCTTTTTGTGTTTTACATGGAAAAATATTGTCAGTGGTAATTCACACTTTGGTTTGTGGCATTAATTATCTGGGAAATATTATTTCAGTTACTGAACAGAACCTCTGACAAGAAAAGAGTGTGATTGAGAACTCGGTCTCTCAAACAATATGTGAGTCAATAACACACTTCTGCGGAGGGTCTTGTTTATGATTAGTTCAGGGTCTAGGAGCCAATCCACAGAGAATCCTATAGACTATACAAAAAGCAATAGATAAACTCACTGAGGCACTGTTGATTTTTAAGTAGTTTTAGAGGGTTCTTGGTGCCATTTGTTCTTGCTATAGGCTGCAAATGAATCCCACATTCAAGGTTACCTTATCCGATGAGTAGTTATCATTCTGTGAGCTTGTATGCTCAGCAGAGTTACGTTTATCCACCTCTTTATATAACCATTTATCACACAGATGGAGAAGTCTGTGGTACCATGGAACATTACTCACCATTGTCTATTGCTAGGAACTGTGCAGCATACGTGTTGTTGTGTACAAAAGGTGATTCCCGATCCAAGATGGCCGTCGTGTAGACCGTTCCATTTGTGGGATAAATATTTAACCATCCCGCTGGATCCCTGTGAACAGAATATCTGTTGAAAAGAACAAACACAAGAAATGATGAAGTTACGTGAACGTACAAAGTCAATATTTCATCTTCAGTCGCGGAACACTTTATATCGTTTAAACACATTTATTTCATAAAACCAATACAGCATTTGGATAGTTCAGTCATTAAAGCGTTGACAGACAGTTTTAATTATTTATGAGCCATGTAAATGTCATTGTGTATTGGCTGGTGGTATGGTAACTATTTGCAGTGTTGAGAACCGGATTAAAAACTAGTGTTTATATGCCACGCATTACATTAATACATCAGACAAACAACAAGTACTTCAATTAGATCCTTTTTTCTCACTTCTGCCAGACAGTTCCAACCACATACTTCTTTTTATCACTAACACATCTCTCAAAATGTGCTAGTCTCCTTGTTAGAATGTTTGTACTTGTTTCTTTATGCAACACGTTTCTCTCCCCTGCATTTATTTGCTTCGGTGGATGCTTTTGCCTGTCTTCCTACCACTGTTTTCCTATACTTCTCAAAACCAGGAATTTACTTTATCACTTCTAGCTACAATGTTATTTGGGCAGCAGAATAGATCTTCTATGTCTCATTTTCATAGTATAGAGGCAAATTTGCCAATAAGATCCCTACGTGGTCGTTCTTATATTCATGATAAACATTATTACACTTTTTTAAGTACACACTCTCTCATTGCTAAGATGACTTTTCTATTTCGAATCCTGTGATACGAATGTGCCGGCCCTGTAACTCTCCTGACTTTAAAACCACACTATATGGTGATAAGTTATGGTTTTACACACTTGTGAATAGCCTTCGAATTGTGTGTGTGAATAGGGCCAAATATTCCAACGTTTACATGTAAAGTTGTACAGAATTACTTTTCACAGAACATTTATTTTCGATTTCAAATGTTTTACAAAAATATTATTTTCCTTCAATTCTAAAAAATAAACAATTTTATTAATTTGCTTGCTGATAGAAGATCCAGGGGCCAAATATACTAGTTACCCCTTGCAATGAGGAACCGACCTATGTAGTAGTATGTTGGTATATACAATTCAGATTCAAAGTGGGTCGTAATCGCTATTACAGACTCGCAAAACGGGATTCATGTAGGAATCGCAAAATGAAATGCGAGTCCTACACATTCCTTATTTGCGATTAGCAAATTGCTAAACGCAAATAAGGAATAACACCCCATTCATTCCTATGGGCCAAAAGGCCCATAGGAATGAATGGGGAGTATTCCTTATTTGCGATTAGCAATTTGCTAATCGCAAATAAGATAGCGATTTCAAGGGTGCCAGGGTTGTCCAAAGGACACCCTGTAGCACCCCTTAAATGCAAATTTAAACAGGTGTTGCGCACACACATGTCCAAAGGACATGTGTGTGTGTAACATGCAAAAGAAAAAAATGCACTAAAGTGCTTTTTTCTCTTTTTTCGCAATTTACCACAAAGTCAGACTTCCTGGTAAATTGCGACCAAATATTGCGAATTCGCAATTTCAATTTGGTTGATGAATTGCATTTAAGGAATCTCTATTAGAGATTCCTTAAATCCAATTCCTCGCAAATATGCGATTTCGCTAATAGCGATTTTTGCTTTTGGGATAATGAATCCCAAATGCAAAAATTGCACTAGCAAAGTGCCAGATTCTCAGAATCTGGCCCTTTGCGAGCGCAATTTCGCTTGATGAATCGGGCTGTAAACCTTTAATTCCTTAAAGGAAAAAAGGCTGTGTTAAAAAAATAGTTTACTTACCTTATTTTTAAGTATGTTTCAGAGTTGGCGGTGCAACTGGATTATCACTTCAAATCATGGATTGTTAAACCGGATTTCGGTTGCAAATCACTAATGCATTATATAGTGATTTAGTATTTGAAAGGGACGCCTACAATATGACCCTTCCAAATACCAAAATATTATGGGGTTGTAATCCCATTTTATGAGCTGTTAAAAGTTTACAGATTCATAAAATGTGATTACTACATTTACAAAACTATTTTTGTGGCGACAAACTCATAAGTGGGGTGTTTTTCAACTGTTAAAATGATTTGTACATCTGGCCCCAGATTTCTGTACAATATAGCAAACAGTATTGTGCGTTGTTCTAAAACCTCTGTCTAATTGTCGGTGGGTGATTACTGTATTTCCTGCTTGTTTTTTATCTGAGGGTGGCTCACGCATTTCTGTCTCTATGGTTCGGCTTTTATGAAATACCCAGAGTCTTTCTTGAAACACAGAAGAGTCTGACTCCTCTCAGGCCTGCAAATTACTTCAATTTCTTTGAAAGTGTCACGAATGAATGACAAGGAATCAATAAACTGTGCTTATTTGAAGACAAGAAGCTAGAAAATCAATAGCCATATTCCATTAATAGTTGAATTAGTATTGGCAAATGCAACTTTTTAAAGGTTTTTGTCCTTCCCTTTCATTATGGGTACCTTCTAATAAAGCCTTTGAAGCAAAAAGTATTACTATTGCGGGTCTGTTGTATTGCAAATTGTTTTCTTGTGTGGTGGATCCTCCAGGCACCTCATTTACAACAATGTATGAATAAAATGCAAGCAAACAGCACTAGCCTGTGTTGTGTGCTATGAATATCGATGAGTTTAATCACACTTTTATCAGACATAGAAGCAATGGATCATGGCTTGCCTGAGACCGCAAGACTCTAACTATCTCTTAACCCATTTCATTTGCTAGAATTAGCAAATTCATTCAGTGAGGTGATGATGATCATTGAGTGTTTTAGCTATTACTCTTTAGACAGTCACACAATCATGTAGTTATAACATTAAAGCATGTTATGCTGTGTTACTCCTTTCATATAATATGCTGCCTTTCTCCAGTGCTACTTCACTGCATTTGTTTAGATCCCGACTGGAAACGTTTTTTGGCCATAGTCTTACGTTCTGGAGGCAGCCACTCTGGCCACTGCACCACAACTTTCCCTTGGTGGAAAGATATCCCCTAGATCATAAATAGAATATACAATGTTATGTTATATGTTAATGCCCTTTGTCACTTCCCTGCACTATTCGCAGTGAACTCATATTATAAAAACTCAAAGAATGTGGGAAGTGTGATAGGACAGCCATTGCAGTATGTGGTAAACTTTGCAGCCACAAACCTGCACAGATCCACTGGTTGTCCCCACTGTCTATTGTTCTATTAACAGTATTCTTAACAGAGATATCCTATAGCCAAGCACCAACCCAGGCTCATTAACACAAGTTTATGAATATGTATAACACATGCAGAGCATGTAAAAAAAAGAGGCTGGACACAATTCTGCATTTTGATGGACCAAGTCAATATTGGAGGTTTATTAAACAAGGTAGCGGGTTAACTTATGGGTGATCCAATAGCAGCCAGTGATGATACAACCTAATCTGGCTGCAAGTCTGATTAACCAACACACATTAGGGCAGCGTACAATTGATGCTATACTCAAATGGCTTCAATTGACTTACCCTGCCTCTGAAGACCATATTTCAGGTGAGCATAGCTCCCACCAATGGTGGGGGGAACTTAAGTCATGTCTCATGCTGAAATTGTCCTAGAAAATACAGGGGCACTATTGCATTCATGGGGCCCTGCTGAATAAGGAGAGAGATTTTGTCATGAACCTTCCTCTTCTGAGCACAGTTTGAATGATTGCAGAGGTATTGTCAGGTCACAAAACCCCCAATTCTGGTTACATTTACTTGGTTGATTTTGAGTACCAAACCCATTGGATCACTATGTAAATCTGCCAGGCCTCTGGCCACACCTAGAAACAACAATTACATTTGATACCATGCCTACAGAGGTGATCTATAGGGAGTATGGCATACATTGAAACATTACCATAACCATGGCAATCCAGTCTGGTGAAGAAAGGGAAACAATGAGATCCAGCTAGGGGGATGAGTGCCCAACTAACAAAATACTGGAATACATAAAATAAATATTTTTAAGATATGCATAAAAGCTCAGACCTTCATGGGCTAGTCCAAGCACCTAAAACAACTACATTGTACCCGTAAAATGGCGATACAGTGATCCAGCGAAAGTGTTTTTTCAAACTTATATTTTCTCTCTAGTCTAACCAACCTGGGCCCTTGGTTTTGATTAGGAAACTTGCATTACTGCACTTTGCAACAGAGGTGATGGTCCTCTAATGGATCTTTCTATGCCGTAGTGATTTGTGAGAAATCAGGTTATCTAAAACCCACTGGCAACCCAGTGAAGACAGTTACTTGGTAGCCAACTCACAAATTCGAGATAAGGTTCGAATGCATTACTCTGAGAACCATGCTATACAAATAAAGTATTGCAATGTATAGCCTCCTAAAGAAGTTCAGTCTAACCAGGATTATAAACACTAAAAGTTCTTCAGTCGCACCACAGAATAAAAGCGGCAGAACTTGATGCTCTGAAAATATTCTATGATTCTCCTTATTAGGCATTTAGAGTCAATGTTCAATAAGCACAGTTTTAAAGATAGATCCTTAAGACATAATATTAGACTCAGGCAATTTTAGATAATGTTGGTATAGTATTATTGATCGGAAATCAATGCATATAAGTAACATTTTAAGCATTTCAATCAAGAATCTTACAGCATGTGGTATGACACGACACATTTAGTAAAAGTATTCTAATTTAGATGAGGATAGTTATGTTACAGATTCTTATCACCGTTGAAAGGCAGGAGGATGGTTTAACACATTTCAAAAGTTGTTCTATGGTAAGGGACAATTGAACCAAGTTAAAGTCCACTAGGGTAGAGTCCATGGGCATGGGCTAAAAGAGGAGTGGGACAAAATCAGGAGAGTTCAAATCTGGTTTCTCACCAGTCAGTCCAAAAGAGTTCAGAATGCAAGATCATTGAGTTCCACTCCTTGGAATCCTTGAATTTACAGAAAAGCTCTGTGGAATTCTGTGGAGTTCAGCATGGTGGCCGAGTATATTATTTTTGCTCGGGAGAAAAACTACAGTGTAAATAATGTTTCTCCGGGACAACTGTATGGAACCGGCACAAACCCAGCTGAAGGATACAGATTATGGGTCTAACTGTCAGAAGTTTGCCAATGTGCACTCTGTGACTGCACATAGCCAATGTAAGAGCAGGCCTCTCAAAATCCAGTGAGTCCACTGCATTCAGGACAGAGGGAGCTGCAGTAGTAGCTTGCTATTCCACTGCCCCCTCCCCTGCTAGCTCAGTTGCCTCTTTCGTTGCCTGCCTAGGTCCACTCTTCTATAGACATGTCTCACTCAGCCATGAACTTCTTTTGACACCAAGTGAGCAGGGTCATCCCTTGGAAGATACTCCTTAGTATTTCTCTCCCTCACTTTCATGACCACTGTGACTGGCACAGGCCCCACTGCTCTCGGTGTCTCCGCAGTATGCACTTTCTAGTTGTGCAGCTAGGATTTCTGGGAGTTGTATGATTTGACTGCTCATTAGGTGAAGAGCAGGGCTGTACTGAGAACCAAAACTGTCCCTAGCAAAGTGCTCGGCAGGTACCCCAGGTGGTTCGGGGTGCAGCCGAGCTGTTTGCCAGGTCCAGTTTTGGCTGATTTTGTTACAGGGGCCGATATTGCAGCTATGCTGCAAAAATGTCCCTGCGACAAAAACGGTCCCCCAGGGGCCCAAAACCGGCTCCCACCCTGGCGGCCCAGTGGGGTAATGCCCAGTGCCCACTACGGCCAGTCCGGTCCTGGTGAAGAGCAAATCAGAAGTGTGAATTAATTGTTAGAATAGGGTAGGGCTAAGTTAGCCGGATGTTGGTGTTTCCATGACACTTGTGGCTGAGAAACCTGAAGAAGTCAGAACCAGGGGAACGTCTATTTACTCCTAGCGTATGACCCTTACTGTGGCCTGCATAACACACACTACTCATGGGATGCTGTGCACAAAATAACACTCTCTCCATTTCCAGAGCTGTAATATCGCACAGACATCCTCTAGCTATGTGCACCAGTAAACTCTGCTTTGCCGGTGAATTCGTTTTTTCTCCAAACTTCATGATCCAAGCGGAGCTCGGAGTTCCCAAAACTGCGCCTGTGGACCGGAGTTCGCCGCCCTTTACTAATGAAAATACCGACTGTTCTGGTGCACATTTTGCGCCAGCAAGATCACAAGGTGAAAGGATGTATCACCATGCAAATGAGGAAACACTTTGCCTCTGCGTCTATGCACAATCATTGTACACCCTTACATTGTATCCACCTAAAGCAGCAGTCTTTTAGAAAGGGATGGCATTTGTGCAATCGCACAGTGTATTCCTAGGCTATTTGTGAAAGATAAAGTAATTGAAAACAGGGTTGGACTGGCCATAGCGGGCATCGGGCATTTGCCCAGGAAGCTGGAAGGGCAGGGCCAATTTTGGAGCAGTGTGGGCAGGTTTTGTTACCGAGGGCCAGTTTTTCAGCGATGCTGCAATATTGTCCCCAGTAAAAAAAGCAGCTGTGCTGGGTGGTGGTTTTTTAAGCAGCAGAGCTCCACACTCCCTCCCCCATGGTTGAGGGCTGGCCTGACAAAATTGCCACGACTGCCTTGGGTTCCCAATCGGGCCCTAATTGAAACCAGTTGCTTGTCAACATCATGATAAAGTTCATATTCACTCTAGCTCACTTTGGTCCAATCTAGGTCTACACCTGGATATGATACGGAAAGTTGTGGGCCGGGTTATATTAGAGCGCTTATTGGACTGGGCTGACGAAAATTTGATCCAATCCGATTTGCAATATGGTTTTCGAGCTGGATTAGGGACAGTAGAACAGGGTCTGAATCTCTCCTTGTTGGTGGCAAAATACTCGAGGGCCAAGAAAGGGAATTTGTTTTTAGCTTTTGTGGACCTCTCAGCCGCTTTTGACTGTGTGGTCCACTCGAAATTATGGAACTTGCTGGGAGATCTGGGGGTTGATGCAAATATTATTTATTTTCTTAAATGTTTTTATCGTGACGCTAAGGCACGCGTACGTTACGGCTTGAAGGGCGAGTGTACAGCCACATTCTGGATTAGGAGTGGGGTCAGGCAGGATTGTGTCCTGGCTCCATTCCTTTTTAATCTGTATATAAACGGGCTTGAGGAAGCCTTATGTAAAGATAACTGGGATTTTCCTCAAGTAGACGGCTGTCCAATACCAGCCCTATTGTACGCTGACGATGCTGTCCTGATGTCACGAACACAGGTGGGACTACAACGAGTCGTGGATAGCTTTACCGGCTTTATGAAAGAGTTGGGCTTAAGGGTTAATTCCACCAAAACCTTTATCATGCGCTGTGGCAGAGGTTTTAAGATTAACAAAGATATTTTTATTGCAGGACAAAGGGTTGAGGCTACTAAAAAATTCTCCTATCTGGGCATTCTTTTTTACCAGAACGACTCTTGGGTGCAAGCAGTAGCAGCAAACAAATTGGCCCTCTGCACTCACCATCTTTGCCAGGAAACTTGGCAAACGACCTCCTGAGGAATTAATCAAAATATATATGGCTAAATGTGTTTCTGCTGCTCTTTATGGGAGTGGGGTATGGGGGTTTGCTGATCTCTCCCCTATACAGACAGTTGAAAACTCCTTTTTAAAATACATTTTAGCCGTACCTAGTGGCACCTCAGGATGTGTTTGCCACGCTGAACTGGGCATCCCGTTTATCTGATTTAATTAGGATAGAGCCCGTGCTATTGTGGCACAGGCTATGGACGAAAGATGAAACTAAATTGAATAGAGATATCCTCTCAGATATAATGAAATTGGAAGGAGCAACGAGGTTTCCCTGGCTGAGATACGTTCACAATTTTTTCAAGGATTTGGGCCACTTACAATATTTTTTAAATCCTTCTTCTAATAACACAGTAACTAGAAAGGATCTGAGAAGTGAGTGTTTAATGCTGCTGGATACCCTGAGAATGACATCAGAGATTTTAAAGCCTGCTGTCCTACACCATCAAATGATTTTAACAACTTTTAATATTCAACCCTACTTATCTTTCGTCCCCAGTGTTTATGGCAGGTTTTTATTAACCCGTTTTAGGCTGGGGACTTTCCATAGCTTAGTTACTTTCCCTGTCATGAATGATTGGACTCACGATCTCTGGCCCTACCCCTGTGATTACACTTCCCCCCCAAACTACGATCCATGTAATTTTATTTAGCAAATTTTATTCTATTGAAAGACGGTTGTTTTTAGTTCCCATTTTAAAGAGATCTAGATTACGTCAATGTCGCCTGGCATTACTGTCTTTACAGTTACTAGTCAATGAAAACAGTGTTCTAAGAATCTTAGCCTTTTTGAAAAAAGTGCTTTATCATAGGAAACTGATGGTTACTTGAATGCTCACTTTGCACAGTAACAATGGTTACAATTTTATGATTGTCATTCTGTAATTTTTAATGTAATTACTCGTATTGTTTTTATTATGGATTTTCTTATTATTATTATTATTTCTTATATAGCGCCTGAATCGACCCCGAAGGGGTATCTCCGCGCTTGCCTTGGGAGCCCATCCTGGCTTTTCCCTGTGAGATAGCCCCTACAGGGCATCCCCAAGGTGAAAGCCAGGCATCCCGCCGCGGGGGGCCGTTGTGGAGATTAAGCAAGCTTAATGCCCAGAGTTGCAGAGTGTGAACCCATGATTAGGTCAGGCACCGAAGCGAGAATTATCGAGTCCCTGCCGTGTCGGGAATTGAACCCTGGTCCCGGGTCAGACCTCTGCTTCAGGGTCTGCATGCTCTAACCAGTGAGCCACACTTCTCCATCTGTCTTTGTATGTTATATTTGTGTGCTTTTATGATTGCTTTTTAACAATCGAATAAAGCTTTTCTTGAAATTGAACTTGATACGGAAATGACCCTACTGAGGCCCTCTGATGATGCTCTCTGGCTTGTAGATAAGCTGGATTGGATGATTCTGACAAAGCCGGATCTTTCTGCTGCTTTTGACATTGTGAAGTCCTCTTGCAAATATTAAACGTTATTTAAAAGAAATAAACCACAGGGAAAGGTTATAAATGTACAATAACAAAGCATTTTAAAGTTTCTTCCACGCTGGGTGAACTCTAAAGATTGCTAAGATTGCACAATGGCATTATTTTTCTTTATGTGTAATAATATCTTTGGATCTCATGCTGAGAATGATTCAGCCAATTATAATTCTAAAAAAATGGTTCCTTATCCACTGTTGATTGCCTGAATTTTAAACTAAAATTGTGCAGCAGGGACATGAAGATGAAAGGGATATTGGTCATGTATCTGCCTGTGTTGGATGAGGTGAGGCAGACTGTTTCCAAAAGCCTGATTGTCCAAGTGATTGGCTTCTACAGCTGTTAACTACCATTTCCCCATAATGTAAGCCCTCACCATTAGTTCCAACCATATGAATTAGCTATTACATATGTTATAACTGTTTCTTTTAAATGGCTTCTTTTAGACAGGTCATCTATTGGTGTGTTTACCCTGTCCTTTTGCCTCAGACGTCCTTTTTTTGATTGTGTGCTGCATTTCATTTTTGCTGGTGTCAGGCCTCTGGGCAGTATTCTACTGCTGACCAGTGCAAAAGTTCAAGTGCTCCCTATTTAAATGTAATGTTATTTGGTTTCTCCATGATTGTCATATTTGATTTACTAGTAAGTCCCCAATACTTGCACCATGAGTCCCAAAGGCTTGTAAATCAAATGCTACTAGTGGGCCTGAAGCACTGATTGTGCCACCCACAAGAGTAGCCCTCTAAACACGTCTCACGCTTGCCACTGCAATGTCTGTGTGTGCAGTGCCTTGTGTGCAGTTTCAAAGTACCATTTTAACTTTGTAAGTATACCCACTTGCCTGGCTCAAACCTTCCCTTCCCATGTGTGGCACCCCTAAGGTAGGCCCTAGGTAGCCCCATGGGCAGGATGCAGTGCATTTGCGAGGTAGTGCCTGCATTGAGTAGGATGCAGCTGTCATCAATTGGGGTGATAAGGGTTGTCTCTGTGCCATGATAGTCTCTGAAACCTGACTGAGAAGGTTCCAGCAGTTTGTTTCTTTCCAGGTGTTTGGTGAGTTGGAGGTTGATGGCCCTCTCCAGGACTTTGGCAGGAAATGGGAGCAATGAATTGGGATTTTAGTTCTGGAGATCGCTAGGGTCTGCAGAGGCTTTCTTGAGGAGGAATCTAACTCTGCGTCTTTTTACAGGCATTGGGAAAGGTGGCTGTGGTGATGGAGGCATTGAGGATTGTAGTGAGCTGGTGGCTGATCTTGTATCTTCTGAGGTAAAAAAAATCAGTGGGGGCATGGGTCAGTGGGTGCTCCTGAGTGGATGGACTTCATTAGAGTTTTTGTGTTGGGACTGCTGAGTTGTTCCCATGTAGTCATCGGGTGGTCGGCGGTAGTAGTCATTGGGATGTTAAGGAGGTTGTTAGATTGGGGATCAAAGTTTGTGGCGGTTTATGGGTGGGTGAACTCTCTGACGATGGTGAAGAGCTCCTTGCTTTGGTTAGTGCTAGTTTCTATCAGGTGAGTCAGGGCCTTTTTTTTACTGACTTTGCGCTGGCAGTCTTTGTTGTTGAAGGCGGACTTGAAGGTGGCTAAGTCAGTTTGGTTCCTGTTGGTGCACCATTTTCTCTCCAGTGGCTTGCATCTGCGCTTCAAAGTGCTGAGCTCTGGGGTGTACCAGTTGGCTCATTTGGTGGATCTGTGAATTTTGGCTCTTCTAGTGGGAGTGACTCGGTCAGAGGTGCGGGTGATCCAGACGTTGAAGTGCTCTACTGCTTTGTCCACGTTGGTGGTGGTGTTGGGCTATGTGATGCTGAAGGCTTCAATCGGTGCTGTGTGACCTTTTCCCAGCTGTGGAGTGGGGCAGTGTGGCAGTTGGGGGTCGTATGGGGGGGCCAGGGCTGGTGAGGGTGTACAATGGAGTGGTCCAATCAGGTGAGTTCAGTGGTGTGGCTACATGTGATTCTGTTGCTGGATGTGAAGATGAGGTCCAGCTTGTGTCCTACTGTGTGGGTGGGGTCTGTGATCAGTTGCTTGAGGCCTATGTCTAATTTTTCCAGTAGGTTGGTGGAGTGGGTGTTGTTGGGGTCATACAGGTGAAAGGTTAGGTCTGCCAGGAAGACATAGTGTTTGGATTCCATGGCGGTTGCAGAGATAAATTCAGCGATGGTGTTGCTGAGGCTGGTTCATGGTCTTGATGCTCTGTAAGCGAGAGGGCCTCTGATTGTGGGTTTTTTGTCAGTATGGAGCTATAAGTTCATGTGTTCCATGATCGGCTTGGATTAGTTGTCGGTGATGTTGCAGGTTATCAATTTCTTGTTTATGATGGCGATGCCACCACCATGTCTATTGACTTGGTCACCTGCACTTTGCTGCTGTGAGTCCTACTCTGCCAATTGGTGTCAAATCCAGTTCCTGGCCCTTGGAAGTGAGTTCTGGTGATACAGAGAAGAAAATCCATGCATCGATTCCAAGCGTCGTTCGAAATCGGCGCAACATAACCAAAACTCTATGCATTGCATGGTTCCCTCTGAATGCAATGACCAGGGATTACAATGCAGGCCCCAGATTTTCATTGCAGCACCTTCAAACAACTGCAGCTGCATGAGTCTCAAGCACTCGTTCACCGAAGTCCCCAACTCCGAAGCAGCTCCTGTTTCAATGCTGGGGAATTGACGCAGCTTGACTTTCGATGCATCGTCCCTGGGCTCCAGTTTTTTATCTACACCACAGTAAGGACCACGGCAGCATGTCTGAAAATGGCGCCTCACCTCCACTGAGACAGTAAGGAACCAACGCATTACCTCTCCTGCCTAGCAATAAGGAACCGACAAATCACCTCATCTGTAGCAGTAAGAAACTGACGCACCTCACTGCCCCTGCACCTCGCATCAGCTTTTATTTTTGATGCATTTAAGGTACTTAGTCCTCATCGAGCACAGCCATTGATCTTAGAGAACTGAACATTGATTTTTAAGAACTGAACTTCATTTAATCTTTGAAAGTTCTTATCTTGACTTGTGTCTTGGTTTTTTGTTGTTTCGGTCCTGTTTTATGCATATAAATATTGGTTTTTTTTCTAAACTTGCGTGGAGTCCTGTTGTAGTGTGTGTGTGTGACTGTGTATATGTGTGTGTGAGTACATTGCCTCTGGGATAAGCTTGAATGCCAAGCTACGAAGGGTGACGCAGCGCAGCTGCAGGCCTGCATTGCACCTCTTGCAGCTCATTGGAACCGCTTCTGCACAACTCATCCTCGATGCAGACCTCGGAGCTTCTTATCTGATCTGTTGCAGCCTAGACCATGCCCGCATTGCAGCCCTGTCAGTTCAGCAGATGTGCCACTGCATGATGCATCTTCAACAAGGACCTCGCATCACTTCTCGGAACTGCCGCTACATGGTGCAGTGCCACGCAATCAGAAGTTAAGGTACATTTCTAAACTGGACTAACTTTGTCCCTGTATCCAGCCTGTGGTCCATCGCAGTCAACCTGAACATGTGACTTTATCCTGCTCTGGAGCAACCAGATATCCACAGTTGGCACTTTGTGTTTTAAGCACTATTTTTACCAAAACTTTTTAAATTTCACATCTCCGCTTATGCTGTTTGGATTTTTGCCGTTTTGATATAAAATAATTGATTACATTTGACTCTTTTTTTCTAAGTTGGTGTTGATTTTTTTCTTGGGTTTTGTTTTCACTTTAATACTGTTTGTGTGCTGCATATATAATTTACACATTGCCTCTAAGTTAAGTCTGACTGCATTTGTGCCAAGCTACCAGAGGGTGAAGGACAGGTTAATTTGGGGGCTGCTTCTGCTTCATCCTAAAGGGAATTGTGGTTTCCTGCTTGAGTAGAGTTTTACCCCCCCCTCCTCAGTCAATAACCCAACTTTCTACAGTGCTTTATTGCATATGGCTCAGAATCTCCAAAGGAACAAGTCTCAGACCCAGACTAGAATTATCTGTTACCCAGTGTTTTCCGATGAGCTGGCAGGGTGGGGACAGTTTTACTGCTGCTCGAGACCAGTTTTGATGGTGCGGTCTGCAGCAATCCGACATTTTACAAGCAATGCAAACCAAATAGTTTTAAAATGTTCTGGTCACTTCAAAACATTTAAATTGTATAATTGGTTGGTTCTGTCTCCTGCAGGGTCACCACCAGCAGCACTCACACTCAGGTATTTGGAGGGAAGGGAAGTGAGTGGCTGCTGTCACTAGCTCAGAGAGTCCCATATATAGAGATTATTAAGACACTTTCAAATTCAAAACAGTGTATTCCTTTTTAATGATGCCATTGCAACCCATTTCAGTTAATTCTACTAAATTATACCATTGCATTTAGTGAAAATTGTTGGAAGGGATTCTAATCATGAGCTTAGAAATAATGATGCCCCTGTGCCACTGCCCTGGTGACGATGCCATGAGAGAATCAGTGGGGAAGTCAGTTGTCTTTTTCCCCCTGTATATGGTCTAGGGGATATAACTATACATGAAGTAACACCACTGTATTTTGCATGTGTGCAGCATGCACCATGACGTGACATTTTCAAAAGTGATTTCATGTGATGATTAAGCGAAATGAGGCACAGTGAAAAACATTTATGGCCTGGGACCAAATAATGTGGCTAAGTGAAAACAGGAATTGATGCATTATTTCGATGGCTTCACGTTGTGCTACTATGTGGTTATTTCTTTCTCTCTCCCATTTGAGGTCAATTTAAGCTCAATGTTTAATAATTTGTGTTTAATTCTTTGAAACGCTTACTCAGCATACAGTTTTAAATTCATCTGGACCATGCATGTTTCACAAGGAGAGTTCGTGGTAGTGTTTGGGGATGGTGATGTTTTATTAACCCCTTGGGCGCAGCCGCGATTCTGCGCCTGTGCGGCACATTCCGATCGCGGGTGCGGTCATGACGGCCGGGAGCTGTCATCAGCACACGAGCACTGTGTGCCATGACGGCTCCCGGCCGTCATCAGCATGGAAGGGGTTAAAGTCGCTAAAATGCAAGCAAGAGCATCAGTCCTTGGTCAGTACTGAGCGATCATTTGGTCCACGTTGCTAAAGGTCTTTATGGTCATATATTCTTGAATTATTTCATCCACTCACTCCTCACCCATCCAACTATTCATTCATTCATTAAGCCATGCATCCTTATATACATTCAGTGATCGTACAAGTTCTATATTGAAAAATGTGTTCTAAAGTGCACCATTTTTGAACCCCCACCTCACCACCTGCGGTGGTCAAGGTTGCTCGCTCGCTGCGTGTGTTTTGTAGGCTGGTCTCGCATGATTCACCAGGGCTGCTTTTGGTTGCCAGCCTGGCCTTGGCAAGTCTCATTAAATTCTGAATATTCATATCCTATTCAATTATATATAATAACAAGCATTGAGGCATTTTGAGATTTATAAAAAAGCGTCTCTAATGTAGCTAATGTCAATATTCCATGCGCGTCGCTAAAATTCATGGCGCTTTTTCACATAATATAATTGTCCATGCTATTATTTTAAATGTGTATCTATGTTTATGGAAACTGATAACACTTGCATCAAAACTGACCGAGCTTCAAAACATCTGCAGATTCTGCAAAGCTTTTTGATGATATTTATTTTTCCATTTTATAAATACAAATCGTACACTCTGTTGGTAAAGCCCCGTTTCTTGGTACACTCTGTGAGTGTGTGCATATTGTGTATATATATTCTGGACGCCTCAGGGCAACTGTAGCGCTTTATAAGTCACATTTTCATTTCATTTCATTTCATTTCATTTCATTTAATGCTGGAACATTCTTGCATTTTGAGTACCCTGTGATGTAACGTGGGCCTTTGCAGTGCCTTGCAACGCCTTGGGTCTGGTGTGCGCTATATAAAATAGCATGCAAATGAACAAGTAGAAGCTCAAATTTACATGCAGGTGAGCATTACTTAGTAGCTCCGAGATGGGTAGCATTTTTGGAAGACAAAGGCCTGGCTGACGTATTGGCTGTAAGAAAAATTAATCGTATGCATTTTCATTTCAAATGCATGCAGTTTATCAGTGTTAATTCGAACAGTTCATTTGTATAATTATCACCGGGTCCGTCATATGTTGCATGCCAGCAACAATCTGGGATTCCAGGATGTTGCCCAACTCCTCATTGCCAAAGCCGAGCTCTGCCACTGTCAATACCTCTTTGTCGGCTGGCAGAATATCGCCATTCCACGAAGAATGCACTTTAGCTTCATCTCTTCCCAATCAGGTGGTGTGTGGGGCACTCACACTAAACCCACCCCAGCTGCCTGGAACCAACTTTAGTAAATGAGAAGAGGTTCACGTCAGGCATATACAGAGAACCACCCGGTCTCTATACTACACTGTTGCCACCTGTAACACTCCCCGGGCCGGGTGCAACCCAACGAGATAAATAAACAGGCGTAAGACCACACGGGTTCTTCACCAACTGTATGGGCATGTTCGTTTTGCAGAACACCCAGGGCCTGCAAGGCCTAAGCAGGGAAGGGCTAAGCCTTCCCACCCCACTGGCAATGAAGCCACTACCGATCCACACTGCCTTGCAACTTTTCAAGGTGCGTGGCACAACATCGCTCACAGCCGTGCCTTGCACACCAAAGTTGGATGATCCAGATTCCCAGGTACCTCCATCGGGCCTACCTGAAACCCTGTGGGCCATGCCGCTACATCCGCCCTGCCCAGCAACTTCTGGACCTGCATCTGCGGTGGTAGGTGCCAGTCCACGAGCCTGGTTTCCAGTCTGCCCTCTCCACTGCTCTCTGCCTGTCCGCTGAAGGCGACCGCTGCCTCCAGATGCCACATTGAAGAGGCGCTGCCTGGGTGGGGCCCTACACGTGCATCTCCCTCCCACTCCCTGCAGAGGGTGCTGGAAGGCTGGCATGGGATATACATGAGAAAGTGCCTGCACACGTGGCTGATCACAACAAATTAATCACAGGGCCAACGTCGGACACTCCGTTGGGACTCAAGGAGCGCTCCAGGTTCAAATTTAACTATAGGCTGGTAAATGGGGAAAGGCCCATGCCACCCCCCCCCCCACTACAAAAAAACAAACAAAATCAAAAGGAGACAAACGAAATATGTGTACAGATTAAAATACATAGAGGACTTTCAAGAGCAGCCTCGATCATTGTGGGTGAGCCAGGCCACTTTTCCCCTCTTATTGAGGCCAGTGAACCCAGAGATAGGCTTGCCTACCATGAGCGTTCAGCAGCAGAGAGGAATGGCGGCACCCCGGAGAGGCACCGCATAGACCCCGCAACACCATAGCCATGCAGCTGTGATGCCACTCCCTCTATTCAATGAGCTATCAGAACCCACAGCTCATCGATTGGACGCCTAAATAATTATTTTTGAGGCACCAGGAAAACGGACTGTGCCGTCAAAAGGTTCTTGCTCATTCACTACGGAGGCGCTGAGCTGTCTGAACTATTAGAAACGCGACCTGACACAGGTGAAGACAATTTTGATGCAACGGTAAGGGCCCTCAACAAACACCCTGATCCCCAGATTAACCCGGACTTCGAGCACTTCAAGATGCGCCAAGAAGTCAGACACCGAGTCCATGGATTTGTTCTAAGTGAGGCTGTGGATGTTGGAGAGCATGTGCACCTTCCACGACCAATGAGAGGAGATCCAGGCCCAGGTATTTCAAGAGTGTCGATCTGCGGTGCTTTAACAGCTGATCCTAAGACAACAAGGCATATCCCTGGATGACATTCTCATACTAGTTAGGTCTCATGAACTATCGAACTCAATGACAAGAGAGATGGTGGCAGGACTCAACAAACACCCGTCCACGCCGCACCCCTCAAGACCTATCGCCATTAAAGAGGAAAGTGTGGGTGCCATACAAATAGGCCCAGGCCCCACTGCGACTGCCCTCAAATGGGACCTGCGGAAAAAGCAGGCTAGAACATTCAACACTGTTTGTTTGCTTTGCAAAAGGCAGGAACTGCTCCAGATGATGCAAAACAAACCACTTTGCCAAGATGTGCCGCAGTGGGAGGTTGAGAACCGCCTTTTGGAAAATCACGGGTAGCACCCGCAACCCTCAAGTAGCTGTCGCTGGTTGACGCACTCGATCTGTGGTGCGCTAGTGCACCCGAGTGAAACTTTAATGCAGACGATGAGGAGGAAGATATATTTGTTATGTCATTTGTTGGATGAGCGGATCGCAAACAATGGTCACCCCCCATTTGCACCATCAGGTTCATGATCACAACTGTGAGAGCCCTCATAGACACGGGAGTCAGTAAATGTGATGAACTTTGAACAGTATGAGATCCTCACACAATGTCCTCCTCCCACTCACACCAAAGTGAAGATCTACATATATGGGGGCCAGAACTCCTACCATTGTGAGGAGTGATCAATGTGAAAGTGACCAGTGATAAGCAGACAACCCGGGCCAAGTTCCATGTCATGGAGGGCAAGAAAGGCACACTGCTAAGCCGCCACACTGCCAAAGTTCTGGAGTTGGTGTTCTTTGTGAACTAGATCTATGAATCTAATGCATTGCAAACCCCATCCTGGCTGAATTCTCACAACTGTTCTAAGGGTTAGGGAAATTAAAACACAAACAGTTTCATCTTCATATCAACACATCGGTTAAACCAATGGCCCTGTGACATAGTAGAGTCCCCTTCCATTTGAGGCCCAAGTGGAACGAGAGTTACAGGCACTAGACAATCTGGGGGTCATTCAAAGGTCACTGGCCCTACCCGATGGATGTCGCCTCTGGTTGTTGTGGCAAAGCCGGAATAACTGGGAGAGATTGGACTCTGCATCGACATGTGCATACTGAACCAGGCTGTCAAGAGAGAGTCCACATCATGCCTATGATGGATGGTATTGTGGCAGATCTCAACAGGGTCAAGTGGTTCTCCAAGCTCAACCTTAACCGTTAATACCACCAACTGGAGCTAGCTCCCAAGAGCATGTACTTAATGACTATATTTACGCATGTGTGCCTGAACCGGTATAAGAGGCTGAGCTTCGGCATTACATCAGCGGTGGCAGTCTTCCAAAACGCCATCAAGGAGACACTGTCTGACCTGATGGAAGTCCTCAATTTTAGCAACATCTTGATATTTTCGAGTAGCCTGGAAGAGCACCTTGTGCGCCTTTGAGACACGCTACGCCGCCTGTCTGACTACGGCCTCACCCTGAACAAAGCCAAGTGTTCCCTCTTCCAGGAGTCGATTGAATTCTTTGGATACCTATTCTCCAGGGGGGACTGCGAGTAGATCCAAAAAAGGCCATAGCCATACAAACCACACAAATCCCCAGGAAGATAAATGGAAATCCGCAGTTTTCTTAGGATGGCCACCTTTTGTGGATGTTTATACCCAACCTGACCTCTCCATCTGAGCCCCTGAGGGCTTTCACACACACCGGTGTGTCTTGAGACTGGAGCCCACAAGCCACCACGGCTTTCAAGGTGATCAAAGAGGCCCTCATGGACAAAACCACAATGACCTATTTCCACCAAGGGCACAATGCTCATGTAGAAAAACACCAACAAGGACTGGATGACCATAGCCTATGCCAGCAGGGCACTCTCGGAAACAGAAATGAGGTATGCCCTGATCAAGAGAAAGGCTCTGGCCATAAAGTGGGCCTGTCAACACTTCCACCTCTCTCTCTATGGGCACGAGTTGTGACCAACCACACGCCGCTCATCCATCTGTTTGCTGGAACCACACACCTAGCTCCCCCCTGGATAGAACGATGGGCAGTACAACTGTAGGCATACAGGTTCAACATCGTTTACCGCCCCAGCGCCAATAACCCGGCTGACTATCAGTCTCCGCATCCCCTGCCAACAGAAGCTCTGTGGCTGAACCAGGAAGAAGAGTGTATCAAAGAATTAATCATAATGGTTCTCCAAGAAGCCTTCCCAAAGGCACGGATGCTGAAAGAACTTGGGGAGGCCACCAACTGGGACGAGAACCTGACAAGAGTAAAAGAAGCATTAGCCCCAAGGAAGTGGCAACACTTCATAGACGAATCCAGGTCGCTGACCGCGGATGGCCAGCTTATAAGGCAGCAGCTGTGGAGGGTCTGCCACGAGCTCAGTGAAGGGCTGCATGGAATACTGCTTCGTGGCCAGTTGGTCATGGTGCTGAGAGAGCTGTGGGTCCAGGTAGTCAACCTCACCCATGCGGGGCACCAAGGCATGGTGAAGACCAAGGCCTGGTACCGCAGCACAGTATGGTTCCAAGGGATGGATACTCTACTTGACAAGTCTGTGTGCTAATACTTTTCTTGTGCCATCATGGGGGTATCAGCAGCCCACTCCAGTCCTCACTGAAGAACCAAGCCTGGAACCATGGACACAAATCAGCATTGATTTTGGAGCTTCCCGGATGGTTGGAGCACTGTTGTAATGATGGATTCACACTCAAAATTCCCAGTCGTGGAGGTGTTGCAGTCCACAGCGTTCACTCAAGTTGAGGCATGCTGGATAAGACCTCCACAATGCTGGGCCTGCTGGAGGAGATAAAGTCAGACAATAGGCCTCCATTTCAGGGCTACAAGTTCTAGGAGTACATCACCTCCCTTACCATCCGCCATAGGAAAATCATAGTGCAGAGGCCCTAGGCGAATGGAGAAGTGGAGTGCTTTATGTGGACCCTCAACCGGGCCCTCGGGAGAGGTTTAGAACTAGGTGAGGAAGCTAAAAGTTGTTTGCACCAGTTTCTAAAAGCCTATCACAAAACCCCGCTTAGCACCACCAACTGTGCCTGGATCCTCTACTGTTTCAGAAGCCCACACAGGACAATATCCCCACTATTCCAGGCTGGCACCTGCAGAATTCAACAGCAAAGCCACACAGGCTAGGAGGGAAGCCACTAACCAGAAGGCGAGCCTGAGATGGAGAGCACAGCTTTACTTGCTACAAGTGGGTGACTATGTCGCAGTCAAGGACAGAGACCACAGATGGAAATTCGGGACACCCTACAAACCGGAGGTGTGGAGAATCATCATGATCAATGGCACCATGATCTCTGTACAATGGGGCCCTCGCATGGTCACCAGGAACGTGTCATTGTTCAAATAAATATATATATATATATTTGAGCTTATATAGCGCACAGCTACCCGCAGTGGGTTTCCCGGCGCTTGCTTAGGGAACCCGTCCTGGTATTCCCCTGTGAGATAACCCTGGCAGGGTATCCACAAGGTGAAAGCCAGGCATCCCGCCGCGAGGGGCCGTTGTGGAGATTAAGCAAGCTATTGCCCAGAGTCGCAGAGTGTGAACCTGTGAGTCGAGAAGGCACCGGAGCGAGAATTATCGAGTCCGTGGAATTATTAGCCCAAGACCCGCCGAGGCGGGGAATTGAACCCTGGTCCAGGGCCGATCTCAGCTTCCGGGTCTGCCGCCTCTAACCCCTGAGCCACACTTCAAGAAGGTGGCCAAGCCCTCCCCAAGTGACGAAAGCGAAGCTGAGCTGGAGTGCAGAGAGTAAACTGCAGATGCGGAGGTCCTCTCCCCAGCCAGGAGCAGAAGATGTCACTCCCCGAGCAGGGTGTTTGGAGACACCAGTCATGAATGGAAGAGCAGGCGGCCTCCAAAATAAGACACCCTCCATGAAAGCCAGGCGGAGCTGGGGCCTTGCACCAACTCCCGGAGCCAAATATATGGTCTCCGGCCGAACCTGGCTCCCAGCCAGAGGCTCTGAGACTTTGTGTGTTTCCTTTATCCTGGGCAGTAGACGGAGGGTATTTAAGAATAGTAGGGATGTAAAGAGCCACCTGGCCACTATACTACACTGTTGACCCCTGTAACACTTCCCAGCCCGGGTGCGGCCCGAGGAGATAAGTGAATGGGTATAAGTTATCCGACACTTAACTACTGTGTGCGTGTGTTTGTTGTCCAGAACACCCAGGGCTTGCAAGGCCTAAGCAGGGAAAGGCCAAACCTCCCCCACCACATCATCTATTGTCATCATATCCGTCATCATTCAGATGAATTGGAGAAGCAGAAATACTGTTTTCTTCCTCTGCACTCCCAGCAGTATATTCCAGGGCACTGCCAAAGGCAAAAATCAAATAAATATGCTAACTTTTTGCCAGTTGCGGCTCAAGCGAAGGCTGTGAACTTGTTAATACAGCAATGTATGCAATAATGTCTAAGGGCCAGATGTATCAAAGGGTTTTGCCCATTCCGTATCTATGGGGAAATGTGTTGATACATATGGCCCTAAATACCTAAAGAGATGATAAATTACAAGGTGCTTTGTGGCACGCTTTGAGGTGTAATGTGTTCAGGTTGAACCTCCGTGGGCTGGATTCATTGATTTGCTCCCAAAGCAACGATAACTACACCTCTAACAAAACACTACTGCAGATGAATTGAGGAAAGTAGCACGCTTTGAAAGTGCAATGTGGCACTAAATAGCGTCTTGAGAAAACTATCGGGGCAGTTTACATATCACTCCTGCACTACTATATCTGGAAAATAAAGTCTGGGGGAATTTTTCGTAGAACGAGCAGCTTCAGTTTTTAGCAGCACTGGACTCATAACTTGCAAAAAGAAAATTATTAACCACAATACTATTATGGGCTGTGGCGCTCTCCTATTATATTTATGTTCTAGTGGTTCCTATACAGCATTGGAGGACTCATTTTGCAAACTCGCCCTGTGTTATAGCAAAAGGCTGACCTTTCTTAGCTCATCAGGCCTAACTCAGATTGTCCTCCCACCTCCCTACACACCGTCTAAATGCAAGATTGCAACCTCCCCCTTCCCCTCCATCTGAGCATATTCTTCTTGTAATGCTATCAGTTTACAGCTGATTCTGTGACAGCCCAGACTGGAGCTACGAAACAGCACCCTGGATGACGAGAAATGACCAGTGGCGGCTCTGCCGATATGGCGGAGGAGTGTCGCCCCACTGCTCTAACGGCAGTGAAAATGGGAAAAATAAATATAACAAAGTTATTACCACTTTCTTTTTTGTTGCTACGGGGCGGGGATGGTGGCTCAGGGAGGAGGAGTGGTTTGTGCACACTAAGTGCACATGACTGCTGGGCCCGCTGGCTTGGGCCGGCCAAACAGTCATGCGCACTTTGCATGTTCCCACCAGGTTGTAGTACACAGCCTTGGGGGAAAACATGCACAGGTTCCCTGTCCCATCTGAGCGCCGATCCCCGGCACTCAGATCAATCACAGCAGTGCATTGCAATGTTGTGATTGGCTAAGGGGAGCCTGTTTGGTTTCTGCTTCTCCCGGACTGGAGTCAGGAAGAGAAGAGAAGTGGAGACGATGAGGAGATAAGGCGGAAAATGTACGTGTTTAAAAAATATATATATTGTTCAACCCCGTCCCCCATGCCACCCCCGTTCTCTACCAGCCGCCAGTGTTAATAACCCCACATTGTAAGGTGCACGTTAATCAAGAGCATCCGATCTGCCCCAGAGGAATTTCCCCTCCTCCTCCAAGTAACTATTTGTAATGATAGAGCCAAAAATGCATTTCATGGTAACATTTTCGGAATATACTGGCTAAATATAGGATTTACAGGCAGAGAAAATGAAAACTTCGGAGAATTATTTCAGCATGTGTGCCTGTGAAAACACTGCTGCTGCTGCACAATTTTAAGTGCTGGATCCAAGGCAGAATGTGCTAAAGATGACAAGGCCAATACAGCCCCACATGCTGCTTGCTATCCTCTGTTCCACAAGGGTTTTTGCATAGGCGGGCCCCCGAAGGAGGCTCAGGAGCCGGCACCATAACCCGACGTCGAGCCCCCAGGTAAGAAGGGGCGGGGGGACCGGTTTGGCGCGTAAATAGGCCCGCAGAACAAAGAGCGGGGGAAGCCCCCAAAAGGTCCCACCCCCTATCCCAGCCAATGGGGGGCACACGTGATTCGAACCCCCCAATGACGGGAGGGGGTCACAAAAATAATGTCAAGCCGGGGGGGGGGGGGGTTTATAAGAGCTGTTTCTCCAGTATGCTCCTATCTTCAAGGAGCGGGGATTAGCACGGCGTAAGAGGAAGATCTAGTCCCACCCACCCACACCAAAGGAACAGCAATGTCACAGGGCTGAGAAAGGGAAAAGGCGTGGCGAAGGGCTATGCTGAGAACAGTTGGTAAGGAGGCACACCGGAGGGCGGTGCACCAGAATAGGTCCACTCACCTTCAGATGCCGCACGGCTGGGTGAGGTGGCCTTAGGACAGCGACTCTGGGATGCATGGCTACCAAAGGAAGGGGTAGCAAACAGACACGGCGCTCTCAGCCCAGCCCCCGCCGGATGGCAGGGCACAACAAAGTCAGACAAGGTAGCGTGGCGGCCTAACTCTGGGACAAATGAGAAAATTCCAACCTACCAAAGAACCGGCCCAGAAGGGCCAAGAGACAATAGCAAGGAAATGTATAATGACATAACATGCAAAATGCGAAAGATATACCTGTTTCCTTGTAACCCTAATAAACTGCTGCCAACAAATGACCACCACGAGACAAAAAGTGTAGTGGCGGGAGGGGAAGTACTGAAAGGAAAGGTGTTGGCATATGCATGTAGGAGTGGGGCAGAGTGCGGGGGTTATCCTAAAGTCCCATAAAGATAGTCTCCCGCAACACCCTAAATCCCCCCCGTCTAAACATCCTGCTACAAAACTATCGAACTCTTCCTGCAAAATGATCTACAGTTGCACCTAGGCCATCTAGGCCCACAGTATTTAGTAAATATTTTGGAAATCAAGTAATTAAAATGATGCAATTAAATTAAATTACAAATTTACCTTGTTGAGTGATAGCCAATTCAATGTGATTATGGCACCATTCCAGGGGGTCAAATTGTTGCATTTCACCAAAGGCAAGAGCCGTGTACATTCACATGTTTGTATGTGCGTGCACATGCTTGTGCTCATGGAGACAAGATGCCCTGGTTGCTCATGGGAAATACAAAGAAATGTTGCAAATGATTTTGCAAGAACGAAGCTACACTTACTGAAGAAAGTCGATACTAGCTAGCTTCATAAGCATGTTCATGGCCCGCAGCATTATGGGTCAATCACAAGGGCTAGGATTGCTTTCTATTGCCCAGCATGAGTTTTATGCTCATCTGCCAATCATCTGTCCAAGATCCCTAAGGTTCGTTTGTCCACTGCAGGAGGTCGCTCCTTTTCCTTCCTGGGCTCTGTATAGTGCAACAAGCTCCCCTTTCCCCTGCATCAAACAAAGGCTGAAACCGGTTTTAAGAAATAGCTTAAGACCTGGCTTTTCTCTCAGTAACCACCTTCTGTACCTTCTTCTTTTCACAGACCATATAGCACCGGGACACTCTTGAGGAGCTGAGCGCTCTATAAATCCCTTCACATCCACATCTCCTGTGGTATGTTTATAGGCACTCTTACATGCCTTTGTTAATTGGCCCAACACAGTGATATGGGAATAAAATGGGAACATTCATGGCGTAGTACAAATAGAAAGGGCTATATCCTTTTTACACTTTTCTAATAGGGTGTTGGATGTTTCAGCCTGATTCACAAATGTTTGTAAGCAAGTGTAAACGTACTCCTGTAGTACTGTTTCCCTTACTGTTAAATGTTTTTGTGAATTGGGCCCAAACAGCAGCTGCTCAAGTAGATGCAAGGGGAAGTAAAGCATATTGTGTATGTCACGTTAATAACACAAATCCAGCCGCAAAATAAGCAAGCACTGTAAACCTAGGAACCTTATACTACAAGTGTAGGGCACTGGAGTGAGAAAGTGGGACAGAAATGCTAAAGCTGGGAGTTTCATGGGGAAGATTACAGCGTTGGTGAGAGGGATTGGTATGTGAGGGTGTAGACACTTCAGGCAGGAATTGTATTTCTGGCGCATGGTTAGCATGTAAAGTGGTGTTGCTTGACAATATCTGTTTTCAGCCCCCTGTGGATTGAGAATAATTTTAGTTTGTCATATTTGTAACCAACACACATGGCCCCAGGTGGCCTCATAGTCAGTGGCAGCCGCCACAAACAAAAAGTGGTGTGGCAGGTGGAGGGAGTGCAGGGGGGAGCGTGGAAGGGGGAGCACAGGAGGGAGAACGGGGCAGGGGCAGCATGGGAGGGAGAGTACAGGGGAGTTTTAATAATAATTTTTAAAAAGGACAATTACCTTAAGCTGACGGCTGCCTTGCACCTTGTTCTTCCTGTTCTTCCTAGTCTCAGAAGATACTGGGACAGCATAACAGATTCAGTGTGCAATCCTCACACTACTCTCATGCTATGAGACCATCGCAGCGATTAGCCTGAGCGGGTTGGTTTAACCCTCGCTCAGGTACAGGGAGTCTGTGCCGGGTCTCCAACAATACGGTGGGTTGGAGAAACCTAAGTGTGTATGTGTGTTTGGCTGGGTTAAGATGGTCAGCCAAAAACACATGCGCACTTAGAAGTGCACCAACCCCCTCTCTTGGCCCCGGCCCGCTTCTCCCTGCACAGGCTGGCTGAGTCAGCAGCTAAAAAATAAATCAAAGAATATAATTTTATATTTCAGCTGCTGGCTCTGAGCCAGCAGGGCGATGCTCCTCCGCCATTGTGGAGGAGCCGCCCCTACTCATAGTACAAGAAAGATCTAGCTTTCAAGAAGGTGGCCCAGGAAAAAACAGCTTAGTTGAAGGAAAAGTCAAGTTTATATTTCATTGCAGAGCCTGTAATGCTGGTCAAGTGCTCAGAAAGACCAGAAGAGCGAGATCACCCCAAGGAAGCTGGTGATGAAATCACTTAGCTTGTGAAGGGCGGCCGACATCAAGAAGTTACACAAAAAAAAAAATGTTTGCTGGGTTTTAACGTACACAATTTTTGCATTGTGCATTCCTCTAGGTTAGTGAACAGACTTCAGGACAATGCAAATATTCAAACTATAACCTTTGTGTCCTAGGGCACCACTGCAGGTTGGTTGGTCCAGGGAATGGATATGTTTTTCTTTTCAGTCCAAGTCTTCAGGAAAAATTCAGCAGTAACACCCTGATCCTTCTGTTGCCAGCTAAGCAAGACAGACTTAATGTTTCAGAAAAAGATACTGACAAAATCCATCGGAAATGGAAAAAGTATGAATAGCAACAAGGCCATATGTGAGAGCAACTGAAAGAAATATTTGCTGTGATTTGGAGTCCTGCATTATCAAGGATGCCATCAATGCGGGGCTTGAGATGTGAAGTACTGCATCGAAGTTGTTTCACACACCTGTGGTTCAGAAGAGACTATGGGTTGTGATATGAGGTTTGGCGTTGGGGCTGCATTTCATTGCACTGTACTGGTTCTGAATTGGGGCTGCAAGGATGCATCATGCTGAGTTAGTTTTTTTTTTTTTTAAATTTTTTAAAACCTTTATTGTATCAGACCAGAGCACACAGCTATTCAGCCTAACATCCCGGAGGCAAGGCAGCATGGTATCAGGAGAAGTAAAGTGCAAAACGAATTACATCAGAACATCGCAGGTTGTTTTTTATTTTATATAACAACAAAAACCAAGAAAGAAGCGCCAAAGGGCGCATAAGAAAGGCAATGGAGGAAAAAGAAATGCGCACGAGTCAGTTGGGGGCATCGGAGGTCAGGTAAGAATCTAGAGAAGAACGGAAGTAGGATATAGAAGGGGGGGGGAAAGCAGGAGAGTTACAGTAAGTGTAAAGTAGCTGATGTCATCGATTACAGTGACAGGTGTTCCTCGCAGGGAAGAGGCTGAGTTAGTTTTAACCACAGCTGGGATGACAGAGAACCTTCAGGACAACTTCCCAGTGTCCAGGGCTGGGGTGGCACCACTTGGGGGCAGGACTCTGAGCTGACAGAGTCTGGGTGCGGAGTTCAAGGTGGTTGGAGCCTTGTCGGTCCCTCAGGCTCTGACTAGGAGGCCAGCCAACTAGCCCTTGGGTCGCTCTGATGGTCCTAGGTTCAAGATGCAGGTCCAGTTACTTCACTCAGGAACCAGTTCTTCTTGGAGAGCAGTGCTGCAGTTCTCCACAGGCCCAGAGGTTTTACTGAGAGGTTGGGTCTGAAGGTCCAATATTCATAGTTGGTGACAGTTCAGAAGTAGGGAAAGATTGTGTAGGTTTCCACCCCCAGAAGTGTCTGGCATTTGCTGCCTCCCTGGCCCCGGCTTTTCTGGGGTCACAACAGGCTAGTGTCTAACCCTGTGTGAGAGTGCTCTTGTAGAGCCTTTGTGATGTGCAAGTGTGATAGGTGATAGCTCCTCCTCTCATCAGAGATGGCCCAAGTAAGCAATTGTGTTACTGGTTGGGGGTAGGCCCTTCTTAAGCAGCAACCACAATTCTTCTCAGGGTAAAGTCACAAGCAACCCTAAATGTACCTGTGCTCTAACCTAGGATAGCTTGGGACAGAGCTGCGAGGCTTAAAATAGAAGCAAGATGCAAAGTATTTGGGTAAAACTTCAAACAGTAACACAGGGAAAACACACCACAAAAGACCCCACACCAGAATAGAAAAAAAAGCGAACTTAAAAAAATAAATAAAGGTAAAACAAGACCAAAATTAGAAAAATCCAGTCAGTAGAACCAGAGCAATTCAATGTTTAAGATTTTAGTTAAAATACCACCAGAAAGCACAAAGAGTCCATTGTGGATTTCTGGTCTCAAGTCACAAGTTCGGGCTGACCACGATGGAGCACTGGCCAGCTACATGGACCCAGTTAGGTGCACTGAACAGAGTACCTTAAATGCTGTTCTGCAGAGCATTGTGGGGATCTGCGGTCAATCCCGAGATTCTGCAAGGCTGAAGTGTGAGGTTCTGTGTCATGAAACATCCCATTGACTAAGATTTGCAATGCAACATTTGGCATCAAGGATGCAGTGCGCAGTCGGGGAGATGCATCAGTTGCAAGGAGCTGCAAGGCAGAGTCCATTGTTTTCAACAAGGCTGCCATCAACAAGAGATGTCAGGCCCTGTGCCTAGGATGCGTCATTCAGCTGCAGTTTCAATGAGGCAATGGCATGTGATCCAGGTCATTGCAATGGTTCTGATCCCCACAGCAGCAACAATGTGTCTGTTCTGCTCTGCATTTTACTGCCCAACAGAGGAAATGCGCTGGTTCAGCTGAATCCACAGAGACTCGCAGAGCACCTTAGAACCACTTCAAGGGTCCAGGACCGGGTCACACCATTTGGCAGGGTAGACTCACAGATGGCAGAGTCCAGGTGCAGAGTTGTTGAAAGCTTGTTGTGTCTCTGAAGCTGCAGATCAGGGGGGCAGCCAACTAGCCTGTGGAGTCACTCTGGGATACTGTGCTCAAGATATGCAGGTCCAGTCCTTCTCAACCAGGCAAGAGGACAGTAGTCCTTCAAAGCAGCTGTCCAGCAGAGTTGTCAGTCCTTTCAGCAGCAGAGCCGTCCTCCCGGCAGAGTACCCACAGGTCCAGAACTGTATTGAAGTGTTGGTGTCGGAGGTCCAGTATTTATACCCAGCTGTGCCTTTGAAGGGAGAGAGAAGCTTCTAGAGGTTTCCCCTTAAAGTCCCCAGGCAACTTTCCCTGCCTTGGCTCCAGAATAACTACAGGGGGTTACATCTCTTTGTGTGGAGGCAAGACACAGCCTATTCAAGTGTAAGTAGGGTTGTGCCAACCTCCACCCTCCCATCCTGCCAGTAATGACCCCTCCGAGCACACCTAAGCTCTCTGTTATCAGTAACCGTCTAGGAAGAATACAAATAAGTAAGTAAAGGGCTTATAAAACGCACAAATTTTGGGGTGTGTTGGCTCTAGAGGAAGCAGGAAAGAGCAGAGGTCGTGAGTCAGGAGGTGCTTGATAGCTGTAAGGGGGGAAAAGCCACGTTTTCACCTGTCTCCTGAACTGGGACCTGGATGGAGTTAGCCTAGTGTTGAGTGGAAGTTCGTTGCAGAGCTTAGATGCCGAAAATGAGAGACATCTGCCTCCATATCTGGTCTTTTTCACTCTAGGAATGTGGTCCCGGGCTTTGTTGGCTGATCTAAACATCCGATGGGGGCATGCCAATGGAATAGTTTATAGTAGTCATTGGGCCCATCCCCATATTGGGCTTCGTGAGCCAGGCAAAGTGCCTTGAACTCAGTAGTTCTCTGTTTAACTGGGAGCCAATGTAGAGTTCTAACGGCACCAGAAATGTGGCTATATTTTGGAATGTTTAACAGAGTGCATGCCGCTGCATTCTGTAGGGATTGAAGTTTAGAGAGCTGGCGTTTGTCAATGCCTAGGTACAGGGCATTACAGTAGTCTAGGGGGGAAAAACAAGGGCCACCACAACTATTTTCCTCAGATCCATTGGTAGAAAAGGTAGGATTTTACGCAGTACTTTTAAAAGGAAGTAACAGGCAGATGCCAGCTGATTGCTCTGCCCTGAGAAATTGAGCTGGACGTCACATAGGAAGCTACGGTTTCTCACTTTGGTAGCAGGGATAGGAAAAAGTCCAGCTGCTGCTGGCCACCATGATTGGGTCCAGATTGGCGAACCATTTCCAAATTCCATGGCCTTGGTCTTGTTTGTGTTCAATTTTAGGTAGTTCCTATGAATCCATTTCATGATGTGGCTTAGACAACTATGAAATCTGTTGGCCACCGAGTCTGTGATTGATGAAATGGAGATAATAATTTGGGTATCGTCCGCGTACGATACTAGTGAGAAACCATGGTCCCTGATTATATTGGACAAATGGGTAACTTAAATGTTAAACAGAGTTGGAGCGAGAGTGGACCCTTGAGGCACTCCCCCTGGAAGGTACAAATTGCCTGATTCTAGGGTATCCCAGCACACCCTCTGTTCTCTTAGCTGAGAGGAAAGAGGTGAGAAGGGTGAGTGCAATGACTCCAATTCCCACCTCCTCCAGCCGTCGCATAAGTACAGTATGGTTAACTGTTTCGAATGTGGCTCCTGGTTATGGTCAAGTAGGATCAGGGTGCCCATGCCACCCCAGTCAATTTGCCAGAGAATTTCCTCCATAGCAATAATTAATGCAGACTCAGTGGAGTAGCCAGATCGAAAGCCATGTTGCATTGGATCCAGAAGGTTGTTGGTATCTAGGTATTCTGTGAGCTCTGAGTTAATGGCTTTTTCCAAGACTTGTGCTGCTAAGGGCAGACAAGCGAACGGGCGGTAGTTTGTTACTTCCATAGGATCCAAGGAGGGTTTCTTTAAAATGGGTCTGATGCAGGCTTTCTTCCAAGAAGTCAGGAAGACACCAGTATTTATAAGACTGTTCAGGAGGTGGGTGGGTAGGGAGCTGACTTTGTTTAAAACCCCATGAATGATGTCCGAAGGGAATGCGCCAGTTGGAAGCCAGACTTAATTGCCAATAATAAGTCATTTACCCTGTTGATTGTCAAGGGGAGAAGCTATTCAAGTGACAGGTGATAGGTGACGCGCATTCCGTTGAGGGGGCTGAGGAGAGAAACAGCCAGTGCTCAGACTTTCTAATTCCTGATATATTATTTGGACGTTAGACTGAAAGAAGGTAGCCAATTTATCAACGAACACTTGATCAGGAGAGAAAACATTGCCCTGTTGGAGTTTAGTGTATTGACAGTCTTAAAAAGTTCTCTAGTTGAGTTTTTGTCTCCCTCAATATTGCTGGTGTAGAAATTCTTTTTGGATCTAATGATGGCTACCTTACAGTCAGTTAATGCTAGTGTATAGTTCTTTTTGGCCGCCGTACTGTAGTCCTTCCTCCATCCGCTTTCTAAGCGCTGACATCAAGATTTTAGTGTTTTCAGCTCAATGCTAAACCATGGGGTGGTAGGTGTATTGCTACATTGTTTGACAAATCTTTCTGGGGCCAATTGATTAATGGCTGACTTAATCCAGTCATCATAGCTTTCGGCCGCTGCCAGGTTAGAGTCTTCAACTAAGGTGGGCATATTGTTGTCCAACAGTTCGGTAAGCACCCCCGAACTAATGTTACGCCAGGACCAAGCTTTAGTCGGAGGCAGGGGTGGGAATGGTGGATCATTGTTGTAAACATCATTTAGGTTGAAGAAAATTGCCATATGGTAGGTCCAGGTAAATGACAAAATTCTGTTGATGCTAATGGAGGGGCTGGTTGTAAAAATCCCATCCAGCGTATGAAGAGCCTTGTGGGTAGGTTCTAAACCAATCTGAGTAGGACCAAAGGCTTCAAGGGTGTCTATCAGTACAGTGGTACAGGCATCATCCCTAAGTTCTAGATGATAGTTGAAATCCCCTGATATGGTGAACGTCCGGGAATCTAAGCATGATTCTAGCAGGGACTGTAAGGCTTGAGCAAATAGAGATTTAGATCCTGGCTGTCTCTAGAGGAGCAGCCCGAGAAGGCTAACATATTTCTGATTTTGATCTCGAACATCATGGCTTCTGCACCTGTCACTAGAGCAGGTTCAAAAACAATTTTGAACTCAGACCTGTAAATAATAGCGATCCCATTGCCCAATTGCCCTAATTTGGGTAGACTGGCTAGCGAGTAGTCCCCAGGAAGCGCTATCACCCAGTACGGTTCGGATGATTCAGTAGCCCATGTTCAAGTGAGAAACACTCCATCAGGGTTTATGGTTTGGAGAAGACATTCTAATTCATATTTTTGTTTAATTGCAGCTCTTGCGTTAAGTAAGATAGCACTAAGTCCGTCATCCTTGTATTGTGGGACATTGGTGGCATCTGTGGAGGCCTGGGCAAGAGAAGTACCCAGGGAGTTCCAGTTCTTAGCGCCCCAAATTGCATTGGCTTGAAGACCAATCTCTTCTGGATTGCTGAGAGCTGGAGAGGTGGCGGGGATAATACTGGCTAGGAGAGCGTATTTACAATGGGGGTATAACAGAGCGTTATTGTTCCTTTCATCAAACGAGAACACAACAGGACCATGCCTACCATCGTTTAAGGACAGTAGCTGTTTACTGGTGTAGAATAAGTTAGAAAAAAAGGCCAGGGGTCCTAGCGCATGGCGCATTCCAGGCGTAGACGGGCGCAGCTGTCAGGTACAGCCAGTCATGAGACCCATACACAGATTACATGCACTATATGGCTAAGGCAGAAAATTATCAACTCTCTAAATGTGGCATTGTCAAAATTGCAATTTAAAATCCAACTTCACCTTAGACATGATTTTTCATCAGAATTACAAAGATACCAAACATGAACTGATTACCTGGTCCCATTGCAAATTACAGCTTATTAAATGTAGTAAGGTAACCCCAATGTTATCATATGGGATAAGCAAGCCTTGCAGCTCTGAAAAACAAACCTGGTTTGTTTACATTGAAGGCGGAGATAGCAAGTGGCATTTGGGCTCCTCCGTGTACCAAGCACCCACGGGTTCGATTCAAAAGCGGGGAAGAGATTTAGATTCCTCCGCGTTGTTGATTGCAGCGTGTCATAGTCGCGCTGAATGCCTGGGTGGAAGCGTGAATATTTAGTGGAAAGAAGCGCGGGGATTGCGGTGATATATTGTAACTTAACGCTCACTCACCTATCTCTTCCTGTAACGGACCGGAGATGCGAACCTTCTTTCAACTCGGCGGCCATGTTTGGCTCCTGCAATATAGTCAACTACCGCTGTGCATTGTGAATGCTGTAGTTGTTAATGAGTTTTCAACAACTGAGTGCTCTCAAAGTCTGGAAACTTCAGAAAGGGAATTCAGACCTGTTTGCGTACTATTAAATTTTAAAATCAGATAAGCCTCCTTTCTCAATAAGACTTGAACAAGTTGACTATATTGCAGGAGCCAAACATGGCCGCCACGTTGAAAGAAGGTTCGCATCTCCGGTCCGTTACAGGAAGAGATAGGTGAGTGAGCGTTAAGTTACAATATATCACCGCGATCCCCGCGCTTCTTTCCACTAAATATTCACGCTTCCACCCAGGCATTCAGCGCGACTATGACACGCTGCAATCAACAACGCGGAGGAATCTAAATCTCTTCCCCGCTTTTGAATCGAACCCGTGGGTGCTTCGTACACGGAGGAGCCCAAACGCCACTTGCTATCTCCGCCTTCAATGTAAACAAACCAGGTACGTCTCACCGCAGACATTTAGATTGCTTTCAGAGCTACATTAAAAATCGGGCACTAAGCACCATTATTGATTGTGCCTTTCAGATCGTATGGAGTGTGACACATAAATAACCGAGTCCTTCAAACACGTTTCACTGAAAAAAAGGTACGAACTAACAGCCTTGTTGTTCTAGAACCAGTTAGACTGTGTTGTTCCTTGTTCGAGTAGTAAATACTCCCTATTTTACACAATAGGTCAACTGTTTCAATAAAAGGTCGAGGAAGGTACCAGCCTCATTAGAAAAATTGGACCCGCGGGATCGCGTTGTCCATTTATGAAGGTAATATAAACCTTTATGTGACATCCAGCTCCTTTAGGGGTAATAAACTTCCAGTAAACTTCAGTCACTTAATGTCCTTCTTTTACATTTTTTGTTCAGATTACCCACAACGAAAGAGCCCTGATGAGAATCTGAAATTTAACTCCAGATTCAAAACGCGTCGGCAGGCACTAAAAGAAAGATAACAAGAATTTATTGTTTATCACTTTGACTTAGCTTTCAAAGTTGGTCTTTGATCTTTCCTAAAGCAATTTTGTTGCCGTTTTTGTCGCTTTTTCACCTTGTGGTTATTGTAGTGGATATTTATCTCGCAAAGAATAATTAGTTGTGGATATAAAACCGCTATATTTGAGAAGAAGATTGTGTATAAATTGTGTATAAATTGTATATATGTATGATGTGTAGTAGTTATGTATATATGTATAATTGTTTTGTATAGTGTTTTTCTCACTCATGAAAACATATAAAATAATTGATAACTTCCATAGGGTTAAAATAAAATACACCCCACAAACAGAAGATTCTTCTTTGTTTGCTTGCTCTTAATTTTTGAGACAAGAAATCATAGTGGGGGGGCAGCAACTTTTTCTAGTTCAGCAGGCCCATTAGTAGCATTTGATATACAGGGCCTGGGTGCGTGCATTACCACTTTACTAGGGACTTAAGAAGTAAAAAAAAAAGTTTTTAATTATTTTTTATTGAGAGTTCATAAACACAGGATAATCATTAGATGACACATTAGCAACAGAGTGAATACAGTGCAGAATAAAATGGGTATGCAGAACAGAAGAAGAAACAGACACCAAAAACCAGAATCAACTTACACTGACTTCATTTAAATATAAAAACATATTCAAATTTCAACAGCTTAAAAACTACTCATAAAGTGCAATGTGCATAGTGCATTTATCATAACGGTCCAGCAGACTAATAATACAGGAAGTAGATAAAATCGATATCCACCATAGTCAGTCTAGGATTCAAACACACTCCAGTATTTATCATATTTCATAATAGCTCCTGATCTCAATGTATATTTCCTTTCCCTTCCCTGAATACTTAATAATGTTGCCTTCCATGCTTGAAAGGTTGGTACTATCTCTGATTTCCAGCACTGTAAAATAAGCGATTTAGCAATCAGGGAAGCTATAAACAGAGACTCATCATAAGGAGTGTGGCTCGGAGAGCAACCTAGAACTGAGATTAATTCATTAAATGAAATATTGGCTTTGAATTGACTTACACCCAATTGGCGTATTTAATTTACTTAAGAAGTAAATTAAATACGCCAATTGGGTGTAAGTCAATGTTAGCATTTTTGAAGGGGAGAGCACAGGCACTTTAAGACTGGTTAACAGCCATTAAGTGTATAGAGTCATAAAAGCCCCAAAAATGGCTTACAAAACAAGGGTAAATTCCACTGCATTAAAACGAATGACTTTCTAGGAGCTGACTACTTAGAAAAGACTTTCCCAAGCAGTACCTGTTCTATGATGTTCCCTCTGAAAGCTACTAAAGACAGGCCCCTTGCCAAAGTCAACTATAAGTTTGCAATCCTATGGAAGATCCGAATGGCCACTAGCCAGGCTATGGGGGAAATCAACACATTCCACCATAGCCCTCAGGCCCGGTAAATCTAGATATTGTGGCAGTTTCAGCAGAACCTACCAACAATAATATTTGGGGTTGCGTAGCATCCCTTCCATAGCTTTAAACACCATATCGTTTAAATTGTGTATTTTTTTCCAAACTTTGAAAGGCAATCAGTGATCTTCAAGAACAGTAAGTGGGATTTGATTCTGTGGATTAATGCTCTTCAGTTGTAGCCATCAAATTCGAATTCACATGCACCTTTTCAATGCCATCTAGCAAATAAAATGTAAAAAACACAGACTACATTTTCCTATAGACAACATCGACAAGGGGAATGAAGATCGTCGTGTAACGAAGAGTCACAATTTGAAGAATATTAAACAAGACACATCCAGTTTGGATTAGCTTCGATATCCAGGGGCACAAATGAGTGCATTCCTCTTATATTTACGTTCTTTATGATTATTTTAGATCATAGCACATTAGTGCCCAGAGTTAAAATGAATGTTTTTACAGATATTCAAACAGCATGTCACTTTTTTGGCCTTAAATTGTGCAGCATAGATTGCTTTGATAGATTTATGCGGTGATTGATTGATTTAGAATCTTTATAGCTGATCAACATGCATGAGTGAGCAGTGAGTAACTCTACTTACATGAACCTTTTACCATCGAAGGGGAATTAGAATACTATCATGTATAGGTGCTAGCTATGTATTTATATCTCTATAGATTAAAGGAATTGTATGTCTGACAATGTTAATCAAAAGATTATTTTATGAAAAACAGTCACGAAAAGTAACACACACTTGAATAAAACAAAAACAGCTGGTGTGTAAATAAAGTCCAGCCATGCATTTTGTCCCAGGTCCTTTATTAGATAAGAAATTGACCACACTTAATGGAAATCGACTTCATCACCTCTTCAAATAAATTTAGTGGGTCAACGGAGGCAGGCGTGATTGACAGATTTGTTTCTTCTGATTTCCAGATATGACCATCACTGGAATGGATTACATGTCTGACCTTTTCTTGGCAAGATCTCAACGAGGGCCACTTCTAATTAATATTATTACTGAGGGCATCATGTGAGTCTTTAAAATATTTTCTTGGATGGAGGACAGGAATATTTTAGCAAATATTGATCTGAACTCTTATGAAATTGCTTTCATAAAACTAGTGAGCAAACCCACTTAATGCAAATCTCAATAGCAAATGCAATCTACAAGACTGAAATTACCACAGTGGCTATAGTAAAGAATATGAGGCAATAGAGGTTAAAAGGGTTCCAAAGTAAGGGCTGTGCGCTTGCTTCAGTCTGTGTAGGGATGTAATGAATAGACAGTGCCTCACAATTTTAGCATTTGAAAAAAGTTGGTCTCATCTACTATAGAATTCCCGATTAGTACTTAATTTATCTGCTCAAATCACATTGAGAAAGATGATTTCACCAAAGATGGGTAATTAAACACTGCACCGAAATGTATTAGCAAAATAACCCATTGGAATGTATGAGATGCATAAATGTAGTCTAGGCCTTCTGCAGCTGAAAGATTGAGCAATTTTACTTCATTGTTCCTCTCACGGCTTTTAATAATATTGCACTCACACCCTGGCTGGTGTTTTGTGCCGGTCACTCAATGCAAGTGTGGGTGCAAAACTAAGGCCAGTTCACCAGTGCCAAATTGCCCAGTCTCCTGAATAGGACAGGAATTTCGGTCCATGCGTTAGGCGCAACACGCGAACACCTTCTCATGGTTCCAGCATTTTATGTCAACACTGGGAGGCACAACTTAATTGAACAGACAAATCATTACCACTAAAATAAAACAACGTAATTTCAAGATATGTTCATGATGGTTGTCTTTGTATGAGCGCCTGTCATCGCTCTTTCAATCAAACGCATAGGGGTCCATTAGGATGACGGGCGGACTTTGCCCGCCCGTCATCCCATCGTAAATCGGGACCGCCCGCCATAAGGGCGGGGGTCCCGGGGGTACCATTAGGATGTGCCCGCCACAGAGGCGGGCACATCCTGTGTTTTCAGCATTGTGGCAGGCAGTGCTCTCTGCACCGCCCGCCACAAAGCTGAAAATGCACTTTCACATTGTCATTTGCAAAGCGGCAGGCACGGCGCAGTGCCTGCCGCTTTGCAAATGACAATGAAGGGGGGTACTACAGGTACCCCCCATGTGCACCACCCACCTGTACTTCACTCTGGGGGCCCGCAGAGGGCCCCCAGAGTGAAGACCGCATGCCTTTCCATGGCAGCAGACACCGCCACCATAGTATTCCTTTTCCGCCCCGGCCGCAAGGCGACCGGGGTGGAAAAGTGGCAGGCGGTGTTTCCCTCCGTTGCGGTCACCCCCGCCATTGTAATGTGGCGGGGGGAAAAGGGTGGCATTTATGTCGGGCGGATCGCCACCGCCACCATGGTGGTGGCGATCCGCCCGGCATCGTAATGGACCCCTTAATGTCATTGGCCACTCTCTCTCACTTTATAAGTTTTGAATATATCAACAGATATCAACCAATTCAACAAGACAAGGAAGCAACCACTGTGCACATACCTTAGCGTGATTAATATATTTTTTTCCAAGTCCCGAGGCTATACCTCCATTGCAGTGTCTCATTTTCTTTTTCTTTTTTTAAGTAAACCCACTTTTGAGAAGAACTAAAATTATAGGCCCTCCCGTCAACAGTAATGAAAGTTCCACAAAAATCCAATATTCACCCCCCACCTCCCATTGATTTGTTTTTATAGCACAAAACACAGTAAAACCGCCTTCTGCGTAATGCAAAGTGCTCGCCTTAATCATGAAAAAAAGATTCGGCGAAAGATTCATTGCCCCCTTGACAGAGGAAACTGCTATGCAAAAGCATACAAATAAGAAAAAAAAAATAATAGGAACCCAAGGCGCTCTGACTTTGTTTTGGTCCCGCCCGGACTGGAAGATTGAAGTGTTGTCTCTGAGGCAAAATGGCGTAGGACAGCCCAAGGAAACTTGGCAACGTAAATTAGATTCTAGGGGTCTACAGTTACAGCAAGGACAGACTTTGCACTGAGAAGCTGGCCTTGTCAATGCGTACCCTGCGAACTAATATCAGAAATTGGAATGAAAAATCGCGTCAGCGAGGCCTTTGGCATTTGGAGTGTGGGGAAGGAGTCAATTTGAATGATTACCTGGAAATTTCACAATTAGCTGTGGGCACCCACATTTATCACTGATTTTTATGCTTTTGCAAAGACCTGCGTGGGTGTCCATTCCTGTGCAGCGCGAGCGTGCCGCAGCCACAGCACCGCTAGAAGGTCAAATCTAAACGACAGGGTGGTAGATAGATGGCGCTTGTCAGGGCGATGATTTAGGAAGTTGGCCTTTTTTTTTGTTGCCATTTCAGCAATGATGTAATCAAAATGCAGCAAAGTCCAGCGGAGCAGCCTAAGAATTATCGTTAAAATTGTATCCACTGCTGCCTACAGAGAGTCAGAGAAACTTGGGGGGCATATTACCAAGGAGGGCGATAGGCAATTATCGCCGATTTAGCGGCTACGCGGCAATAATTCTATTGCCCTATTAGCAAGGTGTCGCTAACTGATGTTAGCAACAGCTTTTAGGCGATAGCGAGCGGTTTGGGGCCCGCTTTGCATGTCAGCGATGTTTATCGCTAATGACATGCAAAGTGGGCGAGCCCAACCAGTTAGCGACTGAAACCAGTCGCTATTGTCGCTATCGCCTATTACCAAGGCAGGCGTAGCGTTGGAAATATTTGTGCTAAGCGCGAATATCTCCAAATACTAACACCTGCCCAGACCAGTTCTTAGCATGTTATCCAATGGGAGGTGGATAACATGGCTAACAGCATTTTGTCGCTAATGTGTGAATATCGCTGTATTCTCAGCGATATTCACGCATTTTCGCCGCTATCGCTGAATATTTTAGCACATTGGAGAAAAACGTTGCTAATAGCATGTTTTCTCTGCTAACATATCCAGCGATAGGCAGCAATAAAAAAAATGTGCTAAGCGCATTTTGCGATAATTATCGCTATTCCCTGGTAATATGCCCCCAACCCCTGCAGGTGTGCAGTTATTACATATTTGGTTATCATTTGTGGAATATTCAGCCTCATCAGCAAGCTTAGCAATGTAGCTGCTAAAATATCTCTTCAATGCCAGATTTTCAAGAGATTTCCTATTTTGGACTCCCCATATTCCAAAATAACTTGTCTTGGGTCACTGACGCAAATGTCCATACTCTGAATATAGTATTGTCCACCACGGGAAGAATCACCAAACATATGAAAAATGAACAACGCGTAGGGAACAACTATAATTACAATGCTGCCCTTTCCTTTCAAAAACACTCTTTAAAAGGGGAATTCCTGGTTAGCAGCTTTGAAAATACTCAAGGACAAAAGAAAATTTGCTGCTGCTTACACTATTCTGATCGAGTTCTTATTGAACAAAGGGAGAAGCAAGAGTTTACGAGATACACTATATGGTAAGCATAAAAGTAATATATGGGGTAAGAAGATTTATGCACTTATTGTAATTTTAACACTGTAAAGACATACAAAATGCGGAAATCACCTTAAACTGTAAAGAAGGAATAAAAAGGCCAATCCTCATTTTGAGTAGCATACCTCTGTATCAACAGTCGTGAAAAAGGAAATATATTGAGAAAATGATTGTAAATTTGGGCTGAGGTAACTGCATCGGGTCACAATGAAAACTGTGGGAGAGGGACATTAAAACCTCCCTGTGGAATGATATAGATCAAAAAGTTGTTTCAAGGAGCAACTGTCCCAGTCCCTTGACACACAAACCACTTAGCCTTTAATTCCTCTTGACATTACATCAGAATCCGAAAATTCACATAGTGAACTAAAATGAGAAATAAAATAATTGAAAACTTCTCCAAAGATTTTTTTCCATCAATCAAATTTAATTAGATGATTTTCACGTGCAAGAAATGCCACTACTAGAAGAACACTTATACTGAGATATTGTTTGGCTTGAAAAGTCTATGTATAGCTCTACAGAGAAAGGGTGCCCATGCCCGTATCTACCTCTAAAGTATACAATAAGCAATGGATGAATGCTTGAAATAATCTCAGCCTCTGGTAATTACCCAGATTGCATCCTAACAGTGGCGGCTGATGGAATTTGAAAGTGGTGAGCCACTAGAGCAATTACCCAAATTTAGCACACAAGTGGGTAAAGCTAGCAAGCCTGATGTTTCTGAGGCAGGTTCAGGGAGTGCCGTTGTCACAAGAACGTTTTTCAACATTTGTGTATATTGGTGCAATTTACAGTACTCTCCAGGCACGCAGGTACCTCTCCACGAGCACGACTGCATCTACCATGATGCTTAGGGGCGACCCTGCTGGGAGGTGAAGCAGTGTGCTCCCACACCAATTTTCTACTTGAAGGCTCCCTCGAGCCGCTGTGGGTTGACGAGCTCGTGGAGAGGCACCTGCGCGCCTGGAGAGATACTACGTTCCAAGGATACCGCAGCCTGCTCAGCAACCCCAAATAATGCCTAATCTCTGCTGATGACAGATAATAATCTAGAAACACGTGTCCAGAGATGGCCAGCACTAATCTGCACCCACCTGGTGAAACACTCTGAAGACTTTGCAAGTGTACTCGCTTGTCGGACTGCATCTACCATGATGCTTAGGGGCGACCCTGCTGGGAGGTGAAGCAGTGTGCTCCCACACCAATTTTCTACTTGTAGGCACAATGAAGTGTGAGATCGCAGATCTGACTATCATTAAGTCTTCCTTTAGCAGCAATCACACACATAATAGAAAAGGCCCCTCCTTGAAACCTCCTCACTTGAGCAATAAAAACTGTAGGCCTTCCCTACCCACTTCCCATCTCCCAAACCTGCAGTGCCCATGAAAAACAAGAGGTGGGCAACCACTCCTAAAAGATGTCCTCATTCAATTTCAAAGGGCAGACCTGCCTATATTCCTTCCCACCCCAGCATCCATCAAGTCATAAGAAATGAGACAAACTCAAAAACTATAGAAGGAGACAACATTATTTCAATGTGTTACAATACCACCATTTACACCTAGGGCCTTTTTGTGAGTTTGATGTCTTCCTGCAGCAATGCCAATGCAGTGCCTGTAGGAGGACCGCCAATCTGAGTGTAATTCTGGACGGGGTGGGTGGTGCTGTGGCAGTCTCATGGAGGCATCTGTGTTAGGCTCATAGGAGAGCCTTAACAGCAGCCCACCACTGTGACAGTGCATGTAGCACATTCCTGCATGGTATGGCATGCACCAAGTCATGCATGCCACATTGTGCAGGAAAGGGGTGCAGTTTTAGGGGGGCACAACATGTGCTTCACCGCATGCACCTCCAGGCCCAGACCTGGTCAGAGGCCCTCTTAGGGCCCCCTTAGATGCATGTACTCCACCCTTTTCATAGCGGCTCACCGCCATGAAATGGGTGGTCGAGAGCCAACTAGAAATATGCTCGGTGGTGCTGCAGCGGCACCACTATCATCTGCTGTCCTCTTTCTGCTGAGCAACTGTCATAGGATCCTGGACCCCTGCAGAGACGGCAGCCCTGTGGCGGTCTAAGCACCACACTCAGAATACGCAGTGGTGGCGGTAGCGAGACTCCCACTGTAAGTATGGCGGTACTGAGGACTGCCATACTAGTAATAAGCTCCTTGGTATAGAAGGATGATCCCTGGCAGACCATCTGTGAGCCCCTACCTTCACTCCAACCTAACCCCTCAGTCCCAGTCTTCCCTTTGTGATGGGGTACTGAGCTAGGGGAATTGTGAAAGGGACAATATAATATTTTCACTACCACCTGGGTCTGCAGTGCTATCCTAGCACCTTGTGGGAGACATCACTGTAGAGAACTTGCCATAACTAGAAATGTGGGGACCCATTTGAAATGTCACTGGGTCCCATGTTAGAGGAGAAGGGCTGAGTACTGCTTTACAGGCCTGCCCTGCACCATTGTTGAAAGGACAGTATCTTCAGTTCCTTAGCATCTACTGCACTTTTAGAGAAACAATGCAAATATATCAAATTCATTCCCAAAGCATCAGTTATTTGTATTAGGAGGGGTTTTCACTGGCACAAGCAAGCACTTTCTTATTGTGTAAAATGCAATTAATCTGATAATACGCTCTTCAGAACCTCATCATGAGCATGAAGCACTGCTTAAATGCAGTTACAATCAATGGAAACACCTGCCCCAGCATGAAAGGAACCAGAGTAGAGTGAGAGTTTGGCCCCAGGCACGGAGCCACATTGCCAGGGGCAGGAGCTGTCCTAGGGTTATGGTTGCCTTGATATTTATTAAACCTTGCAGAAAGATTTTCCGAAGTACTTGAAAGTCATAATCTAGGCTGAGGTGTGTCCACATGGCTCCCCATGGAACTGCTCCAATATCTATAGATATCACCTGCCTGATGTGTGGATGACTATGACAGATGACTGATGCATTGATACTAGCATTCATGCCCCCATGTCTCCATAAAGTTTGGTTCCAGCTGGGTTTCTTTAATTTTTCTGGCACTAGTCAGGGTCAAAGAGGAGGCATTCTTTTCACCCCTTTGTCCAAAAATTGGGAAAAGTTTTCTAGAGTGTAGTGTATTTGGTATTTTTATGTGTCCCGATTTCTGCCCAGCAGCCTTGTTTCTAGCGTTCTCCAGTCTTTTCTTCTGTCACTTCTTGAGGGGAGCCTTAGTGGGTGAGGTCACTGTACTGTTTTAAAAAGGGTCAATAGGAGATACGATGTCTGTCTCTTCCCCACTTTGTTACTGTCACTGGTTGCTTACTGATCTTTACCCTGTTTATTTGCAGCAGAAGTGGAATGGTGGTAGCTATGGGCAGTGGTGTCCTTCTTTCTGCTATGTCCTCCTCCAGGGCATGTTGGAGCTATGTCCTTGTCCAGGGCATGTTGGAGCTATGTCCTCGTCCTGGGCATGTTGTAGGTTTCTATTAGTGGGACATCCCATGCTAGATTTTTTAACGGCAAGGATTATTTTCAGGGTGTCCGACAAGGTTCCCAGTTTATATATGATGTGAGAGCATGAACAAATAGTCTGTTGGAGAAATGTGGCTGATTGACCTTCAATAATTAAGTTGTTTAATTTCGACAGTTTGTAGTCAATACCTGAGATGTGTGCAGCAAGAACATTAAGTAGGTCCACTTGAAGATCCAGTTTATCTGAGTGGTAGTTGAGAGAATCCATGGTGGCTTGAAATTTTTTTATAAGAATAGGCCAAACCTTTAGGTTGGTACTGTTCCCATTGCTCAGGAGGCTTTCCATTGCTGATGGCTGGGCTACAGGAAGTTTGATGTGTGGAGGAGGATCGACTGTTCTTGCCATAGCTTTAAGGCTTGTGAGGACCATTGCCGGCTCCATTGTCGAGGGTAACACACCTTTAATTGTTTTTGCAATGTGTGCCAATGTTAACCTCATTGAAGAAGTTGTTAAGTCTGACTGTATCGGAACCTGGTCAGAATCCTCGGGTGGGCGTGTTCATGTCTACTGACCTTAGGAGTAACTCTTGGTGCTGTACTGGAGACATTGTGAAGGAGGGAGAGTGCGAAAGTGGAGCATGAGTTTGTGTGGTATCACCCACGTCCTGCACCATTCCCAAAACAGACACACGTGGAACATGCTCCTCGACCTTTATGATTTGTTTTTGTGGGAGAGTTTGTAGCAACATGGGTTCAGCTGGTCCTGGGAAAAGTTGGCCCTGAGGTGTGTGAGCTACTTCCTGGCCTCCTTGTACCAAAACATTGTCCAGAAACGTTTGGTACTCTTCCTTAAAAGGATCGACTGTCAGCATTGGTGAGGAAGGAGCTATCTCTATTTGACATTTAGGTTGTGTGGGCTTAGGCTTGGGCATCAGTTTTAAGCCAGGGTTGAGACTTGATAGGCTAGCTGCACCTGAGTTGTCAATAACGTTATTCGGGTTTAAAACACAACCCACAGTCAATATTTGAGGGGCAAAGCCTCGAAAAGTCTTGGAAGATCTTCAGCTTTAAAAAAATTGCTAGACCTGAGTCTTTAAGAAATGTAAACTTAGATGGAATGTTCTGGCTCTTCTCAAACATTTTTGCTAAAGGAGAGACTAGACAGTTGACTTCTTCACTTCTTTGACTTTTGTTCTGAGCTGTTAGACTAGTTGGACTGGCTTTCACCAGGATTTTCCAGTGCCTCTTCTTTCTATTAGTAGAGGCTGTTTGTGTCCTACCAGATCTCTTTGTTGCTCTAATTTATATTTATTGCTCTAGTTGATTCCCACTTGGAACCACTGGCCACCTACTAGCCTCAACCTTTCCACGATTTTCTGCACCTTTAGGCATTTTAATTGTTGCAACTGGTGTGATTTTGTTAGCAAGTGCAGTGCCCAACTTCTGCCCAAGTTGCAGAGGGCTAGTGCTCCAAAGTGACTCTGTGATTTGAGCAATTGACAAAAAGCAGTGGTGACTGCGAGCTAATACATACTAATCATGCACTCCTTGCCATAGGTTGCGCAGTCGGTGGTGGTTGTGGAGTGTTGAAGGTGCTATTCAGGATACAGGTGAAAAGGAACAAGGTTGTTGTCTCAGTTTATAGGTGGGCAGGTTGTTCGATTGCCAGAAACAAAGTCATCGGCTTCCACTTGTGCATAGGGTGATTGTGCCCCCACTGGTTTGCTGGTCGTGTAGCCCTCGTTCTGCTCCCCCTTGATAAGCCCGATAGTTAAGGAACCAATTAGTGATCATGCTGTTGAAGACGTGTGAGCAGAGCAAAGCCAAGTCAAGCCTCAACCCAATGACTAGTTGGCCAGTCGTGCGTGTATGCCCATGCCAGGTTTCATACTCTGGGGTCCGTGCCCCCACACGCTGCCCGCTGACTGCTATACTCCCAACGTTGGGGATGGGAGGCCGGGAGCCTGCCGTTGAGATGGGAGTGGAGCAGCAGCAGCCTCCTCGCTCTCCTTGCGCAGCTCGTGTCAAACTGAATTTTTTTTCCGCAGTCCGTCAGTTCCAAGTCTCACTTCTCAACAAGATCCATCCCAAGGAAGCAACTGTGTCTCAATTTCAAAACAACCAGGTTTCTGATTCAGTTAAAGAAATCCTATCCAAGTTCTGCAACAACAGTTGCTGTAAGCCCTATCTTCCTGAACATCAGAGTAAAACCATCAGCGAACAGCATGAAAGGAACTGTTTAGTTTGATGGTGCAGCACTGCAACCTTCTCAGAGGGACACACACCACTGCTAAATTCCCCACTTGGCACCAAGCACAAAGAGCTATAATCCAGACAGTCACTCGAGTACACTGTGTGCTCCTTGCCAACACATTTATTATTTTCTTGTCCCAGAGATGGATTCATTGTATGCGCAGTTCAGGATAATCAAGTCTATCTATTCTGCCCATTGCCAGCTCCTTGAAGACAGTCGCACCCATTGCGTAAATGCTGCCTTATAGAGCTTTGCTTTATATTTGTAAACATTAAGAAATGAATGTTTAACCCCTTGGCCGCGGCGGTAATTTCGCCGCGGTGCTAGGGGGGAGGGGACCGTGCGGCGCCACCATGCTCGTGACCACTCCGTCACGAGCCGCGATGGCGCTGTGCTTGGGACGGAATGGTTCGTCACGGCCCGCCTGCCTAATAGAACCCTCAGCGCAGGCGCGAAATCAGCGCCACGCAGGCGCGGGGGTCAGGCCTTGACGGAACCATTCCGTCACCAGCACAGCACCACCATGGCTCGTGACGGAATGGTTCCGTCATGAGCATGCAAGGGGTTAATTTCTTTTCTGCCAGGAATGAATCTCCTCCTCATGCCTCAACCTTTCTCCAGCCTGAACCACCTACAAGAGTCTCACCTTGCCTTAATGCATGCATTCACCCATTCATTCATCAGTTTTTGATGTGGGCAAACCAATCAATTCACAGGGAGAGCCAAGCCAAAGTTCTGGCTCAGATATTAGAGCTCATGGACAAGCCGAGCCCTAAAAATGCCCTGCATTTTCACCCCATGTCTAGTCTCTCAAGTCCAGGTGTTTTACTGCTATTCACAAATGGCGTGCCTATGTTCCCTCATGTTGTAGTCTCCCAAGATGGAATTTCTGTACTTTTTCTCCTTCTTTGCTATTACCTGTACTCTAAAATCTCTCTGATTCCATCCTCACACATTGAAATTGCCTCTTCTGCAAAAAACTTTGACAACATTTAGAAGCCATAAATGCAGGTGAAAACTTTCATCACTGCGATAGCCACCACAGCAAGATGTAAAGTCCTAATCACATGTAAAACCTGTCCTCGTATTCCATATCACACATGCAATGTGCAATTGCCTCATCAGTTTCTAGCAAACTAGATAGCAATAGTTTTTAGTGGGCCTCCACAGATTTTTCTATCGTCTTGACAAAGTCTTAAACTTCACCCCCAGAGTATTCTACTGTTTCCTCAGTAACATCACTAGTTCAAATTACCTTCGTAGGGTTGGATGTTTTTCTGCAAAATAGGGTTCTTTAGAGCATGTTTAAATAGCCCTGAAAGCAATGTATGGGTCATCCTCATGTTCTCTGATACTTAATTGTAATACACTTGTACAAAAATGTCTCTTTTTCCATGATCACCCCCACATTTTTGAACTCATGCTGTTGTTTTTTGTTAACTCTGCTAACCATACCCACAGTGAATGAGCACTGACTCCTAAAAAATGCAATCATTGGCTATAATCGTAATTGGCATATTTGACTTTCCCATAATATCCTAGGATATCGTACTAAATGCACTCCGAGCTTGTAAGTTAAATGTCACTAGGGAACTACAGGACATGTTTTGCCACCACTAAAGTGAAAATGCAAAGCATGCCGCAGGCTGGCACCAGTAACTTAGCTGTGCAGGTTAAACTCAAAATTCAGCCTATAAAAAATCAATTTTTACAGGCTTAAACCCTCCTTTTGAATATTAATAAGAGACCCCTAAGCAGGCCTTAAATGCTCATAAGGCAGGGTGCATGCTATTTAACAGTAGGGATTAGGAAGATGTTATATTAAACAAACCGGTCCTCACAGCCTCAATTTTCTGAAAAATATTTTCACTGTAGCAGGGTTAGCTGATTTATAGGAAAGCTTTGAGATGTTTATAAAGCTATCTCTGCCTAGGAACCAGTAAAAAGTTACTTCTTGTACTTTGAAAAATATTTATCACCATAACAATTCATTGGTAAAGTTATATTTATAATGAATATTTTACAAAAGTTACTTTTAAAAAGTCACCTTTAGCCTCTCCAAAGCCTCTAGAAACCTATTTGCATGAGCTTCCAACTGTGACTCAGAAATTGAATAGCTCATTGAGGAGGTATGAATTGGCTCCCAGAGGAGAGACAAAGGAATTGAGTGTGGGGAAGTGTCCTGTTCCTCTGACAAGCTGACCACCTGGGCCGTGTTCAGGAACATAATTATATTCAAACAGGATTGCTCTGTTACAGGCAGACATAGCTCACACCTGGGCCTGTCTCCTATATTGTCCTACTAAAAAGACTGGCACCAGACCCATCGGAAGAGGAGAGGTCTTTGGAGCCAGTTTTGAGTGACCACAGTCGAGGGGTTGCCGTCTGAGGTGTCGCAGGTGAAATCGCAATAGGTGCTGTAGAAAGGCCCTTCTGTGGTGCAGCGTGTTTGCCATTGTGTGGTGTTGAGGTCACGGATGGTGGCAGAGGAGTTGTGGCGGTGTTTGTTGGCTCTGGTGGTGGCTGTGGTCTTGCATCAGATGGTCGTGGAGTCTGGGTTCCTGGCGCTGGGTGCTGTCTAGGCATTGATGGGTGCAGACTGGCTTGCCACTGGCATGCCTTTGATGCACCAGCAGCTCATCCACTGCATGAAAGTGCTGCAGTTTGCATTTGGTAGGTCCTGGGGTGAGCAGAGCTTCAGTTGGCGAGAAGAAAGGTAAGCAGGAAAACCCCAGCATGGAAAACTCCGACAGCTGCAGTGTCACTTGGTCAAAAAGTGGCAACTGGGTCAGGCTGGATCAAGCAGGAACTGAAGGTTACTGGTAAGTGGCAAGCTATGTGCCAGGTGACACATGGCAGACAGGGTCTTTTGGGCCCCAGCTTTGACGGTTTAGATGGTTTGCCAGTGATGTCCAGGGGTCTGTTCACTATGGTTCTGCTACCTGGGCCAATTACAACTATCTCCACAATTAACTCTCAGAGTGCCTGTAGAAGAGCACTCATTCTCTCTTAGGAAGGTATAGTGTGGGGTGAGGCCTTAAAAGTCAACAATCAAAAAATAAACACAAAACCGGAATGTACAGCAAAGTGCTAATATTTTTTATAAGGTAAAATACTTAAAATACACATCAGCACTGAATACCACACAATCTGACAGGAATGTAATTGCAGGGTAGTTGTAATCATGGTTACAAGGCTCAACAGGTGCTACACCTAACCTCTCCATGCTCTCTTTCCCCTCTCATAACTCAATTGTTTAAAGCTTCCAGAGTCCTACAGAAAAAAGATATGAATTAAGGTCAGGGGCAGATTACTTCAAGGTAACCCCTACTGGTTAGAAGTGCAGGTCAGTTCAATAGTTCTCACACTATATATTAACTCGGGCAAAAAGTTTCAAGTCTTCATGACAGATTCCTCTGTGTTTTTAGTCCTTTGCTCCATTTGCAGGCTTAACTCTGCTTTTATCTGCTTGCTGGCATAGCAGATCACGTGGTGTGGTAGCTACAGGCTGCTTCCCCACCCTTTCACAGCAGAAGTTTCTTGTTGCGGGCACCTCATTTGTGGCTTCCTTTTGGAACAAAAATGACTGAATGAGATCAAAGTGGCAGTTCTTTTTGAGTGCAGATAAATACCCAGACAAGGAGGTTGTGGCTTTTAGGCCAGTTCGTCAGCTGCAATGTATCTTTGGCAGTACGGCCTCCCAGGCTGCCCAGGATCCACTTCAGCAGTGAAATGGCTCCCTCTTCTACAGACTAACACAATGGCACTTTTTCTTTGTAAGGTCTTAGTTTATTTCACAACAGAAACCAAGAAAAAAGACTGGGAGGCCCCCAAGTCAAAGGTAGCTTCACTCCGAAGGACAGTCCAAGTTCTATGGCTGGTCCACATGCAGGCAACACCTTGGGCATCTCTTCTTGCACAGCCGAACACTCTCATTCCCTCTCGTAGCAGCCGAGCCAGCTTCAAGACTCTAGGCAAACAGTCTTCACCTCAAGCATAAAATGCAGATTTCAGGTCATTTTCCTTCAGACCTTGTCGCGCACAAGTCGCGCACAGGTACTTTGAGTACTCTGCTAAGCACTACCTTTCTTGGTTCTGAAGAACTTTTAACAGCAACAAGTTGAGTAGTTTGGATCCCACTTGTATACATATATATTCCAGACAGGGAATGTGGATCCACTATCTAAGGTGTCAGAACTGGGTTGGATTAGTTGTCTTTCACAAGCCATTTTGTGATTCTTTTTTAAACACATCTATTTGTGCAAAGTTACGGCTATCACAGATGGGGGTGGCCCTAAGCAGTTGTATCCAAAACATGGACACAATGAAGTATGAGCTCTCTGCTCCTAGCTGGCAGACTAAAGGGCAGGACCCGCCTACAAACATCCTTACATTGAGGAACATGAACTGCAATCTACCAAATGCCAGTGCTCAGGAATAACTAACTGGTAGCCTACTACAAGATTTGAGACATACACTCAAACCCCCACACTCATACACATTCAACATGCACATGGATGTCAGTACAAGGTGCTGGATTTCACAAAACAGTGGAACTTTACATGGGAGGGCTCAGTAGGTTGTGATATCTATTGTGGCAAAGGGGCCACAATAGATATCAAGATACCAGCTGCACACACATTTGGACACGCCCGTTTACCAAACAGGGGACATTCCTTTCCCAATGAACCCTATGTTTGACATCCCTCGTACCTTCACACTGCGTCAACCACCTCCTGTACCCAGTGCCCTACATTGCCGTAGAAAACCCAGACACTGGTCTGACTGAGCGAGGAGAAATCCTCCCACCATACGTTGGGCCTGAGGAGCAAAGCCACTATTTCTTCTCCTTGCAGAATGTAGGGCCTATTCCGCGGCAGTGCTAAGGGGGCGGGGCGGCCGCGCGGCGGCAGCATGCTGGTGACGGAACCGCTCCGTCACCAGCGTCGGTTGACCTGTGCTTGTGACGGAGCGGTTCCGTCATGGCCCGCCCCGCCCCGCTCAATAGAACGTCAGCGCAGGCGCGAAATTCACGCCGCGCAGGCGCGCCGAGCGGGCCATGACGGAACCGCTCCGTCATCAGCACAGCTCACCAGTAGCTGATGACGGAGCGGTTCCGTCATCAGCACTTAAGGGGTTAAAGGTACTTAAAGTTACATATAACACAGAGATCAAACAGTGTAAATATGTTAATTTGCATATACACCTAAAATATGTAGATATGCACCCTGTTATGCCTATTGCATATGCTTTTTTGTTGTACTGTATGCAGATATTAATTTCTTCTTGCTGATCTCATTCTGCCATATCAGCATTCTAAACATATATTGTTTTAAACCATGTAAGCTTTTGTAATTTTGCCTAATTTGTTCTCTGAGCCTAGTACTGAATGAAATGCATCATATCGTATACTATTTGTAATCAAAATGTTATAGGCTGCTATAAATAATTTAATTAATGTATCCAAATAGGTTTCAGCTGGATTTATTTAATGAGTTCAGGGAGTCTGCCATAATTCCCCTGTAGGGTAGCAGCTCGTTTTAGAAATATTTATTTCATTAACGCTGTTATTTTGACTGTAAGATTGGCAACGTTAGCTTATTGTTTTAATGTGTCACTTTCAATATGTTTCTTTCACCATAGTCATAATCTGATACAGTGGTATAAACATGTTTACAAAAAAAACTGGAACAATTATTCAAAGTCCAAAACAAAAAAATAAAGCTGAGTATAGAATTCTACTATTTTTCTTCATGTATTTATGTTTCAAAAGCCTGTTCTCAAGGTACAGACTCCATATATGCATTGTGAGGTGACAGTAGTAGGTGCATTTTGGAATTCACATTTCTCCAGTCTCTTGAGGAGGCCGCCCAGTTTAGGGAACAAAACAAAGCTATTTACCCTGTCATTCATCACCAGCAATCACCAACAATAGGACAATCAGAAGCGTCATCTGCATAATGATGTTTGCTTGGGTTTTGAAATCACGTTGGTCGGATGCCTCCCTTAAATATGTGCAAGTGAATCAGGTGGCCAGCTGTTCCATGCTAACAATGACCTGTAAGCAGCTAGACATCCTCAGACAGTAGAACACTAGAAAATGGGACAGTGCTAGTCTTCGAGGCTAGGCTGTGACCTTCTAATTATGTATGAGGCTGACTGAAAAAGTAAATAGTAGAATCATTATAAACAGAAACAAGTTAAGCATCTAAGCACTGCTAATCCAAATAATCTAATTTAAATCATGTTATCAGCTTTACGACTGTACAGTGCTATTTTAACCCCTTGAGCGCGGCCGCGATTCTGCGCCTGTGCGGCAGAATCACCAGTGGGTGGGTTTATGACGGCCCCCAGCCGTCATGAGCACACGCCCACCGTAGTGCATGACGGCTGGGGGCCGTCATCAGCATCGAAGGGGTTAAAGAATACTAGAATACAGTATTTGTAGTGAAGGATACACCCTAGCAAAATGCAATGAACCTAAACATCTATATATCAAGGGGTTGCATCGCTTTTGCCAAACACATTGCACACAGCACACATAGAGGAATATGCCTAGGGATTGCTTTTGTGCAGGAAGTGTCCCCTTCCTGTACAAAAAAATCCTGCTTGCACCACAGGCACCCTTGCACCATGGTGCAAGGTTGCCTGAGTTGGCGCCTGGCTGCCCATTGTGTGCCAGCACTGGGAAAAGAACAGGAATGCAACATATTGTGACAAATAAAACTCATTCCTGCCCTTTCCCTGGAATGCAGCTCAAGGTGACTTGCTGCGCTGCGTTACTTTTTAATAAATATGGCCCTAGGTTGTAGAGGATCAAGGAGTCTGGTCAGTGGCACATGTGCCTGTTGTTGGCAAAATATGGTATTAGAATTAGCGTTGTCTACAGCTGCAGAACTTGGCCTACGCCTGTGGTGAAAGTACTACTGCTGTACCACAAAGAGTATGTGTGTCAGAATCAGAAACAGGTCACTGGTGTTGTAGGCAGCTAAAAATTGAGCAGATGGTCTAATCTGCAGAGTGTAGGGGACAATGAGACCTCTGCTCCCCAATAGACTGAGCGGCCTCATGCCAGGTTCTACTACACTACCTAAATATGTTCCATCAAGCGTCCAACATAAATTGTAGTGAGGCAAGAGGTATAGGTAACCTAGGTACCACTCAATTTAAATGTATGCACTGCCTTTGATGTATGCAACAGAACTTATATCCCTAACCTACCGAATAATACATTTCATTTTTTTTCCAGACTTACAGCAAATATCTGAAAAAAGTGTTCTACATGAAAACTGTATTTTATAGCCACTGAAATTTTTAAATCTCCAAATAATAACCATCGCAGCTAGACCGCAGTTTGCAGATGCGTTGCTACTAATTGCCGTTCAACAAAATCTTCAACGCACTCAGAACTAGAATGTCTAGCAGAGCAACAACCAAACTCCAGCATCAAAAGCAGCAATTCATGCGCCAAGTCACATCACAGAGGGAGCACTTCCCCACAGGGTGGAAATAAATGAGAGTAGGCAAACCACTGTGAAGTCTGTCAGTTGGATCAATAGAGACTCTGCGGGACAGCGGACGGTGCTGCCAGAAATCAGGAGGATAGCAGCAGGGAGCTACTCTCCCAATCATCAGCCATTCATTTATTCAGCCACTGTTTTCACTCTCTGTGCAAAAATAAAGTTTGAATATATATAATACCATCGGTGAGAAAACCGAGGAATAAAGCCGGGAGGTTACATTATGTTGTCAACGGGATGACCGTTGTTGGCCATTTTAACCTGGTGTTCAGTTCTTAACCCAGACGGATTAACAATCTGACTACCTTCATCTCTGTTATTTGTTGTCAATCACTTGTCACTCACAGGCTACGGCCACGAGATCCCACTGAAGAAAGCTCAAGTGATGACAACACTTGTGATGTCACTGAGGTCAATGGGAACGTGAAATCTTCGCCTCACCATCACATCACTCCCTTGCAAGAACACTGTAACAATCTCTCTCAATTCTTCAGCAGAAAAATCTCAGCTTTATGAAATTGGGTTACTGGTTGAAGGGGGTGAAACCCTACTCAGCCAGCAGCACTTCAAACAGTAATAAAGTGAAAACAAAACAAAAGCACCACACCAATTTTGAAAAATAACGTCAAATGTAATAAATTATTTGAGATCAAAACAGTACAAAATCCAAATCAATAGAGCCGAAGATATGCAATTCTAAAAATGTAAGGGAAAATAGTGCTTAAAAGCACAAAGTGCCAGACTTGGACGAATTCACAAGTTCAGATTAACTGTGACGGAGCGCTGTCTGGACTCAGGGACCCAGTTAGGCCTGCTAAACAAAGTACCTTAAATCCTAGTTTGCAGATCATTGCGAAACCCGGCATGGAGGGTGCTTCACACCTCAGTGGTTTCAAAGTAGCTGTGGGGCTGTCCTGCATTGTCGTCAAGGATGCCATCAATGAGTGGCTTGGAGAGCGATGAGGATGGGTCACACAGCGATGGATCTGAAGCGGCTGTGAGAACATGCATCCCGCTGTGTTCATTCTGCTCACAGGACCACCACTTGACTGGCAGAGCACCTTCATGCTCCAGGACTGGTATAGCACCATTTGGGAGGAGGGGTAGGACTTGCAGCAAACAGACTTCAGGTGCTGAGTTCAAGGTAGTGGAAGTCTTTTTTGTCCTTGAGGCTCTAATCAAGAGGCCAGACAACTATCGCTTGGAGACACTCAGGTGGTCCTGGCAGTGGAGCAGTCCTTCTTACACAGCAGCACAGCTGTCTTCCACAGTTCCAGAGGTGCCCATTTTGAAGTAGGAGAAGGCTCTGGCAGTTTCATCTTCTAGTTGTGTCTGGAAACTTCCCTGCCATGGCCCCTGCCAGTCTGGGGTCACAAAATAGTAGTGGCATACACTTTGTGAGTGTACTCGGGCAGAGGCTTTGTGATGTGCATGAATTGGTAGGTGACAGCCCCACCCCATCATCAAGTCAGAGATGGCTTATCCTGCTGACACTTATTTCCTCTTTGTCTCACTGTCGGGCAGGAATCCCAAAGACCAACTGCCATCTACACCTAGTCATGTGACACAGGATACAGGTTACAGGCACCATAAGGTTGGGGCTACAAATGGTAACTTTATGAAAGTGGCATTTTCAGAATTGTGATTTAAAATCCGGCGTTACCATTAAAGAGGGATTTAAATAACAATTCTATAGACATTATACTCAGCATCACTCTTTGATTCCAATTGAAAGTTGCCACTTATTAAATGTAATAAGGGACCCAAATGTTATCTTCTGGGAGAGGTAGGCCTCCCAGTAGTGATAATGGATGTATGAGGTTTTCACTACCGGAACAAGTAAAACTTAAATGGACATGCCCAATTTTTTTTAATGTACTGTACCTGCCTTTTGGGCTGTTTAGGGCCTACCCTAAAGGTGACATATGAATTAATAAGAAAGGTTTAGGCCTTGCAAGAGGTTTATCTTGCCAGGTTGGAATGGAAGTTTAAAACTGAACACACTCAGACAACATGTCTCAGGCTCTGGCAGGCCTGAGACATGTTTTAAAAGGTTACTTAAGTAGTTGACACAATAAGTGCTGCACTCTACTGGTAATTTTCAATTTACAGGCCCTGTGTACATTTAGTACCACTTTTCTATGGATGGACAAGTAAATTAAATGTTCCAATTGTATGTAAGCCAGTTTCACCATATTTAAAGAAGAGAGCCCAAGCACTTTACCACTGGTTAGCAGTGGTAAAGTGCACAGAGTTCCAAAGTTGGCAAAAACAGGATGATGGAATCAAAAAGAAGGGGGAAATCCACTCAAAGTATGTCAGGTCCAACATTTGCTATATACAGCTACCTCAGCCTGTAACTGGACCCAAGAGAGCTCGCAAAATGCCTCCTGATCTTATTCAAAGAACCAGTGCTGACCACATTGCTGTTCACCCAATACAAAAACAACACCAATAGGTCTATCCACTCAAGGGCCCCAATGGACATCTGCATCCACCACGACCTACTCTAGAGCACTGCAGCCCATCAATGCCATTCTCATGCCCATTCTGAATGCCTTCACCTCTTCTGCAACCTTCCCAGATGCTTGGAAACATGCAACTGTTGTCCCACTGCTGTAGAAACCCTCTACAGACCCTTCAGTGCTTGGCAATTTCAGACCGATCTCCCGGTTGCCATTTCCGGCCAGAGCCTTCGAGAAAATCATCAACAGACACTTCACCAAATACCTCAGCTACCACCAACTCTTTGACACCAATCAGTCTGGTTTCAGACCCAACCACAGCATAAAAACAGCCCTCAGTGCCACCACATTTGACATCTGCATGATTCTGGAAAGAGGAGAAAGGCGACCCTCATCCTCCTGGACCTCTCTGTAGGATTTGACACAATCTCCCACCACATCCTCATCCAATGCCCACATGACATTGGAATATAATGAAATGAAATCCAATGGATCTGCTCCTTCCTTACTGGAAGGACACAGTCATTCAGCCTGGCATGCATGTGCGACCTCATCTGTAGAGCTAGTAACATTGTTTCACAGCGAGGTGACTTAGTGAGTGAAACCTTGCTACTGCCATTCCTGTGACTTTCAGGTCACAAGTTCAAATCCTGGGAAAGCCAACTCCATCATCAATTCTTCTGAGGTCATTAAAAGCAACACCATTGAATTGGGTAATGGTATAATGGTTAGAGATGCTAACATTATGATATGAGGCCCTATAAAAAAGACATTTTTAATTATGCTTTATTTAACACTATTAGGAAATCTGGCTGTCACCTATGAAAAATGTTAGCCTACACTATGCATTGAACGCTTGTCCATTTCTGGAGGTACACACTTGCATCTCTTTGCAAAAAGCATTTGCAACCTGCAAGTTCAATTAAGATGCTGATTTATAGACAGTGCAAATTCCAGTAAAAACCTATTAAAGAGCTACCTTTTCACAATCTTGCGGGCAAGAAAATGGGAACTCTAAGTAAGTGTCATTTTCAGAATTGTGATTTAAAATCTGACCATTAAAGAGGGTTTTAAAATACAACTCTGTAGACATCAAACTAAGCATTCCTTTCTGGTCCCAGTCAAAGAATGCCACTTATTAAATGTAATAAGGAAACCCAATGGTATCATTTGGGAGAGGTAGGCCTTGCAGTAGTGAAAATGAATGTAGGAGTTTTTCACTACCAGAACAAGTAAAACATAAATGTAAATGCCCATTTTTAAAAAAATATACTGCTCCCTGCCCTTTGGGTTGTTTAGGGCCTACCCTAAGGGTGACATATGTATTAATAAGGAAGGCTTAGGCCTAGCAAGAGGTTTATCTTGCCAGGTTGCAATGGCTGTTTACAACTGAACAAACAGGCTCCAATGGCAGGCCTGCAACATGTTTTAAAAGGTTGCTTAAGATGTTAACACAATACGTGCTGTAGGTTACTGGTAGCTTTTAATTTGCAGGCCCTGGGTACATTTAGTACCACTTTTCTAGTGAATTACAAGTAAAATAAATGTGCCAATTGGGTGTAAGCCAATTTCACCATATTTAAAGTTGAGAGCCCTAGCACTTTACCACTGGTTAGCAGTGGTAAAGTGCTGCGGTAAACTCCACGGAGTCCTAAAGTCAGGAGGATGGAAGCCTACAACCGGACCCAACAGAGTACACAAAACGTCTCCCAATCTTATCCAAAGAACCAATGCTGACCACATTGCTCTTCACCCCACCACTACCTATTAGTCCATACACTCAGGAGTCCCATTGGACACCTGCTTCCACCACCCCTACTCTAGAGAACGGCAACCCATCAGCACCCATTATGAATTCCTTCACCTCTTCTGCAACCTTCCCAGATGCTTGGAAACAGGCAACTGTCGTCCCATGTGTAGAAATCCTCTGCGGATCCTTCAATGCTTGGCAATTTCAAACCGATCTCCCGGTTGCCATTTCCGGCTAGAGTCTTAGAGAAAATCATCAACAGACACCTCAGCAGCCACTGACTCTTAACAGCACTCAGTCAGACCCAACCACGGCATAAAAACTTCCCTCGGTGCTGCCACAAATGGCATCTGCATGACTCTGGAAAGAAACTATGCATTGAACACTTGTCCATTTCTGGAGGTACACACTGCAATCCTTTGCATAAACGTTTCCAACCTGCCAGTTCAATTTAGCTGCTGTTTTATAGCACAGGGCAAATTCCAGATATAAAACCCTGATTTTCACTTCAAGTTTGATTTGTCAACAAAACTCGAGGAACAGCCTGTGGCGACAAATTTATCACAAGTGTTTCTACATTTGTCATTGCTAAAAACATTTTAATGCTGGTAATACAAGACTATTTGTGCTAAGCCAATGCTGTTTTACTGTTACACTGCTGCTGAAAAACTGCTTTACTCACAGCTATTTTATCGTAGTGTTTACGTGTAACATTAGCATGTGAATATGGTATTTTTACCATTTGCCAGGGAATCTATATGGGCCCCGTAATCCTTTTTAGGTCGGACATTGAAGAAGAGCAATTAGCAATACATACACTTTATCAAAATGCTACAGTGTGGGCTTAGGCTCCCCCACGAAGAGCATTAGCTCTCACTTTGTCACATTGGCAGCCTAATGTATAATTTACACTTCCTATGGAGTGCTAGCATTGCAATACATGAGGGAATAGTTTACATATAACAAAATAATTTAGCTGGCACACATTTAGTTCTTTATCTTACACAGACAATGTGTACCGAAATCAATCTTTTTTTCTGTATTTGTTTTGCTTTTTCAGGTTTTCGTCAGACTCAAGTGCAAAGAATTACCCTTAAGAGCTTCTACCCCATCACAAACACCAGAATTACCACCACTATTACTGGCACCACAATTACCAGCGCCATTATCAACAGCATTACTACCACCATTAGCACCACTACTACACCATTACCAATATCACAGTCATCTCCACTGTTACCACCACAGCATTTGTACCAGTGTTTGCATACTTTACTACGTGAAAGCCAGACCTTTGGTTTTGCCAGTGTTTTATAGTATTTGGTTTTTCAGTATTCATTTTTGTCCGTCTGCATTTGCTTAACAGTAGTCACCACCATTATTGACATTTTCTATTTACCTCCGATTACATAGCTTATGTGGCACCTACAGGCTACAAATATCAGTTTTAGGTTATGGTTTGTTCAACCCTTACTATGTTGTAAGATGGATGCAATAGACACTCCAGTGGGTTGATGGCTCAGAAACAAGGGCAAATGTTGTGTTAGCGCACATTTACCTTGACCCATGCTATGACCACTCAAATGTAAATGTATTGCGATTTATATAGCGCACGTATCACCTGAAGGCATCAAGGCGCTTGCCTTGGGAACCTGTCCTGGTATTCCCCTGTGAGAAAACCCCAGCAGGGTATCCACAAGGTGAAAACCAGGCATCCCGCCGCGAGGGGCCGTAGTGGAGATTAAGCAAGCTATTGCCCAGAGTCGCAGAGTGTGAACCCGTGAGTCGAGTAGGCACCGGAACGAGAATTATCGAGCCTGTGGAATTTTTGAGCCCAAGACCCGCCGAGGCAGGGAATTGAACCCTGGTCCAGGACCGATCTCAGTTTCCGGGTCTGCTGCCTCTAACCCCTGAGCCACACTTCTCCACTCAAGCTCTCGTTGAGCTATCCTGATTGGATAGAATTCAAACCTAATGGTGGCTGGGCCTCTTAACTGCAAGCCATGGTAAGCAAAGCCCCATAATGGCTGATAATTACTTCTTCCAGCACTCAGGACAGTTAGGCTGCTAATAGACCTAAGCTCGCACCACACCAGCTGGAGAGCACTAGGTACCATGAAAAGGACAACCTGGTGGAAGCGCAAAATGAACAAAAGTAATAAATTAAACACTGATTTGTGGACAGAATGTGCTTTTCATACATAGTTACCACTACGCTAACCTGCACTCACTAAAGGTTGCTTCACGGAGAGGCCTTCTCCATCCTCTAGCTCCTTGGGTTCGCCTAAACCTTCCATGTAGGAAGGGACACAACAGGGCAGGTGAGTAGAGGTTGAATGAGGCATCAAGTGTAGCTCCAGCCTTTAGGAAATAGAAAGCATGCATCTTCACAATCAGGGTGCATCACAGGAGGCTCCAGTCAAGTCTGTGTTGAGGGAAGTCTTCAGGTTATATTCCAGAACCTTAGCTGTTGAGTAGCAGCCCAGTGCCACTCACAACCATGGTAAATTTACAGTTCAAAATCCGAACCAATCAGACTGGGGATGTGTTCTCCAACAATAAGTGGTTTCTGCAAAGTCGAATCATTGTCATGTTCCCAAAATATCAAACAGGCCTAGTGGCTACATGTCAGATAGGTCAATTTCCTGGGCTGGCAGTGGTATTCTGCTCATACAGGAAGTGGAAGCATATACACAGGAAGAGAAAGCAGCCACCAAAAATGGAGCTGGCCTGTTTCTTTTCCGTGGTTCTGTCAGTCGGGTCCGCCCCATGCATTTGTGGCCACTACAATCTTATAGTGGGCCCACAATTTGGCGATCTCTGAACAGCCGCATAAACCAGATGCGGATAATCAGAATTCTCTTCAGCGTTCAGCATCAGATGTTTAAGTATTTGCGTAATGCAAATTACACATTTGGGGAGTTATAATATAATAACCTAAGAACAGGCCCCAAACAATCTAGGGTTGACAGAGGCACCTAGAGGTCTTTCTAGCCTTGTCTTGGCAGGTGCAATTTCATATACGGTTTGGTGGAATAAAAGGTAAATAAACCTTCAATGCAGGAAATAGTCAGATACACCCAAAGAAGGGGGGTTTATTCATGTAAATCAAAAGTCGTTTGAAATATGCCTTACTTTTCCCTAGCTCTCTTTGCCCTTTAGCAAGAATGATCAGTCCATTCACTTTCTAATTTCTCCTTCAGCCTGCCCTCCCTTGACATTTGTCAGCATCCTGATGTTCACAGGAATACTAGACACATTCTATAACTATCAAGTAACTGAAAATTGCAGGAGGATGTGCTGCAATGTTCATTCCTATAAAAGAATCTTGAAACATCATTTTTCATTTCTAAAACTGAAAGAGACGTGTAAATCTATTTGACAGAGGCTGGGTAAACTGTCTCTCCAATATCTAGTCACAGTGGTGGATAATACAAATTACAATTTGAAATAAGTTCTCCTTTCAGAAAAAAAATCTGACTTTTTCTCAAACATGTGGCGACTGCTCATAAGCCCATCTCTAAATTTAAATTGATATATTCAGGCTAAAGCTGAAACCTTTTAAGTCTACTGCAGATTTTGATCTGCTCGTTAACACTACTGCATTTCCAATGTAGTTAAGCTAATATATAGTAGAAATATGTGTTAGTTAAGGGAAATTCTAATGATCTAGGTGGAGATGAAGGCATCTGTCTCAGTTAATAAACCAATTACGCAAAATCTATTGGTTTCTCTTGACAAATTGGTCCCTGTATTGAAAAGTACAGGAGGCGCCTGAGGAAATTCAGAATCATCTGAAGTTCAGTCACTTAAAGTCCCTCAATAACCTCTTCCTCGTGATTTATGAGAATGTGTAACCAGGCACTTAATAGAACAAACTTTGAAGTTCTGCCTTGCCCAGGCAAAGGATAAAAAATTGATATTATGCTGACTTAAATTATATTATGGTAGCACACTAGGATATCATTAATTTTATTTAATTGGTCAGAAAACAAAATTGTCTGCAAGTTAAATAACCTGTTAACGTATACATCCTAGCTTTATTTATAAACTTCATGTTAACAATGCCATCATGCGAGTCCGCTTTAACTACCAATACCTATAAGTGGAACCATGTACTTGTACATCATTTTCATCAGAGCCTACAACAGTGCTGGCATTTTGTATACAAGGATGGATATTATGAAGCCAATTCTCAAAGGCATTTATGAATGTGAAGGGGTACTTCTGCAGTACTCTTTCATGTAAGCTTAGCTTATTTCTTTTCTGAATTGTCCCAAATCACCCAAAACAATGTATTGATGCATTTAAGAACATTACCACTATGCATACTCATGTACACCTTTGTGAATTAACACTTGTATTTCGTAATTCATTGGTTTACCAACATTTTATACTCTTCAGTGCAAGATTTTTCATAATACAGTAGCATCAATCTATCAAAATCAGAGGAAGTGAAATGCAAGTCATTCTTAGCACGTATGCACATTGCCCTTTATCTTATTTAAAGGCACAAGTGTCTATATTGTATTTGTATCATAATCTGAACTCTCAATAAAAAAAAATTAAAAAATCAGAGAAAGTGACATATTGTGCTGTTGACCCCAATGACATCACATGGAGTGACCTCACTTAAGGATTCAGAATGTTAATAAATAGTGACTAATAGAGAACAACCAAAGCCAGACACAAAAATTAACAAAGGATAAAGGCTGCTTTATCTTAAAAAATATAATTATAAACAAAAATAACTGGAATTTCTAAGGAAATAACAGCGATGGTAAGCTATAACAAATGGTTGGTCGCAAATACTTACACATAACTGATCATTGAAACATTCTGAGGCCGACGTTGAGGGTACAGACCCAGATAGTTTTACATTCTTTTTATTAAGTACATCGGTTAGGCAATTAATTTAAGGTCAACATTGTTTCCCAAAATACCTTGAAGGAACTTTTGTATCCATAGTTTTTAAATATACATTAAAATGCTCCAGCCAGGTAGATCTCTCAATACATTATCCTCAAATGTTGTGACGCCAGCATATTATCAAACTCAATTTTGAGTATAGGGAGGATGGGGCAAGTAGTTTAATACGTTTACATCAATTCCAGCAACCCGCTCGTATTACATTAAGACATGACTAGCCTTTCAAACAGCCTGAAAGGTTAATCATTATAAAAAAAAACAGCCAAAATTGCATTTCTCCTTGTTTTTTAGCTCCTAAAATGGTGCACCCTGAAACAGCCAGGTGGTATATAACGGTGACTTATAACTTGATAAAATATAAATAGGATGGGCTTGGTCAATCAAAGGATGGTGTGCTACCGTCTGCTCTAAAAATGAGTTAGAAGGTTTCAAAATGTGGATCATTGATTACAGAAAGTCCTCACTGCTATGAATGTTTGCCCTACACGACCATTTTGAGTGCTATATTCCCACTGTGGAATTGCAGTTGGAAGCCCTCCAGAAGTGCTATGTGTGGTTTTGCTGCCCTGTACTATGGGTAACCTGACCCACAGCAAAGCGTTACTACTATCCCCTCCCCAATTTGTGGGGAGACTGATGGTAGTTGGCTTCTGAATTAGGTGTACAGGTGACCAGGACTTTTTATCTGTTTACCTAAGAAAGGGACCTACAAAAACTTTGTTCAAACTTTTCTCACTACTCTTTATTGGAATATTTTACTCAATGTGTGCACGTCTTGCTGATTGAGGTACAGGATTTATGTTGATTATCACATGCTGAGTGAATGTAGTCCAATTTGATGACTGAATGATTTCATTAATAGCTTGAGGCTCCTTTTTCTGGATGTCTTTTGTGTATGTGACAACTTGTTTGCATCTTTGACCCTGCAAGACATGAAGCCTATCTCGGAGAGCTGCAGAAACAGCATGTACAGCCTACCAACGATTAACTCTGCTGGAAAAGAAAGGCCTGACAGACTATTTTGCATACCAGAGGAGCTCTGTCTTCAGATCTCAGGTTAGGGTGTGATCTCAAAAGCATATCACTGTGGTCATCTGTGGCCTTCTAATTTGCATTGAATCTTGGTTGTCTAGTATTTGAGTGAGCGATCTTGGGTAGTTTTAAGTCAGATGGCTGCAGAGGGTGCTTTGGTGCACAGTCTAGTCCTTTACTGTTGAACTATTTTTGGGTGAAGCACAGGGCATCACTCACCTATAAAGTCTGAGGTGCTTTTTTCAGTACCAGCTTGATGACACACCAGGGACCGTATTACACATAGTGCCCTCAGTGCAAGAGGCATGTGTGCATGTTTTTTGCACCCCTGGGGCACTTTGGTATTGCAGACTCCGGAGTTGTCCCTTTTGTAATACTGATAGCATTGATACATAAGTAGTGGAAGCGCTATCTTCAGACGGTGGTCCCTCATTTGCCTGGAGGCATGGTCCCATGCAAATGAGAGAATCATTTTCCTCTGCTGTATTACAGATGAGGACACAGATGCAAACATGGCTTAGGAGGCATACTGAAAGTGCAGCTCAAAAAGGAAGTCCCCTGTTGGTGCACCCTCTGATGGCAGCCTTCTGTAGGAGTGAAAAGGGCTCCCATGACACCTGCAGACATCACCATCCAGATGGGTGCAGTTACTTCACTCGTCTGTAGCGGGATCTCTGAGCAAACCTTTAAGTGCAGGCAGGTCGCCGCCTACACAGTGAAACATAGAGTGGCCTTAAAGCAGCAGACCAGTATTTCACTGAATGGCCTGCCCTATGGTAGCATAAATTTGCAGCTGCCCTAGTGGCAACAGATTCATTGTAGTTGGGCACATTGTGCTTGCATGCTCCTGGTTCCACTGCCTAATGGTGTGCCGTTGTGCAAACAAGGATGGTGCACCTTATATGTAATAAGGGCCCAGGGCCGTTTAAATAGGCATGTTTACACAATAAGATATTATTTGGTGAAGAGTAAAAGTCAGCAAATGGTTAGCTTCTCCAGTAAATAGCTCATGAGCTACTGGTAGCTCTACAGGGTATCTTTAAGTAGCTCTCCAGTGTACAGTCCAGCACAATAAATTAGAAGCTTTTGATTGGCTGAATTAATGTCTACCAGAGCTGACACATGTATTTGAGATGAACATGTGTGTATTTTAGAACCTCTGAGCTGATGTTTTGTGAAAAATTGATGAATTTCCAAAATATATCTGAAGCAGAATACATGACAGCCACTAGTGTAATTTTGTCTAATGTGGTCACTATTGCAATATTAGTAATATTAGTAACTCAGGATGATTTTCATTGAGCATAGGTAGCTCTTCTCACAGAAAAGGTTGGAGACCCCAGATGAGCCTACACCACTTCATCTTTCACCTGGAATCAGATGTAAGCCCCTACGGCCATTGGTCTATCTCAAATGCGTAAATTCAACAAACTAGCAAATGCCATCCCCCCTTCTCACTCGAAAAATAATGAATACGTATTTAACAGGGAATAATCTCAATACTTGAACTCTCCCCTCTGTTGGATCTACAGCCAGACAGCTCTTGGCAGTTTTCCTCTACATAGAACCATCTTGTATTCTTGAAGGGTCAAAGCACTTTCAGAAGAGATCAATGAACAACTTCTGTCAGAGGGCCTTTTCATGGGCTTTCAAAACCCCTTTGAGGTGCTCTCCTTTGTCTAGTTTTGGAAAAATACCTTGTCGTGCACTACTATTTTCAAAGAGCTAAAAATGCACCAATGCTTATAAATATGTCAAACAGAGAAGATTATCATCTAGTAAACTCAGGAATTAAAGCAAATTAACTTGTCACAAAAAGCATATCAAAATATAAAAATGAGATGAATGGACTATAGAGTCTAATTGGGTTTAGACAGGAGTAGCAACAGCTACTCATGGATTGAACTTTGGTAACACAGACACTTCTCTTGCTACCTCTGGTTTAAGGGATCATGAAGGCAGTGGCAAGCAAATAAAGTAAATTTAATTCAAGGAAACATGAATATGTCTCACAGTTTTCAATCCTTCCACCAATTCACTGGCAAATAAGCGGCTTTTGTAGGGATGAGGATGAGAGAGAGGTTAATCCCTTGTGGTCTAATCGGTGGTAAAGGTGTGTGTGATGTCACTTCCTCCACAGCTGGCCTTATGGTGAATCAGAATTCAGGGGAAATCTATCAGAAAATGTATTAATAGTAATACATTTCAGGGTCGTTCCACAATAGGATTTATGACTACTTGAAGCAGTTACTCCAGCAATACTACTACACATACTCGGAAATGGTTTGTGAATTTTCCATCTAACTTTTAAACAGTAAAAGTACGAAGCAGGCGCAGTCTTTCTATTTGACCTAGGGATGTATGAATATTCCCTGAATAGTCTCATTTTAGATGTTCTGGGACCAATTCACTAAGACATTTAAGTGTAAGTGAAATAGTACTAAATGAGTTCTGCTTCATATGCGCAGCTGTACTACAGGAGTACTATTTCATGGCGTATACATGCATTTAGTGAACAGGCACCTACATGTTTAAGTCGCCTACATGTGTAGGTCACTTGTTAACTCACAAGCTCTGTATATTGCGCATGACATACATTAATCTTGAATTAAAAATCTCTAGGTTGAATTGGAAACCTAAGTGGCCAGACTGTCTAAGTCTGGATAATATTTATGATTTTTATAGGTGTGATATGTTATAGTTTAAATCTTTGACTGTTAACTAAAGCTATTTCACATTTTGCAATATTAGGTCCTAAAATGTTTTATTGTTCTAATAGTTTTCTGAAATTAAAATAATAACGTATCCAAGTTAGCTTAACACTAATGCATTTGCTGTAGAAATTGAATGTTGGCTGCAGGTGAAATCTTCAAATCCACGAAAGGATTGCGCAGAATGTCCTCAGTAAATAAAATTATTACTATCTAGTATAGTGGTAAAATAAGCTATAAAATAGGGGGAGAATTTAATTTATGCTGTGTGTGAATTTAATGTATGCTGTGTGTGCTACATAAATAGTGTATATGCTTCAGGACTTAACTCCTCTTTTTGTAATTTAGTGGTTAGCCTGCTCAGTAGGTGGGTGCACCTTCTCGAGAGATCTCAGTTAAATCTACAGTCCAAAGGTGCACAATCTTGTTCAAAACGTCCCCAATGACAGACAACAAGACCTGAGAACTGGCAGCAAAATCAGGGAGCAACAACCAGTGCTACCTTCTAGGGGGTCATTATTTTGGCAAAAGGCCCGCCACCGCCAGCCGTGTGGTGGCGGGCTCTCCGCCATCTGACTGCCAGTTTCCACCATCTCATTCCGATGATGGGTGGAATTGTTCCGCAAGCAAAGACCGCCCGACTCCCCTCCACCACAGGCAATCGTTATGATTGCCTGGCGGAGTGGACAGGACTTGTAAAATGGTTGTGGTGCCTAGCAGGCACCATCTGCCAGATTAGAATGCTGGCTTCAGCCCGCCTTTCCATGGCGGTGAAACCGCCATCCTCCATCGAGATTGGATTGGGGGGGGTGCACTGGGGGGGTATCCATGGTGCCCCCCAACATTTTCTTGCACTAAGTGGCAGGCACAGCATGGGAAATGCACTGCATGTCATTTTAACATTGCGAACGGTGCTGCAGCCAGCAGCACCATCCGCAATGTTACACCCCCGGAATTCACCCAATTCGATTGGCGGGACCACTGCATGACTGGCGGGCGATCCCAACCACTGCAACGATGGCGGGAGGGCTGAAGTCTGCCCGCCATCGTAATGACCCCCTTAGTTAGGGAATATTGACGGTGTTTGAAAATGACATGGCAATTTGTGTAGTGTTGTATTGTGTAGTGTGTAGTACTAATACTTAAATCAATCACTTGTGTCTTCCTGTAGCTGTCTTTTGCTAGGGTATAGTGTCAGGTGCTGTAACTTTTCTGGAGAGCCATGTGTAGAATGCATGCCACAGTTTTTAACCTATGTTCAGTCCTATATATCAGACTCAAGTTCAAGTTCTTAAGTTCTTAAATTTATATAACGCACTACTCACCCAGAGGGTCTCAAGGCGCTTGGGGAGGTGGGTGCATTTACTTATCGAATATCCAAGTTTTTAGTTGCTTTCTGAAGGAGAGGTGGTTTTGAGTAAGGCGGAGGTCGGTGGGGAGAGAATTCCAGGTCTTGGCCGCTAAGTAGGAGAAGGATCTTCCCCCCATGGTGGATCTGTGGATGCGCGGAACTGCGGCGAGGGCTTGATTGGAAGATCGAGGTTGGCGGGTGGGGGTGTAGAAGGACAGTCGCGTATTGAGGCATTCGGGTCCTAGGTCATAAAGGGCTTTGTGTGCGTGGGTAAGGAGATGGAACGTTATTCTCTTGTTGAAGGGGAGCCAGTAGAGATCTTTCAGGTGGTTGGAAATGAGAGCTTGACGAGGGATGTCCAGTATGAGTCTGGCTGATGCGTTTTGGATGCGTTGGAGTTTTTTCTGTAGTTTGGCTGTGGTTCCGGCGTAGAGGGTGTTTCCGTAATCCAGTCGGCTGGTGACCAGTGCGTGGGTGACCGTCTTTCTTGTTTCAGTGGGGATCCAGTGGAAGACTTTTTTGAGCATGCGAAGGATGTTGAAGCAGGATGATGATACGGCTTTGGCTTGTTTGGTCATCGAGAGGGAGGAGTCCAGGATGAAGCCCAGGTTACGTGCGTGGTCCGTTGGTATGGGTGCGGTTCCCAGGGCCGGCGGCCACCAAGAGTCATCCCAGGCTGAGGGGAATGAGCCTAAGATGAGGACTTCCGTTTTGTCGGCTGTTCTTCATCCACTCGGCTACTTCTTTCATTCCTTCGTGTAGGTTGGTTTTGGCGGTGTTCGGGTCTTTGGTGAGGGAGAGGATCAGCTGGGTGTTATCTGCGTAGGAGATGATGTTGAGGTTGTGTTGGCGTGCGATGGATGCGAGGTGACTCATGTATACGTTGAAGAGGGTGGGACTGAGTGATGATCCGAGTGGTACGCCGCAGATGACTTTGGTGGCCTCTGATTTGAAGGGGGGGAGGCGGACTCTCTGGGTTCTTCCGGCGAGGAACGATATGATCCATTCCAGTGCTTTTCCTTGTATTCCAATGTTGCTGAGTCGTTGTATGAGGGTGTTATGACAGACTGTATCGAAGGCTGTGGAGAGGTCAAGTAGGATGAGGGCAACTGTTTCTCCATTGTCCAGTAGAGTACGGATGTCGTCTGTTGCTGCGATGAGAGCAGTTTCGGTGCTGTGTTTGGCTCAGAAGCCGGACTGTGAAGGGTCGAGGGATTTGTTGGATTCGAGGAAGGCGACTAGCTGGCTATTGACGGCTTTCTCAATGACTTTGGCGGGGAATGGGAGGAGAGAGATGGGGCGGTAGTTCTTAAGTTCGGTGGGGTCTGCTGTGGGTTTCTTCAGAAGGGCGCTGAGTTCGGCATGTTTCCAGATTTCCGGGAAGGTAGCGAAGTTGAAGGAGCAATTGATGACATTGCGGAGATGGGGTGCGATGATGGAGTCTACTTTGTTGAAAATGTGGTGGGGACATGGGTCGGTTGGTGATCCTGAGTGGATGGAGTTCATCAGGCGGATGGTGTCTTCGGTGGAGATTGGGTTCCAGGCGTAAAGGTTGTTAGAGGATGGTGTTGGATTGGAGATGGGTGGAGTGGACAGGTCTTCGGCCTGGTTTTCAAAGCTGTTATGTATTTCGGAGATTTTGTTGTGGAAGGATGAGGATAGAGAGTCGCAGAGGTCTTGGGAGGGAGAGATGTCGTTGGTGCCGGCGGTGGGGTTAGTGAATTCTTTGACGATGTTGAATAGTTCCTTGCTGTTTTGGGCATTGTTGTGAAGTCGATCCTTGAATGCTGATTTCTTGGTGGATCTGATTAGTTGGTGGTGTTTGCGGGTGGCGTTCTTGAAGGTGGCTAGGTTATCGGTGGTTGGGTTTTTTCTCCAGGCTTTCTCGAGAGTACGACAGAGCTTCTTGGATTTCTTAAGGTCATCGTTGAACCAGGGGGCTTTTTTGATACCTTGCTTGATTAGATGGTTTTTCAAGGGTGCAAGTTAGTCAGCACTTTGGGTGATCCATTCGGTGAGGTTAGTGGCTGCTTGGTTTGGGTCCGATGATTTGGTGGGGGGGTTTTGGTGAAGTGATGTGAAGAGTTGTTCGGTGGTGATTTTGTTCCAATTTCTTCGCGGAATAGGTAGTGGGGGGGTTGTGGGTCGTGGACTTTTTGTAGTTGAAGTGAAAGCAGCTGTGGTCCGTCCAATGGAGTGCTGTGGTGTGATCGAAGGAGATGTGCTTGCTGGAGGTGAAGATAGGATCGAGCGTGTGTCCGGCGTAGTGGGTGGGGGTGTCTATGAGTTGTTTGAGTCCTAGATTGGTCAGGTTATCCAGAAGGGTGGAGGTGTTGCTGTTGTTGTTCTTTTCCAGGTGAAAGTTGAGGTCTCCCAGTAGAATGTAATTCTCGGAGGGGAGGGCATGTGGGCTGATGAAGTCAGCGATGTCTTCGCTGAATTGTGTGCGGGGTCCTGGCGGTCTGTAGATGAGGGTGCCTCTAAGTGTGGTTTTGTGGTTGGTGTGAATCTGGAAGTGGAGGTGTTCGGCGGAAGCGAGGTTGTCGTCGGAACTGGTCGTGATGCAGATGGTGTTCTTATGGACGATGGCGATGCCTCCTCCTGTTTGGTTGGTGCGGTCTTTTCGGATGATCTTGTAGGTGTCCGGGATGGCTATGGCGATGTCGGGCGCTGATGAGGCGTTCATCCATGTTTCTGTGAGGAAGGCGACGTCCGGCGATGTAGAGTCGAGTAGGTTCCAAAGTTTAATGGAGTGTCTGTGGACTGAGCGGGTGTTGATCAGGATGCACTTTAGATGGTTAGTGTCGGAGCTCTGTTTGGAGTTAGTGAATTTGGTGTGGGTCCTGATGCAGTCGAACTTGCAGGAGTGGCAGGTGAAGGGTCCGTGGGTGTGACCTGGGGCGGCATGGTAGCAGTTTGGGAGTCGGCCGGGGTTAAGGGCTGATAGGGCAGCGGCGTCAAAAGTAATGCAGGTGGAATGGGTTTTGCAGGAGGTCTGGTGCTGGGCGCGGTCCAGGCGCGGACGGGCGTAGACATGCTTACCTTTGGCGCACCTTCGGCGCGCAAGGGGCGTGAATGCTGCGCGCAAAAGCATCTGTCATAAGAGGGTAGTGGAGGGGGGAGGGGCGAGGGAGGAGCAGCTGGGAGGCGGGAGCGGGGTGGAGACCTGGGCAGGGAGGCACAACAACAACAACAAAATGGCAGGCAGTCTAAAGCGAAATAGTGAGCAAATGCGAAGCAAATGGCAGTGTCACTGGTACAATCAGGCACACCTCGGAATTTACAGGCAGCGCAGCACAAATGAAACAGTACTAACTGCGCACTTTGGCAATCTAGCGCTACAATCTAAAAAAGATTTCAAAGCATACACAATCAAGGCAATCTAGCGCTACGATGTAAGAATGTATAAAATGAATAAACAATTAAGGCAGTCTAGCGCTACGATGTAAGAATGTATAAAATGAATAAACAATTAAGGCAGTCTAGCGCTACTATGGAAATGTTCAAATTAATCTGGCAATAACACCAGTCTGGCGGTGGTGCAGGCAGGCAGGGCGGGGAGCAGCGTGGGGAGCGACCGCGTCTGTAGGTAACAGGACAGGACTCTGATCATTGTTTAGTCAGCAACATGATATTAACAGATTATATTAAAAGTGCCAATGGGACTTGATGACCACAAGCTGTTCTATGTTTTCCTCTGTAACTAGTTCCTTCAAGACAGACACATGACTCTTTCAGTCTCCTATTCTGTCCCCAATGTAAATCCTCAATACAGTCTTGTGTTATACTTGTGTGACTTTATAACCAAATAAATCTATATTGTTCGACTATGACCCTTAGTAATCAACTCATGTACCTTTTATAAACGTTATCACATAACATGTAAAGCACCCTGATACCTTCGGGTCTAGCTAGCACTGTATAAATCTCCAATTAATAATGATACAAAATCTCTGGAAACAGTGATTAACCCACTGTGCAATTACCAAGAATGCATTTTATTTCAGTATTTATGTGATAGTCCCATTACTCTTGCTGATAAGTTTTTTCATTCCATGCAATAGTGCAACAAACATGCATTGACAGATCAGCGTTTCAGTCGTAGTCTTTTGACTGACTACTTACTGGTAATTTTAGGCCATAAATTCAAAACTTTAAAGAACCTGGAAGCTTCTGGCTGAATAGGAGTTTGAGGTGCTGCAGTAATTAATGCACCTGCAGAGGTTTCCTTGCACAGATAGTTCATGGAAAATCTGCTGGAAGTTGTGCAGCTAAAACGTGTTAATTTTCACAGCACTGATGTATGTATAGGCATTTATATAGCGCACTACTTACCCGTAGGGTCCCAAGGCGCTTCGACCGCTGCCAAACCCTTCCTGGCTTCCCTGAGAGATGGTCCCTTAATGGGTATCTCCAGGGTGAGACCAGGCATCCCCGGCGGTCTGGTGGGGCCGTTAGTGAAGATGAGGCAAGCTAATGCCCAGAGTTGCCGAGTTTGATCGCTGATCAGAGTGGGCACCGAGGCGAGAGAATTATCGAGTCCGCTGACCCTGGTCCAGAAACCTGCCGCGCCGGGAATCGAACCCTGGTCCCGGGCCGTCCTCTGCTCTCGGGTCTGCCGCCTCTAACCAGTGAGCCACAATACTTCACTAATACCTTGGCCACCCCAGAGAATATGTGTACATAGCCATAGTAACCATGCAACAACTAAAAAGCAGCACAAATCTTGGAAGAATTTATTGCAGGCTTATTGGCACAAGTAACAGTTTAACGTACTGGTGATCAAAAAAGGCAACTCATGCCGATAACCATAAACTGACTATCCAGCAACAAGCATGAAAGGTACATCATCACATCTCATATGATGAGGCACAGTAACAAAGGCTTACGAGATGTCCCCCTGAAACTGGAGACCAATATTCAAAGAAAGGTAGCACCCACCAAGGAGGAGCGATTGTGGGCTACCCAACCACCAGTGGTTCTTTCTTACATCTGTGTGGTGGGACACAGCAGGAGTGCCACCCAGGGCTTTAAGTGGGATGAAAAAACTGGGGGGTCTCTCAAAGGGGCGTGGCCAATGTAATTAGGGGCGTGGCTTAACACATAAGCTTAAAAATCTGTGGTTAGCATAGTGTGCCGCCCGACTTGTATTTTGCTGTTTCTGTCATTACATCCAGATATAAGATACAAGTAACAAAATACCTAGAACAAGTCAGGACTATCGGCTTTGTCACTGGTTGTTAGTTGCATAAGACAAATAAGCAGCAACTAGGCTTGCATAGAAAGTGAAAAGGCTTCCACTTAGAGCCCTGGTGACACCACAACAATGTTGCTATTCCTGACCTTCAAAAAGATAAGTGGCAATTTGCAGTGTGCGCTGTTCCATAGGGCTCCCTCACTCGCACCAGCACTCGGAGTCGTGTGTTTAAAAAAGCAGACACGAGAGATGTAAAAAGCAAGGATTTCCCTTCCCTTTAGGTCGTGCCGTAACTTCTCCACTAGTGAGAAGTGAGCAGTGTGAGCAGCGCACATCGATGTGCCTGCTGTCACTGAAGTCTGGAAAACAACAGGCCGCCTGTGCCAGGGCACAAAACAGAGCCCGATAGAGACCCGTTTCGAGGCCCCTTTTAAAAAACTGCCGGTGCTCAGACCCCTTGAGACCCGGCCCACTTAAAGCCCTGGTGCCACCTATTTCAACTATAGCCCCTGCTGGATACTTCCAGGCATATTCTCGCCACGCCCCCCTCTTGGGCTGTATTACCTGGTAGGTTTCCATGCTTCAGATCTGTAGAATCACAGTGTACCTCTGCCAAGGCTCAGGGACAAAGAGCTGCAGGAACTAGGACCCACCCCACATTGCCTGCACACAACAAACATCAAGCCAATAGCAAAGCCTCCTACAAGTTCAGCAAAAACATTTCAGACCGAACGTCTGATGGGTTGACACCATCCTGAGCAAAATTGCCAAACCATGAATGCGGAAAGGACATTTGGATAACACTGAAAATGTGGTAGATTCGGTCGTATGTCACAATATTACTTAAAACAAAAAATCGTTGACAGATATTCTGGCCTAAAACATAGATAACAAAATGTTTACCCCATTGCTGTAGTATTTCTATTATTAACTCCAGAAGTGTGATATTATTGAAAATTATTTTTCGTGCACTATATTTTTTGCAGATGGATATTTCGGTCAGGTATTTGGGTACCATATTGTACAATCATTGTGGCTGCGTGTTTGTAGAGTACTTAACCCTAATTTACTTAGCAAACCCCTTATCTAAGGATTTGTGTCTTTTTTAACAATCTTAAAATTTCACCCTTCATCGCGAAATTATACATAGAAAGGAAACAAATTTATACAAGATTGGAACATTTTATTATAGTAAAAAATGCTAGAAGTTATCAAGGTCAAATCAAACTAAGTTTGACTTCGCTCTGCACGATAAAGTGTATTTTAAGACGCGTCCCAAGTCCCTGCAGTGTTTTGAGGAATAATCTGCAATGTTAAAAAAAAAGTTCAGATGTTCAGGAGTGAAACTAGGCGACTAGCAGACAATGACATGAATAAATCCCCATGTCCGCACCCTGTACGTAACACACGCTGACGCGGACGGCTCAAGGTCAGCAGAGATGCGGACCCTGTACGTAACCCACGCTGACGGCTCAAGGTCAGCAGAGATGCGGCCATGACAGGCCCGAGAAAGGCCAGCGCTGCAGGCCTATCAAAGTCAATTCACGAAAAGTGGAAGAAACGCGACAAAAGCCCTTGAGCGTCTGAATGTGGCAGGACGGTGACAACAAGTGCGAGTGACCAGAGGCGCGCCAGTATATCTAGATAAACGACGCAATAATGTAGGTAACGCGACTCTGTATTCCTGTCAGCCGCTCGAGCAAAGTGAAGTGTCTCACTCTAAATGCTAAGCAAGGACATTATCGTCTTTCAGGCTCGACAAGTAATTTTGCAAGAATTTTCTTCGGTATGGGGGTTCTTAAAGAAAAGGAATCCCATCTTGCAAGTCTCTCAGAAAAGATACCAAATTGCAACTTATTTCGCTGTAAAACGTGGGCGATACGTTCATCACGACCCTCCGTAAAAAGGGGAGGCTCTTGTGAGACCGCTCGTGATGCTCGACAGACGAACTCCTGACTTTGATAGAACAGAGTGCGCGTTGTTTAGAAAAACTGCCAAAGTAAAAAGTCTTAAGAGAGACATATCATCAGGGGGTCTGATAGGGTTATTATAGCTACATATGTAACGGAGGAGCGAAAGTACTGGTGAATGTGCTGACATGACAATGGAAGAATACATTACAATGTGCTATAGATCCAATGGTGTGCAAAATGCAACGACATGATAAGGAAACTAAATAGAGATGTTTCATTCGCTAGTTGGTGATATTATGGCCCGTATTTAGAGCTGTACCAGAGTACCTGCTTGTTTCTGAGAAGTGCTGGTAATCTCCAATTAAAAGTATTACATTTCTCTTCAGAAGTGACGGTACTCTCCTTCTCAAAATTAAAAAGTGACGGTACTCCGGACCGGACAGTACCGGCCCATTTAAAGCTCAGGGTTGAAGGGATAGACTGTCAAAATGTTTGTTATTCCACTCACCGTATTAAAAGTGCCATAGGGTATCACGCTGTTGAAAAACACAGTGCCGGCTCGTGTAGGGTGTTCCACCAGGCAGTGACGTGGGGCGGGGGAGGGGCAGGGTGGGGGGGGTGTAAAACATGGGAACGGATGGTTACAGGTAAGTAACGTAAAAAATAAATAAAACGAATTTCGTTGTGCGCGATGCAGCGCGCGCAACAAAATTAGTTTTATTTATTTTTTACGTTATTTACCAGTAATCGTCAGTTCCAGTATTTTACACACCCCCCCCACCCTACCCCTCCCCCGCCCCACGTCACCGCCCAGTGGAACACCCTACACAACCCGGCACTGGTATAACAGAGGATGCGACGACTGCCATAACACAGGACTCTGAAGGCCCTGTGGCACAGGGGGCAACTCCACCATTTGGGAGAGGTGGTGGGCATTCAACTGAAAGCCTATAGATATTTGTGAGATACTGGAGACTTAGAGGCCCCTTATCACAGGCCTGCTGAATGTTAGCATTGCTAATGCAATGACTGCATACATTTGATTACACTTTATCCTTTAGCAGTGCAAGCTTCTCTCATACCCAAATGTTGATTAGCATTACAAAACCGGTGCAAGATTCCCCCAGTGACAAACTTAACGTACCATTTCAACACTGTCTACATTTCCCTAAGACACTGGATTGGAACATCACTACAACATCAGCATAGTTTTCTGCACGCACAAAATCAGAATGACACTTCAGAGCCAATGCAAGCTTCTCTAGGATGGAAGGTTGAGATAGGGTATCAGCAGCAGTGCAAGCTTCACGCACAAGCAGAAACAGAAGGGCACTTCCGTAGAAGTTTAAGCTGGGCAGAAATTCCAATTTAGTACTGCACAGCCAACAGCAGTGTAAGCTTCAGTCATAGAACAGGCACATCACAGACTGATGGTGCAAACATTCAATCAAGAGTGAATAGCAGACCAAGTAGCATATCAATTCCACTTCACTAGTTCATGCATACTTAATGATATAGAACATGAAGCTGTTGACAGACCATCTTGCTAAAGTGCATTCTCTGAGAACCGAAAATGCTCTACCATGTAAAGACGAGATGCCCGGGTTTGAATCAGGCTGAAAAAGGATAATTCTAGAAAGCAAATCTGCTTTAACATACAAATATTTAATTTAAGAACTACATGCAATGAGAGATGTAGGAGTCATGGATTTCGAAACACCTGCTGAACTACTTAAGACAGGGGCCGTTGGATTTAGGAGGCAGTGGAGGGTCAATTTATGTGGCAGAGTTGACTAAATTATGCAGAAAGAAAATACACATTTTGCAGCATAAAGCAGCACAGTACGTGGCAGTCATTTCATCGAGTTGCCATTTTAACAAAACTTTGTGTGAAAATGCATTCTTACTAGTATCAGTTTAGCAAACAATATGCAATCAGCTACTGAAAGCTGATCATTCAAGCTTTTCAAAGGGTCGGCCACTTCGTGACACCAATTGGTATATATTTTTTGCAACTTTTGATTCATTAGATGCAAACATATGTTTGCATAAATTTGAAAATTGTTAATCAGATGATGGTGTATAGGGCATGGGTGGTAATTTCATAACAATAAAAAAATAGCTGTGGCCGCATAATGACATGATTCCAGAGGCCCTGCTCATGACCCACACAGGGTAAACAGCACTTCCAATGAAACCTTTTCTCGGCATGAAATTACAATGTGGTTGTTACAGCGACCGCGTTGTAACAACGCATACCATTTTCCCATAAGTTGTAACAACGACTTGCGGGGGGGAAGAAGGTGTTGGATTTAAAATTCCCAACTGTTGCACAGACTGTAGTTGGAATAGTAAATAATATTATTAAAACATCCAGTGCCCCCCCCAGATCAAATAGTTGTTAGGACTTGCGGTGTAATGGTATGCGTTGTTACAACGCAGTCGTTGTAACAACAGCGTTGTAATTACATGCAGAGAAAAGGAATGAGTTCTAATGAGGCATATTCCCCACAAACTGCTGTGAGAGATGCGAGTTACAAGCCATACCACTCAACCCTCATTGCTTGATTTCCCTAAACCAGGCTTCTCCAACAAATAGCTTGTAAAATACTGATAGCGCTTTAGATACATGTAAGTAGCTTCTCCTGTATCCAGTCCAGGCTACTGAATTTGTAGCTTTTGCTGAACTGAAATAATATAGGTTCTGAAAAGTATCTGTAAGAGACAAATGTTTGTATTTTCAGAACTGATAAACTGATGTTTGGGAATTTCCACAGTCTATTTAAAGCGCATATTTGTGGGATAAATCATGTGGTGATGGGAATGTTTATTACTAATATTATTTTCTTGGTGCCAGGGGCATTTAAGGTGTGGCTTCTGTAGGCAAGTCATCATGTTTGCCCTGATCACACCCATTCATGATTGATGCTATTGGTTAAGAACGCTGAAAGTGGCCTAGGCTCTGTTACCCAGGCCCAGGGCCGGCGCTCTGTCTCTAAAGGTATGTGGTAATTTGGATAATTTGAATTGGCAAACACAACCTACCTGTAACCCTTGTATATGGTATTTCATGTAAGTTTAGAGACCCCCGTGGACTTAATGAACTTAAGTGTGTCCTGCTGTGGTATTTGGTGGTATGTTAAAGCCAAGCCTGCCTTGCAGGCTGGGTTCAAAATAAAACTATATTCAAATTCGACTTTGGAGTTAAAAGTACAAAGTTCAAACTATATTTTTCTGACTTACATATGCCCTCTAAGGTCTGACCGAGGTGCCCCATCGTTAGGGTGCCTTGTTTAACAAGCAGACACAATATTTAAGTCAAAGTTTTTTTCCCTATTCTAGTTGTGCTAGCTAACATGAGGGAGGATTCATTACAGTTGATAAAGTCTATTGTCGCATTGGAGCTAGCTAGCAATGCCATTCACAGTATCAAATGAATGGTCACATTAAATCCAACAACTTGCAAACGTTGGCATTAATGCAACTATTCCAGGAAAGTAGTTTTAGAACTTACAAGCTTGAAGTTAACTTGAACAGCTATGTAGAAGCCTCTTCTGATTGGTCAGCCTTTGGCAAACTGAGCCAAGGTGCTCCGTGAGTAGGTGTGATGAGGACAGAGGCTGCAACAATACAGGCATTTGTTCGGAGGAGATTTTCTTCCTGGGTAGACTGCACAGGCATGAGAACAGATGTCATATGACCCAGACCATCCTTCACTTCCTTGATCCCAAGTCAGATGGGGGCTCCCCTAATTAGATTAGGAGAGGGGCTGGAAGGTGAGGGTAGTCAGCCCATAGTCAACACCTTTGAGTTGGGATACACAGAAACACACTCCATGAAGAGATTTTCTCGATTTTGTTTGTGGGAAAGAGTGCATTGTGGGTCATAAATATGCCACACTTCGCAGGTAGTAGTCATAGCAGAGGAAGGTAACTTTACCACTATATGGTTAGGGTGTCCCCCACTGCCTGGCCAAAATGGTGGATAACTATAGAAGAACTGCAAGAGCTCCTCAGAACACTGCCTGGAATAAAAGAAGGACTACCCTTATGGACCCTTGGACTGCACCACAGAAGTTCTGAACTCAAGGACTGCACCTACGCACCCACAAGGCTCCATAAAGAAACGACTGTGCCTGACTGAAAGGAATAGGAGTGGACTCCCTGATCAGCAACAAGTACAAGAGAGCTGAAAGTAGTCGCCTGCAAAGTCAAAGAGAGGACTACCCCAGCTGACCAGGTGTAACTGGAATTTTCTGGACTGTACAGGTTTTTTGGGGAAAATTGAGCCTCAGCCCACAAGAGGTGAGCCAGAGTCTCTGAACCCTTGGCTAGTACTACTGAACTGTTATTTTCCCCAAAGAAATAATGAAACTGCAGGGACTCAAAGTTGAGAAGCTTTCTTCAAGGTTCTGCAATAGTGAAGTTGCTGGCATTGACTCGTTGATTGGATTGACCTTGCTGGTTTGTCACACTGCAAAGCTCCAGGTGTAGTACAACTGATCTTCTAGAAGGAAGCCATTGACAACTGCCTTGAGACCTTCCTTGACACTGAGGATTCAATGCCTTCCTTTTCACTATGCTGCCGAGCTGCAGCAGGCTGCCATCGTTGACTCGAATTCCAGATCCAGCAATCCCAAGGACTTTCTGACTGTTTTGGTGCCAACAGCAAAGAACCAAGAAAAAGACTAAGTCAGAAGGTAAAACTTTGACCGGGACCTAGTCAGCAGCCTAGCTGGCCCCAGCTCCATTGAGGTTAGCCTAAAACTTTGATTTTGTCGCAGTAGGACACTCCCTAGTGATCACAAGTGGCTCTTTAGTGTTTTGTGTGCTATAAAGTTCATTTTGTTATTTAATCTTTAGAAAAATCATATCCCCATTTCCCTACATTGAATTTCTGTTATTTTGGTGTCATTCTACGGTTAAAATGATTTCCCGTTTGTATAAATTAAGTGTTGGATTTTTATTTTGTGGTGACTTTGACTTATTTACTGTTTTGGTGATATTAAATGCTTACACATACAATCCCCTAAATTAAGCCTGACTGCTTATTTGCTAAACTACCAAGGGTTGAGCAAGGATTAATTTAGTGAGACTTGACTGGACCTATTTGTGATTGTGATCTTATTGCTAGCTGAGGGTGAATACCCCCACCAATTAATAATCCACTTTCCTACAGCTGCTATGTATCACCCATGTAAAGGCATTTCAAACTGGCAAAGCCTTTTTTTTATTCACATTACTGCTGGCAAGCCTGCCTGATGCAATTAGATTACCAGTGTGGGTAATTCTACCTAAAGTGGCCACTAATGTAATATTGTCTGATGTGGTCACTATTGCAACACTAATGATATTAGTAGTTCTGTATGATTTTTATTGATCATAAGTAGCTCTTGTTATAGAAATGGTTGAAGACCCCTGCCCTAAGCAGATTATGAACAAAATTTAATATGAACAATATTTTATAGGACAATAACCAGACATACATGCTCCTCAAGAGAGAAAGTGCACGTTTCTTTAACACAACCATTTAACTAGAGCATAGAAAAGACTTAACAACATATCTTAATACATGCTTTCCTCTAAATTCAAATTACATTTAATGAGAGGGAAAGAGCTGAGTAAAGAGCAGTCACAAATATGCTCTTAATAAACACCTTATTTCTCTGCTATGAATCCCCAATTTATTTCAATTATTTCTATAGAGGTTTTTAATTGCTAAAATTGAAATAAGATGATTTTAACTGGAGAAATTGGAAACGTGGCAGATACCTTTAAGATAAGAAAGATGAATAACAGCCTCATATTAAAAAATTGCAGGGAATGAGATTATCTGTACATATGTACATTTTGGACCCCATTTACACATATTTGTGTTTGTAAGTGTGGATTTTTAAGAACTCCTCTTTACACTCTTAAGGAGGATAGAAATTTACTTCAGACAAGACATTAGCAAAACTGCTGTTATGGTAACTAGGGGATCAATACTCCCATAAACGTAGAGTTACATTTGTGACTCTGTACCTGGTGTTTATAGAGCCATTGTTGTACATGTGAGTTCAACTCGTGATGCTACCATTCTCATGACCCCTGGTAGCAGCCCCAGTGTGCGGCACAGCAGCTGCATTCCAGTAGCAGAGGTGGTGTTTGTGCATGTTGCATAGCTGGAGGACAGGAAACACAATGTTATCTTAGGAACCTGTGCACTGCTGCTGTGAGCCGATTGGTGGTGTGACGTGCAGCGTCTTACATGCTATTGATGGAGCAGCACACCTTCCCATCTGTTGTGCACAGTCTTCACGTCCTGTAAGATAAATCGCAGCCATCTTGGATCAGGTCAGATTCTTCGCAGGACCATGGAGGCCTCGTCACTGATTTGAGGTGTATCCAAAAACGCATGCTGCACACAGCACTGTTTTCAGCATGGCAGGGATCCTAGAGCACAGTGGGGTTAGTGGAACACACATGGAGCTTAAGTATTGAATGTAATGGATTGTGCTTTTTGAGTCCCATTGTGATGTGGGCTAAGCAGTGGTGGAATAGTGTACTATTCACTTCTTGCTGCACACATGCTTATCATCTTTCTGATGCAGGTTATTCTTGACTGGAGGGGGTGTTATTTGTTTTTCCAAAACCGTTCTGGGGGCACTGTATATGATGCTGTTTAATTAAGTGGTGAACAGGGTTTTTTATTGTAACCTTTTATGGTATCTTATTGTGTTATTTTATTGTGTTGACTTGTTGTTTTAGTTGTTGTGGTGAAGAGTGAACGTGTCCTCCATTGGAATTTTGCTACAGTCCCCACAATTCTTAAGTGACTTGGAGGAGCCAACGCCACCATGGGTTAGGTGGAAAAAACTTTTCAAATCCTATTTGGTGGTGATTGGGGGGGGGGGGATTTCTGCCACCGGGAAACAAGGGGTTCTGTTGCACAATCTTGTAGTGGAGGGGAGGAATGTTTATGAAAGTTTGGAGGATATTCCAGTGGGGCATGATGAGAGTGACACAAGAGATGTGTATAAAATGTTTTTACAAATGTTACAGTTCATTTTGGAACACAGATAAATGTGGTCTTGGAATACCATAAATTCTTTACACGTTAGCAAGGCAAAAGGGAACGCATTGGAAGGAGCAGTTTCTAAGGTTGCAGGCTCCAAGAAAGATGACAAGAAGGATGATAAGGGTGTGAGAGAATGGAAACATAAAGGTGGTAGTGGAAAATTCAAGTATTATCATTGCGACAGTCGGCAGCACACTGCGAGTTACCCTAATTGCTTTGCTAAAAATGCAATTTGCAGGAAGTGTGGAAGGAAGGGGCCCTTTGCGAGAGTATGCATGGAGATGAATGCAAAGAGCAAAGAGGGGCATCAGATAGATGGAGTGGAGCAAGGTGTGGGAACTTTTGTGTTTAACATTACAGAGGAGGTGATTTAGAAAGAGGTCTCGTGTGACAAGGACAGGGTGGACAAGTTAGTGAGAGGTGATGATAGGAGGGAAGCAGTTGACAGTATTGAATGAGTCTGGGTCTCCCTATATTGTGGTGGGTCATCGTATTTGGGAGAAGTTGTATGATGCAGAGGGTGTTGAACTGATCTAGCTGGATATCAAACCTTTTGGGTATGGAGGAGTGACCATAAATGTTTTGAATGTGTTCCCGTGTTAATTTACATTTCAAAGGGAAGAACACATGGGGAAAACTGTATGTGGCAAAATAGAGGAGATTGTCTTTTGGGATGGAGACACCAGAGAGATCTGGACATTGCTCTTAATCGGAATGTTCAGGAGCAAGTTATATTAGAGAATTGTGCACAGGAAAATTAGGACATTGTGAGGAAATTTCCTGAGGTGTTCGGGGAAAGATTGGGGAAGTTAGTTGGATTTTACCATCAGATCAGGTTAAAGGATGGAAAAAATCAGATGGTGCTTAAAGTTAGGAAAGTGCCACATTTTATGTACCTTTGCAGGAAGAGTTGAACAAGTTGTTGAAGTCATGGGTGATAGATCAAATTGAGTCCTCAGGATGGCAGGCTCAAATGGTTTTGGCAACCAAGGATAATGGTGGAAGTTTGAGAATGTGTGTTGATTTAAGGGACCTCAACTGGAACATCTGGGTTGGCAGGCAGCCTTTGCCTAACATCGTACAGGAGTTGTCCATGTTGAAGGGGGCATGTTTGTTCAGTATGATGGATTTGTCAGCAGCATACCATCAAGTGGTGTTGAGTGAAGAATCAAGACCCCTTACCTGGTTTGACACCCCTCTGTGAGTTTACAGGTTTATCCGCATGCCTTCTTGGCTTGCATCTGTGGTGGAAAGGTTTCAGGGGGTAAAGATAAAAGTTTCAAAGGGAGTTACCATGTCAACATTTTTCAGGATGACATTATAGTGTATGGTAAAGATTTTGAGGGGCAACAAAGGAAATTGCTGTTGGCCAGGTTAAATGACTGGATTAATGGTGAAGCAATAGAAGTGTATAATTAGAGTGACAATAGTGTCTTATCTGGGACATACCTTTTCCGGAGATGGCGTTAACCCCAAGCCTGGCTCGGCTAAATCCATTGAGGAAGCCCCATTACCTTCCAACAAGGATGAGGCATACTCATTCCTTGGGTTGGCAGAGTAGTATCATAATTTCATTCAGAACTTTGCATGTGTTGTTCACCTTATAAGGTTACTGTTGATAAAAGATAAGAGGTTTGTGTGGTCAGAGGAGTGTAGGGCAGCTTTTGATATGATCAAGAATAGTATTAGGGTGTTGACCATGCTTGAGCATTTTGATGTTGCTAAGAAAACAGTGCTGACCAAGATTAAAGAGCCTGGGAGTGGTATTGTCCCAAGTGATCAATGAGGAAGAGAGAATGAAAGTGTTTGCCTTCAGAGAGTTGAAAGAGACTGAAGAGAATTATTCAGTCATAGAGAGGGAGGCTCTGGCCAGCATGTGGAGCATTGAGCATTTCAGGTTCTACTTGGGGTCTACCCTTTGTTGTTAGGTCTGACCATAAACCCTTAGAGATGTTGTTCACTTTTAAAGGTTGTGAAAGAGCCACAACTCATATTAAAAGTGGATGAAAGTAGTAAGGGATTTCAATTTATGTTTGGAATATCTGAGTGGGTCTAGCAACAAGACTGCAGATTGTTTCTAGAGGTTGCCTATGAAGGAGGACAGTGGTAAAGAGGAAGAAGTCGGGGAGTTGTGTGTGCAAGAAAAGGGCCATAACCAAGGCAGAGTGGTGTAAGGCAGCAGATGAGGATAGTACCATGGTTTTGGTTAAGGGATATGTTGTTAAGGGATGGCTTGAGAAAAAGTGCCCAGTGACAGAGGTTGAGGATTTTTGGATGGTCTGTGATGAATTGATGATTATGGAGCGTTTTCTATACAGCTGTTAGAGATTGGTGCCACCCGAGGGGTTGCGTGACAAAATTGTGATTTTGGAGCATGAGGGTTATCTGGGGAGGAACAAGATAAAGGCCCGGCTGAGGGACTGTTATCGGTGGCCATAAATGGACCACATGGTGGTGAGGGTGGTCAAGAAGTGTATGCAGTGTGGGTATTGTGACAAAAGTAAAGTGACCAGAACTGCTCCTTTGTTAACCATGGTGGCTCCAGATAAACTTTGGAGCAAGGTAGCTGTGGACATTGTGGGGCCTCTCAATGCATTAACTCATGTAGAAAAGTTTGGTATAATGTGGATGGATTACACTTTTAAGTATATTTCAATACAAAAACTTTTATTGAGTTTTTGAGGAATGAGTTTGTGAAAGAGGGGGTGTCAGAGTGTATTGTCTCCAGCAGCAGCCCGTGCAGGTAGGAGCAGTGGGCCTTGTTGAGGCCGGGTGGGGGGGTGGGGGGGATTTCAACAGACGACGAGGTAAAATGTATTATTTATTTAATTTTCCCTTATGGTCATCTGTCGAATTCCCCCCAACCTGGCCCAACCCCTCTTACCTGCACGGGTCGCTCCTGACTCTGATAATGGTGTACAGTTTTTGCCAAAACAGGTGGAAGAGTTACTGAAGAATATGGGTGTGAGGCATTTCAGACTGTGCTATACTCACCTCAATCCATTGGACTGGTTGAGTGTATGAACTGTCTTGTTAAAGCTTGCAGTCAACAGGAAGTGAGTGGGGGTGAAACTTTCAGGGGTGTGTTGCAGGAGAAATTGTGGGAACATAGAACCACACCTAATGCGATCACTGGTTTTACCCTTTGCAATGTGATGAGGGGCAGAAGGGCTGTGTGGTATCCTAGGTTATAGAACCTGCTGTTCAAGGTTCTGTAACCTAGGAGTTGAAGTGGTTGTCACAGAGAGACCCTGACTGCGGTGCTGTTGAGTTGTTTCTTAACTCCTCTGTGGATGAGGTCCTTTGTATATTTATAACTTGTAATAAACAAGTCAACTAATCATCAACGTGTCTAACTTCATTATTACACTGGCGACAAGGATGCTTTTTGATTCAGGAGCAAAAATTACATTGATACCCTTTGCATTTTATGATGCAAAACTCAAAGACAGTGTAAAGTTGGTAAAGCCTGATATAAGGCCGAAAGGCTATGGTGATAAACCAATAGAATTGGCAGGATATTTTTGGGGCTCTATAGAGTTTAAAGATAGAATTATCTCTGATAAAATCTACGTTTCAATAAAAGGAAACTCGTTGATAAGTTGGATACATCAACATGATCTGTTTGTTTTTCTAGATCCAAATGCTACTCCAATGGTATGTTTAAGAGAAAAGCCATCCATCAATTCTGTTGATATTGATTGTAGAAATTTGGTAGACATATTCTCTGAAGTTTTTAGGGATAAACTTGGTTGCTTAAAGAACTATTTACATGAGATTAGATTGAAAAGCAACTCTGTTCCCAAAGCAGCCAAGGCTAGAAACATACCCATGGCTGTTAGAGATAATATGAAGGTTGAATTAGAGAAGCTTGTAGCCAATGGAATAATTGAGGAAATTGAAGCTTCTCCATGGGTCTCTCCTGTTGTGATGGCTCGAAAGGCCAATGGAGAGGCTCGTCTTTGTGTGGACTTGCGTGAGTTAAACAAGGCTGTTATTGTAGACTACTACCCTTTACCCAATATAAGTGAGATGTTGAGCATGCTTAATGGTGCAAGGTATCTTTCCTCTTTAGATCTTAGTTCAGCATACCACCAAATTAGGCTTACTGAAAATTGTCAAGATCTAACAACTTTCGCCACACTCTTTGGTACCTTTGAGTTTTTAAGGATGCCTTTTGGACTCATTTCGGCAGCTTCAGTTTTTCAACGTGCCATGGAAAGGATATTAAAGGATGTGGTGGAGGTGAAGATCTATCAGGACAACATTTTAGTATCTGGTTCAACTGAGGATGAACATAACAATAGACTTAAAATCTGGTTTGACACTAAAAAGATCTAAATGCAAATTTGGCATTCACAAAATTGAGTACCTGGGTCATTTAGTCACCAACAGAGCGATTCAACCTAAGAAATTGTTGGTTAACACCATAGAAAATTTGCCTTCCCCAAAGAATAGAGATGATTTAGTTAAGTTCTTAGGAATGGCTGAATTTTATAACAAATTTATTTCGAAGTTTGCAGAGAGGTCGTTAAACTTAAGACATTTGTTGTAGAAAAATACTAATTTTTTTTGGTCAAATCAGTGTGAGAATGAATTTTTAGATATCAAGACTTGTTTGAAAAATGCATCAAATCTTGGGAGTTTTGATGTGAATGATGATGTGGTTGTGATGACTGATGCTAGTTCTAGAGGTTTGGGAGGTGTGTTGCTACAAAGATCTGATGGTGTATATAGAACGATTGCCTTTATCTCAAGAGGATTACGTGAAGCAGAATTTGATTATTCTGTAATAAAAAGAGGCCTTGGCTGTTTTTTGGGCCGTCAGGAAACTTTAAAAATTTCTCTGGGGACGCAGATTTGAAATAAAACCGGATCACAAGCCTCTAAAAGAAGTTTTTTCTAAGAAAGGTGTAGATCAGATTTCTAATAGAATACGTAGATGGGTGATTGCTTTACAAGAATTTGATTATCAAATAGACTATGTACCTGGTGTTAGTAATTTACAAGCTGATTGTTTGTCAAGGTTGGTTGATGATTCTGTAGATGAGAGAGATGAGAGAGAACCTTTGGATGAGGACTTTGCAGGTGAGGAATTTGCGGAAGATTTAAAGGTATGTTTAGTCACTGAAGGTGTAATACAGGAAGATGTATGGAAGGCTTCGTTAGATAAGGACACTTCTTTGCAGTGCGTCATGAAAATGATTTTGGAAGGTTGGGTGGTGAAAAGTAAATGTGAGGAAGTTTTGTTGAGTTTTTGAGAGGTCAGGAATGAACTTTCTATTGTTGATGGAATACTTATGAGGGGAAGTAAACTGATCCCTCCCATTGATTTGAGAATAGTTTTAGTAAAAAGAGCTCATTCCAGTCATATGGGTATCTCAAAAACAAAAGAAAGGGTCAGAGAACATTTCTGGTGGCCTTCTATGGATTTGATGATTGAGAGGGAGGTTAGAGAATGTTTGGAGTGTCTCAAGAGTGATAAGGTATTAAAGTGTAGAACGCAACCTATGGTTATTAGAGGGAGAGCATCTGGTCCGTGGACTGATGTTTCAATGGACATTCTTGGTCCTGTTAAAGTTGGTTCTATAGACAAATATGTAATTGTTTGTCTAGACATGATTTCATGGTGGCCTGAGATAAAACTTGTGAGTTCAATTGAATCAGCTGATGTTATAAAGTTTTTAGAAGAGTTGTTTGAGAAAGAAGGTTTTCCATCCAGTATCCTCACTGACAAAGGAGTGCAATTTACCTCTAGGCAGTTTGAAGAATTTCTTAAAGAGAGAGGTATTAAGCACAAAAGGGCTTCACTCTATTATCCGGAGTCTAATGGTGTAGTTGAAAGGTTTATTAAGGTACTAAAAGAAAGTTTGCATTTGTCTTTAGTTTCAGAGTGTAATTGGATGGAAAGCATGAGAAAGAAAGTGAGAGAATACAGGTTGACACCTCATTCCAGTACTGGTGTGTCACCTTTTTATTTGTTTAAAGGAAGATTACCTTCTTGTGAAGTTAGCCCTGGTTGGATCAATGAGAAAAGGTTGAAAGTGGATAAGAACATTTGTGTACATGCAGGTTGGGAGGAAAAGGAGGAAAACAAAAAATTAAAGTCAAAAGAAACTTATGATGTAGGAAAAGCTGTGAAAAAGGTTTGGTTTGAAATAGGTGACTGGATAAGGATCAAATCTCCAAGAAAAGGGGTTAAAAGTTCTAAGTTTTGAAGACCTTGTCAAATTAAGAAATTGTTTAAAAATGCTGTTAAAACTGATGATAATAGGTTTTGGAATATGAACAGAATTTCAAAATGTTTGTTTGTTTCAGAAAGTGTTTCGTGTTCTTCAAGGTGTAACGATGCCTCAGGTGCAGTTTCTTTGACATCCCCCAAAAATGTTTTTCGTGGGTCTCTGACTAGACCTAAACGTGCATTATCCAAACCTATTTGTTTTAGAGATTAACTACATCAAATAAAAACTGCCATACCCCTGCTGGAATAGGAACCCCCCTTATCTGGCGCTGTTGGGCCTGCCTTTACCTTTCTGAGCAGTGCAATACCAACTCTGCCTGGTTCTATATGCGTGGACCATTTCTCCAACCCTGAGCATGAGCTAACTATCTAGTAGATGCCTTAAGGCAGTTACATCCCACCGTAAAAGAGGGCACCTGTATAGCAATGCAACATGGGGCTTGGTCAAGATTGGACTTCGGGCTGACATCTCAGGATATACACATATGGACCACAGCAGTAAAACACCTACCACACACTATTTCCGGCCATGCACCAGTCATGATTACATTACAATTCCCAGAAACCTTTCCTTGCTTCACCTTTCCTTGCGCCTCCCGGCGGCTGCATTGTTAGATGCTGCATTCAGGGTAGACATTTGCAGGAGTATACTCGAATATTTAGAATTTAACACACATTCAGTGCATTCGCCCACAACATTGTGGGATGCCTTTAAAGTGGTGATTAGAGGTGTATGCATTGCCAATCAGTCTGGAGGGCTGGAGTTTATATGGCATTCCCTTGAGGACCTGGAAAGGGACCTCCGGAGTCTATAAAGCCAGTATTTTCAAACTCAGAACTCAGAACCCTACTCTTTTAGCTCGCATCAGAGAAAAACTCTCTGAATTTCAGGAGGAGTCAGCCTGGGAGATGAGATTCCTCCACAGTCATCCCCAAGCTCAGCGATATGTGAGGGTATTCATCCTAGCAAAACACTGGCAAACCTGCTCCGACCCCCTAGGACATCCTCATATATTACTGAATTGCAGGGCGCAGATACCACAGTGGTGCATTGCCCGACCGCCCTACTAGGCACCATGACTGCATTCTATGTCCAGCTGTACTCCTCTACAACACAGCCTGCAGAGTTGGAGTTGTTAGAATATTTAGATACACTTCGATTACTTTGGCTGGACCGAACACACAGCAACTTCCTATATGAACCATTTACCACTGAAGAGATTATTCAGGTCATACAAAGCCTGTCAGGTGATAGGGCTCCAGTACTGGATGGGATCACCTTGTCCTTCTACAAAGAGTATGCTACCATACTCGCCGCTCACCTCCTGACCGTATATCAAGAATCTCTAGAGTCTGGGGCCCTACCACCCTTAATGCAGGAAGCCGCCATTAGAGTATTGCTGATACCAGGCAAACCTGCTACCCTACACAACTTGTACCGCCCGCATGGCATTGATAAACACTGACAGTAAAATATTCACCAAGCTGCTAGCAAATAGATAGCAGCCACTGCTCACACTTATTGTAAGACCTGGCCAGTCAGGATTCATACCTGGCCTTTCTACGTCACACAGCTTGGGCACCATATTTTTTCCTAATGCAGCACCTTGCTCTTCATGACCCAGTGGTGGCTGCTTTGTTAGAGGCCACAATGGAATTTGATTCCTTGGAGTGGAAAATTATCTTCACACTATTAACCCGGCGGGGTCTCAGCCCCACTTTTATATGACAAATTTGACTTCTATATGCCTCCCCCACTGATCGGGTGCGGGTCAACAAGCTGATTTCTGATCCTATCCCTATCTTACGTGGCATGCGCCAAGGATGTCCTTTGTCGCCCCTCTTATAGTGATGAAACCCTTGGCAGCCTGCTTACGTCAACATTATGCTGATAGGAGTATAAGATTCTACACCAGAGGGATGAGAGTCACCATGTACGCAGAGGATGTCAGTTAAATGTTCTTGAGCCAGAGGTTAATCTTGCTCTAGTGACACATGAACTGCTGCGCCTTGGAGGCATGTCTGGAATTCAAATAAATTGGGCTAAATCTATCTTATTCCTGCTCTGTGAAGGTACACACACATTTGATATAGAATATCCAACAGTATGGGCGGATGGCTTGGTGCCGTACTTGGGCTTTTGGATCAGTAGGGATAAGAGCAGTGGAATGCAAATTACGGCAAAGTGATTACTTAGATGGAGGAGAAAATACACATCAGGTCTAAACTGCCTCTAACTCTTGAAGCACGAATAACAGTCACAAAAATATTAATACTGCCCAAGCTGCTGTACCTTTTCACTAACATCCCTGTTCCGCTCACCTTACAATTCTTCAAGTGTCTAAAATATGTCATGATTAGTCTTGTATGTGCGGGCAAACAACCCAGAGTATCCTGGGAACTCCTAACCCTCCCACTGGCGCAAGGTGGATTGGGTGCCTGGACCTCTCACTATATGCATACAGGCACAAGTCCAATTTCAGAATTTTTGGTTATACCCAACACAATTCCAACCCATGCTGCAATTGAGAAGGTCCGGGCCACTCCTTACTCATTATCCACTGCCCTTTATCATGGCTACCAGAACCCAAGACATGAGATAGACATGGTTGAGACTCTCAGATGGGCGTGGGAGGGGCTGCTTAAAAGTGCAAAATTTACCCTGGTATATCCACCGCCAATCCAACTGGCCAAGAACCCCCTAGATCCCCCAACTACTAGACAAGGGCTCAGTTGGATGTGCGTTCAAACTTCGTATCAACACGTTCTTTGACCTATACCCCGACTGCCAATTCCTCCCCGCATTGCAAGCTCGGGAGTCTTCCCAAATAACTTTCCTGGATACACTACTATATTACCAGTTGCATGCAACCTGCTGCATGCTACATGACACATTCCTGTCCCGCCCACCCCTACCTGCTCTATAGCACATGCTTACAGAATCTTCTGCTCGCAAGATAATAACGTGCCTTAACACCACCACCTCCCCAGTGGCCACGTCTAGATCCCTAGAGGCCTGAACAGGTGAACTGGACTCCTCCTTCACAGAGGCAAAGTGGCCGTTTTGCTGCGGCCAATTGAAAACCTGTCCCTGAACTATCACCTTAGATTAATACAGTTTAAATTTCTACATTGCATATACCACACGCTGGTGCAGCTGCAATAGATAGGGCTACTCCCTGATGATACTTCTTGGTGCTGTAAGGTCCCACAGGCCACATTCCTGCACCTGGCCATGGCCCCGAATCGTTGGATTCTGGGCAGAGATATTTCAACACATTACAGACATAACAGGTCAGGAGTTAGACTGCTCCCCGCTAGTGGCCCTAATGGGATATGTAAAGGACGCCCCACCCGCTAATCAGTGACTAAGCGCATACTGCTCCTACTAGCTAAGCATCGAGTGGCAATACATTGGCGCAGACAGCCTGCCCTCAACACTAAGACTCGGCTGCAAGATGACACATATAGCCAGGAACAAGTATCCACTTCTGGGTGCTTATGCCATTTAGATCCCGACCGAAGGATATCTGGGGCACATTCACCCCTGTATTCACCAGCAAAGCTCTGTCTCCCCTGCGCAGACACCTCCATAACGCCATCCACTTGCAAATAGGTTTCCCCTAGCTATCATCATAGAATTGTGGTTCTCTACTCCCCTGGGCTGTGGTTGGCCTACCAAGTGGATACTCAGCATTGCATTGTAAAATTCTCCTTCTATTCCCTTAGGAGGGAGGGGTGGAACCTACATGTTGTAATGACACAGCAGGCACTACGTAAAGAAACGGATAGTATTGCAGATGTGTGATGTGACCGTGAATGATTCAAGATAGCCCCCACTAGCTCTAATCAAAATAATTTGTAATTAGGTGCTAAACTTTCTTTCTGTATGACAGCGAGTATGTGTATGCCATTTGTTCTGTTGGTGTATATGTGCAAAATCTCCCCTGCAAAAAAATTCAAATCTTCTGCGCAAATGTACCCGATTATTCCCTTATGGGACTCTCCTTGGGAATGGAAGGATATGATTGAACTTAAGGGTTGCAGATATGCAATGAGATGGTATTGAGCTCAATGCATAAATAAAGATTTGAGGCACATTTCGATAAAAAAGTATTAAGGCAGGGTGAGGAAGCTAAAGGACGACCCTTTCCTATCCCTTTCGAAGATCTTTTAATCAAATGGGCCTGATAACCTTTCTGAAAGTTGCACCTCAGACTCGTTGATTGAGTCTCCAATAGTTTCAATAACATTTGGTGCTCCAATTTGCTTTAGCCTAAAAGTTAACCATTTAAATAGTTCAATCAGTTTAATTCCCATCAAAATCTAATTAGAGAAGAAACTCAATATTGAAGGGTTTATTGGGATTACCTAACATGCCAGGCAAATACATTGCACAGGGGAGTGCAAGCCACACCTGTTGAGGCCTTCTGCTCACTTCTGCAGGTTGCAAGTCAAGATGAATCACGAGGGTACTTAAGTCCGCTTTCAGAACTTGCCCCTAAAACGTCACAAAATAAATACATCTAATAAACATTGCTAAGGCCTCTCAGCTCCCTGGGGGCGAGCTGATGCACAGAGGCATGTCCCAACACTGAATTGTAGGTTTTTCTCAACTTCACTTCCTGAGTGAGTCTGTGCATTCTTCACAGACTCACTCAGACTCACTCAGAGTTGATGAAATGCTGAACAAGTATATCCAGTAATCAAGTACATTTTTCACAATCTTCAATCGAATATGTGGTGGCATATAGCGAAAGCTGTTGTCAAATCTAAAGGTAGCAATTTCAAGGTACTACCTTCCCTGCAAGAGTGTAAACAGTGCATTCAACTCTTATTAGACAAATTTGCTTGTTGGTACTTCGACCAAAACAAACTTTAATTTCCTGCAAAACTAAGGTAAGACTTTTGGCATTGGTTGACAGTCCTTCAATATGTCCTGTATGACTCTTATGCGGTAAAATTACGAATTATACAGCATAAGTGATTACCTTAGATGAAATATTTCAATTACTGTCCCATTTTTTAAAGGGTTATATGGTGGAATTATTCAGTTGCTGAACTCACACCTGAACAGCAAATTTATTTCTTGCTTTAAATTTGCGACGGAGAAATTGACATTCTAGAACATACTGTACACTACAGGTGAGTGACAGACTAAACAGGGCTAATGCAATGAAATCAGCCTGTGCTTAGATGTCTGGGAGTTTGCTTAAGCTTCCAAATGCAGACAGCTTTAAGTAGCTGCAATGATCCTGGGGTACAAATTCTCCGTCGGTGTGCTGAAGCACTGCGGCGCAGCACCTTTGCCACCTCCAAGAATAATTTCATTTCAAGTCTCGGTGATTGAATATGCAATATGTCACTAATGGAGGCAGCAGCGCAAAGATATTTCTTCAGTTTGCATTCTGACTTGTGGGACACAGATTCAAGGAACTGAGCAATGCCAGCTGTGAGAAATATGCTTGGGAAATAAAACAACATTTATAAATGCAATATAAGGATCCTGGTAACAGGCCTGGAAGGGGGTTATATTAGTGAATCTGTGCACCGCCATATATAACTTACTATAACTGTGGAACCATATTTGTTGTTTTAGGTAAATGTAATTTATCTATACTTGATATTCGATTATAGTCAAGCTTCACAACAGATTAACTCTGAACCGTTAAGTTAATTTGCTCCAGTGCATTAGAGTTCCTCATTATTCTGTATAGAATAACATGAGTAGCAAAGAAATGGCAATGCAAATTATATTCTTATGTTGATCCTCTGATGAGGTGGAGCTCAGAATTACAACCAGAGGTCCAGCTTTCGACTATGGTACCCTTTTTAATAGTATTCCAGTGTGCTCTAGTAAAGTTACCTCTATCACCGGAGGTGGTACTTATCCTCACTTCCTGTTCTTTGTTATGTCCTAACATACCTTGAGCTAATGACAGTGTTAGACTTGGTCCTCTCTTTAGCATCATCCCCAAACATTTTGTCTTCACCCTCTTGTTTACTGAACTGGTTTTTGTAGGCTTTTAGGACTCTGCACACTTTATCACTGCTATCCAGTGCTAAAGGGCTTATGCTCTCTCCTTTAAACATGGTGAAATTGTCTCACACCCAATTGGCACATTTAGTTTACTTTCAAGTCCCTAGGAAACCAGTGCTAGAGGTATCCCTGAGCTGTAAATTAAATCGTACAAGTTAGCGTGCAGCACTGGTTGTGTCATTGTGTGTGCAGTTTTAAACTATCTTTTCCACCTGGCAAAATAAACCACTTTCCATACCTAAACCTTCCTTTCTAATGCATAATAGTCACCCCTAGGGTAGGAATGTGTGCGTTGTGTGGGGCTTTTATTTTAAAATTCATTGTTACAATCTTACAGTTGGCACCCGTAGGTCTGACACAACTATTCGGGTCTCCTGTGACTAATCCACAACTATTTTTATTATAGAAGAATGGCAACAAAGTAGGTTTTCAGATGTTCTGCCAAAAAGCCAATGATATGCAGCTTTATTTTATGTACAGTTCCTTATTCCAAATACCGTAAACTTAGAAAATGTTCCATCTTGCATCTGCAGTACTTATGGCCATGAAAGAAAAGAGACTTATCAGTTTGAAAACAGTTCAATCACTTTAATCCCCAGGAAACACAGTATTTAAAAAAGTTTAGTAAGTACTTTTAAGATGTACATATCCTAGTAGTGAAGACTCTAAATTCAATTTTTATTACTGCAAGCCTTACCGTTCCCAAAGGATAACAGTGTATTACCTTATTACATTTAATACTTGCTAACTTTTGATTGGAAGGTGGTAGGAAAGTCAAGTTTGGTCTCTGAGGGATTGTAATTTAAAACTCTCTTTAACATTTAATGCTAAAGTTGGATTTTAAGTCACAATTCTAAAAATGCCTCTTTTAGACAGGTAACAATTTTTGTCATAACCATTTAGTGTCTGAACCCTGTATCCTGGGTTACATGACTAGTGTAGCTGGCAGTTGGTCTTTGTGTATTACTCCCAGACAGTGATACAAAGGGGGAAATGCTGTAGCCAGGATGGGCCATCCCTTACTTGATAGAGAGGCAAAGCTGTCACCTACCACAGTTGCACATCATAAAGACTCTGCCTCAGCACACCACAAAAGGGTTTATTACTAGTCTTTTGTGCCCCTAGACAAGTTGTGGCCAGGGCAGGGAGGAAGGAAGGACATTCTAGACACCTCTGCAGGAGGAGGACTCTAGTAACTTCTCCCATTTCAAAGTGGGCAACAGGTATAAATAGTGAACACTCAGCCCCAACTCTTCAGGACACTCCAGGACTTGCGGAGACTAGGACACCATGCTGCTTGAGGCCTGCCTTGATTGCTGACAAGGAAGACATAACCTGCTTGCCTCATCCCAGACTGAGTAACTCCAAGGGTCAGCTGACTGACCTCCTGTGTGAGCTGCAGGAACATGAGCTCCAGAGGCCGACTTGCTATTGCCCTGCTTACCTGCTGCACTGGACCTGCCTGTATCTGCATATGGACCCGCTGGCTTCTGCTGGAGTGAGTTTCTGATCCCAAAGTGGTACCTCTCTATGTCCTGGGGGTTTGGTTGGCATCAGAGAAAGTTCCCCCTAACCTAACTGAAGATTCGACCAATTATTTCATGAAGCTCCACACAGCCTCACCCACAGCTTCCAACTTCACTGCAACCAACACAAAGCCCTGCAAAGCCTCACCACACAACTCATAGGAACTGACAAAAATTTCAGCTAAGCTTTGCTGCGCACCTTCATCTGAACCGTTCTGAAGGCTAGCAAACCAATGCGGTGCAGACCAGGCACCAAGGAAATAAGATGCAATCATCAGCTGGACAAACTTGGTCCTGTGCTCAGCCTGAACTAAATTGTGGTCGGCCTGAATTTGTCACTTTTTCGCAGTCCAGTGCAACCAGATACCCTCAGTTGGTGGTTTATGCCGCTACTTTTACCTAAATCTTTAAAATTGCAAACTTCAGTTCTACTGATTCGATTTTTATTAATTTGGTGTCCTATAATTTATTACATTTTACTCTGTATTTCGAAATTGGTGTGGTATTGGTACTTTGTTGTGTTTTCACTTTATTACTGTTTGAAGTGCAGCATAATTACTTTACATATTGCTTCTAAGTTAAGCCTGACTGCTTTTGTGGCAAGCTACCAGAAGAGTGAGCATAGGTTAATTTGGAGTTTGCCTGTCTCTCACCCTGACAAGAATTGTGGTTGATGCTTGGATAGAGTTTCACCCAAAAACCCTGATTTCCTAAAGATAAGAACATCAACTAAAAGATAACCGGATGTAGAGCTCCAGCCTTCTAAAGAAAATGCCTTGAATATCTTGCAGAGCAGGCTGTGGTCATGGTTACCAAGGATAGATCTGAACTCACCAGTTTGACACAAGTATGGAGGTAAAATTGACTTGCACTATAAATGTATTTATTTATTTACTGTTTTGTATAGTGCGAACAACACCCTGACTAGTGCATCAGAGCGCTTCACAGAACAAAAGCAAAGAATTCTAAACAGTTCAGTTGGGTTCTATAGATCGAAACCTAGCATTTTTGATGGGTAGGTAAGTGTACATTCTAAATAGAATAGGTTTTTAAGTTCAAGTGTTATAGGACGTGTTCTAAGTAAAAACTGATCACATTTAGAGAGGCTGACGTCACAGGGAATCACAAAAATGAGTTTAGCACAGAAGATTTATTCATAGCAGGCAAAGATTTTATAGAAAGTAGAGATCCCTCCAGGAGTCGGATCTAAAATAGATAAAACAGGAAGTATCACTCCAATGAGAAGAGCACATCGAAAGATTATCTGTTGGAACTTATGGAGTAAAGGTGAGTACGGACTGCTGAGGATTTAAGAGAGGAATTTGCTCATCAGAAAGGACTTAGCTTCCTTTTTGAGTATAGTCATTGATGGGATTCTTCTGATACTCGGAGGGAGTGAGTTCCAAATTCTTGGTGCAGCTCCAGAGAAGGCTCTTTCATATGTTTTTCTTACCTGCTGAAGAATGAAGGTTTCAGGAGAACATTACCGGGACTCCTAGAGAGCCTCTTTCATACAACTGTTTAATTCAAAGCACATGGATGTTACACCTGTCAATTGCGATGAGTTACACTCATTTGACTATTTCAGGACATTTTCCCATATATGGAGGTGTGGTTTATGCATATCCTAATATTAAGATATATAATTTCACTAAAAGGTGCTTGTTCTATGAAAAATTATTTTGGCCAATATTTTATACAAAAATTGAATATGTGGGTACACTTCACTTTCAACACTTGTGGGGGATACTGGAATGAAGCTGCTTCAAACAGAAAACAGAAACAGAAAAGTCTCTCAGCTGAGGCACACCATCATTTTCAGTTTCGCACTTCCTGATGTAAGCAGTCTCCTGCTTGCGAACATTTTGAGAAATATCATGGCTGTGAAATGGGGACAAAAATGGAAATTTGCATTATTTGCAATATGCAAATTTGGTAAACTTTCATCCTTGTAACAAAAATGTTGCCCAGCTCTACTTACTAGAAATATCACATGAAAAGAGAGCACTTGAGAGCACGTTCTTGTATGGTCTTCATCATTTACACATTGATTAAGGTCTACCATTCATATTCTGAAAAATGTTGGAAATCACCGAATCCATCATGAGGAATGGACTGTATGATTTTAATGTATTTGCTAACTCAGTGTTCGAGCATATATTGGAATTCTGAGTTGTTCAAATTCATCATACCTGGTACATATAAGATGATATAACATCAGCATCCCGTGGATACATTTCGGAATGTCCACCCTGCTGATGAAAATGTCTAGAAAGTGTTCAGTTATAAGCATTTTGTTGTTTTAAACAGCACGATCTGCATATAATGTGCCTTTTTGTGTGCAAAACTTGCAATAGTTGAGAATTTGGGATACTACGAACATCTCGGTGTTAGTTTTATCCTGTGGGATAATTATCACACAGGAAACCGGGCAACAAGTATGTGTTCAGCGCATTTGTGATGGGAGTTCCCTAAACGCTCCTTTGATTCGCTTCAGTGAGAATTATGCAGTCACAGGACTTGTAAAGGATATGAAATTTGCGATAAAGTTAATATTGAAAAAATATATACTTTTTACTGCTGTTTTGATTGGTGATGTTAAGTAAGTGTGTACATATCACAAAGATGGACTGTAACTCCAAATGGCAAAAAGAATTCCAAAATGCTGAATTTGCATACAGTATTAGAATATATGCAGTGTTGTAAGAAGGTAGCCATTTGCATCAAAACATTACCTTTGCACATGGTTTAATATGTATGTTCATTGTGCACCCCATAATAAAAGTGATCTCTTCTACCTACTGATATAAAAGTTCTCTCTTTTCCTGAGGAGTAATTAAGATCCACCGATAATAAAGATTCCAACTTGTTAAAGTCCTCTTTAATTTCCCATGACATAATACGTTATTACATTTGGCCTTTAACTCTTCATTTGACAGACGAACCTCAAACGTCTTATTAAAATTTCAAAGGTGGAAACATTGCACTAAAAATTAAACTCTTGAATCTGAGGCTGGAATAACCCACAGAGACCTGATTAAGAAGTATAAATGTATACACTTCATTATAAAGCTATTAATAAGTAGTGGGTTATAATTAATCAGAGACTCCTTGCCACTACAAAACCCGTGAGCCAGGAGGGAATTAAGACCTCAGAATAATATAGGTTAATGAAACTCCTAATCGTAATTCCAATTGAATTAGTTTCATCTCATCCTCCCTCTGGATATGGAGCTGGCTGGAATTACTGTCAGACTGGCCTGGCACTGGGCTCTCCGTTTTGATGAAGTTTGCTTGCTGATACTAAGGTTGTTTCAGGCACTCTGCTTGCTTCATTATATCAAATCCTAACACAAATCAATTCCTACTGTTTATTCTTCTTTAATGTCCCAGGATTTCTATAGATACTCCATGTCAAAGCATTGCAAGAGTTCTCTTGGACAAAGCAACTCAGGGATTTTGTAGAGACTCTTTCAAGTGCTTCACTTTCAAGCATAGTGCCAAGTGATGAGGTGAAGATATGGCCCAAAGAATGCAGTTTCTTGCTAGTTCAAAACATAGGGCCTGATTTAAAGTTTGCCGGACCGGGTTACTCCGTCACAAATGTGACGGATATCTCGTTCACCGTATTACGAGTCCATTATATCCTACGGCACTTGTAATACGGCAGCCAGGATTTGTGTCATGTTTGTTATGGAGTAACCTGCCTGCCAAACTTTAAATCAGCCCCAAGTTTCAATTGGACACCTAGGCTAAAGCCTGGGGCGTAGCTTCCAGGGGGTTGTTTGGGGAGTTACACCCCCCCTAATAAATGTATTTTCAGATGCATAGTTGGGTACAGGTGCTTTTAGTTGGGTATGATGAGGTGTCTGTCGGATTTCACCTGGAATTTGTGCATACACACACTGAAACCCACTGAGAAAGACACACACACAGTCTCCCTCATATCTTCTTTGAAATCCCTAAAAATGTTTATTTTTCAAAATATTGTGTTCCTCTCATTTAGTACTCCTTTTAACATGTATTCCTCTCTCTTTCCACTGCCTCTGAAGCCTCTCTCATTTGCCCTGCTTGGCATATAATATATTCTAACGTGCCAGCGTGATGGTTGGAAAATCTGATGCTCACCTCCCACCCCCATCTTACTGACCAAGCTACGCCCCTGGCTAAAGCCTGGTAATCTATGGCACTTGTCGCAGAAACCCCCCCATGAGAAATGACTGCAAGGTAGGAAAGCAGCAGAAAACCAATATTCTGAAGTCAATATTTATTTTGTGTCTGTGTTTAATTGTGTCAGTTTGCAGTTTGTCAGTTTGCAGGAGTTCAGCACTGCCACTTATTTCTTAGTTCCAGCAAATACGTAAGACTATCTGCCACATCTCGCTGCATAAGCCATGGCATTTATTTTGAAAATTAGGTTTTACCAGGAGTACACCTCCAAAGTTTCCAAACCAATTTAGTAAAAAAAAAAAAAAAAAATACTACTGTTTAATATAAGACAATACATCGCGAAAAGGGAGCTCACTGAGGATTTAAAAAAAAATTGGTAATGCACCTTAGAGAACCAGGAACTCAGGGACAGAGTCAATTACCTTCCATGCTGATTCGCTGAGGTCGATTCAATGTTCCTGGCACTTTTTCCCTGGGCTTTCCAGCCAAATACCCATAAGGGCACGATTCTTTAACCTGCTTTCTCATAAAAGCAACAGTCCGAATTCTTTCAGATGCTGGGTTTCGTTTTCCAGCTCACTCATAAAGCTCTCAAACAACTTGAGGAGCCATTCACGGTGCCAGCTCTAAATCAGCACTAAAAGGATCAACCTCTCCCTCCAGAAGCGGCTTCGTTGACTTCAATCTGTTACCAACTAGCCAGCTAGTTCTTCCATAGAGGAGCCATTCTCCATCTCCTCTGTCCCTCAAACTACAACAGGACAGCCATCTTGACCTTTGAGAGTGGTTCAAGTCCCTGGATACACATGGGTAGCAGGTCACATCTAACTACTCCTTACAGGCAATCAGAGCGAGCAAGCATTCACGCTCTCCTCCACCTTGTCTTCCAGGTGCAATTGTATTCTGAAGAGTTGGTGGTGGTAAGATATTATTTGAGTGTATGCTACAAACCATTGGTAAACATTCCTAATAAACAACTTTGTTCTCTTTGCATCTCATGTGCATTTCTTCTCTCTTCCTGTATTCTCTCATCTCTCTCTACAATTATCTCTGCTTCTTATAACACTGGGATTACATAGATTCTATTGTATTCTATTTCTTCCTCCTTTCAGGCTACCACTTATTCTCGCCTCATTGTTCTAACCCCTGCTCTGCTGGTGTTCTTTGCTTCTCCATGTTTATGCTCCTCGCATTCTCCAGTAGGAATTCACTTTGAATATCTGTTCCAGAGTTCATACAAGGTCTAATTTGTCATACCACCTTGTACAGTGTACGAGAGAGGAATCCCAACTGTTTGGCTACCTCTAAAGCATGCTGCCACTTTGTTTATGCACCACTATGTAAGAATATAAAATAAAATAAATAAAATATGAAACTAGGCATATGGACCCCAACACACTACTTATGGGTGGCATAGCTAATGTAAAAAAGATGTTTTTCCACATGTCAAAAATAGATTAATTGGACATGAGCCTAAGGTGGCCATGCAAGGAAGTAATGAAAGGAATATTTTCACAGTTGTGTATGTGGGTGGTTTAAATGTATACAGCAGCCCAAGTAGGAAACTTACCATTTATGCCAATTATACATTTCTAGCACTGTGTTTCTGTGCTTACTTAAAAGTTATTTCTGCCAATTGTGGTTAGGCAATATTATACCAATATGTTTGGACAGAGCACACACAAACATAGAATTATCAGCAGTCTCTCAGTGCTCAGAAATATGCTCAAAGAACATAGTCTGAAACAGCAAAAACATATCTAAGAAGCCACTCAAAAAAGGAAAACCTCACGCTACCCAACCATGACTGAACCCACTATGAACTACTCCTGACTTTACACATGATATCACTGATGACATCACAGTGGATCCACAACTGTTAGTTTGTGTGTGTGTTAATTCCTGATGCTATAGTCTGAAGAGCTGGTATTCATTATTGTTACTTAACTCATCACCTTATGCCAAGCAGCTAACCCTTGTGTGGACATAATCTACAGAGTGTCACATTTAACTGTGGACCATTGTGGATGAGCATGGGGCTCATCTCAGCCATATTCTCTGTGAAGTCCACTTTAAACTACAATCGGTCTTATGCAGAAGTAAGTTAGGATACAAAGAAAACAGGATACAGCCTGATCTTTGGCCAAGTTTTCAATAAAAACGTGTGGGCCCCCTACACCCCCGTGCTATGCCACTGAATACTTTTACACATTCCATCTTTGGATAAGCCTGACTGATCTGTGCCAAGCTCTACCAGATGGTGAGCACAGGTTATCTTTTAGTGTGTATCTAGCTTACTCTGACCAGAGTGGTGGTTCCTGCATGGCCTGGGTGCATACCTAGGCCAACAAGGAATCCCATTTCTAACAGTTCAGCAGTGATTCGAAAGACAAATTTTGTCAACATAGTCCATTTGGTGCAGAAATAATGATTTCTAGTTTCATAGACATCTTATTTCCAATGCAGACCCTACTGAAGTTAAAATGAATAAAGATGTTTTTTACTGCTGCAAGTCCTAGCTCTCCCATTAACTAACACTGGATATTCTCACTACATTTAATATATGCTAAGTTTGGATTGGTAGCATATAGAAGTATACTGTTTACACTCACAAGAATTCTTATTTAAAATCCTCTTTTGTGGTGAGGTTACATTGTAAGTTACAATTGTGAAAATTCAATTTTCAAAAAGCTGGTATTTTCTTGTCCTAACCATGTGTGCCCTCTGACAATGTCCTTGGTCACATGACTGTGAATGGTTCTGCAATCCTGACAGGATGACTGGGAAGGGACTGTACCCAGCACCACTCACACTTCAAAGGGCTTTGCCTTCTATTCACACAAAGGAATCTGATACCAGGTCTACCCTACCTTTTGTCATCCCCAGATAGTTTTAAGCCTTGACAGGGGATGAGGAAGAACTTTCCAGAACAAGGTGTAGAGGTAGTACGGTGAGTCCCCCTCACACAGAGGCTAGCACCAGGTATGAATGTATGACATTACAATGAAAACTATTATAAAGCATACCTTTACTATGCAGTCAATACAATGCAGCTTCCATTACAACGCGTGCCATTTCAACGCAAGCCATTACAACGGATATTCCATTATATTGAAAATTACTAATCTAACACGTCTGGGTGCTTACCTGAGGGAAGCTGCTGGTAAATGAGGTATATGTGTTGTAATGGCATGCGTTGTAATGAATCCTGCATTGTATTGACCGCATTGGAAAGGCATTGCATTGTAATGCCTATGTTGTAATGGATGTTTCCCACCAGGTATAGATATTGTACCTTATATATGCTATCAATGGGGTTGCACTGTAACATTTTACATGTTAAACTTTCAATTGGGACAATATAGAAAAATTGAGTTTAGGCTCTCTGAACTCAGAATATAATAACACATCTTTTAGTAAAGGTGTTTTTTAAATTGTGTGTTTGAAACTGCCACTTTTAGAAAGTGAGCATTTTCTTGCTTTACCATTCTGTGTGCCTCTGACTGTCTGGTATTCAGCATCTGGTTTTGGAGTGACAGGAGCTGGGAATGTGCATTCATTCTAGACAGTCTCAAGGAAGGTGAGGTGTGTCCTGCCTTGCCTGCGTGAATCATCGTTGGGCGAATAGACCTGGTCTGCATTTAGAGTGGTAGGAGGAGTTTCGCTAGCACCTGAATAGGCTGTGTCTCCTTTACACAATGCTGTCTCCACCCCCTGTGGTCATGGTGGACCAGGTAGGACAGAACAGGTTTGGACTGAGCTCAGAGACCCTGCCACAAATAGAACAATGACAGAATGGTGTATAAGTATTGGACCTTAACCCCAAAGACTTCAGATTACTTCAAGAAACAAGAGGACCCTGGCACAAAGAAGAGCGGAAGAACTGTATGAGGAGCGCTGCCTTTTCTGAGTGAGGGGTGGTTTGACCTGCTGTTGTGACCTCTGTCTGTGGTGGAGAAAAAAGACTGAATCGTTTTGCCCTGCTGTGGTATTCTGCTTGGGAAAAATCTCCAACCGCCCAGGAAACTCAGAGCGTCCTCATTGGCAGCTGGCTCAGTGCAGAGTCAGACTGCATCACAGAGGAGGCAAAAGCAGGGCATTCCCCTTGAGTAAGGAGCAGGAGCTCCACCTCCCACCAATTGCACCTGCCGGACAGGCCACAGCCACTGGGAGGAGTGGTGTCTTGCACCTTGGAAGGCCAAGGAGGGCTCTAAGTACAGCTGTAGTGCTCTGTGGGGGGCATTGTACTTCAGCCACATTTGTGTTTTCTATGAGGTACGGACAAGCAGCCCAAATCCTAAAGCCGGTGCCCTTGCATCAGGAAGGTGTAATCAGAGGCATTTTAGCATCGAGGTGCTAATTCCAAGGTGGGGATCCTAGCAACTTCTTTCCCCACAGTGCATACCTCATTGTGATTGCTACCATTTGCCTGCTGAAACCCAGTAGAACACAGGTCACAATAGCAGGAGCCATTTATGATGAATGCAATCAAGAAGCATATTTACTGTTGTTCCGTAAATGTGATACCACATGAAAAATGTTTTATACACAGGAGCTGAATAAATGTGCACTGGGATGGTGTAAGGTGGTGTTATGCCTAACGTGTTCATGAGGTTTATAACATGTGCAACTTATAAGTATCTACTTCAGTGCAGTACATGTAATATTATGACAATTGCCTTATTGCAACGCGATTTGTGATCTATGTCTTATTATGACAATTACCTAGTGGCAAAGTAATTTGTGTGATTGTAGTTTATGTATTTTATGTATAATACAAGGGATATTTTTATATAATCTTGTGTGGAGTCTCTTTTGTGGTGTGCCTAGTATGTCACTGGTGTGTGTGTGTTGCGCAAAAACACTTTGCACATTGCCTCTGGGATAAGCCTCACTGCTCTGCTAAACTACCAAGGGGGTGAGCAGGGGTTATCTTGGGTGTATAACTCCCTCACCGTAACTAGAGTGGTGGGTTCTGCCTGGCTTAGGTGCAATCCGTAGCCAACCAGAAACACCATTTCTAACACGGTTCCTCTCAGTTAAGAGTGACTGCTTTATGCCAAGCTACCAGAGGGTTAAGCACAGGTTAAATTAGTGACATTTGTGATTCACCCTGACCAGGCTTGTTGTTACTACAAAAGTGTAATAACCCAATTTCGTACAGTGGAAGTAGAGTGAAAACTGATTTTTCTGAACTGAAAATCTCCATATAACCTTAAATACCTAATGAAAAACCACCCACAAATATGGAAAAACGTGTCATTCAGAGACGAAACACTGGTGGCTGTTTTCAATGGTAAATCTGGCTGTAATGTAAGGTTAAAACCTAATTTCCCTTCTGCCAGGAGTTTACAAAGGGATTCCTGGCAAGCACAAGTCCTTTAAGGGTGTGGAGACCTGGTCGTTTCTGGGTTTTCCTCCACATTGGAGTTTGGTGAACTCCCACAAATAAGTACATTTGTGGGCATTCACAGACTGGACACATTCCCTATTACAGCTCTCTATTATTTTACTTACCCCAAGGTCTAGTATAAATTCCCTTTCCAGAATGGATGGTGATATGAAATCCCCCCAACGTTTGTTTGGGGCTAAGGAAATTGGTTTCTCTGTAGGGAAACATATTTTCTCCAAGGAAAAAAAACAGAAATGTGCAATTTTCCACCACAGTGAACTGCATAGAAGGAATACAGTATAAACTAGGAAATTACAAGTTTTCCTTGGAAATCCACCCGGAAATCTGAGCCCGGCACTGCGTGCGGGGGTGTGAAATCCTTGAGGGATTTGTGGATTCCAAATACTAAGAAATCAACACTCGGATTTGAATGTAAATATCCAGATTTACTACTTTTTTGGTGAATAGACACTTTATTCCACATTTATCAGGGGCAATCATATATTTCTGGTGCTCACATGCCCGGAGTATTGATAGACACTATATAAGTATCTCCAGGTGATAGAATAATTATTCATGTGCAGCATGAAATAGAAAATTGAAGCTCCATTACCACCTACGGAGCAGTCAACTTCAATTTCTGGGTGGTGACTATCCCAGACTAAGAACAATTGGCCTATTTCAGAAACGGCCTCTGCAGTCGCAGCAGAAGCCTCGTAGTTGGGGGGGGGGGGTTCCCGCACTCACACTGAGACCTCTGTACAGCAATTTTTCATTGCGTAGACCCCCCCCCGCGACTGCAAGGGCTCTGCAGCGACTGCAGAGGCCATTAGTGAATGTTGCCCTTCGTGCTTAGGGGCAATATATAATAATTGATGTGATGCAAGCAGTACATTACAAATTGAAACAGGTACCTATATATACCACTTATTTTCTATAACCACTTTCATGTTGTTATCCTTTGTGTCCTCCTCGTTTAACTATTTTGCAAAAGGATTTACTCTTACCCATTTCTTATTTTGCAAAAAGGGCAAAATGTTTGGGCACTTCATTTACAGTCTCTAGTAATTTGTAAAACACTGGACTTCGAATCCCTACGTATTTTCTAACATAATATAAGTGAATGGTCTGATTTTGTTTGACACCAAATAAAACTTTTTAAATAAATATTAGGCACAGTGGAACTGGTCGAGGAGGAATGACGAACAGTGTCACAGACCATCCAGAAATCCCCCTATACATTTTCCAAACAGTTGTCAATTTTAAAACACATTTGGATCAATTGAGCAAAAAACATAAAGGTGGCAAAGTCCTAATGCAGCTTTACCAGACAACACAAGTACCTAAAGATCAAGTGATGAAAGCACAATATCACACCAAGAAACACACCCATGAAAATTCATTACCCAAAAGCACCACTACGCACCTCCCAGAGGTACTGGGATCAGAGTAGACACAAACCCATGTCAGGAATGCAACGAGCTGCAGCAAATACAAACTGAATGTGATTGTGGATGCACAAGCACTCAAACAAAACACCATCCACATTCCATTCAATAACGAGCATTGGCAAAGCCAGTAAGTCTGGCATTGGCAACCAACCCTTTGGCAATTCTTGGTTTCTCATGATTTTTTCAAAATGTATTGTTCAGGAAGCCGTTGGGTCCTCATTAAATCTAAAGAAACAAAGGTAAGAGGGAAGGAAAGAGAGATCACAGTATAATATAGTGAATATAAATCACCCATATACATCCCACATGTGTTTAAATAAAACTATTACAAGTTTGCTGCAAATTAAACCTCTTAAAGGTGCATTTTCTTCAAGGGCAAAGTTTATCAAACAACTATAGGTGCAGCAGAGTCCATGAAAACAACATGGTATACTGCGAAATAGCAGTAATCCACCTGAGAACGAATTTACAACAACAGTGGAAAGAGACAGGAACTGATAAAGCTGGAACATGCCCTCTGCTCACATCAAAGTCATCCTTCTATTACATTAGGGAACACTGGCATTAAGGGAATTCATTGTGCGCTGATGTGCACCTTGTGAAAGAGCTACATGCAGGCACGAAAAGTGATGTTAACCAGAGGCTTATTAGGATGAACCATTGTCCCATGCTGTATGCTGTAGTAGGTAGAAGCAAAATGGGATTGACACAACAACAGACGTATGGGTGAAGAGAGATGTCTGAAAGCCCCTTTAAATTAGTATATTACACATTATTTTAGCAAAATAAAAAGGTCTTGGCTAATACCAGACCTAAAAAAAGATACTACCACCACCGTTATCTGTATAAAATAAAAACACATTACCTGGTGTGAGCATAAACACATGCTCACAAGGCTAACAATTCAAAAGCAAAGTGTATGGCATACCCCACACAATGAACAATTTTCAAATTAGATAGTATTTTCTCAAGAAGTATAATACTGTGAGTGGCAGAATAAAAACATACAAACCACAGGAAAGCAAGCCACAGCACATCCTGGTGGCTGACGGCACTGGGGGCAGCCCCGACACCCACCGATTATGCAAGCAACCTGGGAATCATCCTCGACTCAACGCTCTCAATGACCAAGCAAGTCAACGCCGTCTCCTCCGCAAGATCTATAGATGGATCCCGACAGATACAAGAAAGACAGTCACCCAGGCCCTCGTCAGCAGCAGACTCGACTATGGAAACTCCCTCTATACGAGATCCCCGAACAAGTTCATCAAACGACTACAATGCATCCAAAACGCCTCAGCATGACTGATCCTTGACGTACCACGATACAGCCACATCACCCCCCACTTGAGAAATCTGCACTGGCTTCCCGTCAACAAGAGGATATCCTTTAAGCTCCTCATCCAAGCACACAAAGCACTCCACAAGACCGACCCAGCCTACCTCAACAGACGGCTCTCCTACATCCCCAACCGCCAGCTACGCTCCGCCGACCTCTAACTCGCCACCGTCCCGCGCATCCGAAGAACAACCACCAGCGGGAGATCCTTCTCTCACCTCGCCGCCAAGACATAGAACACCCTGCCACTGAGCCTGTGACAGACCCAAGACCTGCTGACCTTCAGGAGGATACTCAAGACCTGGCTGATCGACCAGTAGTGCCCCCCCTCCCCAGCCCCTTGAGAACCTCGCGGTATGTAATGCGCTTTACAAATGATTGATTGATTGCTTTTTCCCAGCCAGATGTGAATGCCAAGTAGGTCACTGAACACATGACTCTACAGTCCCAAAACCTGATTCTCACTCTTGTCTATACGCACACAAGCAAGTGGCATAATGAAACATGAGGTGGCCTCTCTGCAAAGTACACAGAGGGGGTCCCCATGCTCTGGACCCAGTCAGGAGTTCTCAGGCTACGGGTCTGCCACCCGTGCACAGCACCGGAGGGAGCACCCTGGAGATCAGGCCCCCCCCCTGCACCGCAGGGACTATGGGAGGTTAATGTTATGCCTCTGACAAAAGCACTGAAAACCTGACTCAGGCTGCTACTGCACCTTTAAACTGACTTTTTGACCTGGCAGAGTAAGATTTTTGCCATGCCTAAATATGCCTCGTAAAAACGTGTAAGTCACCCCTACTTTAGGCCATGACAACCAGTAGGGCAAGGTGCATGATATTTAGAAAGTTGTACATGTGTATGTAGGTTTTACATGTCCTCACATTGATGGTTAAAAGACTATCTCTCCAATAGATAAAGCTGGGTTCGTTACCTTGATACATTTCATAAGTGCTAACTTTAGATTGGGAGTATAGAGTGGGATTAGATAGAGGAATCATTTTTACACTCAAATCAATTGTAATAAAAAAATCTTTTTTAATGGTGGTCATATTTTAAGGTGCAATTTAAAAAAATGACACTTTATCAAGTTAATGATAGCTGCTCATGTTGCTACGAGTAGTCCTTTGGTGCACTATGGGACTGCTCATAAATTCAGGGGCAGCTATAATTGTCAAGATTCATGTGTACACGGGCATAACACACTACATGGTAACATTGAAGTGAACAGGGCAATATTTAATTGAAATTGTGAGAGAGTGGAGTGATTAGTTTTACTCATTTATAAAGTTGGCATCTTTCTGCCTGTGCCAAATATGTGTTTCTGCTACTATCCTGGGTCACGTGATTGTGAAAGGCTCTGCTATTGTGGGTTGTGAATTGCTTTCATACAGTGAGACAAATATTGCCTAGTGGTGAGGGTCTTTCTGACAGGACTGCCAGAGTGGAGCTGTTCCAAGCCCTGATTACATCTCAAAGGGCATTGCCTGCAGCACACACACGGGAACCTGACACCAGACCTGCCCATGACTTTGTCCTCCTAGAACTTTTGGAGTCAGGACCAGGGAAAGAGGAAGAACGGACCAGAACCAGTTTTGTTTGTAGGTCAGAAAATCCGCCCCACAAAAGCTGCACTAGGTATAAAAATGGGACCTACAGCACCCTCATTGAAAATACTCCTACACCTGAGGACGATTCAGAAGGAGGGCTGCAATGCTGCTAGAAGGACTGTCCTGCTGCTGGAAGGACTACATTACTCAGTTCAAATTGCTTTATTCGATTTTTTGTTTAAAACCATAAAAGCATACAATTTAAAAATACAATCATAATTTAACAAGCAACATACATTTAAAAAGCAACATATTATCTACAAGTTAAAAGGATTTGCTAACCCTGCGATTATGATTATCTAAATAGATTACATGGTATTCACAAGCCTAATATTAACAGTTCTTATGTTACGTCAAAGGGTTAAATTGATAAAGGTTGCTATACTTAAAACTGCTTTGCGGTAAAACAAATCGATTAAAAGCAGGGATGCTACGCTCATTTGGTAAGCAAATTCTATGACCCAACTCAGTGTTATATTCGACGATTTGTTTCCGGAGGGGGATATATGAGTTGCTTGGATAAAAATCGTGTAGATCCCAGGTTGTTATGGGGCCATCACCTTCTTGGGGCTGCCAAGACTGGAGATAGGGAACAACTTGTCTGCTCCTAAATCTAATTAGAACCAAGTCGCCACTAATATCTTTTCGAAGGGGACCCAGCCAGCCCACTCTCCTCGCGCTGATTATCCTGCCATCAAGGTCATGGGGTAAGGGTCTATTTTTCGATAACCAAAACTTGACTTTGTTTAGCAGGTCGGTGGTTCTCTCGGATTTTCCATGTTTCAGTGGAGGGACCCCCGAGAGGATGGACACAAATGGAGCGGCCTCTGGGGGAAGACTAATACGTGGAATCTTAATACATTCTAATCTGGGATCAACATTGCGATCTATGACAGGTATAGGTGGTGCCTTAGGGACATATGGAGGCACAGTAGTAGGGACTGATACTTGAGTTGGGGGAGCTTTGTTTTGCATGGTTTGTTTGGGCGTATTGGGAAGAGCAGCATGGAGCGAACAGTTAGATGTTACAGTATGGGAAGATTGTGCCAGATTGGATTTAACAGTTTCCTCAATCCCCGTCAGTCTATCCCCCAAGGTGTTAATTTTATCGATCAGGGGATGCATAATAGTTTTGATCAGTTGTTCGATCATGGCCAGTAAAGCCAATTGGGAAGAGGATGCTGGATCGTCTAGTTTTTTACCCACCTCTGGAGTTGACAGAGCAGTAATAACGGGCAAGTTTATATTTGGAGACGCATTCTGTAATTTTGATGTTTTGGTTTGGGACCCACTTTCTCCAACCCCGTCGTGTTTCCTTTTAGCAGATGTGACCTGAACGGGAATTGTACTTTGGGCATTGGCTTTTATGAGTGTAGGTAGAGGCCCCTGTATACTTGCGCTGCGGGCTAGCGGACTAGTGTTTGTTGCCTGGTGGGGTGATGTCACAAAGGTATACCTGATATTATACATACTATTTAATTCGTCTAGCCAGGGAAGATTAGACGCTGTAATGATTGTTTTTGGAGGGGGTTCCATGCTAGTTGGGATGTCTATGAGCTGAGCTGTAGTAATTATATCAACTGTACTATACATTCATTAGGACCGAAATGTCAATTGCGTGCCCGTCTTATGTCCTAAGGCATGGGTCCAGCCGAAAAGGTATATTTGTAACCACTCCCTTAGGGGTCTAGGTAAAAGTTTCTAGGCGGATGTGATAGTCAATGGAATAGTCAGTCAGTGGCTTTACCTCCTCTTTGAAGGCCAAGAGGGGTGGCCCGTCCCGTCCTGTCCTCCTATGGCCTCCGAGGGCCACAGAGGGCCCGCCCTTTGCCCGGGCTTAGCCCGCGCACGGTCCCGCGACGCGGGGGTTGTGACCCTTTTTGTGCGCCTCCTGGCGCGGAAATTACGTGCTGCGGCTTCCGGTGCCGCTAGGGCGTCTGGGAGTTGTGGTCCGTGATTGCCCCCCCCCCTCTGCACTGCGGCCGCTGGTGGCTATGGGCTGCGGCGGCGGGAGGGAGGAAGACAGGAGCAAGATCGGCGGTGGCTGGTGCAAAAAGATATTGGACAGAGTTTGCCCCCAAGCTGCAGGTGAGTCCCAGATGAAGTGTAGATTTGAAGGTAGCCCAAACAAAGGAATTCTCTTATGGGAGCTAGAAAAGGAAGCAGAAGCCTCTCTAGCCTGCCATAGGTTATGAAAGATGCAGAGGGAGTTTTCCTCCCCTTGTAAAATCTCAGCCAAAACTTCAGACAATATTCCTTACAGACATCAGGGAAGGCTGTGAAAAATAGTAAATCGCTTTCCTTCTGCTATTAGACCGGATACTTCAACTTGGGCCACAGCTATATATTCAAACAGTAATAATCACTGCCATCACCTCCAGAAATTTTTTTTCCAAGATGTTCCAGGCCACTACAGCGTTGAGAAATGTGCAGCAAAGCATGTGAAGACCCCAGCGCGTTTTCACTTTTCACTTTACTTCGCTCATGAACATTAGTCAGTGCAGCCGCCGCCCCAGCCTCTCTCACTGCACCTCACCTGCCCGGGCTCCGACCGAACCGAACCAGGGGAGCAGAAACATGCCACGGAGCTACCGACATCCACGAAAAAAGACCGGATGGAAACCAAGCCTCAAGAAACCGGGGCCCCCTCACAGCACTTCCCGGTGCAGAGAGCAGCAACGAAGCCACGATCCCTCAGCTAAACTCGCCGAGAGGAGAAACGCCAGTCTGCCGCAAAACGCCGACACCATTGCTGAGGGCGGAGCAGAGGCAGAGATCACCTGAGGCAATAGCGATGAAACACATGTCGGCTGGCTGTTTTTCACAATACAGGACTCCATTGGGCTACTCCTCCACTGGAGATTCCTACATATCTTCTGTCGCTTTGTTTATTGGCACTTTGTTTCCAAAATTGTCACACATTGTGTTATATAATATTGTGAGTCATAGGGTACCCCCGTAGTTCATTAAGGTTGGTAGCTCCCTCTACTAACTGTTGAGTGGTTTCAAGGGTTCTCCACTCACCCTGTTGCACCACCTACACACATCACAGGTAATACCAGTGCGCCCACCTTTGGCCGTGCACCCTTTGCATTTCTGACATCAAAAGCCTTTAAAAAAAATAAATTCCAAACTTGAAAGGTATGTGTCTTCCAGTTTTTCATTTTCTATGTTAAGATTCCTTACACTAAACCAAAAGTCTGTACAATGTGATTGACAAATTCTAACATTCATTTGGGAATCTCATGCTCCATGTTGGTTTTTTGGCAGCTACATATGTTAGGATTTTCTCCTGTGGCTACAAGTGGTTACATAATTAAGCTGTAAGTACATTGTGGGGTACCAGATTTCTTTATTTCATTGTTTATTTTCTTCAGGGCATAGGTGCAAGGCCAGATTTAGAAATGAGTGGCAGTGGAAAAAATACTATTTGTGAATTACACTCTAAATCTGGCCAGGAATAAACCTGAGGGATTTCTTTCCTCATACTATTCCTCATAATACTTCCTCATGGAGGAGAAAATGCTTCTGGTGAATTCTTGGCTTGACTTAACACCGTCTTCGCGTGTCGGTAGATGTTTCTATCCTGTTAATCTCAATGAGGCCTATTCACAAGGCATTTTGGAGTATTCTTTTATGCACTCCTACATGCCTTTCTTAATTAACCTAAAAACATCTCAAACTGGAATAAAATAGGAATAGTCAGGAAATATTCACCTACAATTAGTACAAATAAAAAAAGACTGCCCCTCCTGGCACTCTTCCTAATTGGGCGTTAAATGTTTTGGTCTGATTCACAAAGGCACAAAGGTTCTCCTGTAGTATTACTTCTCATAAATGCTTTTGTAAATCTTCTCCGAAATCCGTTTTGCAGGCAAAGATGATGATATTATTGGCAGCTTCTGGACAGATAGCTCTGTTGTCAAACATGAGCAATTTTGTGGCTGTTTCCTACAATCCAACTCCATCTCCAATAATTTTACCAATTTCGTTTTTGCTTCAATATTTTTAGTGTAAGACTCTGGCTTTATTACCAGTAACAATGTTTCTTTAGTTCACATTTTTTTAATGCCAAATATGAAATGCAATATCAAATACTATTTTGAAAGCTGCAGCATAAACTTTGAATCTAAATTCTGTTCCAAGGCTATTTATCTCTCCTTCATTGATCGGTGTGAATATGATGAATATTAATACGGATTATACTTCACATTGTTTACATGTGTGATATTTTGCAGTTTTATACGGTTAAAATGGAAACACGTCGGGGCATATTAGCAAGAACCTCAGTAAAGTTATCACCGTTTAACGGCAGGAAACTGCCGCTAAAATGGCGATAATGAGCTTGCTTATATGCGTTATAGAATTCCAATAGAAGCCCAGGTTAGATGTCCTGCACATCTAACCTGGGCTTCTATTGGAATTCTATGACGCATATTAGCAAGACCAATTTTTCCGAGGTTCTTGCTAATATGCCCCGTCCTTTTTTAGGCCATTAGCTTTTTTCAAATTGGGGATAAGCTGTTTTTGCTGTTTTTTCAACTTTGATCACACTGCACACCATGTCCCAGAAACAGTATTTAAGAAAGTATTTCCAGATTGCCCTGTTTTTATCTATGTAGATAGTGTACGAAATTGAGTTACTGGATGAGGTGGGTGTAACCCTACTCAAGAAGCAACCACAATCCTTGTCAGGGTGAGTCCCAAGCAAACTCCAAATTAACCTGTACTCAACACTGGTAACTAAGCATGGATCAGATAGGCTTAGCTTACAGACAATGTGTAAAGTATTTATGCAGCGCTTCAACCAGTAATAGAGTGAAAACACAAAAGAAGAAGAATCGCACACCAAATTTAAAAAATATAGTGAATGAAAATAATTAATACAAGACCAAAACAACACATATTCAATCAGTGGAACCAGAGATATGCCACTTTAAAGATTTAAATGAAAATAGCACCAAAATGCACATTTCGACAACTGTGGCTATCCGGTTGCACCGGACTGGTACAAGGGCACAAGTGAAAGCCAACCGCAATGGAGCATTGGCTGGATTCAGTGACCCACTTAGGTCCATTGAACAAAGTACCTTAATCCTGCTTGAAAAGAGATGCAGAGTCCTGAATAGAGGATGCTAGATCAAAATGAGGAGATGCATTGCACAATCTCTGTCTTGGCCCCTGCTTGACTGGAGTCACAAAAGACTAGTGACAAGCCCTTTGTAAGAGTGCTCAGGCAGAGTCTTTGTGATGTGCAAGTGTGGTAGGGGACAGCTCCTACCCCCTTGTTAATTCAGAGTGGCCCGGACTACCAACACCTAACTTCCCTTTGTCTCACTGTCTGGTAGTAATACTTAAAGACCATCTGCCAGCTATACGTAAGCAATGTGACCCACGATATAAACTGCAGACACCAAATGGTTAGGACAAGAGAATACCAACTTTCTAAAGGTGCCATTTTCTGAATTGTGATTAAAAATCTGACTTTACCATTAAAAGTACTTTTAATTAAAATTCTTTAGGCACCAAACTCGACCTGTGTGCCTACTCCCAATTGAACATACCAGCTTATTAAATGTAATAAGATAACTCCGATCTTATCCTTTGGGCAAGGTAGGCCTTTCATTGGTGAAATCGAATTTAGTAGTTTTTAGTAGCAGGACATGTAAAACATAAATGTACATGTCCTGCTTTTTTAAAACACTTTACCCCACCTTCTGGCTTTTACAGGGCCTACCCTGAAGGGTGACATATAGGTATTACAAAGGAAGGTTTGGGTCTGCGAAATTTTTTTTTGCACGGTTGAATGGCAATTGAAGCCTGCACACACAGGCTGCAATGGCAAGCCTGAGAAATGTAAAGGACTATTTAAGTGGGTGGCACTATCAGTGCTTCTGGTTCACTAATATAATTTAATTTACAGGCCACGGGCACATGTAGTACTAGTTTACTAGGGCCCTATTTATTTATTTGATCGATTTTTTTAATGAAACAGCCCAGAACATACAAGTCAAGATCACAGCTAGTGAAAAAATTGTCAAAGCAAGGCATTAAGTCACCGTACACATAATATGAATGACCTACACTTGTACCACAATTTCCTCTCTCGACCATCCCCCTTCCAACAGCGGTGTGCAGTATTAATGCAATTGTCAGTCACAAACTGCCCCCTCCTCCCCCTCTGCATACATTTCCGCCATCTATTCTCCTGTTTAGCTTGTTCTACTATCTACCTGGCTTTTAAGGTAAGAGGCTCCTAAATATCTAGTGCTCTGGAGCGTGCAGGCATAAGCTCCTAATATACATGCGCTTGGCCAGCAACAGCAAGGCAAAGTGCTGGCTCACTCTTGGTATCTCTGCAAAGTCCCCCAGCAGGCCTGTTATGGGATGCAACTCCAGATTAGTGCCTGTGATGGAGCCAATAGTATCGCAGACCCGTATCCCAAAATTCGCCACTGCCCGGCAGTTCTTGGCCTGTTGAACAGTGGCAGCAATTTGAGTTGTCTCGCAGCCCCATTCTATGCAGCTGAGCAAGTGTGTGGTACATTTTATGTAAGTACTTGAAATAGCTTATAGTTAGGGGAAAGTTTTCCATCTGCCCGCAGCAAAATGCCCAGCTTGTCTCTGTTATCTCGCTGCCAAGTTCCCACTCCCATTCCTCCCACGCTTTAGACGTGAGCTCCCTAGGTAGTTTTATAGAAGTGGAGTAAATTCTTGTGACTACTTTCCGTGGCATAGCTGTGCCGTACAGCTGTTTCAACGCCTCAAGCACCGGCGGGGAAGCCAGGAATGTATTGTATGCTGCCCTGCAGGTAGCACACAGTTGGTAGTAGAGCAGAGTGTCAAGCGCCGTAGCTGCTCTTATGGTGGGAAGCTGGGGGGTCCGAAGGAATTGCCCATCCAGGAAGAGTTCTTCAATGGGCTTGATCCCCAAATCGGTGGCTCTGTTTGCCGCCCCCTTATCGCACAGTGGAGGAAACTGTGGGTTCCCTGCCAGTGGAGCTGACGGAGCATGCAGCACTGAAATATTCGCCCTACACCGGAGGCCGTCCCCTGCGGATGTACGTTGTTACAATGCATGCTTTTACCACGCATGCCTTTAGAACGCAGGTTTTTCAACGCAAGTCGTTACAACGACTTGCGTTGGGGGATGCTGGATAGTGAATAGTTTAATTTACTATTACAACTACAGTCCCCGTGGATAGTAGGGAAGGTGTTGGATAGTAAATTAAACTATTACCTATCCTAGAGCGCCCCCCCAGCGCAAGTCGTTATAATGACTTGCGTTGAAAAACCTGCGTTGTAAAGGTACTGCGTGGTAAAAGTTGCGTCGTAAAGGATGTTTCCCTTCCCCTGCCCACCTCATGCATTCAATCGGGTCAATTTCACCATTTGGTGCTTTGTATTTGTCAAACACAGCCGTCGCCTAAGGCTACGGCGCTACCCTATCCCACTCAACTGCAACATGTGGCTGGAAGGGGGTGGGGTGTAGCCAATAATGCAGGAAGCTTGACTGCGAGCAGAGGGCATATAGCTTCATGTTCGGCGCCCCCAGCCCTCCCTATCCAAGGACAGTGTTAATGTCTCATACCGGATTCTAGGCCACCGGCCTGCCCAAACCAGTGTGCCCAGGTTTGATCTAATCCTTTTGAAGAAAGGTTCAGTGAGCCGTATCTGGATGATTGCAAACTGGTACAAGAACTTGGGGACGACCACCATCTCGCAATCGCGATGCGGCCAGTCATGGATAGTGGTAATTTAGACCACACTGGCACACGCGTTTCTAACCAGTCCATAGCACAGCCGTACTTTACTAGGGACTTACAAGTAAATTAAATAGGACAATCGGGTGTAAGCCAATTTCACCATGTTTTGAGGAAAGAGGAAAATCACTTTAGCACTAGTTAGCAGTGGTAGAGTGCACAGAGCACTAAAGCCAAAAATAAAGTCAACGAAACAGGACGGTGGAAGGCAAAAAGTTAGGGGAGAACCACACCGAGGAAGCCAGGTCAGACAGACAGACATAGAGACAGACAGATATACAGATAGGTAGATAGATAGGTAGATAGATAGATAGATAGATTGATAGATAGATAGATAGTCGCCACTTTGTAGTTATGGCTCAGCTGCACTTTCTACTGAAAAGGTATTATCTGCAATAACAATAACTATTTATCTCATGAACAAATTGGCATTAAATGTGGTATTTCACTAGCTTTGCAGTCTAAGGGGTAGTATGCCAAGTTTCCTGCAGATAAGTGCAGGGGGAAAGAAGTTAGAGGGTAAAAAAAAGTGTTTCCAATTTTAGCTTCTATAGGAAACTTTGCAAGCTATCTCTCAGAGACCTTGCATGTTCATTGAATACAAGAGGAACATCATGGACCCTCAGGAAATCTCAATTAGGTAGATGCTACAGGCAAGACTTTTAACCCCTGCTCTATTCGGTCCAGCAGAAAAGAAGAAATCTTTAAAATAGCAGAGGTTTGCGCCCCTCGACCTTTAGCCACAGCAGCAGTATCCTACGTTAAACTAAATTAAATACCAGAGACAAATCGCACAAAATTGATGGGCAGTAACGCTCAATGGCTAAGAATGCACATCAACAATGGAGCCTTCAATCTGATGTCAAGTGTGGCATCCAGATGGAGCCACATTGAGCAAGACACTGGATTCTTAGACCCTCTCTCTGAAGAAGAGGATTATTTGTGCAGTAGGTTTCTGGCGAGGCCAACATCCATTCCTGATTTTGCACGCAGTCCTCAACTAACATCGATATAATAGAACTCAAATTAACCAAGGTAGCCCTGCTAAAAGCCCTTGATTAAATGTGAATAAATTGCAATTAGATTGTCAGAGTTAATCCCGCACTGAAAGATCTGATTATACAAAGCCATCCTCTAAAATAAAACCATGGTGCAAGCCGACTCGAAAGGCAGTGAGGCATAGGGTGCCGCATAAAATAACAGGCACCACAGGAGTTTGCTGCAGTTTTAGATGCAGACATTGAAATTCACATTTTAATGGGACGAATCTGATCCTCAGGGGATGTTTAACTGCCAGGATTTACTGCAGCAAATGCATTTTAAAGAATTCCTGGCAAGCATTATTACAGCACAACACTGTACTCAATCACCACCTCTCCGTGCAAACTGCAAAGTGTTTGCAAGCGAGTATTGCTTCTGTGCAGATGACTAAAAATTGCCTTTGCTATTTGATGGAGATGTATTGAGACAGAGTTCTGTGAAATAGAATCAAATATACATATTCTCAGAAAGTGATGAACCTGTGCAATAGTCTGAAAGTGATTTTGGAGCATCACTTTGGGAGCACACAGATGTTATGATGAAATAGATTTCTAAAGGAACATGATGTACTGGATACGGAGTACGGCATCGATCATGAGAATCACTCTATTGTAAAATATCCCACTAAGGTAGGTCATGAGTAGGTGTCTTTTAGTAGATGCTGTGGGTAGCAATTAGGGTATCCTCTGCAATGCTATTGGTCATCAGTCAATCATATTCCAGTGTGGCATAGTATTTCAAAAGGTGTGAAATAGGAACAGTGTCCTACATTAAAATTCTACTGATCTGTATGCTGAAGGACATAACTGTGTTTCTACGGAGCAAATAGTAAGTGAGGCAGATCCTAAGATTGCACCCTGGGAATACCACTTGGGAGGGATCAATGACTTTGTATGTGTGCTTTAATTTACTGAGATTAGAGTTGGTGGCACTCATATGTTTGTTTGTATGTGGAATCTCGATGGCGCAAACATAGCCGAAAGCCATAAGTAAAATGGTGACTGGAAAGATAGCTGTTTCCTCAGAGTGTAAGTGTGCTGTTGCTGTATCATCAATTTATGTTTTTTAAATTGATGTCTTGGGTGCAGGAGTATGGCAGAACTGGCCTGTCTATTTGAATGTTTGCTGATACAATAAGCAAAGGACTTGCTCTTTGTGTCCTCCAAAATCCTCCATGGATGCAGGGCCATCCTTAGTAAGCCTCCGAGGCAGGGTTAGTAAGGACCCCCTGCATCCAGGGAGACTGTGGTGGACATGATGGATCTATATCTTCTGAATTCACGTGCGGTGGTAGACACAGAGTTGTGGGTTCCAATGATTAAAACAATAAAGTGACCACATTCCAGTCACACTTTGGCGCACTGCCGCACTCAGGCATGACCAACTCCTGTAAAACCTCTGCACCTCCAATTCTCAGCGCGCTTCTGATCTCCTTGTTACTCATGACAGTAAACCAAGACAAATGCCTTTGCTCCAAGGGATCTCTTGGTCATTTGTACATGTCCTTGAGCATCCTGATAAGACCCAACTGTAGCCAAGAAAAGAGTTTTTGAAGAGTTTCTCAAAAAATATAGTCAATGCATCTCCTTACTTGGAAGTGACGATGCGTCTTACACTATAGAATACTATCACTTCTGACAGTGTCTGCAAAAATTGGATTGTAGCCTGCTGATGTGATGAAAGAAGGGCTGCATACTACCCTTGGTTCTCCAGTTATCCATAATGGTATGATCCTGTCTGAGGCACAGCGGCTGGAAGAAGACATCTGCTGGTTTATGGCTGGTCCTGTGGATTCTATCCATTTGACCTTCGACTCTCTCTTCTATCCTAGCAACGGTAACCAGTGCCACAGCCATGTGTGATGTGGAAGAGGAGTGTCATGACCTGCTCAGTAGCTCAAGATAATCCATCTGGAAATAGGGTTTGAAGGCCTGATAGTCCCATCCCAAAGCCTAACACAGATGACAAAGGCAATTAAAAGGCTACGCTATTCAGCAGAGACACGCGCAGAGCTGCTGCATACATCGTGACATCAAGCCTGCCAAGGGCATCTGTGGATTGGCTGTTGCCATTGCAACAGTCAGAGCCAGGACTAGAAATGGTGGATGGACATACCTTCAATGTGTTAAAGTAATTTACTTAAGCTGGCAGCTATGGAGCTCCAGGGAACAATGTTCTAAAATTGTGTTTCACGCACGAGGTTAGTCACTCTTTGGCTGTGGTAATTTCAGCATTCCTGCAGATGTTTCTACACAGCCTGCTGTAAGACCAGGGTTTTGTCGCCGTGTTACTTTAGGAAGAAGTGACTCATGCTTTAGCCGCTATCCTAGGACACAACCCCCCACAGGAGTGTTCTAGGATTGGAGGAAAAGGCGGGGTTAGACATGGATCGGATGGAATGTTCATTCAGCTGACAGGCATTGCTAAAGTCTTTCAATAATTGAGGGGTAATTTCACAGTTTCTAGGCTGTATTAATGAATTCATGAAAAACAATTCACTTCCTTTTCATGTGGGGAAGAATTTCAACTACGTCTGCGGATTTCAATCTATATTTAGACAAAGTTGATGGAACTTTCTGCTTCTTTCCCTCTGCTGGACAATCACATGTTTTCAGTACTGTGCGTTTGCTCAAATTTTATTTAAAACATTGGGAAATATTTAGTTTTCACAGTGGGAAATCTGACAAAAAAAGTCGGATCTTAGCTGGCGCTCCACAAAAGAGAGTAAAGGAAAAGGACTTGCCAGTTTATTAATACTTTGTGGTTCAGTTAGACCACTACACACCACAGTTCCATAAAAATGTTCAATGAATAAGGTCATGTTTAAGTGTGCCAATATACCTGTAAAGAGTGTAGAGGGACGCTCTTTACACATGCTACACAAAATACCATTCACATGTGTTCTGCATGCTTCAAGAGTGTGTTTTAATCCAAGTAATTTCAACAAATGATGCTAAATTAAATATCCATCACACAAAAGTAATATTTTCCTTTAACATTGCAATACCAGTGCAGATTAATACTCAGTTTTGCAATGCCCTTATTAAGGAACCCTAATAGTGATCGAGTAAATGCCTGCTGGAAATTCTAAATCAAATAATGGGGGTATCATCGTCAAAGAATGCGACTCAAACCTATAGGGTTGGCGAAAAGATTGGACTTTCAGAATATTTTTTCATCTGTACAGAGATATGGTAATTACAGAATTTTATTAGGCTGCATAACTAAGCCTGCTGCAGGTTTTCATATAAAGTCTTGGTTTATTACTTATGACTGTGGCCTATTGCCTTTGAAAGGGTCATAAAATTCGGACTTTATTATACAACTTTTATGTAAGAAAGTTTGTGATGTTTTTATTATGCTGGAGAAGTATTATACAACTTTATGGGCGCTCTTTTTTTTTATAAACAAGTATAAGCCTTATGGGAAACGCTGAATGCTAGCATTGTGCCTTTCTCATTTTTCATTTCTCATTCTCACGAATACCTTAAGAAATTACTATATGGTGTTTTTCATCCCGTGCAAGACAATAAAAAAGCACATATTGCAGTTTGTAGAGATGAAAATTTCATTTTCTGTGTTTGGAGGCATTCTGAAAGTTGAGCACTTCATTGTCAGCATATGGATTTTGCCTTTAACCCCTTGGCTGCCGGGCAGATTCCCCCGCTGAGCTCAGCTCGTCATGAGCCACGTTTCTCGTGTGCTCATGACGAGCTGAGCTCGTCATGACCACTCCCATTCCTTAGAATGCCCAGCACAGCAGGGGAATTAGCCCCGCACCTGAGCGTTCTAACGAGCTGAGCTCGTCATGAGCATGAGAGGGGTTAAACAAATGTGGGGCCTGCATTCACAGCAGACATTGTAATAGGAGTCTGTCGGATTGGGTGCACTTCTCTCAAAAGGTACAAATTATAACAAGTGTCTGTTAACCTTTAATTTTAGAATTTTAGTAATTTTCATAATGTTTTCGATGTTATTATGCACCTTTGCTAATACTCTAATGATCATTGCTATAATTGCTTGCAATTTTTCCACATCAGGTTAGTATATAAAAAGATATGTTTAGACAGCCTTGTCATATTCTTTACTTCTCAGAGTCAGATTAGGGGGTCCACCGCAAAATAATCCCACTAGGCTTTGTGGCAGATCTGAGTGGTCTCAAGACTGACTCCTCCTGTGAAGCCACCCACCCCAAAGGTAAGTAAGTCAGTTAGACTCCCGCCAGTTCTTTCCACCAACTAAACTCAAACATATTTATTGGCATTGAAATAATTTAATCTGTGCTTTACCACCTGATAACCAGCTACTGCTGCTTCTATGGGTCAAATATCTTCTCTGATGATTTAAAATGGATGATAGTTAAGGTTACAATTTAACCTCTACAAATGAGAGACAAATGTATTTTTCAAATGCCTCTACAAAAGTAATTGGTGGTTGAAGTGAGAGTACATTGCACCATTCATTTAACTTGCATTACCTCTTAGGAATGGTTTCTATGGTTTCCAGGATGGTCTATTAATCTTCTTCCTTAATACATTTTTTTACACTGGCGAACTCCATTCGCTCCTTGTCCAACATCAATCTCCCCTTGATAAATAAGATCATGAAAGTAATAATTTTTGATGTGTAGCGTTTGGAGACTTATGAGATTTTCAACAGTCATCAGTTAGGGTCGGTCGGTCATTAGATTGATTCCAGCCTCACAGATATTAAAGCTCACTCTGGTGGGGAAGGGATAAGGATCAGCTTGCGGTGATGATTCTGTTACTCTGGTCAGCCACATTCAACACCCTGTTAGCTGTTGGAGAAAGTGGAATGAGTGACAGAGGTTACTAGATGCTTGTAAGATGGGTGAGTACGATGTCAGTGTATACCATGGTATGTGCAGGTCCAACAAAAGCAATATCAATAAATCCAATGTCAACGTATGTCATAAACTATGCCTGCATAACAATGTCAAAACCCATAAATGCAATGTCAATGTATACCATAAGCTATGCCCGCACAATAGTTTTGATACCAGTAGAAACAATGTCAATGTACACCATGATCTAGGCACACATAACAATGTCAAAATCAGTAAAGACAATATCGATGTACGCTACAAGACCTGTATGCACATGATTGAGAATGTCTGTAAAAATGATATCAATGATTGCAGCCCAATTTGTAGAAGTTCTGAAGAACTTGTATCAGTGCTGTCGGATTCACCGAAGATGACCTCCCCATCAACACCCTAGTCAGAGATACGTAGTTAGACAGGCCCATCAAGGGACAGGTCAAAGGAGAGGTCTCACTTCTCCCAAAGACAAATGAGCACTGAGGGAAAACCCTGATCAATCCCACAGATAGATAGCTGCACCACAAACAGGTCAGAGGAAATTGGCCCCAGTAAAACACATTTGGCTAAAGGTGCTGTTCCCCAAAAAAACCACAAAGCTAGATCCCACATGTAGCTAGAAGCACTCAGCCAATCAGAACACAACATGCATATTACACGTAGTGCTCACACACTCCTCACACCAGACATCTGGACACATACACATTGGCCCACATTACCTGTCCTCGAGATTGTGAGACACCTGTGTCCTTATCAGATGCCCAAACTTGTTATTTATGACTAAGATGGTTTTCAAGATAGCAGAATTGGTTTATTATACCTCTCGCAGTGTATATATTGTTGGTCGTACAGCTGCCAACAATTCAGCGAGAGACTTTCTTCAGACACACTCTGTTGCTACTCTCCCGGCCACTGTGTTTAATTAAACCAGCTTGTTCACATTTTGCCAAACGCCTCATGTCTTTTAATTTTTTTAAGGTAAGTTCATATCCGAGTGACACTTGAATAAGAGATTCTATTGCTGGTTAACAATTGATCTTACTTAGTTAACATTCTGCTTCCTTTAGAGCTGTGGGCTAAGGAACACTTCTGGACCACTGCACTGACGACCAACTGTGTTGAACATACCATCTATATGCAACCTCTAGCTGAGTAATAAGCACTGAGGGGCCTATAAACAAATGCATTTTTGATAACTTTAAGTAGTACTGCAATAGCACTACTCACATACTATAAAATGCTATTCACTAACCTAAAGGCAGAGTCCTCTGCCGCCACCTCTCCCATCTTTTCTTTATGGACATTTCTGCTCTGACAGTGGAGAACTTCACACATGTTAGCTTGAATTTTAATAGTAAAAGTGGGAGGGACTGGCTTGGAGCTGGAAAATATGGAGCACATGATACACATGAGTGTAAGGAGAATTATAGATGGGTTAAGATATCTAAGTCTATAGTTTAGTAACTTTGTATTCAGAAATGGTGAACAGGCTAAAGTAGTAAAGTTACTACATATTGTTAGAGTACATTTACATGATAGATTTACTCATGAGCAAATGTACCTCAGTGAATAGGTTCCAAAGTATTCAAAGTGTGGTGAAGTATTCGGTATCCTGAATACTTCACCATATGCTCTCTGTATCACCACTGATCCATTTTCCTCAAAGATATGGCAACATTTTTATACTATCTTAATTTTCCAATAAATATGAATGTGCACGCCAATGTCAAGTGTTCATCTAGGCCATGTATTTAAAATGTTTGGTTTTAATTCATAGAATCTTGCAAAGTTGGAGTATGGCATATGTGTAATACATTGTTTTACTTAGTATTTTGGCAATTGATTCGAGCATGTCAGGCCATTCAGGGTGATACCTTTGGGGAATTCCATTAGGCAGCAGTTATCACAACACTAGTGTAAGTTTTCATTTTACCAAGAATTGCCACCTTTAGAGGTACTGAGAATTTTACGGTTGCTAACTGGCTTGAATTTACTATGCAGTTGCTTTAATATGTTTTAAATATGAGGATATCAGCTTAGCTCATGTTTTACATGATTTATTACACCATTGACAAATTCAAGAAGGGGGTTGTACTGACTATACCTATATTTTCTTTTTACTATCTTAATTAAATCATTGTCATTTGTATGTTGGCAGATCACACATATTTTTATGTGACGAGATGATTTACTGTCATTCAATTTTTGTATGATTTAGTTCTCATTAGTTAAATTTTGAATAATAATTTGACAAGCATGTAAAAACTGTCAGCAATATTTTGGCGTATGACTGATTACATAATTTAAATGTACATTTTTTTTAACATTTGCATGTTAAATTGTGTTATTTAAATTTTCCTTTGGTTCAAAAGCTCTAATAGAGATCTCAAAAATTGATGATTGTATTGCCACATTTGTATTTAACACTGCTAGGTCAAAAATCCCTTCTCCCTCGAGATTTTGTTTATGTTCTGTACATTTTCAATGTAGTTTAGGCGTATGTAAGTTGTATGCTGATGCAGCTACATGCCATATCAAATTCAGAAATGCGGCATATTCAATTCAAGCATAAAACACTAGGGAGTAATTATACAGAGGTTTTCAAAACTCCAGGCAAAAAGACATTTCCTAGTTACTTTGCTCCATACATATTTTTTCCAGTCATTTGGCGTCTCCTCTAGATGGAGCCATAAAATTGCTATGTTACCTTGCCTAACGGAGTTGCCTAACTGTATTCTAAGATCTGTATGTTTATAAATTAAAGTAAACACGCAGTGGGCACATGTTTGCTGTCCTTCACACAACAGAAAAGTTTGAAAAATGGTTCCGCTCCATTTTTCCAGTAGCAGCTCCTCCGCTAAGACGTAGGAGATTCGCCCAACTGCTTTATGCAGTGTAAGCAAGGAAAAATAAAAGGATAATAACTTGAGCATATTATTATTTTAGTTTTCCCTGTGGTGGCATCTTTGTGCGGTGGGGCTGCTCTCAGAGCAGTAGGAGGTATCATTTGCACTCACTATGTGCGCATGAGTGCTTGGCCGGCCCTCTCTAGCTGCCCAAAACAGTCATGCGCAAATACCACGTTCTCAATGCAGGGTGCATTACAGCCTGTATGGAGAACATGCCCATTTCTCCAATCCCTGGCTGATCGCTGTGTCATGGTGCTCAGACCAATCACAACGCTGCATTGCAGCATTGTATTTAGCTGCAGGGAGCCCTGGTACTTCCTCTCTCACCCAAGAAGTCAGGAAGAGGCCAACCTATGAGAGACGGTGGCTGGCCAGCTGGCAGTCCGGGAACTAACTGAATTTTTTTAAGCCCCACCCCACCACACTGATGCTTCCAGGTAGCAGCAGCCACTGCATTTTTTGAAAGGCAAAAAAGAGTGCAGCACCAGATTTGGCAAGTGCACTGTGGAGGAGATGTTCAGGAGGGCTTACGCTAAATTTGGTACATCCTGAAGCATACATTCCTAAATGGAGACAACAGCACTGGGTTCATACATGAAAGATGCGTGGTTTTGGGTAAAGCACGTTACACAGTGGTATGTGAGGTGATATATGGGTTGAGTCCTTGCTTGTGCTTGCTTTTACTTAGTTGTTAGACCTGGCACCTTGGCGTGAATCTCCCTTCCACTTTTTGCTGATATGCCTTAGATGTTTTTGCTGGTGTTCAATGCTCAGGGTGAAGGACTGGGTTCTTTTGGACCCAGCGGTGCCAGGGCACAACACCTGAAACCTTCGTGGGTAACCTGCTCCGGCGTACAAGTCACAGAGACACGGGACACTTCCTTCGGCGTCAAAGAGTCAAGGTTTATTTACTGCAGGGAACACAGAAGTCACGACAAGTACAACACGTGCAACTTGGGGAGACTGCTTCAAATTGGTTCTGTGGATCGCTCCTTTTATACAGTTTTTACCCATAGGCTAACATTGAACACAAAGGTTTACAACTCAGTTCCCACATCTAGCTCCCAGAGGGGTCGCTTTGGTCGCTTTGAAACACACAAGGTCCGGAACATAAGTGCGGAAACATTTGGCGGTTCCCAACTGTAAAAACCCATCTTCCCACCATTAGCAAATTCCAATCAGCAGTAAAGTAGATCGAGATAGGAACGAAGACAGGTGCAGAGGAAGACGGAGACAGTGGGGAGATCGGAAAGGGTGTAAAAGGGGAGGTATCGGGAAGCACGAGATACAGGCATCAAAGGGACGTGCCTAATGAGATGCACGGCTGAGACAATAAGTCCGTGCGGCAAGATGAGCCTCGAGCGGCGCCACCTGCCTTACAGTAGCAACCCCCTCGTCATAAAGACACTTTCAAAGGACATGTGTCTTCCGCAGATATCTTGGGAGTCCCAGGGTCGCGAAGCGGACAGCGTCCGTTCGCTGGCTACTTGAGGGCAAGAGACAAAATGGATGCCGTATCTAAGATGGAACCCGTGGGTACAGATGACAAACCCACGTAACAAACGAACGGTTTAAGTTAGCACAGCGAAACTGCGCACACTTACTAAACTCGTCATTTGCGGTTCATAGATACTAGACTCGACCATATACGTGCGAGTCGAAAACACCACTTACAATTGTCACGGAACCTCAGACGCTCCTTTTGCCCTCATGTAGGCAAGCACTAGTCAGAATCATATTCGATATTCATCAGACCATCAAGATGTCGTTGTAGCATAGCTCTGTCCAGCCGAGTCCCCTTGGTAACAGATGGTTGTCTCATACACGTTGTAGCACAGAGGCCACATAAGGCAGGACCACACTGCACACAAAGGCAACACGTGAACAGGAACACTACCACAACCCCGATGATCATCAGAATCTTCCAACCCCAAGTCGACATCAGGCCCCAAAACCAACCGAGTAGCGTCCAATCCCCTACATCCACGTGTATGGATTCGGAGATCTTATGCAACTTCGAGATGGCTTGATAGACAGTAGGAGCATTATCAGGTATGAAAATGCAACAGCTCGAATGGATCACTTTACATACCCCACCGCGATCTGCCAAGACAACATCTAAAACCATACGGTTTTGTAACGTCATAAGTCTCTCCGCCTGAAGTTCTGTGGTGATATTACCAAGGGCACTGGCAGTAACATTAGCTGTCGATTCTACCACCCGAGTCAAATGTCTCAGGTTCCTACTATTAACCATAGGTCCCCAAAACGGGAGGAAACCCTTGAAAAAGTCTCCTGCCTCTTGACCGGCAGTATCCTCTTCGCTAATTACGCCTCGTACTACTCTAGTCTTATGATAATCGGCATCTACAGTAAACGTCGGAGGCAACAGATTTGCAACGAAACATGAGCCCATAAAGTCTGTGGGCAACCATGTGTATGCACGATCATGACAGATGAAGTACGTACCCTTGGCAGCCAGAAACACAGGGGTCGGGGACATTGGCAGAAGGTAACTCTCAATGCAAGCACTGGCTCCAAGCGAGGCTTGCGAACCACGACCCACAAGACAAAGATTACCAGTGTGGGGTACGACCCATATTGGAGGCGAGCTTTTAAGCTGCTTTTCATTAGTGAACATACTATATTCCCCTCTACTTAGGACCCTATAGGCTTGTACCTCTTCTTTAGGGATGAGAAAAGCATCATGGATCTCATCTTCCATATCCTCTATTGCCATCGATAACACCCACTGATACGAGGTAGGACCAGAGTTGGGGGAACGTTGTTCTGAAGTGGGGTGGAAACCTAGTGCACTTCGAAGCATTGTTTGGAATGCTCGAGCTGACCCTTGGGAACTATACGGTAACACCAGATATGGAATTCCCTTACCCGTAGTATGTGGCATCAGCCCACACACCCAACAATTTGTAGTGTTAACCACTAACTGATGCTGATGGAGGAGTTGGATAAAGGAATTGTTGCGGAATTCTACACGTCTAGCCTGTTCGTGTTCCGGTAATATGTGAAAAGAATGGGGAGAAGCAGTAGAAGTAATAGAAGTAAGGTTAGGGTAAGGAGTAGGAGTAGGGGTAGCAAGTAAGAAGTGAGACATAGTGTAATACACCCCACCCGCCAAAAATGCAGAAGCAGTTAAAAACAATACGAACAATTGGAATACAAAACATTTAGTACGACTGAGTTTCTGCAGTTTGACTCTGTACGCCTGAGCTCCTTCCAAATCGTTCAGCTTCGAAAATGCCATTTCCCTACGACCGTCCGCAACGTTTCTTGACGCACTTCGTTCTGTGCAGCAATAGTCAATCCCCAGGAGTTCCTAGGAACCGACGGTCTTTAACCTAGCGTCAAGACCTACTGTCCAGAAGGAAGTACGCGCGCGGCCCTACGGCCCTCAATACACAATATGTATTTATTAGCACAATAATTCAGCTGTGGAAGGAAAAAGATACAAAAAGTAGCTTGATATATGTACAAAACAAGTTTCAATGATACGAATGTTCAAAACTGATCAGGGGAAACGAAGATATTGCAGTTATCAATTTCAGCAAAGCAAGAAAAAAATTTTATTTGTCCTTAGTATGAGATCTCAAAGAATATCGATGTTTCCCTGGACGTGTCTGCTCGTCGAACAAAGGATCTGTTGAAGAGACAGCGTCCTGCTGATCAGTTCGTTGAGCTGGTCTTGAGTCTTTTGCTGACAAGTGTTCAACAGTGGCTTTCTGCTGCGCTGAGGGTTCTTCAACAAGCTGTGCGTCGCTAAAAGGTACAAACGCCGGCAATGTCTCTGCTTCTGTTGACGCAATGCCTTTCCTCACCCACGGGTCTGCCGGCAAAGGAATAGGGACTCGCTTACAATGGGTAGCATGTACCCAATTCTTCCGCCCCTCAAGACGAACGGCAGTCCTCGTGGCCAGGAGCACCTGGTAAGGTCCAACAAAGCGGGGGTCCAGATTCTTCTTGCGTGAGAAGTTTCGGGTAACTACCCAATCCCCAGGCTGAAGCTGGTGGCCTGGACCCTCCGTCTGCGTCGGCAAGGCGTCGTAAACCTGTTGATGAATTAACCTCAGTTTAGCAGTCAAGTCATGTAAGTAGTCAATCAACATCGGATACTCAAGATCAGTGAATACACCTGGCCTAGGAACCCCCCACACATTCGCAGGACGGCCGAACACTATTTCATAGGGACTAAGCCCTATTCGGGAGTGTACAGTCGCCCTAGTTGACAGTAGTGCTAGAGGCAAAGCGTCAGGCCACGAAAGTCCAGTCGTAGCTTGAATCTTCGCTAATTTTAGTTTAAGGGTGCCATTGTACCCTTCAACCAATCCAGCTGACTGGGGATGATTGGCGCTATGGAATTTTTGATTAATTCCAAGGCCCTTACACACACTCTTCATCACACTTCCAACAAACTCACTTCCGTTATCTGACCACACGACTCTAGGCATTCCGTACCGAGGAAAGTATTCCTTCAGTAGGATTTTCGCAGTAGACAAAGCAGTATTGTCTTTGAGGGGATAGGCCTCGATCCATCGGGAGAATGCGCAAACCACAACCAAAACGTATTTCAGGTTATTGCATCGCTCCATATGGATGAAGTCCAATTGGATCACCTCAAAGGGATACGAAGGAGGAGCAAAACTGCCAGGGGGAGTTGGGGTTCCTTTGCCAGGATTGTACATTATACACACCATACAATTCTTCACCAGACGTTCAGCACATTTCGTAATACCATCATTCTTCCACACATCAGCCAACAACTTGCAAATACCTTTCGCGCTAATATGTGCTAACCCATGTGCCATTGTCACAACGGCTAGTACATACGCATCAGGCAACATCCATCTTTTCTGATCCGACAAATCAATCCAGCAACCATTAGCATCCAACCTTCCCGTACTTTCTTTCCACTTCGCCTTTTCAGTCTCGGTGGCCTCATTCTGTATTGCTTTCACACTCTCTATAGTATCCTCACACATACTCGACTCTGTAGGCCACCTAACCGAACTCGTCACATACATTCGAGTGCTAAGGTTCCGGGCAGTCTCCTTAGCAATCTCATCTGCAAACGCATTACCACGACCAACATCATCCGTCACCTTACGATGCGCACTACACTTAACAATTGCAACTTGAGCAGGCAAAGTCAATGCATCCAAAAGATCGTTCACGAGCTGGCCATGCTGTATTTTCGTGCCATGCGACGTGAAGAAACCACGCTCTCGCCACAACCGTCCAAAGCTATGCGCTACACCGAAAGCATACTGGCTATCGGTGTACACATTCACACGTTTCCCTTTTGCTAATACACATGCTCTAGTAAGAGCAATCAGTTCTGCAGCTTGGGCAGAATTCTGATTCAATCTTGCAGTCTCAACAACAGTATTCAACGTCACAACAGCATAAGCAGTAGTCACATCACCATTCGACAATTTAAAACATGACCCATCCACATACAGGGTGCCGTCAGGGTCTTCCAATGGGGTGTTTTTAAGGTCCACTCGACCTTTCGTTTCCTCCTCTGTACGCAAGTAGCAGTCATGTTCTGCTACTTCATCTGACTCTGCACTAATTGGTAACAAAGTTGCCGGATTTAGGACATTACAACGTTTTATCTGAATATGGCTTGCCAGAAGCGTCAATTCGTACCCAGACAACCTCGCACTCGTCAAGTGCTGAGTTTTCGTACGGTTCAAAAGAGTATCGACTGCATGCGGAACCATCACCGTAAGCATATTATCCATGACCAATCCTGCTGATTGTCGGATGGAGACCGCAGCTGCCGCAGTTGCTCTCAAACAACTCGGCAATGCTCTAGCTACTGGGTCTAAGGTCGAGGAAAAATATGCACATGGACGTTGCTTACCACCAAAAGGTTGCGTTAAAACACTCAAAGCACAACCTTCCCTCTCGTGAACATATAACGTGAACGGTTTACTGTAATCAGGAGTACCTAACACAGGAGCCGAACACAATGAATCACGAAGTTCAGAAAAACTTTTCTGACATTCTTCCGTCCATGGTAAAGGAGTTGAAACATCCTTGCACGTAAGAGCCACCAATGGTTTCGCTAGCAATGAAAAATTTGGAATCCACTGCCTACAGTACGACGTGATACCTAGAAAGGCACGCACATCTCTTTGGGTTTGTGGCACAGCCATTCGCGCAATCGCTGCAATTCTCTCTGGGGTCAATCTCCTTCCCTCCTTTGACAATAAGTGACCTAGATAGGTTACTTCTTGACAACAATATTGGAGTTTAGAAGGTGACACCTTATGATTTAACTCACAGAGATGTTGCAGCAACGATACCGTGGCAATTTTGCAAATGTCCTGAGTATCAGCAGCCACCAATAAGTCGTCGACGTATTGGATTAAAGCCGCACCAACCGGCAACCTAAACGCATCCAGTTGACCCTTCAAAGCTTGACTGTAAATCGATGGACTTTCACAGTAGCCCTGAGGAGCGCGTTTGAAGCGGAAGCTACGTCCACCAAGAGAGAAACCGAAAAGGTCCCTGCTCTCTTCGGCAATCGGGATGCTGAAAAACGCATTTTTCAAATCAATCACCGAAAACCACGAGGCAGTAGCTGGAATCAGAGTCAGTAGCGCCGTGATGTCAGGCACAACAGGGAATTGAGGAACCACAATTTTATTTACCTCCCGTAAATCGATAACAAAACGATAAACAGGCGGTTTGGTAGGATCAGTACGTTTAAGAATGGGCAGTACAGGGCTGTTGCACACGTTTCCCCGAGTCTCCTCAATAACATCTTTCTCAATCAAATCATAAATGATCGCTAACAAAGCTCGTTCACCATCAAGGGAGATACGGTATTGGGGAATACGTGGCAATCGCACATTAGATTTCAACTGAACAACATAAGGGGAGATATCAAGTAGGCCCACATCGTTTGGACCCGTCGCCCACAAAGACGCAGGAAGAGAATCCAATTCCGGTGGAAGCTTATCGAGGGACAAATACATGGGAGAGACTACTCTCTCTCCGAACGTAAGCTTTACACCCGCAGGAGAACAATACAAAGTTGCATACAAACGTTTAAGCAAATCCAGACCCAAAAGATTTTCGCCACAACCAGTGGTCAAAATCAACGGAGCTTCAAGCTCACGAGGCCCAATTTTAAGGGGCAAAGGGCGCGAAACTGGATTGCTAACGGGGGCGCCAGAGAATCCAACGGATACATTTGTTAAGCCAGACAAAGGTGCGCCAGGGAGTTTCGAATGCATGATAGAACTTTTCGCTGCACCAGTGTCCAACAGAAAAGGCTCAACGACGCCCGATGTAGCAACTGCGACGTAAGGCCCTCTCTGATCAACCGGAACTGATACCACTCCCTCTCCTTGTCTTTGGCTGTCCTAGTAATTACTATCGTCAGTTCCCTGATCGACGTAATAATCGTCTACATTGTACTGCGCAGATCGTCCTTGCGATGATCCACGTTGATCGAAACAATTATTAGAATTCGATGAATTGTCAGAACGGTCGTTCTGAGCACCACGACCTCTACCACGTGACGCATTCTGCGAACCACCACGGCCTCCTCTAGACGAATTACCACTATTACGGTCATTTAAAGCAGGACAATCAAATTTAATGTGTCCCTCCTGTCTACAATAAGCACATTGATTGTACCCCAATGAAGATCTTTGGAAAGAGGAATCATTACGCGACTGCGATCGATTCGATTGCGACTGTGATCTATTCTGCTGAGACGCATTCTGATTAGAACGCGGCGGATATGCTTGTTGCAACAACACTTTAGTTTTCAGCTCTTTTGTCTTTTTATCAGCACGGTCAGTTTCCTCTTTTTCTCTATTTTCATAATATTGTGCCGTGGCCAATATCTGAGCTGAGGTAGAAACGGCCCACGCACTTTCTGAATTTTTCAATTTATTGCACAAGTCGGGCAATAAGTTCGATACAAATTTATCCACAAACAACCGTTGTCCACCCTCAGTACCCATATCCTGTCCACTATGATCAACGAATGTTTCCTCAAACCTCGTAAAGAAGTCTGAAACACTCTCATCTTTCTTTTGTTTACAGGCTGACAATTTGTCCCAATTTACCCTCATAGCTGGCATAAGCGTTTTCATTAATGTAATGATTCGCTGGGGAAGAAGTTCAATCAACTGATCGGGTTTAGTAGCAGCCGCTTGTCCAGCATCTGCCGCTGTAATGGCAGCCCAATCACCACCTAATTCATTTGTGTGATCTTGGTGACGAATCTTGGCCCATACCGGTTGCGGTACGACATTGCCAAACAACATGTCGATATCGGCAAGATTCATTACCGTAGCATCTACGAGCTGCGACAATTCCTTATAATACCCTGCAGGATTTTTACGAGGATCGGGCAAAGTTTGTTTCACCTGAAGCACTTCCGATCGTTTCCATGGGAGGTGTATCCACACTCTCTGAAAATGCGCCGCCACTGGAGCATTAACATCAGTATTATCAGCGGGTACCCAAACCGGCGGAACTTCACGCATAGGATATTGGCCAGACTCATCTTGTTGGCGTTCAAGATCCTCAACAAACAGTGCGTGAGGAATAGGGGCGAGACGAAAAGACAGCAACTGCTCAATAGCACGTCGGACATTAGTATCGACTATCAGTCCAGTTGCGAATTGAAGCCGAAGATTAGACAGGGCGGTCAGCACCTCGTCAGGCGCAACTGCCGCTATCTGATCATATAGGAGTTTACACATTTCGTCAAACACATATCTCTGAGTCGGTATGTTGAATTGACTAAATGTTTCAAGAACAACTCGGGGTGGATTTCTAAGTGGGTTGTCCATCCAACCCATCGCCATATTATATAGCGCAACACGTTCTCGATTACCAGGAAGCTGACTACGTCTCTGCGGTGCATCGGAACCAGCAGACCCAAAATCAGGTCCGAGCGACTGAAAGAAGTTTGTCGCACTGGGAGAATTACGATTACGAGTAGAGGGACAAGAATAAGACACAGGACTAACAAGAGAAGGAGTAGAGACATTAGCGACAACAGGGGTTAACAACACAGGAGCAGTAGTGTGAGCAGGAGTATGTGGAAGCGGAGGAGCAGTAGGAATAGACACAGGCACAGGAGCAGGAATAGTCGGAAGAACGGGTGCAGGTTGAGGGACTGGTGGAGGAATAACAGGTGGAAGAACAGGTACGGCAGGGACCGCAGGAGCTGCAGTACCCTGTACGTACGGAGGTGGCGACTTCATAAGATAGGACATTAAAGGATCCTCAACTGCCTCTTCCTTCTTATCCGACTCCGTAGGCAAAGCAGGATAGCATTTATCTATGGTCATACGCTGCAGTCTCTCAAACACTTCCCTATCCTTATCCTCCTTATCACGCTGAAACTGCTCAGCTTTCTTCACTATGGTAGCAACATTATCTCGCTCACTACGTTTATTCTGTCTGATCTCTTTCTGTCGGGCTTCTTTACGCCACAACCGAAAGGCATCAAACATGGCCGGCTTAGATTTACGTTCGAACAACTTTAGTTCCAAATTATCTAAGATCGACGCTTCGAAGCTACCGTGAGGTGGCCACCGAAGATCGCCGTCTTTCTTTGTATATTTTACCCAATAATCATTAAAAGCAATCGGGCCTAGCCCATGTTTGCTATATAAGTCATAAGTAGGAGTTCCAACCGGAGGTATCGGACACGAGTCCTCCAGCAGGGAATCCGCACCACAAGGTCTAAAGCAACTGAACAAAGTACTGCGACCAGGCATCTTGCACACTAGCCGAGTTTCACAAACTTCAAGGGTTACGGGATTTACCAAGTCCCAGCAAGAACAAAACCCTCGGTCTTTGGCGGCTGCAGTCGTCAAACAAATACAACAACAACAAAGTACGCTAGCAAAGTGTCACCGACAAAAACACTCACACAGCGTATACAACAAAAACAAACACTAGTGTTTACAACAAAGACACTCGCTAAAGTGTCTACAACAAAAACACTCGCTAAAGTGTTTACAACCAAGGATTCTGGGAGCGACCCACAAATACTTAACTCAAAGATCAATGGCGTCCTCAGGAAGGCCCGTCTATCGTCTCGCTATACCAAGGTCTACGCCAGGCGCCAAAACAGGTCTACAGTCAGGGCAGCAGTCCGTCGCAGCCGTTAGGAGGCGGGAATCTTCGCGGGAAAAGTCTTCGGGCCACTTATTTCGACAACAGGATCGATGAAGCGGGGTGCACCTTCCCTCGGAGATTTCACACGAAGTTCCTCACGATCGTCGGGCTTGGACCGGTACCACTGATGCAGCCCCACGTTGGGCGCCAACTGAAGGACTGGGTTCTTTTGGACCCAGCGGTGCCAGGGCACAACACCTGAAACCTTCGTGGGTAACCTGCTCCGGCGTACAAGTCACAGAGACACGGGACACTTCCTTCGGCGTCAAAGAGTCAAGGTTTATTTACTGCAGGGAACACAGAAGTCACGACAAGTACAACACGTGCAACTTGGGGAGACTGCTTCAAATTGGTTCTGTGGATCGCTCCTTTTATACAGTTTTTACCCATAGGCTAACATTGAACACAGAGGTTTACAACTCAGTTCCCACATCTAGCTCCCAGAGGGGTCGCTTTGGTCGCTTTGAAACACACAAGGTCCGGAACATAAGTGCGGAAACATTTGGCGGTTCCCAACTGTAAAAACCCATCTTCCCACCATTAGCAAATTCCAATCAGCAGTAAAGTAGATCGAGATAGGAACGAAGACAGGTGCAGAGGAAGACGGAGACAGTGGGGAGATCGGAAAGGGTGTAAAAGGGGAGGTATCGGGAAGCACGAGATACAGGCATCAAAGGGACGTGCCTAATGAGATGCACGGCTGAGACAATAAGTCCGTGCGGCAAGATGAGCCTCGAGCGGCGCCACCTGCCTTACAGTAGCAACCCCCTCGTCATAAAGACACTTTCAAAGGACATGTGTCTTCCGCAGATATCTTGGGAGTCCCAGGGTCGCGAAGCGGACAGCGTCCGTTCGCTGGCTACTTGAGGGCAAGAGACAAAATGGATGCCGTATCTAAGATGGAACCCGTGGGTACAGATGACAAACCCACGTAACAAACGAACGGTTTAAGTTAGCACAGCGAAACTGCGCACACTTACTAAACTCGTCATTTGCGGTTCATAGATACTAGACTCGACCATATACGTGCGAGTCGAAAACACCACTTACAATTGTCACGGAACCTCAGAGGCACTGCGCCACGGACAACCTGTGCCGCAATGCAAGTGCTCCCTATATAAAGTGTATCCGTAATTGGTTTCCATGATTGGTTTACTGTCAGTCCCCAGTAACGTGCACCAGGGGTGCCGGGGCTTGTAGATACAAATGCCGCTAGTGGGCCTGCAGCGCTTGTTGCGCCACCCACCGAAGCGGCCTCGTAAAAGATGTCTCGGGTCCACCATTGCAGACCCTGCGTACAGTCTGGTACTGTCACGCTGACTGTGCAAGTGCCCACACTTGCCAGTCCCTAAACCTTCCCTAACCTTCATATCAGTCACCCCTATGGTAGGCCCAAGGGCAGGGTGCATTGTAGCGTAAGGTAGGACAAGCCCTGATGTGTGTGGCATGTCCTAGTAGTGAATTACCGCCCTTTTTCGTTCTTCACTATTGAAGGGCTGCCTGTTCTCTTAGGCCAAGGTGAGCGGCTGGAACTATTACATGCTATAGTCCCGGCCAGCTCAGGGAACACGGTGGCATGTCGAGTTTGGTATGTCTGAACTCAGAATAATAAAAAACTCCCTTTAGCAAGGTTTATTTTAATATCCTCTGTTTGCAAATGCTACTTCTAGAAAGTTAGTATTTGCTCGCCTGACTATTTCAGCCCGCCTCTGCCAGGATGTGTATCTGTTGTCTGGGTTTGTGTTAGTGACAGGGCTGGGGAATTCCCGGGGACAGTCGGGGTTACCAGGTGGTGAATAGGGTGCTTACACCAGGATGGGTGGGCAGAGTAGTCCTTGACTCTGAATAGGTTTGTGCTCCACCACCACAATGCTGGCTCTACCTCCTGCGGAGCGTCTGGTGTCCCTGAACTGCACCCTGAAAGAAGACGGCAGCGTCCTGTCAACAGAGTACTCCAAAACAGGGTTGAACCAGGCTCAGGCCCCCTGGCCTGCCAAGACAAAAGAAACCGAGTATAAAGGTAGGAGCCCTGCTCCTAAGAAATTAGATCCAGTTTTGACCACAACGAACCTCTGCCTGACTAGAAGGACCAAGAGAAGTTGAGGAGAAGGAAGCCTGCAGTGGTGCCTTGCTCAGGACGGAGAGGAAAAGACCAGAAAGGACTTTGAAGACTTGTGCCTGAAACTATCTCCAAGGGCTTGATCATGAGCTTGCCCTCTGAACGGAACCCCAGGACCATTGGGTTCTATTCTGCCTGTGCCCGTTTGCTGTTGGGCCTTTAGTTCTTATTCCTTCGCCGGAGTTGTGACTCTGGTGCCTTCGCCCTGCAAGGTTGTGACTGCTCGGTGCCTGGCCGCCCCGCCGCAGAGAGCCCCGCTCAAGCTTGAGTCGCTCTCCGCTTCAGTGCCAGGCCGCCCGCTCTCCTGTTACCTCGCCTGCTACGGAGCACGCTGTGTGCCTCTCATCTTCTCCCGCCGTAATCTGCACTGAGCGCATCTGATAGTCTCGGATGGTCCGTACGTCGTAACGTACCCGACTGTCTCGCTTTGCCCTCCTGCATATCAAGGCAGTGCTGCACCCGTCTGCCTGTACTGTGGTACCGAAGGCCCGGTGCTGCACCCGTCTGCCTGAGAATGCGACGCCCCACACAGATCCACAGGTACGACCTGTATGCTAAGAAGTAGTACGCCTCGCAGGCCTGCATCAGATCCCGGATTGCCACAACCCTCCACACCGTCCCGCTCACCCGCCTCGCACCTCGAGGAGGCTCCGAGCCATATAGATCCTTTGGAGAACCGTTGGCCTCGTCCAGGGTCCGCCCTCACTAGTAGCCGCGCCTGAAACACCTCGGACACTCATCGCAAGGTACATTGGAACTCTATCCCGAGTTCACATCGGATGCAGGGTCTGCAACGTTTGTTTTCTCTGTCATCGTACCTTGCTAACCAAGAACGCTCAAGAACAATCGCCTATTTAAATCTGGTGGCCTTCATTCGCTAAACGTTATAAGGTCTTGTGATAATTCTGCATATATTTTTACATAAAGTCTATTTTTGATACAATCCTACGACTGGTGTCCGTTTGTGGTGGGTCAGTGGATTTCCTGTATGTGATCATAAATGCTTAACTAACTATCGCCCTGAAGATTAGCCTTGTCTGCTCGTGCCACACTACCTAGAGGGTAAGCAAGGGTTATTTCTAAAGGAGAAGTTCTCTTACCCTGACTAGAGGAGAGGGTCCCCGTTTGTCACAAGTGCACACCTGTGCCAGCCAGAGACCCCCGATTCTTACATTAGTGTTTAGGATTTAGGTCACAGACAGATCACATTACTCTAGCAGAATGTAGCCTGCGAGAGGTGAATGTTGCAAAGTTTGGTGTAGCATCAGGACCAATTTTCAGTTCAAAGTAGCTTTTACCTATGATAGTTGATTCATTTCTGCTGTTTGAGCACCATTGTGAAGTTTTGCGTCTCACAAGTGCCTACATAAAACCTCCAGTCAATGTGAGCCACAAACCTTGTCCAACAGGAGCAAAAGCTGATAAACTAGCTGCACGAAGACAGAGCTCGCGGATGAGATGTGTGAGTGAATTTCAGGCTGCAGTAGTAACGGCAACTAAGGTCAACACAGTATTTCATTCTTGCAAAATCCATTAAATAACTTATGATTTTGTCTGGATCATAATAATAATGGTAGACACAAGTTCAATGTAAAGCAGTTTTGAAAAAGTGCTATGTATAAAATAAATATTTACATTTAATGTCCATAATTAGAAACTTATACGCCAATTTATTCTTAGTTGTTCCTTTCTAATGATACAATTAGCCCAAGAGTTTCGACTTTTACAATAAATTCTAAATCGGACATATTTGTAGTCTAAATGTGGCTTAGTAATTTACTAAATGTGGGTTTTCAGTAGCATCTTCTTTAAGCTTGATGGGATCAAAGCACATGCAGAATTCCAAAGAGAAGTAAATTGTGGACCAGTGTTATTTTATCCTCCTGTTACATATTATCACAAGTTAGCATTGCATGTAACTATCACATTATTTCACTAAAGGGAACTTTCGAAGGCTCCCTTTCTAAAAATATGACAGCTTGAATGGTGCTCACTAACACAAAATGTGCATTTTAGCAATGTTTTTGATAACTCCATTCCAATTTGAGAATCTTTTTGTGAATGCATTTAAATAGGTTAACATTGCAAAGAGTCACACTTCAAAATTCGGCTACAAAGGTACTACTCTTTAATTGTTTTCCTTAATGATGCAACTGTAAAAGTCGTATAAAAATCAGCTTTGCTGAAGTATTATGAACAATACATTGACCACTTATAATTATTGTTGGCATATTCAGCACCAGTTCTTGACACTGAGCAAACTGGAGATAAAAGTCCCTCTGTGGTGCCATTCACCACCGGTAAGCAAATAGCTCAATCGACAATACATTATAGATAGGTCTCCTGCATACCAAATCAACATTTCCACATTGTTGAAATGCTACAACCTTAAGGATTTAGAATACAGAAAAAAGAGCACACTCATGGCGCAAAATAATAAAAAAATTCCAGATGTAAAACCTGTCCTTGTTTGTTAGAATGATTCTGTGGAAAAAAACCCTTTGGGGACATCTCTCACAAAGGCAATGGACGACCTGACACAATGGGGTCTCAGCAGTGCCATAAAAGGGAATACTACAAATTAGCTTGCTAATTGATTCTCCATTCATTAAATATGAGTGTCTGTGGCAGCGTAGGAGAAGTAGTTCATGCCCCTAAAGAACTAGCCAACATAGATATGGAGTGATGTTTCTCATATATGTAGGACACGTGTGGTGTCGCCGGCTCTTGAACAATGCCAAAGGAGAGCATGTCCTTTAGTTTAGAGGTTTGTGTTGGCTTGAAATCACTTGCCTTGTAAATTGCAGATTGTGTAGAGGAAGAAAACAAGTGCAGTTTAAGAGACTACAACAACAAACATAACGAGTGAATAAGACCTAACCATATAACATAAACTTAAACCACTTCTATAAAAATCAGCAGATTACGGAAAAATATATATGACCTTCGTAGGATCAAACCTTCTGCAACTTAATGCCATAGGTATGCCAACAACCTTATCCTCTCTACTCATCTATAGTTGTGCATGCAAGTCTTTCATGGGTTTCAACATCAAAAACAAAGATTCTTTGACACGTTGAGACCACAAAATATTTTCTTCAATAAGGTTCTCATTTTTTTTATCTAGAGTCCTTCTTTCATGTCATTTTGAAATTGTTTATTATCGGTTTAAATCCCCATATTAAACGTTTCAGAATACCCACAACAATTTTGAAAAAACTATACAAAAGTTGATGTCAAAAGCTACACAGTTTTGGTTTTAAGTAAATTATTTTCATCCTGCTTAAAACTTTTACATTTGAGCCCAAGGAGGCAAGGACAATTAGTTACATTGTTTGCTTTGTAGGCGAGTTCTAATCCTGTGGGCGCAACATCAATAAACACTTACCAAAAAAAAAACTTTGTTGATTAGGCTCGGTTCCATTCTCTGTAAAATTTGAAAGTTTTGGAAATGGGAAGAAGCGGCGACTACAAATGACATATTTACAGCCAATGCTTTATATTATACTGTTCTTTACCAATTACTATTAAGCTAATCAGCTACTTCAGTAATTATGTAGATTTTATTATTTGTCTTTAAATCCCAAATGTGAGAGTGAAATTCATTTATACCACTAACAGAGGGGCAGATGTTTTTGCAGGACCTATGCAAATAGCTTCAAAGGAGCCCCACTCCTGGTTCTAAGTAGAACAAAATGTTCTATAAAAGAAAACGACAGACCGATTCACAATCTGGCGGCACATAGTTCTGTCCCTACACAAGTTGCCTCCTAAAAGATTCATCAGCCAGTCCTGGATTTTTCATCGCATAAATATATTTCTGGCATAAGTGTGTGCCCTGAAAATCATTGGGCTCAGGGTAAAATGTACACTTTGACCCTTGCCCTTAAGACTGTCTTGGCTCCATCAAAGAAGAAATTTCCCATTTCCCCATCTGAAGGTTGAGCATTGTGCATGTTGGCTTTTCTAATTTTTAATTAGAGATTGAATCTGAATAAAGAACTTTGATTATTTTATTAAACAAAGGAAGATTTCACATACCTAATGGACTGATGCTGAAGAGTGTCTGGATCCACAGCAGTTATTGTGAAAACTTCACTGCCAATAGCGATGTTTTCTTGCTTCGTCACAGTCATGGGGTTCGGTCGGAAAAATGGGCCTTCATTGACGTCACGAACAGTGATCTGAACTGTCGTCGTGGAGCTTGGCCCGTAGGAGATATCCGGAATCAATGGGTCTTCATTTTCCACTTTGATCAGCAGCGTATGGAAAGCTAAAATCTCGTAGTCCAGAGGCTGTAAATCAGTTTTGTTTATTTATTACTTGTAAGAAGTATGAAAAGTTTCAGCTCTTAACATACATCAATAACTCATCATCTGCATGCACACTTAGCTGATTATTAAATCCACATATATTTCAGTTTCTTTAGATACCAAGTGTAAGAAATTGGGATGTTGGTTGACTGTGGTGTAAGCCCTGGTCAAGTGGCAACCAAACTCCTTGTCAGGGTAAAGCATAAGAAAAGTCTAAATTAACCTGTGCTCACCCCTTTGGTAACTTTGCACAGATCAGTCAGGCTTAACTTAGAGGAAATGTGTAAGGTATTTGTGCAACACTTGAAACACCAAAACAATGAAAAAACACTGTAAAAAAAGCCAACAATTGGTTTAGTAAAATAGAGAAATGTTTAATAAGACCAAAACAACAAAAATGCAAGTAGTAGAACCGGAGATATTTAATTTTAGTGTGTTTATTGAAAATAGTCCGAAAAAGCACCAACTGGGGATTTCTAGGTGCCTCCAGCACAAAGTCACAATTTCACACTGACCGCGATGGAGCATTGTCTAGCTAGGGACCCAGTTAGGCCTGCTTAACAGAGTACCTTAAATCCTGGTTCCGGAGCATTGCATGAATCTGTGTCAAAGATGCACCGCATAGCTGAAGAGATACGTCTGTGTGGCTGGGCTGCAGTGAGAGGTCCTGTTGCATCATTGCCGAGGATCCTGATGATGGTGTTTGAGATGCGAAGTCCAGTTGCAGGTGCATCTGTTCAGAAGAGCTGAGAGGGTGTGATATGGAGTCTATGGTCATCCTCAAGGCTGCCATCAAAGAGAGATATGAGGACCTGACCTGTAGATGCGCTGCACCATTGGGGCATGGCATAAGTTCTGAGGGCTGCTGAGGCATTGTGGGTCTTTGTGAAGGGTCCAAACAACACTGCAGCATGATGCATAGGTTCGGCTCAATGATGCACTGCTCTCCTCCTGGGTGTGAGGGACCAGTGGGTGCGAGATGGGATAGAGATTGATGACGAGGATTGGCAGAGTGCGGTATCTTCCCCTAAGGAGGTTGGCAACTCCTCCCGTCTTCGGCTGGTGCAGCTCAAAATCTTGCACAGAGTTTATGTCACTGGTCTCAGACTTGTGCACATGGGCCACTCTGTCGATGGCCTTTGTAGGCGCGGCTGTGGTGCCCTTGCCACTTTCATGCACTTTATATGGGAATGTACTGCAATAGCTTCCTACTGGCGACGTGTGCACTCGATTATGAGCGAGGTGACTGGGGTGGAAGTGCATGCGGAAGCCAGGAGATGCCTTCTGAACATCTGGGGTCCGACAGATCATACCGTGGCCCAGACCCAATGGGTGACCCTTGGTAATATGGTTGCGAAACGGGACATCGCACAGATGTGGGGAGCTACAACGGCTCCGAGGGTTGTACAGTGGAAGGCCAATATGGATTGGTGTATGTTCCGGGAAAAGACTGTGTATGTTGCCAGGGGTAAACCTAAAAAGTGGCAGAAAATATGGGGGGCTTGGAACGAATACAGAGGGGACATTTGCGTACCTCCGGACTCCGCTCCACAGGAAGAACACTTATCACCGTAGCCTGTGACTCCAACTGTAGATTTTTTACGCTGCCATCCTGTGTTCCCCTCCCTCCACATTCCTAGTATTCTATTTCACTGGATATTACTGTGTTTACTGTGCCCTCCAGGCCCCCTCAACACGCCTCACTGTACTCTACATTCCATTGCCTCTTTCTTTGCGCCAGTTTCGGCGCTTTCTTTCCCTTTTCTCCCCCTTTTCTTACACTGGTTATAAAAACTTGAAAATTAACCTTCACTCGTTCTGATGTATTGACTTTTGCACTTTGGTTCTTTTTGTTCCATTCTGCTGCCTCGCCTCCGGGATGTAAGGCTGAATAGCTGTGTGCATTGATTTAAAATAAAGGTTTTAAAAATAAAAAAATGATGCACTGCTCAGCCGAGGATTTGCATCGGTTCTGCTTAGGAATGAGGCGCTCAGCACAGAAGATGTATTAGTTAGCAGAGATGATGAGTCGGTTCCACTGTCAAGCACCTTCAGCCCCTTCCAAGGATCCAGGACAGGGGTGGCACCACTTGGCAGGGTAGACTCATAGAGGGCAGAGTCCAGGTAAATGTGTAAGGAAGTTGGAAGCCTGTTATGTCTCAGACCTTTCGATAAGAAGGCCAACTTACTAGCCCTTGGAGTCACTTCGGGTTCTGGGTTCATGATATGCAGGTCCAGTCCTTCTCACCCAGACAAAAGGGCAGCAGGCAACAGGTCAGCACAGCAAGAATATCAACAAGTCTAGAAGTATACTGAAGTAGTGGTTTCTGAGGTCCTTCTTTTATACACAGTTGTGTCTTTGAAGTATGGAGAAGTATGGAGAAGCTTCCAGAGGCATGCACTTGAAGTGCACAGATGCCCTGCCTCCCCTGTTCTGGCTCCAGACTAACTACAGGAGGTATGGGCATTCTTTTTATGTTGACAGGACACAGCCTATTCAGGTGAGGCTGGGCCCTGTTCTTCCCTCCTATCCTGCCAATAATGGCCCATATAGTCACACCTAATCTCTAATTCAGAATGGCTGTCTAGAAGTGATACACAAAACCCACTGCACCCTGTCATGTGACAAGTGACAGGCTGCAAGCATCAAAAGGCTAAGGCAAGAAAATGCCAACTTTCTAAAAATGGAATTTTAAGAATTGCAATTTAAAATCCTATTATACCATAAGTTAGGATTTTGAATTGCAGTTCCAGAGACACTAAACTTGACCAAGTTATATCTTCCCATTTCGAAATTACGCTTATAAAATTTAATAAAGTAATACCAATGTTATCCGGTAGGAGAGATAGGCCTTGCAGTAGTGTTGTGCAAGAACAATTGTTGCTTACCTGTAAACAAGTGGTTCTCCAGTATTGGTGTCTTTCATAGATTCACATGCCTGAATATTCCCCCGTCGTCGAAGTGGGAGTCCCAAGTTAAATAAAATAGCAATAAAAAGAATCCCAATAAAGTATGTATATAAAAACATATCATATAAATTGCAACACCAATTGAACTCCATCCACTCAGGATCCCCCACAGACCCATGCCCTCACCACATCTTCAACAAAGCAGACTCCATCATAGCACCACACCTCCGAGACGTCATCAACTGCTCCCTCAACTCCGCCACCTTCCCGGAAAGCTGGAAACACGCCGAACTCAGCGCCCTTCTGAAAAAACCCACAGCTGACCCCACCGAACTCAAAAACTACCGCCCCATCTCGCTCCTTCCATTCCCGGCCAAAGTCATCGAGAAAGCTGTCAACAACCAGCTCGCCGCCTTCCTCGAAACCAACAAATCCCTTGACTCCTCACAGTCCGGCTTCCGAGCCAAACACAGCACTGAGACTGCACTCATCGCAGCAACAGACGACATACGAACTCTACTGGACAATGGAGACACAGTCGCCCTCATCCTCCTCGACCTCTCCGCAGCCGTCGACACAGTCTGTCATAGCACCCTGTTACAACGCCTCAGAAACATCGGAATCCAAGGAAAAGCACTGGAATGGATCACCTCATTCCTTGCCGGAAGAACTCAGAGAGTCCGCCTCCCACCATTCAAGTCAGAGGCCACTGAAGTAATTTGCGGCGTGCCACAAGGATCTTCACTCAGCCCCACCCTCTTCAACGTATACATGAGCCCCCTCGCGGCCATCGCACGCCAACACAACCTCAACATCATCTCATACGCTGATGACACTCAACTGATCCTCTCACTCACCAAAGACCCTAACACCGCCAAAACCAACCTACATGAAGGAATGAAAGAAGTAGCCGAGTGGATGAAGCACAGCCGTCTGAAACTGAATTCTGACAAAACAGAAGTCCTTATCTTAGGTACCTCCCCCTCCGCCTGGGACGACTCTTGGTGGCCAGAGGCCCTTGGAAAAGCACCCATCCCGACGGACTACGCACGGAACCTAGGCGTCATCCTGGACTCCTCACTCTCGATGACCAGACAAGTCAACGCCGTTTCATCATCTTGCTTCAACATTCTTCGCATGCTCAAAAAAACATTTCGCTGGATCCCCACCGAAACTAGGAAAACGGTCACCCACGCACTGCTTACAAGTGGCCTGGACTATGGAAACACCCTATATGCCGGTACCACCGCAAAACTTCAGAAAAAACTCCAACGCATCCAGAACGCATCAGCCAGACTCATACTAGACATCCCGCGTAAAGACCACATTTCTGGTCACCTGAAAAACCTCCACTGGCTCCCCGTCAATAAGAGGATAACATTCCGCCTCCTAACCCACGCACACAAAGCACTTTACGAACTTGGACCCGAATGCCTCAACACACGACTTTCCTTCTACACTCCCCCCCGCCAACTACGCTTTTCCAACCAAGCCCTTGCTGCTGTACCTCGCATCAACAAAACCACCATGGGAGGAAGATCCTTCTCCTACCTGGCGGCTAAAACCTGGAACTCACTTCCCATTCACCTTCGCCTCACTCAGAACCACCTAGCATTCAGAAAGCAACTTAAAACCTGGATATTCGACATGTAATTCCCCACCCTTCTTCAAGCGCCTTGAGACCCTCTGGCTATGTAGCGCGCTATATAAATGATCTGACTTGACTTGACCAGAAATACTTATAAGTACCTGGTTAGCATAATCATATAGAAATACATGGAGAAAAGAAAAAACCTGTATAACATATCCATGTCATAATGTTAGTCCAAACTACAGCCAATCAGGCGCAAGCACCCCTCCAGAACCTTCTCCTCAGAGGCTCAGGCCCTCAGATTTTCGTAGCACAGGAGTGACAAAAGAGTCTAGGAGGTGAAGCGAGCCTCTGAGGGGAGGCGGGTGGCTCGCATGTGAATCTATGAAAGTCACCAATACTGGAGAACCACCTGTTTACAGGTAAGTAACAATTGTTCTTCTCCAGTATTAGTGTGTCTTTTATAGATTCACATGCCTGAATAGAATAGTGAGGAGTAACATCTGGCTGTAAGAGCAAAATCAGCAATGCATAGGTATAAAAATGCAAAGATAGCATAACATAGCCAGATAGCGATAATAAAGAAAAATAATATCATCACATAAACCATATAGGTGGAGGGAAGAAAGCAGAGGCTCACCTTAGTTAAAAAGATTGTGAAGCACTGCTTGGCCCACTGCCGTATCGGCTTCGTGATTGTTTCAAGGCAATAATGTCTCGTGAAAGTGTGCCTGCTGGACCACGTAGCTGCTCTGCATATTTGGTGAATCGGCACACCAGCAAACAGGGCAGTAGAGGATGACATCGCCCTCGTGGAATGAGCTCTCACTGATGATTAAAGAGGCTTGCCAGCTTTTTGATGACCAAAGGAAATTGCTGAAGAAATCCAACAAGCAATAGTTGGCTTGGTAACAAAACGACCCTTGCGCATGTGTCCGTAAGCAACGAACAGCTGATCAGATTTGCGAAAGGGTGCCGTCCTGTCGATGTAAAATTTCAGGCATCGTTTAACGTCCAGTAAATGCAAATGTTGCTCTGCTGGAGATTGAGGATTGGGAAAGAAGGTCTTTACGAAAACAGGTTCATTGAGGTGAAAGTCAGTGGGTACCTTAGGCATGAAAGCCGGGTTGGTGGGAAGCACAACACAGTCTGATTTGAATTGGATGAAAGGAGGTTTAAGGTAAAGGCGTGAATATCACTGACGTGATGTGAAGATGTTTAAGCAAGGAGAAGAGCCACCTTCCAAGTCAAAAACTTTAAATCTGCTTTGTGGATAGGGTCGAATGGCGCCTTCATCAATTGCGCCAAAACAATATTGAGATGCCTGGTAGGAGGAGGACGCGGAATGGGCGGGAACTTCCTGAACAGTCCCTTGAAAAATTGACGAATGATTCTGGAAGAACAGAGAGAGGAGAGCAATCCTGCCAGAAGCGAGAGTTTGCCGCCAAGAAAACTGTTAAAGTAGAGTACCAGTTGTAGAAAGAATGGCAGTAACTGAGCCGGAGTAGAATGAACGGGATGGATGTTGGCAGCTGCGCACCAGTGACAGAATCTTTTCCACTTTAGCTTGTAGGTCTTTATTGTGGACGGAGCCCTTGCATCGGCCAGAATGTCCCTGTATGCTGGCGAAATGTTCAAATGGGCAATTTCAAGGTGCTTAGGTTCCAGGCCACTAATTTGACAGAGGAGGGGTCCTGATGACAGATCTGACCCTCGTCCATCGTGAGGAGATCCGCTCGAGGATGAAGGCGAATGGGTTCGCACTGTGAGAGAAGCAGCAGTTCCTAGAACCACGCTTGGCGAGGCCATCTGGGAGCGATCAGGAGAATGTGGCACGGCTGTCTCTGAATCTTCCGTAACACTTGAGGAACTAGTGGAATCGGTGGAAAAGCGTAGGCGAATAGCTCGCACCAGTCCATCAAAAGGGCATTCCCGGACAATTCTAGATGGGGAAGCCAGCTTGCAAAGAACTGGCATTTCCGGTTCGTAGGGCCGCAAAGAGATCCACGTGCGGATGACCCCAAAGCCGAAAGATGAAGTCCAGAGTCGGCTGATGCAGCTCCCACTCGTGAGTCGAGGATGCAGACCTGCTGAGGAAATCCGCCAGGATGTTGGAGATGCCTTGTAGGTGGACTGCTGTCAGGGTAATGTTGTGCCGAAGTACCTAATCCCAAATACTCTATGCCAGCCGAGACAGGAGAGGAGATTTGGTGCCGCCCTGCTTGTTCACATAGTGCATACTGGTGGTATTGTCGGTTTGGATGAGCACCGATTCTCCTTGAATCAGAAAATGGAATGATTTGAGCACCAGGAAGATGGCCATTAACTCCAGCCTGTTGATGTGCCAGGAGCGTTGAGACAGAGTCCACTTGCCCTTTATGGACAGCCCTTGAAGGTGTGCGCCCCATCCTTCCAAGGAGGCGTCCGTCGTCAGAATGAGTTCCAGAGTGGTGTTGAAGAAAGAAGTCCGGGCAGCAACGTTGGGCGGTTGCACCCACCACTGGAGAGCTGACCTCATCTGGGCGGTCACACTAGGACCAGATTGTTGAAAGAGACGGTGACCTGACACCACTGTCCAATTCTTCCTGAATGGGGCGACTCTTGCAACTGCAATTCGGGATCAGAGAGATGCAGGAGGACGCCATCCCCAGAAATGACTTCAATAGACGAATTGAAACAGACTCTTTTGAACAGATAAGAGCCACCAAGTGTAGAATCCATAGCTGACGCTCGTGAGACACGAATGCCTTGGCTAGTGACGTATCCAGAGTCGCGCCTAGAAACGTTCTGCAAGGAACTGGGTTGACCTGAGACTTCTCGGTGTTGATGGAAAGACCGAGGGAGCGAAATAAGGTCTGACAGAGTCGAGTGTCCTGGGACAGCTGATTGCGAGATTGCGACTCAATTAGACAATCGTCTTGGTACGGAAAGATTTGAACTCCTTGTAGACGCAGGTAAGCCACCACTGGAGCCAGGACCTTTGTGAAGACGCAAGGGGCGGAGCGCAGGCCGAAAGACAGCACTTTGAACTGAAAGTCTCTCCGCCCTACCCGGAAGCGCAAGTACTTCTGGTGCTGAGGAAGAATTGGCACGTGGAAATGAGCATCCTGGAGGTCGATGGTAGTCATGAAGTCGTCCTTGGAGAGAAGACGTAGGAGCTCCACGAGCGTGAGCATGCGGAAGGATTGGCACTTTAGATATTTGTTCAATGCCCGTAAATTGAGGATTGGACGCCAGTCGCCTGTCTTTTTAAGATGAGGAAAAATCGGGAATAGAATTGCATCCCTTTCTGAGACTTGGGAACCACTTCGATGGCACATTTTTGGATCATGATGCGAATCTGTTGGAAAAGTTCTTTGAAGTGCGCTGGAGGTGGACCAGTTGTAGGAGTGGGGGGAGGAATCTCGATAAACTCCAAAGCATGGCCCCTTGATACAATGTCCAGCACCCAACGGTCCAAGGTGATTGAGGACCATTGAGAAAAGAACAGGGAGATTCGACCTCCAACTTTGAGCGGGTAAGGCAAGTCATTGTCTCTTGGAAGCGGAGCCTCTATAGGAAGACTTTCCTCGGTACGATCTGGAAGACTGCTGGCGAGAGGACTGCTGCGACTGTGAGGAATATCTCTTATTTCCTTGACCATAGGAACAGTACTGATTGGATCCGCTGCGAAAAGAAGAGGTGGTGCCGCGTCCGCGCGCACCACAAAAAGGCTGTTTGCGGAACTGCAAAGTGCCTAAGGAACGAGTTGTTTCTGTATCTTTCTTTATCGTCTGCAATGCTTCATCGATGTGCTGACCGAAGAGCGATTCGCCGTCATACTGCATGTCCAGGATTTTTGCCCGAACCTCTTGGCCAAAAGAGGCAGAACAAAGTCAGCTCTGACGCCGCAGAACAGCTGCCACTGTGAGCTGACGGAAGCCAGTGCAGGCGATATCCACCGGGCAGTCTATGATCTCTTCTGACGCTCTCTCCTCCTCCTGAAGAATGTTTAGAGCCTCTGCTCTGGAGGTCTCAGGAATGAGAGCAACCATGTCAGACCACACCTGGGGGTTGTAGCGTCCTAGTATGGCCAGAGAATTTGCAGCCCTCACATTAGTGGAATCCATAGTAGAAAATGTTAGCCCAATGGCATCAAAGCGGCGACCTTCACGATCAGGAGGAGATGTAATTGGAGAAGAGTGGTTTCTGGAACGGCGCTGGGCAGCATGTGTGACCACAGAATTTGGTTTAGGCTGTGCAACCAGGCAAGCTGGAGACCTTATACTTCTTCTCCAAACAAGGTAACTGTGCCGGGATGGAATTTAGTGTTTGCATCAACTTGACACCCTCGTTCCAAATAAAGTCAATGATGGCGACTTTCCGGACCTGTTTGAAAGGTTGACTTTTAAAGTCGTAAAGAAAACAGTCTTCGTACTTTTGGACCATAGGAAGTTCAAAGCGGAGTGCCGCTCTATCCTTTAGCTGGTGAAAACGTGCAATGTCAACAGGAGGGGAATCTCCTTGAGTTGCAGGAGGCGGGGACGGTGTTTGGATCTGGTAATCATCCCAAACTGCCATATTGCCATCATCATCATCGTCATCCTGAACCTCGCCGTCCTCTCGCTCTGTGCGAGCATCATCTTCATACACTGTAGCATGGACCTGAATAGAAGTTCTAACCGGAACAGATGGCGCTGCTGATGGTGGCTACTGAGCAGCAGCAGGAGCTGCTGCAGGCACGGGCGCTGTAGGCAAAGGAGAGCCATGGCGAGATGGCAGAAAACGCCTGTTGTAATCTTCCAACATATAATGGAGATTGGAAATGAGGGAAAGTGGTAGTGTCGCTGTAGGAAACTAAGTAGAAGGTTCCTCCTCTTGTAAATACGAACCATCCTGATCATCCCCATATTCTTGACATTTTATGACAAGTTCAGAAGGACTTCGTGCTGCCCGGAATTGTTCGTCCTCATCCTCCTCAGAACTAGAGTTCTGTTCAGAACCTGTGGCAAACAGGGGTGATGGAGGCTGTGTGTCACTTGGAATATTGAGCTGGTTCAAAGGCTCCTGGCGACGTTGATGCAGAGGGTCAACAGTGGAAGAACCAGACCCAGATGAAGAAAGTGGCACCAGAGGCAAAGATGCGAAGGATGATGACACCACCGTCGACGGAATCGTCGTTGAAGTCGTCGACGACAACAGTACAGACGTCGATGGAGCCGCCGTCGACGGAGCCGCCGTCGACAAGGCTGTCGTCGATGAAGCAGCCGTCGACGGAGCATTCATCGACGGAGCCACTGACGACGAGGAGGCACTCTTCACAACCTTCGTCGACGAAGATCCTGATGATGACGATAGACTCTTCTTCAACGTCAAGGCAATAGGAATCATCGACGAGACAGTTTTAAAACTGAGGCATACCTTTGTCGATACAGACGACGTCGACACAGCCACCGTCGACGAGCCAGAAGCAGAAGTCATCATCACAGTCGTTGTCGACGAGCCGGAGACGGCAGATCTCGTTGTCGGGACGATCGTTGACGCTCCAGTCACCGATTTTGCACGTTTTTGGACAGAAACATGCTTAGAAGAAGCAGAAGAAGCCTGAGAGTCTGATCTCGGGCCGTAGGTATAGCAGGAGGAGGTAGAGACACCGCAGGAACCTTCATGAGAGAAAGTTTCTTCTTCTTCAAGAAGGGAAATGGCAGATCCTGCACACTGCTACGCTTAGAAGCGGCTTTAGAAGTACCTGACGCCAGGCTTTCTGCGTCAGAAAGAGCTGAATCCTTGTCTTTCAATCTTTGTAACCAAAGAAGGAGACGACCCTCCCTATCCTTAAGGGTTTTAGTGGAAAAAGTCCTGTAGATTTTACATCTGCCTACCTCATGGTCAGGATAGAGGAAGTATATACACTTTTTGTGGGGGTCCTCAGAGTAGAGCCGCAACTTCCCACAAGAAGAACAAGTTTTAAACAAAGACTTCCAACTAGAAGACATAGTAGAAACATTGGAAAACCAGAAGAAAGTAGAAAACTGAGAAGAGCTCAGGGAGAATCCCTTCACACAACGTGCTGTAGAAAATCTGAGGGCCTGAGCCTCTGAGGAGAAGGTTCTTGAGGGGTGTTTGCACCTGATTGGCAGTAGTTTGGACTAACATAATGACATCCATATGTTATACAGGTTTTTTCTTTTCTCCAGTATTTCTATGTGGCTATGCTAACCAGGCACTTATAAGTATTTCTGGTGTTGCAACTTATATGATATGTTTTTATATACATACTTTATTGGGAGTCTTTTTATAGGTTTTTTATTTACCGTGGGACTCCCACTTCGACGATGGGGAATATTCAAGCATGTTAATCTATTAAAGATACCCTAATACTGGAATAAAATGAGTTTAAGAATGTTTCATTACCAGTGCATGCAAAGCTTATAAAGTACATCTCTTACTTTTTAAATATATTGCATCCTGCCCTCTGAGCTGTCCAGGGCCTACCATAGGGGTATCTCATATGTGTAAGAAATGAATGCTCGGGCCTGGCATAAGGTGTATTTTGCCAGGACAAAATGGCAGCTTGTATTGCACATACAGGCTCTCTCTGCAATGGCAGGCCTGAGAAATGATTAAAGGTCTACTTAAGTGGCGCCCACAATCAGTGCTGAAGGCTCACCAGTAGCATTTCATTTACAGGCCATAGGTACATGTAGTACCAGTTTACTAGGGACGTATATGAAATTTAATATGCTACTGGTGTATAAGCCAATATTACTGTGGTTAGTGGAGAGAGCACATGCACTTTAGCACTGGATACCAGTAGTAAAGGGTGCAAAGCCATAAGGCCAACAAAAACATGCTTCTGTGTATGTATGCTATCTCTTGTTACCCAGAACTGCTGCACCTTCTCATTCTGAGGTTGGCTACATGTCTCATACAAGTGTGTTTATGGCCTCCTACTGTCGATTAGCTGAAGAAGGAAAGCTAATTACCCAGCTCCTGCTCCACCAGCATCTAGGCATTTGGTAAAGTGCTTATTTAACTAGGTCTGTAATATGCTGTCCTTGCTCCTGTCTCTGTTTCTGTTATCTTTCAGCTCACTCCCATGAATCATGCCTTGCCGGTACGCCTCACTGTGTCCCCATTTTCACTGCTGCACACCTACCACTCCAGTTACCCCTATTTCTTCCTTCTCTCTTCTCTTTTCCTGTTATCCACTGTCAGCTCTTAAGTTCTCTCTTTCTTTTTATGAACTAGAATTGTGTGTAATATTTCTATAAGAATATGTTTATTTGAAATACAGTATTTTTAACACTGTCAGCTAATTAAGTAACATCCTTCTGCCATTTCACACCAGGTGCCACTGTGTTCACTAAAGTGCATTCATTCCACAGTTCACTATTCCAGGTAACTTTTATCCTTTCTCCTGCTTGTTTTACATGCCATACCTGTTTCCCACCCTATAGTCTTTTCTTGTGCTGTTTGACAGCGCCTTGAACCACTGTCCGCGTTGGGTAACAATACTTTGTATCTCTGTCCTTGCTGCTGTGGCAAAGGTTCCTGGAGTCACCAGTAACCATTGGCTTTTCCTTCGCTTGCTCTCCTTACTTTAAGCCAATGTCTTGTGCAGTACAACAAGGAAGATGCAGTAGAATTTCCCATATTTCCAGCCAGTTTCCTTGGACGAAGAGATGGGAGGCCAGACCATTTCTGTGTTCTAGCTGTGTTTTGCTCAGTGAATTGACAGACCTGCCTTCCCTACAGGACTTTGCTGTGTACAAACATGGACTACCATAAACACTTCGCCATTTTTCAGCCAACGTTTGGCCTTCGATCAGCAGATGCTTAGAATAAATGTGTTAAAGTGCTAACTTTACAGGACACTTTTCTATATTTGAGCTCACTACCAATACCATTGCTGTATTTTGACATAGGTAGGTTATTATTACGATAAATAGTTTCAAATTTACAAGGTCTTTGGTATGGATATTATTGTTCTTTCTTGTTCTTCAATTATTGACTTGTTCAAACATGACTTTCTTTGTGGTTTTCACAAGGCTACTAAATTGTGGGCCAGTGGCACATGTAGGATGCTTGATACATCTCTCTCTCTCTCTCTCCAAGAATAATCATGCTAGGGTTCAGCGTGAACTTGGATAGTCAGGTTTTATGCATCTCCACAACTTTTACACCATTGTAATTTTTTCCTTTAGATGCATTTAAAATGTCAAATGTAACCCAAACCGTGCATTTGCAAATTCCGTTTTTGTTTTTAACTAAATATTGCTTTACAAACAGTTTATTATTGTAAAAGACTAACGTTTACCTGGTCAGAATATGTAGAAAGCATGATCTAGAAATGTGCAAATGTCCTAATTGCCAATGCAATACTATTTGAATTCTGACGTAGTATGCACAGTGATTTATATTGTTGTTCTGAGTCTATTTGTAAACATTGCATTATAAACTCTTCCTTTTTGCCAAGGTTGCTAAAGCCCTCATTGAAATTCACACTAAAAGTAACTCAAGCTAAATATTTTGGCAGAGATGCTAATGCACAATTAAGTTGTTCTTCCACTCAAATACTGTCCATTAACTATGAAAAATGCATCCGTTTTAATGATTTAACACATTAAGAAATACATTTTCCTCTGACAGTATTGAACTACACGAAGTGGGTTTTCAAGATTTCTCACAGAAAATTGTTATAAGAACTCTGAATCTGGGGCACAGTAGAATGTATCATCTTTTTATTAGAAATTCCTACTTTTTCTAGTGTAGATGTCATTAAATCTTCCTAAGGCAGGAAAATAACACTTTACCTAACCTCAGGCTAGCTGTAATTTTGGTGGTGAAAATCTGATATTCCATGGCACTTGCCCTGCCTAGTCCAACATAATACCGTCTACCCTTGCTATGCTGATGACGGAACCGCTCCGTCATCAGCTGCGGTGGCGCTGTGCTGATGACGGAGCGGTTCCGTCATGGCCCTGCCGCCGCGCCTGCGCGGCGCGTTCTATTGAGCGGGCGGGGCCATGACGGAACCGCTCCGTCATGAGCACAGCCCAACCGCGGCTGATGACGGAGCGGTTCCGTCACCAGCATGCGGCCGCCTCGCCCCCTTAGTGCTGCGGTGGAATAGCCGCCGCAGCGATGTGGTTAATACAAAAAGAACAAACACAGAACTTAGATAGTTTTACAGAACAGACATCTTACCTTGACAACAGACAGCATGCCCTCGTTATTTTGTGGGTTAGTGTGAATCTCAAAACTTTGGCCCGGGTTCCCATTGATGATGGTGTACACCGCTCTCCACGCCCCTGTCGTAGGATCATCCTTGTCTTCCACCGTCAAATTAACAATCACCCCAGTCACTCCTTCATTCACTGTTGCATGAAACTAAAGACAAATCAGAAAGTTGTAATATATTGATTTAATTTGCTCCATTCACAATGCACAGGTATTTTCAAATCAGTTGAAATCATTGCAACGAATTGAAGAATAAGGATCTACCTGCAGGTACATTTCTCTTCCTATGAATAATGCATAGGCTGGGCAAGGCGTGGAAGGCATAAGCACTTAGGCGCATCCAGCATGATCGATTGCAGGTAAGTAGGAATGTGATGGGAAGAAAGCATGTGAATACTAGAACAGCTGATGAGTGATGTGAAAAATCACTGCCAGCGAAGTGCCATTAAATAAACCTTGGACTACTGGTGGCAGACTAGAATGCTGAAGTAGCTCCCTGGTGGGGCAGTCATTTTGGTAAAGACTCGACAATGATGCAAGGATGGATTAATCCACACGCTTAAACATTCATCACATCTCTAAATCATGTCTCCAAAGAACAAAGAGATCACGGTGTCATATGCAGAACCATCATTCTCACGTCCAATGCTTGTTTTTGATAGTTTTTCACTTGCGCTTCATTTTTAATGCAGTGAATTCTCATCTCTGAGTGGGAGTTAATAATTTATCACAGTTCATCGCCATGAACCAAGATGTGGTTCTGTACAGTCACACTGGTGCACCGATGTTTGCAATTTAATAAGATGCCCTGTTTGCTGCGGGTGATGTGGCGTCTGCTAATTTGTAGAGTGGGTGGAGTTAAATTCCAGAATATATTTTGTTTTCATTGTTTTCAACATTCAATTTAGTTGCTAGTAAATGCACTAGTGAAGTTGCGTTTACTTGTAAAGTCACATGAGCCACAAAGCCATTTCTACTCATAATGTAGTTTTACAAGAACAAATGGCTGGATTTAAAATTGCTACCTGCACACCAAAGCTGATTTGGCAGCCACACTCGCTTGCAATATTTATATGTGTAACAGTACACAGTGGTAAATCACACATATTGGGGGAAAAGTGGGCAAAATGTGATCGATTTTGAAAGTTTGTGAGCAGCTAAGAACATATTCGATGTGGGAATTCATAAACCTCTTACCAACTCTCTCCATTCCTGTGAACAGTTAGATATATACTCCTGACAAATACTGTAATAAATTACCTTTTAGGGTGTGAGAAAGTGAATTATTATTTGAGGTGGGTGCTAGTCCACCCCAAGTCATAAAATCACCATTTTGTTCGGTCCAGTTAAACGTTTAAATAATGTAAACCTGAGCTCAAGCTCTGGTAGCTACAGCACAAAGCAGACAGGCTTAATTTAGGAACATGTGTAAAGCATTTCGAAGTAGCAAAATAGTTAAAAAGTCTAAATCACAGCTCAATAAAAATCCCACTGCAGACTAGTGGATTGCACAGTAGTGTTGTAGTTCATAGGTGTCATGTTACTTTCCATGCCATAGGTATACTTTAGGCACCACGTTCTCTGAACATTTAGGAAATTAAAGTAGGAAAATTAGGTGTGAGCCAATTTAACATGCTTTAGGGTGATAACTCATGCAAAATGTGACTTTTCACAGAAGTGCTGCCTTTCCACTCTGAAGAATTGTACGGTGAGGAAATGCTAATACCAACACAAAAAAGGAAGTCAAATGGCCTTCCCAGAAGTATTCCTGGAAACCTGTAACTCGATCAGTTTTCCAGGGACACTCCTGGAAGGGGAACATCCATTACCACACGGTTTTTACACTGCACTACCATTACAACGCTGGCTTTACAAAGCAAGTCGTTACCACGACTTGCGCTGGGGGGCGCTCTAGGCTAAGGAATAGTAGATTTTCTATTCCAACACCTTCCCTACTGTACGTAGGCTGGTGTTGGAATAGTAAATCTAACTATTGCTAAGTCCAGCACCCTACAGCGCAAGTCGTGGTAACGACTTGCGTTGTAAAGCCTGCGTTGTAATGGCATGCGGGGTAAAAGCCTGCGTTGTATTAACATACATCCCTCCTGGAATGAATTAAGAATTGAAAAATGTTGTTAATCAGCATCCATACATAACTGTAACTTGTTGGGTGCAGAAAGGCTTGGACTGAACATTAAAATTATCCCTCACCAAGCATTTCACACCAGCCCATACTCCAGCATGCAGCGAATAGAATTGCACCTTTATTCACGCATGGCAGCACAGCCGCCCTTAAAAGCCATTATGCAACCTGCAGCCTACTATGGGACCAAATTGATGCCAGAGTAGCAGAATGGTCGGATAGTGTATTGATTTCCAATTTGTTTCCTGAATTAGGCCCCGCTGGTCTAGTCCCTTTCTGCATGGGTCATCCCCAAACTTTTTGCCTTCGCCCTCCTGTTTTCTGAACCCATTTGTGTTGAGTTTTAGGATTCTGTGCACTTTAACTCTGCTAACCAGTGCTAAAGTGCTCTCTCCTTTATGATTAGCTTACACCCAATTAGCATATTTAACTTACTTGAAAGTCCTTAGTAAAGTGGTACTATATGTACCAAGGCCCTGTAATTCAAATGCTACTATTAGACCTGCAGAATTTAATGTACCACCCGCTTAAGTAGCCCTTTAAACATGTCTCAGTCCTGCCATTGCAGCCTGTGTGTGCAGTTTTAAACTGCCATTTCAACCCGGCATGATAAACTTCTTGCCTAGCCAAAACCATCTTATAAATCACCCCTACAGTAGGCGCTACACAATCCAGAGAGCAAGATGCTGTGTATTTGAACAGTTGGACATGTATTTTTAAATTTTAACATGTACTGGTAGTGAAAAACTCCAAAATTCGTTCTGACTACTGTGAGGCCTACCTATCCCACATTATAGCATTAGGTTCCCTTGTTCCATTTAATAAGTGGTAAGTTTCAATTGGGACCAGATAGGAAAGCCGAGTTTGGTGTCTACAGAATTGAAAACACCCTCTTTAATAATAAAGTCACAACTCTGAAAAAGCCACTTTTAGAAAGATTTTTCTTGTCTCAATCATTTGGTGACTGCAGCCTGTACCCTTGGTCAAATGACTAGGTGTAGCTGGCAGTTGGTCTTTGTGTATTGCTCAAAGACATTGAGACAAAGGGGGAATAAGTGTTGGCATGATGGGTCACCCCTGATTCAATAGAGGGTGGAGAGGTAACCTACCACCGCTCCACGTTTTTTAGGAGTCTCGGTACACACACAAAGGGTTTGACATTAGTCTTTTGCATCCCCAGACAAGTTGGGGGCAGGGCATAGTGGTAGAAAATTTCAAGGACTTCTGGGTTGGAAACCCCTACAAAGTTGTCCTAGTTCAAACTGAGCACCAGGTATAAATATTGGACCCACAGATTCAACTCTTAGGAAACTTCTGGACCTGTGGCAGACTAAGAATTACTGCTTTAAAGCTCTGCAAGAAGAACCGCTACTCTGCTGCCCTCCAGCCTGAATGAGAAGGACTGGACTTTCATTTTGAACCCAAGACTACCAGAGTGACTCCAAGGGCTAGTTGGCTGCTGTTCTATTTAAAGCATCAAGGACAGAAAAGGCTCTAACCCAACCACCATAAATTCAGCACCTGCACTCTTCCTGCTGTGAGTCTTGCCCCCGGAAGTGGTGCTACCTCAGTCTTGGACCCTTAGAAATGGACTGAAGGTGTTCTGTCAGCCCTGCTGTGGTCCCCACAGATCCAACGCAGTGCAGCACAACGTCCTTCAGCTCCTCAGAACCACCACTGCACGATACATTGCGCCACAGGACCTTGCATTGCAGCCCATTGGAATCTCCGTTGCACAATGCATCCCCTGAACAGGACCTCACAATTTTCCACAACCTGTAATTAAGGTACTTTGTTCAGTGGGTCTTACTTCGTCCCTGTATCCAGCCTGTGTTCCATCACGGTCAGCCTGAACTTGTCCCAGTCTGGCACGACCAAATGACCATAGTTGGTGCCTTGTGCTTCTAAGCACTGTTTTCATCTAAATCTTTAAATTGCATATCTATGATTCGACTGGTTGTTTTTTTGTCATTTTGGTTTTAAACAATTTATTACGTTTTACACTATTTTTCTAATTTGGTGTGGTATTTTCTTTATGTTGTATTTTTGCTTTATTACTGTTTGAAGTGCGGCATAAATACTTTACACATTGCCTCTAAGTTAAACCTGACTTCTTTTGTGCCAGGGTGTTGAGCAAAAGTTAATTTGGGGTATGTTTGTGACTTCACCCTAACAAGATGTGTGGTTGCTACTTGTCTCAGTCCCCTCAACCAGTAACCCGATTTCCTACAGTGTTGGGTTCTGATGAGTTTGCTTTTCATAGCTTCCTTCCTCTATTTCATGCATGCAGTCAGAATACTTAGAGGGTATAGCAAGAGAGCAATATGTGTAAGCAACATTTGCATAATTTGCCTTCATGTAATTAAGTGAAGTTTTGGCAAAATTATGCATAATTATGCAAAAAGAAAATCTATCATGTTGTGCTATATTTTAGTGCAAAATTCATCCTTGTTTAATATTTATCGCAATGATGCATTTAAACAAAGTACTGTGAACAATAGCCACTTACATTATGCTGCTCATATGCGTTCAAGGTAAATATATACTGCAAACATATTGGTACCACAAATGGCACATAATTATGCACAGTGGCATAACTTTGAGAATTTTCCGTAAGAAGCATAACCTAAAATTCCAGAAATTACATACATTTTAATTTCACTAGAAAGTAAGAGAAAAAAAGCTCCAAAATGTTCAAAGAAATCTGCTGCTGTGTCTAAACTGCAACTTAAAATCTTCTTCCCATTATAATTTACTATCCACAGAAATGATTGTGTTAAGCAATATACAATTTAAGGCTTTGCTGCCTCAACGCTCCTTGTTAGCACTTAGGATATCTAATCAATTCTGTTTATGATCACCAGACTCTAAAAATACATAGTACAAGGTTTAATCTTGAAGCCCCAGGGCCTGTAAATTAAATGCTACTAGTGGACTGCAGCACTCGTACCACCCACTAAAGTAGCAATATAAAGCATGTATCCAGGACTGCCAGCACAGCCTAGCTATTGCAGTTTTTAAACTGTCAATTCAACTTGTCAAAATAACCCTTTTTAATTAGACTAAATCTTCCTTTTAAATATTTATAATTCACCAATAAGGTAGGCTGCATGGTGCGTAAAACTATTACATGTAGAAATGAATGCTACATTTCTCCAGAAAGGGAAAAAGCCCCAAAGGTCCTTCACAAGGTGGCAAGGTAAACTATGGATTACATTATAAAATCTTATACTGATAATTTGGGGAGGGGGAGCATCTAAAAATATAATTTAAGGACTCGTAATAATAGGTATTAAAAATGTAATTTAACTGAAGAATCGAATTTGGACTAATAATGTTGGAAAAGTTACATCTCCCTGCCTACCTCTGGAAACCTTTCTGCCTATATTCAACTGTACCATGACTGCTAATAGTTCCTCAGTGGAGAGATGTGGATTGCTCCCAAACAGAGAACAAATCGCTTGCAAGTGGGGAGGTGTTGGCCTTCCCTTGACAGGATGGTCTGGGATTGTGCCCAAAGACTAGTTATAGTTCAAAGCATCAAGTATGGCCCCATCCTTTGCTTCTCTAGTCAAAATGGCTCCAAACAAAGTGAGAGGAGGGCTGCCACAGGGGAAGCTGCTTCAGAACTGGTTTGAAGTGACAAGGGAGGGTTTGCCCATTATTGTAGCCACACCTCTGGGTGTTCCCAGGTAGCTCAGACTAGGGGAAGAAAGGTTCTGCCATCTTCGATGTAGGGAGAGTGTGAAACTGTGGGGCAGTTTCCACTCAAACACAGAAAGTACTGTAAAATTGTGTAGGGTCACTGCTGGCAATTCCTACCTCGATCTCTAAGGTGTGTCAAGTGGTTGCCCCCACCCAAAGGCTGGTACTGGGCATACATGTTGGCTCTATGGTACTGTTTGACCTGGCCCTTTTTGCCTTCCTCCTGTATTTTGCCTGACCTTTTTTTCTTGGTTTTATGACTCTGGGCACTTTACCACTGCTGATCAGTGCAGTGAATATGATCTACCTATGGTAAATTGATGTATGCATTAGTGACTCCATGATTGGCTGGTTTGGTTTACTTGTCAGACCCTAGTACAGCGCACAGGCACAGGGCTTGTACACAAAATGCTGCTGGTGGGCTTGCAGCACTGGTTGTGCCACCCACAGAAGCAGCCTGTTAAAGTGTCTCCCAGGTCTGCCATGGCAGAGCCTGTAGGCAGTCTGGTACTGCCAGGTTGCCTGGGCAAGTGTGCCCACTTGTCAGTCCCTAAACCTTCACTTTTCTGCATATTAGTCACCCCTATAGCAGGCCTAAGGGCTGTTTGCATTGTAGGTAAAAGGTAGGACAAGCCCTATTGTATTTTTCACTATTGCAAGGCCACTTGTTGCCCATAGGCCAGAATGGACAGTTTGATTATCACATCGTATAATCCTAACTGACTCAGGGTACTAGGTAGAATTTCAAGTTTAGTACACCTGAACTCAGAATGATAAAATACATATTTTAGTGAAGTTGGTTTTAACATTCTGTATTTGAAAATACCACTATTAGAAAGTAGGTATTTTCTTGTCTAACCATCCAAGCCTGCCTCTCCTAGGTTGTGTATTCCTTGTCTGGAGTTTGAGTGAAAGGGGCTGGAGGATTCCAGGAGACAGGGTGAGTCAGCACAGGGCTGAATAGAGAGATATGCATGTGGATGGGTGGGAGAAGTTGCACCTGGGACCTGAATAGAGCTGTGCCTTCCCACCACAATGCAGGCTCCACCTCCTGTGGTGTGTCTGATGTCCCTGCCCTGCACTGTGAAAGGAAAGGAGTCATGTAAACAGAGTGTCCCAGAACTGACCACAACTGGGTTGGACTAGGCAAAGGCCTCTCTGCCTTCAGAGAACAAAGATAAATTGATTATAAAAAGGGGGACCCAGACCCCAGAACTTTACATCACTTTTGGGAAACAAGAAGAAACCTTTGCTGAGTAGAGGAACCAGAGAGACTGAGGGATTGACCTGCAGTGGTTGCCTGACTGCCAAAGAGAGGAGAAAGGACTTTGTGCTACTTTTATTCAACTTGTGAAGTATCTCCAAGGGCTTGAGATAGAGCTTGCCTCCTGCTGAAGTCTCAGGGACAACAGACTACAACCACTAGCTCCCCAGAAGTTCTTTGGAAGTGCCTGCAGTTGTGCTGGGCTTTCTGAGGAACTGCAAGTCGCAAGGAGCTGGAAGCGCGACTCACAAAGAAGAATCGTGTTGCCGCCACAGCCGCTGTTGTCGCATCGCCGGAGAAGAGGATTGACGTCGCATCAGATGCCACTGCATCAACGGAGAAGCGTGTCGCCACCGCTGAAGCTGTAGCATCATCTCCGAAGCTCCTCGCATCGCCGGAGAAGAGGATCGACGCCGCACCAGATTGCGCCGCATCACCGGGAAGTGTGTCGCAGGCCCTGTCGTGGCTCAGAAGAATCGTTGAGTTGCCGATCAGCCTTTAGGCGTGCTTGCATAGTGTCACATCCAAGATAAGATGCCATTTTTGTTAATTGCACCGGATGTTCATCACATCGCCATGGAAGCCAGAAGGCTCCAGTAAGTTCCCACTGGCATCTTCCTGTATTCAAGTTCATCAGATCCAGCTGGACCTCATATGGTCCCCTAATCTGGCCTCTGTGAGATTGAGTTCTGACTATTGAGTACTGTCTCCAAGGTCCTGGACCATTGTGTTTGTCAGTACACTCCTCAATGCCTAACTGAAAACTTCACCAAACTCAACAGTGACAACCTTAGTTGAAGGCATCATAGGATTCAATGCCAAACAGCACCAATTGACTGGTTTCCCAGGCTCAATGCCAAGCAACACCAGAGGGACAGCTTCACTGCTCTGGATGCTGAGCAGTTGAAGATTGTCTCTGAGAACGAGCACAGTGGCTCCCCATCATCATTCATCCCTTCCTCAGATTCAGTCGACTGCCTGTCCCTGTTGAAGACTTTCTACTTTCGTAACAGTTTCTAAGTGAGAAGGTAACTTTGTGACCAGTATGCACCTGGTCCTTGTAACCAACCCGTGCTCCATTGTGGTCATTCTTAAATCTTACTGTTGTCACAGTCCAGCATGACCATTTGCCCATGGTTTGTGCTTTGTGGTGCTATTTTTAAATATAGACCTTAGAAATTCATAACACCAGTACTGCAGATTTTATTTGTTTCATGTTTTTGTCATTTTATTTACTTTTCTAAATTAGTTTGGGATTTTTCTTGTGTTTTGTTCTCACTTTATTACTGGTTGAGTACTACATAAATACCTATTGCCTGGCTGCTCTGTGTCATAGCTACCACGTAGTTGAGCGCAGGTTTATTTAGTGGCTTTTGTGATTCACTCTGACAAGGCTTGTTATGCAATGTTATGTCAGGAATTTGTAGTGTACTTGGTTACCCCAGTCCGGAGTGTTCCCACGCTAGATTCCAGCTGCAAGCTAGGTAAAGAGCGCCTACTACAATAATAATGGACAAAAAGCACTTCTGAAGAGCCGGGTTTGTCAGATGTTTTCGGTTAAGGACTTCAGAGGGTTCTAATTTGAGACTAGGTGGAAGCAGAATCCACTGTTTGGCAGTCAAGAAGCTAAAAGAGATGCCACCAAGAAGAGTTCTACGGAACTTAGGGATCATATTCAGTGTAGTTTCTGAAGATCTCAGACATCAACTAGAAAGATATAATTTAATCAAGGGAAAAAATAGTGAGGCCCTTTACGGTTGAGCATCCTATGTACGAAACATAGACATTTAAAGGAAATCCTCTCCTCAATAGGAAGTCAATGGAATTTTGCAAGGGCTGGTCCAGTCGGGGCGTGTTATTATTATTTTAGGTGAGTTTTAAGCCCTCTCAACTTGTACTTAAATTTCTTACACAGATTATTCTGTCATCATATTGTGATCAAATCAATTTGTGTTATGCTTTGGCATATAACGTAACACACCTCTGATGATAGTAGCGTAATAGTACATAGTCTAGAAACGTTTTATAATTTAATTGAATCTGCTAACTGAAGAGTGACCATACTCTATACCAGCATATCTTGCGACAGACAAATTGAAAGCATTTTTCATGAAACAAAGAATTCAAAATCAGGGGGACTTTAAATAAAATAAAAAAAACACCAGATCAATTTTATGACACCAGGTACAACACAAAAAACTCTAATTCAGGTTATTTGCCCAGTCTCATACTATCAAGTGCTCTGACGACGCAATATTTTTGGCTGTAGCACTTTTTACTAGACTCACCCAAAGAAAATTATACCAATTATTAAAGTAACTCCCCTTTATTATGGCAGAGTGGAACTCGATGTAAGGAACAATTGGAACACATAATTCCTGTATTTACGGACCAGCAGATATAATGTAGAATTTGATAGGATAAAATGCACTTGTAATACAGTGATGGGATATCCGTCACATTTGTGGCAGAGTAACTCATCTGCCAAACTCTAAATCAGCCCCAGAGCCTCCGAATGTAACATTAGCGTTCCCTTGAACATGGTTAGCATCTTCTTCTTTTAACCTGCTCCCTCTGTCCATTCATCTCCAGGGAATACATATGCACTAGAGCATGTACATTTTTCCTGACATGTGTGAAATGATGAAGCAAAAGGATCTGGACTGCTTTTGAAGCAGAGAGTGTCAATACAATTTTTTTCTATTAATATAATTATTCATATCATTGTTCTTGTTATTTGTATTCTTACTACTAGCACAATTATTGTTATATTTATTATTCACATTATGAGCTGTCGGGCAATTATGAACTGTACAGAGTGTAATAGTATTACTCAAAACCATTTCAACATTTCCATAAAAGGGTAAGAAACTACTGAAGCTATCTTGAGAAATGCATCACACATACATATCCACATGCAAAAGCAGAAAATCACACACACAGGCCAATCCCAGCCATACCTCTGCCTCACTAAGGCACCATAAAATAGCAATGCTTGATCTACATATTTGAAAATATATTACTATATCTGGTGGGAGTATCTGTAAATTTTAGGTTAAAAGGAATTCGGAAAGGCTGTGTCCAGTCTCCTGCAGAAATCGTCAAATGTCAGAGCAGCTCAAAGCTTGATTTTGTATTCACTGAGGATGCTGATCCTCTTTTTTGCTCATGTACTGCCTTCAAATTTAGCATTTTATTTAGAAATTATTGTACTAGGAGGCCAGCCAAAAATCGTCAATCTTGCTGTACCCCTGCTTAATATTGAGTTAGTGCAGCTCCTTGAAAACATCAGCAAAAAGCTCAGCTGGTCGCCACAAATAAAAACACTGACTTTGCGGCTCATCCACCAAAGATTCTGAGGTCACATTAAAAGTCGTAGGTTAGGGCAACTACACTCAATTTCGTTGGTCGAACTATATATTGTGTTTGTGTGTTGCTTATTGATGCAAGATATGGAGGACATAGGGAGAGAACATGCTGATGTGTCCCCCAAATACAGGAAGAAAAATTCCTGAGTGTGACAGCAAATTCTCTAGCGAGCGAGATTTGGCATCCCCAGGCACCATTTTCTAACAAGGGTGTTCACGGGCAGAGGGCTGCTTCTCGAGCAGAGTTGTTGCGCTCAGGTAAATTTTCTACTACAGCAACGGCAAAATCAACTCTAATGGCCTCGCGATCTTGATCACTGGATGGTTCGCAAAGGTTTTTTAGCACTGCTCATGCTACCGGTGCTAAATTGCAGCAGAATCAGCACAACATATATATTTCCGCTCATTTTATGTAACTCCGCGGAGTTCTGCCCACCTCTAATAATTACGCAAAAGAAATTTACACCAATTTTACAAACCCCTAGTTAGCATACCATTCTGGAACAAGAAACAAATGTGAAGAACAACAGACCCTTTCTTGGAACCAAGAGAAGAAATAAATCTTCAACTTTACAAATAAACAGATGCCCTGTGTTGGGACAGGAATGTCTCCTGCACACAGTTGTGTCCCTGACGTAAGTGACCAATAACCAGTATCTATTAACATGGCTTTTGCAATTTTGGCAGCAGCACTTCACTGCTCTACAGTGAGTGCAAATTCCTAGGTCTGCCCCTTGATATGAATCTGGTCTTGAATCCGTCTTGGACCTGGAATGGTGCACCAGGTCCACCTCGCATAGTGACAGAGTACTGCTGTCCCTGTCAGAGGTGCAAGCGTGGAGCATGGTGGTGGCAGCATACCATATATTTAGTGATCCTATTGTGAGCAGAACTTTTTTTATCTGTTTCACAGGAGGGTCTACTAGACTACTTGTATATAGTTCGGCTGCTACAGTTGAACCCTGATCCCTTTGCAGAGTTCCTGAGTGCATGTATGCATGCACACATGAACAGGGTAAGGATTTCTAAATTGCAACACACAGGTTTCCTTCGTTCTGATTTTTCAAGACATGGCAAATGTACGTAACATGCAGAGAACACATAAGCTCTCAGGTTATCAGGACAGAGAGATTCTATCAATGTGAAAGAAGTGAATATTTATTATATGTTTTTCACTATGTGTTTTTAAAATACCCCTCACACACTAAAAATTACGAAACATGTCATGTCGACCAGGTAGTTGACATACTCTGTTCTACTCCACAAAACCATTTTTATTGTTCCCAGCTAGGGAATCCATTAAATTAATTTTTTCCACTAGCCTGGGAATTTTTTTATATTTTTATATATTTTTGCATTCACTTATTTAGGTCCCTACACCCCTATCATTTACCACTTTTCACTGTCCTTACACTACACATAGCCTACCATCACAAATTAAGTGCTCCCGCATAGCTCGTAGGTCTCAGCACGCCCCGCCCCGTAGAGGGACGGGAAGACCCCCATGATGAAGCATGACACTAAGGGATTCTTAGTGCGTGAGGGGTATTTTAAAAACACATAGTGCTCTCTATTTGCCTTTTGCAAAGAGAGTCTCTCTCACTACCTTTTCACTGCAAAGTTGAAAAACATATATTAAATATTCACTTCTTTCCCATTGATAGAATCTCTTTGGTTTTGCATACCTTTTTGGAGGGTGATTCTATCATCACTACCTCTGTACTTCCTCAATTGTTTTTGGATCTATCAGGTCAGAGACCCAGGTTCACTGGTAGCAATGGTACCGTTATGAGTAGGCCACAATTATTTGGAGACAAAAAAGTCTGTATATACTAGGATTACTAAAAACACAGTGTACGGGAACCACTGGACTAAATTCTTGAACTTGTTACAGGGGCACCAGTCCTATATCACAAGGGAGAGTGCTCCTGCTATGCCCCTCTTGGTCCAGAAGAGGTCGAGGACCAGGTGCACATGTAGGGACAGGCCTAGACCTTCATACAAACACTAGACAAATGTGAGGCTGGCAACTAAAAATGAAAAAAGAGCATCAGATACTGACAGTTGGGTGCTCATGGGTGTACAGTCAAAATATCGAGTTTTTTTATATCGAATTACAGTAATATCGATTCAAAAATATAGAATGGACACAATATCGAATTGACAGAATATAGACTACAAAAATATCGACTAGAACAGCTTTAATATCGATTCCAAAATATAGAATGGACAAAATATCGAATGGACAGAATATAGACAACAAAAATATCGAATTTGAGGTAAGTAAGTTAATACAAATTTTTTTAAGTGTTTTTTATGTTACTATATGTGTGAAAAGTATATTTATTTTATAATTAATTAATTTTATGATATTTTATTTTTGCGTACTATAAATTAGTAGCGGGTTGTGGGTTTATAGGGGAATAGGGTGGGAAGTAATTTAAATATAATTAATTAAATCTCTTAATTTATTTATTGGTATTTATTTTGCATTAATTGTTAATTATTCATTAATTGGTAAATAATTACAATTTAATTGGTAAATCATTTTAATTAATTGATAATTTAGTTAATTATATTAATTTATTTTCTGCAGCGGGCTGTGGGTTTATATGGAAATAGGGTGGGAAGTAATATAATTATAATTAATTAAATATGTTAATTTATTTATTGGTTTTTATTTTGAATTAATTATTAATTGGTAATTAGTTAAAATAACATTGGTAATTAATTTTAATTAATTGGATAATTTATAATTATGTTAATTATATTAATTTATTTTCTGTCACGGGTTGTGGGTTTATAGGGGAATAGGGTGGGAAGTAATTTAATTATAATTAATTAAATATGTTAATTTATTTATTGGTATTTATTTTGAATTAATTGTTAATTATTTGGCAATTATTAAAATATAATTGGTAATTAATTTTAATTGATTAATTGATAAATATGTTATTTTTTGTAAATTATTTTCTGTAGCGGGTTGTGGGTATATCGAATTTGAGGTAAGTAAGTTAATACACATTTTTTTAAGTGTTTTTTATGTTACTATATGTGTGAAAAGTGTATATTTATTTTATAATTGATTAATTTTATGATATTTTATTTTTGCGTAATATAAATTAGTAGCAGGTTGTGGGTTTATAGGGGAATAGGGTGGGAAGTAATTCCATCGGGTGAGACGCCCACCGGCGCCTGCCATGGACCCGCTTTTGAGCAGTAGGCTGTCTTCGCGACCGGGAACAGCCGCTTACAAATCCACACAGTTACAGGAAACCACAGTGAAGACGACCACTGGACGTAAGATTATTCACTTGTTTAATGAAATGCTTGCTGGCAGCATAACTGTTCCCGGTCGCGAAGACAGCCTACTGCTCAAAAGCGGGTCCATGGCAGGCGCCGGTGGGCGTCTCACCCGATGGATGGACGTGTGAGCTGGCGTCTTTACAGGGTGATGCTCGCTCCTTTCATAATGGAAACTACAAAGCAGGGCAGCTGCCTGACAGTTTGGAGACTTCGACCCACTTGGGAAATATAAGTTTTAATTTTTGAATATCAGGCGCGCCCACTCGGGACTACATCATCCAGCAGGCTGAGCTACAGCCACGCCCCTGAAGGCAGATGAAAAACATTGAGCGCCGCTATTCAAGCTAACTCACGCCATTGAGGAAGAGAGCAGAGGGCTTTCGAAACGCGTTTGGCGCTTTACCTGACTGAAGTGACTCTTTGAACAGTTATGCTGCCAGCAAGCTTTCCATTAAACAAGTGAATAATCTTACGTCCAGTGGTCGTCTTCACTGTGGGTTCCTGTAACTGTGTGGATTTGTAAGCGGCTGTTCCCGGTCGCGAAGACAGCCTACTGCTCAAAAGCGGGTCCATGGCAGGCGCCGGTGGGCGTCTCACCCGATGGATGGACGTGTGAGCTGGCGTCTTTACAGGGTGACGCTCGCTCCTTTCATAATGGAAACTACAAAGCAGGGCAGCTGCCTGACAGTTTGGAGACTTCGACCCACTTGGGAAATATAAGTTTTAATTTTTGAATATCAGGCGCGCCCACTCGGGACTACATCATCCAGCAGGCTGTGCTACAGCCACGCCCCTGAAGGCAGATGAAAAACATTGAGCGCCGCTATTCAAGCTAACTCACGCCATTGAGGAAGAGAGCAGAGGGCTTTCGAAACGCGTTTGGCGCTTTACCTGACTGAAGTGACTCTCTGAACAGTTATGCTGCCAGCAAGCTTTCCATTAAACAAGTGAATAATCTTACGTCCAGTGGTCGTCTTCACTGTGGGTTCCTGTAACTGTGTGGGTATATATATATATATATATATATATATATATATATATATATATATATATATATATATATATATATATATATATATATATATATATATATATATATATATATATATATATATATATATATATATATATATATATGTATTAAAATATATATTTTTTAAGGTACATTAATTATTTAGTAATTTTAAGTTTATTTAAGTATTTTAAGTATGTTTAAATTAATTATATTTATTATTATATTAATTTTAAATTGGTTTTAAGACATTTAAACATTTTGATATGTTGACTGTCTTTAATTTTTTGCAACGATATTTTGGAGTCGATATTTTTGTACTTACCTGTTTGTAGATAGGCAGTCAATATTCTGGCATTTTATATTTCTTCCACAATATTTTGGCAGGTCGATATTTTGATCCTCGATATTCTGTCAGTGATCAATGCTCAGGGCAGGAGACACAACTGTATACCATGCAAGGGACATTTCCATTCCAGATCAGAATTTCATGATCCTTACTCCACAATGTGAGAAGTTCAATAGTTGGAATAAACAACTTGTTAGAAAGTCTATGTGCAATTTCATGGTTCCAGCTTTCAGCTCTAAAGTAAAATCTAGGCCTTGTAATGAGACCATTTCAGCGATTTCGTATTTTCACCCTTTATTGACCTTGACCACCTTTATGGCTTCTGATTTGTTTAAACCACAAACCTAGTAGCAAACAGATATGGCAGAAAACCTCTCTAAGCTCATACTAAACTGCAAGCCCTGAGGTACCCCTCTAACTTACATGCCCTGAGTAACAGGGTACCATTTACTGTGGACTTACAGGGAAGCCAGCCAAATCCGATTGGGTAAAGCCAATTTGAAATACACTGTAGGCTCTGGCACTGGCACTGAGGTCTGGTAAACAGGCCTCAGTGCACTCTTAAAGTCGTAAAAAACAGTAGCATCAGTCACAACACTTGGGGATGAACATACAAAAGAGGCATTTCCTTATAGTATCACTATACTCAATTGTCCTGCTAAGGGCACTTCGTGGATCAGTGACAACAGGAAGTTTCTGTGTTTCAGTAGAACCACTTGCCTCGTACTTGTAGCCGCCTCAGAATTCGCCATCTCAGTATATAGTAAGCCATCCTTCCAGACAACATACTGTCTTCCGAAGTCCCACACACACAGGGCACTCAAATTGTGCATTGTGCAATTCTTCCTATGTAGGTCCACCAGCAGCTAATACGCCTCTAGATCTGGCAGTGCCGAAGACTGCATACCTAGTCTAATTCAAGTACTTCACTCTCCTCTTTGTATAGAGCAGGGATAGTGGTTAGTACAGCACGTGCCTTCTCAGAGTCTGTGCTGATCTGCTGACTCTAACAAAAGAGAGGGACACAAACAAACCCAAAGGGGTAGGGTACCAGAAGACAAACTATCAATAAAGTTTCCCCTTTGGGTGAACTTATAAATAAACCACAGTTTTACACTAAGCATACAAAAAGTACATACACATTCATAAACTAGGAGCAGCTAATGATGAACATGAAACAGTCATACAAAAAATGTACATATTATTTTGGTAAATTTAAAAACAAAATTAAAAACAGGACATTGTGCCACATCAAAAGTTCATTATACGGAAAATGGGACAACACACTAGGAAAATGATTCCAATTAAAAAAGGGGGGAAGAAATCACTAGTTTGAATTGATTGATGGTTACTACTCCAGATTATACATTCAATTTCACAATTACAGGAGTTTCTTTTCTCAATGGCTTAGTGTTTCTCCACCCAAAAATTGCATCGACGCGTTTTGGTTATGGCATATAAATGTTCAAAGCCAAAAACCTTCTTCAGGATTAAAATAATAGTATCCCACTATACACAATATCTTGTAAATCAGCGAATGAATATTTTCAACGGTACTGCTAGAGTCAGCTACCTTCAGAAAGTACCTCCAAATTAGTTTCCAGTGTGCGTATAAAAATATACTGCACTTCGTCTTCAATGGCGGCTAGATCGCGTATCTCGTTATATGGACAGAAGAAATTCTTCTGTTCTCGCCCAAGTCAGACCTCCCGCAGCCTGCTCGTAAAACCTTTAGCCGCGAGGTGGGGTTCTGTGTCCTGTTCACTCCGCTGATCTGCTGACTACCTTATCCTAGTCTCTGCAAATATTATGTGTAATTTGTTAAGCGCACTATCATTTACAAGGGTATCCCGGCACGGGGCAGGTTTGTGTGCCTAGCTCTGCCTAATCTCCTTAATTGAAAAGCCAGGTCTTCAACTTTCACTGATATGGAGTGCCTGGCCATTCCATGCTTTAAGAGGTTCTGTTCATGCGTAAGATGTGTGCAAGTTGGATTCTCGTGAAGCAGAGGTGACTGGGAAGTTGACGGAAAGAGATGCAACTGGTCAGGTCGGGGGAGTCTATGTTGTGTTTTGTATTGAATATGTGTGTAAGGACTAGGAGTTTCAAATGTACACGTTTGTGCATCAGGAGTCAGTGGAGTTTCATGAACTGTGGTGTGATGAAAGTTCTGTGTGGGAGGCTGCTGCTGAGTTCTGTAATATTGGTAGTCTTCAACTGGGTTTCTTGGTGAACCCTGCTCAGAGGGTGTTCCTGTAGTCCAATTTGCTGGTGACTATGCATGAGAAATAGATTTTCTCCTGTTGCATGGGGGCATTTGTAGATCTTCCTCAGCATTTTCAGAAGGAGGATGCAGTGACGGCATTGACTTGTGTCATGTCCAGCGTTGGGATAGAAATGTCCTCTGCATGTTAAGAGACATATATCCCTGCCCAGAGAGTGCCCAACTGTACTGTTGTCTCGATCCTTAATGCTGATGTTTGACATAGGCTAACACAGATCTTGTGTGTGCACCATGCCATACTCCTGTCTCAAGGATTAAGGTCTTGTTGGACCACTCAAAGCAGTGCCCTCATAGTGGTGAAAGGCTAGCCCCTTCACCAGGAGTTAAGCAGCACAGGCGCAGTGGTGGAAGCATAATGTATAATGATTAGCAGTAGTGAACAGGATCTTTTTACTCTGTGTCACTGGAGTGACTCCTAAAAGCTTACTCCCATTTCTAAAAGTGCAGCTGCAGGGCTTAACTCACCCCTAGCCTACAGCAGGTAGATGTGGAAGTGGATGCGTGATGCAAATATGTGCTGAGTGCATGTGTGCTCACAAGAAGAACACTACAGATTCGGTGTAGTGTGGTACAGTGTGCACATGGTAAATGTGTGTATGCTGGCAGTGTGTGTTTTTAAAATAATACACTCTAGTACAATCCAGAAAGGCTGCAGTACTGAACAGCATATGCAGACTGAATGGATTTACTGCATGTAATTATGCTTGTGGTGGCATAATACACGAGGATAACAGTGCTGTGAAGTAAGAGTGCTTTGGATGTATACTGAGTGCAAGTGTGCCTGCACTGGTACATTACATGGAGGACCTTGGGTTCCATTTTGGAATGCCCAGGCCTGCCTGATAGAAAGCTTGAGTTGTAGAGGAATCTCCCAGACAGAATTGTGAATAGCTGCTTTTGTGTAAGCTGGGAGGGACATGCACTGGAGGATGTGATAGCTAGGCTCTCTGTGCATTTTAAAGGGCTCCGTGATTCAATGATTCACCTGCCCACACTCAACTGGCTCCCCATTGAGGCAAGAATCACCTTCAAGATTCTCACCCACGCACACAAAGCCCTCCGCCACACAGGACCAGCATACCGGAATAGCAAGTATAGTGAGCGATAAACTCACCCAATTCTCTACATGTTAGGAAACAGCTTTTTTTTTTAAATCTAAGAGTACAATCAAGAGTCTGTAGTACTGCATCTTGGAGAATTAAATTTGCAAAATTAAGGTCAGAACCTATCTCGGGAAAAAAAGTCTGCAGAGTTCCAAAATGCAACTTAGACACAAAGGCACTCACAACATATGCTCCGAAATCCAGTATGCCAATAGCAGACACGTCAAATATTGATATAACCAGTTGCAGCATTTAATAGATGTGACACTAAGGCATGCCATTTGAAGCGAGCTCACACACTTTTAGAATATGATTTACCAGTTGTTCCAGTTTCTCAGTACACTAAATTGAATAGATGAAATGTAATTCAAAGTATTGCACTGCCTCAGACAAAGAGAGCTGTTTTCATGTTATAAAATGTCTAAGGTAATTTGGTGGAGAGCTAATTGATTTTGATTTTCACAAAATCCCAATGCACTGTAAATTGAGAATAAAATAAGTTAAGTTCAAAACAGAATTTTATTTAAACTGCTATGTCATCAGGTCTTCTGAAAGTCATTAGGCAGTGCTGCAGGCTAGATCCAATTAGAAAAATAAGTACCAATCATCAAGCTGATGAACATATTGTGATAGCAAAATGGGGAGCGAAGAAGAAGTTGAGGGAAAAAAATAGTAATAGGAGAAAAAGGAATGACGTGAGGCAGCGAGTCTGGACAGGATGCGCGAGGATAGTGACAAGGAAAATCAATGACTCTAGGTAAAATGTGTTAGTATGAAATTGGAGAACAAAACACCTGAAACATGCAAGTAAAGTGGAATTAATATGGAAAGGAGACCACAGAAGAAACAGTTCAAAATAAGGAGGCATGAAAAAATATAACGTAATCTCTATAATAAAGAATGACTTGTTGTAACCATATGTCCTAACTACTGTAATAAATATATCTTACTCAAATGACATGTCATGATCAATGTTATAGATATTTCTCCCTCAAGAATATTTGCGCGTATTACAAAAAATGTACTACCTGTAATTCAAAGTACATATACTGCTACATATACGCTACATATACATATATGCTACATATACATATACGCGTTCAGATGGAAGAAAGGAATGACCATAATACTGAGTGCAAAGGTGCTGTGTAATATCCCCCTCCCAACACAAATTGTTTTCTAACAAAGTGTTTTAGGCGATATAAGCTTGTTTTGTGCATCATGACACACACGGAAAAAAAGAATATTTTAAAAATCGAAAGTCCACCAGTTGTCATCCAAATGAAATTTGTGGGAGAAATGTACTTATCTGTGCAACAAAATCTAGAAGAAATACAGGGCAGTGATAAAAATGTTACCTCTTGGAATTGCTTCCAGACTTAGGGCCCGATGTAGGTGGGCAAATACCGGTCGGTAACGGTGAAATTTGGTACATTTCACCGTTACCGACCGGTATTTAGCCATTCCTGATATAGGGAAGGAATCGGTAAATACTGATTCCTTAATACTGATTCCTTATTGGCCTTGCATTTAAGGAATCAGTAATACAGATTCCTTAAATGCAATGTAGAAAGCACATAAAAGAGTGCTTTTGGGCCTTAAGGAATCGGTAATAACCACCAACTTCAAGTTGGTGGTAATTACCGAATTCCTTTTTAAAAAGCACTCTCTTGCTTTTTTCGAAGTGCAATGTGGCACACATCCATGCCTTAGGGCATGCATGTTTGCCACCTGTGCACACATACACATTTCAGGGATGCAAAAGGGTGTCCTTTGAACACCCTGGCACCCTTGAAATACTTCTAGGTATTACCGAATCGGTAATACCGAAAGTCTTCACATTCATTCCTATGGGCCTCCAGGCCCATAGGAATGAATGGGTAGCTATCAGTTATTACCAAATCTCATTTACCGATTCAGTAATAATGAATATTAAGGATTCTGTATTTTTTACTGAATTCTTACCTACATCTGAAATACCGATTTCTTAATACCGAATCGGTAAAATTCGGTATTAAGAATTCGGTATTTCACTATTACTTACATCGGGCCCTTAGTCCTCAATTACGAATGACTAGGAGTGGTATTTATTATTTATCGGCATGTTAAATACCGATAACCCAGGGATAAGACATTTATCGGCTGCTCTGTAGAATGGGTCAAACATGAGGATTTTAGCACTTTCTGCACCAAAGTCCTCATGTCCCTGTATTTCAAAGGTTTCTTCCCTTCAGTACATAGTGGCAGGTTTGTCCTACCCAGTGCTTAATTTGTAAAATAATAAGTGTCAGGGCCCTGACCAGGAGGAGACTGCAGCTTACACCATATTATTCCAGGTCCCCAAAGCTAAAGGAATGGCTGGGGAGGCAGGTGTTAGTCATTTTTAACATATATTGTATTCATTAACAACTGTTGTTCTGCTTAGCTCTAAATTAGATGAGCAGTGCCACCATGTAGCAGACTGTCCTAAGTGCCGTGTTGACAATTAAATGCTGTTGCCCAGCACTGGAAACCAATTATGTGCCAGTACGGAGCACCGGACACCACAGGCTAAAATTAAGCACTGGTCCTACTGAAATCTACCCGGCAAGAACTCTAGGGGCACAGACTTTTTCAAAACCAGCAGTTACGGATGAAGTAAACTCTGAAAGTCTTGAAATTGCAATCCCTACAGACAAATAGGAGTTAGTGAAGGGTCGCAAAATTTGAGAGCATTCGTACCTGAGTCCTGAGGTTTTTTTCACATATAACTGGGGAAGAATGTACCTTGAGCTCACCTCATTTTTTAAATACTTATCTCCTTTTAGTTATTACCAGCATTTTTGGTGGTAACTTTCCACAGTATTTCCATGTGGTATTAATCCAAAGTAGATATGTTTTAACAGTGTTTCAGGGCTGTTGGGGTGTACTGAAACATTTTTTACTTTTTTCCTACCCAGAACATCATTGCATCTGTGCAGCCAATACAGAATGAGCAGATTAGCAGGGGCAAGATCCCAAGCACTTTCCCAGCTTCTAATAGAGCTGTTCTTCCAGTCCTGGTCATCCCCTTTTTAATTCTGGCCTTGCTGCTATGTCTGGGTCCCCTCTTGTCATACCTGACAAATCTGCCAGTCTTAGGATGGTCTTCTCCCCACCTTTTTGCCTTCCTCCTCTATTTTTGAGATACTTTGCCAGGAAGAAGGATTACTGTGCTGCTGAAGGACTGCCACTGTGCTAGATTGCACTTTGCTGGATTCCTGCTAAGCTGTGCTGACCTGCTGTCTGCTGCACTCTTGCCTGGGTGAAGTCAATGGACCAGCATCTCTTGATCCTAGAACCCAGAGTGACTGCAAAGGCAAGTTGACTGGACTCATCAGCTGAAGACCCAGAGACATAACAGGCTTCCAACAATCTTGCATCTGCACTCGGACTCTGCTATCTGACAGTGGTGCTTCCCCAGTCTTGGACCTTGGAATTGGTCTAAGGTGCTCAGCCAACCTCTGTGGATCAAGCAGAACAGATACTTTTTTTTCTGCTGCGCGACACAGTCCTGAGCAGAAATGACTCATCTCCTCTGCTGCGTGGATTGGACCCATTGCGAAGACTTGCGTCACTGCTGACGCGTCCTGCGTGATGCATCCTTGGTGCATGCCCTCACAGCCCTATTCGACAGCAACTTCAACAACGACGGCGGACTCTGCATCGCAGCCTCCTCTTTTGAACCAGTGTATCATTCCGACTGTGCGCCACATGTCCGACAATGGATTTCACATTACAAGTCAAATCTACGGGATCCTATATGTCGATGCAACAGGACCTTGAACCACACCTCACCACATCTTGGAACTGACGCATTGTCTTGGCTGCATGACCCATCTTCGAAGCAGATACACGCAACACTCAGCAATCCAGGATTGAAGGTACTTTTGTTCAGAGGTCTAAATGGGCACCTATAGCCCTTCTGCGCTCCAGTGTGGTTGGCCTGAGCTTGTGATTTTGTCCTGGTCCAGTGCGACCAGATATCTTCAGTTGCTGCTTTACGACTTTGAGTGCTATTTTCCCCAAAAACTCTAAAATTCAATATATATGGTTCTATCAATTGGGTGTTTGTCATTTTGGTCTTGTTTTATTTATTAAATTAAGCTCTATTATTCTAATCCTGTTATGTGTTACTGTTTGAAGTGTTGCAAAAATACTTTACACATCGCACCTAAGTTAAGCCTGACTACGGGAAACATCCTTTACAACTCAACTTTTACCACGCAGTGCCTTTACGACGCAACTTTTACAGCGCAAACCATTACAACGCATTGCGCTGGGGGCGCTCTAGGATAGGGAAAAAGTTAAATTTACTATCCAACACCTTCCCTACTATCCACGGGGACTTGAGTTGGAATAGTAAATTAAACTATTCACTATCCAGCGCCCCAAAGCACTATGCGTTGTAAAGGCATGCGTTGTAAAAACCGTGTTGTAAAGGCATGCATGGTAAAAGCATGCGTTGTAACGTCATACATCCCTGACTACTCTGTGTCAAGCAACCAGGGAGTTGATCACAGGTTAATTTGAGGTTTGCTTGTGCCTTAACCTGATTAGGATTGTGGTTGCTACTTGACCAGGATTAGTAGTAAGGCAGTCAACCAACAACCCAATTTCTTACATTGCCTTGCTAGTCTAATGCTAGATTCTTGTCCTGTTCCTGCTATGGAGCCTCTGCGGTTCCAGCAAAGGATGCAAGGTCTGACAAAATAGTAAAAATAAAACAGTGCTGTTTCTCTGTGTTTGAGATTGTTAATGAGACTGGAAGACTGGAAGTAAATGTGAGTGTCAAGGTGAATATGAATAAGAGAAAGTTAGTGAAAGGAATTGAGATAGAATGGGTGTGTGGTAGAGATGATAATTGGCAGTGTGTCAGGAGTGTAGTTATCGATTATGCATCATGCGCAGTTGCACAAATGGCCTCAAGGATCTACTGAATCCTATTTTTGTTAAACCAGAGTGCCTGTACATCAGGATTTCAAAGCATATACCCCTGTACATAAACAGTTATGAGGGAAAGTCAGTGAGTGTGAAAGGATAAATGTGTGTGTTTGAGTGAGAATCAGTGAGTTTGAGTATACTTGTATGAGTGGGATTGAGCATAAATGAGTAAATGAGAGAGTGAGTGAGTTAAAAAGAATGAGTAGGAGTGAATGAAGGAGAGAGGGAGTAAGTATGAGTGAGATAATATGAGTTATAGTGTGTTTTATCCTTCTGAGTCTAATGATTGTTGTGGCATACTAGAGCTAATTCTTGGCTTTTTTGGGCACCCACAATAACATGCTGTTACTGGAACATTGGAAGGAATTCTTGGCATAAAAAAGAGAAACCATGGTAAAATATCGGTGCTCATATACTTGAGTTAATTGTTGGGCTCATGAGGGCAACCATGTCATCTTGTGGGTGAGGGTTACGGTTAAGGGAAGCAAATCATGATAACATGCTGGCTCTGACATAAGACATACCGGGTGTAACTTTTGTTATCTGGATCATCCATGATACAGGGGTAGAATCATTATCACCATTTTTGCAATGGCATATTGAATTTATTTCTAGGCAAAAGGGGGTACCCATGACAAAATGCTGGCATTGGCATACTGGAGGTAATTTTATGAGAGGGCAAATTTAGAAAGTTAAATTATGGCAAGTATTATGCTTCACTACTTTGAAAGATCAACAGCCATTACTGCCCCAATATTTATGTCAATGATTATGCAGATGATATTGTCATACCAACCCTAAAGCATGCTGGCAAACAGCTGTATAAGGTGAAAATGTTTTGTGGGTAGGCCCCTGCACTTCCAAAGCTCCTCAGTTTGACTCTATGCCACAATTCCAAGCAGCTGAGGTTCAGGAAAGTATTGAAGTCTCACCTGCTCTGCTTTGTAAACAGATCCTGGAAAAAGTTCTGCTCTCAAGAACCCCCCCAAAGCATACTAAAAAAGTGTTTAGGCAGTACAAAAATATAAAGGTGTCTGATGAGTCTGATCAATGAAGATTTTATATAAAAGAAACTAAATGTGTGCAATGCCTGCACTGGGCTGAACAAAATTATAAAGTAAATTGATGAATTTATATTCAGATGGATAAACATCTAAAACATTTGAATGCTAACAGTGGGAAAGTCATCCATTTAGCCTTGTTCGCCCCAATTTGGTTGACTGATGCTGGTGGTTACTGACTCTGAAAGTGCCCTGGGCTCCGCTAACCAGGCTCAGGAGCAGTGCTCTGTCCTCTAAAGATGTATGTTGAGTGGTAAAATTCTAAATGGCAAATACAACCTACGTGTAAGTCCCTAGTATATATTAGGCTATGTAGGTTCAGAGACCCTAGTGGACTTAATGTGCTTAAGTGTGAAGTGCTGTGGTTTCTGTTCTCATTTTAAATCCAGCCTGGCTTGCAGGTTGGTTTGTAAAATAAAACGGTGTCCAAATTCGACTTTGGATTTAAAAGTCAAAAACTACCTTTTTATGATTTATACTTCACCCCTAAGATCTGCCCTAGGTGTCCTAAGAGTAGGGTTCAATGTTTTAAAAAACAGGGACAATTTAAAATATGTTTTATATGCCCTAGTAAGGAAAAACTGCCAAAGTCTATTTTTCCCAATTGTAATTGTCACATTAAATCCAACAACTTGCCAAAGTTGGGTTTAATATACCTATTACAGGAACGTAGGCTTAGAACCTAGTGTCCTGACGTTACCTAAACCAGCCCTGTAGCAGCCTCTCCTGACTGGCCAGTCTTTGACAGCCTGAGCCATGCTGCTCCCTGAGTAGGTGTGAAGAGACCTGGGGCTGTATTCTTACAGCCATTTGGTTGGAGGAGATTTGTTTCCTGGAGATGCCAGGGAGAGGAAGGGGCTGATGAGATAGGGCTGGACTTCATAGGCAAGAGAATAGATTACATAGGACGCAGACTAGCCTCAACTTTCTGGAATACAGTCAGTTGTTAGCCACACCTTTGGGTTGGGTTACAGAGACACACATACCGAGGAGAGAATTTCTCCATTTTGATTTTTGGGGAACAGTGCAGAAATATGCCACATGTAGTAGGAAGTGGTCATAGCAGAGGGAGGCAGATTTACCCCTATTGGTAAGGGTGCCCTCCTGCTGAAGTCCAGAGCAGAGGATAAACATGGGAGAGCTACAGGAGCTCCTCAGATCACTGCCTGGAGCAAAAGAAAAAGTACTGCCCTGCTGGACCCTTGGACTACACCTTAGAAGGTTTGAACACAGGGCTGCACCTGCTGCACTCACAAGGCTACACAAAGAAAGGGCTGTGTCTGACTCACAGGAAAAGGAGTGGACTCCCTGATCAGCAACAGATAAAACAGAGCTGGAAGACATCACCTGCTAACCCAAAGAGAGAATCACTTGGGCTGGCCAGTTGCAAATGGATTTTTCCTGGACTGTGCATGCATTGCAGGAAATTAAGTCCTAGCCCTCAAGAGGCAATCCAGAGTTTGCGAGCTGTTGGCTGGTGCTTCTGAACCCTTATTTTCCTCAAAGGAACTCAGAACCAACAAGATCTCGAAGTTTGGAATCTTCTTGCAAAGTTTTGCAAAAAATCTCATGGAGGGGACTGGCTCTACGTTGAGAGCCAAGCTGCCATTGTACACTCATGAATCAGACTGGTCGGACTGGTTTGTCCCACTGAAAGCTCCAGAGCTCCTTTCCATCAATGCAGAGGACACAGACTTCCAGAGGTTCAGACAGGGACCTCAATGCAGCAAGCTGCTATTGTTTAATCAAAACATGAGGACTCATCAACGAGTGCAAAGCTCTGAAACAAGACTAAGGGCCTGATTTATATCTTGGTTAATCAGGTCCCGAAGTTGATTTTTTGATACGTTCCCGTCTGCCTGCTTGTCTACCCGCCCTATTTAGATATTGACTATTCCATTGATGAAATACTGCCACGGCCAACTGACTCTGCCAGGAATTCTCAACAGCGTTGACAGCAGTATAGCGGGAAATGTCTAGTAGAGATACTCCAGCACAGATTCTGACTATCTAGAATATGATGTGCCTTTCTGTCGAGGCAGCTGTGGTGGAGAAACCTCCAAACTCGAGTTGGTGAATGGGAGGAAAAAGAGGTGAAAAGCCACCTTTTTTTGGGTTCCACCACAGATTCCATCTTGAATGCCATTCTCCAGGTCCATCCTGTGCTGCTGTCACTTGACCACAATGCTCAGCCACCCCGTTATCTACGGTATCTGAGGTAACCTTTTGTGGTGAGTGTAGGTGTACATTCAACATGGGGTATGTTGTTGCTATGCAATGCTATAAAAATATATGCAGTACACTTTACCTACATATACATATTGACAGATTCACAACATATATGTGTAAAATAAGTCGTACTTAACCATCTCCTCACCACCATGGCTTCTTCCCATCAGCAATCCGCAGCCAGGACACCAACCTCACAACGGGAACATCTAAAGTGGCTCAGCGCAGTCCTGCCAGGCTGATGGCGCTTGAGTGCTGTTAGCCAGCTGAGACAACAGTAATATAGCTGCAACATCTAAATATGGCGGGTGTACTGTTTTCAGTTTGATGGAGTACTTAGGACCACTGTCGTGATGGTGGTTATACAGGCAAGTTATAAATCAGGCCCTACGTCCGAAGGTAAACATTTAACCAGGACCTACCTCACAACCTATCTGACCCACGTTCCATCGCGTTCTACATAAAATTTTTACTTTGTCCCGGTCCTGCACAACCAGATAGCCATGAGTGATGCTTTGAGCTTTTTGTTGTTAGAATGCACAATTTATGATTTTTTCTTTAGAAAATTCATATCGCTGGTTCCCTACCTTGGATTTGTGTCACTTTGGTATTGTTTTGAAGAAAAAAGTATCTTTTTTTATAAATTGGTGTTGTATTTAACTTGTGTTCTGTCTTTTATTTATTCACTGTTTTGTTGGTATTAAATTCTTTATGCATACTTGGCTCCTAGGTTAAGTCTGACTGCTCGTTTGCTAAGCTGTCAAGGGTTGAGCAAGGATTAATTTACTGAGACTTGACTGGATCTATTAGTGAAAGTGGTATTATTACTACCTGAAGGTGAAAGTGGGTTACTAATAAACCACTTTCCTAAACTAATGATTTGGCAGAAATGGGATTGATCTAGACCATAAACATAACTTTTCCATCTGGGTGTTCTCTTTGTGGTAAACAAATCTTAGTTCAACTTGTTGTTATGATTGCAAGCATTCTGTCACACAGGAATCTATAATTTATATTAGGACGAAGGTGCAATTAGGCAGACTCTTAAATTAGCCAGAAGGGAACACATTCTGAAAGTGTCCAGATTGTTTACCGCAATTTGTCATCTGTTTGTCTGACTCTGTGGCCACAACAAAGATGCTACTGAAGGACTCATTAGGAAAAAAGACTAGCAAGAAGAAATGCTTCTTAGTCACTCAGAAGTGTACAGTCTGTAATCAGTATGCAAAAAAAAATATCCATTGTTCCTCTGATGTACTATGTCAGAATAAGACCTGGCCTTGCATTATTCATGATCAGGGCTCTCAGACGTCTGTGCAGCCGAGTCATCTCTAACTCACGCTAGTCCATGGATCAACTGTGCTGTGCAGCACAAAAGTATGATAAGATCCCGCAGTAATTAACGCACACACTGAACTGGTTAATTGTAACACTTGTTACTTAGAATGCAAGAGGCTGCTTACAATGACACCAATTACTACATAAATAAATAAATAAAAATAATAATATTATTTAGCAAGTTGACTTTGTGTTGTACTAGTTACACATGGCAGAAATCATATCTACAATCACAGTGATAATAATGTAAGAAAGTGGATTATTTCTTGGGCGGGTATTCACCCCCTCAAGTTAAAATAAAATTAACTTGTCAAATGGAGCTTGAATAGTCGCTAAATTACTCTGAGCTCATCTTACATCTCAAATGACAAAATTCCAATAAGGGAAACCAGAGATATGTATTTTTAAATATTTAACTGAAACCGGTGCCAAAGCGCACCAAGCACCAGAAATAGTGCAAAGAAGCAATAGACCAGGATCCAGGTGTGATTTCAGGCTGACCATACTAGAGTGCAGGTCAGATAAACAAAGCGGGTTAATCCCAGTCAATGATTTTACCTTCTGACCTAGTCTTTTTTCTGAACTTCTTAGTACTCCAGCAGGGCAAGCCTGGCGTTGTATGTGACAAAGTTGTATGGAAATTGGACAACTTTGCCACAAGATCCAACTAAAGCTCTGGAGGTCATGGAATTCTCCAAATTGAAGTCTCAACTTTTCAGGCTTTCTCAAGCAGCTTCTCTGGGGCATTTCTAAGACTTCCTGGACCTCAGGCACATGACTTAGGGGCCAGAACCCAATCTAGCAGAGGTCACCAGCAGGGCCCAGTCCAGGTCCTTCAGGAAAAGGGCTCTTGCAGCTTGTTGTTTCCCTGTAGCCACACAGGAGGTCATTTAATTAACCATTGAGTCCAATTCCTTGTGATGGCTACAAGAGGAAGCAGATTCAGTCCTTCCGTGTTCCTCTCAGGTTTTGCCAAGCAGGGTAATGTTCATTTCTGATCTCTACCTAACCAATGGTATAAAACTTCATAGAGATAACTGTATCCTCTGTTCCAACAGTTCCAGTTTGCCCAACTGCAAAAGATTTCACAGTGATGCTTACTCTTAAAATTCTAGATTGAGGAACCCTTTCTCCTTGTGCAGAGCCCCTGCGTCTGCTCAGAGGTTTGGCAAAGGACATGAGCAATCCCTCCCTCCCTTATGTCCACTCCAAAATGGTTCTGAGGGCAGCTTCCCATCTACTGGGTTTGGAGCCAGAATGCGTCCGGGGAACCAAGGCTTACCCCCTCCCGGGTCTCCTATACTAATCTATGAATGAACAGGCCTCACCTCTGCCCTTTCAAGTTAATAAATGTCCTCCAACCTTCCCAGCTGTCCTTTCTGAGATGATAGTGATGAAATGCCCCGCACAACCCATCCTGTCTCATGGCCTAAGCCATTATCCTGCTTTGGGAGTAGTTTTTTCACCTCATTAAGGTCAAGCGCTGGCTAGGCAACTAGTGGCAGGATAATGTCAAAGTACAGTTTATAACTCTAATCTGTAACTTGTGACAGGAAATGGCTAGTATAGTCAGGGCGGCATGTCAGCGTAAGCATTTGAGTGGAAGTGTGCCACTGAAAAGTACTATGGGGCCAATTTTACAAGCCCCTTGCGACACTTTTTCGCTGCTGTTGCGTCACTTTTGAGATGCAGCGGCAGCTTAAACAATGCGCCACCCTGCGACTTATTTACAACGTGACGCATCTAGGCAGATGCGTCATGTTGTAAAGCCCTGCGCCACATGAAACCTGCGTCAGGTTTCATGTGGGCGTTCTGTCGCAGGGTGGGCGTTCCCTCGCAGGAAACCCCTATAAAACTGACGCAGTGAAATCTACAAGATTTCACTGAGTCAGTTTTACGACGCTGCTGCGTCAAATCCTTACGCCTGCCTGAAGCAGGCGTAAGGAGTGACGCACCACTTTGAGTATGGGTGGCCCCTGTGCATTGCAGGAGTTGCGTATCGCTTGAGACGTGACTCCAGCAATGCGCCGCGCATACGCCACAAGATGCGTCACACATCTTCCCATCCTTGCACCATGGTGCGCCGCATTATAAATGCGGCACATCTGTGATGGCGGAAGGAGAGGATTGCATGATGCATCTGTTATGGCACATCCCTGCTGATTTGCAGAGATGCGTCAGAACATGCAAATATGCGCCATAGTGTTTAAAGCACCCCCGTAGCATCAGTGTATGCTGTGTACCCTGGAACAGTCACACATTTTTGCAACCCATTGTACAAGAGTGGAAATCATACATTCAAGACACTACCGCATTTCACAATTGATTTATGTAAATACCATCCAGCAACAGTGCTACATGGCCAGTCTGCACCAATGATGGCAACACCTAATATACATCAATTCCCAACTGGGAGGGCATTGCAGCAGTTGAATGGGCTCTCTTACAGCAAAAAAATGTGGGCGCCAAAAAAGTGCTGTTGCTGGATTTACTTCATTTCTTTCTCAGCCAGTTATTTCTGGAGTGAGATGCTTATCGCTTTATATGAATTTGCAATGGAATTGTTGATGGAGTATATCAGTTACACATACCGAAAATGTATTCACCTAAATAGCTATTAAAGAATTGAAATTGAAGAACTTCAATGTATCTCCTGTGTCTTCATTAGGTTTTGTTCAAAAGTCTGCAGGCTCATTTCTTCGGACTGGTTAATCAATTGGCTCCCAGCAATTCCCTCAAGTTTACTTTGTTTTTTTATGGACCGAGCACACACCAAGCATGCTCACCATAAGATGTGGTTAATTTGATCCAAAAAGTTTGGCACAATTCAGTCAAAGAGGATTGTAGCTCACGACTAACCCTTTTTTAAAAAAGGGTTATTTTGGCAGGTCGAGTTCACATGCTTAAAAGAAGAAAACGGAACACGTTTCCTCCCAAAGTACTAATGAAGCAGATTTATTAAACAGTTCAACTCACAAGGTGAAAAATAAAATAAAACATTCAAAACATGGACACTGCAAAACCTGGAACAGCGCTGGCAGTTTGTGTTTTTGTATTATGCCAGGACAGTGAGACAAAGGGGGAATCGGTTTATTACTATGGTCTATCTCTGTCAGGATGATGAGGAGGAGCTGTCAACTACCAAACTTGCACATCACAAAGACTCTGCCTCAACACACTGACAAATGGTTTAACACTACCTTTTTGTGTCCGCAGACAAGCTGGTTCCAGGACAGGGTGGTAGGTAATTCTGGACACCTCTGTAGGGGGGTAACTTCAGAAACTTTTCGCAATTCAAAGTGGGCACCCGGTCTAAGTAGGGGACCCTCAGACCCAACTCTTTACATCATTTCTGGACATGTTGACTCTGCCAGGAAGAAGGACTGCCCAATGTGAAGTGTTCTCTGCTGACCAGCTTGCTGACCAAGGACTGCCTTGCTACCCAAGGCCTGCTGACTCCAAGAGCCAGCAATCTGGCCCCCTTTTCAAGATACAGGCTTCTTCAAAATTGACTTAACTCCTGCATCCCATCGCGGCCTGCCATAACTCCCTCGCAGTCTGACACAGCTCGCCCTTGACAACAACACAGCTCCCTGCAAGTCCTTTTAAGCCCTGACAGCTTCTTCTATGCTGACGCAGCTCAGCACTGTTCCAGCACAATGCATCTCGTCCCCTGAGCGACACATCACAGCACAAGTCTCAGCAAGCCCCAACGGCTTCTGCAACGATAACGTGGGACCGCACATTGCAAGTTACTCTTGACAGTTCTTCATCCCCCCAGTTGCAGCTCCTTATTTTCGACTCCTTGACGCCGGCTCACGCAGCTCGATGCAAAGATTTTGCATCTAGACGTCCTGGCCGCAAAGTACTTTTCTGTATCCAGCCTGTGCTCCATTGTGGTCGGCCTGAACTTGTAACTTGGACCTGGTCTAGCATGACCAGATGACCAAAGTTGGTGCTTTATGCATTATAGAACTTGATTTCTTCAAAACCTTTAAAATTGCATATCTCTGGTTTTAATGGGATTTTTGTCTTTTTAGGTCGAGCCTGGGAACACGCATCCGAAGGATGCGGTCCAGGTGGAGAACTATAGCGAGCTGACACGGGGGAATGACGGACAAGAAACTGTCACGCGCTTCTCCCCGGCTGGATTCAGCTGCTTGCACGTGCACCCACATTCACGCATGCGCACATCACAGCCACACGCATACACAGCATTCACGCATGCGCACATACACACGCATACACAGGCACACCCCCCCGTCGCCGCCGCCGCACCTACACGCATACACAGAGACCCCTCCACACACACCAGCCCCTCTCCTCCCGGCTCCACTCACCGGTGTCTGGCGGGCGCTCCCCGGGTCTCCAGGCTCCTTCCCTTCCTCTGCAGCTGCAGGCTCTCCCCACATCACGGGGGCCCGCTGCTGGACAGAAGGCTTCTCTGTGGCCGGGCGGTGGTAGCGCTCGGCGGGGCTCTCTCGCCACATGGGAGCCCCGCCTCCTCAGTGCGCCCGCTTCGCCCCGCGGGTCTTCACCCGGTCCCCCATCTCGGGACCGGGACTTTAAGGGAAACAGTATCCAGGGCTCCTTCCTGGTCACGGGAGCCCCGGGGCCGCAATGCTCACGCCACTTCCTGCTGCCGGCTCCTCTTCCTGGTTGCACGTCAGGTCCCGGGCCAGCAGCCAATCAGAGCGCGGCCCGGGAATGACGTCATAGAGGTGTCCCGCAGTACCGCCCCCGGCCTGCCTGACTTCCTGGTCGCAGGAGAATTCTACTGCTGAACTGGGTGTTATAACGCAGTCTCCACATGTAACTGTCTGCAAAGGTAATGCAACACTTTTCAGTTCTCAATTACTTTATTCAGGCACTGAAGTGGGGAAAAAATGTAATTAGATTAAGTTGTTCTTTAGATTTACGTGATTCGTTCACGTCTCGGAAGCGAATTGACCGGGACGGGTGCTGGAGCCCTTCGGACGCGTAGAATGTTTTCCGGGCTTCCGGGCTGCAGGACCTGGGTGTAGCTAACGGAGACGATCTTAAAGACATCCTAACCAATTGCACAGAGCCGCTCAAGACCATCGAGCAGTTTCAGGTACGGGACTTCGGGATAGCGGACATCCAAGTGTATTGGCCAGCGTATGAAGTCGTTGTGTACACTGGTGACTGGACAGCTGATAGTAAATTTGCTACCTTTAGTTTTAGATGCTCTTTTGGGAATGAGAACTGAAGGTATACAGAATCACTTTTTAAGCGAAGTTGTGAACATTGTATTATTTGTAAACGGGCACATGTTCTGCTTGTTAATTATTGGTTTCAATTGTTAATTCTAATTGTTGCCAACACCAATCTCTAAAATGTAAACATCCGGAAATGGTAACCACCTATGCTATATAGCCGTGTGCGCTGCTAGTCTTTTTGCATCCCCCAATATTTTCAGTAATGAGGCCAAAATCGCATGTATGAATCTTCTTCCATTTATTTAGTCCCTAAAGCACGCCTCAGAAGGCAGTGTGCATTTAAAATAGAGAACATCTGTTGAATTGCAGTTCATATCGGTAGTGCCATGAATTGATATCATATTTGTAGCAGAATTTCACAGTAAAATAATTTTCCGGATTAAACACTGGATTCCGAAATAATAGGGTTGCACGTAGGCCACTGGTATAAATCTCAGCATAGCCGATTCAACCATTCCCCCTTGTGAGGTTGATAAAAGTAGTATCATTCAGTTGAATAGTAATCACAGTGTAATTGTGAGAGAAAAGTATACTTGCACTCTGTAAGAATGATCAGGTCATCAAAATGTTAAGTAGCGTTCTAGTTCCTGAGGAGGGTATTGGGGAGGTTTGTGTTGCTGAAGAGTTTCTACTTTTGCGATTGTTGGTTTGCGTTTGTCCCCTTCAAAGCCTGCATTATTAGCACCCCCCTCAATGTTAATTACCCAGCACCACTTACACCGACCCCCCACTCTACTCCCAAACCCCCTACACTCCATGTTGTTTATTTTTGCGTGTGTACGTGCCGCTCCTCAGATCCGTCCTTTACACAGCGTATCCCATGCGTGTCCAAAAAACACAACCCGAAAAATGGCCCGCTCCCGTGCGACCTCTGGGACAGCAAGACAAAGCAGCAGCTGTTTGGCAACACGTCTCACCCCAAAACAGCAACTGTGATGTGACTGCATTCCACTGAATATGCAGATCTCATTCTGTGGCGGGGAAACAAAAGGTTCGGCTTCCCAGAAGGCTGTGACAGCCACGGCATCGATGTGGACAAGAAATGCCAGGCTTTTGACATGCCACGTGGGGAACGGAAATATTCTAAAGTGTTGTATTCATCGCTTTATAATATACTGAATCGATAGTATGAGCCGGCACTATATCACTTAAAATCACATTATATCATAATAGAAATGTGAGTGCAGAGTGACAGTGAGTGCAGAGTGACAGTGAGTGCAGAGTGCGTGCAGAAACAGTGAGTGCAGAGTGCGTGCAGAGTGACAGTGAGTGCAGAGTGCGTGCAGAGTAACAGTGCGTGCAGAGTGACAGTGAGTGCAGAGTGACAGTGAGTGCAGAGTGAGTGCAGAGTGACAGTGAGTGCAGAGTGACAGTGAGTGCAGAGTGACAGTGAGTGCTGAGTGACAGTGAGTGCAGAGTGACAGTGAGTGCAGAGTGACAGTGAGTGCAGAGTGAGTGCAGAGTGATAGTGAGTGCAGAGTGAATGCAGAGTGACAGTGAGTGGAGAGTGAGTGGAGAGTGACAGTGAGTGCAGAGTGACAGTGAGTGCAGAGTGACAGTGAGTGCAGAAACAGTGAGTGCAGAGTGCGTGCAGAGTGACAGTGAGTGCAGAGTGCGTGCAGAGTGACAGTGAGTGCAGAGTGCGTGCAGAGTGACAGTGAGTGCAGAGTGAGTGCAGAGTGACAGTGAGTGCAGAGTGACAGTGAGTGCGGAGTGACAGTGAGTGCAGAGTGAGTGCAGAGTGACTGAGTGCAGAGTGAATGCAGAGTGACAGTGAGTGCAGAGTGAGTGGAGAGTGACAGTGAGTGCAGAGTGACAGTGAGTGCAGAGTGACAGTGAGTGCAGAAACAGTGAGTGCAGAGTGCGTGCAGATTGACAGTAAGTGCAGAGTGCGTGCAGAGTGACAGTGAGTGCAGAGTGCGTGCAGAGTGACAGTGAGTGCAGAGTGACAGTGAGTGCAGAGTGACAGTGAGTGCGGAATGACAGTGAGTGCGGAGTGACAGTGAGTGCAGAGTGACAGTGAGTGCAGAGTGACAGTGAGTGCAGAGTGACAGTGAGTGCGGAGTGACAGTGAGTGCAGAGTGACAGTGAGTGCAGAGTGACAGTGAGTGCGGAGTGACAGTGAGTGCAGAGTGACAGTGAGTGCAGAGTGACAGTGAGTGCAGAGTGACAGTGAGTGCAGAGTGCGTGCAGAAACAGTGAGTGCAGAGTGCTTGCAGAGTGACAGTGAGTGCAGGGTGAGTGCAGAGTGACAGTGAGTGCAGAGTGACAGTGAGTGCAGAGTGAGTGCAGTGACAGTGAGTGCAGAGTGACAGTGAGTGCAGAGTGACAGTGAGTGCAGAGTGACAGTGAGTGCAGAGTGCGTGCAGAGTGACAGTGAGTGCAGAGTGACAGTGAGTGCAGAGTGCATGCAGAGTGACAGTGAGTGCAGAGTGACAGTGAGTGCAGAGTGCGTGCAGAGTGACAGTGAGTGCAGAGTGACAGTGAGTGCAGAGTGACAGTGAGTGCAGAGTGACAGTGAGTGCAGAGTGAGTGCAGAGTGACAGTGAGTGCAGAGTGACAGTGAGTGCAGAGTGACAGTGAGTGCAGAGTGACAGTGAGTGCAGAGTGCGTGCAGAGTGACAGTGAGTGCAGAGTGCGTGCAGAGTGACAGTGCGTGCAGAGTGACAGTGAGTGCAGAGTGACAGTGAGTGCAGAGTGACAGTGAGTGCAGAGTGACAGTGAGTACAGTCACTCAGCACCACCACATTATCACTCAGAGCCACCACAGCATCACTCAGAACCACCACAGCACCACTCAGCACCACCACAGCATCACTCAGCACCACCACAGCACCACCACAGCACCACCACAGCACCACCATAGCACCACTCAGCACCACCACAGCATCACTCAGCATCACCACAGCCCCATTCAGCACCACCACAGCATCACTCAGCACCACCACAGCACAAATATGTTCTCTCAATGTTTCAAGCTTTATTACAAATGTCACAAAAAGATGTTAATATTTCACTTCTGTTCTTGGATTTCGGTACAATAAAATACACTGAACATAATCTTCACAAAAGTTATTTACAAAAGTTTAAGCTATTGCCATTATAAATTACAATCACTTTTATTAAGTATTAAAAAAAATTAAAAGCCATTGTTATTTGTAATATCAATACATCTAAGTCACGTAAATACAAATGTTGCATTACAAATGCTATAGGTGTCACATTTGCGAAAGTTATAACTATTGGCATTGTAAATGACAAAGCTATTAATTTAGCTATTTTCAAAACCAACACATAAATGAACATTTGGTGAATTACCATTAAAATATTTGACTTTTTTACTAAGATATTATTGTACTCTTTTATGCAAACAAAATTTAGATACTGCATAAATAACTTTAATAAAACATATTATATATGTAGCTTTTTATGTAAAAAAATAACTATAGCACAAAGCAAAAAACAATTGCCATTTACAATGCTAATAGCTCAAACTTAAATAATGCGAGACCTATTGCATTGCAAAAGCTTGTTTTCCAAGTTGCTGTGTTTTGGCTTTATTACCGTTTGAAGAACTGCATACATGCTTTACACATTGCCTCTAGGTTAAGCCTGACTGTTTTGTGCTAAACTACCAGAGGGTTAAGCATAGGTTAATTAGGGGTTTCCTTGTGTTTTACACTGAGAAGAACTGTAGTTGCTGCTTGAGCAAAATTTCACCCATCTCATTCAGGATTCAGTTTCCTACATCCTTAATATGAGATGACTCGGACTACGTCATAGAAAACGATTCCCATTATTTACATTTAACCATGGACAATCCCATATATCCCACCATATGCCTATATCTTTGAAAATGTATTAAATTACAATGTAACAACAATTTTATCGAGCTCTGATGTGGGAACGCATCAATGTAGTAATAGAACAATATCTTATGCCAAAATTATGCACATATCTAAATCACTCTGCAATGCCTGGTCCCTTGTCATTTGATAGGAGACCCTTAGTATTAAAAATAAAGTCATGTGTATGGAAAAGTTATATAATGTTCACTGCAGGTATCATCTTCAATACGGTAGAGGGTGCTTTTTAACCCATTTTGTGAACATGCTGCAATATTGCATTTATTTTGCCCACAATCTGTTTTGCGTTTGATCATGATGACTAGAAAGCAGGCGATTTCAGGCAGGCCTAGTACATGCTTCATTAACAGAAAATGCTCTGGGTGAGTTGCGGCTCAAGGAAGGAGTAAAAAGAAGGCTTTCCCCAAAGAGTCATATTCACCCACATTTATAGGTGTTACCTTTGGGACTGAAGAAATATTGTCAGAAATACCATCAATCTGTACATCCATCCAGCGGCGGCCGGCACAGGTAAACGCAGTGAAGCGGTGAGGCGGGTGGGGTGGAAGAGGAGGGAATTCACCAGATGACCAAATAGGTATAATTAAATAAATAAATAATACCTATTCCATCATCTGTCGACTTCTCCCCTGCGCACTCTTCCCCGCCCCACCGTGCTTACCTGTGCCGGTCGCCTCTGGTGGCGATGCACTGAGACAGTCTGCTCCAATAATTGGAGGAGGAAAGCTTCACTCCACAAACAAATTGGCTTTCTTCATAGTAGTACCGACCCTCTTGTGTACCCACCTGCACATTTTTATGGAATGAAGTAGTAAATCTCTGCAGAGTTAAAGCTACAGTGCAAGACACTGATCGAATCTTCATTATCTACCACTGTTAACACTCATAGAATCATATGTTATATCCCAAAGGGTTTGGTTTCTTATCTACATGGAGAGATAATCCTTGAGTTGACCATTGTTATACATCCTAATTGTTATAGGTAGTTGTTGGGTCTAAGAACTACCTACATGATGGCGCCATTGATGCCTTGGTGTCAGAGATCACACATGGAAAGACATTGTGGTTCAAAGCAACAATGAGAGGAAGTTTCTTATTATGTATGAATACTGCTTTGGAAATGTCACGCCTGCAGTTAACTTTGTCGCGCAGCTCAGTCATTTTACATGTATAATTACAATTGTTTTGTGACTGTTTCGCATGGAATGGGGCATTGCTGCTGAAATCTTATTTTCTACACTGATTTCCTTGTGTCTGTCGCTATTTTCTGCAGGCGTATTCCACCACATTATATCTTGTGGTTATATACTTGGAACACCCAGTGCAATTAGCGCTCACCTGCCTGGAACTCCTGTGACCAGCCGATTTGGGGATATTAAGAAAATTGGATCGAGCGTATTAGTGCTTATTTCAGAATATATTTGACAATATATGATGGATTGGGTATGATTCTAATCAAAATGAACATATCCACCATGCTACTGTTGGTTGGCCTGGCTCTGCAACTTTCTTTGGTATCAGCCACATGAGAATTGACAAATCCTAAATCAAGAAGCCAAATATTTACTTTCGAGTGGAAACCATTATGAAAGAGGGATTCTTTTTTTATTTCCAAGCAATGAGTAAAGGGAAATTGTAATTCTGTTATTTTCCATATCAGGGCCAGGCTTGCTGATCCACTGAATTGTAATAGCCTGTCAGGTTTCCAGAATGGCCAATGAATATGTAAAATATGCCCAATTGAATTCATTGCGTGTAAAATCATTTCCTATACTACATTTTCCTATTGCTATCTGATGGCCAGATAAGTCAAAACATATCTCTTTGCATAATATGAAACACAATAATTGTTTCAAACAAAGTGCCTTCACAATCGCCACTAAATTACTTCAAAAATGATTTATAAAATCTATTTATCTGAAAGTGAAGTGTATGGGAAGAATTAATGGTTTAACTGAGTAGAAGTAAGTTCTTCATTGGTCGCTACCATACTATTAACAAAGTGAAGATAAAGTGAAAAGACTCAGATATAACCAATAAGGATTTTTCCAAGCTATCTTTTCTTCCCAGCATGACAATGGCTGTATCCTGCAGCCATGAAACATTTTGCAGTGCTTAATTTGGAAAACGAATAAGTGTCAGGGCCCTCGCCAGGAAGCCACTGCATCTTGCACCACCAATTCCCCTGCAAATAACAAAAGCAACACAACTACTAACCATCCCACTCCTATAGGTGTGACAGGTCTATTCCAGCCCCCTCCCTCCTCCCAGAGCTGTATGAAAGGCCTGGGTGGCAGCTGTTAATCATTTTACTATATGGTGAATCAAGAAGCAACTGTTGTTGTGCTCATCCCTAAATTAGCTAAACAGCACCACCATAATGCAGACAGTAATAAGCTCCAGTGTTGACAATTAAGTGCCGGTGCCAAGCACAGGCTCAAATTAAGCACTGATTTTATGTAGCTTTTCCCAGGTCCTTCACAATACATTTATTCTCTGCATACTCGGGTACTCCACACCACTTGCATTGACTCTTTTGTGCACACCTACTTTCAATTGCTCCTGATATCTCTGTGATTGGATCCCTGGATCTACTATGAGCTCTTCAACTCAGTCTGTTTGATAATGACCCTTGGCTTACTGTTTCAGATCAAAAGGCTGACAACCATTTCAGTTGAAAAGACTATTATTTTAAAGAATAATGTATTTTTTTTTTGCATTCAACACAACATTGACATACAAGTGCCTATGGCCACGCTAAGACTGCTTTTGAAACCACGATGACCATCGAGGAGCTTTGTGAATTGTGTTAGATGTACCCAGATGTATATTCGTTCCACATATTTTAAAACTGTGTTAGTTTTCTGGTCCTACTTAGATCTAGTGATACTTTCACTGAGGGCTCTTACCTTTGGTTTATTGTTCTCACTCACTTGCACCATGTTACCTCTCATTACACAGAGGAATGAGATTATTGTAGACATGTTTATGTGTAATTAACTGTTGACCTAACTATCGTTTATGTACATGTATAGATTTAAAAAACTCTCTTAAAATAAGGTCTCCCTAAATTTGCTGCATACTTGTTTGTGCCAAACAGATATGCTTCAAAATTATTTATGAATTAGTTTAACTGGTTTAATTAATTAGTGACACCTTGAAGGACCCCTTTGTCTCACACATTACATACCTTGTCCTTCATGAGTCCCAGGGTTGCTCCTGTTTACCTTACAGCGAGGTTGCACTTGGGCAGAGAGAGTTTACAGAAAGATGTTTCTCTCTTCTGAGAGGGGTAGAAAATTCTACTGTTAGATTGTTTGCAGCTTGAGGGACAAAAGACCTCTGTTGAAATAATATTACCATTTATAGGACAAGATGTAATGTGCCTTGTTCCTAGGTAAATGGGCCACTCGTGCTCCTTAGGGGAGTGGAAACCCCCAGGAGGCCTCCCATCACATTGTTTAACATCCCACCGAAAAAGACTGACACATTCTGCTGTTATTGTGGGTGAGGAAATACATTTGATTTATACTTTTCCTTGTCAAAAGGTAACACACTGCCTGTGAGGGGCTGTAAACTGACCTCATTATCACGGGAATTCTTCATGCAAATTAATCTCACAAGGGTGGATTGGGACTCCTGTGGAGAGCCCCCCACGAGAGTCTTTCCTCCAGCAAAATACTCCATCAAGTACTGGTTAGATAACAGGGACAGTTGTTGCCGGTGCAGAAGCCCTTCTTTTTCTACTTCTGCCTTCCTACGTTGCCTGTGCTAGGTCATAGATGGGGCTGACCGACAGCTTGCAGGACAGCTGGATTCAAACTATATATATTTTTGAGCTGGCTTTCAGCTGTTTCTCCATTTAGTTGAAAGTAAGCTTGCAGATAAGTAAACACATATGTTGTGTTTAAAGAAACATTAGATCAACTATTTTGGAAGCTCTGATTACATACCTGACAACTCACACTGTGCCACAGTGTGAAACACGATATCGGCTCCCGTCACCTGGTGAGGAGCCGATCTCATGTGGTGGCAGGTAAAACGCATTGGCGGCTCCTCCGCTATGGCAGAGGAGCGTCGCCCCACTGCTTTTAAGCAGTGAGAAACATAAAATGACAATATCTAAGAGTTATTGTCATTTTATGATTTGTGTCCTGCTGATTTGCAGTGGGCGGTCTGCTCTGCTCTCCGGGCAGGGAAGGAGTGGTCTTCTCACTCCTAAAGTGCGCAAACCAATCATGCGCACTTCCCTGTTCTCCATGCAGGCTGTCTTCCTGTTCCTGTCGGAGGTAGGAGAGCAGGAGCGGAGAAGACGCTGGACCTGGCCTCGAGGTAAGTTCTTTAAAATTAATTTGATTGATTCCGATTCCCCCCTCCCCATGCGTGTCACCCAAACCCCCTCCCCCACGCTTGCCACACCACCCGAGAGCCATGCCAGCAGCGACTGCTAAAGTGAGCTAAAAAACACTGTAAATAGTGCTTTTCCAGCTCATTTTCGAGAGGCTTTGAACAGGAGATGTCCTTTAAGGGGTGTGAAAACACTCCAGGACATCAGTACCGGCCTCAGCAAGTTTTTTTCTTTTTATAGAGGAGGGTGTTTGGGGGCGGGATGGGTTTCAAAAGTGCCTCCTAGGTACTCCTCGGCATGAGTCCCCGCCCCTTCAAGACCCCACCCCCTCCTCACACTGAGATTGTTCTTCAAGTTGGCGGGTATCTGATCACATTGATCAATTGCCATCATTATTACCTCTTTCTAAGGGAGCTGAAGTACATACCTAATGAGTACCTTCTTCCCACAAAGGAACTAAACAAAACCTGTGCTTCAGGTGAGTGATAGTATTTGACATTACTTTGAAGTTAATGAGCTGAAAATGACTGAGGTCTGAGACACGACATACAAGTTCAAAACAGCCTGAAAACACACCCCAAAATATAAATTGCAGAAAAACCTTTTCAGTCCCACCAGATCTGCTTAAACCAAGAGGCTGATCATTAAATCAAAGCTTAGAATGGCAGGAGTTTCAAGACATCACAGCTACTTGTTGTGTTAAGGTGATGCTTTTGGGGTATTCTGTACATCAGGAAATGTGCATAGGACGGATTTCCTTTTTTGCCCATTATGCTGCCTGGTACATATGATCTTTGCAATTTAGACTCAAACACTTATCACATGCTAATTTTCTGAGTTCGGAATCCTCTAAAACTTACAGAGTTGTTAGGAAACTCTTCTAGTTCAAATCCCCCATGTTCAGTTCCCCGCATGCTCAGTTACCCTTATGCTACTCCAATTGTAAGTACACAATGGTTAGTTACTATTAAAGAGTTGGTGGCCCAGTTGCAAAATAAAATAGCTAATACTTTTCAATACTGAAAAATGCTCTGTGTGTTCTTGACCAGTCTTAAGCACTAAAGCAAATATAAAGCGATCACTAAATGTCTTATCACGATACGCGATCCATTGTTCTATGTATGGTTTATAGACTATGGTCTAAATAAACTTTATGTGTTAACAGTTAACACTAGCACTGATATGGCTCACTTGGTTCTTGGGCCAGCTGCATTGCTTTGTAGCCAAACAAAAGGTCAAATGCAGGCTTGTGCAACATTTCTGATATGTTTGTGAAATTTGTGAATTTCACGTAATGTAAAATTTCGAACGTTTTCAAATTTCATCGCCAGGGTTTTCACAGGAACATAAAGTAGACTGCAGGATGCATTTTTTTCCAGGAACTAGTCCCCATGCCCATAAGTTGCCTCACTTACGAACACAATGCTTGCCTTGCCATTCAATTGTCATGCAAAATTTTGCATAATTTCATTTTGAGGAGTTTTTTTCTAAATTTTAAGAAATGAAGCAAAGAGAAGTTTCATATTCAAACTTTAATAGTTTTAATACTTTGATTCTTGTCAATGATCACTAAGCAGCTGTGACTCTTCTTGTGTCATACTCTGCTGAATATGGTTGAGAGTTTTCTCAGGACTGCCAGGGTAGACCTAAAATAGAAAATCTACCCTTCGATCCCAACTTACATTTGCTAGTAACCATGGATATCGAATCATTGTATAGTAATATACCCCAACATGGAGCAATGACAGCCACTAGCTGGTTTATAGACACCTTTGACATCAACTGTCCCAAAGAATTTCTATTAAAACTTCTCCATATTGTGTTAACTGAGAACATAATAGAATTTGGAAATACTTTGTACCGTCAAACTAAAGGTGTAAGTATGGGGGCCTCTGTAGCCCCCTGCATTGCAAACATCTATATGGCATCCTTTGAATCACAAGTCATATACAACGAAATGGCCCCCTTCTTTGAATCCATCTCCCATTGGTCCAGATATATTGATGACATCTTTTTTATCTGGACCAATGGGAGGGATTCACTGATTGAATTTTTAGAATGGATCAATCTGGCAGACATGAACCTTAAATTTACGGCCCAATACAGCAGTACCCAAGTAGAGTTTCTAGATATAATTATTAAACACCAAGAAAACAAACTTGTGGTTGACCTTTTTATCAAACCCACAGCGAGGAATACCCTCCTACATTTTAAAAGTTTTCATCCAAGATGCCAACGGGAGAGTATACCCTTTTCACAGTTCCTTCGAGTCAGAAGGAACTGTTCTAATTTAGCTGATTTTGACAGCCAAGCAACCATAATGCGACAAAAATTCTTAGATAGAGGGTATCCCCATAGACTCATTAGAGATTCCTACAAACGAGCAAGGTATTATGATCGAGATTCCTTGCTCACACCAAAACCACCGAAGGAAAACAACAAACTAGTCTGTATAACTAAGCACTCTACTTTAGATAATAAAGTTCGACACATTGTGAATTCCAACTGGCATATTTTGAATTCGAACCCCACCACAGTTAAACTTGACAAGCCTATGTTCGCACATAGAAGGAACAAAAACCTTAAAGATCTGATTGTTCATTCCAGATTTACAGCCAATAATGCACGCTCTGAATTTGTTCAAAGATCGATCAATGATAACTTCCCTGTTAAGGGCACTGTTAAATGCTCATCCTGCAAATCTTGCAATAATATCCTAATGGGTGAATCCTTTGAGCACAATGGTTGTAAAATTAACGCAAGTGGTATGTGGAATTGTAAAACGGCTAACTGCATATACTTCATTCTTTGCCCTTGCCAGCTAGGCTATGTGGGAGAAACTTCGAGACCTATACAGACCAGACTGACAGAACATAGGTCAGCCATCCGGACAAATAAGACTGTGGCTCCCCTTGTTAAGCATTTTGTAGAAAACCAGCATGGCCCCAATGATTTTAAATGGCGCATTTTGGAAAAAATAAGGCTCCCAAATAATAAAGGAGGCGACAAAATTAGGAAGAAAAGGGAAGTCTTCTGGATTTTTTCTTTGGGGACTTTTCAAAGAGGTCTGAATGCTGAGATCCCCTGGGAGAATGCCATTATTTGACCCTCTAAGCATTCTGCCCATGGCTGTACCATACTGCCATGATTATACAATTAACATCTCTCAGCTTTTTATTTAGTTTTAGATCACTTATGATTCATGCTGTATTTTTTCATTTTATTCAAACAACACATGTTGTAGTGAAATTACGATTATTTTTTAACAGGCTATATTTTGAGCGCCATCTTTAATTGAGATATAAACCCTTTTTAACTGCAATATCGAGTCCATGCAGTTTGTTAACATCGAGAGAATCGAAATAGACGTAAGTGTAATTATAATTAGTTACTAACAGGATCTAATTTGAGCGCCATCTTTAATTGAGATATAAGCCACTTTCAACTGCAATATCGAGTCCATGCAGTTTGTTAATATTGAGAGAATCGAAATAGACGCAAACCAACATATAGCTACGTTATATGTATGAATGGTTTGATGCACCACATGTTTTCTACGTAGTTAGTTTACCAAATGTCATCCTGGATCATTTGTAATATCAGAACGGACTATTTCCTTTTATGTACAGTCCGTTTTTCCTTTCAAATAAGAACTAGGATTCTAGTCCGTTATCGCTGTCTCCCATTATACCCGGTTTGGATTTTTCGCGCGTTTTAAAGAGCCTTAAATACGAACTCGATCTAGCAACCCTTCTTTCATCCTACCGGTGAAGCAGAGCGCTCCCGAACCTGGAACAGCACCATCCTGCTGCACGCTCGGCGGCAACTCTTGATCAGGTAAAACGTAGCAGACGAACGTCTTGCTTTCCGATCAGTTAAAGACTTTGGCTTCTGTCTTTATTACTATATCTTCATGGATATAATGTCCTAACCCTTGGTTTGTTTGTTTTTTTACCGTTTAGCCCGCAAACAAGCCACCATTTATTTTTGAGTAAAGAAGTCCCTGCAATATCCTGCATTCATTGATTTGGTGGAAATCTAAAGATGCTGTGCCACGCTTAAAAAGGTACATATTTCGATATAAGGTCTATATATAATCCCAAAGTAGGCAGAACATTTATATTCCAACTATTACTAAGTTTCACCCATGTGAAAAATGCACACGTATATTTTACTTTCTCTACAGCCTGAAGTTAGCAAACACTTGGCACCATACGTGTGAGCTGTGGGGTTAATAGCTATTCACGCGCCCCTCCCTCTACTCTTTCTTGTGGATTGAAACATCTACTTCATAATTGAAGGTACTTGAATAATGCTAAATGAATAGAGTGTCGATATGACATATAGTATGTTTGGCATTTTATTGGTGCCAAAATAAATATTAAGCATAATTTTTCGAGCTAATTTATAATTATTTTTTTACCTTCAGCTACCTCCTAGCGTTGTGTAATCTGATGTTCACATAGAGGATGTCCAGCTACACGTCTATCGTTTTTTAACTATTCGTCTCGAGTATTCCAACAACTTCCACATACATTTATGTATAGAAGATTATTAGTAGGATCACCATATTTATAAATCAGGTAATGTGTATACCTACTTTATGCCATTGTTATACACTATCATCATTCCTCCTCAAACCTAAGTAGCCTATAGCAACTGAGTAGGATCAGGATATTTGGTATGTGGTCACAGTCTGAGTCCCTGATACTTATAGAGCCTATAAAATACAGCTATGTGCCACGATAATTCCAAGATAGAGATCTCCAATTCTCTTAATGTCTTCCAACCGATTTACTCTATAAGAAATAGCAACCCTGTGGGCATCCCGCCAGTAATATCAAAGATAGGTTTAGTCCATGAGGTACCCCGTAATATATATATAAAATTAAGGGAATTACCGACACAATTGTTGTGTCAACATACTCTGGAGTTACGCCAACTCAGAAAAAGGAATCTTTACCTTGCACTTATTAATTAACCTATTAAATTAGATGATCTGTATGCCATACAACCATGTGTGCTTAAAGTGATCCATCTACCACCCTCAATCTTTATATATTTGGATGTCTTCTTAATTATGCAGGAATTAGCCTTTATCAAGTGGCTCCTTTGTGATTGAGAAATTGCGAGAAGATGTTTTTCAATTTTTGAAATACTAAGCAAGAACAAAACTCTTTAGCTGTAAGTTGGTGTTTGATTTATCTATTCTATCCATTTTTGCTTTGAAGAATTTGTTATCTTTATTGTCGTAGATATTATATCATCATGAAGATGTAAGCATGTATATGTTTTTTACATCAAGAAACCTTAAATGTTATCTTCCTGAGCACATAGAAAATATTGACTAGAAAATATCTGTCTATCATATGACTTTAGTGTTCAGATTTATGAGTCCAGAACTGTCAGCTTGATAAGAACTTTGACTTTAGTAATAGGAAATATAAAACTGCTATATTGTTTTAGAACTGCTGTTTTTAATATTTTGTACAAAAAAATGTATTTTTTTGGTATACTCATTATTTGGTCGCCAGAATACTGATATATGTCTTTCTTATAAAAATGTATTTTCAGAGTTTTCATCCAGTGACTCCTGAGGAAGGCGTTTTTTTCAGCCGAAACGCGCGTCGAGTTTTATTGTCACCTTCTATTTTTCGTATATGAATTATCTTTATTTGTACTGTCTTTGATTTAAATATGTTGTGTATTTATAGTGATTATCATGTGCTATGTCATTTTTATTGTATCATATAGTTTCAACGTGTTGTAGTTACTATATGATTTTTATCTACACAAATTAAATATATTTTTAACCTAGAATTATATGTCATTGTTCCTCTCTCTGTATAGTTTGGACAAACTGCACACTATTTCTTGCTGACGGCCTAGGTTTTTTTCTCATGTAGGGTAGACCTTTTTGCCATAGTCTAACCTGGACTAAAACAAGGCATTAAACTCTTGTTTATACTACTGAGTGCCAAAAAAGATGCAATGCGAATCAGGCCTTTTGGATGATAAAACAGGAGCCAATTACTGCAGCAGCTTGTAGCTCTATGTTAGCCATTTCATCCACAATGATTCCAAGTTATACAATTCTTGTGTCAGAGCAATTAATAAGAAACCATTGACAGAGAACCTTCTAGAGCATTGCTGTAAGGACAAGAGGCATCTATCAGATTAACTTCAGTATTTGATGGATTCAACTACACAAAATGTGGGGACATACACCAAAGGAATGCAAAGGGAGTAAAGAAGTGGACTGATGTACCAGCAGACTGGAAGAACTTCTGTCACGCCATCAAAATGAAGTTATGTATCATTGGCATACATGTAGGACTTTATCCCAAGGGAGTGCGGTTGCATTCAAATGTTAACAAGCAAAAATGACAGTGTAGCTTCTCATAGGACACCCATTTTAACTAGCATGGATATTATGAAAATAGTGAGCAGGTGTTGGACCTGGTCCTTTCTGCAGGGTCATCACCAAACGTTTTGCCTTCCTCCTCCTAATTTTTGCTGAATTAATTTGTGTTGGCCGTAGGACTCTGCACACTTTTCCACTGCTAACCAGTGCTAAAGTACTTGTGCTCTTTCCTTAAAACATGGTAACGTTTGCTTATACCCAATTGACATATTTAATTAACTTATAAGTCCCTAGTAATGTTTAACTGCATGTGCTCAGGGCCTGTAAATGTAATCCTACTAGTGGGTCTGCAGTGCTGATTGTGCCACCAATTTAAGTAGCCCTTTAAACATGTCTCAGGACTGTCATTGCAGCCTGTGTGCAGAGTCCTAAACTCCTATTTCTACCTGGCAATATAAACGTTTGCCAGGCCAAAACTGTCCTTTTTTAATACTTATAAGTCACCGCCAGGGTAGGCCCTGAATAGCCCAGTGGACAGGGTGCAATGTATTTAAAAAGGTGGAGATGTCCTTTGAAATTTTACATGTCATGGAAGTGAAAAACTCTTAAAGTCATTTTTCACTACTGCAAGGCATATCTCTCCCATAGGATAACATTGGAGTTGCCTTGTTATATTTTCTAAGTGTGAGTTTCAAATGGAAAGAGATAGCCAGTTCATAGTTGGTGTCTCTGGAATCCTAATTTAAACGTGGTGAATTCACATTTGAAATCACAATTCTGAAAATGGCACTTTTAGAAAGTAGGCATTTTCCTGTCTTCATCATTTTACTGCCTTCAGTCTGTCCCTGGGTCATATAACTGGGTGTACATGACAGCTGGGTTTTATGTATTTCTCTTACATAGCCACACACAATGGGAGCTTAGGTGTGGTAGGATCGTCCATTACTGGTAGGATAGTAATGAGGAGTGGGGCACAGCCCCACTTACACTCGAATAAGCTGTGTCCTGCCACCACACAAAGGCCTACATACCATTTGCAGTTAGTCTGAAGCTAGGACAGGGCATCTGTGCACTTCAAAGGTATGCCTCTGGATGCTTCTTCCTAGTTCAAAGGCAAAACTGTGTATACAAGAAGGACCTCAGATACCAACTCTTCAGTACATTTCTAGAACTGTGGATACTCTGCCAGAAATAAGGATTCCTGTGCTGCTACAAGGACTGCCACTAAGCTGGATTGTTGTTCTGAAGGAACGACTGCCTGTTGCCCTCTTGCCTGGGGAAGAAGAACTGGACTTGCAACTTATTTTTTACTCCAGGCAAGCAGTGACTCAAAGGGGTTGTTGGCTAGCCTCCTGATCTGGGCCTTAGGGACATAACAGGCTCCCCAACAGTTCTGGAACACATTTTCAACATGTTCCCGGCCCCCAAGTTGTGCCTCTCAGAACCTGGACCCTTGACATGGCTCTCAAGCTCTTGAAATCATGCGTTCGGGCTCTTTGTGACTGTAAACTGGCCTGTTAGCACCAGTACCACGCCACTCGCTCGGAAAGTCAGAGCGAGCCACCTCCAGCCGGTCTCTTCACACAACAGCATTGAGATCCCACCAGTGACCCCAGGACGAAGCTTGTGCCTGCCCATCTGCAATACCCGGCCTGCCTTTCGTGCCATAACAACCACAGCCTGCAATGCTCTCCTTGCGACCTTCTTTAACACAAACAGGACTCTTGGCCCAAAATTTGAGAATGTAAACCATCAGCTGGAATAATCTGGGACTGTATCCGACCCAAGTTCCATCACGGTCAGCCTGGACTTTTGGCTTTGACCGATCCAGCCTCACCATATAGCTGCTGTTAGCTCTTTATGATTTTAAGCACTATATTGCAATTTATTCTTCACAAATTTGTAACTCTGGTTTTACTCATTTGTTTTTTTGTTGTTTTGGTCTTGTTTTAGTTATTCAATTACGCTCTATTATTCTAACAGGTATGGGATCCCTTTTGTGTGCTGTTTTCACTGTTTTGCTTTTTGAAGTGTTGCACACATACTTTAGATATTGCCTCTAAGTTAAGCTTGACTGCTCTGTGCCAAGCTACCAGGGAGATGAGCACAGGTTAATTTGGGGTTTGTTTGTCCCTTACCCTGAATAGGAGTGTGATTACTGAATTACCAGGGTTCACACCCCAGTCAACCAATAACCCAATTTATAACACTGGATATTTATAAAGTTACATGTATACAACTATTATAGCAAAACGTGGCTTGCAACAACTTCATAGCCATTTCTTATACATAAATAATTCCTATTGAAGATTGGTTTCCTTGAGGTAGATATAGCAATTGAAGGTTAATGAGGCAAGGTATTTTGTTGAATATAATCAGAATGAAATTGTGGGTTTACTGAAAATATTTCAGTTCTTTAGAGATAATAGTAATGGTAAGGGTGGGAGTAGTTTGTAGCAATTTGAAGTGTACATTGTGGACAGCAAGCAATTAGAATCTGACAATCTGATTTTTAAAACCTGCTTTGTTCCATGGTCTCAACTTATAAACCTGAATTCTTTTGGGCATTTTCGTTCTCAGAGGTTTCTTAAAGTGCAGATAAGATGTTCTATTTCTGAAGGTCCTCTGCATTCTATATCCCTATTCTTCTAGGGATTGGAACCTATGATTTTAAGATTTGATTCTTTTAGGACAAATGATTTGTGTTTTGGCTGTGCAGATATTCCTAAGGGGAATGTAGTTCCAGTCATATATATGTGACCCAGACCCTAGTTCATAATTTGTGCTTGGTGCCTACAACTTTGAATTCGGTCTTGGCTTTTGCCCTGAAAAAGTGTAGCATATTTGATAGACTTCAATGTGATTTGTTTCTTTTTTTTGTATCTCTTTATTGGCATTTTATGAATTACCATCCATACATTGGTAGGATAATTAAAAAAAAGCAAAAATAATATTGTAATGGTAGTCGCCAATGATCAAGATATAGACATTTTACATAAATGTGAATCTGGTTAATTTGTCTATTGTAAGATAGCTGTTGTATATTGCAGTATCAGAAGCCTTATGTCAGACCCTCAATAGATAACATGCACTCTGTGGGTCTTGGATTCGATTCACTTGGCCAGTGCCAAAGTACCTATGTGGTTACTTGCCAGAGATATTACATTATTAAACAAAACAAACCTAACTTTGCAGAGTTGGCTAGTCCTATCTCAACCACCTGCTGTGACACCCCTTCTGTCCACGGCCATCCACCCTCTGTGAGGTGCCTTCCACCCATTCACCTAAAGAGCCAATACCACCCAGTGGCCCGAGCACACACATCTCTATTCCGGCACTGTGTCCCCGGTTGCGGAGTCCTCAGCCTCCGGGTGAGTGATATGTTGTAAGGCCCCTATTATTGAATCCCAGTATTTTGCAATAGGATATTTTCGAAACCCTGGTGCATCTTCTCTGTTAAGCCTTATACTTTCCACTTTTTCCCATACCAGGAGAGACTGCTTCCATGCCATGTGATGGGGGTGGAGTCGGTGTTTCCACCTGCGTGTGATTAATTGCTCAGCTGTGATCAGCCCCAAGTCCATAAACCTGGAAGTTACTTTGTCTTTCTTGGATCTAGGAAACATTCCAAGTACACATTCCTCCCAGTTGTGCAGTTTCGTTCATTCTGTAAATCTGGCTAGACAGGCTGTAACTTCACACCAGTATTGTAGCAGAGCGTTTCATGACCACAGCATATGCAGGATGTCGGCGCCCACTAGGCCGCATTGGGAACACGCTGCGGAGCTCACTGGAAGTATCTATTTAAGTTATCAGGGGAGAGATATGCCTTATGGTTGATGTAGCATTGCATAAGTGGTAGCGCTGGCAACAACTTTGACCCATTCTGTATCTATCCAGGGAATCCCTCTGTCTGTTCTCACTTGCCCCACTGAGCAGTGAGCGTGTCCCTCGAGTGTGCTAGCAGTGTCTCAGTCAACCACTGTATTATATGGGTGCCCGTCCTCATCACATGCAGATATTGTATAACCAGATGAGACCGGGGTTTGGTGTCTAGGCCTCCCCAGGCCTGCATCAGCGAGGCTACCAGTGAGTTGTACAGTAGGAACTGGCCCGTTGGAATGTCTGACTCCTGTGATAATCCCTCATATGTCAGTAATGCGCCATCCTCAAATAAATCACCCATCGTTTCTATCCCGCCGCATTGCATGGCACCAGCTCCACCCCCATTGTGACCACCCTGCCCCTTAGCACGCAAAGCAAGGACAGGGCCGGCGCGTATGGGGTCATCTCCAGAGTAAGATACAGACTACGTCTTTAGCAGCAATGGGCCAGAGCTAACAGCCCAGATTGTGGCGTGGGCGCTCTAGTCACAGGATGGAATAGATTATGTATTTTGGTAGGGTCTTTCTTCATAGTAGTACCGACCCTAGTGTGCACCCACCTGCACATCTTTATGGAATGAAGTAGTAAATCTCTGCAGAGTTAAAGCTACAGTGCAAGACACTGATCGAATCTTCATTATCTACCACTGTTAACACTCATAGAATCATATGTTATATCCCAATGGGTTTGGTTTCTTATCTACATGGAGAGATAAACCTTGAGTTGTATACTTATTCAACTCACATTCAGTGGAACATTTGACCATTGTTATACATCCTAATTTTTATAGTTTTTAATCATAAAAATTTAAATGCACAGCTAAATATCAGGCAGTTGTTGGGTCTAAGAACTACCTACATGATGGTGCCATTGATGCCTTGGTGTCAGAGATCACACATGGAAAGACATTGTGGTTCAAAGCAACAATGAGAGGAAGTTTCTTATTATGTGCGAATACTGCTTTGGAAATGTCACGCCTGCAGTTAATTTTGTCGCGCAGCTCAGTCATTTTACATGCATAATTACAAAAGTTTTGTGACTGGTTCGCATGGAATGGGGCATTGCTGCTGAAATCTTATTTTCTACACTGATTTCCTTGTGTCTGTCTCTATTTTCTGCAGGCGTATTCCACCACATTATATCTTGAGGTTATATACTTGGAACACCCAGTGCAATTAGCGCCCACCCGCCTGGAATTCCTGTGACCAGTCGAATTGGGGATTTCAAGAACGTTGGATCGAGCTTAATAGTGCTTGTTTCAGAATATATTTGATAATATATGATGGATTGGGTATGATTCTAATCAAAATGGACATATCCACCATGCTACTGTTGGTTGGCCTGGCTCTGCAACTTTCTTTGGTATCAGCCACATGAGAATTGGCAAATCCTAAATCAAGAAGCCAAATATTTACTTTCGAGTAGAAATCATCATGAAAGATGGATTTTTATTTTTATTTCTAAGCAATGAGTAAAGGGACATTGCACTTCTGTTATTTACCATATCAGGGCCAGGCTTGCTGATCCACTGAATTGTAATTGCCTGTCAGGTTTCCAGAATGGCCAATGAATATGTAAAATATGCCCAATTGAATTCATTGCGTGTAAAATCATTTCCTATACTACATTTTCCTATTGCTATCTGATGGCCAGATAAGTCAAAACATATCTCTTTGCATAATATGAAACACAATAATTGTTTCAAACAAAGTGCGTTCACAATCGCAACTAAATTACTTCAAAAGTGATTTATAAAATCTATTTATCTGAAAGTGAGGTGTATGGGAAGACTTAATGGTTTAACTGAGTAGAAGTAAGTTCTTCATTGGTCGCTACCATACTATTAACAAAGTGAAGATAAAGTGAAAAAACTCAGATATGACCAACAAGGATTTTTCCAAGCTATCTCTTCTTCCCAGCATGACAATGGCTGTATCCTGAAGAAATATAACATTTTGCAGTACTTAATTTGGAAAAAGAATAAGTGTCAGGGCGCTCGCCAGGAAGCCACTGCAGCTTGCACCACCGATTCCCCTGCAAATAACAAAAACAACACAACTGCTAACCATCCCACTCCTATATGTGTGACAGGTCTATCCCAGCGCCCCTCCCTCCTTCCAGAGCTATATGAAAGGCGTGGGTGGCAGCTATTATTGATTTTACTATATGTTTAATCAAGAAACAACTGTTGTTGTGCTCATCCCTAAATTATCTAAACAGCACCACCATAATGCAGACAGTAATAAGCTCCAGTGTTGACAATTAAGTGCCGGTGCCAAGCACAGGCTCAAATTAAGCACTGGCATTATGTAGTTTTTCCCAGGTCCTTCACTACACATTTGTTCTCTGCATACTCGGGTACTCCACACCACTTGCATTGACTCTTTTGTGCACACCTACTTTCAATTGCTCCTGCTATCTTCCTGATTGGATCCCTGGATCTACTATGAGCTCTTCAACTCAGTCTGTTTGGTAATGACCCTTGCCTTGCTGTTTAGATCAAAAGGCTGACAACAATTTCAGGTGAAAAGACTATTATTTTCAAGAATAATGTATTTCTTTTTTGCATTCAACACAACATTGACATACATGTGCCTATGGCCACGCTAAGACTACTTTTGAAACCACGATGACCATCGAGGAGCTTTGTGAATTGTGTTAGATGTACCCAGATGTATATTCGCTCCACATATTTTAAAACTGTGTTGGTTTGCTGGCCCTACTTAGATCTAGTGATGCTTTCACCGAGGGGCTCTTATCTTTGGTTCATTGTTCTCACTCCCTTGCACCATGTTACCTCTCATTACACAGAGGAATGAGATTATTGTAGACATGTTTATGTGTAATTAACTGCTGACCTAACTATCGTTTATGTACATGTATAGATTTAAAAAACTCTCTTAAAATAAGGTCTCCCTAAATTTGCTGCATACTTGTTTGTGCCAAACAGATATGCTTCAAAATTATCTATGAATTAGTTTAACTGGTTTAATTAATCAGTGACACATTGAAGGACCCCTTTGTCTCACACATTACATACCCTGTCCTCCATAGGTCCCTGGGATGCTCCTGTTTACCTTACAGCCAGGTTGCACTTGGGCAGAGAGAGTTTACAGAAAGATGTTTCTCTCTTCTGAGAGGGGTTGGATATTCTACTGTTAGATTGTTTGCAGCTTGAGGGACAAAAGACCTCTGGTGAAATAATATTACCATTTATAGGACAAGATGTAATGTTCCTTGTTCCTAGGTAAATGGGCCACTCGTGCTCCTTAGGGGAGTGGAAAACCCCAGGAGGCCTCCCATCACATTCTTTAACATTCCACCGAAAAAGACTGACACATTCTGCTGTTATTATGGGTGAGGGAATGCATTTGATTAATACTTTTCCTTGTCAAAAGGCAACACACTGCCTGTGACGGGCTGTAAACTGACCTCATTATCACGGGAATTCTTCATGCAAATTAATCTCACAAGGGTGGAATGGGACTCCTGTGGAGAGCCCCCCCCCCCCCACCGAGAGCCTTTCCTCCAGCAAAATACTCCATCAAGTACTGGTTAGATAACAGGGACAGTTGTTGCCGGTGCAGAAACCCTTCTTTTTTCTACTTCTGCCTTCCTACGTTGCCTGTGCTAGGCCATGGATGGGGGCTGACCGACAGCTTGCAGGACAGCGGGATTCAAACTATATTTTTGAGCTGGCTTTCAGCTGTTTTTCCATTTAGTTGAAAGTAAGCTTGCAGATCAGGAAAACACATATGTTATGCTTAAAGAAACATTAGATCAACTATTTTGGAAGCTCTGATTACATACCTGCCAACTCACACTGTGCCACAGTGTGAAACACGATATCGGCTCCCGTCACCTGGTGAGGAGCCGATCTCACGCTGTGGCAGGTAAAACGCAGGGGCGGCTCCTCCGCTATGGCAGAGGAGCGTCGCCCCACTGCTTTTAACCCCTTGCATGCTGCCTCAATTCTGCGCCTGTGCGGCACATTCCGATCGCGGGTGCGGTCATGACCGCCGGGAGCCGTCATCAGCACACGAGCACTGTGTGCTATGACGGCTCCCGGCCGTCATCAGCATGCAAGGGGTTAAGCAGTGAGAAACATAAAATGACAATAACTAAGAGTTATTGTCATTTTATGTTTTGTGTCCTGCTGATTTGCGGTGGGCTGGCTGCTCTGCTCTCCGGGCAGGGTAGGAGTGGTTTTCTCCCTCCTAAAGTACGCAAACCAATCATGCGCACTTCCCTGTTCTCCATGCAGGCTGCATTACAGTCTGCATGGAGAACATGCCCACCCCTCCAGCCCCCTGGCTGAGAGCCCTGTCATGGCGTTCAGACCAATCACAATGCAGTGCAATTGTAACGTTGTGATTGGCTTAGGGGAGGGATCCTGTCTTCCTGTTCCTGTCGGAGGCAGGAGAGCAGGAGCGGAGAAGACGCGGGACCTGGCCTCGAGGTAAGTTCTTTAAAATTAACTTGATTAATTCCGATTCCCCCCTCCCCGTGCGTGTCACCCCAGCCCCCTCCCCCACGCTTGCCACACCACCCGGGAGCCATGCCAGCAGCGACTGCTAAAGTGAGCTAAAAACCACTGTAAATAGTGCTTTTCCAGCTCATTTTCGAGAGGCTTTGAACAGCAGACGTCCTTTAAGGGATGTGAAAATACCACAGGACATCAGTACCAGCCTCAGCAAGCTGTTTTTCTTTTTACGGAGGAGGATGCTTGGGGGCGGGATGGGTTTCAAAAGTGCCTCCTAGGTACTCCTCGGCATGAGTCCCTGCCCCTTCAAGACCCCACTCCCTCATCACACTGAGATTGTTCTTCAAGTTGGCAGGTATCTGATCACATTGATCAATTTCCATCATTATTACCTCTTTCTAAGGGAGCTGAAGTACATACCGAATGAGTACCTTATTCCCACAAAGGAACTAAACAAAACCTGTGCTTCAGGTGAGTGATAGTATTTGGCATTACTTTGAAGTTAATGAGCTGAAAATGACTGAGGGCTGAGACACGACATACAAGTTCAAAACAGCGTGAAAACACACCCAAAAATAAGAATTGCAGAAAAACCTTTTCAGCGCCACTAGAACTGCTTAACCCCTTCGGAGCTGATGACGAGCTGGGTTCGTCATCGCGTAGCCCGCTCGCACGCTGATGCCGAGCCCAGCTCGTCACGCAAAGTGCGATTTTCGAATTCTCAGCGCGCGAGCGGAATTCCGCTAGCGCGCATGAGGTTAAACCAGGAGGTTGATCATTAAATCAATGCTTAGAATGGCAGGAGTTTCAAGACACCACAGCTGCTTGGAGCATGTTATGTTAAGGTGATGCTTTTGGGGTATTCTGTACATCAGGAAATGTGCATAGGACGGATGTCCTTTTTTGCCCATTACTCTGCCTGGTACATATGATCTTTGCAATTTAGACTCAAACACTTATCACATGCTAATTTTCTCAGTTCGGAATCCTCTAAACCTTAGTGAGTTGTTAGGAAACTCTTCTAGTTCAAATCCCCCATGTTCAGTTCCCCGCATGCTCAGTTACCCTCATGCTACTCCAATTGTAAGGGCACAATGGTTAGTTACTATTAAAGCGTTGGTGGCCCAGTGGCAAAATAAACTAGCTAATACTTTTCAATACTGAAAAATGCTCTGTGTGTTCTTGACCAGTCTTAAGCACTAAAGCAAATATAAAGCGATCACTAGCACTGACATGGCTCACTTGGTTCTTGGGCCAGCTGCATTGCTTTGCAGCCAAACAGTAGTTCAAATGCAGGCTTGTGCAACATTTCTGATATGTTTGTGAAATTTGTGAATTTCACGTAATGTAAAATTTTGAACGTTTTCAAATTTCATAGCCAGTGTCTTCACAGGAACATAAAGTAGACTGTAGGATGCATTTTTTCCACGAACTAGTCCTTATGCCCATAAGGTGCCTCACTTACGAACACAATGCTTGCCTTGCCATTCAATTGTCATGCAAAATATTGCATAATTTCATTTTGAGTTTTTTCTAAATTTTAAGAAATGAAGCAAAGAGAAGTTTCATATTCAAACTTTAATAGTTGTAATACTTTGATTCTTGTCGAAATAATGATCACTAAGCAGCTGTGACTCTTCTTGTGTCCTACTCTGCTGAATATGGTTGAGAGTTTTCTCAGGACTGCCAGGGTAGACCTTTTTGCCATAGTCTAACCTGGACTAAAACAAGGCATTCAACTCTTGTTTATACTACTGAGTGCCAAAAAAGGTGCAATGCGAATCAGGCCTTTTGGATGATACAACAGGAGCCAATTACTGCGGCAGCGTGTAGCTCTATGTTAACCATTTCATCCACAATGATTCCAAGTTATACAATTCTTGTGCCAGGGCAATTAATAAGAAACCATTGACAGAGACCCTTCTAGGGCACTGCAGTAAGGACAAGAGGCATCTATCAGAATAACGTCAGTATTTGATGGATTCAACTACACAAAATGTGGGGACATACACCAAAGGAATGCAAGGGAAGTAAAAAAGTGGATTGATGTACCAGCAGACTGGAAGAACTTCTGTCACACCATCAAAATGAAGTTTTGTATCATCGGCATACGTGTAGGACTTTATCCCAAGGGAGTAGGGTTGCATTCTAATGTTAACAAGCAAAAATGACAGTATAACTTCTCATAGGACACCGACTTCAACTAGAATGGAAATTATGAAAATTGTGAGCAGGTGTTGGACCTGGTCCTTTCTGCTGGGTCATCCCCAAATGTTTTGCCTTCCTCCTCCTAAATTTTCCTGAATTAATTTGTGTTGGCCTTAGGACTCTGCACACATTTCCACTGCTAACCAGTGCTAAAGTACTTGTGCTATTTCCTTAAAACATGGTAACGTTTGCTTATACCCAATTGACATATTTAATTAACTTAAAAGTCCCTAGTAATGTTTCACTGCATGTGTTCAGTACCTGTAAATGTAATCCTACTAGTGGGTCTGCAGCACTGATTGGGCCACCATTTTAAGTAGCCCTTTAAACATGTCTCAGGACTGTCAATGCAGCCTGTGTGCACAGTCCTAAACTCCTATTTCTACCTGGCAATATAAATGTTTGCCAGGCCCAAACCGTCCTTTTTAATACATATAAGTCACCGCTAGGGCAGGCCCTGAATAGCCCAGTGGACAGGGTACAATGTATTTAAAAAGGTGGAAATGTCCTTTTAAATTTTACACGTCATGGAATTGAAAAACTCTTAAAGTCATTTTTCACTACTGCAAGGCATATCTCTCCCATAGGATAACATTGGAGTTGCCTTGTTATATTTTGTAAGTGTGAGTTTCAAATGGAAAGAGACAGCCAGTTCATAGTTGGCGTCTCTGGAATCCTAATTTAAAATTCTAACGTGGTGAATTCACATTTGAAATCACAATTCTGAAAATAACACTTTTAGAAAGTAGGCATTTTCCTGTCTTGATCATTTTACTGCCTTCAGCCTGTCCCTGGGTCATATAACTGGGTGTACATGACAGCTGGGTTTTATGTATTTCTCTTAGATAGCCACACACAATGGGAGCTTAGATGCGGTAGGATCGTCCATTACTGGCAGGATAGTAATGAGGAGTGGGGCACAGCCCCACTTACACTCGAATAAGCTCTGTCCTGCCGCCACACAAAGGCCTACATACCCTTTGTAGTTAGTCTGAAGCTAGGGCAGGGCATCTGTGCACTTCAAAGGCATGCCTCTAGATGCTTCTTGCTAGTTCAAAGGCAAAACTGTGTGTATAAGAAGGACCTTAGATACCAACTCTTCAGTACATTTCTAGAACTGTGGATACTCTGCCAGAAATAGGGACTCCTGTGCTGCTACAAGGACTGCCACTATGCTGGATTGCTGTTCTGAAGGAACGGCTGCCTGTTGCCCTCTTGCCTGGGGAAGAAGAACTGGACTTGCAACTTCTTTTTTAATCCAGGCATGCAGTGACTCAAAGGGCTAGTTGGCTAGCCTCCTGATCTGCGCCTTAGAGAGATAACAGGCTCGCCAACAGTTCTGGAACACATTTTCAACATGTTCCCGGCCCCCAAGTTGTGCCTCTCTGAACCTGGACCCTTGGCATGGCTCTCAAGCTCTTGAAATCAAGCTTTTGTGCGCTTTGTGACTGCAAACTGGCCTGTTAGCACCAGTACCACGCCACTCGCTCGGAAAGTCAGAGCGAGCCACCGCCAGCCTGTCTCTTCACACAACAGCTTTGACATCCCATCAGGGACCCCAGGACGAAGCTTGTGCCTGCCCATCAGCTATACCCGGCCTGCCTTTCGTGCCATAACGACCACAGCCTGCAATGCTCTCCTTGCGACCTTCTCCAACACAAACAGGACTCTTGGCACAAAATATGAGAATGTAAACCATCAGCTGGAATAATCTGGGACTGTATCCGACCCAAGTTCCATCACGGTCAGCCTGGACTTTTGGCTTTGACCGATCCAGCCTCACCAAATAGCTGCTGTTAGCTCTTTATGATTTTAGGCACTATATTGCAATTTATTCTTCACAAATTTGTAACTCTGGTTTTACTAATTTGTTTTTTTTGTTGTTTTGGTCTTGTTTTAGTTATTCAATTAAGCTCCATTATTCTAACAGGTATGGGATCCCTTTTGTGTGGTGTTTTCACTGTTTTGCTTTTTGAAGTGTTGCACACATACTTTACACATTGCCTCTAAGTTAAGCTTGACTGCTCTGTGCCAAGCTACCAGGGAGATGAGCACAGGTTAATTTGGGGTTTGTTTGTGCCTTACCCCGAATACGAATGTGGTTACTGAATGACCAGGGTTCACACCCCAGTCAACCAATAACGCAATTTATAACACTGGATATTTGTAAAGTTACATGTATACAACTATTATAGGAAAACGTGGCTTGCAACCACTTCATAGCCATTTCTTATACATAAATAATTCCTATTGAAGATTGGTTTCCTTGAGGTAGATATAGCAATTGAAGGTTAATGAGGCAAGGTATTTTGTTGAATATAATCAGAATGAAATTGTGGGTTTACTGCAAATATTTCAGTTTTTAAGAGATAATAGTAATGGTAAGGGTGGGAGTAGTTTGTGGCAATTTGAAGTGTACATTGTGGACAGCAAGCAATTATAATCTGACAATCTGATTTTTAAAACCTGCTTTGTTCCATGGTCTCAACTTATAAACCTGAATTCTTTTGGGCATTTTCGTTCTCAGAGGTTTCTTAAAGTGCAGATAAGATGTTCTATTTCTGAAGGTCCTCTGCATTCTATATCCCTATTCTTCTAGGGATTGGAACCTATGATTTTAAGATTTGATTCTTTTAGGACAAATGATTTGTGTTTTGGCTGTGCAGATATTCCTAAGGGGAATGTAGTTCCAGTCATATATATGTGACCCAGACCCTAGTTCATAATTTGTGCTTGGTGCCTACAACTTTGAATTCGGTCTTGGCTTTTGCCCTGAAAAAGTGTAGCATATTTGATAGACTTCAATGTGATTTGTTTCTTTTTTTTGTATCTCTTTATTGGCATTTTATGAATTACCATCCATACATTGGTAGGATAATTAAAAAAAAGCAAAAATAATATTGTAATGGTAGTCGCCAATGATCAAGATATAGACATTTTACATAAATTTGAATCTGGTTAATTCATAGGAACGCATTTGTCTATTGTAAGATAGCTGTTGTATATTGCAGTATCAGAAGCCTTATGTCAGACCCTCAATAGATAACATGCACTCTGTGGGTCTTGGATTCGATTCACTTGGCCAGTGCCAAAGTACCTATGTGGTTACTTGCCAGAGATATTACATTATTAAACAAAACAAACCTAACTTTGCAGAGTTGCCTAGTCCTATCTCAACCACCTGCTGTGACACCCCTTCTGTCCACGGCCATCCACCCTCTGTGAGGTGCCTTCCACCCATTCAACTAAAGAGCCAATACCACCCAGTGGCCCGAGCACACACATCTCTATTCCGGCACTGTGTCCCCGGTTGCGGAGTCCTCAGCCTCCGGGTGAGTGATATGTTGTAAGGCCCCTATTATTGAATCCCAGTATTTTGCAATAGGATATTTTCGAAACCCTGGTACATCTTCTCTGTTAAGCCTTATACTTTCCACTTTTTCCCATACCAGGAGAGACTGCTTCCATGCCATGTGATGGGGGTGGAGTCGGTGTTTCCACCTGCGTGTGATTAATTGCTCAGCTGTGATCAGCCCCAAGTCCATAAACCTGGAAGTTACTTTGTCTTTATTGGATCTAGGAAACATTCCAAGTACACATTCCTCCCAGTTGTGCAGTTTCGTTCATTCTGTAAATCTGGCTAGACAGGCTGTAACTTCACACCAGTATTGTAGCAGAGCGTTTCATGACCACAGCATATGCAGGATGTCGGCGCCCACTAGGCCGCATTGGGAACACGCTGCGGAGCTCAACTGGAAGTATCTATTTAAGTTATCAGGGGAGAGATATGCCTTATGGTTGATGTAGCATTGCATAAGTGAGAAACTGACGTTCTGCGGCATTTGTGTAGCGCTGGCAACAACTTTGACCCATTCTGTATCTATCCAGGGAATCCCTCTGTCTGTTCTCACTTGCCCCACTGAGCAGTGAGCGTGTCCCTCGAGTGTGCTAGCAGTGTCTCAGTCAACCACTGTATTATATGGGTGCCCGTCCTCATCACATGCAGATATTGTATAACCAGATGAGACCGGGGTTTGGTGTCTAGGCCTCCCCAGGCCTGCATCAGCGAGGCTACCAGTGAGTTGTACAGTAGGAACTGGCCCGTTGGAATGTCTGACTCCTGTGATAATCCCTCATATGTCAGTAATGCGCCATCCTCAAATAAATCACCCATCGTTTCTATCCCGCTGCATTGCATGGCATTAGCTCCACCCCCATTGTGACCACCCTGCCCCTTAGCACGCAAAGCAAGGATAGGGCCGGCGCGTATGGGGTCATCTCCAGAGTAAGATACAGACTACGTCTTTAGCAGCAATGGGCCAGAGCTAACAGCCCAGATTGTGGCGTGGGCTCTCTAGTCACAGGACGGAATAGATTTTGTATTTTGGTCAGAGTCCATGATGGCAGTAGCGTCACCATGTCTTCCAGCAACAGGCCTGCCAGCTATTTCAACAACCACTGTAATTGGGCGTCTAGATAATAGAGCTCCAAGTTGGGGATGGCCAACCCACCATGCATCGCTGGTGCATACAATTTTCGTAAGGCCACCCTGTGTCGCCCTCCATCCCAGATGAACACCTTGATCCATTGTTCTAATTCACAAAATGTTTTCACTCGGATATAGATGGCAAGTTAGCAAAGTAGTATAACATCCTGGGCAATACTATTGTTTTTAAAAGTGGAATGCGACCCACGACAGGCAGTGGTCGACATGGCCAGAACTTCCACTGGGATCTTACAGACATTATTGCCCTGTTAAGGTTGCCATCTATGGTGTCCTCTGCGGAGTGCTATATGTGGATTCCTAAATACGAGAAGGTCGTAGGTTGCCATTGTGTATGTGCCCCGTTGACCATAAGTCCTGGGTCCTGCGTATGAGTTTGAAAGGATATAGGCAAGACTTCCTCCAATGTACCCCGAGCCCCGGAAGCCGGGTGAACCGCTGTAAGATCTCTGCAACTGTGCTCGAGATGTTGTGGACATCCCTCAGATTTAATAACAGGTCCTCTGCATACAGAGACACAACAAACAGGCCATCCCCCAAGGGAATTCCCCAGTTCCCTCCTCCGTTTCTCAGTTCCTCCGCTAGAGATTGAAATGCTTCAATATGATTGTGTTTATTCTTGTTAACAGGCAATCATGCTGCATGGTCCCTCACTCAGTTAAGTCTATTGATAGACATTCTATTTAGTGCTACGTAAGAAAATTGCAGTACAACAACCATATCATTGCTTGACCTTTATTTATTTCCAAATATTGGAAGAACTTTAAAAAACAGTAAACAGTAGAGGATGATCAAATAAGATGTGAAAGCCTAGGTATGCATCAAATATTACATGCACACAGCTACTGTTCCGTGTCCTGAAAATTAGGTATTCCTTACAGATAAAAGTTAATACCATGATATTAATACATACTCCGAATATCAACACAAGCCTGTCTCATGACTTGCCATTCCGGCATACAAAGTCATAGACTATGCATCAGTCAATGTCATGGAATTTGAAATTTTAGTTTGACTTCTGGCTTCCAAAAAGTGACACTTATGGCAATGTGTTGTCCATATAAGTCTAAGATTGTTTGTGCCTGATGTTCATTACAGTGGGTGATGGCTGATTGGTTTAGTAAGCAGTGCATTCATGAGGTTTGTAATGTAGATGATTGTATTTATTTAAGACGCTGACTTCTGACAGTCCCCTAAACTGGACCTAGTGATTTTCTTGCTTGATAAACTTCTCAGTTTCCATAACTTTTGAAATCCAAACATATATTTTAATGGGGAGTCAGAACATGAGAGGAAAGTGAAGGTATTAAGAGTGCATACTTTTTAGAATGTTTCATTAGACTTTATCAGAAGAATGATCAATGTTGTTTGCACAACAGATGCTTTTTAATTGCTTCCTCTATAGTGAGCTCTTGGAAAATCTTGTAAATAATCACATTGTGCGATCGTCACTGTTGTATACAATTTGTATTATTTATGCATTCAGTTTTATTTAATCTGTGTTATTGGAGGTTTTGCTATTGTGTCACTGTTAGTCTTTTTTGTACTGGATTAGCACTCCTGTATGGTTGTCAAAAAAGCAACAATATATGTCTTGTGTTACACTGACTGGGCTTGGTTATTCATTGGTGTTTGCTGCCTCTCCTCAATGTTTCTCAACATTGCTCCCTCCCGCAGCAGGACATGACGGTATTGACCATTTGAAATGTGGGATCTTGTTCAAGAAAAAAATCAAAATCCATTACTGCTGCACTGCAGGAAAGCGTATTCACCTGGTTGAAATTGTAATGCCACCAGGGAAAGTTAAACGTAAAGTTTATGAAATATCCCGAATTTTCATATATATATATATATATATATATATATATATATATATATATATATATATATATATATATATATATATATATATATATATATATATATATATAATTCAGAGACTAAGACAGCACGTACGATTATATAGCCCACAGAGGATGAATGGTGAACTCAATATGAAAATCTAATTGCACACACCCACTTGGGCTTGATAGTTATCTACTCGCGCATTGATTGACTGTGTGCATCAAGAAGTGATTTGCCCACTGGGGCAGAAACAGTGCCGAAAATGAGTATTACTATTACAGCTGATATTCTGAATTTACTATCACATACAGTCTGCCATTTAAGACCTGTGATAGTTTGTAAAATACCATGCAACTAATGTGTTTTACATTTTCTAATATAGTGTATTAGACATAACTCCCACAAGTACATTTAATATGACCTAAATATGCCGCTCCTAACATTATTATTATGATTTTCACGTCTATGAACGCGACAGTATTTTCTTTATGTTTATTTTTGTTTTGAACACACCACGTGATTGACACTATAACTGTTTGTACGAATCACCTTTCCAACCACTCGTGACTAAGGGGAGGAGCCCCGAAACGCGTCGAGAGACATTGTTTCTGTTTGTCATGGCTGAATAAACAACTAAAGAACACGCGAACTGGTGTCCGTACTTTGCACTGTCGTTTGACCAATAGACGTGAGTGTGAACTGTTTTGAATTGTTTGGGCTCGCTGCCCGGTACGGACCGCTGTTGCAAGAGGAGGGGTCATAGCGGAGTGCAGCGGCTGCTGTACTTACTTATATATATATATATATATATATATATATATATATATATATATATAGATAGATAGATAGATAGATAGATAGATAGATAGATAGATAGATAGATAGATAGATAGATAGATAGATAGATAGATAGATAGATAGATAGATAGATAGATAGATAGATAGATAGATAGATAGATAGATAGATAGATAGATAGATACATTTTACCAGAGTGCATATATTGTGCTTGGGTAAAAAGTGATGCAAGATAGCTGCATATTTTGCAAAATTTTGCATGGAAGTTCATGAAATTACCCAAGAAGGAAAAATACATAATTTCACCAAGCTCATGGGATATACCAGACATACGTTATACTACTGTCCATATGTTATACTACTGCCTGATCTCTTACAGAATGTGTTCTCCTTAGTCATGCCTGAGATCAGCATGGCTTAGGAAATGCTTTAATCAAAATAGAAAATGCATCTTGAAGTTTGTATGGCTTTGATAAAAGTAACATACTAGCTTTTAGTACGCTTCATGGTGTACAGCGAAAATACCTTTTATCTAATACAACGGTACTACCTCTGGGAGATGATGGGGACAATTGTATTACCTCTAGGAATTACTACAGGTATAAAAGCCTTGAACGAACATCCTAGAGCCAGATTGATAATTAATGGCTACCAGAGCATGTAAATTAAAATGTATCGAGGCATGAAACTGGGGTGTTCTATGTCACAGAATCTTTTTTAGATCTTTATCGATCAACTGGCAGAGGACCTGAGATACAGTCTTTGAAATACATTACATAAGATCAAATTATATTTTGATTGCCACCTAGTAATAAAAGCTATTCCGGAGGCTGTTAGTACAAGTTCAGATACATGACACAACTTTGATAAGATCCCTGTGTACAAAACCCATGCACGGAAATCAGACCGGTTGGTTTGGAATTAGGAGTGTGTATTTCCAGGAGAATTAGGGATTTTTAAAAAACTGAACTAAGGGGCAGAGTGAAGCAACTACTTGATCATAATCAATAATTACACATTTCAACAGTGGGCGAAGGAACATTGTTAAATTGTCATTTTGCGAAAGTCTCTTTTTATATTCGAACAGCTTCCTACTTATTTTTATCTTAGATAAATTCTTTAAATAGCTTGAATCAAAGCTGAACACGTTTATTTGATTAGGCAAAATCTGAGAATTTTTAGGAAACTGAATGGAGTGATTAAAGAGGCTGAAGTGGACTGACATGAAAAAGTATTATTTGACCGTTTGCTGACATGGTACACTGATGTAGCCAATTTGGAATCACGAAAAGGTCTCCAGACTAAATGTATTAAACCAACGTATTTTAAAAAGATTAACTTTGGAGGTATCCAGCATTTAGTTCACATTTGGTACAGAACTCAGAAATAGTTGACATATCATTATTTCGCTCGTAACAAACCTATGGGATAAATAACCGTTATCTGCCACTCTTAAAACACACATGAAATTCGAAGACCCAGGATAGAAATGCATGTTTTCCAGACCTGTCATATGGAAGATAATTTAAAAAAATCTGTGGAATGAAATGAGGCAATAATAAATTCAGTTTACTGCTTTGCTATCAGCTGAAGCATATTTTGTCAGAAAGCCATGGGCTGGCACTTATTAGCTTAACAACACACCCATTTGAAGGATGAATCTATGTGGCTGAATGCCACAAACATATCATTTCTCAATCTTATAAAAATGTATTCCAGGAAGACAGAGGATGAGCAATAGAGCTAATTGATCATTGGCCATCAGGTGGCATAGATGTAACTAATGAGCTCTGGCAGAGCTCCATTATATATATATGGACAAAAAACCATTATTTCTAGATATCACGACCAGCACTTGCTAATGATTCCGGATGCTTATTATACACTAAAAGGAATGAGTGACAATTACTCAAAAACTGTTGGCACATGTTCTATAAGTAGAGGCATACATTCAGACCACCTGCCCCTGATTTTCAAGTGTCCTTCCTTAATGTCATACTATTCCCACATTATGGAATATTTCTCAGTGCACACAAACCCAATATTATGTTTTCTCCTCTGCGTGGTAACTGCAATTGCAAGTTTAACAATTGCAGAACACTGAAAAAGCTCATCTCTCCCTGAATTCAATAACTGCGTGGGGAGTTACAATATGTAGTAACAAGGAGCTTGCTTTATTGCGGAAAAAACACTAACCAAAAAGTAGATGTAAGGACCAAAATAAAATCCATATTAGACGAGGCAGATTATTCATCTACTACTCTCACATGCATAGACAAGTTCACAGAAGTAATATCTGTTGAAGTGTAAGGATTGGGCTATGACTAGTGGAATTGCAGTAGTGGAAATTGCAGAGAGGGGGCATCTCCAAGACTTGTTTTCAGCTGGCTGAAAACTATAGTAAGACTTTAAAATATAGTTTGAAAATATTGACTCTCACTTCCCATTGGTACAGTAACATGGAGGAATTATGAAATATTTTGTTTATGGGATATTGATAGTTGCTTTTCAGTTTCTTGAGGAAATTAGGTACTTTCACCCTGAAGGCCTTTTGAAAGATACGCATATGATGGACAATATTTAGTTCTTCCAATTATGAAGTTGCTTCATTAAGAGTACAAAGAGCGCTAGAAATATGGTAATTTAGGTTTACACACTAGTTTCAATGTCAAGAAGAGGGGACGGGTTATTTTAGGAGGTTTGACTGACAATGCTAATTTTCCTGTATTAGTATGAACCTGGTTGAAATAAAGTCTAAATTGAATATGATTCTGAAGATTTTTTCTTTCTGTTAATCTTCATGGAAGTTGTCTCTTCTAGGCAGCAGGTAATGCAATCAGAATGAAATCATTCAATTTGCCCCAGGCAGGATAATGAGCTCAAATAATGAGCTCAAGACACCCAGAGGAGGATATGCATGTAATCTTAAGAGATTACGGAGTACAGATGGCATTGCTCAAATATTTGTGACAAAAGCTAAATTGGTGGTTTAAAAAGTAGGGGCTTAGGATGGTGGCAGGTCATTTCTTATAAAAAATCTTCTCAGAGATGGATTTAGACATGTCTATCAAAACGATTTGCTGAAATTCAACTAGGAAGTTTTTGAGGGTTGGGCATTAAATGTGTAATCATCCTTTGGTGGTTAGGTTCGCTACATGTAGCCATGAAGTTCAAGATGATGTCCTTAATCACTGGTTCGTCCTTCGAGCAGATATAATGTTGTTATGATTGTTGATGTGTATGCTGTTGAATTTCAGAAACTCAAACTTATTGCTTTGCCCTTTGTAGGAAATTGGGTTACAAACAAGCAATGGTTGAAGGGTTTGAAACCCTATTGAAGCAGCAACCACAATAATTGTTAAACAAAAGCAAACTCCAGATTAGCATGTGAGTACTCCTCTGGTATCTTGGTAAAAATGCAGTCCGGATTAAATTGGAGGCAATGTGCACAGTATTATGCAACTCTTCAAACAGTAGTAAAGTAAAAACACAACACAAAATCCCATACCAATTTAGAAAAATAAAGTAAACCGTAATAAATTATTAGAGACCAAAATGACAAACATCCAATCAGTGGTAGTGGAGATAAGTAATTTTACAAATGTAAGTGAAAATAGCGCCTAAAATGAAAAGGGGGCAACTGTGGTTATCGTGCCAGACCAGGACAAAGTCTCAAGTTCAGGCCAACTGTGACAGAGTGTGGGCTGGATACAGCACCCAAGTTAGGGCCACTGACCAAAGTACCTTAAATCCCTCATTGCAAGATCCTGCATGGAGGACATGGCACGCAGTGGTAGTTCCAAGGAAGCTGCAGGGCTGCAATTTGTAGTCCTGCTTCACTCAGCAGTGGTTCCGAGGAAGCGAGGTCCTGCTTGTGGGATGCATCTCACATTGGCGGTTCTACAGTGGAGCTGTTATGAGATGTGTTGTGGTGCATTGGTTCTGCCCACAGGACCACAGCCGGAATGACAGACCACCTTCAGGCCCACTTCCAATAGTCAAGGACTGTGGTGGCACCACTTGGGGGTGGGACTCACAGCAAAACGAATTATGGTGCTGAGTTCAAGGTTTTTGGAACCCTTTCCGTCCTTGGCGCTCTGATCAGGAGGCCAGCTAACTAGCCCTGGAGTCACTCTGGGGGTCCTGGGATCAAGATGCAGGTCCAGTCCTTTTTACACAGGCAGCAGTGTAACAGAGTAGAAGTACTTTTTGGAGAACAGCACAGCAGTCCATCGGAGTCATCATTTGGTGGTCAGATTCACCATATGTAGCTGAGAAATTCATGATGGTGTCCGTAATCACTGATTCCTGGTTCTAGCAGATATAATGCTGTTGTGATTGTTGAGGTCTCAAAGTGACGTACTGATACACTGTTTGTAAATTTTTCCCAAGTTGCATTTGAAAATATATTGGAGTCTACCTGTGCAATATTAAGTGTGAACAAGAAGATATGTAAGTTATTTTTTCCTTTACCTTTATGTACCTGAGTCACAGTATTGCTCACTTTAAGATAAAGTGTTCGAGGCGAACAAAATAAAAAAGATATACATAATGCAATCATATTCCAACTAATGATTTTTTTTCTTAATTCCGTGAAAAAAACAAGTGACTATTTGATTCCATGGCTAAATGGCCTGAGAGATGATGTATTTTAGCAACATTTGTTTTCACTGCTTTATGGTTCAACAGTATGAAATATTTTCTCTGTAGACTGTTAAATAAAGAAAAAATCAATTAAAAATACTTAAAATCGCTGTGCATTGTTTTAACGCTTGGTAGCACAATGCAGTGAATATCTGCACTTTAGAAGGGCACTCATTCTATTGACCTCAGACAGTAAAAGGTTGATTCAGTTACAATATGCGTATGCAGCAGATATGAACAGTGGGCCCTGAAATCCTGAATGTTTTTGCAATATAATTTTCTATTCTCTACTCACATATAACACAAGCATAAAAGTGAGTACTAGTCCCCTGCATATTTGTTGTCAGTCTGCAGGTGTCTCAAAGTGATTCATAATCCCTATTCTTAAAACCAATATTGGCAATCCAAAATATGGATTTGAAAGCCTTACTTGCAAGTAGAGACCATTATGCTGGGAATTGCAAATACACTGCGTACAGTAGCAGTACATTTTTTTAACAAATGCCTGTCGTAAAAGAACAGGATGCACAGCTGATGCCAATGTCTGAGCAATGGCTTCTGCTTCCTGGGTAGCTGTCATGATTTGTAATCTCGAGGAGATAAAAATGAAACAAGGAATAACTATTTAAAATGTGCCTGTGAGAGATCTCAGAACCGCTCACCCTTGAAGAAGGTGAATAGAACATACTGAGAAAAACAATTCCTACAGCAGGCTGGTTATTTAATTCATCGCCTATTTCAATAGTGCTGTGCATCATTTCACTTTTTCCTTGAGCGCACCCTGACTGAATGGCATTATCTTTAAAGTATAAGCCTAGTTTATTTATTCTTAACCTCCCTCACCCCTCAATCAGGGCACAACACTGATTTTTTTTTTTTAGCTATTAGGTGTAACATAATTTTATTCTGTGCAATGTAAATCATAGGGCCTGATTATGATAATGATCAGACGAGCGTCCGACTTCCATCGCTGCGGGCATGGAATCCCCTGATATGTAGTCAGCAGTTCCACCCATCTAGTTACGTTGCAACCATTGTGTAGGTGGATGGAAAAATGCATGTTTCCATTGCAGCTTGTGCTGCAGCCCGGAAAAGGACCGTAGCACAAGTCGAAATGAAAAAAGGCATTTTGCAAACATCCATGCACTGTGTGCCAAGCACTATGTGGCCTCAAGCAAGACCCCGTGGACCCTTTGACTATGGGGTCGTGGGTCACATGTGGCGCCTCGCACATGGTGCATGGATATGTGGGAGGGCATGACATGTGTCCCCTAGACCCCATAGCGGAGGCCTACAGGGGCCCTGCTAGAGACCCCCAAAGTCCCTTTCCATTTGCCTCCTGGGGATACGGTCCCCAGGGCCTAACAAGGCTCTGGGAGGGGGCAGCGTGTCCCCCTCTCCTTTAATTTTGAAAAACAAATGCCCCTGTGGGATGGGATCCCAGGGTTGTGCCCCAACCAGGCCCGGACTGGCCGTTGCGGGCACCGGGCAATCCCCCGGTGCGTCGCAAGGGTGGGGGCTGGTTTCGGCCCTGGGGGCCGTTTTTGTTACAGGGCCGTTTTTGCAGCATAGCTGCAAAATCAGCCCTGTAACAAAATCGGCTGAAAACAGGCCCCGGCAAAGAGCTCGGTCGCACCCCCAGGGGGCCGGCCGAGCACTTTGCCAGGGCAGGTTTTAGTTCTCAGTCCGGCCCTGGCTCCAATGTGGGGTTGGCTGTATAGTGGGGGGGTTGGTATGTTAAAGAAAATCCTTGAAATTCACTGAAAAAAACAAATGTTAAAGTAACATTATAGTTAAATGAGATACAAATATCTGTTTATGTTTTGGAAAAACTATAGCAATTCTCCGACAAAACCAAAGATTAAAGCAACATTACAGTTAGGTGAATTTGTCAGTGACACAATGAACATTTCAAACTAATAAAAAAAAATCTAAGCAAATACAAAAATCAGTTATAGCTAAAAACCAGTGATCACTTCATCCTAGCTTGTTTTGTACACATTGCTGTATAAATGGGTATCACATTAAAGCTAGTAAAATTAAGTGCAAAATAGCTTAGAAGAATATGAAGCATCCTTCCTGCTATCAAACATACGACCACCATTGGGAAAGCAAGCTTGTGTTATGTGCAACATTAACCCTGTACCATAAACTTTGTGGCTAGCCAAGTTCATGTTGACTATTAACCACAGATTAAAGGGTAACCTATCCTGTACACAGTGTTTAATCTGTATACAACTGTTCATGGAAAACCAAGGGCCATATTATCAAGCAAGGGCAATACATTATCGCCGCTTTTATCGGCAGGAAACTGCCGCTAAAGTGGCGATAATGGGCTTGATAATATGCCCTTGCGAATTCCCATAGAAGCCCAGCTTCTGGTGTTAACCTTGGCTTCTATGTGAATTCACAAGGGCACATTATCAAGCCCATTAGCGCCGCTATAGCGGCAGTTTCCTGCCGATAAAAGCAGTGATAATGTATCGCCCTTGCTTGATAATATGGCCCAAAGTTCCACCAGATACTTCTTATATAACTAATGCTCTACTACAGAAAGTCTTTACCTGTATATTACCCTTGGGAGTCACTGAACCTACATTCAGAAATTTAGAAGTAGAAAAGTGGAAACAGTTAACACTGTTTACTCTATGGAGAGAGTTTATTTTGTACCACGCTGTTTGCAGCGAAACTCCCATGAGAAATGCACCACAGAGTATTAAAAAGTATCCACTAAGAACTGTGAACACTCTATGCAAGACCTGTCCAAAGAGTAACTATTCAGTTAAAATAATCAAGGTCTGCTTGAGATCATACTACCAGCAGCCTTCTTACTCAGGTGAAACCTTTACAGATAGCCCAGCCTCTAAAACAACACAAGCACATGTATATTAGTTAGTAAGAGGTGCATGCAGTCTTCTATGTGAAGTAGAAATTGTCATGCTGAGATGATTCTGTCCAATAACTCAGGGCCACTTGCAATACTTAATATGTAGTACACAGAATATTTGCTCTTGTGGAAAGTTTTTCTGCAGTAAGAGAAATCATTGTGTGGAACATAGTGATCACAAGTTAACTGTCACCTGCACACAGAGTTACTCTTCAATACACATTTTTTAAACATTTTAATACCTCGATACACCTATGATGCATTTGGATCACATGCAATCTGTAAGCACTTATACTGTTTGACTGGACACAGACAATACACCGTTAGGTAGAAAAGTAATATGATAGTTACCTGCCACTATGTAAACTATAAAACAAACTTAAACACTCACTGAATGATGAAATCAGTGAGGTCATCAATGATGTAATTTGAGATAACATCAGTGATCTCAGTAAATGATGTCATAGAGCATGTCATCAGTGATGTCATATGTGAGTGCCCACTATAACTGGTGAATTGCTGTGTTTTTTTAGTTCAAAACATTTATTTTGTCACTAAATTTCCTAACTATAACATCACTTTAACCTTTGTCTTTTTAGTGACTAAATAAATAAAGATAGATAGATAGATAGATAGATAGATAGATAGATAGATAGATAGATAGATAGATAGATAGATAGATAGATAGATAGATAGATAGATGGATAGATAGAAAGAAAAAATAGAAACAGCAGAACGGAACTATTTGCTACTTTTAAAGATATATTCTCCCTAGAGAGGACACTGATGACACCCACCAGCTCTTTGGATCGGTGTAATCAGATTGTTGACATCTTCCTACTGAAAATATCTGATATGTACAATACTTTCCCTGAGGAACATTGTAACGTCCCTACCTTGCGGCCTGAGAGATCTATTGAGCTAGGGACCAATCCTCTCCGGGAATTCTTGCCCCCCCCAGTTATAGATCTGGAGGGTGTGGCCTTAAATCCTAAATCTGGCTCACCTACTGGCCCAGCTACACTGAGCAGCATAAAGGAGGGGCTAGATCTGATGCTACCCTACGTGCAACAAATATTGGAACTATCTTTTGAATGTGGTGTGGTTCTTAGGATGTGGAAACACGCAACTGTTTTACCTTTGAAGAAAAAGCCCTCGGCTGACCCTGAGTGGCTGGTAATTCGCTGCCCCATCTCTCTGCTTCCTTACATCTCTAAATTGCTGAGAAGGTGGTGAACGAACAATTTGTGGCTCACATCAATCAACACAATCTTCTACACCCCACACAATCGGGGTTTAGAGCCACATAGTCAACTGAGTCAGCACTGCTTTTTGCTACGGAGTCTCTGCGGAGACTCGTGGACGCCGGTCAGATGGCGGCCTTGGTCCTGTTGGACCTAAGCGCAGCCTTCGACGCGGTATCCCTTAAACTCCTCCTTAAGCGACTTCGGCCAGGCTGGATGGAGAAGCACTTAAGTGGATGCGGTCCTTTTTTCAGGGCTGTACCTTCCAGGTTGCACAAGGCCTACACCGACCAAAAATTCTGCCACTCCTACAAGGGATCCTACAAGGCTCTATTCTGAGCCCCACTCTTTTTAATCTTTATATTGGTCCTTTGGCAGATATTGTGGAAAAATATAAGATCACCATAGTGTCATATGCAGATGACACCCACCTTGTAGTGACCCTAGCACAGGACTCTAATGAGTCAGCTACCCAGTTTTCCTCCTGTCTTAAAGATCTAGCCTCATGGATGTCGAACAACTGCCTGCAGCTGAATGGCAGTAAGACGGAGGTTATGGTCATTGGGAAATCCCCCTCCATTTGGGGCTCAGGATGGTGGGCCCAGAGGTTGGGGCCTGTGCCCACTCCAAAAACAGAAGTAAAAAATGTTGGAGTGTAGTTTGATACAAAATTCTCCTTCTAGTCCACACTAGGGAGGTTAGAGGGATATGCTTTGACATCCTTAAAATGCTAAGGAAAACCTTGGACATCCTTCCCGCCTCGGCAAAGAAAACCCTAGTTCACACACTTGTGACCTCACAGCTGGACTATGGTAAGGTCCTTTATTTGGGAGCATCAAAAGGAAGCTTGCAAACGGCTGCAACACATTCAGAATGCGGCAGCACGCCTAGTTTTCAATCTACCTAAGCGAGCTTCAGCGACAGAAGCCCTTAACACCCTTCACTGGCTGCCGGTTAGTAAGAGAATTCTTATCAAAGCCTTATGTTTCTGTCACCGAAATCTACAGGGGAAAGGACCCAGCTACCTGCATGATCTCCTGACCCCTTATAACCCTACTCAGCAGTTGAGATCGACAGAAGCCCATCTGCTCAAAGTCCCAAAAATCAATAGGGCAAGGATGGGTGCATGCTCATCTGGCTATTTGGCAGCCAAAAATTAGAACACTCTTCCACCTTTGCTGTCCGCAGAAAAAATCTGAGAATGTCTTCGGTAGAGGACTAATAACCTGGCTTTACCAGTTTTAAGCCTCGCCGCCTTGTCTGACTCTCGCATGTAACTGCTTCTATAGCATGGGGACAAACCAGTTGGTTTAGCCAGGCGCTTTACTTTTACTTTACTTTAAACTGATTTAGACAGAAGCCCTTGACACCCTTCACTGGCTGCCGGTTAGTAAGATAATTCTTATCAATGGTCAGCTATCAGCTCCCAGAAACCAAAAGCAAACCGCTATCTCCAGAGGGTGGGCACCTCGAGAGATTGCAGGAGCCAGCCTTGGCTCCAGCAGAGGGGCTGTGTGGCCTCCCTCCATCTTTTAAAAAAGGTAACTGGAGGGGTTCCTGTGTGTCCCACGCCATTTTTATAATTAAAGTCTGCATGCACCCAGGACCTGCGGCAGGGGGTCCGTGCAGTCTCCCTCTTTCATTTTTATGTTAGCCACAGGGAATTGGTGGTCCCTGGGGGGAAGAGGGGTTTGCGCAGGAACCCCCCATGTAATTTTATATTTACAGTTCGGGAGTGGGTTGCCGTGCTCCTCCCTCCATTTTTATAATTAAAGTCTGCATGCACCCTGGACCTGGCCCACCCGGGGGCTGCAATTATAACAAGCGCAGGAGACCACTCTTTTATTTTATTAATAGACAACATCATTTCAAAATGTTGCCTTAAATTTAAAAAAAAATGCTTTTTGCCCTGCCCCAGAACCAACGCCAGGGGCTTAAGGTATTTGCACCCTGCCCCCCTTTTCTTTATTTTTGCGTTTTGTTTTTGGGATTTGGGTGAAGCAGAGTCCCAACGCTGCTGGTTGAAGTGTTGGCAGCCAATCAGAGCGCTGCATGAGCTTGCCATTATACACAAATGTTCAGCACCTCCAGATATTCAAATTTGTTTTTCTGTTAATAACTCTAAAACTACTGAATGGATGTACACCAAATAGCATAAAGCGTGCTTTCTGTAGCAAACATTTGGTCTAATTCCAGCCAGCAGTTCAGTCAGTAGTCAAGTTCAAAATCCCTATAGGAATTACCATGGAAAGTGCACTTTTTTTGACCCCCAACTTTTTCTCAGCCCCCTACTTCACGGATCGCCCTGAAACTTTCCATGCACAACTAGAATCACAGGCTCACTTTTTTGGGAAAATCTGGTGAAGATTCTTCACAACAGACAGTGCCAAAGATATAGCCAAGTCAAAAATGATTTTTTTATGCAAATATGGTTCTACTTATAAATACCTACTGGCGCTTGCCAGTAGGAAATATTAATACATACACACACACACACACACACATACACACATACACTAAGCACTAGGAAGAAAGAAAGCTTCTGCAAGCTTCAGGTTCTAATGCTGTGCAAAAATATTGATTTTTCTTGTAAGCTCTATTTAAGACTGCACCTCTGCATTCCACGGTTCGGAGACTAGGGCTAGCACAGAGAGTTTCCATTAATTCTGCAGTTGCTTCCGGCCCTGGAGTAACCTGGACAATGCAGTACAGTTCAACATGCCACCTCCTCGTGTCAGGTAAATGGATGTGCTCATCCTGCCTGGCCTGGCAGCTTGTTGGGGACTTTCCAATTGCATCCCAGATAGCCTTTAAGGGATGGGTTTTAAATTGTTTCAAGGATGTTAGTCCAAGGTGAATGGAAGGAAGAGCATGCGCCCTCTGCACACCCCAGAAGTGATAAATGTGTGAGTGTTTTTTTTTTCTCTCTGAAGGCAGAAAAATGGGAAAACCAAGACTAGATGTAGACACGTGCGAGCGAGCCCATGAATTTAGATGACATATCAGCAGGAAAAAAACGCCGTTCTGTTCATTTATTTTGATAAAGCAACAAGATGGCGTTCTGCTTCGGCTCCTCGAGAAAACTGGCATTTAAAAAGATTACACCTTAACAATAACATTTGCTGCACATCCTGTGTCCCTTGAGAACCCCAGAAGTAGGGGACTCTTAATGCAAAGCATTCATGCCAATAGCTTCTTGTTTTAGCGTATTTAGGGCCAGATGTAGGTAGGCGTTTACCGGGTGGTAACGGGCGAATTCGGCCGTTACCGACCGGTAAGAGCAATTTGACATGTAGGTCCCTGTATTTTACAGACTCGGTAAATTTACCGATAGGTAAATTTACCGAGTATGTAAAATACCGAGTCGGTATCATTACGGATTCCGGTAAATTGGTATGTAGGTGGGACTCTTCTGAGTCCCACAAGCAGTACAAAATCGGTATTTTACCATCAAATACTACTTGATGGTAAAATACCGTTTCTGGTGTGCATGCACATGTGTGCATGCACACCTATGCCATATGACAGGCAGACCTGCCCTTAGGGCAGGTATGCCTGCCACATGGCACCCGAGCCTCTTTTGGGGGTGCCAGAGGGTGTCAAAGTGACACCCCCTGCACCCTTGTGACAGTCGGTATTTTCCGATGGGGTAAATACCGACCGGTAAATGCCCAATCAATCCTATGGGCTTCAAAGCCCATAGGAATGAATGGGCATTAACTGGTCGGTATTTCCCGCATCGGAAAATACCGACTGTTTCCGATTCGGTAATTGCACATCTGCATTTACCTACATCTCGGTACTTTTATTTTCCGACCTCTGAAATACCGAGTCGGTATGACTCGGTATTTAAGAGGTCGGAAAATAAAATTTACCTACATCTGGCCCTTAGAGCTTTGTTCCCATCAAAGTCATTTTCCTTTCAAGAAAGCTAATCCATTTATTTTTCTTGTGGTCATGAACATGGAATATGTTGCCCCAATAAATAATGCTGCTTATTTCAAATGTTTATTAGGTCTCGCCTACACAGCTCGCAAGCGCTACATAGGAGGGGACCTTTTGGAATCGATCACCACTTTTGCCTAAACATGTGCACGTTTTGCATTGCCTTGTATTGCAACGCGTGCACTTCTGGCGTTTCCCTTGCAGGAGCGAGCAGCGGCGCCAACTGTTAGCTATTATCGCGCCTTGCTGCTCGCTCCCGCAAGGGAAACGCTAGACATGCCTCAGCGTCTACAGGTGTGCAGGGCCATATGTTTCCGACTTGTTTTAAATTGTAGCTCTCTACCCGCGCCTGCTTTTCCGCCTGTTGCTGCTTCTTCTCGCAGAATAGGGCTCTTCGGCAGACGTATAGCCAAGGTTAAGGCCTCACTGATCCAAGGTATTTATTGGTGTGCCGAGTTACCCTTGCCCTGCAGGAGAGGGGCAGCATTGTGCTGATAAGGGGGGATGTCAGAGGCCTGTTGACACATTTTCTCCAAAAAGACAACATCCAATCGTGGCGTACAATTAGCAGTGCTAAGTGTTTCAAATGCCTTCCTAAATCTGGTTAATGGTGTTAGACAGTTATTCATCAATATGTGTCCTCCCTGCTGTAGCGCTCCCTGTCTGTCATTCTGTGTGCCTCCGTGAGCTTGGCAGACTGTCTCGCTTGTGCCTGCTAGTGTCCTCACAGAAGCTTTAGTGCTGGTGGAGTAGCGTTGAAATAATGCTGTTTGGCGCTAGCTTAGTGCGAAACAAGTGACGTCTGAATATGATTGGACTGAGTGCGTCACATCAGTTCACTTTAATGAAATAGACTCTGTGCCCTTGTTAACGTCTAGTGCATTGTCCACATTTGTGGCAGGCTGGGCTGAGCCCTTCTGATACCCACTGCTGAAGGTGGACTCCCACATGTGCTTATCGCCTAGCCTGTGGCTGGTCTCTTCCCAGCGCAGTGGCCATTTCATAACCAGAGTGTGACACTCCAGCAGTGCCTTTGAGTGTGTAACTGGGCACCTGCTCGATGGCCCTGGCTGTGTTTCATGTTGCCTCACCACCTCCTCTGTTAATACCTCCAAATCCCTCTCAGAAAATGTCTGTTTCCTTTTTCTGCATTGCTATTCTGCCTGACACACAGCTCCATCTAGCGAGCTAGTCCATCTGTAAACCATGTTTGGGGTCAGCTCTCTACTGCTAATGAGGGGAGCCTGCGGAATCTGCGCCGATAAGGTAGCGCAAACTCAAGCCCAAGGTATCGGAACGCTTTACATGAGCACCCGTTGCATTACAGATGGATTTTAGGCACGGTGAGATTACGTGATTTGCCCAGAATCACAGGATGCTTGAGCCTCCCACCAGATTCGAGCCTGGTTCCCCAGCTTCAGGGTCGGCCAGTCTAGCTGTTAAGCCACATGATGACCGCGTTAAGCTAGTTGGCACTGAACATGCAAACTGAGCGCAGCTTTTTGGTGATGCTTTCTGAGGATAAAGAGCCTCACTGTACAGATCATCACTAGCTTACACTTTGTTGCTCATAATTAAGTTGCGTTCATGCTGGTGGCAGCGATTAAAAATCGAGCGAAGTTAGTTTCATGCTCATCCGTCTCCTTTATTAATTGAGTGACTGGAGATGTTTTTTAGGTGTAGGTCTAGGTTTTAGGTTTAGCACTAGAAATGTCCCGCCCTTATAATTTCACTAGACTCTGAGCTTGGAAGGGTTCTATTGATACACTTTTTCCAATACTCTAATTCTCTTTTTAGGCACAGGCATTTTTTCTAAAGTGACTCTATTTAGGGTAGTTTTCTTATATAGCCACGATTTCTCATGTAAAAAGTCTTCCTTTCTATTGGCTAATATGTCTTTTAGTCCCTCCCTTTTCTTATTTCTTACCGCCCACAGAGCAGTGCCTAACTTCTGTTAACTTTCACCCAGTGTGTTGAAGTATTTGGTCTTGGAACCATTTTCTTCTGTATTGCTTCCATTTGTTGAACATAGTCGATTTGTGGCAGTGCCTTTGGGACCTTATAAGTGTTTAGTTATCCAGCACAATATCCTTGGTGCAACAACATCAACTGTTGCACAGCTAAACACATATACGGTCTCAAAGGCGAGACCTATTGGCTATGCCAATGCTTGTTATATTAGCCACAGAGACCTGCATGTTGTTGAGTTGCTCTATAGTTAAAAAAACTATAGAACTGTGCTTCCTAGACTATGTGTGCATGGGTGAGAGCAAGATAGTCTGGTGGCTGAAAGATAACATGCGGTATATGCTTTAGAAATAAAACATTACCCAGGAAAGCAACATACGGGGGCAGGCAAGGAGATGCACCAGAAACAGTACTAATACTGGAAGCAGGCTAAGGGAGTGGTTTAAAGGGCAATACAGGAACCAAGGAAACCGCAAATATGGGTAGGCTGATTATTTCTATAATTAACATTCGGGGGCTGAATGATAGAGGTAAAAGAAGCAGGGCTGGGGAGGTGTTGCGAGCACTAGGGGCAGATATTATCTGTCAGCAAGAGATCCACATCCCCTGGCAGAAAAGAGGGCTCAATATTATTCCAGGGTATTCCCAAGTTATTTGCTCATCTCAGTCCACTAATACCAGAGGGGTGGCTATACATGTTTCGCAGCGATTTTTACCCATTAAGCAAGTCAAGTCGTATAAATGAGGTCAGTGGGCCATTGCTTTTATTCAAAATCAGAATACTATTTGTAGAGTATATGGCTCAAATATCAACGATGCGGAAGTGTTGTCAGAATTGGATATCGAACTAGCCTCTCGGCCAATGCCCTTAATTATTTGTGGGTACTTCAATATACACTTAGATAGGGGCGATTGGGATAAGGGAGGGTATACGGGGAGGAAACCAAGTTTTTAAAGCTTTAAAGGCACTTATGGCTATTCATGGTCTGGCAGATATATGGTCATGTAAAAAAATCGGGGATCCAGGTTTTACTTATTTTTCGTGTCCACACAGGAAATACGTTAGACTTGATTATTTTTTTGCCTCGGTCTCTCTTTTAGAGGGAGCACAGATAAAACGACTCCCTAAGGTCCTGTCAGACCATAATCCACTGGTAATGAGCATTGAGGTCCCGACATATGCAAAGGCATAAACAAAATGGTTGTTTGATAAAAAACTGTTAGTTGCAGAAGGGTTCATTGAGCATATCAGGGGTTTGACTCAACAATTTTTGGATATGAACAGATACAGCACATCAAGAGAAAATGTTTGGGATACATTTAAAGCAGGGCTTAGGGGGGAAATAACCAGTTTTGGGGCATTTCATAGGAAACAACAGAGGGACGAGATACAGGCACTTACAGAGGAGCTGAGTTTTTATGATAAACAACATATGGTAGCCATAGGATTAAAACAGACAGACCTACAAGATAGTCTAGAGCTTAAAGTAATTAGGACTAAGGCCAAAATTAATGGAATTTGTAATAAAAAAATGGTCGAAAGATTTCAAACAGGGACACGGTATAACAACGAATATGGAGAGGTGATGGGCAAGCATTTGGCATTACGACTTAAACGAAGGGCAGAGGAAAATAACATCCTTAAATTAAGAGGGAAGGAAGGTCAGATAGCTACCGACTCCCAGGTATATTAAAAATACTTACAGATTTTTATCAAGATCTGTATCGCTCTAGGGACGCTCCACCAGGTACAATTGAGGTAGCAACTGGGACTGTGCCTCCTCAGTTGCCGGAACTTGAATCGGATATCTCACTAAATGAGGTCCAAGAGGCACTACAGACGATGGCCCTGGGAAAGGCATCAGGCCCAGACGAAATTCCGATGGAGATATATATATAGCCTTACAGGCATAGCTGGCCCCCTTCCAGGTTGATCTGTTCTTATCAGTTCAACAGAAGGGGACCCCACCACAGTCTTGGCAGGAGAACAACATAGTGATTATTTTAGAGAAGGGGAAGATGTCAGAAGACCCCGCCTCATACAGACAATCTCATTATTCAACATTGAAGAGAAATTATATTCTAAGATTCTGGCGCTAAGACTATCTAAGATAATTGGGTCTCTAGTGAGCCCATGGCAACATGGCTTCATTCCAAGCAGAAGCACGACGGACCATGTCCGAAGGGTAATCTCGCTTTTTGATATAGCCGAAGCCACAGGTACACAGATGTCTCTGATACTATTGGATGCGCAAAAAGCATTTGACCAAGTAGAATAGACATACCTGTGGCAGAATTTAAGATCTAAGGGCCTCGGTCCACATATTTTAACCACCATCCAAGCTATGTATTTTGAAGCACGTGCAAAGATACAGGTAATGGGGAAGTAGTCAGGTAGGATCAGGATCACTCATGGCATGAGGCAGGGGTGTCTCTGCTCCCCTATCCTATTAGCGCTGTATATAGACCCCTTAGTTAGTACTATACTGAACGACTGGGTAATCAAACCGAACGAGGCTATGGGCTACAACATTAAGGTGTTGGCCTACGCCAATGACATCGCGGTCGTCACCCCTGATCTGCAAGCTGCAATAGATAGGATTGAAAAGCTGGCTGCAGAATTTGGAAAACAGTCGGGATATAGTTGAATACCGACAAAACACAAATTGTCTGTACTAGGACTACACAATTTCAGGATCCACGAAGGAAGGAGTCAGCTACCTATTTAGTCATTTCTATGACAACGGAGGTAGATACAACATGGGAAATTAATTTGGCTCCTCTTTTAAAGAAAATGGAGGGCGATCTAAGGAGACTGGATAATTTACATCTATCCATCATCGGAAGGACAAATGTCATTAAAATGACGATGTTCCCTAAGCTGTTTTACCTATTCCGGCATATACCTTTGGAACCAGCAACCTTGGTAATCCAAAAGGCAGAGGGGCTGTTCTTCCAGTTTATATGGGGGTATAAGAAGAATAGTAGATCATTTAAATTAATGACCTTACCGCAAAATTGAGGGGGTTTGGCGGCTCCTAATCTCCTATATTATTTCTGGACTGTAATGCTGCAACATATGAGTATCTTATTTAGGCCAAAAGCTTGAAATCTGGCTGGGGGAGTGGATCTGGACAACAAAACCCCGCCATCTATCTATGAATTAGCCATCAGCAACCTAGCACCAGGGCTTGTTTTAAGGCAGCTGGAGGGTACCTATTATTTAAAAAAAACGCTTTTAGACCTTATGAGCGGCCTGGAATGTATGGCGGAAGGTTAGTAAACATTTGGAAATACCCAGAATTCAGAGATATGAGTCTCTATGGCATTCCTCTGTCTTTCCGGCTCCAATATATGATAATATAAGTATAAATTGGGAAAAGGCAGGAGTCAAAAATATAGGCGATAATATCAACCAGAACGGGGTTGTTTCATTTGGGGAACTTAGGAAAGGATATGGGCTCGATCCTAACACTTTTTTAAAATATATCCAACTAAGGGAGATAATAAAAACTTTGGGGGTACAACCTATCAACTTTGTTCGCATACCGCTTTTAGAACACTTAACGAAAAAACAGCTTTGAGTAAAGGATTTGTATTCAATGCTGATGGAGGCCACTCCGGATGATATTGCCAGGGTAGAAAGTGGGGGGGCGAGTAAACTGGACAACCCAATGTAGATATGTGTAGATCATTAGAGTTAGCTAAAAAAACTTTTCTGCAAATCTTAAAGCCCAAATTTTTAAAACGATATTTAGACTTTATTTCACCCCGGCCAAACTCTGTGAATGGGGGAAAATCAATAACAACAAAAGCCCTAGATTTGGTCAGCAAAACACGCAAGATGTTGGATGGAATTTTGCACAATGGCAAAACATTCACCCCCAGTCACAGATCTGGGTTTAATCCATTGTTATTTTGCTCACCAAGCCACCCCAGTTCAGACATGGCCATATGCAAATCAGTCTTGACCCTGTGCCTCATGGGAACAGTCCAGACCGAACTGCCAAGCCATGTCTTCCCTGGACCGGAATCAAGCAACCTAGGACCGGTTTCTGGCTATCAGCCAGAATAGCTTGTCTCCAGTGGCGTAGTGAGCACAGGACCGACGTCTGGGCATACCCTTCCCACATAGGGTGAACAGCAAAACACACAAGATGATGGACGGAATGTTGCACAATGGCAAAACATACACCCCAGTCACAGATCTGGGTTTAATCCATCGTTATTTTGCTCACCAAGCCACCCCAGTTCAGACATGGCCATATGCAAATCAGTCTTGACCCTGTGCATTATGGGAACAGTCCAGACCGAACTGCCAAGCCATGTCTTACCTGGACAGGAATCAAGCATCCTAGGACCGATTTCTGGCTATCACCCTTCATCAGCCAGGATATAAAAAAAATAAAAAAATTATAGGGTAATAAATCTACTAACTGTAAGGTGAATTTAGCTTCAACTGTGCTAATTAGGACAGAACGTGCCAAATACTATGGTAAACAATTAAGCTAAAACTGTAGTCAACAGTTTGAACATTTCCATGGAGCAGCTAAACAGGTGCTAAGGCTCATTACAAGACGGCTATCTGTCCATTTATGCACATGTGCATTTTTGGGTAACCATTTTTGTATGGTTCTTGTGATATTTTGGTAACAACGACTTGTAAGACACTCTAAATTAACCTGTGTCCAACCATTGAGTAGCTTGGCACAGAGCAGCTTAACTCAGAGGCAATGTGTAAAGTATTTGTGCAACACTTCAAACAATAACACAGTGAAAACACAACACAAAGCAGCCAACAACCGAGTCAGAAAAATTGTGTAACTTTTAATAAGTAAAACAAGATCAAAATGACAAAAATTCAATTAGTAGAACCAGCGATATTCAATTTTACATAGTTTAGTAAAAAATAGTGACAAAATACATAAAGCACCAACTGTGGATATCTGGTCATGGTAGATCAGGATGAAGTCACAAGTTCAGACCATTTGTGATGGAGCACGGGCAGCCTGCAGAGAGCCAGTTACACTTGCTGAACAAAGTACCATCAATTCTGGTTTGTGGAGCATGCGAGGATCTGCATCAAAGATGAAAAGCACAGACCAAGCGATGCTTTGGTTCAGAGATTCAGTGAGGCTGTGTTGTGAGGTCCTGATGTGTCATTGAAGATTGCACTGACAAGGGCTTGTGGTGTTGGGAGTCAGGGATGCGTCACACAGTTGGGGATTTGCAAAGGTTCTGAGGAGGTGTAAGGATGTGATTCAGAGTACGGCAGCATCATCAAGGCTGCCGTCGATGAGGAAAACAAAGACCTGCTCCAAGGATTTGCTGCGCAACAATGGTTCTGAGATGGTGACGGGCTGCAGTGCAGGTCTATGTGATGGATCCTATCCATGCAGCAGAGGAGACACGTCAGTTCTGCTTATGGCAGTGATGGGCAGCAGAGGAGATACGTTGGTTTCACTGGGTGCACATAGGCTGGCAGAGCACCTTAGGCCCATTTCTAAGGGTCCAGTACTCTGCAGGCACTACTTGGCAGGGCAGACTCACAGATGGCAGATTCCAGGTGCAGGTGCAAGAATGCTGGAGTCTTCTGTCACTGAGGCTCAAGTCGGGAGGCCAGTCAACTAGCCATTGAAGTCACTCTAGGGGTCTGGGTTCAAGTAAAGTAGGTCCAGCCCTTCTCCTCAGGCAGGAGGGTAGCAGGCATCAGGTCAACGTAGTAAAACAGCACAGCAAGTCAGAAGTCCAGCAGAGTGTAGTCTGGTAGTCCTTCAGCAGCACAGCAGCCATTCTTCCTGGCAAAGTATTCACAGGCACAGAAGTGTACTGACGTTTTGGTGTCTGGGGTCTAGTATATATACCCAGTAGGGCCTTTGAAGTGGGGAGAAGCTTCTAGAGGGTTCCATTTGAAGTCTCCAGGCATCCTGCCTTCCTTGTCCTGGCTCCAAACTAAGGGGCTCATTAGGATCGCGGACGGACTTGAGTCCGTCCGCGACCCCAGAGTAGGAGGGAACGTCCGCATGGGCAGCGGCGTTTCCTCCATGCAGATTAGGATGTGACCGCCAGAGTGGCGGTCACATCCTCTATCTTTAACATTCCGGCGGGTGCAGCTTCAAGCTGCACCCGCCGCAATGTTAAAAATGCATACATTGCATTTGTAGTCAGAAAGCAGCAGGCACCGCGCGGTGCCTGCTGATTTCTGCATACAAATGCAGGGGGGGTACCATGGGTACCCCCCCATGTGCACCCCCCACCCCCACTTCACCCAGGGGTCCCGCAACGGGCCCCCAAAGTCAATTTCCGCATGCTTTTCCATGGCGGAAAAGCCGCGTGGAAAAGCATCTCTTTTACTCTATCCTAATATGGCTGGCGGTGTCTGATCGACACCGCCAGCCATGTTACAGCATTTCCACTGCGGTTGTAAGTCAACCGCGGCGGAAAAGCGGCAGACTGAAACCAGGACCCACCAGCCATCCTAATGTGGCGGTGGGTCTTTGGTGGGTCCGCAGAGGATTTTCCGCATCCTCCGGGCCGGCGGTGGCTTCCGCCGGCCCGGAGGATGCCAAAAATCCTCCATCCTAATCAGCCCCTAAATCTAGGGGATATGCAAACCTTTGTGTGGCACAGCCTATTCAAGTTTAAGTGGGGCTGTGATCAGCTCCTCCCTTCCATCCTGCCAGTTAAAGTCCATCCTGGCACACCACATTCCCCTATTGTGTGTAGCTGTCTAGGAGGAATATACAAAGTTAAACTGTCAACTGCACCCAGTCATGTGACCAGAGACAGGCTACAGGGACAAAATGTCAGGAAAATGTCACCTTTACCAATGTGGGATTTTCAAAATGTTATTTTAAAATTTGACTTCACCATTATTTGGGATGTTAAATTAGGATTCCAGAGTCACCAAACATGACCTGGTCATCTATTCCCATTTTGGAAATTATACTTATGAAATGTAATAACATAACTCCAATGGGATCCTGTGGGGGTGGTAGGCCTTGCAGTACTAAAAAATGAATTTAAGAGTTTTCCACAGCCAGGACATGGAAAACTAAAAGCACATGTCCTACTTTTTAAATATATTGCATCCTGCATGAAGGCTACCTACTGCCTTCCATAAAGGTGACTTATATGTATTAAAATAAAGGTGTGGGACTGCCAAAATGTTTATTTTGCCAGGTTTAAACAGCCTGTGTGTGCAGTTTAAGAAAATCTTAGTAGTAAGATTATCACTTATTTGTGAAACAATTGTAAATTGTAAATTGATACTTGTATAGCACACTACTCACCTGCAAGGGTCTCAAGGCGCTTGTACGAATACCGCTGTGGAACCCATCCTGGCTTTCCCTGTGAGGCATCCACTCCTGGGCACTCCCAAGGTGGAGGCCAGGCATCCTTAGCATTTTGGGGGCCGTTGTGGAGATTAAGCAAGCTATTGCCCAGAGTTGCAGAGTGGGACTCCATGATTGGAATAGGCACTGAGGCGAGAATTATCAGGTCCGTGGAATTTTTTAGCTCAAGACCCACCTAGGCAGGGAATTGAACCCTGGTCCCAGGCTAGACTTCTGCATCAGGGTCTGCTGCTCTAACCATTGAGCCACACTTCTCCACAAACAATGACCCCTGTCTACATTGGTCTTCTCTGCTAATTAATGCATCAATTGGTAAAATTGTGCCTTAGCCAAAAACAGCCTTAAAAGGACGCGCACAAATGCCACCTTGCATTACAAGAGTGCATTAAGACCAATTTTTCAATTTATTTCTCTTGACCTTTATCCAGCTGAATGATTCCCGAGCGGAGACCTACGATGTCATCTTCTGTGTCCCCCAACCTCCTACCATGGTGACAGCCAATCCTAACATTCCCTGACAGCTGTCTCACATTTTGCGTGAACCCATCCGGAAATAATAAAACTTGCATCACATTTCCACCAGCAAGTAAAACCAATCTCAAGGAGCGGTCCAGATAAGAGTTATTGGAATTTAGTTCCCCAGAGCCTGAGGAGCAGCGGAATAATAAGGGTGGACGCGACACGTCCCTAGGCCAGCGGCTACCGCTGACAGGAGCCACAGTGACAAAGCAATTGAAAGTGCATTTTAATCATTTTGCATGAGGACTGAAAATGGCTCCTTAGAAAGTAACAGACGTTCAAGCACAGAATTAACACACTCTAGGATAGACCTCTCCCCCGCTCAACTAGTGCTATGAAGGGGGTGTCTTAGCGTGAAAGGGCTCTGGAGAATTGAACAGCAATACTATCCTTAGGGCTATCATTTCGCGTTCGTAATCAAACATTAATAAGGTCAGAACCACGAGATTATAGCACAGTATATGCCATTGAGGTGGCTTCCACCGGATCTGTTCCTTGGGGATGTATTATTAATTTTTTAAATGTGTTTTAAAGAAGTAGGATTGTCTTCAAGCGTGAATTTTCAAAAGACTAGACCAAGCAAATGCTGCTTCAGCACATGCATTTTTCAGTTTGGGTTCTACTTTATTTTCACAACTATATCTTCATTTGATAAAACGAGGCCATGGTCACAGTTAGCATTGTGTGAGCGGATTGTCTCAACTTGCCACACTTTTTGAGTAGAAAATAAAGAAAATGCAAAATCAGGAGAGGTCGGTAAAAAGTACTGGCTGCAAAGATGTCCTTAAGGTTCTACACAAACTTGGGGGCATATTACCAAGGGGGGGGCGATAGGCAATTAACGCCGATTTAGCGGCCGTTTTTGGCCGTTAAACGGCGATAATTCCATCGCCCTATTAGCAAGCTGTCGCTAACTGATGTTAGCGATAGCTTTTAGGCAATAGCGAGCGGTTTGGGGCCTGCTTTGCATGTCAGCGATGTTTATCGCTAATGACATGCAAAGTGGGCGTACCCAACCATTTAGCGACTGAAAGCAGTCGCTAAGTCGCTATCGCCTATTAGCAAGGCAGGCGTAGAGTCGGAAATATTTGCGCTAAGCGCGAATATCTCCAAATACTAAAACCTGCCCTGACCAGTTCTTAGCCATGTTATCCAATGGGAGGTGGATAACATGGCTAAGAGCATTCCGTCGCTAATGCGTGAATATCACTGTATTCTCAGCGATATTCACGCATTTCGCCGCCATCGCTGGATATTTTAGCACAATGGAGAAAAACGTTGCTAATAGCATGTTTTCTCTGCTAACATATACAGCGATAGGCAGCGATAAAAAATTGTCGCTAAGCCTATTTAGCGATAAATAATGCTACTTGTTGGTAATATGCCCCTTGGTGTTTAGCACAAACCAAAATTTAAAATAATTTTGTTGATGACCATGTACCTAGCAATAGAGTGAAATATTGATGGGTGTGCACTCAAGCAGGCGTATCCTCCTTCAAAGCTGTCATTTGTCAATCACAATTGCGTAACTGCCTCATGCCAAGAGAAACAAGGGCAAACAATGGGCAGGTATGATATTCCCACGTGTACAAAGTGCATTTTCCAAGAAATTACCTATTTAATGAGGTTGCCCGTGGGGCAGTTGTCATTGTATTAAAATTTCGACTGGAGGTCGAAAATCAGGTACCAGAGCCACTCAAGACCCCGCGGCTCACCTTTTGCCAAGGCGCAATGCTTAAAGCCACTCTAATAGCATTTTACATGCGAGAGCGTCCAATGGCATCATCAGGACGTAACACTTCATTAAAAAAGTTGCAACACCAATTTTTAAGGGTCAAACACCGCAGTTCTGCAAATTTTTGACACACCTTCACTACCTAACGTTTACTAAATATGTGCATTTGAATTAAGCAGTGTTGGCCAAGTCGCACCCTGCCACAGTCATAGTTTGAGCAGACGACTGGCACTTTAGGACCAGGTTGAAGTGCAGGGCTCAATTTGGGCAATATTAAGTGCTGTATCCAAAGATTTTCCAGAAGATCACAACTGGTGCTGCCGATGCCCGAATTGCCCTACACAAGGCTGCATAGCCTTGGTTCCACCTCATGCTTTTTTCATCCACCACCAGACAATCCATGCCCGTTTGCCTCATCCTTGCAGCTTCTTTTAATTTCCTGCTTTCTCCCATTTTTTAGAGATTTTCCGTCCCTCTCTTCCTCCTTTTTCGGTATTTTTCTCTCTTGTTGTGGGCCAAGGTTGTATGAGAAAAATAATTTTCCCCCCAAAAAATGAGTACACCTGCAACAACCGGCTCAAATTAAGCCCTGGTGTACCGCCCAAACATTAGTCCTCAGACTTACACTCTTGGTGAGCGATCGGTGGATGTAAACAAATTAACAGTCATATCGTATTGTTAGGCGTTTTTTTTCAGAGCAGCCTTGCAGGAAGTCCCCAGGTAGTCCAAAGTCACTGATGTTAGCATAAATTTGCAGCATTCGTGCTGTAGCAAAGATTCTGAAATCTCCACGCACCGTTTGCAACATGAAATTAAGTATCTTTTTTCAACGTGGCATATGGCCAGGGACCACAGGGGGGAGTGATTTGAGAAAACAAATAAATATTAAGTGACTGTTAGGCAGCCGGCTACCGACCGGGCCCCTTCAAGCAAACAAGCATCTGGATCTCAAAGACAAACAGAAAAAGAAATGACTTAAAGGCAGAAAAAAAATGAAAAACGCTGATGTACTGTTATCAAAAAAAGCTGACTTCTGCTAGTGGCTGGTTCTAACGCTCCACACATTTTGCCCTGCTATCAGATGAAGACCATACGTTAATTTTCATTGAAATTAGCTCTACCGACAATCTTGATAGCAATTTATGCATTTTCAAATTAGCATAATTTGTAAACACTTAGCAAATGTTGGCCTAAACGTGAGGAAACTAGCCTTATCTGCTCGTTTTGTGCTTCTGGCCTGCTTTTATGTTCCTGCAAAAAACAAACAAAAAAAAAAACAGAATATATTTGCCTACAACACAGTTGGCACTAGAATTTCTGTACACAGATGGTTGGCAATTTTGGGAGCAAAAAACATCAGTCACTGGGCTGGTACTGGAAATTGCTGATATGTGACATTAGGGACCACGTTTAGTCAATCAATCCACTCATGTGCAGCTTCACAAAAGCAAGCCGGTCTCTAAGCATTAGCCAATAACCATTACAATAAATAAGGAACAGGCAGTCAGCTGTATCAAATGGCATGGTCGCAGGGGAGGGCTTAGCCAGCGTTAGTTTGCAGCCTTGCCAATTGTACGTCCCGCGCTGGGCTTACTAATAACACTCACGGCAAAGGCATTCCATGCCAGGAGGCTCAGACTGCCTGCCTGTTGAATATTAATGAAGGGAACTTTGCATTAGCGCCACTTTGCATGACGCGGGGAGTAACGGAGGCCTCCAAGGGACAAAAGATATCTAGGCCTGCATGACCCTTTACAATATGCTTGAAGCATGCAAAGTGTTCCTCAAATGAATCCCAATCACAGTGACAGAGATGATGACGCGGTACCACAGATTTGGTCAGAAGAGCTGGCAAGAACTCTTGTTTCCAAAAAGCCAACAGCTGCACTGATGCAATCATATATGTCCTTGTAAATTTCCAGCTGAGGGCATTGCCACTCTCAATTTCATCTCGACAGGTGTCCCAAAGTGAGCATCTCACTCTGTGATTGTGATGTTCAAGGTGTAAGGACAAAGGTATCAGTTCATCTGTGCAGCTGTTCCATGCACTCTATTTTTACCTTTGTTCCTATAACGTCTACTGTGTTTTATTATTATAACCACTGTGTTTGAGACCCTTCTACCTGAGGGACCACTTACAATGCAAGTTTGGTCTTCTGCAGGAAGACTCTGTAGTATACCCTCAGACGGTGAGCCCCTCCATTAATCCTACCCTCCTGTTGTCTCAAGGATGCACCCCTGCCTCTAAGCTTTCCCCACACATAACTTGACTGGCAGCAGCAAATAAAGGTATTTTGGGTACAGAACCATTCAAGGATTGAGCCTACCGGTCTACCTGTGTAAATTCTGTCCAAAGGCTTGGGTGATGGAAGCCTCTTTATAGCAACCTAACACCCAAAACACCTCTAAGCGCTACATTATGAAGGCATCGAGTAGATAACTTTTCTCTAGAGTTTCCAGGTACGCAGCGCACTGCGTACCTGTTCATAGCAGATCAGCTGCGGTTATCAAATTTCAGCTGGAAAAAAGTGTTATCTTAGAAGGAAAACACACATCAGTTGGTCTCAGCACTTCTCCTCTCCATATTGACTCTCAGCATAAGAGTGGATGCTGCAGAAGCCTGGAAGGATCTTTCATGATAACCAGGTGCAAAGGCCTATCTATTTGAGTGATCAATGCATGGGGTTTATAAAGGGGTGACCACTGAAGTTTAACCTACATTGAGGAACTTTTCATTAATTGGAGACATATCCAGTATGGAATACCCTGATAAGAAAAATGTCAACTCTGACTACATGCTTATTTTACACATCCACTGTCAGACCTTAAAATGTAGATATCATGTAGCTTGTATCAGACTTGTATCCCATTATGTGTTAGCAGTCATTGTTGAGATGAATTGACACGTTCTCAAAGTTCTGTGAAAGATAATGATCTGCTGAATGTGGATCAAAGGCACACAGGATAATTTAAGATGTTCAAAATGGAAACTGGCTTTCAGAGTTTACAATGGGACCCATGTCTGGGCATACCTATCACACTTGGGGTATCACACTGACATATACAAAAAAATAATGGATGAAGTTCTTTCATTAATCTTGGCCTGTTCTCTGCTCCAACAGGAACAGTCCTTTCCACTTCATCTGTCGTGTGTCAAATCATATGAGGCAACACTTTCTGGCCTCTTTTCTGAGGCCACTTTTTCTTAGTCTGTACCGGACGGCACAGACTAAGAAAGATTGGATCAATTCCCACTGCGAGCAATTGATGTACCTCAGCAGTGTGTCTCCATTAATTGTTGATTTAGAGCTACCACAAGCCCTTTCCTTTTTAATTGAACATTGGAGTAACCCTGCAGGTGGCCTAAGTGCTCTTCACAGTCTTGTCCTGATGAAGACCCCACCGTGAAGCCTGAACCAACCCTCCATTCTAGGGGTCGAAACGTTGACAACACACACTTCCTCCACAAGCTCTGATGACAGAATTGTCTAACATTGGATGTTCATTAGAGTTATGTGTGTACCTAGGAACAGCTGACCTATGTTAGAACGGAGAGGTTCAATATCATGTACAACTGATGTATATATGTCACAATACCTTTTCCCTGTCCTTCACACCCTCATCACCTACCTCCCAAACCGTCCCTTCTCTCTCTACACCAAGAGCACTGTAAATACATACTGCACTGTTGTTTGCTTGAGCAACTGTGTTGCCTACAACCAATGGTTTGACTTAAAATTGCATTCGGTGTCTCAAATCCAGAAATAAAGTGGATTTACGCATCAAAAGAATAGCAAGAGTGGTGAATGCAATATTATTTTTGTTTCGTTAAAAGAGTTTCTACCGCGATCACTTACATATTTGTACTGCAAAACTTACCCAGGTCGGGTAGTTCTTTGTGGGTTACCCCTTTGATACTCAACACACTTTCTAACCTGGGCAGCCATCTTGGAATGCATTGCACACAGTGTATAACTGTTTTACGTTAACCAGCCACCAGGTTTAGAAGCATTTTATTTCGCTTTACTAGAGCTGTACAATAATGACAAAGTATACACAATAATATTCCAAGATTGCTGTCCAGTGTGATGTTTACTGAGTAATCATCCTGGATTGCTGTTGTGCATTAAGGTCTATTGTTTATTTCTCCAAGGTGGCCAGTTTATTGCTTCTCAACTTGGCAGCCATGTTGGTACATTAAAATAATGGTACTCTTTGTCAAAGCCGATGGCAAGTCGGCCGCCCCCTATGGTATTTGATTGTATTTGTCAATCCCAGCGATGTTTCTTTTTTCTATTTTTAGTCTAATAATTTATATTGCATAAGCTTCCTGAGTTTAGGTGTGTTTTGTTGTGGATGCATAAGTGAGTGGAATCAAGAATGAGTCAGATGGTGGATGAATGAATGCATGATTATTTGTAGATCGCATGTATAATGATTATTTATCAAATGCTTAAACTCACCAGTCAATGAAGACACTGTTTCAATTATATGCCAGACCTATTGACAATGTCTGTGCTCATCTCCTGGAAATTTTACTTCAGAACCACCATCCAACCCATCATACTCTGACATCTAGATGGAGGCAATGATATGCTCCATGTACCACACCACTGGGTCAGCTGAAAAACACCCTACACTCTACTTCGCATCTCATCAAGGGCTGAAGGAATTACACAATGTCACCTATCCCTAATGGAAATTCTCTGCCCCCATCCAGGTCCACATCGACCTCAAGACTGCCTGTAGCACTTACAATGCCAGAAAGAATGGCAGACCTGACTACTTGACTGAGGAAATATCCATCTCAGGGGGACTACACCATAGCATAACATCACCAGAGTGAAGAACCGCAGAAAAAAAACAGGCCTTCTACATTTGTACTCCTAGGGATTGGAAAAATATCCACATCAACACCAGAAAGGCTGAAACCTTCCTCTAATCAGGAATAAACTGAAGTCTCACCTCTTCAAATATCACCACATCTGTTTGTGATATAATAGCATTGCTACTTCTGTAACCTATTTCCCAAACTCACCCAAGGCCCTTACCCTGCATAGTGCTCCATTACACCAGATTTGGTTTGTGCTATACAGGCATAGTGCATATGTAAAAAGCTTAAAAAAAAATACCCGTTCATCTGAAGGGTTACGTTGATTTTTGTTATGTTATGTTGAGTTATGTTAAACAGACCCCCAGGAATTTGCAGTTTGGGTGGCAAATGTGGCGGCCAAAAAAAGCTACATTTGCTGTCAAAAACCTAAAAATTCACTGTATTTTTGTGGTGGGCAAAAGATGTGCCTACCACATAAATTCTGAAGACTTTTGCTCTGTCACTGCTAGAGACGGTGCAATGTCACAGTCAATAGCATTGCAGAGTTTCCAGCAGCACAGTGCCTGGAAACGGAGGGTGTGTGATGCCAAAGAGAGCAGATTACAATATGAAACCTGCTCTTTTTTGCATCAGACATCCTATGCGTGCAGGGCAGCAGGGGTGGAGGAGTGGGGGGATGTTGGAGTCAGAGAAGATTTAAAGGTATGTAAAAAAAATTAGGTGACATGGGGGTGGTTAGGAGTTAACTTAAGACAATGGGGAGACTAGGGAGAGAAGTGCAGTAGATGGTGGGGGACGGGAGAGCCTTTAAAATGGCCTGCAGGATCCGCAGGGGGCACCCGAAATTATGAGACAGCCTGCAGGCTAATTGCTCAGGATGGGTGAGGTGTATTTCAAAGGCAGGCGACAGAGGAATGTATCACCTCTGCAACCTGCCTGTTGCTCACCCTCCCCTTATTGGCACAGTGGCAGGACAAAGCCAGTAACAAGAGGGTAAACTCCAGGTTTTGTTTTTTTTTACATATTTTGCTGGCACTTTTGTAAAACGTGCAGCATTTTTACAAAACTGCTGAATCCGCATAGTTTTTGCAAATTGCGAAATCCTGGGGAGTCTGGTTAAAAGCTCTAATACAGTGCAACGTCTCACTCACAAACTATCTCAGCGCCTGCTACTGGACAGTGGCATAGATGAAATAATTTTTTAGGAGTTTTTTTAATGTGGGGTGGTCTGGAGAGGTGCAAATATAGAGGAGAAGCTTGTTCCACAAACTGTGGCGAAGTAAGAAAAAGATCGACCCACAAATCTGTCAGTGCGAATGTGCAGATCATTAGGATTTCCCTTCTGTTCCACTCGCTGCCACCGTGCCTCTCTGCCCGTTCTGCCTTCTATTCTTAGATGCCCCTGTATTTCTGTGTTCTGTATTTTGCCTCTGTGCCACTTGTTTTTCCGGTATTTCTGTGTCCTTTTGCCTTCTGTGCCACTCGTTCTTCCCTCGTTTCTGTGCCCCTTTTTCCTTCTGTTCCACTCGTTTTTTTGCCCGTCTGCCTTCTGTGTCACTCGTTTTTCCCCTCGTTTTTGTGCCCCTTTGCCATCTTTTCCACTCATTTTTGTGCCCTTCTGCCCTCTGTTCCACTCGTTTTTTGTGCCCCTCTACCCTCTGTGCCACTCGTTTTTCCCTCGTTTTTGTGCCCCTTCTGTTCCATTCGTTTTTTGTGCCTTTCTGCCTTCTGTGCACTCGATTTTCCCTTTTTTTGTGCCCCTTTTGCCTTCTGTTTCACTCGTTTTCTGTGCCCTTCTGCCCTCTGTTCCACTCGTCTTTTTGTGCCCTTCTGCCCTCTGTGCCACTCGTTTTTCCCTTGTTTTTGTGCCCCTTTTGCCTTCTGTGCCACTCGTTTTTTCCCTCGTTTTTGTGCCCCTTTTGCCTACTGTTCCACTCGTTTTTTGCCCTTCTGCTCCACTTGTTTTTTGTGCCCTTCTGCTCTCTGTTCAACTTGTTTTTTGTGCTCTTCTGCTCTCTGTGCCACTCACTTTTCCCTTGTTTTTGTGCCCCTTTTGCCTTCTGTTCCACTCGTTTTTTGTGCCGTTCTGCCCTCTGTTCCACTTGTTTTTTTGTGCATTTCTGCCCTCTGTGCCACTCGTTTTCCCCTCATTTCTGTGCCCCTTTTGCCTTCTGTTCCATTCGTTTTTTGTGCCCTTTTGCCTTCTGTGCCACTCGTTTTCCCCTCGATTTTTTGCCCCTTTTTCCTTCTGTTACCTTCGTTGTCCCTCGCCGCTACGTCCCCTGCGGCCTACTGCCTCCCTGACGGCCTACTGCCGATTCGCTGCCCCCGCATCCCAGCTGCTCCTCCCTCCTACCTCCCCCGAAGGCGAGTCTAAGGCAAGCCCGTCTGCGCCCGTCGGCGCCTGGTCTGCGCCCAGCGCCAGAACCCCTGTCCCCCGCATCCGCCACGATGACTGCCGCCAGTACGACGCCAGCACTCAACTCGGGACGGAGCCATACCTGCTTCAAGGCTGCACCAAAACGCGCACACAGCCCCTTCACCTGCCAGAACTGCCAGCCTCAGAGCTGACGAACCACCCGCCAAGAGAGACCCCAACCACCTCCGATGCATACTACTGAACACCCGCTCCGCACGCAAGCATGCTCGACACAACATCCCCGAACTTCCTGACAGAGACCTGGTTTAACGAGTCCTCCTCACCCGAGATCGCCATAGCCATCCTAGACGGCTACAAGATCACCGGCAGAGACCGCACCAACGAAGTCGGAGAAGAAATCGCTATCGTCCACAAGAACAACATCAGGGTCTCGACTAGCACCGACGACGCGCTAATCACCGCCAAACACATTCATTTCCAGATCCACACAGACCCTAACTCCACCCTCAGAGGCACCCTCATCTACCGACCCCCGGACCACACCCCCAGTTCAGGGACTCCATGGCCGACTTGATCAGCACGCACGCCCTGACCTCCACCGACTACATCCTCCTCGGAGACCTGAACTCTCACCTTGAGAACAACAACAACTCCACAACCCTGATCGATAACCTCGCAAACCTCGGACTGAAGCAACTCATCACAACGCCCACCCACTCCGCTGGTCACACGCTTGACCCCGTTTTCTCTTCAAGCCTGCACGTCTCCGTCAGCCACACCACCGAACTCCTCTGGACTGACCACTGCTGGATCCGCTTCACCTTCCAGAAGCCCACCACACACCACCGCACCCAAAAGATCCCCCGCCGCTAATGGAGGAAAATCAGCGAAGACCAACTACACGCAAACCTCGCTCTCAACCCACCCTCCGAACCCTACAACACCGACGACGCTGCCCACAGCCTCAGACGCTGGATCGAGGACTGAGCCAACACCCTCGCCTGCTGAAGAAACCCCCCCCACAGAGACACCAGCAAGAGGGTCAGCTGGTTCACGCCAGAACTCTCAGCCTCCAAGCAAGCCTGCCGGAAACTAGAGAAGAAATGGCACAGTGAACAAACTCCGGACAGCCACGCAGCACACAAGGATGCCATCCGTAACCACCACCACCTCATCAGGGCGGCCAAGAGGACCTTCTACAAAGACCGCCTCAAAAACAGCGCACACAAAAGCAAGGAGCTCTTCAACATCGTGAAGGAACTCTCCAACGCCACGACATCCCGCCGTCGCAAGCCCTGTGCGACTCCCTCGCCACCTTCTTCCACCGCAAGATAGCAGACATCCATGACAGCTTTAACACCCACGATATGCAATGTAGTCCTGGATCGTGACGTGGAATCCTAATTTCCCTCGATCACAGGCTACTCACTGTTTTTACTTGTGGCAGGGGACCACCAGAATAAATTGATCTCCGGTACCTTGTGCCACATTTTAAACTCACTTATCTACACTATCCATTCCCTTCTGGCCCCTCACCCTCACTTCACCCATAGGCAGTTGGATAAAAGATCTCCGCCAAAGAGCCCCTCTTTGAGGTGAGCCCGTTGGGCATTGCACCGCCTGCCCAACGAGGAGCAACGCCTATGATGAAGCATGACACTCGCAAGGGTGTGTGAGGCCATTAAATCCAACAAATTGGATACCCAGGGTAGCCCTCCACTGAGCACTACCCCTGCCCTTCCTGTGACCTCATCATTCCCTTCTTTCCTCTTCTAGGAACATCCTAGTCGCTTTTGTCAGCTTTAACACCCAGACAGCCCCAACAGACAGCAACACAACAGACTCTCCGCACACCATTGACCACGACCCCCTGCTAGCCTGGGCCAGCGATGACATCGATGACAACATCAAGACCATGTGCACAATCCACTCCGGCTCTCCGTCAGACCCATTCCCACACCACGTCTTCAACAGAGCAAGCAGCTCCATTGCACCCCACCTGCGCAACGTCATCAATCTCTCCCTCGAGACCGCGACCTTCCCAGAGATCTGGAAACACGCCGAGATCAACGCCCTACTCAAAAAACCTAAGGCAGACCCAAGAGACCTCAAGAACTTCCGGCCCATCTCTCTGCTCCCCTTCCCAGCCAAGGTCAATGAGAAAACCCTCAACGGACAGCTATCCTGATACCTCGAAGAAAACAGAATCCTGGTCCCTTCCCAGTCAGGGTTCTGCAGCAACCACAGCACCGAGACTGACCTCATTGCCGCCACCGATGACATCAGGACCCTGCCGGACAACGGCGAGACCGCAGCACTCATCTTCCTAGACCTCTCTGCCACCTTCGACACCGTCTGCCACCGCACACTACGCGCACGCCTCCATGCCGCAGGGATCCGAGACAAGGCTCTGGATTGGACCACCCTCTTTCTCTCCGGAAGAACCCAGAGCATCTGCCTCCCCCCATTCCGTTCCCGAGCATCCGAGATCATCTGCGGCATACCCCTGGGATCCTCCCGCAGCCCGACGCTGTTCAACATTTACATGGCCCCGCTCGCACACGTAGCCTGACATCATGACCTCAACATAATCTCCTACGCCGACGACACTCAGCTGATCCTCTTCCTCACCAAGGACCCCATCACCGCCAAAGCCAACCTCCACGAAGGAATGAAGGCCGTCGCCGACTGGATGAAGACCAGCCGTCTGAAGCTGACCTCGGACAAGCGGAGGTTCTCATCCTCGGCTCCAACCCTTCAGCCTTCGACGACTCCTGGTGGCCGACGGCACTGGGGGCAGCCCCAACACCCACCGACCATGCACACAACCTGGGAATCATCCTGGACCCAACGCTCTCTATGACCAAGCAAGTCAACGCCGTCTCCTCCTCCTGCTTCAACACCCTCCGCATGCTCCTCAAGATATACAGATGGATCCCGACAGACACAAGAAAGACAGTCACCCAGGCCCTCGTCAGCAGCAGACTTGACTACGGAAACACCCTCTACGCGGGAGCCCCGACCAAGCTCATCAAACGACTACAACACATCCAAAACGCCTCGGCACGACTGACCCTCGATGTACCACACCACGGCCACATCACCCCCACCTGAGAATCCTGCACTGGCTCCCCGTCAACAAGAGGATATCTTTCAAGCTCATCACACACGCACACAAGGCACTCCACAAGACCGGCCCAGCCTACCTCAACAGACGGCTCTCCTTCTACATCCCTAACCGCCAGCTACACTCTGCCGACCTCTCACTCGCCACCGTCCCGCGCATCCGAAGAACAACCACCGGTGGGAGATCCTTCTTCCACCTCGCCGCCAAGACATGAAACGCCCTCCCACTGAGCCTACGACAGACCCAATACCTGCTGACTTTCAGGAGGATACTCAAGACCTGGCTGTTCGATCAGTAGCACCCCCCCCCAGAGCCTTGAGACCCTCGCGGGTATGTAGTGTGCTTTACAAATGATTGATTGATTGCTAGGAATGCCTTTTTAGCAGACTTGAGTGACCTGGAGGGTTGGTAGTGGAGGAGTCTACTTCTGTAGCCCAATGGGTATATAAGTGGGCATTTTGTGGTGCAAGCCACCATTTTGTGGTAACACGGTGGCTGGCATGAAGGTAGTGTACTATTTGCCTAGTGTACTTTGCATGATGTTTGGTTTGGTTTCAGCAGAGTAGTTAGTGTAGGTAATTTAGATTAGGCACTTACTGCAATGCTGTTGTCACAGGACGCGATAGTGGCACAGGCCATGCACCTGTTGGAGGCTGCAGGTCAAATGGATCTGCTGGCCGACGGCGTGTTGCAGAGTGATGGTAGTCCCATGAGGAAAGCTTCAGAGGGGGTTGCAGAAGCGGTGTTAGCGTATTCGCCGTTGCGCCGGGCCCCCGATCAAGGAGGCTGTCAGGTTGGCAAGTAGGGGTGCTCACGTGTGAGTAGAGCAGCCGTTGTAGTGAGAATTGGCTCTAGGAGGCCAGCAGGAGGTGTGGCCGGCCTAGGGTAGAGCCTGTTAAGTTTAAAGTAGCGCAGGAGTGCGCGGTACAGACTGCAGCTGGGGCGGAGCTTGATGCCTCAGCGGTGTGACACAAGGCCTAGCCTGCAGCAATGAAGGGCAGGCCGCTGCTCCTGAAAGCGAGTCCTCCGAATAAGAAAGGAGGGAGGTCTGGCGTTCAGGAGGCCAGGGAGAGGGCCTTGTTTGCTGCCAGGTGGGGAGGGGCCACTGTTCATGCGAGCGCAGCCTTAGGGAAAGGGAGGGTGAAGAGCCCTGAGCAAAAGGGGCCAGTCAGAGGAAGCTGGCAGCGCACTGTCGCGCACGGTCTGCAGAGGTCATCAGAGGAGGGGGAGACAAACCACCAGGGGCTGGGGCTGAGGGGAGGATGGAAGGTATTAGATTTCAGAAAAGTGTACCAAGAGTGGCTGGAAGAGACTAGGGAGGCTCTGAGGCAGAGCAGTGCCCTGGCTGAAGAGGCAGGAGGGGTTGAGGCAGCTAGCCCCCTCTTGGAATCCTATAGATTGGGACAAGGGTGCCTGGTTAGCAAGAGCACTGGAAGGGCTACAGGCATACTGGCTTGGCATGGAGCAGGGGGAGGAGGGGAGGGTACATGAAATAAAGGGGGTGGTAGCAGCCCGAGGGGGAAGGGGTTGGGCAATCCAGAGGAGGAAGTGAGGGGCCCCCGGAAAGTCTGTAGTGGCAGCAGCAGAATTAAGCTGGAGCGTAGACGGGAGGAAGGATCCGGGTTGGGTTGCAGAAGAAACATTTGAGCCTCACTCACGTTGGGCAAAGGGAGGTGAAGGGGCCCGCCCCTCATGAGGGTTTACAGAAGAGGAGGCCGTAAGGGGGCAGGGCCAGGCAGTGAGGCAGGTGAAGCAGTCTCAGGTAGCGAAGCATGCAGGGCAGAGGAGGCGCCAGTGTGGGGGCTGAGCCTTAGGGAAGGTCAAGGGAGTCAGTTCTATGAAAGGGCCAGTACACCGGGCCTACATTGTCACTCCCCGGTTACCTCAGAGTCAGTTGGAGCAGACTCGGGTGAGCTTAATACAGCTCAGCGGCCCCAAGAAGAAGAGAAAGTTCGTCTCCGTGAGGCTAGCTGGAGGGCATTGTTGGATCGTAGAATCACCATGCCGGGATGGTCTGTTACAATCTCAGCAGTGCAACCCACAGGATTATTGAGTGCTACACTGGAGGTGACTAACCTAAAGAGGTGCAGGTCTGTGTCGGTGGAGTGGCTGGGAGGGCAGTACGTGGTCCCTCAGCGTAGGTGGTCTGAGGTGCTGGACAGTAGTGTTTTGGATTTTGATGAAGAGAGTCTTAAAGGGGGTGAATTGCATGATGAGGATGAGGTGCAAATCATGGAGGGAGAGGGTAGGCCTCAACAGGAGGAGCTGGGGGAGCTTCTAATCCCTCTGGTGTTAGTGTTGTGCAACTACAAGTTCCCGGCACGCTCAAGTCGGTGGAACGCAACGGAGACCACCAGACCTGCTGAGATGGAGGGCCCCTCCATGGGCACCGACTTTAGTGCTAGGTAAGACATCCCATGAAACGTTTACCCCTGTCATGGTGTTGGTAGGGGTGGAGGCTAAAGCGCATCTGGGTAGTGGGGAGGCCTGCTTAAGCAAGGGTCGTTATGTGAAGGATGTAGGTGTGGGCACACACGACCACTCATGGGCACGGGGACTGGAGGAGCAGGGGCTCACTGCCAAGGGACTGTTTGAAGGGAAGAGTCAGTGGGGCCAGGCAAAGCTAAGTCATGGCCTTCTGATCAGAGGACCACCAAAGAGGTAGTGGCAGGGGAGGAGGCAGGAGATCAAGACAGATAGGGGGAAGAAATGATACAAACTGGAGAGCAAGGAGTGAGGCTTAAAAACTCCCATATATGGGGACCTCCAAACCTTTAGGGGCACATCTTATGGTGTTCACTAAAGTAAAAATACGGAAGGGAGAGTACGTTGAGATGATGAAGTTATTGTACGGGGAATTAAGGTCAAACGAGGGGTCCAAAGAAGAGAAGGTGAAATTATCCAAGCAGCCCAAGGTCTCGGTCACTATCGAGAACTGGACAACAGCTTTCCTTATGTATTGGTACTGTGAAAAGTACCCAGAGAGGTATGTCGCAATGTTGAAATCGATTTAATTAGGAAAGCACACCTCAATTACGGCAGTTATGCCTGGGTTCAGAATGATGAGGAGTTCAGGGCCCGCATGCCCTGTGACACGGACGCCTAGTAGGGTGAACCAGACATGGATTTATGCAAGCACACAATGGGCCCTGCCAAATTTGGCAAAACCGTTTTCACAACAAGCGGGTTGCCGATACTTTATTGGATCTTTCAAGGGCGCCCACCCAGGAAGGGATGGGGGGAGCAGGGAGAGGCCAGGCTAATGCCTTCGGCACATGCTGGGCCTTTAATAAAGGGAGCTGCACCAGGAAATACTGCAAATTCTGGCATGAATGCTCCAAATGCGCAGGCAAGCACCCATTGGTCAATTATTTCGGGGTAGGGGGAGGGCAGAACTCAATATGGAGGGGCAGCAGCAGGATTACAGCGGGGACAACAAGGACAATCAGGGGGCTACAGAGAAGGAAAAGGGGTACGGGTCCTGCAGGGAAAAACTTGTACACTGAAAATGTGACAGGCGGGCGCTTGGGCTTTCAACGTACAACAGACAGGACGATGCTCGGGTCTTGCTGTGGGTGTACACTTGGGGTTGAGACTGAGGTACCAGGGTCCAAGGGTGAAATGGTGGACGGACAATTTAAAATCTGTAAACAAGCACAGGCAGGTGGTGAGGAACAAGCTGGAGAAAGAGATCCAGGAGTTTAGGATGGCAGCCCCTTTGACGAATGGCCAATGGAAGCTTTGATCGGTTCCCCCATTGGGGTGATTCCTAAAAATGAACCAGGGCAATTTCTTCTCATTCAGCATCTGTCCTGGCGAGAGGGACAATCAGTTAATGATTTCATTCCTGAGGAGCAAGTGTCAGTCATGTAATCATCAGTGAACGTTGCCTTAGCACTGGTTGAGAGAGTATGACAGGGGTCCTGGCAAAGAGCGACATTGCTGACAAGGTTCCAGGAGCTGATGGGGTACCTGGGTGTGCCCTTGGCACCTGAGAAAATGGTGGGGCCCACAACTGTGATATCATTCCTGGGGATTGAAATTTACTCTGTGGAGATGGAACCAGGCTGCCCAAGGACAAGAAACGTGCCATGCAGCGACTGCTGGGGGAAAAAGGAAAGTGAAAGTTAAGGAGGTGCAGGTGTTGTTGAGTCACTTGAATTTCACTTGCAGGGTCCTAAGAGCAGGGAGGACTTTTTGTAAGAGGTTGGGCCTGGCCCTTTCAAGGTTGCCACTGCCGCATCATCATGTACGCCTAGCGGCAGAGGTGAAAGCAGACCTGAGGATGTGGGACTTTTTTCTGCACTCTTTTAATGGGAATTCCTTGGTGTCTTTAACAGACTTTGAATGGGACGCACAAATTATGAAGTATCGGGAGGCATCAGGTTTGGCCTTCATTGGCAAGGACATTGGTGCACGGATGAATGGCCACAGTCATGGAAACAGGGTGTGCGCAGTATTGCCTTCCTGGAACTATTTCCACTGCTGGTGACTTTGGCGCTCTAGGGCAACCAGTTTCAGCACAAGACAGTGATATTCGGGGTGGGTAACATGTTAGTAGTGTAGGTCATTAACAAACAGTCTCCAACTGACATGCAAGTGTTAAAGTTGCTGTATTTGTGTTGAAGTGCTTACAGGTTGATGTGATATTTAGAGCAAGACATATGCTAGTTGTGAACAATGACATTACGAATGCCTTTTCTCATTCACAGTGGGGGAGATTCGATGGACTGGCCACAGATGCAGACAGAATCAGGACTAGAATGCCACAGCACTTATGGTCTATAAGAGAAACAGGATGCTTTAATTGGTAGCTGGGTCGCTAGTGTGTCTACAGGAGCGCAATATTCACAAGTGTGGGCCGAGTTCTTGGCAGAAGGGGCATGGCAAGGATAGAGGACAAAGTACAATTCATATTGAGATTGATCAAAAAAGGCCAGTCCAGGGTGACAATTTTAGGTAAATTAGTGACCATTCCATTTATTGGCAAGCTATATTGGGGGTATGTTCTGTCAGCAGGCGAGTTTGGATGCAGGATTCTTGAGGGTTGGTCACAGGAGCAGGGTCTGTTGGGGGGCAAGAGGAAACCTCTGGTGCTGGATATATTGGTCAAAGTCATGGCAGAGTAGCCGGGCATCTGTAGCTCAATTGAAACAGTACTGTTTTCCACTCTGTTGTGGATGTTTTTTGGCACATTTCGTGTCTCTGAGCTTCTGGGGCGGAGGGGGAGCCAAGGGTTATTTTGGGGAGAGGTGTCTGCAGATGGAGTAAGGATACGAATGTGGCTGTACACGTCCAAGACAGATCAGAGAGGTCTGGGCAAGAGCGTTCTATCACGAGCTTATCCTGGGGCAAATTTCTGCCCCGTGTGCTGGGGTATGATGCTGTAACAGCAGTTCATGTAAATGTAAATGTATTGGCATTTATATAGCGCACTACTTACCCGTAGGGTCCCAAGGCGCTTCGACCGCTGCGAAACCCTTCCTGGCTTCCCTGAGAGATGGTCCCTTAATGGGTATCTCCAGGGTGAGACCAGGCATCCCCGGCGGTCTGGTGGGGCCGTTAGTGAAGATGAGGCAAGCTAATGCCCAGAGTTGCCGAGTGTGATCGCTGATCAAAGTGGGCACCGAGGCGAGAGAATTATCGAGTCCGCTGACCCTGGTCCACAAACCTGCTGCGCCGGGAATCGAACCCTGGTCCCGGGCCGTCCTCTGCTCTCGGGTCTGCCGCCTCTAACCAGTGAGCCACACTACTTCCCTGTGGGTGGGTTAGTGTTTCTGCATCGGGGGGGGGAATCAATGTCCGCTTTTCAGCTGTTGTTGATCTTGTGAAAGCATTGACGTGGGTGGGGCTGGACGTGCGCTGCTTTAAAACCCACTCCTTTAGAATCAGGTTAGCTATGGAACCAAGCTGACAAGGCTGGAGCAGTGACAGAATCATGGGCTTGGGGCGCTGGTCTTTCAACTGTTTCCAACATTATGTGCACACGGGGAAGAGTGTTGATAAGTGACATACAGGTTGTCATAGTTGTGTTCTTGTGTTCTTGTTTTTCAGGTTCTGTTCCTGGGCCATTTAAGAGTAGTTTGCATATATGGATTGTGGGATATTCTTTCATAAAATGGGTAGAGCGGCAGGCCAAGTCCGGCGTGCTTGGGGCAAATTTGGGGTTCAAAGATAAACTGTATTAAATTTCTTGGCATGGGAAAGGGGGAATGCTTTGGATTGAGTTGTTGCCTTGTTTGAACAAGTTATTAGTGGTTGGATAGTGCCCGGATATATTGTTCATTCATTTATGTGAAAATTAACTTGCAGTGAGGAAAGGGTTGGCTTAAGTGAAAGATAGGAAAGAAGATTTGACGGAGGTGGGGAGGCGTTGGTCAGGGAGTTATGTGCTTTTGATGGAGTTTATTCCGAGGAAGATTTGGAGAGGGGTCCACTGCCCAGCTGCAATAGATAAAGCAAGGAAAGAAAATTAATAAGGAGATATGCGTTTTTTCAGGGAAGCAGGCATCAGCAGGGTGGTGCATTTCGATTTACAGTTTGAGCAAAAGGAGTTTTTCGTAGACAATGGGGTTCACTTGTACTTTATGGGCATGGAATTGTATTGGATGCAGTTGAAACTGGCGTTAGCCAAGGTTCTGAACATACACTAGACAGAGGCATAAAAAGGTGGGGGGGACATTGCCCCTCTCCCTTCTTTTTCTGGGTGGAGGTTGGCAGAGAAGTTGCCATCATTTAACAAAGTTTATTCTTGTTGGCAGCGCCAATTCAGGCTCAAAGGAACAGCTAGATTAGTTAACGCCTGGATGTCACAGGAAGTTCAAGGTTATGTCGAAATGGTATTTGAGAAGGGGTTCATAGTTGTGGCTCACAGTTACAGTTAAACAGATCTGAAGCAGGTACTACATTACTATATTAAGTTGTTGTGGGGGGAGAATCTTAAGGGAGGTGTAGCTTATTATAGCTGAGATAATTGTATAGTGAGGTTTTAGTTTTGTGAAGCAAAGGGCTAGGTTGTGTGGTGAGGTGCACTTTTCACACAATCCTGGTGTCAGTGGTCTGTGCTGCTCCCCTCTTCCCCAATGTTTTCTTGTTCAATTAAGAGGATTTGGGATTTATTTTTAACAAATTCTATGCATGCAAAAAGGCAAGAGGATTTGTCTTACTGTTTTTTGTCTCACATCCGTCATAAAAAGATTCAATGTCATTCCTTCTCTAGCGCAACAAAGTAGCAGAAAGTCAACTACCGCCATAGCTTAAGCGTATGTTTTACTAGCGCATGCTTAAAAGTTGAAATCTGAATTTCAGCCCAAACTATTAAAGTAGCAATACCTTGTAGGCCTGAGCTTACTCAATAAATATTTGAAAAGTGGGAGCCATGCATCACTTCATCTCCTTATACCAGTCTTTCAGATCTGCCTTATACATATTGTAATGAGGGAGCTCTCCTATACAGGAAAAAAGTAAATGAGGCGCCTTGAATAATTCAGCCCACTTCAAGGCAATAATGGCTGCTTTCTCGAAAATGGAAAGTAGTTAAATGTTATCTCTTTTTTGGAACTTTTGCATCACAGAGTCCGAGGCCTCACTCATACAAGTGTACCAAACAAATATTTCTGTTAACCCCTTCTATGCTCATGACGGAGCCGCTCTGTCATGAGCCTCGGTTGAGCTGTGCTCATGACGGAGCGGTTCCGTCATGGCCCGCTCGGCGCGCCTGCGCTGGACGTTCCATTGAGTGGGCTGGGCCATGACGGAACCGCTCCGTCATGAGCACAGCTCAACCGCGGCTCGTGACGGAGCGGCTCCGTCACGAGCATGCGAGCTCCGCTCGCCCCCCCCGCCCCCTTAGCGCTGCGGCGGAATTCCCGCCGCAGCGAAGGGGTTAAACATGAGAAGAGATCTTTGTGTAATGTGCAATAGTATTTCTACAATTAAAATGTCAGAAAATGACATGCATTAGAAATAATTGTATGCATAAAAATAGGGAGCAATAGACAAAGTTTACAAGTGCTGTCAAAATTCTACATGACGAGTCCATAGCTGGAGGGGAAAAACGCAGGCGCCGGATAATATGCACCCCGCATTCCGATTTCATGCTGATTGACCGAGAGTGATCAAGAAGGCACATGAGATACACGTGCACATCCCTGAATGCACTTCAGAGAGAAATGCACGAGGCTGCGGGGCTTGGGATGCCTGTCTGATCAGTACAGTGAATCACAGGATGGAAAAATAATGTGTGCTGATCAGGCAGTGCTGTGGTTGCCCCAGATATCCGTGCTTCAGACAAGTTCACAAGAAACCAGGACAGACATATTGTGAATTTAGTTGGACAGTATCGTTTTTTTTAAAGTTTAGAAAGCTTTATTGAAAAGAAGTAAACAACGTAAAACATCATTACAGAAGTAAAAGATACAAATAGAAAATAGAACATTTAAAAAATAGAGAGAAAACCGTAAACTGCATATCGCAAAAAAAAAAGGGGGTAAGAACTGTACCGATAACAAGAGCTTTTGTGGGTATTTTGTCATATGGAGAAAGTGAAGAGGAAGAAAGAAAGAGAGAAGGAGGAAAAGAGGAGGGGGAGGAGGGGAAGGGGAAAAGGGAAAGAGGGGCAACATGTGATACAAACTCAATACATATGGTGCAGTATTGTTTTAATGTGTTTTAAAAGAAGATGGGAAAAGTACATTTTTTGATTAAAAATGTATTATAAATGTACCATTTAAGTGGGTGTCACTTTCCTGATGAAGTAGCTTGGCTCCAAACTTTATTGAAATTAGATTTTTCTTCATATAAAGTTAAATGCTACAATGAAGGAATCATGATTATGTAAATTTGTGGTATATATTTAACAGAGGCGTCTGGCCCTTTAAATACAAAACAAAACACATCAATGTACTTCATTATTTTGTAACTTTTAAACTGACTACAACCCCGTAAAAGCTGCAGGGGGAGGTTACCACTGTAGGTTGTCTCCATTGACAGAATGAGGATCTTTGATTATCTTGCTATTAGGATATCAGACTGATTCATGGTGGCTCAGATGCAAAAGAGTATTGCTACATTAAAATACAGGGCAGGGACCTCACTTAGATTTGTGAAAACAGCCAAGTCCCATCCGAATAATACCCCCCTCAAAATATATCGGGCACAGGACCCATTCAGACCTGACCATTCTGGGATGTGAGGTAAACACATTTTTGCTATTATTATTAGCACTCTCCCAGAGCTGTCCCTTGCTACCTGTACAATTCCATCTTGGACTAAGGCCTTTAGACCTGTTGGCAAATTGCACCAATTAGTGTACTGGGTACATATCTAGAAGTCAAACAAGCTTAAGCCGTATAGGGTAGGATCTGCTGACATTCTCAGAAGGTCTGGAGCTTTGACGAAGATTCCTTGGCTAAGATCGTTCAGGGCAAAATTGATGGAGCTCTACCTGGAAGATTTTTAGAATTCTCCTGAACTTACTGGCCAGGGCTCCTTGGAATTGTTCAATGCGAGGTTCTAGGAACGGCACTAGGCTAAACTTACAGCACCTGGAGCTGCAGGCATGTTAACTCAATTTTTTAAAACCTTTAATATGCTCCATTTTAACAAACCTTTTTTAGATGCCATTTGCTCTGGGTATGCAAAATCTCTTTATTAAAAATGTTGCTGTGGCATTTTTCCTCTAACAGCATTTTCAAGCAATTGGCTAGCTAATGCCGGTAGTTTCATGTCATGATGTGCCTGTTCCTATCACAAGACCACAGAACGTTTTCTTTTCTTTTACTCAGCATATTTAGCTAGTCACTCTAAATGAATAATCCCAGCATTCTGCAAGTTGCGTCTACACAATTGGACATCTGGGCTGTTTGGCATTTAAGAAAGGACAAGACCCACTTGCTGTTTGTGCTATAGTGAAGTACTTGGGGGTGAATGGTTTAAGCGGACAAGTTTCTTAATGTAACTTTTAAATTAATCATGGTTCCACTTTCCTGCTCATTTGCACATGTATTTGCATTTTAGCTCGAAAAGGACACTTTACCCTGCATTTTTTACTCCACATGGCTTTACCCCATATTTTTTACTCTGCGATAACTTTTACAATGCAGGGCTTTACAACGCAGGGCTCTACAACGCAATTCGTTACAACGCATTCCCCATTCCAACACAATTACTATTCCAACTACAGGGGGGAATTTCTTTGGGGAACGCATTGTAACAGTTTAGCGGTGTAAAGCCCTGCGTTGTAAAAGTTATTGCGGAGTAGAAAATGCAGGCTAAAGCCATGCAGGGTAAAAAATGTGGGGTAATCGACGTTTCAAAGCAAACACAAGGAGATGATGTTAAATATTGGACAGATTTGTTAGCATGAGCTGAAAGCCATTTTGCATTTCTGGCGGCCATTTTAGTTTAATAAACAACAAGGTCCACCTCTAGAAAGTATTCTGTGAGCAGAGTATATCAGGCATACACAGTATTTGTTAAAATACCCCTCACACACCAAAAGGGCCCTTGGTGTCATGCTTCATCATCGGGGTCTTCCCGCCCCGCTGCGGGACGGGGCGTGCTACGACTAGCGACTACACTGGAGCACTTAGATATTGTAAGTGCTATGTGAATTGCATTGAGTGAGTGTGAGTAGGGTCAGGAGTGATATGGAAAAGAGAGATTTAAAAGAATACCTGGCCTTAGGAAATCAAAAAAATTATTTATTAGTCATAGGCTGGTACCGTTAAAAATGGTGTGGCGGAGATGATCTAGCTTAACAATGGGCTAGTTCTCCTGGTGTTGTCAACATGTTTCGAGTGCTCTATCTTTATCTTTGCAGGCCCACGACTCAGAAATACTGACAGGGCTATAACTGTTCAATATTGAATGCCATTTTGCGGTTGTATTATAATCTAATTTCTATTCACTTGTATATACACATCGCACACATTGTTGCCAACCTTAGTCAGTGACAGAGGGATCTGACCCCGTCCTGACGAAGAGGCACCCACCGAAGTGCTTTCTAGCACTACCTCTTCACTCCCCCTTTTGATTCTTTGTTTAGCCATTTTAGTTTGCGATGTGCTGCCACGTGCTCACCATGTGCTCTGTCCTACCTCAGTGTTGACTGCTCTTGTAATCTGCCTAGAAACAAACTATATTCAGGATCTTCCACCTTTGCACATGCTCAGTTGAGCTTGCAGCTGTCCTTGCAACTGTTCTTAGTCTGTAAATGTCAGGATGTGTCTGCCAAAAACAGCCACTGTTAGCTCCTCCCACTTTGTTGAGCAAGCAGGTCTTGCATGTTCATATTAGTCATTTTGCATGCTTACATGAGCCAGGACTTCCCCTTGGTCTTATGCTGACTATGTAACCCTAAGCATATATAAGGCCCCAGTTTTCTGTACTCCTCAGACAGCCTCATTCCTTTGCTAAGGCTTCTGTGTGACATAGTCTCCCTCATCTGAGGTTTAATAAATATGTATTTTATATTACAGCTTCTGTGCCAATTTCTTCTTTGTTGGTTTAAAAGAACCAAGTATCAGTAGGATCCCTGAGAAGGTTTCTGTTTTCTTCAATGATGGACGGAGCGCTGAAACTTTTCAGACACTCACCCCTTGTCACAGATCTGGGTTGAATCTATCATCATTCTTTAGTTCACTTTGCCACCTGGGTTTACACCCAGCTATATGCAAATCAGTCTTGACCCTGTGCCTCATGGGAACAGTCGAGCCCGAACTGCCAAGCCAGGTCTTCCCTGAACCAGAAACAAGCACCCTGGGACCGGTTTCTTGGTAACACCCTTCATCAGCCAGGCTAGCTTGAATACAGGGACAAAGTGAGCAAGGGATCCACATCTGGGCATACCCTGCCAACTTAGGGTGAACAAAGCAAACACAAGGAGATGATGAACGGAGTGCTGAAACTTTTCAGACAGTCACCACCAATCACAGATCTGGGTTGAATCCATCATCATTCTTTAGTTCACTTCGCCACCTCAGTTCAGACCCAGCTATATGCAAATCAGTCTCGACCCTGTGCCTCATGGGAACAGTCCAGCCCGAACTGCCAAGCCAGGTCTTCCCTGAACCAGAAACAAGCACCCTGGGACCGGTTTCTTGGTAACACCCTTCATCAGCCAGGCTAGCTTGAATCCAGTGGCAAAGTGAGCAAGGGATCCACGTCTGGGCATACCCTGCCAACTTAGAGCGAACAAAGCAAACACAAGGAGATGATGAACGGAGTGCTGAAACTTTTCAGAAAGTCACCCCAATCACAGATCTGGGTTGAATCCATCATCATTCTTTAGCTCACTTCGACACCTCAGTTCAGACCCAGCTATATACAAATCATTCTTGACCCTGTGCCTCATGGGAACAGTCCAGCCCGAAATGCCAAGCCAGGTCTTCCCTGAACCAAAAACAAGCATACTGGGACCGGTTTCTGTGTAACACCCTTCATCAGCCAGACTAGCTGGAATCCAGTGGCAAAGTGAGCAAATGACGTTCCCCTTTAGCTCCCATGTACTGTTATACAGCTGTCAGTCTTATGTGGAACCCTCTTCCTGGTTTTATAATGTTTAGCTTTCTACTGTATCTTTAGCAAGTTTCAAAACTGGATCTTCTAGTTGCAAAGGATTTTTTCATGTTCCTGGTATACTAGAAGACATTTTTTGATGACCTCCGAGTGTGACTGGACTACAGGTTGCACTTTTATCCTTGTTAAGTGGTCTGTTTAAGACTTGTTGTTAGATTTCTATATCTGTTTTTGATGAATTGTACTTGTTATATTATCCTGTTCTATCATGTTTTCTGCACTTTAGTGGTTTGTAAATAACCAAATAAAGTTAGGATGATGAGGATTACAACCATGTTATGTGAGTTCATTATTATTGAATTCAATGAAATTACAAAAGGGACTTTAAAGGAAGAACCATAGCTGAATAAGCAGGAAAAATATAGATAAGTAGAGGGGAAATCTGTCAAGAATCTGCACATATTTATAATCTGAAAAACATTGCTAAATGTATCCTTTTGCACATGCAAAAAAATTAAATACAGATGGTAGAAATGTTTCTGTATCCTTATGCACAATTGCGCATTGAGAAAGTCTTAATCATGTTAATACATGCTTTCCTCTTAACCTCGCCCCTAGCTCCACCATTAGTTTACGGCTCAATTTGCATTTATTTTTTCCCATTTAAAGCACTGCTCATGTACACATCTACCTAGAAGGTTATTTCCTAGGCTGATAAGCAAGTTTATACTTTAATTTCTCCTTTCATTCAATGTATTAATGAGACACGTGTTAACTTACTATTTTGGCAAATATATGCATTCTTGCTTTAGGTGGCAGCAGTTTTTCTTTTTTTTATATTTACACTTTTAAAATCTATTGCACATTGAATAAACAAATACATTAAATCTGTCACAGTTTGGTCAAGGCCATGCCTACTGGCATTGTATTGCTTATTTTTGTCTTTGTAGTAAGTATTTTTCACCCTTAGGGTGTCCTCTCTTTGTTGTGTTAAATCTCTAAAATAGGAAGTGACTTAAAAAAAGGAGACAAAGTGCATTTGAATTATCTCTATAAATCCTGAGGCAAAAGTATTACCATGTATTGTGACTGAGCTCTGACAACCCAAAAACCATCTGAACCACAAAGTTAGCCTACCTCCTGTAATTTACTCTTGAATAAAGAATTAAGGCCTTGCACCGAGCATACAAAAGAGACTTTATAAAAACAAAAAAAATGAAGAAAGCATTGGATTTTTTTTTAACCTTTTATCTTATGCCGAATGCAGAAAAATGTGAAAAAATGAAACGGTACCCTCCAAGTGGGATACTGAGATTAAAAATTTGTATTGTTTAGTTAATTAAAACCCGAACAATTTAGACACAATTACACATAAGTACAATACTTAGTAACACCTCAAATACTGAGAAAAAAGCAACCACTGTAGCTGACCCACGAGGGTAAGAGGCCAGATACAAGTTGTACAAAGTTTTCACTTTATGGCTTAGAAACGTTTTATAATGAATGCATGTCTTCAGTAGGGCAAATCTGATAGCTTCATCTAGCAAAGTCCCTAAGCGAATATATACGGTTTTCTGGTTGTACTGTAGTTGTCTCAACCAAAAACACTTTGAGATGCTACAGTTGTGTCCTTTTAGTGAAGTGCTGGCAGGTTGCATTGCTTCACCACCGGCGAAGGCGGAGGCACATGGTGGCTCTGCAACCTTGAAAAAAGTCCTAGAATCTTTATTACTGGCGCATTGACACCAGACTCCAATCTAAATTGCAGTGGACAGAACTGTCTACTTTCTTACTTAACATCAAATTTACTATGTTTTGCATTATATTTGACAATTTCAGGTGGAAGTGCGTTGGTTACCGATTTCACTCAAATCCGCACTACGGGGCATATTAGCAACAACTTGCGATAATTATCGCAAACCGCGCTTATCGCAATTTTTATTATTGCCTCCTATCGCTGGATTTATTCGCGGAGATAACCCAGTATTACCAACGTTTTTCTCCACGATGATAAAAAATCCAGCGATAGCAGCGAATCCCATCTTCAACGTGAGATTTCCAGTGAAAAAAATCGTATCGTTAAGGAAAATCTCGCTAATAGGCAGATGGGGACTTAGCCGTAGAATCCACCTCCCATTGACTATTACGACTAAGTCAGGTTTTTACCAGGTGTAAAATCCTGGCGCTAATCGCGGTTAGCGCACCTTTTTTTATCGCGTCGCGGGTATTGCTAATAGGAGATAGCTCTGTTAGCGACTGCTTTTAGTCGTTACCAGTTTGGGTGCGCCCACTTTGCATGTCATTAGCGATAAATATCGTTGACATGCAAAGCAGGCCCCAAAGTAATCGCTATCGCCTGGAAGCTGTCGCTCACTGCTGTTAGCAACAGCTTTGTAATTGGGGGATACAAAATTGTTGCTTTATCTGCAAAAAGTACCGCTAAAGCTGCGATCTGGCCCTTGCTAATATGCCCCTAAGTTTTTCACCAAGAAAATCTCTGTCCTGTATTTGCAGAGGGCAGATAAGGCATGGATGAGGCCATCTATTCGCAGTCTGGCAATAACAAAATGCAAATCAGCATTTTTGAGGGTAAGAGCAGGCCTCACCTAATGACACTTCCTGTCCCAGACATATTCACTCAAAATATAGTCGGTGACTAAAGGTAAAAATCTATGGGTTGCTTTTGCTGTGGATATGATACTTAGCACCTAGGTAGGTAAATGTATCATGTACTGGCCAAACTCAGACTCATCTTTCCTCTGCTCTCTCCACCTCCTATAAGCATAGTAGTCAGAGCAGACACTTTAATATCTCATTTGAATGTAGGCAGGGTTTCTGTATTCCGGATTAGCTGCACTCCCAGGCCCCAAAGGACAAATGTGAGACTCCTTAATAGTTGTGTTAAAGGGAGAAACTATTACACTAGACAGAGTATCTCTCCCACGGGATTACAATGTGACTCAGAATTTCCTTTAAACTGGGATGCTAGATCTACAAAAGCACGAGCAAATGCGCCATAGTACTTAGCTAATCATACACTCCCCAATCACCTACTTCATGTTCTTGGAGTCAGGCCCATAACCTACACTGCACATCCCATGTGAAATGCAAATCTACAATGAGGAGCGCTTTTCAGTTTCAAGGCAACCCCTATGGTGTATTAGTAGAGTGTAGGAACAACCTGAGGACTTGACTATCTATCCATTATTTAGAAAAATAATTTATTGTACGTTTCACTTGAAAAACAAAATGGAGAGCACTGGCCGTGCTTGTAATGTGGGAACAATTACAGAATAGAACAGGGGTGTCCAATCTTTTCTTTATTGAGAGGTACTTATGATCACTAAAAATCATTGTGAGTTACTGAAGGCCAAGCCACTTGCACATTGTTACCAGACATCCCCATGCCCAGCTTCATTGACTTTAAACCTAATGTCCATAGAGTTAGATGCTACGGTTTGACCAAAATGCTTTGACCAGGTGCAGATAGACAAGGTTGCCATGTGTGTCAGTGAGAGCGTGGTCTTTAGGGATGCATGAACCAGTGTGCATAAGAATGGGATATATGGTATGGGTGAAAGAGAGCCTGTGTCCTATGTACTTGTGGCACAGGACATACCATTCCCAATATGTGGCACTGTTCCATGAATAACACAAACATGGAACCAGCTTTTCAGAAATGGAAGAAATTTAAAGTGCATTAATGTTCATAATTTGGAAAAATTTTCTATTTATTTATTTATTTTATTTTTGCAATTTTTAAAGCGCGCAAATACCCATACAGGTGTCTCAGCGCTAGTGTTTACAGAGCTCACTAATGGTGAGACGGGGGAGTTAGTAAGAAGAGAACAGCCATGTTTTAAGGCTCTTTCTGAATTTGAGGAGCGTGGGGGCAGTTTTGATATGGAGTGGTAGGGTGTTCCACAGTTTGGCCGTGGCGGTTGGGAAACATCTGTCTCCCCAGCTGGCCTTTCTTGTCCTAGGGACGTTCAGCAGGAAGGCAGAGGAAGATCGAAGGGTCCTGCGTTGTTCCAGTGGGCGGAGAGCTCTTTTTAGAAACTGTGGTCCTGCATTATTCAGAGTTTTATAGGCTATGCACAGAGCCTTAAATTTGATTCGGCTCCTAACCGGAAGCCAATGTAGTTCTTTGATATGAGCGGAGGTTGAAGTGAACTTAGGAATGGATAGTAGGGTTCTGGCCGCCGCGTTTTGTACTGTCTGGAGCTTGTTGAGAACCTTTTCTTGAGCATTCAGGAGAAGAGAGTTACAATAGTCGGTTCTTGAGAGCACTAAGGTGCTGATGAGTGTTTTGCCCGCGGACTGTGGTAGGTAAGGAAGTAATTTTTTAATTTTTTTAGAGTGTAGAAGGCAGATGATACAACAGCATTGGCGTGGTGGATGAAAGTAAGTTTATTGTCAAAAATGACTCCGAGATTTCGGACCTTGACCACCGGTTGGGGGGGGGGCCCCATCTGAGGTGGCCACCATTGAGGGGACCATGCTGGGTGCAAGCTCCCGAATGTCATCACCTCCGTTTTGTCGGAGTTAAGTTTGAGGCAGTTTGATGACATCCAGGAGCTTATCGCCTTCATTCCCTCTTGAAAGTTTGCGGCGATAGATGCTCCGTTGTTGTGCACCGATAATACTAATTGGGTATCGTCGGCGTAAGTTGTAAGGGCAATTCCATAAGATTTTATCACCCTCGCCAAGTCCGATACATAGATATTAAAAAGCGTTGGACTTAGCGAGGAGCCCTGTGGAATGCCGCATGGGAGGGAGAAGGTCTGGGAGGTGAAATTACCCATCTTGACAGTCTAGGGGCGATTGGCTAGGAAAGACGCAATCAGGTCTTTAGCTTTGCCTCTAATTCCTAGAGCTGAGACACGGTCGATCAGAGTGACATGATCGACCGTGTCGAAAGCCGCAGAAAGATCTAGGAGTATTAGGACTGCCGCTCCTCCCATGTCCATTGTCGTTCGAATTTCGTCAGCGGCCTTTAGCAGTGCTGTCTCCGTCCCGTGTCCCTGTCTGAAGCCAAACTGAGTGTCATCAAGTAGATTGTTGTCATTGATGAATTTCGAAAGTTGAATGTTCATGGTTTTTTCGAAGAGCTTGGCTGGGAAGGGGAGACATGCGATGGGTCTGTAACTAGAGGGGAGCAGAGGGTCCAGGGTTGGCTTTTTTAGAAGTGGCTTGATGATAGCCTCCTTCCAAACTGAGGGATATATTCCTGTTGAAAACATGGCATTGCAGATGGTAGTCAGCGCGGGGGAAATAGCTTCTGGAATGAGGTTCAGGATAGCAGGGGGACATGGGTCTAGGGGGGATCCGGATTTAGTGCTGGTTATCAGGCGTTGAATATGCTTCTGGTCAATGGTGTCGAAAACTGATAGAATGGGCGAAGTATTCATGGGGAGTGCCATAGGCGAAGGTGAAGGGGAGGAATGAGAGAAGGTAAGGAAAATGGAACTGACTTTTTCCTCAAAGAAGCTGGCCAGAGCATCTGCTAAAGACTGGAAACCTTCTAGGCGCGGGGCAGGGGGGTTAGACAAAGTGGTAACCACCCGAAATAGTTCTCCAGCTGAATTTTTCGCCTGATCGATTTGGGAAGTATAGTAGAGACTTTTTTCAGCAACTATTAGTCTTTTGTAGATGGAGAGGGCATTTTTGTAGGTCGTTTTGTCTGCGGAGTTGTAATTGCGACGCCACTGCCTTTCAAGATTCCTGCAGTATTGTTTCTGCGTCCGGAGGGCTTCAGTGAACCACGGGGCTGAAGGTGTTTTCCTGTTTCGATGGGAGGATTTTATCGGAGCTAGTATTTTACAGGCCGTATCTAGATTCGTCAGATAATTGGAGGACGCTGTAATGGGGTCCTGCTCACCGGGAATATGATTCTCCTGCATCCTCTCTGCTAACTGAGCTGTGTCGAAATTTTTCCAGTCTCTATAGGAAGATTGATTGGGGGCAGTGGGAGTAGGTTTGGTTTGGTTTGTTTCGACCGTAAAACAAATCGCTGCATGGTCTGTCCAAATGAGGGGGATAGTTTGGGTGACAGTTACAAGGGGACTATTGTTAAATATACCATCTAATGTATGGCCTGCCTGGTGCGTAGGAGAGTTTATCAGTTGTATTAGGCCGGCAGCTGATAAGTCTGTGAGTAGCTGAGTGGTATCGTGGTTGTTGGTGATTTCTAGGTGAAAATTAAAGTCACCTAGTATGGTGAAGTGAGGGGAGTCTGCAGATGCTTCGATTAAATTGCCTATATTGGCGAGAAATTTGGCTCTTGACCCAGGAGGGCGATAGATTAGCATGCCCTTGAAGGATGATTTGGCCGAGAGGCATAGTGTAAAAATGAGAGACTCATATTCAGGGCAAATAAAAGGTTTCGTCGTAAGTTTGAAGTGGTCTTTGTAGATTATAGCAATGCCACCCCCTTTTTTTATTGGCCTGTCTAATCTACAAACATTGTAGTTAGTAGGAGTGGCTGCTCTAAAGTCTGGTCCGGAGGCTTCGTCCCCCCAAGTCTCTGTGATGAACAAGAGATCTAGGTTATGCGCGTCAATCAGGTCGGCGATTTCTAATTTGTGCTTGGGGAGGGATCTTGCATTTATTAATGCAGCTTGAATCAAAGGAGGGTCGGTTGTAGAGGGTTTCGCAGCAGCTATTGTGCAAGTAGGACATGGGGCTGGGCCCAGGATAGGGCTGGAGTACCTGAGATGTGGTAGGACATGAGGTAGGGCAGCTGTAGGCCTAAGTTGTAGTAATTCGGCAGAGGTGTATGTCCGTCTCACCGTGTTGGTAGGTCGTGGTAGTGGAGCAGCTGGGGGGGGTGGCCCATGGCCCGTCCTCGGCGCGGACGAGCGCAGACGAGCTTGCCTTATGCGCGCCTTCGGCGCGCATTCGTCGCGCCCGCTGTGCTCGTCCTCTGCGCTTCCGGTTACAGCACATGATTTATTGAGCTGAGGTTGACATGGGAAGTGGGTGTGGTCAGCGCGTGTGGGCGTGTCCGCAGCTAGGAGGCGGCGTTGCCCTGGCAACAGTATGCCGCGTCAGCCCTGAATCGGCTGGGCGGTCTGCTGCTTTTGCTCGAGTTCAATCAGGGGAAAATAGCAGGTAAAAACAGTTTACACAAGATTAAAACGAGTGCTAACTCCCGGCTTTCCGCCTCAGGAGTGGAGTTCTGTGAACGCTCGCTCTAGGTCAGCGCGCGCTCATATACTGAGGGTGGGCGTGGTCAGCGCGTGTGGGCGTGTCCGCAGCTAGGAGGCGGCGTTGCCCTGGCAACAGTATGCCGCGTCAGCCCTGAATCGGCTGGGCGGTCTGCTGCTTTTGCTCGAGTTCAATCAGGGGAAATTAGCAGGTAAAAACAGTTTACACAAGATTAAAACGAGTGCTAACTCCCGGCTTTCCGCCTCAGGAGTGGAGTTCTGTGAACGCTCGCTCTAGGTCAGCGCGCGCTCATATACTGAGGGTGGGCGTGGTCAGCGCGTGTGGGCGTGTCCGCAGCTAGGAGGCGGCGTTGCCCTGGCAACAGTATGCCGCGTCAGCCCTGAATCGGCTGGGCGGTCTGCTGCTTTTGCTCGAGTTCAATCAGGGAAATTAGCAGGTAAAAACAGTTTACACAAGATTAAAACGAGTGCTAACTCCCGGCTTTCCGCCTCAGGAGTGGAGTTCTGTGAACGCTCGCTCTAGGTCAGCGCGCGCTCATATACTGAGGGTGGGCGTGGTCAGCGCGTGTGGGCGTGTCCGCAGCTAGGAGGCGGCATTGCCCTGGCAACAGTATGCCGCGTCAGCCCTGAATCGGCTGGGCGGTCTGCTGCTTTTGCTCGAGTTCAATCAGGGGAAAATAGCAGGTAAAAACAGTTTACACAAGATTAAAACGAGTGCTAACTCCCGGCTTTCCGCCTCAGGAGTGGAGTTCTGTGAACGCTCGCTCTAGGTCAGCGCGCGCTCATATACTGAGGGTGGGCGTGGTCAGCGCGTGTGGGCGTGTCCGCAGCTAGGAGGCGGCGTTGCCCTGGCAACAGTATGCCGCGTCAGCCCTGAATCGGCTGGGCGGTCTGCTGCTTTTGCTCGAGTTCAATCAGGGAAATTAGCAGGTAAAAACAGTTTACACAAGATTAAAACGAGTGCTAACTCCCGGCTTTCCGCCTCAGGAGTGGAGTTCTACATTTTAAGTTATAAATATGGCACTGTGTCTACCAGCCACTGGGAGCAAGACAGCTCCTGTGTGTAAATGCAATCCTTTGAAATGGGAGGACATTTAACTTTAGAGTTAACTTTATGTTTATGTGGATTCTATAAAACTCATCAGTGGGAAACAGCATCCTCTGTTACAGGTCCTTTGGAAGTTGCACGGGCGCAAGCAGGCTTCACTGTTGAGATCTTGATCTCATGGAGCATGCCAGAAGACTGGTGCTACTAATCCAGAAGCAAAATGCTGGAAGTTGAACTTTGGGCAGAGCAGGACACAACTCTCTCAAATGGTCAAAGGTTTTCAGGCAGGAATTCTTGTCTGCCTTTTAAATTGATAAATCGGCTGCAGGTTCTATTCCATAAGTACGTCCTACTTGTAAGGCTGCTGGGAATCCTTCCATCCAATCCTGGGCAATTGTCTGGCAAGTTTTTGGAAGAGGCAAAGCATCAGCAATGTCATAAAAAGGTCTGAAGGGATTGCTATTCCAGACAGAAACATGTCTACCAATTCTTTGCATTTCCTTTCTAGAAAAGAATATTAATATTCAAGTCTAAACAATGATTCAAGACTAAAAAGTAATGAAAAAGTAACTTCACCACTGCACCTACAGTCCCTTATTACTAATGCTCAAATTTGATATTGATAACATTTACCATGCAAAAAGTTACAAATCTGATGTTGCATTACATTGTATTTCATAGCAGGAGCTATTTTCTGCATTGGAGACTGCCAGGAAAATATCCAATCTAAAACCTCACTGTTTCAGAAGCGGATGGAAAATAGAAAGGTGGAATGCTTGTAAAGATTTTCAACCTCTGGCAATCACTCAGGCTGAATTACACTTTATTAATTTTCAGCCAATATGCCACTCCAGGCAGAGGCCATCTATATAGACATCAGCCTTGATCCTTCTCCTTTAGGATCAGCCTATACCAAACTTCCAAGCCAGATCCCATCTGAATGGGAACAAAGGCAGCCCCCCCTTATTTCAGCATGCTTAGATCCTGTCAGTGAGGTATAGATTGAGCCCTATGGCACAATGACCACAGCGACCATATCTGAGCACACCTGTTCCACTCTGGCATCACACTGAGGAAAACCCCAAAGTGATAAGTGGAATGTTTGCGAATGTCTCAGCCACTGGCAACCGCCCTGGCTGCATTCCAGGGTATTCATTGTGATCTTTGTTGTTGACTGTGTGCAGGTCCATAAAAACAGATTGTGGGTCATTAAGCTTGTGACCGACACAATTAAAGTATGAAAATGTCCTTCAGTGGGAAATAAATGTGTTAACATGAATGAATGAAGGATTAAATGAATATTGTGTAGTTTGCAAATATGAAGGAACAGGATGTCCAAGCGTAGCAGAGTAAACTGATAGAATTACAAATTGAATAGTAAGCTTCCAATTCCTTGAGGAAAGTAGCATGACAATGTTTAGAATGGATCTGGAGAGGAGGTGAGGTCTACTCTTTGCTCCAGTTACAAAGAAAGTATTAATAACGACAATAGACACCCGTAGTCCCAGTCAAAATGTGGGTAAAATGCAACAATATCTCAATCAGTTGCAATAAAGGGACACCATTAAATAACTTAATTACAGTGTATACATAAAATGAAGACAAAAAGTCCCAGGAACATAACTAATGCAGTTGTATTGTCAATAAAAGACGGACTCATTACATTTACACAAATCATGTGGCAACATCAACAGTGCTTTAGAGGTTGTGTACTAAGAGAACTGGTGAACACTGTGTGCTTGTGAAAATATTAAACTGTGCAAGTGAAACAAGTGAAAAACGAATAAAGAAAACTATGGCGTATTGGACCAGAATTTAAAATGAAACTATGCATGAGTTATTATATTTCTGAAGAAATGAATAACATGTCATAATTCAGGGTCCAAATTTGGCTTTTACATTTCAACCTTCATGACTGGTGGTCATCATCAGGACATAGACAATACAACATTGGGTAATGGATGCCTGAAAGTTTCATAGGTACGTTGAAGGATTATGTTATGGCCTAACAATTCTAAGGCCTAGGCAACAGTCACTTGCTCATGTCCTAAGAGGTATGGAGGTCCGCAATGGGATGGATGTCGACCCACGAGGTGGGCTGAGATAGAGACTCCTCTGGGTGGAAGTGAAAGAGGATGCTACACTAAAGGATCCTAAAGAGGTAACCCAGAAACAGAAGATGAATCAAAATGTGTGTCACAGGTCTTCCTCTTTATTTGGCTCCAGAGTGTCTCAGTATGGAGAGGGAGGAGCCCCTTCTATTTGCTTGTTGTCGGGCAGAAATCAATCTACTCCAAAACCGTACTGCAGAGTCAGACGGCGTGTCCTGACTGAATCATTTTTATTTATCTCCTGTCCCTGGGGTACCTCTTAAAACATTCCCTCAAAGTTAAGCCTGACTGCTTTTGTAGCAGGCTCTCAGAGGTTTAAGCAAAAGTTGTTAGTGTCTTTTGTGGTTCACCCTGACAATGATTGTGGTGGTTGCCTGAAAAGGGTTCACATCCCCCACAACCATCCACCCATTTTCTCACAAAAGAGTCCTAGGTTAACAATGAATGTGACTTTAGAGAAAGACTGAGAACCAGCCTGGTTGGACTCCTCAGTTCTAGCAAAGATATTAAGGCTGTATAACAGAATGTTCTGATTAATGGAACAAAAGGCTTTCAAGAGCCAGCTGCAAGAGAGTTCAAGCATGGTCTTCTCAAGTGCTTAAGGGTTCCTCAGTTATATTAAGAAATGTCGTTTATTTGTCTAAACAGCTAACAAAGCCTGAACAAAAGTTGCGCAGTGAGTGGTCCCTACCCAGGTCTAATCATTTTGCATGGGGAAGGAACAAACTAAATCAGTGAAGGGTGTTAGAGTGCTGCTAGCAGATTTCTTGGATTGGAAACTTTCATTGTGTACTGAGTAAGATAAATCCGAAACATTCACCAATGGAATCAACTGCTTTATGTGAAAGCATGTCAGCATGTTCTTATTTTTTAGGACAGCTTTAGCAGGGCTCGGTGGAGATCTGGGACTTGGCCAAATGGATAATCAATTGCACAGTATGGAAGAAAGATGCTTTTCTTTTGGAGAAAGCAGTTTTTGTGCTCTAGAAATATCCCACTAGCTAGCTGTTCCTTGAAGATGAACAGAAATACTGTACATTCCAAAGCCTTTGCAAAATAATTTGAATTGTTTTTTACAATCTAGCCAAGGACTGGCCTATGAGGAAATTTGTGAGGTAACATTAGCGAAACACTGTTAAGTTATTGCCCCGACTAAAAACAAACATTGGCAAAGCCAATAGGTCCCTCCCTGTTAAACTATTGGATTTGCCAAAGCTTTAGCGTACGCTGTGCAACATCAGGAAAAAAATGGAAAGAAAAGAGGCATGGCGAAGCAAACGTGCATGCATGCGCACATATGATGCGGCTGGCTGCCACATCATTCTGATTGCATGAACATACATGGAAACGAATATGGACGTTTAAGCCACTGAGATGGTTGGATTTGCAACTGTTTTACAGGCTGATTACATTGTGTTCAGCCACAAAAATCACATCAAGTCGCACAGGTAATCCACAGGATCTGCTCCTGCTCAGCATTTTCAATAAACCCCTACACTATTTTCGTCGCTGTAAAGCCCTAACTAATATGATCAACTTTTTATTTTATTATAGAGAAAGTTAATTTCCTAACTTCAGGATGCTGATTTTGTAGAAGTTCTGTTTAAGGGCTGGATCTTCTACACCCTTACCTGGAGCTTACGTTTAAGAAACATTGGCATGTTTATGTGACAATATGTGACTGTCACTGGTGGGCCCATGGATTGAACTAGCAGATGGTTATGTATTTGTGCGTATTGTACAAGATGGTGTTCATTCAATGTGTTGAGATTTCATAGACTTGAATTTCCTATTACCTTCTGCTACAGAACTGGGAAATATTTATTGTTAACCTTTTCCACTGATCACTATTTATTTTGAGTAATTTGTTGTTACTGGTACCAGCATTCGATGTGAAGATGTTGTATGACAGCATTTCCGGCAATCAACTACAGTGCATGTGTAATAATAGACTTCCGGAAGACGTTTGTGGCAGCAGTTATTTTCACAAGGCCTAATGATACTGAACTGACATACTCTGGTGTTTATTAGTTCCTAGAACAAGATGGCATTAAAAGTGCAGGCAGTGAGGGGTCCCTATTTTCTATTATAGCAGAGTCTTGGTCATCCAAGAAAGTCAGAAATCTGCACAGTTTACACCACGTTTTGGATGCATCGCACAATAAAGACACTCCACACAATTCTGCTCATAGCATAAAAGGTCACTTTTATTATTAGGACAGCCAAAGACAGACTCTGCACTTAACTTTTTATTTGAAAAACCCAAAACTTGTACATTTTTCCAAAACCTTCCCCCAACTGTTTTCATCACCATTCCCCAATGATTTTCCTTTATGTTGCCAAAACCCCAAAACCGTTTTAATACCAACCAAAGTTTTCCTTCCAACTTTTCTTTCCCTTATTCACCTAACCCTCCCCCAACCCCCCCAGAGAGAAAGGATATATCCGCTCGAGACAATCCTAACCCCCAAAACACGCCTAAACAAGAAACATAACAAAAAGGAGCACTGCCCATGCTGCCCTAAAGTGACATGTCTTGTAATATAATTTCTTCTTTTTTTTTTTTAATATAAAAAAGACAACACAAAGAACTAACAAAAACAAAAAACACCCTATTGACCAACCTAACAAAAACAAAAAGGGGTGGGCCGGTGGGCCAAAAAACTCACCACTGCCGTCTCCTCACTCGCTGCGAGTGATGTAATCCCTCCCGCTCCCACCCGAGCGCCGCTAAGCCCCTACAACTCCCAGAACCACCAATCGCCTCCCGTGTGAGGCCGAATTGCGCGAAATCCCCTGGGGGGACACCGGCTCGTGCCAAGTCCCCCCGGGGACCCATTTTTATGTTTGTGTATTCATAAAGGTCTGTAGGAATATTCCTGCAAGGCCGCAACATTCTCAGCTTCCCAGCACTACAACGAGAAAATGTTTTTGGCTCGCCATCTCTGTTCTTGTTAAGCCAGTTTTGTCATCATAATTGTAAACAGAATTTCCACAACTGAATTCGAAAATGGTTCCCTGCCTGTCAGTGTCATGGGAAGAAGCCTACACCTGTTTTTAACAAAAGTAGGATTGTTTGCATTTCCAGGGTACTAAATAATATGCATTCTCTTTCCAGAGCATCCGAGCCATGGAAGACGCACAACCCGCCGAAGGGAAAAGATTACTCGTTAAAATTGCACTATGTTGAAGTAAAGCAATTCCAGAAACATGTCTTGAGAATAGCAAAAGGGCCCTAACCCTCATTAAAAGTCTGAAAGTGTCAACTGTACATAAACTCTAAAGCTGGCCAGAATGTGAGAAATTTCTCAATAGAGTGACAAAGCACTGATGACAATATACAATGTGTAATGTGCAGCACTTTCAGATAATTGCTTTCTATTCAGCAGCATTTTAAATGATGACTCATGTATGAATTCCCTAACTATTGATGAAGACTGTAGAGCATGAATACAAGGGTATTATAGCAGTATCACATTTGAGACCCTGCCCCCCCCTGAGATGGAGAGGCAGGCATCAGGTTAGGGCCTTGCTGCTTGTATATATGGAAGAGATTCCAACACACACGAACTGGAGGGTATTTTGAGGGTGGGTGCACTACTGGTCTTCACCCAGCCTCAATCTCCCCTTAAAGGTCACATGGTCATCTTCCCATCAGACAGAATGTGAGATGCTCCAACTGAATTGAAAGTGCAAAGCTGTGCAGGTGCACACCAATTCAGGTTGTCTTTGGACAACTTGCTGGTGTACCAGTGTAGCAGAAATGTAATACACCTCTTCTTGTCTCTGAAGATTAGGTTAAGTGCAGTACCCTTGTACCCACTACAGAGGTTCAACCAGCGTTATCAGGAGGTCTCCAGAATCTACTGGTGTCTACAATTCCAGTACTGACTTATGTCACATAATGTGCTATTCGACCACTTGTCAGCACACAGAACCTGAGCACATATTTTGGCCACATTCCATAATCAGAGCATAACTGAGTGATACTCTCACATCTTTATGCAGAGAGAATTAAAGTTAACGTTTTAAAATTGCTTTGGTGTAACTTTATGATGAAGTGAAAAAAGGGTAAGCGAAGACTATGTGGGATTTGTTGTTTTGGTGAAAGACAAATTAAACCCTTTTGTAACGCCTCTAAGTAATAACCGTGAAAATAGCCTGCTTCAATAACACTAGTCATTTCAGTTGCATAGAAATATAACATTCAAACGTCCACTTCTTCCAGTCTGCACATTTCTTGGTTGCCCTGGACAAATACATTCTACATAGTCTCTAGTTTTAAATGTCCTTCTTCATGATCATTGATCCTCAGGGTCAGTCCCAGAACTATTGCTCTAGGATCCTAAATAACTCCCTTAGTTATTATAAGATGTCATGATTTCTTCTGCACAACACCTAACACAATGTGTGACTATTGGCCAATGGAGCTCCCCTATGTAGAACATGTTGGGTCCAGCCGTTTCCTTGATCTTCGCTACGTGTTAGAGATAATGTAACATTTCTATCAATAGTAAAAGCTTGTCGGAGGCTGTTCTGATTATTTCAGAGACAACAAACATCACTGCAACACCTCTTGTGGCTGACCACCGAAACTTCCTGTATTTACTACAAATGCTTTTAATCTTCCAGAGTACAAATATTTCCATGAGTCTAAAGAAAATGTTGGACTCATAAAAAAAAAGGGAGCTAATTCGTGCAAACCTTATGGCAGCAGGAAAGGGTCTTGAATCACTATGTTTCTTGTTAAGTGCACTATGGTGGGAAATTAGACATTTTCCAGGGTAACCTTCGGTTCTCTCTGGTGTGAGAGTAGTGCAAGTGCCCTCAGTCCTCTTAACAAACACCCTGACACTAGGCGATTGCTTTGTTGGCTATTGGTAAGTGGTTCTAAATTCTCTAATGGATGTGCATGCATGTTTTGTTATTTTCTTTGTACAACACTTAATTGGTCAAGCGTGCCTGATATTTTCAAGATTTTATGGTTGCAGGTTGATATAGTGCAGCCTTATGTAAGTCCTCCTTGCACTGTAATAGATATTTAATTTTCAACTTCATGTCCAGTGTAGTCTACGCCATGCAAATCAGATTCCAGAAAGTTATTAACAGCCAACACTCTGAGAAACAGAGCTGTAAACCTTGGCTTTTTATGGCTTCCTTTTCCCGCGCGTTTGGTTGTTTGCTCTTCATCAAAGCAGATGGAAGATGCCTTCAGAGGATAGTTGCCGCTGCAACGGCTTAGCGGTTCGACCCAGGCAGCTGCAGCAAGAACGCTTTGTTATTACCACCAAGCTGCTGTTGACCTTTGGAGAGTGGTACTGGAGCAGTGAAGACAAAAGCTTTTTTGGCACGGTCCACATAAGGCTGACACAAATTAACAGGTGGTGAATAATTAGGAGGGAAAACAAGTTAAGAAGTGGGGAGGGGATTGAGTGAACATCTTGAGACACAAATGTGTGGAACAAACAGGCTTTCCTCGGCTACAACCCACACGCCAAGTTAGCGTCTATTTTGACTTTTATCTCAGAGATTCATTCAATCAAGCTATGAAAAAAATCAAAAGATTTTGCTCATCATCACCTCATCAGAAGAAAAGAAAGTAAAAACTTTCCTCAAATAAACCTCCACGTTTAAGTGAAGCACTTCCTTCTTCCTTCTGTTTGCTTTGCTTCAATGTTTAAGCCCTCTAAACCTACTTATTTCCTCTAAATATGTAAAGGAATTCTTAATCTCCATACATTTTGAGAATATCGAATAAACACATTCATTAGTAACCTCTTTCGACTGACTCTTTTGTTAGGTGACTGCCTATTGCTCAATTGTAATGCCTGGTACGTAGTATAAAGTGCGTCTTAAAGGAACTCTTTATTGGGTGCTGGATTTGGGCTCTTTCATACCTGAAATCTGTTGCGTTGTTCCCCTATGTTCTGGTAGTGAAAAACCCTTAAATAAGGTATCCCAGCATTATCCAATGGGAGGAGTAGGCCTTACAGTAGTAAGAAATTACTTTCAGAAGTTTTCACTACCAGGATAGGTAAAGCTTAAACCCAGGTGTCCGACTTTTGAAATACCATGAACCCTGCCCTATGAACTTTTAGGGCCTACTGTCTCGATGGGTTATTAGTATTAAAAGGGAAGGTTTAGGCTTGGCAAAAGGTTTATTTTGCTAGGTTGAAATAGCAGTTTAAAGCTGCACTACAGGCTACAGTGGCAAGTCTGAGACATTTTTGAAAGGGTTACTTTAGGGGTGGCACTAGTAGCATTGACTTTACACAACCTGGGTACCTGTAGTACATATACTAGGTACTTACAAGTAAATGTCATGTGCCAATTAGGTGTAGGCCATGTTTACCATGTTTAAAGAAGAAAGCACAACACTTTAGCACTAGTCAGAAGTGCATAGAGCAGAAAGTCCTAATACCAACCAAAATGAATTCAGCAAAACAGGATGGGTGAGGGCAAAATGGTTGGGGCGACGGTGTAGAGAGGGCCAGGTCCAATTAACAGGAACATGTCTGCAGTGCTTCGCAATATATGCAACCAGGCCATGTCTCACGTAGATCTGACCCATTATTTCACATTTATCAGGGCATAGTTTCGGACACTGCAGTGCTCTAAATTTCGTCCAGGTAAGAGAGCCTTCAGGAATTGGAGTCACTTGTCTACTGTTATACATCATTCTCTTCTAGAGATGCAGGCCCCCCAGAAATCAATAATCAACTCTTTTATATGCTGACACATTCCAGTGACGGTGTCTTTTGTAGATATAGTGCAATAGGCCAGGTTTTACTTCTTCTTCATCCTCTTATCAACCGTCACATAGTCTTTAGACACTGATGTCTCAGATCTTTGAAATGCTACTTTTGGTCCCAGACTCGGTCGAGGGCAGTCTGCAGTGGTGACTATCCAAAGTCAGTCTGTTGAGACTATTTTTTTCTGATACCCAATGGGTTTGTAATATTGGTTGCAAGTATTTTGTTCAGGGCAGGTTGGTGCGCAGCACTCAACCATCAGTCAGTTCATGAGTTGTGGCTCATTGGAGAGATAATGAGAATGTCCACTGGTTTGCAATGGTATTTGTGGCCCTGTAGGGATTTGTCCAATAAGTAGCTCCTTCAAAACACCACAAGAAATACCCAAACATATGTTGAGTGCTTGTACTGCACAAGAATAAGTTATGTAGCCGATTTTGCTTTTAGTCTCTGCCCTTGCTCAGAGAAGTAGCTTCTGTAAGTTAATATTACATATATATAGGGGTACTGAATAGCTTATCAAACGACAAGTTAAACAAGGTTTTAGCATTGTGAATTGAACTTTACCCTCATATAGAAGTCAGAAAGACTTGTGTCAGAAGTTCAGTGCTCCATACAATGATCCTTTGCTTTCTGCAGATGCACAATTTTCAGTGTGCTGCTTTGGGAAAAGGACCCCAATGAGCATTAATCTTTGGGGGTCAGATACCACTTACATTAGATGAGTACATACTGGTTCTTTTTCAGTCTCATTCTTTCTTCTTATTCCAGATGTTTCGGTTAGCATTAAGAAAGAGATGACACATGCGAAGATATGGAAACTTTGACAACAGAGTGTTTGTGTACACAATATTCCAAGTCAGTGATCTGGTCCATCAGGATTTTAAATTGGGCGTTCTTTAAAGTTTGGGGCTTCACAAAGGCTTAGCAAAAGATTAATCTAGTTAACCATTTTCCCCACATCACCAACCGGGAAAAGTACATTTCGAGAGCTTTGTGCAGAAGAATTGTAGATGATCATATTTAGTATCCAGAATGTTTTTTGGATTTGCCAAGTCTAATTTCCCACATAAAATACTGATTAGTTCATGGGTGTAATTTGGTTTGGAAGCACTTTCATTCTAATTCTTCTGCAAACCTGGTGTAGGACTACTTTCTGTTATAAAGAAATGCCTTTTTGCTATTTGCAGCAGACATTGGTTTTCTGTAAAAAGTCCAGCCATCAGGCCGTAAGTTCTTTTACATTTATGCATTGCAATTAGATTGGATTGTAATACTGGTAATGTATCCATACTCTCCATATAAGTAGATAGAACATTTAGATCATCTTGACACAATCACATTTGTTTCACCTTTCTATGACACTAAAGGACACTTTTTGTGAATATTGCATGTTAATCAAATTTGAGATACAGGAAAGCAACCTCTGTCACATTAAGCAGATGTATTTGTCATCTATTTCCTGGTCTAACTCTTTGGTAAGGGTTGCTCTATCTTTGAGGATTCAAGGAAGAGCACCAAAGGGGATCGCTGTTCCTGACGTACAGGGAGGTTTCCTTATTTGACATATTAAATTAAGAATGCAGGACAGCGTTACTGCATACATGTACCTTCAAACCAGGCAACTCCTATATGTACCCTTTCTCCTTGCTATATTTATGCCATGAATGGCTCGAAAGAGGAGGACTCCAGGAAGGTAATTGATCTTTGCACGTTATTGAGTACAATTAATTCTAAAGTAGTGCACCATAGTTATCAAAAAGAGAGAATGGTTCCAATTGGTCAGCTGGACCTAACATATCTATACACCTGCAGCAAAAGGTTAAACCAAATTGCACACCTCACCTTTTTTTCAACTTCCACAAGGTTATTAGTAGTTGGGAGTGTTTAAACAAATGCCATCCAATTGATCTTAGATAATCTCAATGGGATAACCTAGTAACGTGCAGAACCTGGGGATAGGTACAGTATAGGAACAGTGGTTTACCACCGAATAATTGAAGCTTTTATACCCCCTTACAGAAGGGGTTTACAACATATGATTAAACAGCACAAAAATGGGAAAAAAACTATTTAAATTCAACAATTCTTTTGTATTTGAAAACATTGTTAAGTTAGACACAATAACCAAATGATATTATTCAACATACACAACAAAGTGCACGTGAATATTTACAATAGTGACATGAAAATGGTGCCAGATTGGGACAATACACACCACAATACTCCACAATTGTTTACAAAGAAACAAAACAACAACATGAAACATTAATTTTCTTCATTATGTTACTAGCTATCAAAAAACACCCTAGCAAGACCTCTTCAATTGCATCGATCTTGTTGGGCTAAAAACATGCTAGTCCTGGAACCTTGACGTTTCGACCCCTACTAAGGTTTGTGTGTCAATAACATCAGGACAAGAAACTGTAGTGTATGCCCTATTTAGAAAGAAAGAAAATGGCTAGTTTTAGATATCAGTGCGTGCATTGTAAAAACAGTAAGCAAAGGTGCCTGGACCACAATCTCACCTTCTAGAATGAATCAATGGATTGCATGGTTCATTCGATAAATTGGCCCAGATTGCATCAATAATATCCGAGGTATCTTTGTCCTTTAGCAAATATGAGTACCTGTTACTGGCGCGCTCAAATAGGTGGTTCACAAGTTAATGTGGAGATGGTATACTTCATATTGTTTGTTTTGAAGGTTTCTTGGAGTTTAAATCAAGTATCCAAACAGTATTCCAATAATCAGAGACTCATAGGCTTCCCGTGAATCTGTATTGGAAAATAATACTTATGTAAAACTATGCTGATAAGTCATGATTAATTACACCACCACCGTATCCGTGAGCTTGGTAAGGTGTGGGAAAGTAAAGACAAGGTCAATATCCAGCGTGTTACGTCTATCTCTCCTACAGCGCCAGGCGAGAGTACCCAAAGCGCTCTACCATGTGCTGGAGAATTAGAGAAACTATCGGCATTCAAAATATACAAAGGAGTGAGAGAAAATTGGTCCTACTATTCTAAACCCACCAGACCACCACCGTGTATTAGTGGGTCTGTAAGTGTTGGATACGGCGTGCCATATTAGAAACAGGAATATGAGTATATCAACTCCATCCTACCATCCCTGATAAGATAAAACACACCAAACCACCGCCATGTGTGTGTGACTGTGAATATTAGAATGGGGAAGGGGAAGGTCATAAACCGTGCCAAGATAGACAAGGAGTAAGACTGTCACTCCTGCTGACCAGATATGACAACAAACCTCCACAGTGTGTTGTTTTGAAATATAAAAAGTAAAACGTTAAATGCACTCACCTCTGGCATACAAAGCTCATAGAAAAAAGGCTAATAGTCCTATATACACAATAAACCACATCTTTGATAGACCTGGTGCTGTCCAAGGTCTATCTATACCCAACTTGTCAGGTTATACTTTCATATCTGTGGGAGGGAATAAGCAAGGATAAGTATTTTAAATCCCACTTAGCGCGCCAGACAATCTGAGTCATATCAATTAAAACAAAACAGAAGAGACTTACCTCCGGCATGACTGCTCGGAGTGTGCAGAAGACAGCAAGTGGACCTCTGTGTCACCACATAGATAAAGACAAACGATGCAGCCGGCATCTGCGTGCATGCAGGCACATTCAGAATTCACGTCTGGGATGGGTCACTAAGGGAAAATAGATGCAGGCTTTCCCGGAATGCGGACAGCCGAGCCCCGTTTCAACAAAGCATCCAGTCTCCAGTCGCTTTGGCGAAAATCAATGGAGGTACATGCTCGACACTCCGGTCCCCTGTATTAGTTATCGGCCCGAGTGTAGATTATAATTGTGAAATGACTGAGTAAATTTACAAGGAATGCATTACCATGGATGACGAGTGAGTCCCATGAACCTTGTTCATATGCACCTCATGCGGAGTTGTAAAACACATGCACCCAATTGACAACGTTCGCATAATAACTGCTATGAGCAATATTAACGCAGGAACAAAGAATGGTCGCAATGATCACAATAAAATCGTAATGAGTAACTCGTCGTTTAGTCAAGCCTGGCACACAGCCCATGTCTTGTATAAATGTGCCAGTGTACGGATCATGTGGTGAATTACTTTGTACCATACACAACGTCATCATAAAAATGATAATTAACCTTATTGATTGTGACCAATAATAGTCGCTGTTATCACAATAATCATCAGTAGCTCGTCGTTAAGATTCCAGGTACACATGTAGGGCCTCATTTATGAGGCCATGTGTCAGTTTTGCGCTTCTGATGCGTCACTTTTTGTGACACATCGGCGACGTAAAACATGCCTCCTGTTGCACACTATTTACAAAGTGACACATCTAAGCAGATGCACCACTTTGTAAACCCCTGCGCTACATTATACCTGCGTCACATATAATGTATGCAGGAGGGGCGTTCCCCCGCAAAAAGACTCGTAAAAGTGACGCGGTGAAATCTATGAGATTTCACTGTGTCACTTCTAGGACGCCGTTGCATCAAAATCTTGCACCTGCCTCACAGCAGGAATAAGACTGACGCAAGCCCTTTCACATGAGGCTTACCCCATGTGAAAGGATGCATTGCTGGAGTTGCGTCACTTTTGTGACACACTCCAGCAATGCGTCACTTTTGCGCTTACAGATACGTCAGAAATACTGACTATCTGTAACTCCTTGCGACATGATGCGTCATACATTAAATATGACGCATCAGGTATGTCGCAAGGAGAGTGCACTGAGAAGTGACGCATCGCTGCTTTCACGCAGCGATGAGTCATTTCTCAGAAATGAGGCCCGTAATGTCTTGTGTAAACGTGCTTGCGTGCAAATGGAAAGCTATTAGCATCATCTTAGACAGGGATTCAACCTGAGGAAGTGTTGGTTAAATAGTGAGAACATCCATGCGGCATGATAAAACATTGTATAAAGCATTACGTACCCCAGAAATAATCCTGTGTTTTACAGTAATCAATATGCCCAACATACGTCCATTTACAGAGGTATTTGCATATTGGCCAAAGTCAGCAGCCATATACATTGCACCCCACTACGTACCCATTAATGTTGACACCTAAGTTAAATCCTTCTAAGAACACCACCGAGATTGCAAGTGGCTCTGTCTCTGATCTGACTCATGCAGCGCAGAGTAAGAAGTTTTGTCTGGCAATTTCCTCAGCTTCATTCAGACCCTGTCTGACAGATTCGAGAAGATGTATCCACTTACATTTGCATATGTTTAGTGTCGCTGCTAGATCTCCACCTCTAGGATTGGGTAGAATTCTATCAAGCACCCAACATTTTAGGCTATCTATCTGGTGTTGCATTTCAATTAAATGGTCGATCCAATTGATCTTGGCATTGTCATGAAGTTTGTGGCTTGCGTTTACGTGGCATTATTGTTTATTACTGTAGATGAACATAGATTTGTACAATGCTACATATTGCTTGAGCAATGAACGCTTCACATTATTAAACTGAGATTTAGTCAAATATATGTTCCTGGTATAAGTGGCCATGGTATGATGCCATATAAGGTTATCAAAAAAGAGGAAGAGTAACAGTTGCCCTTACTCACTCGAAGGTGATGTGCTTCATCATTGGGCTATGCTCCTCACCAGGCTGGCATTGCAATGCCTAATACGCCCCGCAAGAGGGCACTTTACCGAACATCTTTTAATCAGAATATGCCGGATGAGCACAGTAGGACAAAGGATGTTGTGTCCAGATATAAAATCATGGTATAAGTGGCCATGGTGTGATGCCTGTAAATGGTATCAGGTATAACAACTATGCCATTCTTGCAGTAGAGTAATTCAATCAGGACACAATCCCCCAGATGCATCAAGCACCCATTTTGCGAATTCCAATTTGCGAAAAATACCGAATCGCTTACTGGAATTCGCAGAATGGGATGCATAAAAAAATGCACATAAAAAATGCGATTCGCATTCGGCCGCAATCGCCGAATGCGAATTTCTAAAAATCGCAAAAAAATCGAAGAATCGTCTGTTTTCCCAACCCGAAATTGCTATTTCGCAATTACCGAAATCGCAAATAAAATGGGAAGTAGCATTTTGAGCACAAGGATGACATCACAACCAGGAAGTAGGCAGTTCCCTTACTCATTTGGAACACAGAGCTGGAGAGAGGAGGAGGCACAGCACTGAGCTCTAGGAGACAAACCCTGCTGCTGCCCACAACAGCACTGAAGAATGGGACATCATCTTGCCCCAACAAACTAGTCGCACAGCTCAAAGTCGCCATTTTGACGCACTTTTTTTTCTTTTTCAAAAGTTCCATTCTGTAATCATAATACTCTCTTTTAAACCACTTCTTAATCTTCTTTTCTCATCTTTTCATCTTTTTTATGAATGCACCGGCGGAATCTATTTAGTGCCAATTTTCAAGTTTCTTATATTCCAACTGTGCCCATCCGGACCTCTTGTAAGAATACGAGTAGTGCATGATTCATCACAAGCAGATTTTATTGTGTAAAAACCCAATGCATTTCGGGCCGCCTCGCGCCCTTCGTCGGGGGTCACTATAAATAACAAACAACATCATAATTACTCTATTTGCTTATTATAAATACTCGTGCAACAATAGGTACCGTGAAAAATCTATCCATTGTGCCACATTTACATGGTGAATTCTTGTTATGCACATACAATTGGCCAATCACTTAACATCATCCTCCCCCTCCCTATTTTGTACATTCTTCCCCCCTTCTAGTGAGAGTGTCATCAACAGAACATACATTTAACCCACAATGTCCCAGGATGCAGCAGGATCCAGTGAAACTGGCAGGAAAAGAAAAATCAAGTTCTCCGAACAGGAGCTGGAGTACCTGATTGAGGGAGTCAGTAGGGACCATTTATTTATTTATTTATTTATTTATTTATTTATTGTAGAGTTTTATATAGCGCGAACAAGACCCGTGGGTATCAGAGCGCTTAACATCAGAATAGTTAACTAACACAAGTGTTGACATTACAAGAAACAAACAGATATGAGGTATATAATAGAATGAATATGATTGTGTGACAATAGCGCGAGCAAGGCCCGTGGGTATCAGAGCACTTAACATCAGAATAATTAACTATCACAAGTGTTGACATTAAATGAAACAAACAGATATGAGGTATATAATGGAATGAATATGGTTATGTGACAATATATATGCAAAACAAAAACACATGCGCAATTCGCATTAATAGATGGGGTAAGGCTAAGCTTATATCATATACCCATCTTTCCCGTCAAGGTGAGGTAGGCGATGGTAAGGTTTTGGCTTAACAAAGTGTTAACCTTTCTGAGAGCAAAGCCCTTATGAGGTAGATAATAGTGTGGCTATGATTGTGTGAGACATTATATATGAGAAACACAGATACCGTGCAATTCGTATTAAGATGTGGGGTAAGGCTAAGCTTATATCATATGCCATATACCACGTCAGGAGTGAGGTAGGAGAGGGTAAGGTTTAGGCTGTGCGATACAGATATATTATCACATTGCCCTTCAGGGCATTAGGTAAGAGTATCTCTGCGTCTTGTATAAATCGCCAGTCTTGGTCAACAATTAGCTTTCATATTATTCAAGTTGGAGCTTCTCCTTCTGAGAGCAGCCCTAAATCAGGGCAGCGTATCTATGCAAGGTATTTGCTCATCATGAGGCTCTTCACTTCCCGCTTAAATGATGCAATATTGCGAATCTTCCTAATGCTTGGAGGAAGAGAATTCCAGATTCTAGGGGCAGCTCTTTTCTTTCGGAATCTGGCTGGCCGCAATAGCAGTTCAACGGCACTCCGAGCTGGTCTGTCACCTCCAGATATCTTGATTTTCTTGGCTAGATATCTAGGAGTGTTGAAGTGAAGCGCTTTATGGGTGATACATGCTAACTTCATTTGGATTCTGGCTTCATAAGGTAGCCAGTTTAATGCTTTCAAGTGAGGGGATATATGATCCTGTGATCAGTCTTGCAGCTGCATTGAGGCAGGCTTTTAGCGGTGCTGTTGACATTTTCGGTAAGCCTGCTAAGGTGGAGCAGCCGTATTCAATCCTAGAGATAACAAGAGATTGGATTGCTAACTTTAGATCAGCTTCAGAGATGTAAGGTTTCATTTTCCTTAAGTAGTTAAGGTGGAAGCGGGCACTTTTGGCCATTGCATTAATGTGAGCTTTCATATCGAGGTTCTCGTCTAGGGTGATTCCAAGCGATTTAGCTGATTCGACTAATGTTGGGGTGCAGTTTAGTGCAGTCACTAGTTTGGTCCATTCCCTTATTTCCGACTGGCACCTTGGTGGCGAAATTAGAAGGAACTCTGTTTTGTGAGCATTTAGCTTCAAGTGATTGGTGGATAACCATTGCAATGCCCTTCCTAAGGACTTGTTCATCCGATCAATGTCTTCAACGGAGGCGACCTTTATGTAAATTTGCGTATCATCCGCATACATGTGGTAGGATATCTGTGCTTCTTGGAGAATTTCTGTGAGTGGTTCAACACACAAGTTAAACAGGTCTGGAGAAAGTGTCGATCCTTGTGGGACTCCTATTGTGTTGGGACATGGAGTTGAGGTAGAATGATTGACCAGGAATCTTTGTGTCCTGTTCCGTAAGAAAGAGTCAAACCATTTCAGCACATTTCCAGTTAATCCCATCCTATCTCGAAGTCTGGTCAGTAAGGCTTCGTGATTTACCGTGTCAAATGCAGATGACAGGTCCAGGAGAATCAGTAGGCACGCTCGATTTTGGTCTAGGGCTTGTAGCGCGTCGTCCACAATATGTAGTATAGCCGTTTCCATGCTATGTCCTGCTCTGAATCCTGATTGGCAGTCGTCTAGTAAGGAGAATTTGGTGATGTATTGGCTTAGTTGACCCTGCACACATTTCTCGATTAGTTTGGCCAGAAGAGGGATGTTAGTCACTGGGTGAAAGTTATTCGGATCTGTTGCATCCGCTGTAGGCTTTTTGATTATGGGAACCACTTGACCTGTTTTCAGGCAGTCAGGGAGGATCCCTTGAGATAGTGATGCATTTATTATTTTGGTCCATATTGGAACCAGAATGTGGCTGATATCTCTTAAACATTTTCCGGGAAGAGGGTCTTGGTAGTGATTATTAGGTTTAATTTCTGACAGCGTTTTGGCGATTTTATACTGGTCGTATAGTTTGAATGTGTCCCAGTTTGCCTCGTTTTTGGTCTTGGTACATTCTAATGACTGGATATCATCGTTCGGGGGTAAAGGATGTATAGTGGTTGCCGCATTTGTGAGCTCTTCTTCCAGCGCTTTTGCCTTCTCTGTAAAAAATTTAGAGAATTCTTCACAGCCTAACGGAGTAATTGTGTTCTCTTGAGAGGATTTGGCTAGTTTGTTTGATTGGTGTTTAAGGATTTCAAAGAGTTTTCGTGGTCTGTTTTTGGCATTGTCCAATTCTGATCGGATAAATTCCTTTTTGGAATTGATGATCTTTTTGTTATACTGGCTTCTGATTTTTCTGAGAGGTTTCAGCTCCGGGGATGAAGGGTGTTGTCTCCATTTCCTTTCTGCCATTCTCAGTTTCCTTCTGTCTTCATTCAGTGATCCACTAAACCAAGGATTTTTTGTCTTCTCTGTGACTCTTTTCAATTTTAGTGGCAAGGTGTTGTTGACGATATTTTCGACTGACGTAATGTAGTGATCTGTAAGCTCATTTACATTCTGTAGATGGTTAGGTGGCTTTAAGTCTTTCTCACATCTTTCAACCAGTAGTTCAATATTAGTCTCTTTCGTGTCGTGAGTCCATTTTTTGAGCTTGCAGGGTTGCACAGTCGTGCCTTTTCTCACTGTGGGTATCGCAAATGAAATTGCATGATGGTCGGACCAATCACAAGGGTCTATAGAACGGATCGATGCATTTTTGTTTCTTGCAATAATCCAGTCTAAGGTCGATCCTTTCAGGTGTGTAGGTAGCGAGCATGCTTGCGTTAGGTTTAGCTCGTCGAGGAAATCTTTAAGCTTATTAACCAGCTTATCGTTCTGGTCGTCCCAATGTAGATTGAAATCGCCTAGGAATATGTTATTGACATCAATACTGGGGTAGGCAGTTATGGTCTCCATTAACTGCTCTGTGAACTTTGCGTTGTCACCTGGTGGATGGTAGAACACATGCAAGTTGCATGTTTGATTGGTTGCCGCTTTTATATTAAGCCCTAGGTATTCGCATGATTCTAAGGGGTCAGCTAGAATTTCTTTGACCTCAATCTCCGATCGGTGAATGCAGGCTATACCTCCTCCTGTTTTTCTTGGTCTGTCTCGTCTCACAATGTTATATTGAGGTGGTACTAAAAGATCCATGGTTGGAGCAGATGATTCCGTTAACCAAGTTTCAGTCAGGATTGCCAGATCAATTTCCTTATTGATGATGAGGGCTGCTATATCTGATGCATGATTTGTTGCTGATCGACAATTGAGTAGAAGGCACGGCAGGGGTTTCCCTGAGTTACTGAGGTCCCTATCAGTGGATTCAGTTGTTGTTAACTGGACTTGTTGTAGATTGCTTAGGTTGGGTTTTCTGTTGTTCTTTCTGGATGTTCTGTTGGAATCGATTGCTACTGTTTTGATTATCTCCTCACTCCCGAGGTCAGACGGTTCGTATGTTTGGAGTAAACCAAGTATTTCCTCTTGCGTCAAGGATTTCGTCCTATGTGGTTGATTCAATCTGTTAGCTAGTGCCAAGGCCCTCCCATTAAACATTATATTTGAGGAGTGTAGGACATTCTGGATATTCGCGATCTTAGAGTGGGTGCTTGCCGTTATCTCAAGGATTCTTCTAATTGCTTTGGAGGTGTTACTAGCTTCTAGTGCTAGGTTGCTAACCAGATTTTGGAGCTCTTTAATATCTTTCTGGTTTCGGGCCGATTTCTTAGGTATGTTTGGCCTGAATATCCGGGGTTTGCATTCAGTTCTTCTCTGTTTTAGATCAGTACTCCGAGCCATAGTCCTTTTCTTTCTCTCCCTTGATATATTGTTAGTTCCGAGATTATTTGGGTTGACAAGAGTGATATCAGGATTCTGTGAAGCCAGTGGTGGTGTTTTTGTTGGGGAGAGTCTACAAACTTCCAGTATTGTGCTTGAGGTATGTGACAGAGTGTTGGTTTCTTCTGTTTTCTTCACTTCCCGGTTCACATAGAGTGCATCCCTCTGGGTCAGTGGACACTCTAGACGTGATGTCTCATCATTTGGTGGTGAAGCCAGTGGTGATGTTTTGTTAGAGAATCTACAAACCTCCAGTATTGTACTTGAGGTGTGTGGCAGAGTGTTGGATTCTTCTGTTTTCTTCGATTCCTGGTTCACATAGAGTGAATCACTCTGGGTCGGTGGATGCTCTAAACGTGGTGTCTGATCTTTTGGTGGTGGCGTTTGTTCTTTCCTTCGGCGCTGTTCATGCTCTGGCATTGCATGATTAATGGTTCCCTCTGTCCCTTCAACCTCCTTCTCTGGTAAACTCAAGTCACATTCGATAATATCTCTCGGGCTATTGGTTTGTTTGTGGAAGCCTTCATATCTATTGGCGTCCTCGGTCGTATTAAAGGCATTATTGTCAGGGGTGTCTCCTGTTGGAGACTGGTGTTGTGGATATCTTGGCCCCTCCAGTGATTCTTTTACCATTTGAAATATCTTTTCAAACTTCTTTAGTTTGTTGTCCCCAGCTTGTATTAGCACTATTCCAGTTTTGTAAATGGTTATGCATAAGTCTGCTCTGCATCTTAATGAAGATGCGGTCATTATTTTTGTGCCATGTGGGATGTTTCTCGTAGATTTTATGGAAAGCATTTTTGTAATGGCATTACGCCATTGAGCCGATTTCTTTGTGTAGAATATCAGGTCGTTCAATATTAAGCCTTTAGCTACATTAAAATAAGGGTTGTAAAACAGTTTGTCCGTATTTTTTCTTAGGGTGTTGTGTTTGAATTTTTTTGCAGCAGCTTTGGATAGTTTAGAGGGGTATTCTATGTTCAAGGTATTGGAGCCAGCAGCAGCAAGGTGCCTTTTATCCATCTTAATTCCGCGTTAAGTAGAGGCAGAGATAGTTATCCTCCTTCTAGTAATTATTTCCTTCAGTTATTCTTTCAATGATAATGGTGTTTCCTACTACCGGTTGTTAAATTAGTTCGCTCTTGATAAGCTGTGTCTTAGGTATTCTGGTATAACTTTAGTTATTCCAATATGTCCACAGTTTCGATTGTCCTTTCTCTATTTCCCTAAATTCTAAACTTCGATAGTCCTTTCTCTATTTCCTTTAATTATCAGCTTCCCTTTCCTCCTCCAATAAGGGACTGAGACATTCCTTCCACTATTTGTTGTCTCTCTGTGATAGTCTCAAGTTGCCAGTTCGCTGTTCATCACTTTTTGTCTGCTCTGGCCGCCATCTTAGGGTCAGGCATGCCGTAGCAATCTCATAGCTTCGGTTTTATAAACATATTTCCCGGCAGCCGTGTGTAATCAGGTGGGGACCTTCCCTGTCCTGCCCCCCAGTCTGCTGGAACACCGACTGGGAGATCCAGAGCCTTTATAGTGGCTCTCTCTTCTCTCTCCTCACCATCGCTTGTCCATCCTTTATGTCTAAGCTCCTCACCGGTGCCGGATTCCCGGTATCGCAACCAGTATTCCTCACGCCGCTCCGGTGGCGCAATCGCGGTTCCTTGCGCCGCTCCCCTGTTCCTGCGCCTGTTCCCGCACAGCCGCTCCAGTGACGAGCCCTGCTTCAGGTCCCCCGTCGCGGCACTCTCAAGCCGTAATTCACCCCCACTGAAAAACTGATCTATTACCTCCGGACCTGCTTCCCGGCACACCGCAACCAGCTTCGAAAATGTGTCAGTGGTCCGTCGCCTGGTCTCCGAGCCGCTCCTCAGCTCTCCATTCGCCTGATCCCTTGACTACAACAAACTCGCCGCATGCTGAGCTGCCCAGAGACCGGACAGGAGATCACAGTAGGAATCGTTCCTAATTTTTCCGATTTGAAGTCATGTGTCGCCGGTGTCAATGTTCCGGTTGAGGAAGGTGGACGGAGGGTAGGGCAGGCTGGATGGTTTAACAGGGATTTACACCCGAAGGTGATCCCAGAACCAGGAGCTCCCCAGTGCAGCTCCTCCTCAGGCGGCCATTTTGCGAACACCTTGACAAACTTCTTTGGGAAGCTATACAGGAAGGTGCCCGAGGCTGACAAAAGGCGCATTTGGCTGCGCATCAGGGCGAAGGTAAATGCCATAGGAGTGACCCAGCGGTCAATCGATGACCTTAAGTAGAGGTGGTATGACCTCAGAGGCCGTGCCAAGGAGTGCATAGCAGAGAGGCTGGGGGAGAGACTGGCCACGGGAGGAGGAGACCTCACAGTTGCCGATAACACACCACTCAAGGACTTGGTTGAGGACACCATCAACCCTGCAGCCTGCGTGGGAGTCACTCAGCTGGACACGTCCTGACCCACACAACAATCACAAGGTAAGAGCCATGCAACTGTGACCCCGTCCCCTAACAATGCCCATGCCCCCAGAGCTAGCCATTTGATAACCCCAGTATTGCAGTCCCTGCACATCAGAAACGCCCCATTGCATTGTGGGACCTTTAGTGTGACAATGTTCCCTGATAGCAACACACAGCCAGAACTGTCAAGTGAAACATATACCTAAAGCTAGTCAGGGAATGCAAGCCTGCTTGTATGTTGCACCATCCCATGTGCAAGATTCATATCTTTAATCATGCACCCATTCACATCACAGGTGCTGCAGATGCTAAGACTTCAGATAGCGAGGCACTCCATATCAAGGAGACTCCAGATGAGACGGAGGGAGAGAGTCATCCAGCCCCACAAACTGGACTGTCACGTACACCTGCACCTGCACCAGTACCACCACCTTCCCAAACGGACTGGGCCACCCCTGCAGCCACAGGAGGAGTGTAAACACCCCAGGTGTCACGCATATCAGTGGAACAGGCCCCACCACCAACCAGGAGCAGACACGCCGCACAGCCACTGTGCGGTCGCAGGCAAGCGGCCAGTTGAGGCAGCAGCGCAACGTGGCCACACGAGCAGACATGGAGCAACAGGCCCAAGATCTAGGGCTAGGAATCGAAGCCCGGATGCTAGCTATGCACCACAAGCAGGCACAGCACATGGCAGCCATGCAGCTGTACAAGACTGCACGCAATGTAAATCAGCATACCAAAAGTGTGCAGGAGTTAACAGCTGCAGTGAAGGAGAACAGCCAACTGATGGTGGCGCAGCAGGACATCACCCGCCGACGCCACCGCCAGCTGCTGACCCGGCTATCTGCATATACCCGGTCGAACCACCTTATAGGGAACGCAACATCCCAACTGTCGCGCCGGTCACTGGCAATGCAAATACAAATGGTGCAATGCTGCCAAGGTGTAGCAAGGGCCCAGGAGCAGGTCACCACCGCAGTCGAAAACCAACAGGTGTGTGGCCATGGCCATGCAAGGGGGGGTGATGATGCCAGTGAGGGCACATCAAGCCTGAGCAGGCTGTCTGTGCCAGTGCTACCAGAAAGGCGCCGCAGTACCAGGCGCAGTGCAGCATCACGGCCGGACACTCCCAACGTGGAGTTGGAGAGGCAACAGGGTGCGTCCGGCAGGAGGCGCCAGTGAATGACTGAAAACTATCAGCAGTGCCATGCTGATGTACCAAGCACGCCTGCTCTGCATACAAGAGGCTGTATGAAGCAATACAGTAGTTATGTTGTTTGAAAAATCAAAAAAGATCTAGATCTTGTTCAACATAAGAATAAGAATTTATTTTGAACACAAATCTTCCTCATGCCATTATTTCATGTGGCATGCATAAGTGCAGTGTTGTGTGAGTGGTGTTGGTGCACTAGAAATAGTTCAGTGTGATGTTGTTGCGGCGCCTGTGTCCTTCTGCAAGATTCTCCCCGCGTGCATGATGCACATGTGCAGGTGGCCGGTTGTCCCCCTCCGACTCACTACCAGAGATCTCCACAGGTATCCTCCGCTTGGTGGCAATATTGTGGAGTATGGCACACACGGCCATGATGCGGCAGCAGACCTCAGGCTGGTATTTGAGCGCCGTATGGGGGAATTGGGCGGTGTTATAGAAGTCCAGTTTTGTTTGGGTTAAGTCCCGTTGGGTTGTTGGGAAGGTTATGTAGTGGTGTATCCGGCTCAGCATGGCGTCCAGGAAATTCTGTAGGCAGCGTGGCAGTGTGCTCTGGGAGATCCCCCCTGCACATGCCACTATCCCCTGGAAGCTTCCGGAGGCCAGGAGGTACAGGCAGCACACGACCTGGACATGGGTGGGCACAGCATTGGTCCTCCTTGTTAGGTGCTGCATCGGGGTTAAGGTCTCTGATGAGCTTAGTTATCATTGCCCCATTCAGCCTGTATTTGGAGTAAATCTCCTCTTCAGTCTGGCCCAGGAATGTGATCCGTAGCCGGAAGATGCGCTCCTGGATCATGCGTCGGTTCCTGGCTACAGCCTGGAGCCTCAGCCGCCTTGCCACGAAGTAGAGACCTGGCATTGTGAATGTCTTCATGCTCCTACTGTCTTTCCTTAAGTGTGTTTGTTTTACCATTCACCTGTTTCTTGTTTGAAATTTTAATTTTTTTTCCCAATTGAACTTCATGGTTACCACCTGGTTTGACTTCTCCTTAAATTGCTACTCGCCTTTAGCGATTTTGGTGTTTTCGCATTTTGGGATTTTTGATGAATTGAATTTGCGATTTATTTGTGAATTGGCAAAATAATTCTCAGAAAAAGTGGGAAGTCGCTGTTACAGAATCGCAAAGGGGGTTCCACATTGATTCTGCGAATTTATGTTTGAAAATTCGCAATTTGGTGGTTTTTTGCTTCATGAATCGCGGGAGCGGAAATTGCAATCGCAATAGCTATTTCGCAGCTATTGCGATCGCAATTTCGGTTGATGAATCTATGCAAATATGTTCATAATATGTACCTATCTGTTTTGTGCATCAGGCATTGATGGTAATGATATTATTCCTGATACTGCAAAGCCACAGATTTCCCAGCGTGGTGAAATCAGGGAAAACTGGACAACTCGAAACTGCAATGCTTAAAGGACAGGGCCAGCTACAAGTTATTTACTTCCAGTAATTCTGAGACATCAATCCTTTTATTGTTATGTATGCGGTAATTGCTCTAAAATCTATACAGCCAATCTATGATGCTTCTCCAAAACTTAGGTTCCCCCTTTTGACGAGTGACAGTAGGTACATTATTGACTATTTTATATTTTGCTGCATTAGAGGGGCCATCCGATGAATGATGCCACAAACATGTGTTTGTCAGCAAACTTTCCAGAACTTCTGCTGTTGAAATTGTTAGAGAGGCAGGGATGGGTAAATGGCACCGCTTTTTTCTTTCTTTCCTTTCAGACTTTCTTCACTTTTAAATACATCTAGTGAGACCTGTAAAATAAGTCTCAAAGAATCGGCTGCATGGTTAATTAGTTGCATGTAGTGCAAATGAGCATACAAACGAAACGTTATCCTTCTGAAGACACTCGTCTTCATATTATTAGTAGGCTTAGGTTCAATTTAAATTTAATTTGTGTAATTTTGTAATATCCGGATGCTCAGTCATTAGTGCAGAAAATGTCTTGCCAAGAGACATTTTCTGCTTTAACCAGTATCTTAGCAGTCGCTCGTGAGACCTTTTTTTCTTCTTTTTTCTACATGTAGTGCACACTGGAAATAAAAACGAAAGTCAAAAGCCACATGTCGCACTAAAATCTTAAATTGGCAGAAAGTTAAGGAATTTCGTGAAATTTCACAAATAACTGCGAAATATATTCCCCCCCCCCCCCCGCCACCAATTTGTTTCTCCCGTTGATGAAGTTGTAACTAGAGGAAGATAGTATGTACCAAATAAAAAGAGCAAACGCAGTGGAACCTTGCCAACCTCCCAGTAACATAGCCCGTCATTAATAATCAACTGTTCACCACCTTCTATAAAATAAATTATGTAGCATGGGGTACAACATTTGCAGCTAGCACACAGTCTGTAGGATTAGCTCACATGTAGAGTTGCAGCTTGTGTCAGTACTGTGTATGTGCACAATACAGATGCATGCACACCCAGCCAATAAACAGGAGCGAGCCACCAATGGAAGGGCTTCCAGAAGTCAGCTGACTGTAATTGCGTCACCTGTCCACCATCTTCTACCAGCAACTGAGGATCCCTCCACATTGGCAACAGAGGATTGTATGTCCATGCACACTAACCTTCTATTACCCTGTTCACACTGCACCTCAATGTCAGCGTGCCAGCACGTTATTGCAACGTATGGTTCCTAGAGTTTCATAGAGCACTTGAGTTCATGGTCCCTCCACAGCCAGCTAAGTATGCGTTAATACGAGCTGTTCAACTCATAAAACGATCTCCTGGTTATGCTGAAGCATGATGTTAACACTGTATGTCACAAAGATTGTGTCATGCAATCACTGAGGGAGGAAGTCAGTCAGTCAAAAATCTTTATTCAGCTTAAAAGTAGTGATGAAATGACCATCCTTTGTGTGGTATTCTGCTAGATTTCTTGCTTTCTTTGCTGAACCCAATAAGTTGGCCATAGGACTCTGCACACTTTACTGATAACCAGTAGGAAGATGCTTGTGCTTTCCTTTTTTAACATGGTAAAATTGACTTAAACATAATTGGTAGATTTAATTTACTTATATAAGTTGTATGTGTTAGACCTTCATCCTTAGGGTGGTCTCCCCATAAGCATTTGCCTGGTTTGCTCCACTTTTTGCTATATCTTTTTGTTGGCCTTAGGACTCTGTTTACTTTACCACTGCTGACCAAAGTGCATGTACTTCTCCCATAAACATGGTGACATTGGTGTATACCCAACTGGCATATTTAGTTTACTTATAAGTCCCTTGTAAAGTGGTATACCATACACCCAGGGCCAGTAATCTAAATGCAACTAGTGGGCCTGCAGCATTGGGGTTTGCCACCCACACAAGTAGTCTCTCAAACCTCTCTTAAGCATGCCCTTGCAAGGCCTGTGTGAGAAGCTTACTGCCACTTTGACTTGTAATTATTTAAAAACACCTTTCCAAGCCTTGAACTCCTCTGTTATTACACATAAGTCATCCCCTAAAGTAAACCCTAGGTAGCTCGAAAAGCAGGGTGCTGTGTACCTAAAAGGTTGGACACGTACTTTTAAGTTTTACATGTCCTGGCAGTAACAAATAGCCATATTCCTTTCCATTACTGTGAGGCCTACTCCTCTCATACTCTAGCAGTGGGAATTCTTTGAAACACTTTTAAGCTGTAATTCCTGATCGGAAAAGAGTAGCTCCATCATGTTTTATATCTTTGAAATGGTAAGGACAAATCCTCTTTAATGGTAAAATAGGATTTAACATTACTTTTTTAGTAATGCCACTTTTAGAAAGCGGGCATTTTTCTGCTCTTACCACGGTGTGCAGCCTGTCACTAATACACGCCTGGGGTGGGTGACAGCTACACTTTGTGCATTCCCTCTAGACAGCCACAAACACAGGAGTGGAGGGTGTGACAGAGAACTCATCTGCATTCTGCTAGTTCTTCTTGGCACTTACACTTGAATAGTCAGAGTCCTGTTTTCCACAGAAAGGGCTGATTATACTGTAGTGATAGTTTGGAGTTAGGGCTTGGAAGAAAGGGGGACCTGTGCATTCAAGGGCCTGCTTTGAAGTCACCTCCATGTCAAAGGCACAACTGAGTATAAGTACTGGGGCTCTGACCCTACCAAGACAGTGCACTACTGGACCTGTGAAGGACTCTGCCAGGAGTTAGGACTGCTGTGCTACAAGGATGCCACTCTGCTTGACCGCTGCTCTGGAAGAACAGCTTTGCTGTACTGTCCTGCTGCCTGCGGATCTCTACCATGCTGAGGACAAGGACTGAACCCATCTCACTATTGTCTTGAGTGACTCCAAGGGCTTGCTGGCTAACCCCCTGTTCTGAAGTCTGAGGACCATCAAAGACTTCCTACAATGCTGCAACAGCACCTAGACTGTGCCATCTATGAGTACTGCCCTGTCGAGTGGTGCCAATCCAGTCCTGGGCTGTAGACAGTGATTTTTGCTGTACAGAACCATCAAAATTCACCCAGTAATGACTTTATACTGATTGGATCAGACACACTGCTGTTCGCCGCCAACACAGGATCTTATAGATGGCATTGCCTCGAGCAAAACTTTGGGTCCAGCACTTACGGCTTAACAAACTAATCATTGAATGTATTAACTGTTCATGCAGCACGATTTACAACTTCTTAGTCATTAGTGTTAATGTTCCTTTTAGGGTTTTAGTATCACACATTGGAAGTTTAGCTATTAATAAAAGTTCCTAGATTTGGCACAGAGGTTTACTAGCACTAGGAAAAGATACAATTAGGCAAAAATCCCACCTTGGTAATAAGCCACTCCTCTTAGTCCCTGACCTGGCAATTCAGTCACTAGTTCACATCTATTCCTGCAATATGTCATGTGATATGGCCAAATGATGTACAGATATGAGTGATACACTCAGTTGTTTTTTGATACAGATCATTATGTTTTATATTCTTATTGTTTTAGAGTACATTTAAGTTTAATTTTCAAGGAAAGTTTTCAACACTATAGTTTTTTTTTAAGTGCATTAATTGTTTGATTTCATTAATGCTGCTATATTTAAAAATACTTACAAAAGACCACAATATCATAAGCAGAGGACTTACCGCAGAAGAGATACACAGAAGTTATCGGGTGGTCAGCAGCCACTCAGGTTCGGTGGCATAAACTCGCAGAAATTGACCAAACTTTGTAATGGTGGATACACATTCATGTATCGTTTCAGGACAACATGCAACTGAGGTTAGTGGTGTGAGTAGGTGTTTGATTATGGAAGATGTACTGTATCCTTACACAGGCATTTGTAGTACAGCATGAAACCATTAGTGACTAAGGGCCAGATGTATCAAAAGTTTTTGCCCATTCTGTGTCTATGGGAAAATGTGTTCATACATATGGCCCTAATTTATAGTTCATCAGCGCAAAATAATTCACCTTATTTCTCATTGTGCACCATCACCTGCCACTCCAGTAGCATAAAATAAAAGGTGAATTATCCTAAACTATTGCCTGTGGAACAAGTGTCTAAAATGATATTATAAATAGGAGCGTGTAAAATCCATGTAATATTCTTTTGCATAGTTACGGAAAAATTCTGGATAGTCATGCCTAATTGCGCAAAATGCAAATCTAACATTTAGCATCATATTTTGGTGCAAAAATACGTCCTTGCATCAGTTTCTCACACAAACGTGCATTTTGCGCTAAAATACTTGAAGAAAACAAGTGCTGCAAACAATATGTGCTCGTGTTCTGGTTGTTTGCGCAGTTCCTGTTCCCTAGTGCTATTATTTTGACGCAGATAGTGGTGTAATTACGTGATCTAGCATAACGGCATATTTCAGGAATTACTCATAGCAAGGGAATTGTGTAATCCCCTAAATTACGACAATTTCGCCAGTGAATTTAAATTTCGCCAGGGCATAATTTCCAACACCAATCTAACATTGCACTGCTTAAATTGTTATATATTTTAACTGTAAATTGTACCTAGGCAAGGAGGTACCTGTTTCAGGTGATTCTTAATTGCACTTTTGAACTTCTCGCTCATTTGTAGTAACTCAGTAAAACTCAATTGCAAACTGTCCTTCCCCCACCACCTTCAGTTTCTTTTCTTTACATTGAAACGTATTTAAAATGTTTCTGTTCATTAGAATAAACCTGATGTTTAATTGTCCTGGAACATCCTCTGATAGTGAGCCAATTTAAATTGTTCCAATCTACTTCCACAGCTGTAGTCCGCTTGCAGGCTTAATCATTTAAGGCTGACACTAAATCATTCCAGGGGAGAGGCGGGAAGGAACAATTAGGAACACATGTTTAATACGTATTCTTCATGAGATCCAATGATTCCAGAAGACAGAAACACATAGATATAGTCAGTGATAGCCTGCCTTTGGCCACCACCAGCTGTCAGCCACACCATGTGACTACTGAACGGCAGCAATGCTGACTACAGCCTCATACACACAGCAAACCACTCACACACTTCTAGGCCTTGAGAACATTACATCCACATTACATTAGATCACCATAGTATTGAAAGTCATATAGATTGTAGCATTAGCGATTGTATGGCAGAATATTGAGGACAAAATGATAGAGGGCAAAAATTGTGTGGAGCAAAAATATTGAGAGCCAATAATTTTTGAGGACGAAATTATCAAGAAGGTAAGTACATATAGGTATATTGTAATTGCATTTATATAGCGCTTGCTACCCCTGACAAGGCATCAAAGCACTTTTCTGTGAGTGGAACGCTACTCTGGAAGCCAAAAAGGTTTAGTGGTGAATTAGTATAGGAAAATCTCAAATTAATTTGAGCGGTGGACATGTGAGTCTGTTGTTTGGATTGAAAAGGATAGAAGAGAGAAGGGTTTGCATTTATATAGCGCTTGGTACCCCTGATGAGGCATTAAAACACTTTTCTGCAAAAAGCACGCTACTCCAGAACCCAAACAGGATTAGTGGTGAATTAGTATATGGAAATATGAAAATAATTTGAGCTGTGGACATGTAAGTCTGTTAGTTTGATTGGAAAGGATACAAGAGGGAGGGTCTAAAAAGTGTTTATTTGGAGATCATAGCTGCAGGAAGAGGTTTTGGATGAGTAGAGATGAGGGGGAAAAGAGTCAGAGGGTTTAGAAATTCTTATTTGGGAGATCTGAATTGTAAAAGAGGTTTGAGATGATGCAAGGGGGGTAGAAGAGGGAAGAGCCTATGCTTACCTGCAATAGTTTGACCTCATAATATTCTGTAACCAATATTTGTGCAGAACACCACATAGTTGTGCCATGCAATTACTTTTATGTATCCAATGATGTACCACCAATGGCGACTTTCAAAAAATTCTGCAGATTTTGATATTTTTTTCACGCTACAGATCCCTATGAGACAAATGCTTATAAAGGATGGGGACAGGTTCTTGGGAAGTGTGGCTTGTAACCCTTTCCAGAAACGCAGACTATTTTGCTCTTATTTTTTGATGAGTTAAATATAATTCCACAGGTCCATTGCAGGCATTACACTGGTCAAGAGACCTGGCTCTCTTCCATTAGCATTGAAGACAATGTGTGTTAGGTTAGGAGTGTGCTTCTCAATTACTGCCATTTGTCAGAGCAGCAATGGGTTGGGATGAGCAGATTGGGGAGGAGCAAGGCAACATTGCCCAGATTCCAATACATTAGCAGGGAAAAATATTTAATGGCACAAACAAACCTACACAGCACTGAAGGATAGTACCACATCAAACTTGTTATCACAAAGACCCCATTGGGGATTTTAGAAAGCAGTTCTGAGTCTCAGGGCTGCCTATCTGAGAGTAATTGAGGTTTCTGCTGGTCTATGCCTTGTTTTCATTTTAAGAGCGGAAATGTGTTTTTTAGGATCAGGTACCTGATTTGTTTGTTAGGGTCTCGCTGATGTTGTATACAAAAATAAATAAACTAACGTACAGCCCACCTACTTGCTCCTCTGCAAAAAATCAGCCACTACTGCAGAAAAGCCTGGCCTTCAAAATATCCACAGAGATTCTCACAACATTCTGAATGCTCATTACTGATCCTACCTTTGCCCCAACAGAACCACAGTGGACTTCTCATTGCAGGCAGCTGCATGTGGACTCCAACCTAGGTTGGAATTGGCACTACTGTATGACTCATTGAGTATTGTTCCTCTGACTCTTCTGATATTGATATTGCAAAATCCTCACTTCATATCTAGAAAGGCTCCTTATTAGGAACATTAATCAGTGGATAATCAGGTTTCTTAGTCACACTTTGGTCAGATTTACTAGAATCTGACTGTGAGCGAAGCATCCTTTAAAGAATTGCCTAATCAAAGTTAATGCGAGAACCCACACATGTGCCATTTGCTCACACCATCCAGAGTGTATCCTGCTTTGAACTAGGCCTTGTTCAAAAAGTAACATTCAAATGACAATCTAAGTATATAAGTTGCTCAAGTTTCATTCTTAAACAATATTATTATTTTGATAGAATGTTTTACAATGCACCCAAACATTACTAGTTGTGATTCTACCATAGGCTTTCTGTCACTTAGGTGGTCCAAAATGGATAGATGGGGCTCCTCAAAAAAATGATTGGGGACAGGTAAAAAAGAACAAGGTTTAGTACTTTCCTAGAGGAGAAAAGTCGTACAGAATCTACATGCTATTCCTTGCTGACATGTTGCGTAGAGAAATTTCTATATGTTTGATTTGTATATTTGATGTGGCCTGATGTGTAATTAATAGGTTGTTAGTCAAGTTAAGATGTCTCTTTGCATGTACACCGTCCGCAATAGCTCTGGGTCTGGACTATCAAGTAGGGAATATAGCTATACCTAAGCCAAAGATATTGACAGGTAAAATTATATTGACTTCCTCGGGTAGAACGCCGGCTACCAGGGGGAAGTGAAAATACTCGCGACTCGATTTAACACGGATTAGGAATACAGTGAATACATTTGGAAGGAAATGTAAGCAGAGAACCTGATCTCTGTATTTGAAGATATGGGAAAATATCGGCTTTATTGGACTTTGGACTATTGATTTGAGGACACCTTGGATATATCATTGAATTTGAGTTATACGGTTGCTTTTGATTTGGAAATACAGAATGGAGGAATAGTGGACCTGTTTTCGCTTATTCATTGAACAGCCCTGAGGAAGTCAATGTGCCTATATGTGTCACGACGAAACATGTGTTGGTTGCAGTTTTTGGAGAAATTAAGGCTGTCCATGTGATAAACTTGGATTTGAAGAAATAAACCTCTTTTGGAACACGCAAAAGATCTAGGATATTGGATCAATATTTGGACTGTGTAGTCTGGTGACTGTGTCATTTTGACTGAACTGTGTTTACCTACACATAATAATTACTATACATATGTGGTTATCATATGAACGAGTGTTCGGGAAGAAATCTGTAAATTTTAGTTTGACCTTGGTGAACTGTGATGGGTGTTCGGTAACCACACCATCTTCCCTAGCAGCACCCTGATTACTGTGATTATTCGAATTCCATTTTATTCCCTTGAATTTGCAGAGCACCCTTCTGTCTGAAGGTTACCTCTCTCTAATAATTAAAATGATATTGATTTTCTATACCTAACATCTTACATAGATATTTACTCTCTCTCAATAAACCAGAAGGCTGAATGGCAAAGCAACTTCTGTGTCGGTGTCTGATTTTGATGTTGAAGTAGGAAGTGGTTGGAATATATATATATATATATATATATATATATTACCTACTGGCGGTCGCCAGTAGGTATATATAGTTAGGATTTTTTCCCTATGGGATTTCTGAAAATTCTATGTCTAATAACTTTGGCGTTTGTGGACGGAATCGGCTGCAATTTTCAGGAAAATGGCACATTTTGTTTCTGAGCAGCTCCTGGAAATTTGGGGGGGGTTCGTCAAGGGGGGGCCGAGAAAAAAGGGGGGTCCCAAAACACGTTTTTCCAATGTTAATTTCCATAGGGCGGTTGGACTCACTTTTAGCCCGAACGGCTGAATGGATTTTCACGAAACTTGGCAAAATTGTAGGGACTGTTAGCCCGATGTGCCTTTGCTAGGTCTCAATATATGTGCTTCAGTGGATTTTGAGAAATTAACGTTTAAATCAAGATATATATCTGTAACAGCGCTCCGGGCAGCGATCCGGTTAGCGAACTTTTCGCGTATCGGAACTTTGCGATGCGAAGCTGATTGGCCCTCCGGTGTCTGTCAACATTCTAAACAGTCCGGAGCGGCCGCCATCTTGTCTCTCGGTAGGATCGAGAGACAAGAGGAGGCCAAAACAAAGGGGGAAATGAAGGAAAGGGGGCAAGGTAGACCCCTTCTGACCCCCTAGGATTGATGAGGGGGATATTATAGAGCCACGCGGGGCCCCCAAAAAAAAAAATCCGATTTTTTCGCCGTAGAGACGCGTCTTGGTAAGCGAACCGGGCAGCTAACCGGGCAGCTAACCGGGAAGCTAACCGGCAGTGTAATGGGAGTCTGAGGAGTAGCTGATTGGCTGTCAACATTGTAAACAGTCCGGAGCGGCCGCCATCTTGTCTCTCGGTAGGATCAAGAGACAAGAGGAGACCAAAACAAAGGGGGAAATGAAGGAAAGAGGGCAAGGTAGACCCCTTCTGACCCCATAGGATTGATGAGGGGGGTATTATAAAACCACGCGGGGCCCAAAAAAAAAAAAAAAATCCTGAGGAGTAGCTGATTGGCTGTCAACATTGTAAACAGTCCAGAGCGGCCGCCATCTTGTCTCTCGGTAGGATCGAGAGACAAGAGGTGGAAAAAAAAAGGTGTAAATGAATGAAAGGGGTAAGGCAGACCCCTCCTGAACCCCTAGGATTGATGAGGGGGCTATTAAAGTTCCCTGCGGGGCAAAAGAAAAAAAAAATTTTGATTTTTCGCGGTAAAGGTGCTTCCTGGTACGTTAACCGAGCAGCTAACCGGCAGCGTAACGGGAGTCCGACATATTGTGTTTTTTGAACGTTTGTGATATGTGCACGTGTGGATTTTGTCTAATTAAGGTTAAAAAAATATATATATATCTTTAAGCGTGTTCTGGCGCGCTTACGTTTTGGGTTTGGTTTGCGCTGCAGAGACGATACGTCACGGTTATGCGATGCATCATGAGGTGTCTCACGGGCTACGTGATACGTCACTTAATAAAGAATATATTTTACAGCTATAGATATTAGCTTTTAAAAAACCAATGAAATTCACAGAAAAAACCATAGGTTATAGACCATATATAGTTAGGAATTTGCATTTACAAAACCTTGAAAATTCACTGAAAAAACCATAGGTTATAGACCATATATAGTTAGGGATTAGCATTTAAAAAACCTTATTTTATTTGCACAAAACCATTGAAATTCCATATATAGTTAGTTGCACTAACTAAATATCGCGGACCCGCAATCCACTGCTAATGATGTCACATATTACATCATTCATGACATGGTCAGTGACATCACTGATGACATCACTGATGACATCTCAAATGACATCACTGATGACATCACTGATGACATCTCAAATGACATCACTGATGACATCACTGACATTTCATTTGACATTACTGATTACATCACTGATGATATCATTTATGTGATAATACATCTTCAGACTCTAATATAACCTTAGATACACTCAGTGTAAACAGGCACTCACAGACTGTCACACATCCATGGAGTTACTCACACACCTAGTCAGTCATGCAAAGAATCAATCACATCTCCATTTCCTCAACTATACAGTTATACACACCTTACTTAGTCAAACATATAGTAACACATATTTACTCTCTTATACAATCCTTGATACAAGTTCACAATGATTCATACAGCCACTCACACATTCACTGGCTCTTATGTTCAGTTATTTATATATGTCAACTCTCACATGGAGTGTGTTTTACATATGTACTTACTTTGACATGTAGCACTGAGATATCCATTCACTCACCAATATACTCATGCACACAGTCAACTGTCCATACAGCTGTTTCTACATGCACTTTTGAACCCATACACCTAGGGAATCAACTGCTCACACATCTATGCACAGAGTTATACACCTCCCAGCCACCCACACACATACTCAGTCTCCCATACAACTACTTGGGCAACCATTCAATAACCCATATAGTTACTGATATAGCTACTGATTTAAACATGCAGCAGTTTACAGAACAACATAAATAATGATTGCCAAATTAAGACACTTTAATCACTAACCCATACACTCAGTGAGACACATTTAATCATTCTCTCATACAGTCAGTCATGCACCTACTAAATCCTTCATCCAGACACTTATACATCCACTCATTCTTCAATATGTAAGACATATTTTAACTTTACAGAAACATACAGTCACTGGGTGTTGTCATCAGTGATGTCATCAGTGATGTCATCAGTGATGTCATTTGAGATGTCATCAGTGATGTCATCAGTGATGTCACTGACCATGTCATGAATGATGTAATATGTGACATCATTAGCAGTGGATTGTGGGTCCGCGATATATAGTTAGTGCAACTAACTATATATGGAATTTCAATGGTTTTGTGCAAATAAAATAAGGTTTTTTAAATGCTAATCCCTAACTATATATGGTCTATAACCTATGGTTTTTTCAGTGAATATATATATATATATATATATATATATATATATATATATATATATATATATATATATATATATATATATAGATATATCTATATATATATCTATATATATATATATATATATATATATATATATATATATATATATCACAGCAATTCTCTTTCCACGAAAGAAGATGAGTCGCACTCCTGAGGTGATTTCGAAAATCTTTTATTTCGGTTGCAGGTTCCTAGCCGTTATGTGTCCCAATGCATTTCGGTCTAATCCTAGACCTTTCTCAAGGGGGCTAGTGGCATCGGCAAAGGGAGGGGAGGTTAATTGTCGTTGGCCTCAGAATTTGCATGTTTTAACCCCTCGGTGGGGGTCATTCTGGAGACTGAATTATGTAATTGCCCCCTGGTGGGCGCCGCAGTCGGCTGGTTAGCTGAGGCTCACTGGTATTTGTAGTCCGCTCTTGTCTCCCTCATTTCAGCCCTGTAGGGGAGCGATGCACGGAAAGCATTTTCTTTGCTGCTTTTCACCTACGCCTCATTGTTCCTATTTTCGAGGCAATGAGGGCCTGTTACCAAGGTCTGGTCCCTGGCGGCTACCCCTGCCTAGTGTTTGCTTGCGCAGTCGAAAGTTTTGGATCCAGGTGCAGGCAGTAGTGGGAGCTCCTTTGTATGGCGGTGAGTTCTCTGCGGCAGGACCCAGCCGCTTTGTATCACAGCAATTCTCTTTCCACGAAAGAAGATGAGTCGCACTCCTGAGGTGATTTCGAAAATCTTTTATTTCGGTTGCAGGTTCCTAGCCGTTATGTGTCCCAATGCATTTCGGTCTAATCCTAGACTTTTCTCAAGGGGGCTAGTGGCATCCGCAAAGGGAGAGGAGGTTAATTGTCGTTGGCCTCAGAATTTGCATGTTTTAACCCCTCAGTGGGCGTCACTCTGGAGACTGAATGATGTAATTGCCCCCTGGTGGGCGCCGCAGTCGGCTGGTTAGCTGAGGCTCACTGGTATTTGTAGTCCGCTCTTGTCTCCCTCATTTCAGCCCCGTAGGGGAGCGATGCACGGAAAGCATTTTCACTGCTTTTCACCTATGCCTCATTGTTCCTATTTTCGAGATATATATATATATATATATATATATATATATATATATATATATATATATATACATATATACTGAAAAAAGTCAAAGATTACAGAGACGTTATGGTTAGGTTCACATTTTACACACACAAAACCATAGATTTTCAGCAGTTATAGTTAGAGTTATTTCAAGTAACTATAACTCGTGGCCTAAGGTAACTATAGTTCGTGCCCCCACCATGCAAAGTTTTCTCATCAAAAATGTTACAGCAAATGCTGCATTGATATTCTCAATGTTGTTATAGAAGATGTTATGAGTGATGTAATATATGGGGCAATTAGCAGCGCATGCTGAGGGCGCGAGTAATAACTATCTTATGGCACGAGAATGCCAGTCAACTGATGGTCATTTTCAACTACTCTAAAACTGAAGCAAGTAACTCCGGACAGTTCCCAAGTTTTAGGTAGAGAGCAGCTCCTTTATATGGAGCCCCCTACAACACTACTGACACTCTGAATCTGCTGACCTCAAATGTTTGTTTTTCTAGTAGAGTTTTTAAGCATAGGATTTGCACAATGCCATCTACACAGAGCAGGTAAGTGACAAATTATTTTTCCCATTTATACAGCGAAGTCTTTAAGCATAAGATTAGCACAGTGTCATCCACACTGAGATGAAAAATGGCAAAATCATGTTTCCAAAGCAGGAATACTATGACAGCTTTGTATTGGTAAAATTAAAAAACGCTTGGTTTAGTTGGAGTTGAACCGCAGTGGCCGGGACTACAGAATCTTGGCTAAAATGAAGCACTCTACCCATGAAACCTCTCCTCTATGAGATATGTCTCACCATGGCCCATTCCTGCTCCAGCCAACAGCCTCAACTTTCTTCTCTAAGTCAAAAATGTATATGTATGTTGAATGAAATTGCTGTCAACTGCAAGTGACATAGTTTTGTTCTAAGTTTGAAGGTTCACCAGAGTGCACTTCTGAGGTTTCCTTTGTGTGCGTTCCAGTTCCACAGGCTGTTTTCAATCTGAGAAACCCAGGCTTGGCTGAGCTTATCACAAAGCGAACATGAAGTATTTTTTTGCTGGTTTGGTGTCAGCAGAGCAGATAAGGAGCCGCCTCAGGGAACCAGGAATAGGGAACAGAGAACTGTTGCTCTAGCCAACCAATGAAGTCCCTTTGTGCCGACATGTGTGTCCGCAAGTAACACAGAGATACACTGCTGCTGAAGCCGCTATCCGTCCATCGTGCTTCCGGAATAGAGACCTCTCTCGTGCGTGACCCTTTGTGCATAGACCACTCTTGTCCATTTTTGTTACCTGCCGTTTCCTACTGCTGCTGCAGGTGCCTTCCACTTCTGCATTGTCGAGGCTTGAGTCTGCATTATTGTGTTTTTCTGTCACAGAGTTCTACTGCTGTTGTAGTTGGTGTGTGCATCAGTTTGTGTCACGTTGCACATTTCCGTCAAAGCATTTTGTCTGCTGCAGACGCAGGGATGTGTCACCTTGTGTATTCCTGTCACACACCTTTCCTGCAGATTAAGCCCCCCTCGCTTTTCTGTTGCAGACACACAACACTGTTGCTGACACCAGCATCTGTCCGTCCTTGCTCGGCTGTCAGAGTCCTCCAGTGATCGGTCTCTCTTCTGTACCCATGTTCACAGCCCTCTCTGAGCGCATGGTTGGCTTTTGCCTCATTATGCATATTTCGCAGATCTGTTTCTGCTCTTGAGGAAGGGCTTCGACACATCAAAAATTCCTGTCACACAGGCTGCCATTGGTCCATTCCCCGGCGTCCATGCTTGTCATTAGTGTCTCCTACTCCCTAAAGTTGCATTTCTGACAACGGCCTCATACTCCCGAAAAATGTATATCTCAAACCACGTTTATTTCCGAGGCACGTGCCTGGCACAGCGCGCATTTCTGTCACAGAACGTCTTAATTGAGCGCAAGGCTTGGATTTGCACGTTTCCGTCACTGGTGACGCTTTGTGCTCAGCGCAGTGCCTCGTAGAGTGTACGTTTCTGTCACAAATCACCCTTGGTGTCGATGCGATTGCTCTGCACAGCGCTCGTGTCTGTCAGAGTTCAATTTATGTATGTATGTGTCTCGTGCGTGGCGCAAACCTAGCCACAGGGCCGCCGGGAGCTGTACAGAGCCAAAGGCAGTGACGCGGTGAAAAGTGATTGACGGGGATCTGTCGCTGGCACTGAAGCGTACTTACACTACGAACATTTCGGGTTCTGTGTCCGACCCCTCCCCCAGCTCAGGACGGTGTTTATAGAGCGCATTACTATCGCAGACCTATAATGTTGTTCAGGATGGGTTTTTACCTCACTGGATGTTCGCGATACATTTTTATTTTAGGAGATCCATTTCTCCATAAATGTCCTATGAGTGCCTGATATTTCTGTTAATATGTTGCACTTTCCAACGCATTTCTGTCGCACCAGATGTCAGCAATTTCTCTGTCGGCCCCCCCATTGTCAACACTTACATTTGTATTTTGGCTTGCGTGTCATTCCCATCTCATTTATTGTTGGCGCAGGCATTTCTAACGAGGTGATTATTTTACCCTTATAATCATTTCGTGTCAATAATCCAGAGGCCTATTTAACAGCATTTTTTCCCGCTGCCGCTCATGCTCTTTCTTACACAGAAGTATCCAGACTCCTTGCAGACAGAAGCTCCATCGAGGGACATTGTGACTGCTTGCTGGGATGTTCTCACTTACACAAGTATTCCATGTAGGAAGTAGAAGTCATTTTTGCTATTTTTTTTATTGTAAATAATGGAAAGCGTGGGATAGATTCTTGTATAGAAGAAGACCCATGTGGGGGCATGGCTTCGGGGAGAGAATGTGTTTGGGGTGTTACACCACCTCAATAAATGCATTTTCTGATAAATAGTTTATATATTTATTTATTTATTTATAAAGTTTTATATAGCGCGAACATGATCCCGAAGGATATCAGAGCGCTTTACAATTTAAGGGCGAGGAAGGTACAAGTTGCGGTACAATCGTCAAAGGGGATAACAACCCAAACAAATCAAATATGCACATCGGATACAGGTGCATTCAGTCGGGTATTGTGAGATGCTAATGGTATATCCCCGGGAATTTTACATACCCACTGAAAAAAACACACACACACTGTGTTTTGAAAGTCCTCCAAAATAGTGGTTATTTTACAAAATATTGTCTCTCTCAGTACTCCTACCAATTCACACGCCTCTCCCTTTCCACTGCCCTTTAGGCCCCGCTCATGCACCCTGCTTGTCGTATAATGTATGTAAATGTACATGTATTTATATAGCGCAAATCACCGACCCGGTATCTAAGCGCTTGCTTAGGGAACCCGTCCTGGTATTCCCCTGTGAAATACCCCGGTAGGGTATCCACAAGGTGAAAGCCAGGCATCCCACCGCGAGGGGCCGTTGTGGAGATTAAGCAAGCTATTGCCCAGAGTTGCAGAGTGTGAACCCATGAATCAAGTAGGCCCCGGAGCGAGAATTGTCGAGTACGTGGACATTTTCGGACTCAAGACCCGCCGAGCCGGGAAATGAACCCTGGTCCCAGGTTGACCTCTGTTTCCAGGTCTGCCTCCTCTAACCAGTGAGCCACACTTCTCCCAGGCTGTATGCCAGGCTGATTGTAGTAAAATCTGAAGCGCACTCCCACCCCCCGTCCCCCAGTCTTACTGACCAAGCTACACCCGACCAATGTCGGCTGAGGTGGTAAGTAAGGGGCATTCGCCTGAGCCCACATTGAAACCCAATGTGGCACGCACTGACCCCGTGGACATGCAAACAGATGTTGGTTGTTCAGGCTAAGAATGAGCTCCAGCATGACCTGTTTCCAGATGACCAAAGGCTTCATCAAGTGTGCCCTACATAAAACTTGCCTTTGCAACAGGATACTGCATGCTTATAGCTGTTATGGTGTTTCTGCTGGACTCTATGCCTCTTTCAGTCCAGTTTTCAGTCCATTCTCATGCCTCATTTCTGGCTTCGGGGCTCTGTTATGTTCTGTCCCTTCCCCTTTAATTGTGGATGTCCAACTTTCAATGTCCAATGCTGTTCCTTAGGAGGCCACTGCAGTTTGCATCAGCTACAGTCCCTGCTAAAGCCGTCAGATACCAGTATCTACTAACCATCACACTCCTACAAATGTGACAAATTGGACTATATCAGGTGGCCTAAAGCTCTGAGATTGCATGGACAAGCTCGAATGAATTATTCATTTGATTTTTAGCCACTATACGCCTGTTCTTTAAAAATAAAAATAAATAGGTTGAAAGGACCAGCGTGGTTGGCTGTTATAAATACGTGCCATGCTAAGTAATAAGTGAGGATGTTGAGCACGGCAAACACCAGCACAAATTAAGCACTTCATTTCTCTTATCTTCCTAATTTGTCTTTTCGCTCCTCAGGGGTTGCCTACAGTCATCTAGAGGCAGTGATTAGAATTACGCTGGAATAACGATTGTGGGTGCATTTCATCACATCAGTTATTAATTGTGGTTCTGGAATGTTCTGTACTTAGATAAAAAGATTTCAACACCTCCACAACACAAACACTGCAGTTGGGGGCCTAACATACTTGGAAGTATTGCATGTCATAATAACTAGGTAAAAAATATCGACCCAAAAGAATATCAACTGCAGAATATTGACTACCACTATATGGTCAAGGTAAGTGAATATATGTAAGTAGTGATTTGCTTTTTTTAACTCTAAATATACTCACTTTGATGATATAGATCTTTGAGGTAAGTAGATTTTAGATAAGAATGGTTATCTACGTCTACCTACAAATACTCACCTTGACATTGTAGCGGTGGTCAATATTCTAGAGTCAATGTTGTTGCAGGTTGAGATTAAAAACTCAGGAATAAAGTATAACACCCACCATTAGTGACACATTAAAGCTCTCTTGTGGTACAATAATGTATCTGGTTGGTGTTATCACCACTTCATCGTCTGTGTGGGTGTTTCAATAATAGCGCGTATTTTGGTCGGTCCTGATATATCTGGCGATCATATATATTCAGGATGAAAATAGAGTTTGGTTCACAGATGCAGACATTGCTACTTTTGTATTGACAGCAATGCACTTTTACAGATTGAATGCTCGCGATAAACCAATGTTCTCAGCACATTCAGTGTGTTTAGTCTCTGCATTTAATTCACAGCCCTCTCTGTCAATACAGATATCCAGTCAGAGTCAGCCTCACTGTTCCAAATCTCTGTTATTTCATGTTTATATTTTATTAATGCAGCTCCAGACAAATAATCCTGACAGCAAGAATAGTTTATTGACACCAATTTGCAGAGCATGAAAAGTGCAAAACATGTAAGATTTTTAGGACTTAATTAGGATATTTAGCTTTTTTCCGAAGTCCAATTTTAGAAGACAATAAAAAGGAAGGTAGGAGATATTCTCAGGTTTTACACACTTTCTTGAATTTTAAGCTTATTTATATTTCTCTTACGACCCCTGACAAAGCATTGAAACACTGTTTAGTGAGTAGCATGCTACTTTGCAACCCAAGATTAGCAGTTAGAACCTTTGTTTTGCTTTTTTTGTCTTGTGCATTGGCTATGTTAGGTTTGCGCTCTTGGTTTAATACAAGTTTAGGGGAGTTTGGAGTAGGGCTGAATGATAGGGATGGGCTTGAAAAGAGGGTTTGGGAAAGGGATAGAACTATATGAATGGATTTATAAAGGGGAAGTTGCAGGTTTTTGTTGCAAGTAGTGATCATGGGTCATTGTTTGGTGGAATGGCTAAAGATCGGGTCAAAGTTTGAGAAGGTTATTTGGGAGTGCATAGTAGTCAGAAAGGTTTGGGATGAGACAGAGGGGGGAGGGATGGAAGGGTATTTTTTACACACACCCAATGCTTGGTAAAGGTAAGCTTGATTAAACCACTCTGTGAGAAATTGGGTTGGATATTTGGTTGAAACGGGGTGAACCCCTATCACCCAACATCCACAATCGTCATCAGGGTGACCCACAAAAGTCTTAAATTAACCTGTGCTTAACTCTCTGGTAGCTTGACACAATAGGAATTAGGCTTAAGTTAGAGGCAATGTGTAAAGTCTTTACACAGTACACAAACAGCAATAAAGTGAAAACCCCACACAAGAAAAATCCTACACCAATTTATAAAAATAGAGTACATTTTAATATATTTGACACAAAAACAACAACAATCCAATCATTAGAACTGGAGTTACGAGTTTTAAAAATGTGAATTAAAATGTAACTTCTAAAAATTATAGCACCAACTACGGACATCTAGTCTTGCGAGACCTGGTCAAAGTAAACAAATATTGCTTATCACAATGGAGAGCAGGTCGGATACAACAAGTGGATTCAACCCAGTCAGCGCTTACCTTCAGACTTAAAAGAAATGTCATAAAAAATATTCTGAGAAGGTAAAATTCAGTGGGGCACGGATGCAGGTAGTGTCCGAGGAGGAAGTATCGTCGTCAGTGAGTCACTAGATTGAATCGCAGTGAAGATTTCTACATTTAGATTTAGTCACCTTTTTGGAAGTGAACAAACTGTAGTGGGACAAGGCAGGAGGCTTAGCCGATGAGTTTCCCAAGATGTTAGATACCCATTTGGCGAAACAGCTATGAGCAGAATATGCTGCTGCAAGAAGAACGTAATGGGAGCTGTATGAAGTCAGGCCAACTGGCGATGCACCATGGGCTAATAGACAAGCAGGTTGATCCTGGTATTTCCTCCATTCCCAGAGCAGTCTTTTCTAAAAGTTTTCTGTCTCAAGCTTTGGATTTTGGCTATCTGGGCATCTTTAGCACCAGCACCAACTGATCACGATTGGAGGGACATGACTTGGTAGAGGTTAGGAGTCACTCAGGCTAGGTCCAGTTGCAGGTTGAAGATGGATGAAGCCTTTTCTGTCCATGAGACTCTAAACAAGCAGCCTTCTCACTAGACCTTGGAGTCACTCTGATGGTCCTGGGTGCAGGTGATTAAACAGGGCTCAAGCAGCAGGAAAGGTTTCTGAGGGTTCAAAGTGGGCTGCAGGCAAAAAGCAAACCTTCAGGTGCAGCAAAGCAATCTTGTGGAGTGCACAGCATGCCACAGCAGCAGGCAGTCCTCTGAGAGTCCTTCGGCAGTTCGAGAAAGTGAACTGAAGAGTGGGTCTGAGGGTCCCCTTTTTCAGTCTCGCCTAGGAGAGCGCATGAGCTATTTGCTGCAAGGGGTATTGTATACAGTAAACCGCTTGGTACGCCCTTACTTACCATTGGTTCTCTCCAGCTTCACTCTTCAAAGCAACCTTTTAGTTGGGCATCGCAGGCCATTGTGTTGGTTCTGTTCATTCAATGCTGCCACCAAGCTAATCTGTAACATGGACAGATTTAGTTCTGCATCGGCTTGCTTGGGTACTTTACACTAGCTACATTAATCTTGGGTGGAATTTAGGACTCTTGTGGGGTTTTTGAGTTCATGGATGGGTGATGTTTGTGGTGATGAAGAGTACGTAGGGGTCAGGAATAACTGGAGTTTCAAGGATTAGTAGAGTGTAGAGGGAGTTTTAGGATTCATAGGTGGAGGAGATTATGGTTCTTTGAGCCTTGTAGCTATATAACCAGAGAGGCACTAACCCTTTCCTACTGAAGTTGGGCAGACAGTTTATGCCATTTATCTGGCTGTCTGAATACTGCTGGGTTAAAGTGGCATTTAACTGAATTAAGAAATCCAGTGAACGTTGAAGCATCTACAGACATCTTGCATATGCTGTATGGATGTATTGCAGCACTATGTAGCTCTGCCGTTTGAGGTCTGTGTAGCTGTAGGTTTTCATTCCATTAAGATAGTTCAGTGGGCTTATTACCCGCAGCCTATATGTACGTGTAGCCAATAGGCAATGCGATTACAATTTTGCAGTTAATTTTCTCCAAATTTCCTTCACAGACTATGCCTTTACAAACCCTTTATACATTTATCTTTCTGGGTTATAACAATTAGAAAAATGCCAATGACTATTGTGTCTAGAAATATATGGTTTGCGATGCATTCCTCCAAATCTTTCCTCGTTTGAGCTCTGTTACAGCAGGAATGTGCTTAATTGTATTCAATTCAATTCAATATCTTGGAACATAAATGGGTTATGTAAAAATATAAATAATGCCCAAATAGATACATTATCAAATTCCTTTCTAATTATATTATTACAGGAAACGTGGGCAATGGGCCCTTTTATGTTACATGGAAACAAAAGATATTTTGAGCCTGCAGTTAAACATCATCATTTTGGTCGTCCCGGTGGGGGGCAAGCAATATTCTTATCTATCGACCTGAAAGTTGAACATGAGCAGTTACCTACGAATAACTCTAACTTCCAAATGGTAAAGTTGCGATATACATCAAGCGAACGAGAAAAATCAAAAGTGCTAATGCTGATTAAAATATATAGTCCACCAAAACAGAGTTAAAGGAAGGATAAGTGTGATGCTCTTACTAGTTTCTTATTAGAGCAAATAATGGATGACCTTTTTGCAGATTTTATAGTAACAGGTGACTTTAACCTAAATCAACTATACCCTTCCTACAAGACGATTTTATACAGTCTCAACCAACAATGGACAATTCTTGAGCAAAAGTTGGATTCCTCACAAAACGCCAAACAAGGTTCATTGGGAAGAAACTTTGTTATGGATATGGAAGCATTGGGACTAAGAATATTAAATGGAAGATTTCAGACACATAACTCTAAATCACGAATTGACTACACAATGTTATCACTAAATATTTTTAACAACTTAATTTCCTACTATTTAAGGAAGGTGCCTGATAGTGACCATAGTAAAAAAAAAATTAATATAAAATTGTCTTGTTTGAAACATCAAATGTATTTAACAACGCAAGGTCAGACGGATACCATCAATTATAGAAAACCTATATGGAAAACATAGAATAGGGATGATATAAAGGAACATGCGCAAAAACTGGTTAAAGAATGTTTTAAAGATAAAACCATGAGGTCTGTAGTTCAACAATGGGAAAACATCATACAGAAACTAGTTAAACCATATGATTTCACTCCTAGCGTAGAGAAAAAAACAAGTGACTCAAATGGAACTAAGGGAAATTAATATCAATCTATCATATACAGTTAAGAAAACTAGACCGACCGGTAATAAACTCAGAAGACAGTTATCTAAGTTTCTAAACAATGAAGATATACTTATAAAATTAAAAATAGGAAATTAATCTGGAACGAAAAGAACAAATTGGGATGCCACTAGGCAGAAGGCCCTTTTGCAGGCAAGCTGTTTATCTGGATTTAATGGTCGATTTAGCGGCCTATCCCATATCCCTTTACTAAAGGCCTATGAAGGGAAGATTCCACCAATAGGCCTGAATGGAGGAGAGGTATTCTCTCTTGATCCAACCTATGAATGGGACAAACTGGAAGGGGTAGTACTGTAAAGACTTCTATCACTCCTACAATGTACCATGGTCCAGGCTATAAGGAGAGAGTTTAGTCTGGGATCTTGGAACATGGCGGCCGCCACTCGGGCTCTAAGATACTTCAACACCCTGCTCGAGAATGATGAGTTGGCTAAAGTATCCAGATTGTGCTGGGAAGAGAACCAAAGCAGCGAAAGGATGTGGGCAAAGGCTGTTAGAACCAAAATGACTGTAATGAAGAATCACCATTTAATTAATGGTACAGTCACCTCTTGGCTCAGCTTTCCAGGCAAACGAGAATTGAGAGAATGTGTTGCTGTGGTTGTCTCAACAACGTGATTTATCATATCTAAAGAAGAAATCATCTATTCATTTCTCGTAAGCTTCACTTGGCCAGGATGGTGTTTTCCCTTACTTATCACAGTTACCAGATCCAGGTTTGAGAAATGAAATTCTAAGGATTCGGGTGGGATGTAATCCAATCTTCATCCCACCCATATAAGACAGGGGTGCAAAGGGGTGCAAAATAATAGTGGTCTTTTTTCCTGTCCTTTGAAAGTCAAATGCACTATTACGCATATTCTTATTGACTGCGCTTTTTATCTTGCAAATCGGATCTAGTTTTTAAGAACTTTGTTTTTTAAATATGATGCTCTTCATAGGAACAAGGCGGTGGAGTTATTGTCTGAGATGCGATATTTAGATGTGGCAGTTGGGATTGCTCAGTTCTTACGATTTATTAAACAGAATTTAAAAAAATAAATGTAATGGGGATGGGGTGGTGAGGAGGGGGCTCATTTGAATGGTTTTAATTAATATGTACTTTTTAGAATGTTTTATGGACAATTGTCTAAATAAACTTGTTTTGAACCTTTAAGAAAAGAGCAAAGGCAGGCAGGACTTGTGGACAAACATCTTCTACGCAAGTAATCAAGTAAACTCAAGGGAGTTTTGGAAAATGATTAATTGTTTCGTAAGACCTAACACATCTGTGGTAGCATCCGTCTTAAATGAAGATGCATGGTTTATATTCCTTATAAAACTTTTAAACCCAGCTGCGAAAGCAAATATTCAGGATGGCATGCAGATAAGGATGGTAAAAACTGACATAGAATATGATATTGAAATTTATATAACAAAATCTCAAGTCTCCAAACTAATAAAGAAACAAAAAGACGGGCATCAAGTTCCAATGGTATCCCGTTTGCTCTCTATAAAGAAGAACCAGACTTTTGGTCAGCATATCTAACAGAGGTTTTTAACTAAGTTGTACAGACTGGGTTGATTCCAAAATCCTGGAGAGGGTCATTAATATCTCCTATTTTTAAGAAAGGAAATTGGCAATTGCAGGAGAACTATTGTTTGATAACCCTGCAAGATACTGATGCAAAAGTGTTCGCGTTGATCTTATTGTCAAGCCTTACAGATTGGGTAAAGGATAAGCAGATACTGCCCCCAAATTAAACAGGATTCATAAAAGGTCTAGGAACTTCTACAAAAATATTAGTCCTATTGGTATTAATCGATAAGCCAATTTTAGCAAAACAGCCATTGTATCTTTGTTTTGTTGATTTTAAATTTGCTTTCGATTGCGTGAATCGTCACACCTTCTGAGGAAAAAACTAAAAGAGCAGGGAATTCCAGCCTCATTATTAGAATTGATTCAACTTTTGCATACTGATACTTGGATTATGGTGATGATTGGAGATGGACGGACGCCAACAAAAGAAATACCTACGACTGGAGGATTAAAGCAAGGGTGTGTCCTGGCCCCATTGCTTCTTAACTTGTTTTAAGCAGATCCTTCAACTGTGCTGAATGAAGTAAATTCACATCCGCCTAGGTAAGCTGACAAGCAATTATTCGATTTGTTGTATGCAGACGACGTTATACTTTTAAGTCAAACTAAAGTTGGGTTGCAATGGTTAATCAATCGCATTTCAACATATGCAAAAGAAAACAATATGATAATAAATGATGCATAGACCAAAGTAATGGTAATTACAAAAAATACAAGACTTAAACATAAATTTATATGGTCATTGGAACAAACCCAATTAGAGAAAGTTGAATCTTACAAATATTTAGATGTTATATTTCATGACAATGGAAACTTCCTCCCGCAAAAAAAGGATATTTACAGAAAAGCAAATGCTTTGGGAGCAGCATTTAGGATCCTACAGAAATCAATAAACGACTTATCTTATTGTCCCTTCTTAAAGGGGATTTCAGCAAAACTGTTACCTACTCTAACATACGGAAGTGAGGTACTAAATGGGAACGATGCGGCGATCAATAATAATGCGGTTGCAAGAACCTATAAAACCCTTTTTTGTTTGCCTAATAACGCTTCACAAGCACAAGTGAGGCTGGGATTTAGGTTAAACAACCAGTTATATGTGAGGAAAGGACAATCTCTTAAAGTGTGGAACCAAATAAGAAACAATCAAGAAAATCAAATGTCCCAGCTACTATGGCATGAAGCAAATGATAATAGGAAACTGCAGGCCTGGACTTATTTAAATGCAGCGATAGAAGAATTTGGCTTAATGCCTATCTGGGAAACTACAATTAGTCAGGAAAGTTTTTTTAAAAATTAACAAATTAACTAATCATCCATCGCTGATAAAAGATAAAGATATATGGCCAATAATAAATGGATTTAAGACAAAAAAAGGTTCAAGAATATTTAGAAACATTGTGGTCATTAAAAAACAAACATATCTTTATTAAAGCACGATTTGGCTTACTGCCGGGTATACATAATTTACCTCCATGGTAGAAATCTGAAGAGGATACCCAATGTAGGCTATGTAAATCCGGACAAGAGAATATTATATATTTACTTTGTCTTTGCCCTGAATTAGGAAACGAAAGGAAAATTATACTTAAGAGACTATTTAATGATCGTGGCGTAAGGACATGTAGGCAAGCTTTGATGGTATATCTAAGCTCTGGTGATCTATCTATGAATTCTGAATTTGTTAAATTTTTGTAGAGAGTTGAAAAAAATTAGAGCAGTATAAAATGAACTCCTTTTCTACAGTACTTTAAATATATTGTACACTGCATTTTATTAAGTATAAGTTAGCATATTTAAGATATGATATCAATCATATATGTTCTTTTAGTTTTTTATATTTGATCACATTTTTGCAACTTATGTAAGATTTTAATTAATCAAACAAATAAAATAATTCAAAGAAATCTAATCAATATCTTTATTCGGATACAAGAGTATATCCATAAAAGTGCAGACAAACAACAACATATACAATAAAAATTATCCAATTAAAACAGGATAACATAAAAAAATACTGATACAAAAAGGGAGAATTCATCAGGGTATTTGTTTACCAAGGTTAAATATTTTTATAAAAACAGGATAAAATAAGGATACTTCAGGGCGGGCCCATTGAGTTATGGGTGCGCACTGCCGCTTTCAAGAACCAACCTGAAAGATTAGCTCTTCATTTTCCAAAGCAAATCCCTTCCCATATGCTGCCTTGTAGTCAGTCATAGGTATAGCCTAAAAATATATCAAAAACCTTTTGGTGTGTATTAAATAGTAACTACAAAAGAATAGGAAGTGCGGCATAGATTTTTTATATTAGCTGTTACAGGGACATGGCAAATAATCAATGTTAGAGTTACACCCCGCAGGAAAACAGAGCATGAATTTCATAGTATCAATCCTCAGCCGAAAAAGTAAGCCCCTTTTGCAACGGCCAATAGGTTTTAGAAGATAGCTAGATGGAGCATGGGAAATGTTCTCAATACGCTTATATCTAGCAACAGACGTTTTCTGAATCTCTTTATTGTGTCTAACCTTTCTCTGTGATGCGTTTAAAGCAGTTTGTAGGGGTTTCTTACTTACAATCCCAAGGTCTGAGGGATTTAAAAATAAGTGCTCATGGTTCCCGCTAGTTAAACCTTTGTGGACAGCAGCTAGCCAAGGTATTTCTATACCCCTATCACATTTTAAACAATCTAATATAATCTCCCTAGTAACTTGTGCCGCTGGATTCTTCCAGACTCTGAGCCAAAAAATGCAGGGTGAGCCTTAATATAATCTTCAATGTGTGGCAAATTGAGTTTGCTGTGGCAAGCATACTATAAGGAGGAAATGGGAGCACCCAGGATTTTGCGACAAAATCTGTTCTCTTCTCCCTGGATGCTACCACAGATAGTGAAGCCCCAAACTTCTGCATCATAAGTGGCTGTTTGAATGCACTGAAGTTTAAAGATCTTAACAGTGGCAGATACAACCTCCGTATTCCTAGGTTTTGGCAAACCAAGTATTATGTTAGTAGAATTGGAGAACTTTCTCCTACAGTAAGCCACATGGTCAACCCACAGTCCTTTGGAGCCACATCCCAACCCTAGGTAGGGGAAAGTGCGAGTGCTTTGTAAACTGTCTGAATCTAAAACAATTGATGTGTTAAAATTCTTCTTCGACCCACACGCCATTAAATTTTTTTTTTAATTGGTGCGTTAATCCAAACTAGCTATGAAATTAACAAAGCCCCGCACCATGATGCAGAGAGCTTTTGGGGTACGGCCCGCATCATTGGCGTATATTAGGGCGGGAAGTTTGTTGCCATTGATACAAGGGACATCACGGGTGAGGGTTGCCAATGACTTGTTCAAGTCGTTTATATAAAGAATAAGTAGGAGAGAGGCCAGGACGCAACCCTGCCTGACCCCTCTGCTGACTTCAATGTCTTTGGATACCTCACCACCCATGCTGATATGCACCCGGGCGTGTAGGTCTTTGTGTAAATAGGCTAAAAAGTGTACAAGGGACTCGTCCAGGTCCTAATTTCAAAGGATAGTCCAAAGCTGTGACCTGTTGACAAAGTCAAAGGGCGAGGTAAGTTCCATGAAGGCTAAATATATAGATTTTTTTTGGCTACGCTGTATTACCAATAATTAAGTTGAGGTTAAGGCACTGCTCGACAGGCCACAACAACTTCAGCGCCGCCTCCAACGACCACCACCAACTCATCAGAAAAACAAGGAAAAAAGTGATTGAAGACAGAATCTCCAGTCATGCATACAACAGCAAAGAACTCTTCAACATCATCAAGGAGTTTGCCCAACCCACTAGCGAGTCCACCGACATCCCTCCCTCACAAGACCTCTGCGAAAAACTTTCATCATCCTTTCACAGTCACAATCTAATTGTCTATGATGTAAATATGCACCCAAACATGCCTATCAATGCTCCCCATCCTTAAGAATTATGCAAGGATGACCACAAAAACAATAGGCAAAACCAAACGAACATCGAGCTATAAGTAAGAGAAATATAAAAAGAGCTTATCAATCATACCAGCGACTTTTCTAGCAAATATTGTTCCTACAGCATCAAGCACCGCAATATTGTGCTGTATCTTGGTGGATAAAAATAATGTTTGTATACTGTTTACATTGTCAAAATACAAATATTAGTTTTCAGTGCTTCAGAACATCACTGATGATAAGAAAAGAAATGGAGCAAAATCGCACATTCTTAGAATACACTAAATAGTACCTCAGCTCTGAAATAGCACAATCTGGGCAGTTTATTTACTCTGGCCCAGGCGGTTTGTTTACAAAATCTGTTTGTGGCCTGATAAAGGCTTAAGAGCCGGTCTCTGAATGGCAATAACATGCTTAATTCCTACTAGTTCCACTGTAGACATGAATAAAACCATACTGTAACTTGAGGCAACCACTGCAATCCAAAGTCTGGCACAATGACTTTATCATGATTTTAGAAGGAAACACAATTCAAGGCAGCATGCACACAGTAAAGGAAAGTCGGGTCAGTGATGCATACTCTGATACCTATAATTGATGTTGCACTAACTTACCATTGTGTTATTGTGACAGACTGTTGATTGTCACAAACAAAATCTGGACAGAGACGGTCCCATGACATGACTGGCAACCTGTTTTAATCCAGTTTTAGGAGCCCTATTCAAAATTACTAAATTGACCAATTGGCGTTTATCAGTGGGAGCTCTACAAATAAGAACGGCTTTCCTTTCTGGGCTAAATAATTTGACATGTTTATGGAACATGTTTAAGTTTTCTTTTCGTAAAATATTTTATATTAAAAATGAATACTACTACAATGTGCAAAGCATGCGTTTAGCCATAGAAGTTAATAACCAAGCAACATTACTGATACAGACATTTTGAAATCGGCCATACTAAACTTTCCTTAAATAAGTACTTAGAAAAAGATACGTGAATAAATCTGCATGAAAACAAACAGATACAGTCGATAAAACAATTGGAAGCATGACATAAAAAACACATCCAATCAGCAAATTAGGCAATTTATTGGACATTGTCCATTACTTCTCACATTTTTTCTAAGTTTTACTTCTCTGACCTTAACTAGTAATTCTTAATCAAAACAACACTCTTCTACCAACAAAATCTTCCGCCATTTACAATTTTGAGAATGTTTTTTTTTGCTAACTCCAACACGCAGTGCATCCTTGCTTCTGACTGTTAATAGGCATATAATTTCTCGGTGAAGTAAACAGACAGTGTAACACATTTTTCAAATATCCTACTGATTTGATCAAAAAACCCTTTTTAATACAATTCAACTATAATCCATTTCCATAACATGGACATGGGTGTCTTTTATTTTACTGCACCTCTCTGACTTTCTCAAAGCTAACTGTTATTTTCATTAGAGTCAAATGCAAGTAGATTAAACTAAGGTTGAGCTATGTGTCACTATTAACTATTGACTAAAATATCTTATCCCACCTTTTGTTGCCTAGATTCCCATTAACTCCTCTAATCTATTTTTCCCTAATATATAACATCCCTCCCCGAGATAAATCATGCAAATATGTACATTTTCTTTTTATGTGCACTATTCATTTAATGCACATCATCTATACATGAGCCTAGCAAAACAAAGCAATATAAAAAGTCAGTAGTGCCCATTGATTTATGTTAACATTGTCTAATATACATCCTTCATACAGTGGCGTAGCTAGACCTTTTGGTAAGAGCGCAGTGTGTGGTCTCCGCTGCCCCAAAAACACATGCTATGTCCCTGCACCCTCCTTGCTACGCCAATGCCATCATATAGAGCAATTACACTGACTAACATCTAACAGGTTGAAGGTATTCTTTGAAGTGAAATATTGCAGTTCTATGACTTAACAAATACTTACTTCCTTTTTGGTAAACTCTGGTGCATAGTCATTTTTATCATCAATGACGATAGTGGCTGTGGCTGTGCCGGTTAATCCCACTTCGCTGCCGGACATGTCTTTTGCTTCAATGATGAGTTCATACTGAGGTGTAGAAAGGGTCTGCAGAAAAGAAAAATGTGAAGCATCAGTTTTCTGTAACCTTCAATTAAAAGAAATTTGAGAGATACTGTATATCGGTCATTTTCTCCTTTAAAAACAAAGCACCTTAGTCCCAAAGTAGTTCCGGGATTCATGGTTTCCTTGTCATGTTTTTCCATATTCTTTTAGACTAGGATATGTACCTAAATTCAGACTACCATAATAAATGATCAAGATCTCACATTCGAAAGTTCTGTGTACTGAATTCAGATGGTGTAATGCATGAGCTATCTATTAAAAACCTTTGTGATAAGACACATCACAAAACTATAGGATGCATTTATTGAATCACCAAGAGCATCAGACAGAAGCACTGTAAAAAAGTAACTTGACAGATTGTGGGATAGGAAGGACACAATCATTATGTGTGCTGTGGCTGTTCTCCCACATAGCCAGGTTAGTGTGATCACATGAGACAAACTAGGCTTCTCCCAAGGTTATTCACTGTGTCAGAACTTGGGAGGTGGAGTAAGCACAAAGTTTCTATTTTGAAAAGAGTTAGTCAGGTTATCTACATTTATACTTTTTTTGAGTAAACTAGACGTTGGTAATAGGTGAATCAAAATTCTACCAAATCATCTCTGTTCAGTATGTTTATTTATATTTCATCTTTTTTGTTGTCTTTTCCTTTTTTTCCCTTATTTCATTTCTATTGATTATACATATATCCACATTTTTTGTTTTTTTTGTACAAACACTTTTTACATATAATACATTGTGAATATTGCTTATCAAAAACTCTTTAAAACATTCAACAATACGCAGAGAGTATTCCTTTCTAAGCACAAAGTTTCACCATGAGGGGCAGCTGATATATGTCTGAGTAATAATTCAAATAAGAATATAGGGAAGAGATACAGATCAAAGATCTAAACTACGTTTTGCAAACAGGAAGCACAACTTCCAAAATAAACACAATTGAAAGTGCAGAAAAAAAGATGGCTAATAGAGTCATGTATTCACTAAAGAAACTATTTTAAAAAGTTGCAATCATATTAATAATATGGTAGGAGAGAATTTCTAAAAAGACTACTAAGTCGCTACCAGTGACCTGTTCAATGGATGAGGCTGACTTGTTGCGTGTCCTAAGAGCTGTCAGATACCCTTGCACCTAATTTTAAAGATAAAATCAAAAATAGATCAGCAGGACAAGGTGGTAGGACATTTAGAATAAAGTTCTACATCTCTGTTTTTGGTGAGAGGGAACCCTCTTATGGAATGAACAAAATGTCAAAACCTTCAAAGGGGAGAAATTTCCCCATTTTGCAGATTTTATAAAGATAGAGCTGGCCTACAGGATGAAGCTAGGAGCTGTAAGTATAGAGGACTGCACACGCTTGGATTAATTTTGCATGAGTTCTTATTATCCTGCTTCTTTTGGCTTGCATCAAATCAACAAGAAAAACACTTTATATTAGACCCAGTTGAAATTTAAATTAAGCAGCAAAATCAAGGAATTTGGCATTACCCTTAATATGTAAAATTTCCACAATTATACTATTACACTACACCTCATAATTTCATACCGTTTACAGCTACATTTTACCATGAGACCTCGGGAACAACGCTAAAGACCAATGAGTGACTGTTGCTCATGGCCCTTGAGTGGTGTGGCTCACTGGTTAGAGACGGCAGACCCGGAAGCAGAGGACGGCCCGGGACCAGGGTTCAATCCCCGACGCGGCAGGGTCGTGAACCAGGGTCAGTGGACTCGATAATTCTCGCCTCAGTGCCTACTCTAACCAGGGATCACACTCGGCAACTCTGGTCATTAGCTTGCCTCATCTACACAACAGCCCCCCACAAACGCCGGGGATGCCTGGTTTCACCTTGGAGATATCCAGGAGGGACCATCTCACAGGGAAAGCCAGGACAGGTTCCCCAGTGGTCTATAGCGCCAGGACGCCTCCGGGTAGCAGTGCGCTTTACAAGACACACACATTTATTTAGACACACACATTTGTGTTTTCACACTATTTGTTTTTAGAGCGAAATGCATTCACCTGGTGTAATTTCTCAGAATATTGTGTAATGAAGAAGAAAAGAGATGAGACAAATCTCCACACCCCTACGATTCAATAGGATTTTCCTTTTGTAGGTAGGTAGTGCTGGTTCCTCTTACTCCTGTGAGGGAGGACCACAAATGCAAATGTTTTGTCAGTGCTGCTACAAAGTTGTATTTTTTTATGCCATTGGAAGTGTCTAACAACCTTAGCCCACTTGGTCACACAGGTTGAGCAACTTGTCAAAAAGACATTAACAACTTCCACAAATGTCATGGCATTATAAAGTCTTCTTTTGGGTTTCAGGCTCCCTTGTTTTCATGAATCTGACAAAAATACTAGTTTTTCTCTTCTAAGAAGGAGGTACTGATGCCTAAAAAGATGGTTACAATTAGTAAAAGAGACCACTAGTGCCATTGGGACATGGAATCCATATGAAGGGTGCCTTCTCTAGTTCTTAAAGGAATGCTTAGACTAGCAGAAATTCAAGTGAAAATTAGGACCAATCCATTTGCACTTCTTCGATAGTGAAAGATGAGACATATTATCTTATTGCCTCACAGCCTGTATCCAGGTCAGTAGGTAAAGATCAACAAGATAAAACTTAATTACAGTTTTGACATTTGTGAAATCCTAAAATGTGTTCAAATTTTGCACTGCGCAATGGCCAATTTATTTCCCTGTGTGTCTCTTCCATTAAAAATTCTCACTAGCTACCAGCGAGAGACTGCTTCAAGAAGAGAAATTCCACCATGACTTTTTACATGAAGCACTTACTAAGGTATAAAAGTGCTGCGAGACACCAGAAAATCACACTTCTATACAAATCGTTGTTCCTTGAAATTTTTTAAATCTCATGAAATTTCAAAGGAAATATTTACTGAACTCACACAGACCAATTTTCTAATTCCCTAACCAACATTCACAAACATGCTTCATATCTAAAATAGAGGAAATACATACAAAATATACAAGGTATGGATATAGATTGCAGGAAATATAACTTTTGAAAAGAAGCGTTATTAAAAATTGTGAATATTCTCTAAATTGCTTTTTATAATCTTGAGGCAAAAAAAAGTAAACAATCACAAAACTAAATGCTGACGAATTGCTGTATGGTTCTTTTAGCTACCAATCAGGAACACGCCTTATGCCGAACATATCTTACTTCATTTTTCATAATGAGCAACCTCACATAAGTTAGAAATCATTTGTATCGATTAGATACCAGTAATCTACAATACCTATTCACAGTTATATATTATTTGTGAAAAGGTTTGTATTGGATTACTCTTTGTAATCATTTGCATTTAAAATATACATAGCATACTTCAATCTGATTCTTAACTTTACAATTTTTTGTTGTATGTGTAAAAGGAATTCCACCAGGATATAAAAATAATTTTTTAATAAATCAAATAAGATTTATAAAGTCCCACTAATCAGCCACAAGGGTATCCATGCTCTGACAATCAAGCTGCTAGGGTGGTGTCAGTTGAATAGACAGGTCTTGAGACTCCTACTGAACTCTTGGAAAAAGGGTGAAGTTCGGGGTGAAGGGGGAGGCTGTTCCAGGAATTCACAGCGAGGTAGGTGAAGGAGCGTCCTCCACTGTTGCTCTGGACAATGTGGGGGTATGAGCTCAAGAGAGAAAGCTCAGGAGGTGGTTGATGTATGCTGGCCCTTGGTTGTGCAGAGCTTTGTAGGCGTGAATCAAAACCTTGAATTGGTATCTCTTGTGGATGAGGAGCAAGTGGAGTTTCTTCAGGTGAGAGATGATGTTTATCCATTTGGGGAGGTCAAGAATGAGCCTGGCTGCTGACTTCTGAATGCTCTGGAGTCTTTTCAGGAGGTGTGTGCTAATTCCTGTGTAGAGTGCATTGCTTTAGACCAAGCGGCTGGTGATGAGGGTTTGAGTAACTGTGCATCTGGTGGAGACTGGGAGCCATCTATCGGAGCATGCGCATGCATGAGGACGCAGACAGAGGATACTGAATTGATCTGGTTCTTCATGGTGAGGTTCCTGCCTAAGATGATGCTGAGGTTCTGAGCTTGGTACGTGGGTGTAGGAGAAGGACCCAGTTTGACAGGCCACCAGGAGCTGTTGAGCTTGAGGAAGTTGTTTTGCATCCAGTCGGCGGCACTGCTCATGCTAAGGTGGAAGCTGGCCCTCGTGGTGGAGGGGATGTTTTAGGAAACAGAGGATGGGTTGGGTATTGTCTACGTAGGAGAAAATGTTCAGTCCGTGGTTACTGATGATGCTGACCATTTGTGTAGACGCAGCTATGTTAATGGTTCGAAGTGATCTCTAAAAGTCATGTACAGTGAAGGGATACAAATCCAGGCATTTGTTCTAGAGTTATTACTCCATTGTGTCTGACCAATTCAATCACTTCTCACGTTCACTGTAAGGTTATCAACGCATTTCAAATTATAAATTTCATATAAAGAAAACAAACATAGGAATACATTATACAGAAGTGCAAATTGCTATAAATAATTTAGGCACAACAGTTGCTGAATATGAGCGGGATCTACAAGGGAGAATACTTAGCTAATTGAAAAATATTTTAAGCGTGGGTGAAGGTCCAATGGGCAAAGGGGATGTCAACAAATGACAGAAGCAGCCAATGGGATAAAAAAGGAAGGGCCATTATATTCTGTGGAATGTTGTCACAGACCTTCCCAATTCTATGAAGCTAAGGATTAGGAGGAGGATGGGGCAATTATCATAGAGCACTTGTCGCTTGCATCCCTATAGAACCATCCAAAACGTTCCATATCAGACATAATCCTCTGCTGACTATTGGGACAGAGACTAGTTAAAGATCAGAGTAGAGATCGAGAATCTTTTATTTGAGGACATGTTCACAGGATGCTTCAAAGGGATTTTAGCAGGTTCTTTCACCTGAAAGTGAATAGTATTCTCTTTTTTCCATTCTTTAACTGAGACTCTGTTATAAATGTCCATTTAATGTATTGGATCCGTCTACTAACCAGCACCTTTGCTTTAAAATAAGCTGAATTGCTTTTACAAAATGTCTTGCAATATTCCCATCTGATACCATTTGCAATTTCCATTACGATAAAGTACTTTTTGTCACGAATCAGGGACTGGGGTTTACTCTCTTTAACGAGAATCATTCTTGATAGATCTGTCCCTATAGACGCCAGAGCGAATCTCAGGTTTCATCAAATTTGGAACGTTTATTTGCAGCAGTCAAAAATATTCTTCTTGCTTTATTTCATTTTGACTTCTTCTGTCCCCCTCTTACCAAGTCCTCCCCTCCTTTCCTCTCCTTCCTCTCCTCTCCTCTCTACGCCCCCCCTACACCCTCCCATCTCCCCTTTACTCCACCTAACTCCAGTCGTGGCTGCCGTAATAAAGAGGTGGTGGGACGGGTGGAGGCGGTGCGGGGGAGTGCGGGAGGGGGAGCATGCACAGGGGTTGTAATAAAAAAAAGTAAAATTAAATCTTACCTGGAGCTGCCTCCTGCTTCCCACTCAGCACAGTCCTTCCTGGACTCAGCAAGAACTGGGACCAAATCACGTACTCCCTGCAATCCCTGAGCTGCTCACACATGAGAGCAGCCCGGGGATTGGTCTGAGCAGACAGGATAGACACCCTGTTCAGACCTCACTGATCTGCAGTGTGTTTTGGACAGCCGGCAAAAACACATATGCACACTCAGGGAGTGAAGTAAACATTGCGCTCCTCCTCTCAATGCCCCTCCCCCCCTTCGCAAGCTGGCTCAGAGCTGGAAATTAAAAAATAAACAATGACATGTTATTTTTCATTTACGAGCTCTGAGCCAGGCAGTTGCTCAATGCCCCTCCGCCATTATGGAGGAGCCGCCACTGCCTAACTTCCCCCCCCTCTTTTTTAGAATGATTACTTGAGCCTATGGCTGTGAGTGTGACATACAGATATGCATGTTTCTGGCCTAGCTGTAGGTCATTTGTCAATAGCCAATCATATAAAGACTCCCAGTTACCATTCAAATGTATGTGGGGAGCACGCATAGCTGCAGGTTTGTTGAGAGGGTCTTTATCAGTGCCTGTGACAAGTACACACACAGTTCAAACCACTGTTCTCTCGTTCTCGCTCTCTCTCTTTGTTTTCTTTCTTTCTTTATGGGTGCAGGTTGAACACAGCCTGCAGGCTCGTGCAAATCTCTTTGGATACGCAAAGACCCGATTGGGTTTGCTTTGTTCATTTCCTATAATGACCCAATTAAAGTTCTCTATGCATAGAGCTGGCGAGTGGTGAATTAAAAAGTCTGCCCATTACGTGACAATTTAAGGGCTTTGATTTGGCACGTGCTTCTGTACAGAGGCACGTGCATCACTGGGACATGACGGGGGCCAGAATCAACTATTGAATAGCCAACGGACTTCCTTTGTGTGCACCGCGCTATCTTATGCAGCGCTTTAATCATTTGTTGGGCTCCCACAGTACAAATGATGCAAACTGCCTCGAGATGACATTATGATTTTGCCTATAAAAGTGTTGCAATATCGCTGTTTTATGAACTACTTGACATTTCCGTTTCAAAGTATCTTCGTCAGCATTTAGCAATTCCAAACATGTTCCAGCGAGCCTCATTCATTCTGATCATACCTGGGTGAAATGCACCACGATTATTCTGTATGAGGTTAGACTATTGTGTATTGTTTTCAGTATTTCTGCATACTCAGCTTCTATTGAAAGATCAAAGGCTTGCAGATCAATACTGTAAACTCTTATGTCCTTAAGCCATGTCTTTCAAAATGCTAACTGGGCAAAAATGTCTCTTGCAATGCTAAGGTGTTTTCTCATGTTCATCTGTAGCAGATGCTAACCATCTGCAGTGATGGAGAGGAAATTCATATTACCAAAATCACCATGAATCTGCATGGTATGTGTTTTTACAGTTACTCATACCCTCAAATCTGTTTGTTTATCATGTAAAATTACTAATGGTGTAGTCTTCCTCCATTTTGCAAACACCTAACCAATTACAGACGGTGTAACAAACATCCAAATATGGACAAAGTATTACCTTAAAAATAAGGGGTCTCATTTATGAGAAGTGACGCATCGCTGCGTGAAAGCAGCGATGCGTCACTTCTCAGTGCGCCCTCCTTGCGACATGATTGATGTGTCATATTTATAATATGACGCATCATGTCGCAAGAAGTTTCAGATACGTCAGTATTTCTGACGTATCTGTATGGCGCAAAAGTGACGCATTGCTGGAGTGTGTCACAAAAGTGGCGCAACTCCAGCAATGTGTCCTTTCACATGGGGCAAGCGCCATGTGAAAGGGCCTGCGTCAGTCTTACGCCTGCTGTGAGGCAGGCGTAAGATATTGACGCATTTGCATCCTAGAAGTGGCGCAGTGAAATCTTATAGATTTCACTGCGTCACTTCTACGACCCTTTCTTGCGTCAATACGCCCCCTTACATACATTATACCTGGCGCAGGTATAATGTGGCGCAAGGGTTTACAAAGTGACGCATCTACCTAAATGCGTCACTTTGTAAATATGGCGCAACAAGGCGCATTTTTTACGGCACTGGTGAGTCACAAAAAGTGATGCACCGGCGGCGTAAAAGTGATGCACAGCCTCATAAATGAGGCCCAAGATCTTTTCGGCTATGAACTTGCATTACCTTCCTGGCCTCAATTAAAGGCTTGCTGCCAGTCTTGTCATCCATGGTACAAATCCTGGCATAATCAAACTATGATCTCACAGCTGAGCTCCATAGCAATAGTGTTACCCCAAACTGGCGAAAAAAATTGTCAACTTAATTTTTTAGGTGTTTTATGGAGACCTCAGCCCCACCCTAGGAGGCCAGTGTGCTAATACCACAGAGTACATTGGAATGTAACAGATGGAAGTATGAAAAGTTTAGTAAGGACAGCTAGAGTCGAATCGAATGTGAGGGTATTGCTCAATCGCGTATCCTGTTCTAGAGGTGTTTTGGTAGATCACCTGCTGAAAGGACCAGCCTTCAAGAGATTTCTAATCTGAAGGTGGCTGGGGTAGAATTCAGACTCACAAAAGGGGCATTTATAAGGTTGTGGGGCTTTAGATGCAATATCTATACCACATAACGTATTTAGCATGCCTGCTAGTCTTTCAAAAATACCTGACAAACTATTCCTTTGCCAATTTCCTCGATAACTACACACTTACTGCAGTCAAATGGCTGCAATTAATAACCAGCAAGCCATATTGCATGCATTTGTCCATCATATATAATGGAGGTGTGTTGTGCAAGCCAACGTAATAGTGAAACCAGAACACTAGACTCCAGGAACAAGACCCTAAGCCGCTATTTGAGGAACAAAATGTCTGCCTGTGTGCTAAATGTTTTTCCAACTATGGTACAAACAAAAAAAGGAGGAGATAAAAAATTCAGATACCTCTCCCACACCTGTTTATACAACGGGGGTTCACAAATTTTGCGACTCAACTGTATGCATTTAAAGAGGTGCTCATTGTAGTTACAGGCAGAAATGACACTGCTCTTTTGATTATGATAAATCCTTCCAAAGAGAACTTCAGCAGAATGCCTTGGACTGGCAGACTTCCTCTTCCCTTCATTGGCCAAGTTATGTCAATTAATGTAAATTTGCTAGATAGTGCCCAGAGGAGGCAGTGAGTAACCAATCGCAAGCGGGATGTCATCATGAAAAGAAACATTGCACGAACATTGATTCTCCAAAATGCATGGGATTGCTCGGCCCTTTGAGCCTAATGATATCACAGGAAGTAAAATCACATGAGCTATGACCCTGAATCTTCTCAGGAAATATTGTCACCTGAACTTAACCCTGAAGACATCACAATTAACATTACTGACGTTCCATATTAACTGCATGATTAATGTAAGAACACAACATAGACAAATGTCAATTTTAGATATCATCTCTATTAAGGTGCTGATAGGATATGAATAAACAGTAGAGCTGGCCCGTATTGAATTGGACGTAGGCGCTGAACGAGAGAGCCACGGAAACTATGCAAATTTAACCGGCATGACTGACTAAGCATGCACAGGAAACACACTTTGCCCCGAAGTGGCCTACAAGGCGTTTTGCGACTGGATCTTATAGGTCCTGGATACCTTTATTCCTGCAAAATGGATCAAGGGGCGCACTTCCAACTCCAGTCCCTGGAATAATGACTCGCTGAGAACTCTCAGGAAAGCTTGTAAGAAAGCGGAGCGTGATTGGAGAAGGGACTATACGTGTGAGAAAAAAATAACTTATCTTTCTCAAATCAAGCTCTATCATAAATCTATCTGCTCTGCTCGTGCAGCCTTCTATGCTAAGGAAATAAAGTTAAGTGCTAATCCAACGAAATGCATTTTTAAAGTCTTTAAAGATCTCAGAAGTAAAAAAGGGGTTATGCCGAGTATAGTATCCACACAGCAATGTGAAGAGCTTGCGAACTTCTTTGTGGAAAAAGTCCAAAAGATCTATCAATCTTTTCCACACGTCTCCTGATTCCATTCTCTCGTCCACTAGCAATGAGACTTGTCCTACCTTGTCGGCAATCCCAGAGATCTCCGAGGATGAATTTACCAGACTGAGTGGTAGAATTAAATCTGTCTCACCCTCTGATCCTCTGAGACCTTCCCAATTCATTGAGTCGATCCCAATTTTTCGGCAGCCGCTGTGTCAAATACTTAACTCTTCCTTCTCCACGGGTACCGTTCCCGGTGCCTGGAAACAGGCCTGGGTGTCACCTATCATTAAGAAGTCCACGCTAGACCCCTTAATACCCGAGAGTTTTAGACCCATATCTCTTCTCCCTTGGGTGGCCAAAATTTCAGAAGCCCATGTTAATAACGTCTTATCTTAATTTCTGAGCTCCAATAATATTCTGGATCCATCGCAGAATGGATTTCAACCGGGCCATAGCACTGAAACGGCTTTGTTAGCTACCACTGAACATCTCTGGTCAATCCTTGATGCCGGTCAAAGTGCAGCGCTGAATCTGTTAGATCTTAGCGCTGCCTTTGATACGGTGTCACATGGCATCCTTCTCCACCGATTAGAGGTAGCAGGGGTTACCGGAACAGCCCTAGAATGGTTTAGGTCATTCTTTACAGAGAGATCTTTCCACGTGTCCGCCCCCGTTCCTCTCCCAGTCCCACTCCATCGAACAGGGGGTCCCACAGGGCTCAGCATTGAGCCCGTTGTTGTTTAATCTATATGTCCAGCCTCTAGCTGCTGCCGCTAAACAGTGGGACCTTACGATGGTCTCCTATGCGGACAACACGCAGCTTGTTGTCACCTTAGCTGAGGGGCCATCTACAACGGCTACTAGATTCAGTGACGGTATGACGGCAGTGGCTCAGTGGATGGCCAATAACTGTCTGCAATTAAATGCAAGCAAAACAGAGGTTCTACTAGTGGGAAAAAATGCTGCTCTATGGAATGAACACTGGTGGCCATTGCTCCCAGGAGTCATGCCCAAGCCTAAGACAGTGGTAAAGATTCTCGGGGTCTGGATGGACTCGACTCTTAGTTTCCAGACCCACACAAAGAGGGTTGCTGCTACCTGTGTAGGACTGTTAAGGGGTCTTAAACCTCTCCTGAAGTTTTTGACCCAGCAGTATGACAATTAATTGTGCAGACAACTATACTATCTCGCTTGGACTATGCCAGCTCCCTGCTCTTAGTGGCTAATAAAGCAGAGGTACTTCGGCTGCAACGAGTACAAAACTCCGCAGCTAGAATACTGGTGGGTCTCCCCCGCTCTTGTCATGTGGGGGCCACTATTCAAGGGCTGCACTGGCTTCCGATGGAGAAGCGGATCCAGTTTAAAGCGCTATGTATATCCTTTAAGATCGTAAAAACTGCTAACCCGGCCCTTCTGGGAGACTTTTTGACCCCGTATGTCCCCCCCCGACAACTGCGTTCACTGGGGCAGCACCTGGTGATTGTCCCGCGGGTCAAATTTTGCCGGGCAGGAGGGCGTTCGTATCGCCCTCTGGCCGCCAAATTATGGAATTTGCTGCCTGTATGTATTCGTGGTATGGACGGCCTGCTCGCTTTTAGGAACACCATTAAAACTTTCCTCTTCCCCTCAGTGTAGTCTATTGGTTTTGTGACGTCTGTGATGACCTTCGCGGCTGTGTGTGCTATTTTGATCCTTGCAGCGCCGAGACGCCCCTTTGATGGGGCAGCTGTGGGCTATAGAAAAACGCTTAACATGACATAACGTAACATCTAGTGAAAGGCAATAGAGGTCTTAAAAGAAAAAGAAAAAGGACGTCCAAATTACATAGACCAGTGGTCTGTGTTTTGAGATCTTCTATATAACACAAAGACGGGAAAAAGGGTCTATGGTTGGTGGTGAGGTCCACAGAAAGCTCCTACCTCCAAAAAGTGCGCTGGAGTCACTATAAACTACACTAAGATTGAAACTGTTGTAGGTAGATAAGACCTCAAGGAGGAAACAAAACTCTTATCGCTTTTGTCCTGTTGAAGGTAGTTTGGTATTGAATGATTGCCACCGAAACACATCATCGCTACTTTCTGTGAATCCAACAATAAGGAATTCTGGATAGGAATGCAGTGTTATATCAACCAGTCTTTTACCTAATGTTGCTATGTTGGATCAGTTTGTGCAATAGTTTATATAGATCTGTGCAACCAATTGGGTCCCCAACGTATCTTTTTGTTTTTAATATATTAGGTTCTTTTGTCGGGTTTTAACAAATGTTTACAATGTATGTGATGAATGTTTTTTATGCAATGTATCAATTTTATTTACTCTTTCTGTAAAATATTGTGTAATACACAACAAGAAATTTAGTATTAAATCAAGAATATTACATCTGGAGCTTGGTGGTTGCAACTAAATAAGAATACTGATTTTGCCCTTCAGTGTTTATTTGAGAATGTGTGTGGTGTTGCGAATGCTCACATGAATTGGTGAATTTGTGTGTTATATAGGCTACCCAAGGGAAGCCTTTATATTCTGCTGATAGGATATGTCAAGGGGACATTTACCTAAATTGTAGTAAGTAAGCGAAGTAAGTGTGTCTGACATCTTGTAGGGAGCTTGTGAGGTGGGTGGGATTCACTCCCCTGAGAAAATTGTGAAAGAAATGGGCTCACTTAATAGGCTAGAATTAAAAAATAATAATCTGAAAAGACACTCATTAAATATTGAAGTCCTTTCATGGTGTGCCAGGCTAATGAAGCCTGACAGTCCTCAATGGATGACCCCATTTTGTTTTGAAAATGTCTCATGGGTGACCCCGTATGTCAAACATTACCTCCATTGCTGGGGTCAGCAATTTGTCTGTGTGCCACGCTTGCCCAAACATTACATACAATGTGCCAGATATTTGCCAATGCCGCTACCCATGTACTATGGGTTACCCTTATGTTAAAAATGATGCCTAGTATTTCGGGGACAGCATTTTATCATGGATGCCCCCTGGTCTATTCCACAGTTGTCCTTCCATATGCCAAAAAAGTCCCCCAAAAGTCAGCCCCAGCATTTTCCCACATGTGCCACCTATGTTAATATTTTCCTCTAGTTTGCCAGTGCCGACATTTTTTCCATGTGGGCCTCATGACAAGATCTTCCTCCAGTGTGCCTGCATCAGCACTTTGCTGTGGGTATCTCATATGCAAGTATTGCCTCCAAAATGTCAGTGTATGCAATATGTGTGGATGCCTCTATGATCGAAGAAGCATGCCAGGTCCAGCAGCAGACTTACAAGCGTACCAACTCATGCGCACTTACATTCACTTATTCAAACTCATTCTCATCACTCCTTTGAACTCATTCATTTTTGCTAAGTCTTTTGCACTCACTCTTGCCCCGAGTCAATGATTTGCACTCACTCACTCTTACTTATACTTTTGCATTCACTCAATTTTGCTGACATGCAATCCCACATACAAACATACCTGCTCATGCGTGCACACACAAATTTACTCTCATCCACATACATGCACTCAACATACATTTCAAACGTTTTATTTTGCTTTTTATGTTAATTCCCTAAAGTGCTAGTGAAGGCCCCATTCCAGATGTGCAGAAAAGAACTTGGAGGTTGGAGCCTGAGCTGAGGCACTGATTTTGCCCCCTCGGAGGTCACAAAGGCAGTGCTAGGGGCAGGCCCGGACTGCTGTTGTGGGCATCGGGCAATCCCCCGGTGCGCCGCAAGGGTGGGGGCCGGTTTTGGGCCCCTGGGGGCCGTTTTTGTTACAGGGCTGTTTTTGCTGCAAAATGGGCCTTGTAACCAAATTGGCCAAAAACTGGCCCGGCAAAGAGCTCGGCGGCACCCCCAACCCAGGGGGCGGGCCGGCCGAGCATTTTGCCAGGCCCGGTTTTGGTTACCAGTCCGGCCCTGGCTAGGGGTCCCATGGGACAAGCCAACCTAACGACTCCTAAATAACGTCTACTGAGCCGTGAGTGCTTTTCATTGTTGCAAGACCCACAGAATGCCTGCCATCGCACAGTGGGCATTGCTGCTGCTCCCAACCTGTAATGGAGCTCCAGATATCCGACCTCAATTTATGAACTAATGTCTACGTGTCTGCTGCAAACGCTGGGCACTCCGAGATGACTGGACACCCTCAATTTGCCATTATCTATTTGTATTATCCAATTGGCCATCACATACTCTAAAATACCTTTTGAAATATATATTGTTGCTGCCGTTTGACCGCAATTTCAAACATCTACTGATAGTGAACTGTAACTTCCCTTAAATGGAAGAAAAGCTTATTTATGCAACTATTCCTATAAATGTTTCATGCTGAGCAGCATGTCTTCTGAATTGCAATGAAGCAGGCTCAATAAGCAACCCTGACAAACAAATAATGGCTCATTTTTGGTCGCACGTTGCCATAGATACTGCACAAACCTCTTTAAGGCACAAGGTATGAGAAATAATAACAACCATCATCATCGTAAAGTATATCAATTATTTTGCAATGCACGTAACTAAACTGCCTCTAGGTCATTAACCAATGAATAAAATATTGCATTATGAAGTGATGTTTTTCCTTCAAAAGTTAGCGTAATTTGTGATAGAAGAAAATAATATATATCTACAGGTTCTCCCTATTTATACTTTTCATTTTTAACACCTTAGATGTGGCGCAAATATCCCTCCCCAGTGCTGCGCTGTCCATTGGAACTAGTGCTGAATGGACGTCCAATGGACGTGCGCAGCACTGGGGAGGTAGTGCTGCCGTCGGCCAACGCCCCGACGCAGCACTTAAGAGGTTAATCACTTCAAAGTTCTCTGCCCATATGTCATGTAACCTCTGGGATAAGGTGTGAGTGCTGCTTTACCACACTTCGGATTGTGTATGTTTAATGGTAGCAGATAATAGAATTGAAAAAGTTTATAGCAAGTTGATTTCCGGCACATAGTGACTGTATTTATTCTAGATTCTCACTATATCCACTGACTTCATAAATGATTTTCATTAAAATTCACTGAATTTATGTTATATACCTAGATGTCCTGGAGCGTCGTTGCACATATGTTCTACCATTCGAATAGTGCAATGCAAGGGAATATTCTACACAGCAGTCAAAGACCATTAAAAAAGTATGGAAACTGTGATGCTGCGTTAAATGGCGGCAGGGTCAGTATGCGTGGGGGCGGGGTCAAATATGTGGCTAAAAAATATAGGGGCATATTATCAATGCTGGCGAAATGCTATTTTTGCCGCTTTAGCGGCCCTTTTCGGCCACTAAGCGGCGATAATACTATCGCCCAATTAGCAAGCTTTCGATAACTGATGTTAGCGACAGCTTTGAGGCGACAGCGAGCAGTTTGGGGCCCGCTTTGAATGTTAGCGATAATTATCACTAATGACATGCAAAGTGGGCGTTCCCAAGCCGTTAGCGACTGAAAGCAGTCGCTAACATAACTAACGCCTATTAGCAAGGCAGGCTTAGCGATGGCAATATTCGCGCTAAGCACGAATATCGCCAAAAACTAACACCTGCCCAGACCAGTTCTTAGCCATGTTATCCAATGGGAGGTGGATAACATGGCTAAGAGCATTTAGTTGCTAATGGGGGAATATCGCTGTATTCTCACCGATATTCACGCTATCGCCTGAAAAATTATTGCTTTGGAGATAAACGTAGCTAATAACACGTTATCTCAGCGATAATTTCTGGCGATGCTTAGCGATAAAAAAATCGATGCTAAGCCTAGTTTGCGATACATATCGCTAATAGTTGGTAATATGCCGCATAGTATTCATTAAATGTTTTTGGTCTTTCACCTCCAGTAGCTACATATAAAATAAAGTGCAGCTGAAATAAAAAATACACAAAAAAGATGTTGCTCAGTGGGAAATGCACTATAGAACATTATGAAACCTCTATAATTTAATTCACTGCAGAAGTCTGTATGCAACCACAGTGCCACAGAACAAAATCTTGGTTGGTTCAGTGAAGTGCAATCACTTGTGTATTATAGGTGCTGCGTGGTCGCAGCCTGCGAAAGAAAACACTGTGGATATGTAAGTCATTATTTTGAACTTGAATTACTCACAGTATAAGATAGACTGCTTCAAAATACACAAAAAGGCTTAAGACAAAAATTGTGCTACCAAAATTTACATTTCAGTAATACTTAGACTGCACATAATGAAATGTTTTAAATAGCTGTATCTTCAACACCTCGTCAGGGGTAGTAAGTGCTATATAAAACAATTACAATTAAAAGTCCTTTCTCTAATTTCTTTATATTAGGCGACTGATGCACCCATTTGGGATAATACAACGTTTATGCCGGAACTCAACTAATTTAAATCATTACAGTTGAGTTCTAAGATGAGAGCCAGCAGTCAGAGGAGAAAGTCAGGTCAGGTCACTAGCCAAATTAAAGCAGTTGTTTAAAGCAGGAACAAACCTTTGCTTTTTTTTCTTTACTGTTTTTCTGCGCAGTGACAGTCAGAGAAGATTTTTATAGCAACAGGTTTATTTTTTGCAATCCTGAGGTAATTATCAAAAAGTTATAATCTTTCTGCATGTTTCTACACATTCCAAAATACTGTGACTTAAAAAAAACGACATTTTAAATTGATTCTAATATCTTTTGCAACAAATACATAACAGCTTTTTTAATGTGCTTAATTCTGCACTAGAGATTCGATTTTTATTTTTCCTGTTTGCAAGCAAGCTCTCTCTTTCATGGTAAAGAGCTACGCAACAAGGATTTAAGGGATTTTGGTCATGGAGCTCCTCTGTGACTTTCTTGTGCTGTTTTCACTCTATTACTGTTTGAGTCCTGCATAAATATACATTAACTCTAAATTAAGCCTAACTGATTTGAGCCAAGCTACCAGAGGGTTAAGCACAAGTTTTATTAGTGATTTTGGTGGTTCACCCTGACAATGATTGTGCTCATTTTTTGAAGTGGGATCTCCCTGCCTGCAACGAGATTCTGTGTGGGCCTATGCATCTCCCATCCTTCCCTCAACTAACTACATAATCTTCAACCATTCTCTTTCTCACTATTTTGTAAATTGCTCTTTTTCTTTCCATCTACTTATGCTATGCAAAGATTCCACTTTAAATATATAAAGTAAATAAAATGTGCTATTTTAATGCCCTTATGTACTTCAGTGGGATGAAAAGCAAATTTCACAACAAATCTAAGTTGTGATGCGACCAGGTACTTGCAAAGCTATCACACTGACATAAGGATTTCCACAAGATTTACCCTGATTTCTGTCTCAGTGTGTGTGTTCCACATTATTGGTGTATTTTCTTTCATTTTAATGCACTAATGATGATTAAAATTTGAAAAAACCTGTATGCTGTGCTTTTGGTTCAATTAATGGTCCAGTGGCAATTTAGTAAGTGGATTTAAAAAAGACACCACTATATGATTCAAGTATTTGAATAGGAACTCACCCAGAGAAGCTCTCTGCTTGTGGGTAATTGTTTTCAGCCATGCCTCCATTAATATCCTGAATTAATTTTATGAACTTGTTAAAGTTCAGTTTTCATTAGCAGCTTCCCATTTGAAATATTGCTATGCATTTAAACAACGCATTAACAAGCAAATCCGCTGATCTTACCAACATGATGGGCTTTAAAGGGCTGCATGAGTTCTTCTGCAAGTGTTATTCAGAGGTGGGGGGTTGTTTCATGTAGGTGGAGACACAGGACAGTGCGCAATTAGAAGCAATGATGTGGAATATCCAGGATAATATACATATGGAGTTTTTTGCAGGTCGAAACCCGAGGAAGGGTAACCAGGCAAAATATTGGCTAATGATTTATTTCAATCTGCAAGTACCTTATTTCCCCTTGCTTGTGGTCCAATAATAGGTCTTTAAATAAGTGAAGGTGAGATACACTCTACATTCTGAGCTTTGGCACTTACTGAATTTCGAGAGCACTGTCCCACATTCTGTGTCCCGGGGTAAATCAGACATTGAGAGTCAATAGTGTACAAAATTTTGACACTTAAGTATGAGGGAAAATGTGAGAAGTTTGGTGAAATCACATATGCATGTTATTGCCATTCTGACGTATCAAACTCAGGCGTGATTTAGTGTATGGAGGATGCAGTACTCACACACAAATCTGACTAATATCCCCTCCACTGTATTACAAGTGTCCTAGATATGAAGCACTTGTATTACTTGGAAAAGACTGTAAGTTGGGGAAATAGAATTTTTCAGGGGGAGATTTTCCACACAGTTTTTCAGCAGGAACTAGACCACTTTTAAGAACTATACAGGAAAGGCTAGGTGGCTATGGACTAATATGGGGCAAGAACTGAGAAGAATCAATCACCCAACAATTCTACCTAACATTTATAGCAACATACAAATCTCAAGAGTATGGCAAGATATGCTAAACAGGTCTCACACACTATTGCTATCTCATCATATACCTACATTAACCCACATAAAGAGAGAGTATTTGAGGAGAATACAACTTGACTTTTCCGAAAATCTACCTAGTACACAATCCACAATAGCATCCTGGGAAACAGAGAAAATAAGAAACCAGGTACCATGGGAAGAGCTTACGTTCGAACAATGGGGGACTGATATAAAGACAGAGGAGCCAGAGAGATATCCCTCAGTGTTAATTGTCCAGGACGGCCAATTTACAAGAAGACAGGAGGGTATAGTATACTTAAAAGAACAACATCCCCACTTATCCACTGCAATTAGGGAATACCCAAGTACAAGTAAATATAAACAATGAAAGAAACAGCATTTTATACAACATGCACAAACTTTTCTGAATCGTTTTGTCCACCATAAGCGTGGAAGGGTATGCTCAGACATGAGTCCCTTGCTCACATCACCCCCTTTTCTGAATCAAAGAGTGGGTGCAGCAATTCTGGAGTTGGCTGGCACATACTCTGGCCTCCAGGACCAAGTTGCACTCCTAACACTGACCCCCAAAACCAGATTGAAAACAAATCATTGCAAACACAAATAACAGTAGTTTCTTAGAATATGGCAGTGCTCAAGCAAACCATACAGCAAAAGGACGCTTTTTAAAATTCTTGAAGTATGGGGATATAATCTGTATTCAAGAAACTTGGAATACAAGCTTGTTACCAATGGAGGGATACCAGGAAGTGCCCTATCCAAAAGAAAATAACAACAAGCATAGATGACCATCCGGTGGGATGGCAGTCTATGTAACCACAACAATGAATGCAAGGGTAGCAGTGGTGAAACAAAACTCAACATATCTAGCAATAACTTTTTGAAACTACACAAGCTTGGCACAGCCAACAAATTAATACTCATTATTAACACATACCTGAATCCTTGACTCATGAGAAAACCTTATAGAGTTTGTGTGAATCACTAGATGAACTACTCGGTGCCTCCCCTACGCATGAGGTCTTACTTCTAGGTAAGTTTAATAAACAAAAACGTTGCTCATTCTACAAATATTTCTAATTGATCTGGTAAAAATGTATATAAACTGCATAATATTCTGCAGGCATATAGTCTTCACGCATTGCAGCTACCGGTCACAGCCCCACCCCAGGAATCAAAATTCAAATCACACATAGAAGTGACTCAATGCTCAATTAAATAATTTCATCTAAATCCCTCACTGACTGTTGCAGAAATCTCTCCATCCCGACATGGAAGGTAAATGATCAATACCCCCTGATCCCCAACTTTAGGATAATGTACAAGGAAGGGACAACTATACCAGTTATTGGTACCCCAAATGGCTCAGAAACCAGTAAGTCAGCCAGGAGAGTAAAATGGGATAGTACATCCATAGTCCGGTTTAAACAATGGCAACTTGACTTTAATATGCAAACCCAAACCTCTTATGGCTGAATGGCCCCATCACATCACAAGTTGACCACTAATGATCTCCTTCCTACACAACTCATTGGTGGTACAGAACATTAGACAGCTGAACAACAAAAGACTGCGGGTCCACCATCAGAGGCAGAAACTATGGTATATTGGCACACTGAAAAAACCAAGCAACGTTAAGAAAAGCTAGCAAAATGCACAAATCTAAACCAGCAAATAAAGCAACGAAACTTAAGTTAAAACATGCAAAGAGATGCTTTTGGAAAGCTCATTGAGGCAAAAGAAACACCCTGCAGACCAATGGTGTAGAGTGCATGCCCTAATGAGAGCTAATAAGCAGTCGGATTGTTGGCAATCAGTGAAAAGACTAAATTAAATCACAAATGCAAAGGGAAACTGCATTCTGGAAGAAAAATAGATGGCACATACAAAAAACATGTATACCATAGACACAACACCAGTAGAAGTCATAATAATGCCAAATAGGAGGCCGGAGCCAGTTACACTCTTGGAGAGCCACATCAACCAAAAACTGGTCAAACAGACTTTAAAAACTATTAGAACCAACGGGCACAAGGACCAGACAGTATACCAAGACATCTATTGATAGCTGATATAGATATCTGGATATACCTCTGTACCAAGCCTCTTTCACATACACACAGGTCCTAGAATTGTGGCATCCAATCAACAAGAAGAGGAACACAAAGGATCCTGCAAATTGACGACTGATGGCCTTATTCGACATAGAGGCTAAGGGACAGGCAGGCATCCTCTTGAAAGACCTAGACAGCTGAGCAGAGAAAGAAAACTTGATTCCCTACTACCAACTGGATTAAGGCCTAAAGCCTCAACTGTAGACAATATTGTTGCATCATCATATTTGACCACTAGCACCAAAAATTCTTTTCAGCCACAACTCTACATCTGCTTAGTGGACTATTCAGCAACATTTAATGGGGTGGACCATCAAACATTATGTAAGAAATTGGCTGAGAGCTGCATTCCCCAAAATCTGGTGAATGACAAACATGTCACTTCACGCTGATACTTGGGTGTTAGAAATGTGTTAGAAATTGGATTGTAGGTTGACTGGGGTATGAGCCCTAGCCAACTTCCAACCTAATTTCTAACACTCATCCAATGAAATCATACCACAAAAATCACAAATAATAAGGCCAAAAAACAGGGCTGTGTTATCGCCCTGCTGCTGTTTAAACTGCACACTGCTGATCAAGGGACAACATTAAAGAAGGCCAACTCATTTCCTGCTAGAATAGGACAATACAAGATTCTGATCCTACAATATGACAACAATTTAGCAATCCTATACTATATAAAAATAGGATTACAGCGATCTTTTGATGAACTGCATGAATAAAAGTGAGCAATAAGTTGGGGGCAAACACCACTAAAACAAAATTAGATATTTGGGAAACTAAAAGGGAAAGCCAAGAAAGAATGGAAATTCAATTACACTACACTAAAACTGCCTTAGAATATAGCTAACTGGTATGCCTAAAGAATCTGTGATCGTTGGGGAAAAAAGCTTGCAAGTTAATATTTGCACTATGCCATCTCTACACAAAGCTATATAGTCCATGTGCTGAAGCTATTTTAAGGGTAGTAAAAGTTAAATTGGTACCAACCATTTTATATGGCCAACTAGCTTTCCCATGGAAAATGGCTGCATTATTATACAAGATGCAATGTATTACCTGCAGGCGAGTATTGCACCTACCGCAATATACATGACATGCACATATATGCCTGGAATTTGGTTTCCAAAAACAAGACATAGATTGCAAATCCCAATTTCTTAGATGTTACCATTAGATTATACATGTGAAGGGGGTCATTAACAATAGGATTGCATGATATTTTTTACAGCTCAGTCAACGATTGGATTAGATAACTGAATAAAGCTAATGCCAATTTAGAGATGAGTCTAGATTCTCTCAAAACAAGAAGATTTCATTCACAGCTTTAAAAGAAATAAAGAAAAAACATACTATTGCAAGATCGTGGAAAATTGATACACACATGAACTTCACTGAGCTTTCAACCATTGTTCAAAGCTCCACGCCCGCATTCCTGACAGAAGCTCTGACCCAGACATGCAGGAGAAATATATAGCTTGGAAGGTTTTTAATATACTAGTGTGTGAGCTATGATCAAACAGGAGCACCAGAGTCAATACTACTCCAAGCTGCAGATTTTGCACCTACGAAAAGGCCTGGAGTTTGGTTCTGCTCCTAGCACCCTTTAAAAACATGTGTTTTAAACACACGGAATAGGCACCTGTTAGGAGGCATTATCATTGTGTTTCAACTCAACAGACGTAATTGTTCTAGTCCCATATGGGAATTTTTTTCAACAATATGCTGAGAAATTTAAAACAGCCTTGAGCATTCTACCACTTTTACAAACTTGATCATAAAGTGTAATTTTTATATATTTGTGTTATCATTTTGACTATTGCTCAGTTTAGTCAGTGGCCAAAAACAAAGGTTTTTCTGTATACAGCTTCAGGAGCACTAAAGGTAGTTCAAGTTCAGTGCTAATAATGGTTATTTAGCACTACTGACATTTCAATCCTTTCTAGGAAATTGGAAAAGCTGAAAACATTTACATATTTAATTTCAATAAATGTTGCGAGAGTTCTAACTTCTAGTTTAATGACACAATACACAGTTTGCTGCCTTAAATTTGAAGGCTGTAACAATGTGAAAACATTTGGAAATATTCGTTGAGATGCTCTAAAATCTGATATTTACGTGATCAAATACAGTATTTTCCTTCCTATCCATAAAATAGTGGCAACGTATGCAGGCTGTCAGTTCAGAAATTGTACAGGTTAGCAAATCAAGAAGAAAATGTTTCACCTCGAAACTAGCGGTTGGAATGAATACTTTAATCTTGGCTGTTGTTGGACCTGACCCTCTATGCAGGGTCACGCCCAAACCTTTTGTCTTTACCTTCCACTTTTTGCTAGATTTGTTTTTGTTGGTCTTAGTTCTCTTTACTACTGCTAACCAGTGTTAAAGTGCTTGTGCTTTCGCCTTAAACTTGTTAGCATTGGCTTATGCTCAATTTGACATTTGTTATGTACTATTAAGTCTCTAGTAACGTGGCGCTACCTGTGCCCAGGGTCTGTAACTTGAATGCCACTAGTGGGCCTGCAGCGCACATTATGCCGCCCACTTATGTAACCCTTTAAACATGTCTCAGGCCTGATATTGCAAAGCCAGTGTGTGCAGTTTGAAACTGCCATGTCAATCTGGTAAATTAAACACTATGCCAGGCCCAAACCTTCATTTTAATACATAGAAGTCACCACTATGGTAGGCCCGGGAAAGCCCAGAGGCACCTGTGCAATGTATTTTAAAAGTTGGACATGTACTTTAAAGTTGTACATATCCTGGTAGTAAAAAACACTTAAATACGTTTTTAACTACTGCAAGGCCTATCTCTCCCATAGAATAACACTAAAATTAACTTATTATGTTTTTTAAGTGTATGTACCAAATGAAAACAAATAACCAAGGCATGTTTGTCATCTCTGGAATCATAATTTACAATCCTAATTAATGGTGAAGTCGAAGTCTAAGTTACAATTCTGAAATTGCCACTTTTAGGAACTTGCTATTTTCTTTCCTTAGCAATTTGGTGCCTGCAGCCTGTTTCTGGGTCACGTGATTGAGTGTGGGTGACAGTTGGGCTTTGTGTACTTCTCCTAGCCAGACACACACCATAGTGAGCTTAAGTGTGCCTCGATGGGCCATCACTGGCAGGATGGGAGGGAGTAGATGGGCACAACCCCACTGGCACTTGAATAAGCTGTGCCCTGCCTTCACACAAAGGGCCTAACAACACTGCAGTGTTACTTCTGGTAGCTTGGAGCCAGTGCTGAGGGGGCAGGAAATTCCATGTACTACAAAGCTACTGTTTAGAAGCTTCTCCCACCTTCCAGAACCAGGGCACCAAGGTATGAAAGAAGGAACGCAGACCTGTGCATACTCTGCCAGGAAGAAGGACTGCTGTGCCGCTACAATGACTGTCACTCTGCTGGATTGCTGTTCTGAAGGAACTGCTGACCTGCCATGTTGCCCTGGTGCCATCTGCCTAGGTGAGAAGGTCTGGACAGGCATCTCTTGAACCCAGAACTCAGAGTGACTCTAAGGGCTTGCTGGCTGGCCCCCTGATCTAAAGCCTCAGGGACATAACAGGCCTCCAATAATCTTGCTTCTGAACCTGGTCTATGCCATCTGTTAGTCTACCCTGCCAACTGGTGACACCCCAGTCTTCAACCCTTGAAAGTGATCCTAAGGTGCTTGCCAGCCTCTGCAGGTCCAGCAGAACAGACTCATCTTCTTCGGTGTGACACGCATCACCTAGCAGAACCAATGCATCGTTGCTGCTGCATGGACTGACCCGTCAAGTCACTTTACCTAACTGGGTTCATGTAGCCGGCCCACGCTCCATTGGAATCAGCCTGAATTTGTGACTTTTTGCCAGTTCAGCGCAACCAGATGTTCAGAGTTGTCATTTTGTGCTTTTTGGCACTATTTTCACAGACATTTTTAAAAACTCATAACCCTGGTTCTGCTGATTGGATTTGTTTTGGTCTTGTTTTATTTATTACATTTTGTTCTATTTTTCTAACCTGATGCAGTATCTGTTTGTGGTGTATTTTTACTGTGTTACTGTTTTAAGTGTTGCACAAATACTATACTCATTGCCTCTGAGTTAAGCCTAACTGCACTGTGCTAAGCTACCAGGGGTTGAGCATGGGTTGATTTGGGGTTTACTCGTGCCTTTCCCTGACAAGCATTATGGTTACTGCTTAACCAGGCCTCACTAACTAGTTAACCAGTAACCCAAATACCTACAACCAGTCTCTATTGAGAGGCTCTAATTTTAATGAAATGATTATCTTCAATGGTTGAACAATAAACAAAATATAGGACACTGCCAGTGATAAATGTTCAAGATGCGGGATGTAGGATTGTTGGACCCATATATTTAGGATGTGCTCAATCTCACAATTTTGGGAGGAAATAATTGTGAAGATTAGAAAAAAAAACAATATCCCTGCTTCCTATAACTAAACTTTTTGCCCTATAATCCTCTGAATTACTAGATTAGTATAATCAATATTATATATTTATATCATTGGACATGGCTCTGTCTTTAATCACTTTCTATTGGAAAGTGCCCATAAGCCCAAAAACAATAGAATAGGAGGCAAAAAATGTAAACATTGGCAAACACAAGTATTGGTTTCATGTAAAAATAAACCGTTTATTACATTACACATTAAATGAGGGAGCCAGGCCTACAAGTAATACATTATATAAAATGTTACTCAAATATGTTATTCCAATGGAAAGAAAGAACATGTCACCAACTACATGTAGTTGAATTGATTTTCATTATTAGGATAAGGCTAATTATTAATAGATCTTAGAAAAGGAGAACGTGTGATATGATTCGCTATATAAAAACATATTATTATTATGTATTGCTTCGAGACTAACAGTAATACAATCAGTAAATTGACTGGGAAAAACTTCCACTCTTTCTTCTAATCCAAGGTTAATACCTACTTAGAAAATGTTTCTAATATTTGCATAATTCGCTGTTGTTCAATACAAGGAAAACATATTTCTATACAGAATGCATGCACAGCACTAATTCATATTGAAATGAAGTTTAATTGGGAGCAAATAATGCAACAACTGCATTAGGATTTACTTTAGCAAGTCAGGAAATCAATCTTCCTTCGGGTGCCTCATAACCTCACAACTTCAAAGACAGAATTAATAGGCATTCCGAAGTTCAGAGTGCAGCCATCTAGAGGCAGGATGGTTTGAGGGGAATTAAGTCTTTTCAAGTAAATTTAATTAGCTTAGAGAAAAAAAATCAGCACAATCTGGGATGAGAAAAATAGCACTCTGGATCTCCAGTTATGAAGTTCTGCATTTGTTCCATCAAATTGTGTGCTGCTTACAAGATGACCTACGCTAAGAGGTCAACAGAAAAGTATGTGCAGAACAAATGTAACTGGAAATTAAAGTGTCATCAATAATCTTTTCATTTTTGTCCTCAGGGAAGAGTGCCATATTTTAGTTCTTCAATTGTTAAAGCACACAATAAGTTATCCGTTAAAGAAATTCAAATACTGTACAAATCATAAACAAGGGGTTCCTGTTAAAGAGCAACCTTGAGGGAACAAGAAAATTGGGGCCATAAAAGGCTTTCCTTATTTGCACAAGAATAGATCGGCGAAAATCACAATTGAAGATGTAAGCATTCAAAAAATAAATTCAGGAATGTTTAAAATGAGTGCAGAAGGTTCTCTGCACACATGCACCAGATTTGCACTTTGGGTTAGAAAAATGGGTTTGTCTAAACAAATCTTGTAGCATCTGTTCCTTCACGTAAAGGCGTGTACACATGTACACCAGCTGCACCTCCCGACTGCAGGAGTTCTTATTTACTAAAGGGCAACCCATCTATGGCTTGGCAGTTTGGCTGGACTACACCTATTGAAGCAGGGTCAAAACAGATATAGCTGGGTCTAAATTGAGGTGGCATGGTGTGCAAAATACCAATGGATTGGGATGTGACCTGAGTAATTACTATTGGCTGAGATTAATTAACCCCTTCCATGCTGTGACGGAACCGCTCTGTTACCAGCCTCGGTCACGCTGTGCTGGTGACGGAGCGGTTCCGTCATGGCCCTACCGCCGCGCCTGCGCGGCGCGTTATATTGAGCGGGCGGTGCCGTGATGGAACCGCTTCATCACAAGCACAGCGCGCCCGAGGCTCGTGACGGAGCGGTTCCGCCAAGAACATGGGAGCGCTGCACTGCCCCCCTCCCCCCTAGCGATGCGGCTGAATTGCCGCCGCAGCAAAGTTGTTAAAGCATTCCATCCATCACTTTTTTGTATACTTCAGTTTGTCACACTAAATGGATGAGAATTCAGAGACATGGGTCCTCTGCACACTGTGTCTCTAAAACCAAGCTGTTTCTGTCTAAGGAGCCCAGAGCTGGGGCGAGACAAGTCCTGGGTTTGTGTGTGTTCTGGTTCAGGGAGGACATGGCTTGGCAGTTTGGACCGGACTGTCCCAATTGGAGTGGGATCAAGACTAATTTGCATATAGCTGGGTCCAAACTGAAGTGGCATGGTGTGCAAAATAATGATGGATTGAGATATGGACCAGATAATTAACAGTGGCTGAGTGTAATTCAATCATTCCATCCGTCACTTCTTTGTAATCTTTGTGTTGGTATCAGGTAGGCAGTTCGAATTTGGTGTCTAAAGGTTTTTAATTAAGAGCCCTCTTTAGTAGTAAAGTTGTTTTTTTAGTCACAATTCAGAAAATGCGACTTTCAGAAAATAGGCATTGTCTTGGCTCTATTATTTAGTGACTGTAGTCTCTTACTGGGTCACATGGCTAGATGTAGCTGGCAGTTGGCAGTTGGCCTTTGCATATTGCATATTGCTCCCAGACAGTGAGACAAAAGAAAGCTAGGTGTTCACAGGATGGGCTACTCTGAGTTGATGAGGGGGAGGAGCTATCACCTACAACACTTTCAGATCACCAAGGTGCTGCCTGAGCACTCTCTAAACAATTTCACATTGATCTTTTACAAACCCAGACAAGATGGGACCAGGACAGGGAGAAATGGTTTGCTTGACAACTCAACTTCAACGTGGGCACAGGGTACACATATTGGACTTCAGACCCCATCACATCTGGACTTGTGGATCCTGCCAGGGAGAAGGACTACTGTGCTACTGAAAGGACTGTCACTCTGCTGGACTGCTGTTCTGACAGTCTGCTGCCCTGCTGTGCTGACCTGTGACCTGCTGCTCTCTTGCCTGGATGAGGACTAGATCTGCATTTCTAAACCCTGAACCTCAGAGTGACTGCAAGGGCTGGTTAGCTGATCTCCTTAACAGAAGCCTCGTGGAGAGAACAGGCTTCCAACAACCTTGATCCCAGCACCTGGACTCTGACATCTTTGAGTTCTGCCCTACCAAGTCGGGCAATCCCAGTCCTGGACAATTGGAAGCAGGCCTGAAGGTGTTCTGCCAACCCACCTGTGCATTCAGCAGAACTAACTGATCTCCTTCATGGCGCAGTCGCATCTTTCGCAGGAACAGCGCCTAGCTTCTGCTGCTCAAATCATCACCCACAAAACTGATGCATCATCTCTGCTGCACAAACTGCCCCAATGCAAGGACTTCACATGGCACTTCACAGCTCCTCAGAACCACCACATGTCCTTGCAGGATCTTGCATCGCCTCTGCTGTGCGAAACTTCTTTGATGCAGGACTCCACATCTCTCAGAAACCAGTATTTAAGTAACTGAGTTCAGCTGATGTAAATGGAACCCTGTAGCTAGTCCAAATTCCATCACCGTCAGCCTTAACTTGTCACTCAGTCCTGGTCCAGTGCAACCAGATAACCACAGTTGGCACATGGGTTTATGGTGTTATGTTTGCAGAAATCTTAAAAATTGCATTTCCCCAGTTCCACTAATGGAATTTTTGTTATTCTGTTCTCCATGTATTCATTACAAGTTACTGTATTTTTCCAAATTCGAGTGTGATTTTTCTTCTGTTATGTTTTTGCTTTATTACTGTTTAAAGTGCTCCATAAATACTTTACACATTACCTCTAACTTAGGCCTAATTGCTCTGTGCCAAGCTATTAGAGGCTTGAGCACAGGTTAATCTGGGGTTTGATTGTGATTTTACCCTGACAAGGAGTATGGTTGCTGCTCGAGCAGGGTTTTACCACCTCAGCCAATGACCTAGTTTCTAACAACTTTCATGTCGCCTGATCCATAACAAGTCAAATATGCCATTCAATTAGTGAGAAAGGTTGACACATGCAAGAGTTGCTGTTTAGCAGCACCTCACCTCCGAAAGGATAAAATACGAGCTAAACAGACTCATTAAATGTAAAACAATAATCCAGGGCACACACGATGGATGGTCCTGAAGGCAGCACACATTCTTCAGCTTCCAAATGTCAATCTTGCACTAAGGTAAATGTCTCCAAACAACTAAGGGCAGCCCTAGCAAGTAGTGCAGCTGTGGTTTCACGAAGCATTTGCCAAACACTTTAGTTCTAATGTTCACAAAGGGTAGCACCAGTGATAAATTAGCATAATATCTGTTAAGGTGCATTCCGAGTGAAAGGAACAAACATAAAAGGGTATTTGACTATCCAAGCATCTAGACTTGTTTGCACAAGGGTGCTAGTAAAGGACTCCTAGAAGCAGTTGCTATCAACCAGGGCTTTAGTGGCATCACTTCATTGAGACTACACTGGGTGTTAATATAGGACAAAGCAAAACGTTGAAGATGTGGCCTTCACTGTGATAAAGCAGATAGTTTATCCCTAAACTAGCAGCAAATAAAAATGTAGGTAAAGATTGCACTGTGATATGGAGTAGGCATTTCCTCCAATCTTTTATATTCAACAGAATCCACTCTGCAGTCCATATATAGCAGAGTATTCCTCTGTGATTAATTGAAGCTGGTGGCTTCCGGTGCTCAGCATGAGTACTTAATCAACACATGCGCTTTTCATGAGTACCAGTTAAGGACCCATTCATTTACAGGGAGATTAAGTGATTTGCCCAGAATCACAGGATTTTGAGCTGACACCGAGACTCAAACCTGGTTCCCCAGCTCCAAAGTCTGCAGGCCTGGCCATTCCACCTCATCCCTTCACCACTTTCATGGTTAGTAGTTGGTTCTGTTTTAGGTGGCTCTAACAGGAGAAATGGGCTGGTGCAAGCTGCCTTCTGAATTTATAACATTTTATAGTTTTGGAATTTGAAGGGAACAGATCTCACCCTGGAAGAAGTTTCCCTCATCAGAATGAGGTCAGACCGTATAAAATTTCTCCCATGGACTTTAGTATGGCCAACACCAGGAGGGGAATGAATCCCGAACCTTTTGTTGACACAATCAAGCATGGGCTTAGGCACAATAGAGATAGTACTCTTTTTCCAAATCCTTTCATCGTCCAGTACAACAACATGATCTCTTACACTAGACACCGAGATGATCGGGTCCCATCTGGGGTGCCAATGAGACCAAACGGACCAGCAATGTCCAATGCTAATTTGGACCAGGGAGTGTTCTTCACAACTACTGGTTCAAGAGGTGAGGGATGAGTCACTTGAGACTTGTCACTGGTAACACACACACACACCAGTCGCGGACAAACTGCTCAACATCTTTGTTAAGAGCTGGCACCCCACAGTACCGTCCAAAGAGCCCATATCACAAACAACCTCTAAGTCATCACGCTCAGAATCATCATCAACGGAGAGAGGAAGTCTGGACAGGCAATCAGCGACTACATTTTTTGCTCCAGCCACATACTTGAGCAGATAGTGAAATTCCTGTAACCTAAATTGGTATTTTGAGATCTGAGGAGTAGCTCTTCCACCACCTTTGGTAGTGAACAAGTCAACCAAAGGTTTGTGGTCAGTCCTCAAGATGAATTCGTTCCCCCACAGAAATTAAAGTGTAAGACTCCCCACCACATGCCTAGAGCCTCCTTCTCTATATTTGAATAGGTGCTCTCTGCACCTCTCAGGGTTCTGGACGTTAAAGCTACAGTTTCTTCCCAGCCATCGCTCCTCCTTTGCAGAAGAACAGCCCCCACATTACTGGCATCAGTGGAAATAATACATAAGTCATTGATATTGAACAATTTTAAAGGGAGAGCACATACAATTTCTTGTTTGATGGTTTAAAAATTACTACTGCAGTCATCATCCCATACAAATTTGACATTTTTCTCCAGTAAATTACGCATAGCAGCCGTTTTGGTGGAAACGTTTCTGACAAATTTGGAGTACTACTCCACCAACCCAAAGTACGAACGAAGTTGATCCTTATTCAAGGGAATGGGTGCATTCTGAATGGCATCTATGATCTTAAGTTTAGGCTCAATTCCCTTGTGAGAGATATGATGGCCTAGGGATTCAACTCCATCTTGAAGAAATTTGCATTTGTCCTATCTTAAGGTTAGGCCACTGGTTCTTATAATACTCAAAATCAGTTTGACCCTCTCCTCGTGCTCAGATTCTGTCTTCCCCTGAATAAGGATGTCATCTCGGAAGAAGACAACACCGGGGATGTCCTTAAATAAATTGTTTATTAGTCTCTGAAATACAGCCGAGGCCAAAGGAAGGCTGAAGGGTATGCAGAGGTGACGATAGGCACCCTCTGGAGTTACAAAAGATGTAAGGTGTCTGGATTCCTTGCACAATTCAATCTGGTGGTAGGCTTATGAGATGTCGAGGGAAGTAAAAAACTTGGCACCTTCAAGAGTGGCCAGCATCTCATTAATATTTGGAAGTGGTTGACGATCAATCCAGATGTTCGCATTGGAATCCCTCAAGTAAACACACATTCTAAGGCATTTATCAGATTCACGTGCCAAAAATATGGGGGCAAGCCACTCAGAACCCTCAATGTGCTTGATAACCCCTGCAGCGCATAGATGTTCAAGTTCTTTTTTGAGTTCAGGACGTAAACTCAAAGGCACTTTACGTACCTTGTGAGCTCCCGCTTTGGCATTTTCTTTGAGTACAATACGATGCTGGAAACCTTGAAGCTTCCAAAGACCACCATTGAATACCTCAGGCTAATCTGTGTCCACTTGACGTTGGAAATCTGTGTAACAGTTTGAGCACAAGGTGTGCTAGAAGTGGAATTGTAAAATTGGCATAAGGCACTATGCCAGACATGACCATGTCAGGATGGTTGGGATCCAGCACCTTGTTTAAACCCCCTTGCTCATCCCACCCTAATAAATTTGCACCTTCCTTGACCACAAATACGACTCCAGAGGTGTGATCGGAGTTGTAATCTAAGTCAGCAGAGAATTTTCCTAGTACTTCTACTCTTTTGCCACCATATGCAACAATTTTAGTGTTGGAAGGTTCTAAATGTGCACCAGTAATTTTTCCAAAATCAATAGAATTGATGAGGGTAAAAGGAGAACCAGAATCAGCGAGAAACTTGAGACTCACGCAATTAACAGCTATATGGCAAGAAGGGGATTTCCTCTTGTGAAGTCCAGTCAACGAGGACAGTTCAACAACCCCTGTGCTGAAGGACGATGAAGGAGACAACATTAATAAATCATAAGATTCTTCGTCGGAATCCTCAGTAATCGCTTTCACTGTTTGAGTAGGACTTTTATTAACAAAAGCAGCTCTACACATCCTGGAATAATGACCTTTGTTTCCACACTTATAACACGTTTGGTTGAGAGCAAAACAGAATTTGGCATTGCCTAAATGCGATTTGCTCCCACAATAAAAACAAATAAGCTCATTTTGTTCAGGCTTGGCTTCGGAAGGGACGAGAGACATGGTAGGGCGAGAAACACTGGTCATAGGTACTTTGGGTTTGGGTTTGGGAGGTGGTCTGGAGTTTAATAGTTTCACTTCTGTGGTTGAAAAGGTTGAACCCATTTCTTTAACACAAAACTGCGAATGCTCAATGCTCTTAGCTAATGTGAGAGCAGTCTCTAAATCGGGATCACCAGAAGAAAGTAGCTTTTCCTGAATCTTTTTGTTGCATGTTCTTTCAATTAATTGATCACTTATGATTTCACCCCTAAACTCCCTATAGTTACAGTTGATGGCAAGAATACGAAGAGCTGCCACAAAGTCATCAATTGATTCCCCAGGAGTTTGGGCACGTTGGAAGAACTTGTGAAATTCCAGAACGACGCTCCTTTTAGGACAAAATCTCGTATCTAAAGTTTTTACAAGAGAGGCCTAATCATCAATTAGAAGCAAATCGCAATTGTCACCGCCGCTTACTAAAGTACTCACGACTTCAAGCGGTAAAGTTTTAAGAATGTTTCTGCCTTCAGTACCAAGATTGTAAATTAAAAGTGCTCTTTTTTTCTTGGAAATGAAGGTTTTGCCATGAATAGCCTTTAAATATGCCTCGAAAGTGCCTTTCCATTTCTCCCACGGCACTGGTGGTTAGCCAGCTGACTGTAAAAAAGGAGGAGGTGCCAAAACACGATCCATGAGTGTCCCATAATGATACATGTAAAATTGTTGGAAGGTGAGGTTAATAAAGGGGCACAAATTCTAGAATAAGGTTAAAATTAAATAAACAAAGGGTCCAATTATTTTTTCCGTCTAAATGACTCAATTCTAAATGTGGGCGTTGCAGTTGTAGAAATATCAACAAAGGTGTGCGCATCAACGAAGAGCGACGCCTTTATTGCAGTATATTTCAGTCATGTAGCGTGAAAGATGCAAAATGATGATTCATCCTTCCACTCGATATCCAAATCCCAAGGGCACTTATGCCATGAATGGAGACAACAAATATAATTAAAGGGTGTGTGCATCACTAGTGATGCGCGTCTCCATGGAAACCAAATGCCAGGAAAGTTAAAATGGCTGCCACGTAGCATGATGATAAAACCACGTGAAGACACAACCAATAAAACGCACCGATTCTTGAGGCAAGACCGCGTTCATGGATGCAGAAGATTAATTAAAACGATGACTCACGGTTAGCGAGTGACATCACAGCATCGGTACTTCCGCGATGGAAAATCTCACACTTAAGGCGATGAAAGTGAGACTATGCCAGTGCCAGTGCCCAGAAACAGCAGAAAACGCCAACACCGGAACAGCGGAACTCAGGTGAACCACATCGTAAGGTTGACAGGACCTCAGGACGGAAACGTAAGGAATCACCAGGACATCATCATCAGGATATCAACACCAGGACATCAACGAGGCACATCGAGGGAAAACGGAGGTGCAAGACCACCTTGTCGCCAATAAAAAGATTACAAGGCAAGGTAAGTGGAACTGAGTTTATTTGTTCTTGCAACCTCCGAGTCCTGGCAGCAACTGCCTGACCCAGAACACACATAATGAACACTCCAAGTTGGAATAGAGCTGTCCACTGCAAGGGCACAAGCGTGAGCCAGGCACGAGCCAGGGACAGATACCAACACATGTTCACATGCAATGTCTAAAGAGAGACACACTCCTTTTGATCAGATGCATTGGAACTGAATGAAGATTTATTGTGACGCTTTAAACATGCTTTTTCCAACAATATCGCAGAAGTGAGCCCGAAACAGGGAGAAAGTCCCTATTGTGATTCTTGAAAATAATTTCGGGAATGAATGTCTGTCACAATCCTTCTAGTTTTTGTGGTAAATGTGCAAGGTGATGCCTTTAATGGATCTGAGCCTCTGTGGAATAGTGCTGCTCAAAGGGTGCTCCTAGTGGGCATGGACTTTTTTGATACATGCCTTTTGGAGATTTTTGAGATTCATTTAACATTTTAGAGATTGCGTGCGCACATTTTAGACTTTTGTGCGCGGTGAGCGTTGTCTGTCATTGGAATATGGTTTTGCATATGGCTGTCAAATTTTGTGTGTTCAAAATAATCTAGCACAGAAAGCTGTAAATTTTACCTTTACATTACTTTGGTTATAAATGTGGTGCAGTGATGAGTCAATGGTCGGTGCAACAGTGATGCAATGGTCTGAGATTGATGACATCTAGGGGTGCGAGGCATAGACAGGAGGATGTTCTGGCGCAGGACTGAAATTGCCAACTTGATTTGACAGAAACACATCTGCTGTGTTACATAGTCAATAAAGCTAAACCAAAAAAGAATTGACGGAAATGTACCTGACCATGCTCCTGGCAAGATTCTATAGAGGAACAGGTGGGAGGTACTTCTACAGAGAATTGTATCAGGATCTGGGAGAGTGGCTTCAAGAGGTAATTCAAGTAATCAGTTAATGAAAGTTAATCAGACATCAATACAGTGTGGATAGCTGCTTAATTATATATACAAATTAATTACATGTTTTAAGTGGGCCATACTGATAAACAGTGCTAAATGTGATGCATCAAATAACAAATGCAGGGTTGAGGAAGAGATTTAAACATTACCAAACACAGATAATTTGCATTGTTGATACGTTAATTGTTTAATTATAGAGTAGATGAAGCGATGTGACACATAACTGCAGCATATAACAAGCTCAGACAATACTCTAATTGTTCGGGTTCAGCAGCTCAGACACACGAATAGTAGGTCTGTGTATTCAGTGTCATGTAAAAGAGTGCATGGAGTGGAAAATGGTGTTGTCTGTGTGTTATTGTGAGCGAAAGAAAATTATTGAAAAGTCTACTTTCTGATTCAAAGAGAATGCCTTGTAAAAGAGTAATGTGAGGTTCATAGAAGATGGATGGCGGTACTCCCAAATGAGGAGGGAGCCGCGACTTGGAATCATGAGGATTGGAAAAAAGACACATCATCTTCACAAAATGCGTGGGTGCATATTTTCTACACCACAATATCCTACAAATTAATGCTACATACGGAGGTGTCCAATTTTCTGGAAAAAAACAAAAGCATCATGGAGTAAATTGGGTTACTCGCAAAGGGGGCTGAAACTTACTCAAGCAGCAAACACAGTTGTTTTCAGGGTGAAACACAAACAAACCTCCAAACTAACCTGTGTTTAACCTTTAGTAGCTTGGCACAAAAACAGCTAGGCATAACTGTGAGGCAATGTATAAAGTATTTATGCTGCACACAAACAGTAAAAAAGTGAAAACACAACACAAGAAAAATCCCACACCAATTAAGAAAAACAGTAAAATGAAATACATTATTTGATACCAAGACTACAAAAAAATAATTATTGGTACCCGAGATATGCTCCACCCCTATCAAGTCAGAGAATGCCCATTCTTTCTGCACCTATTTCCTGTTTGTCTCACTGTCTGAGAGCAATACCCAAAGACCAACTGCCTCCTTCACCTAGTCATGTGATCCAGGATACAGGCACCAAATGGGTCGAACAAGAAAATGCTAACTTTCAAAAGGTTGGAACCTAAGGAAGGCTTGGGTCCAAAGCTAACTGGATGGGACCACTAGTAATTTGTATATGAATAAAGTATCCAGTAGCTGGTCATGGTTGGAGTCCCCCTGTCCCCCACCCTCTTTAATCTTTACCTTGAGCCTCTCACCAAAGTTTTTCGTACCGCCAACATCTCATACCACATGTACTCGGACGATACCCAAATATACATAAAAATCTCTTCGCTTGAGGAGATCCTCTCCCTGAACGACACCCTGAAATTGACTATCCAATGGCTAGCCACTAACCAACTAAAACTCAATGCAAAAAACCCCGAATTTCTCCTAATCTCCCCCCCTAAAGCCAACCCCGAGATTGAGTTGTGGATCAAGGCCATCACAGCCCTAATTGCCCACTGACCATTGTGGACTCTGCCAAATCCCTGGGCATAATCCTAGACTGTAACTTGAACATGCAGGACTATAACAACTCAATGGCTAAAGCAGCTAGATTCCACTTGAGGTACCTTTGGAAGCTAAAACCTTTCATTGCGGCTCCAGACCTAAAAATGGCAGTGAAAGCTCTAGTCATCTCCAGACTGGAATATGGCTGCTCCACCCTCACTGGTCTATCCAAGATCTCCCTAGCACCCTTAAAATCTTGCCTCAACGCGGCCGCCAGACTACTGACCGGCACTAGGAAATTTGACCACATCTCTCCACATATGAAAGCACTGAACTGGCTCCCCCTAGAGGCCAGAATGCAGCTGAAATTGGCATGCATTACACACAAGGTTCTTTACTAAAACTCCCCTTCGTATCTGGCACAAAAACTAGTGGTATCTGGAGGAAGCAGGAACTCCTGGTCCGCCAGTAACCTCGTACTCCAACCCGCCTTTTTTTCAGAAAAAACAACCTATAATAGGGCATTCACCTGGGCAGCACCTAGAATTTGTAACTCTTTCCCACCCGCCATCCAAAGAATCCCTTCTCTAGCACGCTTCAAGAAGGCGGCCAAAACCTTCCTCATGGGTAAATTCCTTGCCTGATGCCTGCCATGCCTGACCACAAATCTGATGTTTCTAAGACTATTGTTTTTCCCAGATCACAACCCTCCCCGCAAAGAATTTACGGGGCCTTCAATTTTTTACTGAATCTAATCATGATTGCAATCTTACCTTTGTATCCCCAATATCCCCTATATTCCTCAGACCCCTGCCCCTCCCCATCCCTTCGTACAGTTTCTGTATATTTCTGCACATTGACTTTGTACACTGTGATATATCCTGTAAGTTTGCGCTCTATAAAACACTAAATATAAATGTATTTCACTTTTCTTAAACTTTTTTCAGAAACGGTAAATGCTTTCAAATCATGTCAAATATCAAGGAAAACACAAAATATTGAAACAATTCAAGATTACATAGGTACATGAACACTTCATGAGTGCAAATAAATACCAAACATCAACATGTATTTGCAAGTGTGTATCAAACATCCACAATTATTGTAAGGAACACAAATCTGGCACAGTTGATAGAACATAGATTGCTCAACATAAGGCACCAGTCTTTGACAAAAAAATAATAATAGTGGTACTTAGGCAGAAAAAGGAACAAATTGTCTATACCCTACTAGTGTCTTATCTCCTGCCTGTATGCACAGCTCTGGGACCTCAAATGTAATGTGTTGGCAACAAGGGAGGGAAATTAATTAAGAACTTTCTCCCTGAGCACTTGAGGATATCCTACACCAGATGCCGCGGTCAACGCATTTCCACCTCCATCACCGTAAGGGATTTTCGTCAGGACCTGGATGAGGTGTTCTCTCTTCACAATTATTGTAAGTAAAACAAATACTAACCTAACAGTAAATGCTTAACATTTTAAATAAACTGTACCCTGCCCTATGGAATGTTCAGGGCCTACCGTGGGAGTGACTTATAGGCATGAAGAAGAGGGGTTTGAGCCTGGCATAATGGTTATTTTGCCTGGTAGGATGCTAGTTTAAATTGCACACACAGGCTGCAATGGCAGTCCTGAGAAATGTTTAAAGGGCAACTTAAGCGCATGGCACAACCAGTGCTACGGGCCTACTAATAGCATTTAGCTTACAGGCCATTTGTACATAGTACCTCTGTACCTGGGATTTACAAGTACATTCTGTGTACCAATTAAGTATAGTCCAAGATGACCACGTTTTATGGAGTGAACAGAAAGTTCCAAAACCAACAAAAACGAGATTAGCAAAAAGTGTAGGGTAAAACCACCATAAGGCTGACAGGTCCAACACGTTAGTTCCAAGATACGTTGCAAATATGATTCAAGACGTGAAGAACATCAACTTTTAAATATGTCAGTTATGATTGGCTATTAACCTGTTACATTTTCAATCATTTCTTTAAAGGGCACTTCCAGACCATGTCTGTTAGCGTGGTAGCAATATACGTATAAGATACATATTGTCACCAATATAATAAAATGTTGTCAACTGTAACAAATAATGAGAAGTTCAAAGGTAAGTAGTCACACAACATAATTTATCAAAGAAACACTGACAATCCAGGGGTCCACAGGTGATTATATATATATATATATATAATTTTTTTTTCAGGAAAACCCTGCACGGTCCCACAATCAAATCAGAGTGTCCACGGCACAGAGAAAGTCCACAAGTATTTTCTTTTTGGAGGTACTTTATTTTCTTGAACACCATAAGCGCAAGCGTGAAAAGGACTGTCAACGCGTTTCGGTGAATGGCTTTCACTGGACCATAGGGTACTGCCCTGTAGAGCATATATATATATATATATATATATATATATATATATATATATATATATATATATATATATATATATATATATATATATATATATACATATATATAGAAAATTGGATATTCCTATGCCTTCATACATAATGTGCTTGTTAGTGTTCCCAAAGTTACAGGCTAGCCACAACTTGTTCCGCTTATTTTGGTCCACTGTGGTGGACTTACTACTGCAGATTTCTCAGCCTTCGTAATGCAGAAGTCCTCAAAAATGAAACCAGTTAGATCTGCCAGTACTTCTTTTGTTAATCCCTGCCAGACAGAAATTGGAGTATTGCTGGCCCTCACTGTGCACACACACACACACCCACACACACACACACCCACACATGCGCAAGCAGGGACATTATAAAATATGTTTTATAAGCCTTGTTGAGGAGTGTGTGAATAGCTCCATAGGCTAACATTGATATCTTTTATGTGAGTGTAAATATTGACAGGAAACACCATAAAATATACTTCAATGTATCTAATTAATGGTTAAGATAAATTAAACTGCTTGTCACTGCTATATTTTTAATAACTATTATAGAAAATACGTTATTAAAATTTCTTTTCTGTGAGCAAATTTCCAGCATTCCTGCTGTACTCTCCTGACTAGCCAGCCTTTTCCAGACTGAGTCAGGGGTTCTTGATGAGGTGTGAAGTGTCCTGTCAGAGTAGACAATGGATTTACTGTGAGTAGAGAACTTTAGTTGTAGAAGCCAAAAAGCCAGAAGAGGGTGGAGGAGCAAGACTGGTATTCAAAGGGAGAATGACAGGTTGGGACCAACACAGGCTGACCCCCACATCCTGCAACCTCAGCCATACAGGAGACTTTCTCCATGTTGGATGTTGAGAGAATAATGCTTTCTGGGACAAGAATATGCTGCACTTTGCCCAACCAGAAAATACTGTTTGCAGTTGAATGGATAGAAATTCAAGGTTCGCTGAGGTATGCACCCAAGCCAGACAGAAACCACCACTCTAGTAAGGGTAAGCTAGATACACACTAAAAGACAACCTGTGCTCACCCTGTGGTAGCTTGGCAATGATCAGTCTGGATTTTCTAAAAAGGCAATGTGTAAAGTATTTGAGCAAAACATGCACACATACACAGTGACACAATGAACACACCACAAAAAACTCGACACAGGTTCAGAACAATACAGCACATTTATGAGCAGAATGAGAGAACCACAAGAAAAATCCAACCAGTAGAAGTTGAGATACAAATTTTTAAAGATTAAATTCAAAAACAGTTCAGGCTGTCCACGAAGGGCCCACTGAAAAAGTAACTTGGATGGAGCAAAGCATTGACATTTAGGGCACGATGCCTTCGTCTTTTCCATGAGGTCGAGTCACTGTGTCATTGTCGAACTATGCTCAGGTGAAGGCAATACTGAATCATAGAGCCACGCAGAGAGTTGGCATTAGGCCATGCAGGCTGTAGAACGTCTGTCGATGACCAGCCTCTGCGTCACCATCGAAGGGCTATATGTCAGTTCCAATCGGCACGAAGGTGAGGATGAATTGGTTTTGAGGCAAAAAAGCTGCAGAACCCACTTTCCAGGCACAGAACATGGGGCCTCATTTACAAGCCCATTGCACTGTTGATGCGTCACTTTTTTATATGCACTGGTGGCGCAGTATGCCTGCTCATATTTACAAGGCCATGTAAAGTCACCATGCATGACTTTTAATGACCTTGTAAATATGGGCCCCTTTCACGCTCTGTGTGAAAGAGGTTGTTCCATGGGTGTTGCTGTGGGTATTCTTATGCAAGAGCTATGGATCCATACACATTCCCAGATTTACACAGTTTTGTAAACCTGCAAATACATCAGAATACTACGCCTCTCCCGGGGAGGTGTAGGAGTGGCAGAACAAGGAGAAATAATGTTAATTCTCTTCATTTTCTTGCTCTTTCTATGTGTGCTGCATTCAGCAGCACATATAGAAGGAGCAAAACACCATTAATTATTGTTTTTGTGCAGGAAGGTGTCCCTTCCTGCACAACAGCAATCATCCCTGCAACACAGGCACCCTTGCACCATGACACAAGGGTGCCTGAGTTGGTGCATGGCTGCTGTTTGTGTGCCAGCACAAGCGGGAAGGACAAGATTGAACCATATTTTATAGATATGACACATTCCTGTCTTATATTTTGATGCTCGGTAGTGCAGCAGTAAGGTTTGATGCGCTGCAATTCATCAAACTTTAGTAAATGAGGCTTTTGGAGAGGGCACGACAAGCAAGGGTAGGATTCACGGAAGGTAGAGTCCAGCAGCACCAGCAGAATAGCAGGAAGTCTTTTATGTTCCTGAGACTTCAGAAAACATTAGGCAAGACAGCAAGCCCTTGGATTTCACTTGGAGTGAAGGGGGAGTACAGCTCTCCTACAGCAGAGCCAGGGAGCAGCAGAAGAAAAGCAGTCTTTCCAAAAGAGCAGTCCTGATGAGTACCTTAAACTGCACAACAGTCCTCTGACAGAGGTTCAATTTCAAGATCCAGACGTTTCTGATTTTAGGGAGTCGGATACTCAGTACTCAAACCCAAAAGTGTCTTTGAAGTAGAAGGTGATTTCAAAGCATCTCTCCGAAGTGCACAGGGATCCTTTTCAACCCAGTCCTGTCTGCCAGGCTATCTGTAGAGGCTAAATCAGTGCTATATGTGGACAGGACACAACCTATTGAAGTGTAAGTTTCAGCCCCTCCCATTCCTCCCTCTCAAAGAAGACCCATCAGAATGCAGATTAATGGAGATGAATGCTCAGAATGCAGATGAGCATCACTGTCCTGTGGTTGTGGCTGTGTACAGGGAATGCAAACAGTGTAGCTGTCACCCACCACATATGTGTATTGGAGACAGCCTGTTAGGCACATAGAGCAGTAAGTGCAGAAAAATGGCCACTTTCTAAAAGTGTAATTTCCAAAACTGTAATGTTAAATCCAACTTCACCAGTAAGTGAGATGTATTATTCCCTACTGTTCCAAAGATATGAAATATGAAATGTTACTTCTCTCTGATCAAAAAAATTACAGCTTAAAGCATATTAAGACATTTCCTATGCTTGCCTAATTGAATGGTAGACCTCACAGTAGTGAAAAACTAAATACGCTTTTGTCCATTACCAGGACATGCAAAACATAAAAGTTCATGGCCTTCCTTCTACTTATATTGCACCCTGCCCATAGGGTTACTTAGGGCCAACCTTAGGGGTGACTTATATGTGGGCCCGGGCGTAGTTGGCAGAGTTTTGCTATGCTGAACTCAGAAAAGTTACAAAAAACCTCAGCGAAGTTCCACGAGTGGCGGAGTGCAGTGTGAACTGCAGTTTGTGCTGGTATTCCTGATGCTTGGGCAGAAATTCTACCTGAGTGGCAGCCTGTGCTCGGAAACATACCATTCACGATCGCGAACTTACTGTTCACGATCGCGAGCAGGGAAAAAACTCTGCTGCACATCGCGAAGCTGAGATTTCTGCACTCTGCGAGCTCCGCAGAGTGTGGAGTGCAGACAACTTCACAAACTCCGTGAACGGAGTGAAGCTCACCGACCAGGCCTATTTATAGGTAATAAAATGGGATTTTAAGGATTATCAAGTAGTTTTAATGGGTATATGGTATACCACTTTACAAGGGACTTACTAGTAAATCAAATATGCCAATCAGGTATACACCTATGTCATTATGTTTATTGGACAAACACATGGTACTGATTCCAAGATGGCCGGCAGATGAGGAGCTCCGGCTGGGAGCTCCCGGCCAGGGATTGCCTTTTTGCTTAAATCCTCTGATTTCTTCCTCCTCCCAGGACGCTCTTACTCGCCGGGTTCCTGTGCGACTGCGGACTTCATTTTCTCCTATCTCCCACATATTGGCTTGAGATATTCAGAGGATTACAAGATCGTTGTTTTCAGGCTGCAGAGCCCGAACAAACATGGCCAATGCCCGGTGGAGCTGCCAGACAGACAGAGGCGAGATTGGCTCCATTTTCACCGCCGCGGCCATCCCCTACTACCCAGCGGCATATCGAGCACAGTTCTCCTCGCCTCTCCAACGTGCCTCCCTGTTCCCACATCTTCTTGATGTGGCTGTTGGGGAATTGGGGGGGATCCTCTCCTCTGGCTGTTGCCTGCCTTCTGGATCGAAGACCTGGTTGCCTGACATCCCGCTGCACTGGAACTAGAATCAACCCGAATGCAGAAAGGAAATCCACACAGCACTGCTGCTCTGCACCACTGAGCTTGCTTCCTTTCTTCCTTAGTTGATCACCCTCCTGACCAGCTGCTGCCTTTCCTCTTCCTGGGGCTGCTGCCTGAGCGCCCATGCTGACTCCTCCTGCCGTGGATTACCCGGTAGAGAGCATCGATTTTCAAACATACCTTCCTCCGGTACCAAGCTGGTGCCTTACCCATTCAGCTCTGCTTTTGTGGTAGGTTTTAAATTCTGGATTACTATTTTATTTTTTAATCAGTTTTTTATCTTCCCACAACCCCGCCATCTTGTTTATGTAACTCTTGGGGTCCGTGTCCTTGGTGCCTCCATCTTGTGGTTTTGACGGTGCCACTGGCTGTTCCTTACCACTGGCCAGCTCCCTCTGCAATGATCATTGCCTCTCTTAATCAACTTCACCCTGCTCTTCGCGTTTCAGCTTGGTGAGACACCCTGTCCATTTCCAACTCTCTACCCGACCCAGTAATGAAGTCTGGCAACAGTTGTTTGTGGATCTCTGGACCATCTCCGGTTTTTGTTCAACTTGTCTTCTGACTTTTGGTATCCACGGAAGCTCTCTTCTCCAATACGGGTCGTCCTGACTTGTTATGTACTAGCCCTTTACTTTTACCCCTCTACCATGTTTGCTCCTTGGGCTTGTTTTCTATGTTATTCTTATGCTCTAGTAACGGATGTATTTTTGTAAAAACTTCTTTCTCCATGCTGTGTTTTTGCTCAAGAAAATTGTGTAACTATGTAACACTATTCTGTTGTAACCACTTCCTTATGTAAAGCATTCTGATACCTCTGGGTCTAGCCAGCACTATATAAAACTCTTCAAATAAACAGGAACTTTAACACTGGTTAGCAGTGGTAAAGTGTTCAGAATCCTAAAGCCAACAAAAGAATCAGAAAAAACAGGAGGTAAAAGGCAACATGTCGGGGGAAAGACCACTCTAAGGATGCCAGGTCAAGCAAATAGGAGCTAAGTGTAATTTTAAGCCGACTATGATTGAGTGCACTTCGGATACACCAAGTGGTCATCTAGGCCAAAGATTTCTACCTTCGGACTTCAGTGGGACTTCAGTCTTTTTTGTGGAGCTCAAAATACTCCAGCTGGGCAAGCCTGAATCCAACACAGTTTAATTAAATTCCAAAACTTTTGCTACAAGATCCTTGTAAACCTCTTACCCAATTCAACGTATCGGTGTGCGAAATCTGTTTAATATACTTTTGTCTAACTACCCAAAATCTCTTCAAAAATATGCGAAAATACATTTCAGTACAGAAATGCAAATCCATCATTTAATGCTATATTTTGATATGAAATGCATCCTTGTGTCTACCTTTGGTGCCAGAATGACTCTTATGCTAAAAGAAATAGGAAATAGTGCAGAAAAACAAAAGCACCAAGAACTACAGCTACTAATATTCTTTCATTTGCGGTCATTCACAGAAATGTTTTACAGCATATGGCACATGATCATGTGACGTGGCATCATTTCTGCAATTTCAGAAAACAAGCATAATGTGAAATCCCTGAAATTATGCATATTATGCTGACGTAATTTATATTTCAGCCTTGCCTATTTCTAAGGCTCCCAGGACCTCAGGGAGAATTCTTAGGGGAATTGACACACTCCAGCACAGGCTGTCAGAAAGGTCAAGTCCAGTTACAGGTGACTGGTCCACTGGTCACTCCAGGGAAAAGGCCTCTTTCAATTTATGTCCTTATAGCCATACAGGAGGTCAGCCAACTTTAAACATCTTAATGCTGAGTATAGGTGGGAGAAGGTCCAACCCTTCAGTTCTCCACAAAGGTTACAGACAGCAGGGCCAGTACTATGCTGGTATGCCACAAGTCCAAAAAGTGTTCTGAGGAACTGGCGGTGAAGTGCTACTTTTGTTCAATTCACTAGTCAGCGGGTGGGGGTGACTCTGGGACACTCCCATAATAATGGTAAAAAAGTTCCCAAGGGCAAACCTTCTCTATTTTGCAGCATACCAGGTTTGCATCACTACTAACTATCCCATCATGCATAATTTTCAATGCAATCCAAGATGGCAAAATCTCTCTGCACCAGAAAGGAGCTAGTGGGGTTTGTTTAATATAATGAGCAGTCCCCTTCCACTCAGCCCCTCTAAGCAGGTTCTGAAAATATGTCCCTCCTCCACTGAAATGAAAGCCAGGTGGCTAACGTGTGTTTTGGGATCTAAAAACTGCTCTGCTCAAGGCTTCCCTCATCATTAGACTATAAATGTACAGGTTGATCTGGTTCCTTAATTTCCTGGACACTCCTAAACTACCCTAGTTGGGTAAAATCGGATCACATTCCTTCCCCAAGCCATACTGCCAGGCCCCTAGCCGTAGTCTCAGCTCTGAAATTCACACCTCATCAAAGAAAAACTGATAGGTCAACTGCAGGCAGGTCAATGCTATTCAGCCTGCAGTTCTACAGACAGGGAAATTATAACTTTTTCAAAAGTTACACCACAGTTGATTTGGATCTTCAATAAACTAAAAACAGTGGTTGAAACGCCGCTGTTGTATATTCAATTCCCAATAAACAGAAAAACCACAAGGTCTATTTATGAGTGACTTACTCAATATTTTAAAAGAGGGTTTCCCTTCCATGTTATTTCAACAGTTCTGTAAACATAAAACCTTTGAAAACAAAAGTCAAGAGCCTGGACCGTTGATGTCTAGTTTTCGCAACGCTCACTGGAGTTGGAATCAATATGTTTGTTAAAAGAAAGGAAAACATTTTCCTTTTCTTGAGTCCCCTCACTCACCATGGTGCGGTCCGGAGTTTGTAGCATAGATGATTGTACCACGCTATCCTGAGTTTCAAATGGAACAGGATACGAGCAACTCTCCGCAGTCCATGGGGCCCAGCTAGGTGCCGTTATATGTTCTACGTGATCATTTCCTATACGTATATACTAATGCATGCTTTATTATTGCAGCATTTCACTTGTTCTTTATAAATAGCTCACGTGAGCATGGTTTAGGAGTGGCGAACACAGGGCTGGTCCCGTTGTAGTCCTGAGGAAGAGCTGGGGAAGCTCGAAACATGTTGACAACAGAAGTGACTAGGCATACCTGACTCATTGCCAGTAGGATCCCTAGTCCTCTATCCCGTTTTTAACATATACCCCCAGGAGCAAGAATAAATCATTTGTAGCTCACTAGGAAGGTATTTTTAACTCACATAGATTAGACCACTCCACCTCACAATTACACCACTTACACCACACATAGTCCATCACTTTCAAGTGCTCCTACGTAGTTCGCAAGTCGCAGCATGCCTCAGTCCGTAGAGGGCTGGGATGGCCACTATGATGAAGCATGTCACCGTGGGGAAACCCTGGTGAGTGAGGGGACTCAAGAAAATTATTTTTTTCCCTTTCTTTTAACAAACATATTGATTCCAACTCCAGCGAGCGTTGTGAATACTAGACACCAACGGTCCAGGCTCTTGACCTTTGTTTTCAAAGGTTTTATGTTCACAGTTAAATATAGGAGGGTGAGCCTGGTTCCTTTTTCCCTCTTTCTCCCCCCTTTCTTTGAAAGTATTTCAACAGTTCTGCCTGTAGGTTTAAGAGTTGCAGGAGTAAGCCTACACATGCTGGCCTGAAGTGATGTTTTACTAGTTAGTCTAGCAAATGGCACAACAGGTGCTTCAGTCCAAAGGTGACATTTAACGATCCATGTAGTCGGTGCATTTTCTTACAACATATGCTGTGGCCTTATTGGAAAGGTAAATATAACAGTTGGAGGATTTACCAATTTTACCATGTTTTAGAACTCCGAGCACATGCAGAGCACATGCAGTGGGGAATGGACAGCAGTACCTCAGTGCACAAAGTTAAAAAACCAACAGCATCGGTCCACAGAAAATGGGGGTGAGCATGAAAAAAAGAGGCACTTTTCATTGTGTTGATACAGGATATATAGCCAAGTAAATCACCACCATGGCATAATAGAATAGTGCTTAAAGTGTTTGATGGTGTTGTAGTAAAACAATAAGTTTTCATGCAGATCTCATTAACGCTTTTAACAGTTTGCTATTTTGGCTCTGCATGTTGCTTTTATTATCTTTTTTGCAGGCTTCTCAGCTCATATTTGATGAGAAAACAAACTATATTTTCAGCCAGTGTCAGTCAATCAAGGGTTTTAAGAACACACAGCTACTCTGAAGTGTGTCCTAGTGCTACGAAAACGGACCCAAAATGTGTCTTCTCACACACCACCAGAAATGAACTGACCTCAGTAAGCTATCCCAAACAACCACGTTTTTAACGCCTTCCTAAATTGGCCTTCAATACCTGTCTTATGGAGCTGCAAAGTGAGGTGATTTCAAGCGTGTGCAGAAAGAAAAGAAAGAACCTCCTCTCTCTTTGCGTTTGATTTTTGGGACACAAAGTAGCCTAAATCATTGGATCGGAGAGTCCTAGCAGGACAGTATTGGGTTCAGCGGCGGCCGGCACATATAAGTACGGTGAGACAAAGTGGCAGGGCAGGGGCGGGTGGGAGGGGGGAAGTTGACAGATGATGGAATAGGTATAATGAAATAAATAAATAATACATATTCCGTCATCTGTCAACTTTCCCCGCTGCCTCGCCCTGCCCCGCCTCACCGCGCTTACCTTTGCCAGCCGCTGCTGATTGGGTTAGTCCATTTGAAAGTTGTAAAGAACCTGTACCATGGAATGCTCTGTGTGCCAGGACCAGATTTTTAAATTGGGTCCTCTCAGTCATTGCCAGCTCCTTCAAATCAGGAGAAATTGGTGCCAGCTGTGGGATCTTAAATAAGAGACTAGGAGCCAGATGTAGGTAATTCCTATTTACCGACTCTTAAATACTGAATTTTACCGATTCGGTAAATAGGAAGGGGGCAGATGTAGGTAATTCTAATTTTAGAATTACCGAATCGGTATGATTCGGTATTTACCGATTCGGTAAATACCGAATCGGTATTTACCATTGATTCCTATGGGCCATGAAGCCCATAGGAATCAATGGGAAATACCGATTCGGTATTTACCGAATCAGTAAATACCGAATCCTGCAAGGGTGCAGGGGGTGTCACTTTGACACCCTCTAGCACCCCAAGTACAGGCTTGTGTGGCATGTGGCACACATACATGCCCTAAGGGCATGTCTGTGTGTCACATGGCACAGATGTACATGCACAGATGTGCATGTACACCTGAATTCGGTATTTTACCACCCAATTGGATTGGTAAAATACCGAATCCTGAAGGCCTGTAGCATTGTAAAAAGTGCTACCTACATCTGGGTTTTACCGAATCGGTAAAATTACTGATTCGGTATTTTACAGAATCGGTAAATTTACCGATTCGGTAAATTTACAGATTCTGTAAAAAAATTGCCCCTACATCTCAAAAACCAATTACCGGTCGGTAATGGCAGAAATCGTCCGTTACCGACCAGTAATTGGCGACCTACATCTGGCCCTAGCTGTTTTTAATTAGGCAAGCAGGCAGACAAAGGTATAGGAAACTGGCATAACCCAAGCAAGAAGTAATAAGTGCATGAGTCACCACTTCTGTGCCAGAGAAGGAAGCAAAAACTGATTTTTATCAAAGACCTCAGTAAAGCAAAGCAAGATCCTACTAATACTGCAATCTGTGGAACCATAGTCAATTGTTGATCAATCCTGACTCCCAATTTATGAACAACCATATCATGAGGAGGGAAGTAAGAACATATAGGATCTGGCCAGCAATCCATCCTCCCACTGAGGTAAGAGGGAGCCAACCAGCAACATTTCAGTCTTATCTGCATTTCACTGAAGGTTACTAGCCCACATCCAAGCTTGAGAGGCTTCAAATCTAATTTTTTTAGTGTGTTCAAACTTCCTTATTGCCTGTTGATATTCAATCAGATTAAAATAACCTAATCTGATTGGCTATCCAGCAGCTAATCATAACTTCCTGCATTGGGAATGATGTCTCAGGAAGAGCAGGGGAAACACGATTCTGTTGATAACCCCTGCATCAGTGTACTCATGCACTATTTACTCTGGACAGGTGCAGAACGCACTTGGATTGCATGTTATCAGCGCAATGTTGAAACAGAATGATTCCACTCGTTTTGCATTCCTGCAAAAAAACAGGGCAATTGTCCTCTGCACAGCAAAGAAAGAGCATAAACTACATCTAGGGCCATATTATCAAGAACAGGCGATAAAATTATCGCCGCTTTATCAGCAGGAAACTGCTGCTAAAGCGGCGATAATGGGCTTGATAATATGTCCTTGTGAATTCCCATAGAAGCCCAGGATCTTGTGTGAACCTGGGCTGCTATGGGAATTCTCAAGGGTATATTATCAAGCACATTATTGCCGCTTTAGCTGCAGTTTCCTGCCGATAAAGAGGCGATAATTTTATCACCTGTTCTTGATAATATGCCCCTAAATTCGTAGGAAACATCAAACCCAAATGACATTATAGCGAATCAACGATATGTCGATGATAGAACCTGATAGCTGCATAAGACGCAGCATTTTAGCTGAAATATAGTTAGGGACCACCCTCATTAAACGGTTGTAGAGAGAATGGCCTGTAGCTTCATTATTTGCCAATGCTTGTTTCACAAGGGTCGGAATCATTCCTCGACCAGGAAGACGAGGACCCTGCGTTCCCTAGGAATGTGGAATGTACAGGCGTTCTATCTTGCCAGCAATGCTGCTGCCAGAGTAGATTCTAGTCAATGCAGCGCTGTTCAATGTACCGTGTATGTATTTTCGAGGGCCCTGCAATAACATTATTTCAATGTCCCCTCGGGAAACCAGTTACCATTGGATGAGATATGAGGAAACATACATACAATGTTGTGCTTTCTCTGCAGCCAGTAATATTATGACATGAAATCTATTCTGCAATGATTAACGGATTGTGCCAAGAAATTCAATTTGTTACATTCACATTAAAAAATGGAAACATAGGCCTAGGGACAAAGAGACCCCCGAAACCAAGGAAAAAACATCAGTTCGTACATAAACATATGTTTTTTTTAAATTTTATTTTACATATTAACATTATTCTTGTTATATTTAAAATTTATGTTTGTAACTCAAACCGCGTCCATTGCCTATCTTAATAACAATATATAAGGTTTTTACAGTGGGTGAACATAAAAATGTGTTCTGCGCCTCACTGATAAAAGTGATTGGTAATGGCATGCTGTACGAAATAGGAAGGGCCCTGTGACGATTGCCATGGGTAGACAAACAGACTCTCCCCACCCTGAATGTGTCTGATTTGTGTGGGCAGACATAGAAACTTGAAGTCTTGCTGATTACTAAGACAAATGTCCACCTCAGTAGTAATAACAATACTAAATGTCATACTATAGACAAAGAGCCCACAGTAGTGGGCTTTACCAGCCATTAAAGGCCTGCTCCAGCGTTAAAGGCTCTAGCCCAAGGCCTTTAATGGCCAGTAGAACCTGCTAAGGAGAGCTCCCAGGCTTTAATTTGTAAAACAAAGGCAGTAGCGGCTGCTATTGGACTCAGGTGGTGAGGTGGGGAGGGGATTAGGTCGGGGAAATGAAAAAGATCAAATTAAAAAATAAAACACTTACTTGACTACGGCCAATTTTGCTGCTGACTCTCCTACGATCCCGTGCATCTTTTTCCTGTCCGAGGCCAGCAGCAGGAAGCACCCGGGAGGCAAAGCTCCCCTGACCAATCACAACGTTGCAGCATTGTGATTAGTCTAAGCAGCGCTCAGAACAAGCTTGGGAGCCTAGGGCATGTTCTCCACCGAGGTTGGAATGTAGCCTGGTTGAAGAACATGGCAAGTGCGCATGACTGTTTTGTGCAGCCCGAGAGGGCCGGACAAAATGTCATGCACACTTGGAGTGCCACCACTCCTTCCCCTGCTGTACTCCGGGTCATGGGGTTCAGCCCCACCCCACCCCAGGAAACAACAGAGCCACTGCAGAAGGAAAACAAAATCATAATACCATTACATTATTATCATTTTTTTCCCTTTTTTACTGTTCGGCGAGCAGTGCGGCGACACTGAATAAACAAAGGCCTTATGGGCTCCTCCTGCTCTGTGAGGCCTTTGTTAAACATTGGAATGTTGATGCCCTAGGCTTCTACCGGCCTTAGAGGTTCAGAGCACTCCATTGTTTTCAATGGAGAGCTCAACATTCCAATGTTCTAATGGCACTTAAGCATCAGCAGGGAACATAGACGCTCAGAATGCACAATGAAACAACAGTGGTACTACTTTAGTGTTGCATTAATTTCTGTGCCCCTTGCATCACACCTTAGGGGCAGGCAATGCTTAATTTATTAAAGAATAAGCTCTGGCCCCAAAAGTTTTTCTCAGAAACCAAATGTCAGCACTATCGAGGATCAGGGGTGCTGAATTGTGAGGCTGCACAGTCTTGATTCCACCTTATGCCACTTTAATCCACCACCAGACACTCTCCCTGCCTTTGCATCTCGTTCTTTCAGGTTGTTTTTAATCTCTTTCTTTTTTCCTTCCCAGTTTTTCCATATTTCTCTTCTTCCTTTTGGGGTTTTCTCTCTCTTGCTCTGGGTCAAGGTCTGTTAAGGAAACATAAGTGCTGGCCCCAAAACGTGAGTGCCAGTGGGCCCCACCTGCAATCAGGAATACAAATTTAGGACTGTTGGCACTTTTACTAAAATTGTGTCCACTGTGCCAACATCTCTATATGCTGTTTGCCGTGCTTGGTCTGAGCTACCATATGACAGAATGGCCCATCTTTAATAACAATTCCACAGGTTATGTTCCAATGTCAGCAGAATCTGAAGAGGGGATTCCCTAATACTTTTTGTTGATATTCCCTGCAGAAAATAGGAGAATCTGATTTTTCCCTGTACACTCTTGTATTAAAGAATGTTTGCAGGAGTTAAAATTCCTTAACGAGTCCTAGAAAGAATACTCCCCATGTGATAGTGCACATTTTGCAAACCCTAAAGTGGGAGGGTGGTAGGAAACGGCATGGATGGCCACCAAACGACAACTGGAGGTGCATTCATGCACTCTTAAGAGATTTGTTCTGTCCGAATTTAAATCTAAGATACACAGACACATCTGTAGATTATGCCACCACTGTTGTACGTGTATAAGCAGGATTTACATATTATCATCTCAGACCCAGGCTTACTGGCATCCCAGAATCCACATCCTCACTCTTAACAAGAGCGAGTGTGCTAATATCCATCTTAAACCTGCTTAAATATGTGTCAAAATAGTCAACAGAAACTCATTTTCTAAAACCAGAGTTAGCTGAGGTTTACTCAGCCAGCTGATCTCTGTCTTTGTCACATCAGATTTGTTTCCACATGGCATGGCATGGCAGAGACCGCACAGGCACATTCTTTAGTCTAAATAGATCAGATAGATTATGTGTAATAACATTCTAGGCTAATTGCTGATATTGGAGAACGTTGCCTAAGGCCAAGTGATTCCACTCACCCTCTACATTTTCGAAATATATTGGCCAGCTAGGACCTTATCACATCTTCATAGCTTAACCACATCGCTGCGGCGGCTATTCTGCTGCAGCGCTAAGGGGGCGGGGCGGCCGCTCGGCGGCCGCATGCTGGTGACAGAACTGCTCCGTCACCAGCCGCGGTTGGGCTGTGCTTGTGACGGAGCGTTTCGTCATGGCCCCGCCCGCTCAATAGAACGCGCCGCGCAGGCGCGGCGGCAGGGCCATGACGGAACTGCTCCGTCATCAGCACAGCGCACCCGCAGCTGATGACGGAGCGGTTCCGTCATCAGCATCGAACGGGTTAAAGTGGATACAATCTAACCAATCTCAGGTTCTGTACAAAACACAAACAGTTTAGGTGTTTCATTCATACATACACACTAACAATTTAATATGGCAATTCTAGTGGCATGGACATTGCTTCACCAAAATGTTTAGATAGCGTAAGTGGCATCATGTATCCTGGGATCACCAATGACAGCAGTGTTGACCAAATACCCACCCCTATAGAGCCTAGTGAACCTTCCTCTTGATCCCAAGGGCCATTTGTAGCCAGGACTAGCAAGTACAAAAGCCATTTGCCAATAATAAAGGGCAAGTATTGGGGATTAGCTGCTACACCTGATGACCCCAAGACATCCGTGCTCAGTTATTTGCCTAAATTCCTCATTAAAGTTGTGAATTGGAACTAGCCACTACTTTTTACTCATATCGAAACATCTCTCCAGATTTTAAGAAAAATTATCATGACTCATACATAGTTGTCGTGCAATTCATAATTTCCCTCTCAGAAGACAACCCCACTTAGCCTTAAGGCTACCCTAACTTCTTAACATACATGTCCAACATAGGCGACTGGATTAAAAGGAGCATCCTTAAGGTCAACGGTGGTAAAACAGAAGTAGTACTATTTGGTAAACTCACATCTCTATGGACCCAAGGCTGAAGGAGTGACACTGTAGGACCCACACAGAGTCTACTGACTTTGCCAGGAACTTAGGTATCCTAATTAACTGCTGAATACCCATGGCCAGCCAAGCCAACATGTTAGCTACTGAATGCTTCCACATGCTCAAAGATGCTCAGAAAAATCATCAAATGGCTGCCACTGACCACCCGCACAACAGTAACACAAGCACTCATTACCAATGTACTAGACTACAGCACCCTCTATGTAGGCTTCTCCACTGAGCTCACCAACAGACTGAAATGGTTTAGAATCAGGGCTGGATTTAGGGCATTGCCACCGATGCTGCCGCACTGGGTACTGACCTGAAGGGGGCACTAACTTAAGGGGTGCAGGTGTGCTGTGTTTAACAATAACTTACAATTTAAAAGCACCTGCTGCAGAGTTTCTTTTGCGTTCAGCTTTCAGGCAGCAATAAAATAGTCAAGATAACTCTTGCTATTAATGAACAGATCAGTATTTTATGAGAATAGCTGAGTCAAATAGTAAAGCCTGTGTTTACCAGTGCTTTAAAACAAATTAAATGTTTGTGAGAGATGGGCTATGGAAAGAGAAGGGGCACGCTTGCCAGGTGGTCCTGAGGGAATCTAAGTAGGAAGCCTGGGATGGGGGGGTCAAAAATGATTGTCACACCAGGCGCCACCAGCGCTAACGTTGGCACTGACCAGAATGCTGCTGCCAGTTAATACTCAACCTCCCTCCTCAAGCTTACATCTTTACACACCTTAGAAACCTCCACTGGGTCCCCATCCAGAAAAGTGCTACCTACAGCATGCTCATATAACAAGGCACTTCCCAACTCGGGTTCAATGACCACATCCAGTTTATCACACATATTAGGCACCTCAGATCAGTTGAACATCTCCTCGCCCATACCTGGAACACAGAAATAGGAGTGTTTACCTTCTTTCACATTAACCTTTCTTTCCTCTTCTTCTTCCATTAACCTCTCAGCCAGTTTCAATCAATCAATAAACAATCAATCAATAATCAATCAATAAACTTTTTGCCAGTCCTAAACTTCCCTTTTTAATACATACAAGTAACCCCAAGGGTAGAACCTAAATAACCCATAGGGTAAAGTGCACTATATTTAAAAAAATGGACATGTACTTGCAATTTTTAGATGTCCTGGTAGTAAAAAACTCTTATATTAATTTTTCACTACTACAAAGCCTACCTCTCCCATACAATATAATTGGGTTACCTTATTGCATTTAATAAGTAATAAAGTTAAAATGAGAGCTGATAGGAATTTTGAGTTTGGAACTAAAGATTTGCAATTTAAACCCCTCCTTTAATGGTAAAGTCGTATTTTAAGTCACAATTCTGAAAATGTCACTTTTAGAAAGAAACCATTTGGTGCCTACAGCTGTGTCCTGGGCCACATGGCCAGATGAAGCCGGCAGCTGGTCTTGGTTTATTTCTACCAGATAGAGAGACAAAGGGGGAACAGATGTTTGTATAATGGGACATCTCTGTCTTGACATGAGGTTGGAGCTGTAACCTACAACACTTGCACATCACAAAGCCTCAACCTGAGCACACTCACAAAGGATTTGATACAAGTATTTTGTGATCCAGCTAAGCCATGACCAGGGCACAGAGGCAGGAATTTCCAAACACCTCTGGCAGTGGAATCCTCCAGATCCTTCTTCTACTTCAAAGTACTTCAATGTGAACACGAGGTAAAAATAGTGGACTCTCAGACCCATCTCTTCAGTACAATTCTAAAACTGTGTAAGACTCAGAGGGACGGCTATGCTGCTCAGCAAGAAGGACTGCTACTATATTGCCCTGCTGCCTGGGTGAGAAGAACATGACCTGCATCTTGAACACAGGGCCACCAGAGTGACTACATGGGCTAGTTTGCTGGCCTCCTAATCAGGGCCTCAGAGACAGAAAAGGCTCCAACCACCTTGAACCCAGCCCCTAGACTCTATCTGCTGTGAGACCTACCCACCAAGTGGTGCCCTAACAGTCTTGGAACCTTGGAAGTTGCTCTGAAGTTGCTCTGCCAGCCCTGATGGGGTCATGTGAGCTGAACCGGGACAGCACCTCGTTCCAGCTTTGCCTTGGAATTGTGACAGCATGACGCATCCCAGATGCCAGATATCACATCACAGCCCACAGTTTCCTCGGAACCACGGCTACTCGACACATCCTTGATGTAGGCCTTCACATCATAAGCCCTCCTCAACAACATTCACAATGACAAAGCAGGACTTATCGCAGCTTCCTCAGAACCGCCACTGCGTGACACATATTCGATACATGATCTCGCAATGCTCCACAAACTTAGATTTTAAGTACTTTGTTCAGTGGGCCTAAATTGTTCCCTGTTGGACTTAGCCCTTTCTGTAGGGTCATCCCCAAAAGTTTTTCTTCACCCTCCTATGTTCTGATCCATTTTTTGCTGGCTTTTAAGACTCCTCACACTTTACTATTGCTAACCAGTGCTAAAATGCTTGTGCTCTCTACTTTAAACATGGCAGAATTAGCTTACACCCGATTGGCATATTTAATGTACTTGTAAGTTCCTAGTAAAGTGGTACTACATATACCCAACAGGCTTATAGTGGGCCTGTAGCACTGATTGTACAACCCACTTAAATAGACCTTTAAAGATGTCTCATGTCTGCCATTGCAGCCTGTGTGTGTAGTTTTAAACAACCAATTTAATCTGGCAAGATAAACCTCTTGCCAGGCCCAAACATTAAATTTTAATAAGTAGACGTCACCCTTAAGGAGGCCATGTACAGCCAAGGGGGCTGGGTGCAGTGTATTTGAAAAGTAGGAAGTGTACTTTTAAGTTTTACATGTACTGGTAAGGACAAACTCTTAATTTTGTTATTCACTACTGCAAGTCCTGCCTCTCCCTATGGATAACATTGGAGGTGCCTTGTTACATTTAATACATGATAATTTCGAAATGGGAGCAGGCAAAAATCTCATGTTTGGTGTGTTTGGAACTGTGATGAAAAATTGTCTCTTATGATGAAGTCGGGTTTTAAATTACTGTTTTGAAAATGACACTTTTAGTACTTTTGTATTTCCCTACCATAGCCATTTAGCGCCTGCAGCCTGTCTTTGGGTCACATGACTGGGTGTATTTGACAATTAGGCTTTGCGTATTCCTCCAAGACAGACACACACAATAGAAATATTAGGTGTGCCTAGATGGGACATTACTGGCAGGTTGGAATGGTGGAGCTCCACACAGCTCTCCTTACATGTGCATATTCTACATCCTGCTTCCACACAAAGGGCTGCTTACCCCTTGCAGTTGGCCTGGAGCCAGGGAAGAGAAGGCAGGAAGCCTGTGGACTTAAATGAAAAACCTCTAGAAACTTCTCCCACTTCAAAGGAAGGCCCAGGTAGAAATATTGGACCCCAAACACCACCTCTTCAGCAGTACTTTAGGACCTGTTGAAACTTTGCTAGGAAGAAGGACTGTGGTGTTGGTGAACGAAAAGCCACTCTGCTGGGTTGCTGCTCTCAAGGACTGCTGCCCTGCTGCACTGACATGCTGCCTCCTTGCCTGTGTGAGAAGGACTGGACCTGCTTCTGGTGAACTCAAGACCCCAAAGTATCTCCACGGGGTGGTTGGCCAACCTCCTGACTAGAGCCTCAGGGACAGAAGGCTCCCACAACCTTGAACCCAGCACCTGGACTCTGCCATCTCTGAGTGCGACCCTGCACGTGGTGCCACCCCAGTCCTGGACCCTTGAAAGTGAGCCTGAAAGTGGTCTGCCAGCCCATCAGTGGATACAGCAGAACTGACACATCTTCTCTGCAGTGCTGCGCAAACCCGAGCAGAACCAATGCAGCACCTCTGCTGTGAGGTTTCTCCCAGCAAAAGGAGTCTGAATCGACCTTACAGACCACATTGGAACCGCAGATGTGTGACGCTTCCCCAGTGAAAGCTCTCTCATTGTAAATATCTTGATACAGGATCTGGCAGCAGAACCTTGCAGCTCTTTGGGACTGACGCATCGCCCTGACTGGGTGACGCATCCTCGAACACAGGATTTCACATCTCAAGCCCTCGTCGATGTGATCCGCAACTAAGAACTTATTAAGGTACTATTGTTCAGCTGCTTTAATTGGGTCCCTCCCTGTAGCCGGCGTGACTTCCGTCATGGTCAGCCTGAACTTGTGACTTTGTACCACTCCAGTGTTGTGGTAAAATCGATTACCTATGCATAATTTATAATCAATAATCAATAAGAATAACTCAGAAAAATAAGAGGCAAAATCCGGGATATTGAGGTTAACTCAAAAGGGTTTTATTCCTGTAAAAGGAATTGGGTTATTGGCTCGAGCCAAGGTGGCATAACCATTCCGTCACCACACGGGTTCGGGAAGGGGCAGACAGACAACATATTATTTACAGAAGTACATATATATAGTCAATGCATTACATTAAGCGAATAGGCAGTAGGCGTAACAGCTGGAAAAAGGAGATAAAACATGAATATGTCATAATAGAGGCGTTACAATAGGCGTGCATGAAGGCGTGTACTAGAAACGTCATTAATCATGAGGTCACAAAATGGGTGGATACATAAGAGAATCTTGCAATGTCAGCAGAAATTCATGGCAGAGATGCGCGCGCAGCAGATTGACGTGAATCTGACGTGTAACTGGAGGGTGAAGGGGACTTGACATTTAGCACTACAAGGGTAGACATAAGTCTTGGATGTCAGATCAACCTAATCCCAAATCGTATCTGATATCATATGTTTAAGGAACTGTAGTATCTGGAAGGGAAAGGTCTCTCGGGCGGAGACTACACTATACTAGTTGTGAGTGCGTGTACATGTGTCTACATGTCGGCATGCGGGGTGAGGGGGCATGGTCCTACCATGGCAACGGAGTCTATGAATTACTTGCACGGAGACAGAAGAACCGGGCCCTCTGCTCCTGCAGCTGGAAGGATGTTTACTTGAGCTGCTAGACAGGAATGTGTTTTCGAGGAGTGGAGCAGATAATTCGAAGGTTGAATACAGTCTTGGCAGGCAGAAGGCTGGGCTGGAGCCGCGCAAGGAGTAAGGCAGGGGTGACTGGTACAGAGGCAGCCTGGGTTGAGGCCCTTAGAGTCGGGAAACAGGGAAAAAGGTTTCATGGCAGAATCAGGGCCTACTTTCGCCAGGGCTGAAAAACATGTAAAGTGTACCACAAAAAGACGGTGGCACGGCATATATAGGAACTGAATATACAATCCGTTCATGGCGGATCTGAAAGAGGACATGTTAAAGATGGACGCAAATGTATTTGCGTCTTCGTAGCAGACACAGGAGGGAAATCACATGCACTGCAAGCTAGTACATGGAGACGGTGGGGTACTCGCTGGGGAACACTACTCGTTCAAAAATTATATTTCCTCATTCCCTCCTTGTTCCTCACGGACCCTTCATGATACATCAATTCTCATCAATTGATCAATCTGTTCACTTAACATCAATTGCTCTTCTTGCTTCTCGTGTTTTGAATGGGAACTTGGACGTGGAATACATGAAGTGGCACACAGGCCGCAAATCGCCGGTCCACATTGGAGACACAGGCAACAACTGAGTACTATGAGTAGGCCAATACCCAGGAGGGATAGGATCTTCCACCCCCAGGCTGACAGCGTTGTCCAGAACCAACCGGACCAAGTCCAGGTGCCTGGAGTCTGATGTATCAAACTTGCAATTTTATGGAGACGTGTAATAGCTTTGTACACGGTTGGCGCATTATTTGGGATGAAAACACAGCAACTTGACCCGATGACCTTACAAGCTCCACCCCTATCTGCCAAGATGACGTCAATAACGAGACGATTTTGAAGAACGACAACCCGCATATCGGACTGCTCCTCCGTTAAGTTACCTAGGGCTGATGTGGTCTCAAGCACCACTGCTTCGAGGGTTCTGGTTAATCTACGGATTAGCTTACTATTGGAAACAGTACCTAGGTAGGGGAAAAAACCTTTGTTGAAATCAGTGTATTGTTCCCATGTGGTTTCAGTATAATCGACAAGTGGGAGATCTCTTCGGAGTCTATGCTTGACCAGATTAGTGTTTCTATGATAGTCAGGAGGGGCTAGGAAAACAGGTGGCAGAAGGAATGCAATGTAACAGGTACCATCCCAATCTAGAGGCAAACGGACATATGCAGTATGGCCGCAAACAAAATAGGAATGACGTAAAGCCCTAAACGTGGATCTACCATGATCACTGAAATCGACCACAGTAGTACATTTACTATGACCTAAGTGTATGGAACCATTCTTGCGAACACATAGTTCACCAGTAACTGGCAAAACTGCCATAGCAGGTAGAACAGGAGCAGCTTCGGATTCGACAGATAAGATCATGAATGTAACTGTGTAATTATCTAATCCATATACTTCATTTTCTAGATCAGTTCCAGTACCAACGGGGAGTCCCTCCTTGTCAGGGTAACATACTTTAAGCAAGGCTGAGTTCAGGTTTCCCCAAACCCAGTTACCTTCGTAAATAGCAGCATCAGAAACTAGGGCATTGAGCATTTTAAACCATGCGCCACATGTGCCATTGTGAGTGAACGGGTACGGAAAAAGGGGAAGAACTCCCTTGTTTTCTTGGTAGGGAGGGAGTCGACCACATATCCAACAGTTTGTAGCATTGGTAACCTGATGGGAGTGATGTAACATACTAATGAAAGTGTTGTTGCGCAGCGCAAGCCTATAGGATAACTCGTGTGGGGGTAATTCACTAAAAGAATGTTCGTCAGTAACATTATAAGTAGATTGTGCACGCTTGAATATAGGGTAATATATGTGTAACAAAACACTAGCAGTAAGGACCAACAAACTTAAGAAAAACATGATAAGTAGTGTCACTATACAGCGACTGCGAAGTGATTTACAATATGCATTCCTTTTATGTTGTCTTTGTCTATCTCTCTCTCTATCTCGATCTAGGGGATACATGTCAGAAACTAATTTAACCGATTCACCTAGGGGAGGACTTAAACAATTAAACTGTCTGACTTGCTAGATCGCAACTTTGTTCTGTATTCTTCAGAAGCAGATTTCTCAACCAAAGGGAGTTTTGAGTCTGAGTCAGTTTGTGTAGGAGGGCAGGGCTTAGAAACCAAGTCCGAAGGAAGTCCGTGAAATTTTTTGATGTGGCTGGAATGCAGCCATCCCTTCCTGCCCTCTAGTTTAACAGCTGTCCTCGTCGTAAGCAGGACCAATTTCGGGGCTTGCCAGCGGGGCTCCAATGGACTTCTCCGATCAAAGTTGCGGGTGAATACGTAGTCACCCGGGACCACCTCGTGGGGCTTCACTTCGGTGTTGTCGGGAAAGGCTGCAGCTACCTGTGAACGACAAGATTGTAGTGCAGACATCAAGGAGGCAAGGTAATCTGTCAGCATAAGACAATCAACATCAGTTATCTTTCGTGGAATAGGCGTCCCCCACATATTCGGTGGTCTACCAAAAACCACTTCGTACGGGGATAGCCCAGATCGGGAATGGACCACCATCCTCATATAGAAGAGGGCGACCGGCAGGGCAACTATCCAGTCCACACCCTTCTCTCTACAGATCTTGGAAAGTCGGATCTTTAATGTCTGATTATGGCGCTCCACGAGACCTGCTGCCTCGGGATGCCGGACACAATGGAACTTCCACTGATAACCTAACAGAAGTGTAATGTGTTTCACAAGTTCGGATGAGAATGGCTGACCATTATCTGAGTACACGATACGGGGCAAACCATACCGTGGGAAGTATTCACGAACCAGCTGCTTGGCAGTGGTCGGAGCAGTGTAATCAGGAACTGGGTATGCTTCTATCCACCGGGAAAGAGCACATACGACTACGAGGACATACTTGAATCCTCGGCAGCGTTCCATCTGGATATAATCCATCTGGAGTATTTCAAAAGGGTAATCGGGAGGTTGAAATCCACCTTGTTCTACGGGAATGCTTTTGCCTGGATTGAACTGACCACAAATCATGAAAGTACGCACTTTCTGCTTGGCTGCTGCCCGTAAGTTTTTATTTGACCATATGTGTTGAATACTGTCTAGCATTGCCCTCTCTCCTAGGTGTGCGGGACTATGTATCGTGTTAATGATGACTTGTACCATAGAGTCGGGGAGAAACCATGTAGATTTTCCCTTCGTCATCCAACCCTGGTCTGTTTGGATCCCTCCTAGTTTAGTCCATTCCTTAATTTCATCTGGTGTTGCATGTGATTGTATGTCAATTACATCATGTGCGGGATCCCTGACTGTCATACCGTGCGATGGTAACACTAATTGTGTCTGATCAACTACATGAGTTCGGTTCTGAGCAGTTTGCTTTGCTGTTCGGTCTGCCAGGTCGTTACCCTGGGAGATGATATCAGTAACCTTTGTATGTGCCTTACATTTCATGATAGAGATTGCAGTGGGTAGATGTATGGCATCTAACAGGGCTTGAATAAGGGGACCGTGCTGGATGTTGGCCCCATGAGAAGTTAAGTAACCTCTCTCTCGCCAGAGGACTCCAAAGTCGTGAACGACTCCGAATGCATAACGTGAATCAGTATATATGTTGACTTTCTTATTTCGGGCTTGAATACATGCTCGTGTCAGAGCAATAAGCTCTGCGGCTTGGGCTGACAAAGTGTCAATACAATTGGTTTCAATAACTTCAGTATCTGTCGTGACAGCATAGGCTGCCACTAATTCACCTGTCTTTGTTCTCATACATGAACCATCCACATAAAGTGTCAGGTCTGGATCTGGTAACGGAACATCTGTCAAGTCTTGTCTGGGTTTTGTTGTGATAGTAATAACTTCAATACAATCATGTGCCAATGGATCTACTCCATTTACTGGCAATAACGTGGCAGGATTTAATGTGCTGCAGCGTCTGATTTCAATGTGTGGTTGAAACAATGTCAGTTCGTAACCTGTCAATCTTGCTATGGTCAGGTGTTGGGTCTGAGTTCGATTTAAAAGGACTTCTACAGAATGTGGAACCTGTACTGTCAATGGATGCCCTAACACAATAGCATCACTCTGTCTGATTGCTAAAGCTGTTGCTGCAACTGATTTCAAACATGCCGGGAGGGCCTGGGCTACTGGGTCTAATGTGCTAGAAAAGTAAGCACAAGGCTTGTGTGAACCTGCTTGTTCCTGAGTGAGGACTGACAAGGCAGTACCCTCACGTTCTGTGACAAAAAGTGTAAAAGGCTTACTGTAACATGGTGTTGCTAAGACAGGTGCTTGACATAAGGCTTTCTTCAAGTCTTCGAAAGCTTGTGTATGTTCCTGAGTCCAAGGGAGGACAGTCGAAGTCGCTGCCTCCTGTGTCGTTAACTGAATGAGTGGTTTCGCTAGAAATGCATATTGGGGAATCCATTGTCTGCAGTATGAAGTTAGGCCTATGAAGGCCCGCACTTCCTTTTGTGTTCTGGGTGGTGACATGTTTGCAATTAACTGAATGCGATCAGGCGTGAGCTGTCTCCCCACTTTGGACAGCAAGTGACCCAGGTACACAACTTGCTGAACACAGAATTGTAGCTTCGAAGGAGACACCTTGTGTCCCTTGTCGGCCAGAAAGTTCAAAACAGTCAATGAAGCATTTTCACATTCGGGTTCGCTTCGAGCGGTGATCAGCAGATCATCGACATATTGAAGCAGGGCAGTGTGAACTGGCATGTGGATACAATCAAGTTGCTTTTTCAATGCTTGACTATAGATGCTGGGGCTCTCTGTGAATCCTTGAGGTGCACGGGCAAATTTAAAAGATCGTCCATTTAAACTGAATCCGAACAAATATTGGCTCTCTGGATCAATAGGGACACTGAAGAAGGCGTTCTTGAGGTCTATTACAGTAAAGAACGTCGCTTCTGAACCAATAGCAGTCAGCAATGAAGAGATATCTGGGACCACAGGGTACTGCGGTACAATACATTTATTCAATTCGCGTAGATCAATAATTAATCGATAAACAGGTGGAGCATTTGGGTCAGTACGTTTAAGAACAGGAATGATAGGAGAATTACACACATTCGAGTCAGTTTCCACAACCACTCCTTGTGCGATTAGCTCGTCAATGATTCTCAGTAAAGCCACTACAGCATCTGGGGGTAACTTGTATTGTCGGATTCGTGGCAATACCACTCCTGCCTTGAGTGTGACTCGATATGGGGTAATGTGCATGCAACCTACATCAGTGGGGCCCTGTGCCCACAAGTGTGCAGGGACGTTCTGTAGCCGGGGATCCATATCTTTCAATACATAATGGCCTTTGAAATCTCGCAAAAACAATCGTACTCCCTCCGGAGAACAGCATATAATAGCTCCTAGAGCCTTCAGTGTTTTTATACCTAACAGGTTTTCTGGACATGACTTCGTGAGCAATAAATCTGTAGTCCGTGTCAGAGGACCTACTGCAAGAGGGAGGGGTTGTGATACTTCATTAATAATGGGTTTTCCTGAAAACCCAAGGGACACGTTCTGTGAGCCTGAGAGGGGTGCCCCTGGTACTTCATTGTGACTTATCGTGGTTCTGCTTGCCCCTGTGTCAATGAGAAACTTTCTGTCTTTCCCTAATACTTGACTATGTACATAAGGACCATTTTGATCTACAGGAACTTCAATAAGAGGCAAGCGGAATTCCCTCTCTAGGCTGTTTCATGTGTATCGCTGGTAATCAGGGTAATCGTTCTGTGCATACTGATACATTTGCTGTGTCGTGGTTTGTGTTGCAGTAACGGGTTGTTGTTGGGGTATCGCTACGGTCTGTGTAGATGCTGGCATGGGTGCAATATGTTGTATATTCTGGGGTACTTGTTGTGAGGTCTGATCTTGTCTAGGAGGACGCGGTCTCTCTTTAGTCTTACCCGTGGCGATATTGTGTTTCAGAACTGCACAATCGTTTATATAATGACCTGGCTGTTTGCAATAATTACATACACCCTTGACAGGAACTGTTGAATTACTGGGATGGGTCGCACCCTTTTTCTGACCGTCGGCAGGAACCGACTGAGCAACTAACATTTTCATTTTTGTATCCTTCATACGTCTTTGTTCATGTTCTTGTTCTTCTCTAAGTCTATTCTGGTGGTACTGTAACATTTGTAACATTTGTGAAGGAGTATTAGCTTGCCAAGTACTTTCTACTTTCAGTACTCTATTCTTGACCTGGGGCAAAGAATTCTCGACTAATTTCGTTACAAAAAGATGTGGATATGACTCGCTACTTGCTTTCAGACCGCTATTAATACCAAAACATTTCTCGAATCGTGTATAGAAATCACTAGTGTCTTCATCAGGTTTCTGTTTGCATGCTGAAATAGCACCCCAATCTTCCTTTTTCGTACTCAATAAACGTGGCAACACTTGTACTAATAAACCTGGTAACGCTTTAACTTTGTCTCCAAGCCCTAGGCCTGGCACTCGGGTATTCTCTTCATCTTGTAATGCAGCCCAATCAATCTTTGCGTCTCCCACCTCCCACTCTTTTTCCTTGAGTTTCTCGTATATGCCTGGAGGTAGTAGTACTTCCAGTATTTTCATAAGGTCGGGATAAGTATAATCACCCATTAATAACATATCCTTTATTTCGCGGTGAAAACCTGCAGGGTCTTTATCGTGACTAGGTACTAATTTCTTCATTTCCAACAATTCAATTTTAGTTACAGGTGTATACACGAATACACGTCTAAGCGTGTGGTCTGCATTCTGTACGGGGTGCACTTCTCGCAACGGATTCTGTCTATCCATATAATACATGGTTTTTCGTTCCATAACGGGTGCAGAATTGGCATGTGGACATAAGAACGTACTATACTTGTGGCGGTGTTCTAGTATTGCTTTAATTAGATCAGTACTTCGACCTTTCCATCTGTTCGTGACTAGTTCTATTAGTATATCAGGCAGGGGACCTGGATCAGAACGTTGGCTTTTATACAATAAGAGCAGATGTTGTATCATGTACATACCAGCTAAACGCTGATCACTCGGTGTCAAGTTCAAGAACGTATGTGCTAACGCATCATCATCATATTTCTCAGAGCTATCAGCCCATTGTACGGCTGACCTGGCTAATTCTTGTTCATCCATAGAATCGAGTACATGGTACCCCATTCGTTCTTGAAGTATTCTGTCAGTGGCTTGGAATAAGTGTTCAGGGGTTCTAGGATTACACATGGCTTCCTGATATAACCTTTTACTTTCTGGGCGCACTGGGCGCATCGAATTATTAAACGGTCTTCCTTTACCTACGTAAGCTATCATTTCCCTAACCGGCAACTGTGTTTGTTCTGGTGTCTCGGCTTCCTCCTCTGGCTCCTCCTCTGAGGATTCATGTGTGTCGGAATCTACTTCCGGTACGGGCTGTCTTCTCTCATGCATCTTATTAATTGCTGTTCTGATTCTTCGGTACATATTATCTATACAGGCCTCTTTGTCATGCTGTCCATCTGTTATAGTCTGACCCCATCTATGGAGTGCTTTTACATCTTCCGGGTTCATACCCGGCCTATCCACTTCTCTAATGAAGCAGTTTATAAGAAACCGCAATATCTTGGCTTTAGTATCCACTTTCTGGTAGGCCATGGCCTCCTTAATACTGTCAGGCCCTACTCCTGTCTGAACAAACTGATATATTCTATCTAGGTGCTCCGTCATTCCAGGTAACATCATTAGGAAGTTCGTGACTCGCCGTAAACGTATTGACGCGAGTAACATTCTCTCGTCATTCTTTCTACCGGGTACAGGATCATATCTGCAGTCTGCAAGGCGATCTCCAAGAATTGTAATATCTGTTCTAGGTGTACGCTGTTGCGCTATTTCTCTGAAACTCATACGATGGGCAGCTGGCGGGGTCTGGAAACCTATCGCACCTCCGGACGCACCTCCTGAGGCGCCGGCTCCGAAGGGGTTAGTCGGATTCGTATCAAGGGAAGTAGGTACAGTAAGAGGTGGAAGGAGTGCTGGAAGACCAGGAGGAATCGGGGGAGTAGCTTGTCGGGGAGGAAGAGCATAATTGTCCTGACCATCAGGTGCAGGCACTTGTGGCAATGCAGCATTAACGTATGCGGGAGCTACATCGTCTAAATAGGAGGAGAGGAAAATGTCCTTTGCTGTCTTCTGGTGCGTTTTAGTCGGGAGCAATGGGGGTGGTAGGTCCTTCGGTACTTCCGGAGAGGCCTTTGGCAAGCCCTTTGACAGGATGGGGAACATGCCATTCATCAGTGTATTTCGCTGTCTGTCTACTTGTTCTAACTTTACTCTGATACCTTCCTCAACTAATGCGTTCTCTTGGATCTTGTCAGACTCTTCCTTACTCTTTTCTTCTAATCTGTGAGCTTTTTCGGTACGCCTATGCGATTCTTTACGCCATAGCTCGATGGCATCCTTCTGTGACTGTCTGGCTTTCTTTTTCCACAATGCTTCTTCTACTCTCATGATGCATTCTGCATCCCATGTCCCAGCAGCGGGCCATCTCTGATTTTCTGACAGTTCTTTAGTGTAATCCACCCATAAGTCAAGAAACAAAACGGCATCTAGGCCGTGCTTATGGTACATAAAGTACCCTGGAGTGTCCCTAGGTGGAACGGGAACAGCTTCTTCTAGAATCCCTTTACGGGTTTTTATTTGTCTTAGTTTGGAAAACAACGGCATTCTGAAATCTGGCTACTTGGTTCTTACTTAGATATGAACACACTACACATAAAACACATATAAGCACAATAATGAAGATCGGACATTCACTCATACCACGACATCAATACATTTACATTTACATTTACGTTGAAAACCTACCAATCACGTGAAACAGGATGTACCGCTAAACGGCACGGATACACCTTACAGATGCAATCTAGATATACTGCTAAACAGTATAGATACACTGCTAAACAGTGCAGACCAGGCTCGTGTACCCGAACCTGTCTTGACCGGCACAAACTAATGCGCACGTCAGGATGCGTCCCTAGCAACGGTACTCACCAGGAAGCACGGAACACAGAAGGCCTCGGAAACCCTGGACTGGACTGGGCTCGGACTGGATTCGGACTCGACTCGCGACGTAGATACTTCGGAACTTCGGAATCTGGTGGGCCTCCGTATACCTCGGATCTTGCTCTCTCAGCTAGGCTCAGGTCGGGATCCTCCGCACTCCTCACCGCCTCGTCTGGGTGTCAATCGCAGCCTCAGTCACCTCCGTTGGCCTGAGGGAGATACAGGAAATCCTGCGGGTACGCGTAGTTGTCCGTCCGGCTGTGGCAGGGGGCTAGGCCTGCAACGCACCTCCGGCGCGTGGGGTGGGGGAGGGGTCCCTATTCGGGCGCCAAAACTGTGGTAAAATCGATTACCTATGCATAATTTATAATCAATAATCAATAAGAATAACTCAGAAAAATAAGAGGCAAAATCCGGGATATTGAGGTTAACTCAAAAGGGTTTTATTCCTGTAAAAGGAATTGGGTTATTGGCTCGAGCCAAGGTGGCATAACCATTCCGTCACCACACGGGTTCGGGAAGGGGCAGACAGACAACATATTATTTACAGAAGTACATATATATAGTCAATGCATTACATTAAGCGAATAGGCAGTAGGCGTAACAGCTGGAAAAAGGAGATAAAACATGAATATGTCATAATAGAGGCGTTACAATAGGCGTGCATGAAGGCGTGTACTAGAAACGTCATTAATCATGAGGTCACAAAATGGGTGGATACATAAGAGAATCTTGCAATGTCAGCAGAAATTCATGGCAGAGATGCGCGCGCAGCAGATTGACGTGAATCTGACGTGTAACTGGAGGGTGAAGGGGACTTGACATTTAGCACTACAAGGGTAGACATAAGTCTAGGATGTCAGATCAACCTAATCCCAAATCGTATCTGATATCATATGTTTAAGGAACTGTAGTATCTGGAAGGGAAAGGTCTCTCGGGCGGAGACTACACTATACTAGTTGTGAGTGCGTGTACATGTGTCTACATGTCGGCATGCGGGGTGAGGGGGCATGGTCCTACCATGGCAACGGAGTCTATGAATTACTTGCACGGAGACAGAAGAACCGGGCCCTCTGCTCCTGCAGCTGGAAGGATGTTTACTTGAGCTGCTAGACAGGAATGTGTTTTCGAGGAGTGGAGCAGATAATTCGAAGGTTGAATACAGTCTTGGCAGGCAGAAGGCTGGGCTGGAGCCGCGCAAGGAGTAAGGCAGGGGTGACTGGTACAGAGGCAGCCTGGGTTGAGGCCCTTAGAGTCGGGAAACAGGGAAAAAGGTTTCATGGCAGAATCAGGGCCTACTTTCGCCAGGGCTGAAAAACATGTAAAGTGTACCACAAAAAGACGGTGGCACGGCATATATAGGAACTGAATATACAATCCGTTCATGGCGGATCTGAAAGAGGACATGTTAAAGATGGACGCAAATGTATTTGCGTCTTCGTAGCAGACACAGGAGGGAAATCACATGCACTGCAAGCTAGTACATGGAGACGGTGGGGTACTCGCTGGGGAACACTACTCGTTCAAAAATTATATTTCCTCAGTGTGACCAGATAGCCACAGTTGGTGCTTTGTGATTTTTGGCGCTATTTTCTCTGAAGTTTTTACAATTGCATATCTCCAGTTCTACTGTTCGGATTTTTGTTGCTCTGGTCTTATTTATGAAAAACATGATGTTTTTCATATGATAATATTCATGTCTAAATTATTGTGGAATTTTTATTGTGTTTTCACTTTATTACTGTTTTGAAGTGCTGCATAATCATTTTACACATTGCCTCTAAGTTAACCCTGAGGGTTCTGTGGCAAGCTACCAGAGGGTTGAGCACAAGCTATTTTGGGGATGGCTTGTGCTTCATCCCGACAAGGATTGTGGTTCCTGCTTGTGTAGGGTTTCATCCCCCTCAACCAGTAACCCAATTTGTCATTCTCTGTATCAGGCCCACACTCCTTCATGGTTGGCCTGAACTTGTAACTTTGTTGCGGTCTAGCAGGATCAGATAAGCACAGTTGGCACTTTGTGCTCCTACACACTATTTGTACTTCAACTTTTGAGTCTGCATATCTCCGGATCGGTTGATTGGACTTTTGGTCGAATAATCTATTAAATTCACTCTATTTTTCTAAATTGGTTTGGGAATGTTCTTGGATTGTGTTGTAACTTTATTACTTTTTGAAGTGGTTCTTAAATATTTTACACATTGCCTCAAAGTCAAGCCTGACTGCTTTCGTACCAAGCTACTAAGGGGCTAAGCATAGGTTAATTTGGTGTTTGCTTGTGTTTTACTCTGACATAAGTTGTGGTTGCTGCTTGAGTGGGGTATCATCCCCCTCAACCAGTAACCCAGTTTCCTATAATTTATATTTAAGGTAATAACTTATTATTGATGATCCATGATGTTGAAACAAACAAAGAGTTATTAAAAATAAGGTTCACTATAGGAAAGACAAGCAAGCGTATGTTTTAATAACTATGAGTACAGTTGATTTTATAGATAAATAAAATCTAAAACAGATTGACATATTTTACTTTACGTTCTGCCAAAATAACCCCTTCCTTCTGAAAGAAAAGAGATCTAACTTTTGAGGATTTTAAGTCACGTATATCTGTTCCGATCTTACCAAGCAATGTCATCATGATTTTCATGAAACGAGCAAATAAAAGTTGCAGAATATTCAGAGATAACCACAGTGAATGTAAACAAAACAAGAATTGAGTGGTTGTCAATGCACCTGTTAACTCTACCTGGCAGGTTGAAAAATGGTTCAAAATACGTGGGTGTGGGTATAATAAGAGTTTCTCTAACCATATTTTAAACTTCCTTCTACTACAGTACACACTCAAGCTCACTTAACCTCACTCACCAAGCGACTTTATCAAAAGCACTCAGCTAAAGAGCCCCTTCGGTCGGCCGTCGCGCTTTGCCACGTGGGTCCGACAAGGGGCATGCCCAATGATGAAGCATGGCACCTCTCGGGGAGGTTATTCCAGAGACCTGACCACCACTTTTACCCTTAGGAACTGCACACCCATGCATTTGAACTAATACTACTAGGGAGTACATGTTCTGGACTTGGCCGAAACACTCCCGGTTCCACTTTTTTGAGTAGGTTGAAAAATAGCTCACACTACCAATTAACATTATGTGTATCAGCATAGCACTATTATTACTCCACTTTAAAAAATGGAGTCTGAAGTTCTTTCACTTCCCTAATGCTTTTTGATGGGCATGGGGGAGGGCAATATGGATGAGTGACAGTGAGAATGCCCGATTATTGCAACAGTGGAGCTGCTGGCACAAATGCTGATGGAGCACAGCTTCACAGGTGAAATCAAACATTGCTATGTGCTCGTGGTAATGCAGCCAGCCTGAAGTTCGAATTCAATATATGGCTTTTTCTTAAGGTAGTGATCTGGAAAAAAAGATAAAAGAAGCAGCCAAACCTAGGGGCAGATTTACGTTGCCTGACGCATCTCTGCAAATCGGCAGAGATGCGTCAGGAAAGATGCGTCACGCAAGTTCATCATTGCGCCACCCATGATGCGCCGCATTTACAATGCGGCGCACCATGGTGCAAGGAAGGGCAGATGCGTGATGCATCTTTTGGCTTACGGGCGGTGCATTGCTGGAGTCGCGTCGCAAGCGCGACGCAACTCCTGCAATGCACAGGGGCCACCCATACATTACATGGTGCGTCACTCCTTACGCCTGCTTCAAGCAGGCGTAAGGAATTGACGTAGCAGCTTTGGGAAAGTGACTCAGTGAAATCTTGTAGATTTCACTGAGTCACTTTCCAGGGGCGTTCCTGCAACGGAACTCCCCCCCCTGCACCGGAACGCCTACATGAAACCTGACGCAGGTTTCATGTGGCGCAGGGCCTTACACCGTGACGCATCTCCATAGATGCGTCACATTGTAAATGCCTCGTAGGGATGCGCTATGTTTACGCAGCCTTGCGTGACGCAACAGCAGCGTAAACGTGGCGCAAGGGGCTCGTAAATCTGCCCCTTAATTCTCAAATTCCCGGTGGCTCACCTTGAATTGAAACCTTATATGTAGGTTTCAAGAAGGTGTACATTAAGTGTGGGAACCATAAAACTGTTTTATTGCTAATGGTGTAGAAAAATCAAATAGCATAACATACAGGAATAGAGGCTATTAATATTGGATTTGGAGTGAAACTGAGAAATGTCTTCTGATAGTTAACAACAGAGCACATCAAAAATAACTTTAATAAAAATCCAAAGACAACGGTAAAAGAAACTAAATCTGTGAAATGAATTTCAGAAGTAGCAGTCCCTCAATAAAAGTCTACCAAAAAAGTTAAACAAACCTAGAGCATTACACTGTAAGCAGAGCAGAGAAAAATCAATAATACGATGTATAAATAGGACTTGAAAAAATAAAGCGTGTTTGAAAATACAAGGTTGCAGGTGAGGCCAGATTCCCTGGGGTACTAGCACAATTGAATTTAGCATCCTCTCCCCCACACGCACATCATTTTACCACCAGTAGATTTTAGTGAGGCTATCTATGCAGAGACAGGCACATACATTACAAAACCCTCAGGGAGAAGAACATGGATTTAGTTTCTTGATTATATTGCAGATGATGTTGACGGCTTTTATAGCTCACTCGGGGGCCGTATTCTACTCAAGGGAAAGTACAGACACAAAAATATACAAACACAGGCACCGGAAAAACTGACAGGGAAGAAAGGCATCAAATGCTGCACCATGGGTTAAGCAAACATCACCGTCTAGAATGCAGTTGTATAAATCTGTTTATACTGTCTTCCTTTGCAGGAACATTCCAGCACTGAGTGAAGATGATTATTTGTTGTACATTTGGACACAAACTGCTACGTTTTGACCACGCTCGGTGCTTAATCAATTTTGTTTATCATATTGTATTTAATATACAATCTGTACATTTGCAATTTTCACAGGGATTTGAGGCTTTTTGAATGCCAGGTTCCACTCCCAATGGCTACTCTACATTTATTGGCAGGATGTATTGGGGAAATGCAGTTTGTTTTATGCTCATGATGACCCATTTTAAATCAATTTAACAGTTGCTGTTTATGATTCACATATTACTAAGTTTACCCACGTTCAGGTGCATCAGTACCGGGGTATGTTCCTACACTCTTGTGGGCTGCATGATTTTTTTGTTATAATTTGTTCCTGGACCTGTTGCTTCTAAAACGTTTCTAAAAAAGTGCACATATAATCCTTCATCTGGCACTTAGCCCCCGTGGTCTATTGTTTTCATGATTAATATGTATTTAGCTTCAAATCTTCTTAGTTCTCTTGTTTTGTCTCAACATTTTACTCTTTCGTTTGGTACAGTATGCAAGGGCGAAAATATTTAGATTTTCTGTGCTGCTCTCATGTTTTTGTAAGAAATTGTTTTCCCATTGCTAGCTAAAGTCTTTATTCTTACTTGCCCTCATCTGTTCAAATATTAATTTTTTATTGGCATGTTGTGCTTCCAACATGTTTCATTCTGCAATGCAAGGACATTGTACAACAAATCACAAATTATGTATTGCAGTTGATATTTTCTTTGAATTCTAGCTGTTTTCCATTATTTAATTTTGAAATCTCAATGTTTTAAATCGTCTTTTTTCAAGCCAGTTATTGTCTTTTTGAGTTTGTGTTAAGGGATCTCAGGAGATAGGAGAATAATTAAAAACATTGGAAGATTAGCAAATATTCGCCAGAGATAGGCCAGCAGTTTGGAGAATGACCAATGATAAGATATTGAAATTTTAATTCTGTGAAAGACATATTGATTGAATGTCACTTCACATCAAGCTCCATGGGCTTTTAAAGGGGGGTTTTGCTTCATGGTGTTGAGGATGCCATGCAACACTTTGCTCTACATAGACATTGGTCACACATTGTGAGTTGTTGCGGGACTTATTTAGATTAAATCTAAGACCTGTCAGGACATGGGCAAAGAGCATTATTTGTGTACGTAATATAAGATAGTATGTATTTGTAGAGAGCATCTTCACCTAACAAGGTGTTTGTGTCCATTCCACAACAGAAATTTATTTTTACTTAACTGTTTAATAAAGGTTGAAGGAGGATGGCGAAACGTGTGCCTGTGACCATAAGAACACATCAGCTCACTGCACTGGATGCATTGGTCAACTAAGCCATGAACTGTAACATGAACAGTGTTGGTCCAGGAGGGAAAGGTAGGCTGGTTCATCACTCTTTCTCTACTTTTACTACCTCCCACTAATCTCTAAGACTTCAGAGTGGAGATCTCCTGCCACATCGGGAATATGAAATTGGACTAGGAACGTAAAAGAAAAACTACCAACACAATAAAGGGATCTGCAGAAGTAATCAGAGCTGCCAGCATACCACAAACAATAACAAGCCTGTGTATCTCTCAAACTTCCTCATCCATCACACTGGCAAGCATTACATTTCATAACACATTAATGGCACCTCTGTGGGGAAGGCATGGCTAGCTGCCGAAGATGATGGACCCGGCCCTGTTATTTATCCTACCCAATGCACCACCAAGGCATTCTGTCACCCTGAGGTACCCTGGATGGCTCCCAGGTGATGATCATAAGGACCCCTGAGTGTGGCAGGTGACACTGGGTCTGACGGCACGGCCTACACTAGCGGACCTTACCCACTGAAACACTATCGCTGCAGCAGGGAGGCTGAAGCCTGGGTTTGACATGTCCACAGCACTTCTGATTACCGCCTGGACCAGTTTGCTTTGGTGACACACTGGGGCTTAGAGCGTGGCTCTGGAGTGGGCAGGAGAGCATTTCCGACACTGTAGCACTGGAGGTGGGAAGAGCTGTGTCCAAGGTGGTGTCGGCAGCCTGTGCTGGCCAGGTGCTACCGAGATCATGACCACAGGCTGGAGGGCGGAGCAGCAGCTGCCATGGCCAGAGTGACTACTCCAGTTGATGAGAGGTGAGGCTGAGTCAAGTTGCATGTCTGAACGCCTTCATTACATGCTGCTCTGGGAAGCTATAACTACTGCTGCCCGGCTGCTTGGAGGAGCCGCTTGCCCCGGCTACTACTTTCCTACACCTTATAACGCCTAGATGATACCAGTGACTGGAAGACTGTTGTGGCACTGTGGGAGAGGGGAGCACAACAACCCCACTCCTGCCCACACTTCTTATGCTCGTCTGATGGGGGCCCTGCTGGTTGCAGTTGTCAGGACCTGAAGCCTGCCTTGAGCTCAGACCGGGCGAGACATCACAAGGTGCTTCCTTTACTGCCTTATGACACATGCTCATCTAGGTGCGAGCAATAACGCACAGAGGGGATTTGAATAGGTTGCTCCCCTGCCTCTGGACTGGCCCAGTTCCCCTGTAAATAGATCAGCTGACACCCTGCTCTCGCCCTATGGACTGACCTGTTGTGCTATTCAGCCCACAGCAATACAAAGTCAGTGACAACTGAAACCCACGGTTCCAGAGGCAGTACTTAGAGGTAAGTGAAGTCTTTGCTGTCCCTGAGAGTTTGTGGACAGGAGGCAAGCTATATTTAAAGCCCTTGGAGATACTCAGGGACAAGTGAAGAAAGTTCAGTCCTTTCCCTGGCCAAGGCAGAAGCAGCAACTGCAGGCCAACCCAGCAAAGCAAAACAGAGCAAAGGAGCAGTATTCCTAGCAGTTCTTCCAGCTCTTCTTTTTGGCAGGTTCCTTGATCCAAGTGAGTTCTCTGAAGTATTTAATCTCCCTGAGACTTCCAACAGTAGGCAAGCTCTACTTCAAGCCCTTGGAGAAAAGTCTAACAGTATGATGATGAAAAAACAGTCCAGTCATTTCCCTGCCCTTGACTGAAGCAGCAAGCGACAGGCCAAGACAGCAGGGCACACTGCAAAGCGGCAGTTCCTCCTGACAGCTTTTTCAGCTCTTCTCCCTGGCAGGCTCCTTAGTTCAGCAATAATCTGAAGTTCTGAGGTCTGGGCCCCAATATTTATACTCAGTTTCTCTTTCTTATTTTGAGCAGAGAGTGTCTCTGCTCAGCCCATACAAGCTCTGACCTCTCTAGTCCAGCTGCCCGGAAGGAGATGAACATAGCATTGTCCCAAGCAGAACAGGCTCATTCAGGTGCTAGTGAAACTCCTCCCTACTCATCTGAATGCAGCCCAGGTCTTTTCAGACCAGCCCTGACTTTTCCAGGAAATGCAGGACGCACCATGAACCCCCCAGTGGCTGCCTGAAAGAGGCTCGCTACAGATAAATCCAGCTGTAGGTCGCAGGCAGCATTGCATCTAATACTACACATTCAGCCCATGCTCATGATTGAATGATCTTCTTCTCAATATCAGATCCCTGCTTTTCTGGTAGCTTTCCTCATAATTCTGTGTTCATCCCTTCCATGAAGTATGGCAGGTTCACCCTTGCATTTGATTCACTAGTGTAGGCATCCACTGCTGATATTATATGACTACTTTTTCAGTTTTTTTTTATTTCATTACTTTGTTAAGCACTTCATGAACGTTTAGGTGTTGTTGTTCAGAGTATGCTCTTGCACTTTAATTTGATTCCCCCTGGGCTGACATGAACCTTCTATCTTCAACACCAATCACCAATATTGACCTTGCTGATGCCCACATTGTTCCACTTACCCTGATTCTGCACTTCCATCCTCCCTGCCAATGCTACTCTTTGGCAGGCAGATGCCAGATGGGAGCCTTTGTGATGCCCGGAATGTTGTTCTATTGCACTATCCGATGATGTCCAACTCCATTGTGGGTGGTAGCCGGTATAGGCTTTGCCAGAGTATTTAATGCTCGATTGGCATTGGCAATGCCAAGAGCTGTGGCTGGCCATGTTATAGGTATATAAAACACTATTCACTTTCTCATATGCCAAGATGGTCACCGAATTGCATGGTGCCGCAACACGTGTGATGTAAAAGTTAAAGCAACACAGTGGCCATTTTGAAAGTATTGAAAGCAACATTTTCTTTGCTTTCTAAACTCAGAGGGCCCGATTCACAGAACTAATTTAAGACAAAATCCTAAACATACTACTTTTGGTATTCACAGAAGTTAGGATTTTGTCTTGAGTCTGTCTTAAGTTGAAATGGTGAAATGACTGAGGTTATGCTCAGGCTTTATTAGTGTGTAAAGTGTATTCAACATTTTAATAGCGACTCCTTACTAGGCAATGTGTTGTGCCGTGGCCTTAACTAATGAACAGTGATCAGTTCATAGAGTCCTTCTATTTGAAAGCATTACACGCAGAGAGTGATATACCCGAAGCACCATAATTAAGTGCCAATTACTCAATAGCTGCCCATTACCCAGGCCACGTGGCTTGAGGATAAAAAGGCAGAGCTGATCATTGTGAAATGAAGCCTTTAAAATACAAATGTACATCAGCTGTTTCCGTGATTAGCACAGAATTTTCTCCCACAGACATTGCATTGGGGCAGAGCCGGCTCCAGGGCACTTAATGCTGGCCTTGGGTGGTGAGGCCTTTAGAAATAACTTTAAAAGACCCTGCTGCAGAGTACCTTCTCCAACCAGCAATTTTCAGGCAACAATAAAAATGTCAAGACAGTGCTGGGTATTAATGTTCCTGCTAGAGAGAGATCTTTGTTTAGTGGCAGTTTTGACTAAGAGCACAGAACTACAGAGGTTTAAGGTGCCTGCTGTAAAGAAGATGCGCCATGCAGATCACATCACAGAATTGTATTTTAAATAAAAAGATCAGTGTGCTACTGCTTTCCTCACAGAGAACCTTTTGTTACTTGCAGGTCATAATTCACTGTCCTAATATAGCACAGTGAGCTACGAACTGGCAGGAAAGAGCTGCATGCAGACTGCAAGGTATGGTTGAGGTGTTATGATTTTTAGGTCAAGCATTCGAGACCTCTTGTATATACTTTAGTGTATATTTATATACTTTAGTATATACTTATATGTGTATGTACTTTGCGGGCTCTGGCAATCAGCCCTAGGACTTGTCTGCTTCCGCTTAGGGACTTCTAGTCCCAAGTTATCGTAAGTCCAACTAACTATAACGTGGGGATTTCAATGGTTTCAATGGTTTTATGTCAGTAAAATTTCCAGCTAACTATAACTGGTGTCAAACCTATGTTTTTTTCAGTGAATATATATATATATATATTATTCCTGTACTTGGTTACAAATAAAATTTTTGGAACTAATTAGTGTACAAGGTATAAGAGTATTCCTATACAAATAGTTCCGATGTGTCTTTTTCTGTGCATTCTAGATCACCATGAGACTCAAGTAAACGACCAGCAGAGGTCAGTAAAATATCAGAATTGCTTTCTGCTGAGATACTTTCATTTTTCTATTTTTATAGCTACTGCCTCTACTTAACTTTCTTGACAGAAAACAACCAGCAGAGGTCAGTAAAATACCAGAATCATTTTCGCATTCTCTAGATTCCAGCCATATAAATTTTCTTCCATGAGCACCCGTAGACAATAACATTTTTTTCAAATATTGTATTTTCAGCGATATGGCTGCCGAAGGCCCTGATTTGATATTAAAAACAGACCTTTGGATTATACCATTTCCATCTGAAAGGCAATATTTCTCTCCATGTGTTTCCATACCTGGTGCGTCACGCAGTTTGGTGCGTACTTTCCATCCATTTTAAAGAACAGTAGATGTTTCAGCACCCAGGCTAATGTGCTGCATAGCTAAATACATATAAGGTCCCAAAGGCGAGACTGATTGCATTGCAAATGCTTGTTTTCCCAGTCTCTAATTATCCTAATGTTGCTAAAAAGGGTGTGTTTGGGCAAAAATCTTTTCTTATAAGTAAAGCCAACCCCACCAGTGTGCTATGTTTAGATCCTGAGCGTCTGCTTCTCCAGACCAAGCACTCTTAACGTATAATACCTAGTTGATTGTTTGACAAGTGACTCTTTGTACAATGCATGTGTGATGTAAAGTGCTACTCATACCATGCACTGGTATGAGTAGCTCTATAAAACAAATTAAATACATGTGAGAGAGTTGCTACTGAGAGATGATGGCAATGTTGGGGGCAGTGGGGGAATGTGTGTAGTAGCAGCTCCTTGGGGTTGTTGTGCTCCAACAAAGGCTTTTGCACCAGACTCCACCGAAGCTAAAGCCTGCCCTGCATAGGGGAATATTGTTGTGCAGAGTGTGAGCGCGCCTTGAAAAATAGATCCTCACATTAAGGTTTAATGGCCCTCAAATAGGGGTCTTTGGATGAAATTTGAACTTCCTTTGAAATAGTTTCTTCACTGACAAATGTAAACCTTTTCACAATGGATTCTTCAGGTTGAAGTGGCAAAAGTTTCAATGAAGTCAATCAATCAATCATCGTATTTATATAGCGCACTACTTACCCAGAGGGTCTCAAGGCGCTGTGGGGACATAACGGAAAAGTATTGTAGCCAGCCGGAAGGAATTGGTCCCAAGTGGACAAACAAATAGGGTTGGTTTGTACTGAGCTAGGAATTCAGGGATAAGACTTTGCTGAAAAATTGAACTGGCTATCAGTCAATTATGAGTTGAAATTCACCTGCTAATATTACAACTTGCTCAGACTTGCCAGGCATGTCCCCATTTTCGATCTATGGTCTATGGCACTATGAAATGAAAAAGTACAATTCTCCAGCAATGTCTCCTCTAGTCGAGAATTGTATTTTTTTGTTCTTCTGTAATTCATTTTAATATGCTTCAATATACTGCTGCACGGGGGCACTTTTTGTACTGAAAGTTGAATCTTCTCCACTCCTCCATTTCGGCCAATGGACTGTCTGTTCTGAACACAGATGCACATAATGAATAAATGCTGCTCTACTGTATCAGTACTTACCCTTGGAAATGAACCGTGTACCTTGACAATCTGTCCACTGTTCTGCTCTTTTATTTATTACAACATAGCAAAGACTTCAGAATACACTTAATTCTAGCAATACTCCCACTCATTTTTCGACAACATTGTTCTTCAGGTAGCTCGCCCACTGTCAAGCACTGGCACTCTATTCTGTCTGTTATATGTGACAAACCAAGTCTGACATTTTTCATGCCAAGATCTCTTTTAGCAGTGTTAACATTCATGTCCTCCTCTCGGCTCCTGCTGTCTTAGTGTTATTAAGTCTGTACAGGCAGACAATAAGTGTCTGCGGGGCTCATTTTTTCCACTTTAGAGGATGGATGTTGGAAACAGCAGGACGTGATTGCAACAGAAGGAAATAAATATCTCTCTTTAGATACATGCCGCTTAAATAAAGTACTGTAAGCGATAACTTTCATGCATGGATGATGCAAAATTGCAGGATGTGATGCTCCATTTTCAAGCTCCATTTTTTAATGTGCACTGTCCTGCATAATAATACTCTGCTTGCAGAGGAGAAGGTTCGCCCTTGGCTCTGTAAGGGTGAAAAATCTCTGCTCTGTGCAGACAGCTGTGGCATCTTGCCCCTTTTTTCTTTTTACTTTTCTGGCCTTGACGTTTGTGAGACCACTGGAAGAACCCTATTGTCTATGTCGATTAGTGACACTCAAAGTACGGCCCGGGGGGCGTGTGCGCCCCTCTTGACCTGTACATGCGGCAAGCAGGCAAGCATTTATTAACCTGCAAATAAATGCTTGCCTGCTATCTTAACATATTTTTACACCTCCTTACACGATGCCTGACCCATCCAGCCCCCCAACCACCACCCTGCTGGTATCAGTGCAGCCGTCAGTCACACCTCAGACAGTACTTTGCGGCCCTTGGGCAAATGTTTGTGAGTACCTGTTATATCCTACTTAAATGTAAAACATGTACTGTAGCTCTGCTGCCTCTAGCTGCTCAGCCAGAGTGTTTTGGCATTAGAATGTTGGTGTGCCTGTGATGCGTGGAATGCCTGGGTGACTGAGTGGGGTGAATGTGGCAGTTAGAGATGGGCTGAGCAGCTAGGGAGGCTGCTCCTGGTGGGGCTGGTACCACACTAGGCTGGCTGGAGTCAAGACAGATGTAACCTGAAATGAAGACTTAATAAAGAAGACCTAAATATACATCCTGGCTCCTGGTGTCTTTCTGCATAGGACACAACATATTTTTGGCGACGAGGACAGTCTTGAACCCGAGAGACTCTTGGTACATAAAAAAAACAAAGAAAATAAGGAACTAAAAGTGTAACCAAGAGATCCTACAAGCAACTACAAGAAAAAAGAAGGTATTTCCAGGCAAGCCAGCGCCAGCCCCACCAGTGTCCGTCCAACGGACAGCCCCAGCGAGCAGGTCATCTTCAACTGGCACTACAGCCTGGGAATACTACAGCCACAGAGTTCAACAGTGAGTTGGAGGAGTAGTCCAACTACAACCTCATCTGGTGTTCCAGTCACACGGTAACGTTCAAATATGCTTGTGAAATTGGATGGGTAATCTCTCTAAAACCAGGTGTTGGTGTTCCAGCCACATCGCGTATATGTGTGAAGAGTGTCTTTATAGTTACAGAATTTAAATAAAGGCACAATTTGGGATGTGTAGTCATAAAGGAGATATTACCCTACAGCGTGCTGTGACTACACAGATGGATAGTTACTTGTAATTAAATGACATTTGCTACGTGTTAAGAAGCGACCTGAACTAATAGTGTGCAGTGACTACACAAATGGAATTTATACCCAAAGGATGTATGAACATACAGTGTGCTGTTACTGCATTGATGGAGGATTTTTAAAGTGAATAATTCTTAGCAGCAGAGAGTCAAATATAGAAAAACTAACAGCGTACAGCTGCTCCACAAAAAGGACATTACTGCAGAAGAAGGTTTCATTGAATTTGGGACCTTTGTTTACCTTTGGATGTCTGCCTTAGAGGTGAGGTGCCAGCTTTAAGTCTTTGGAGACTCTTTGGCTTCTACTTATCTGGAGCAGGGATTCTTCCTGTGTTTCTGCTGTTATTTGAAGCAAGTGATGTGGGCGTATAACCTTTGAGTGAAGACTGCCCAAGGTATAGTTTTTCTTTTAAGATTTGTCATGTGATGGAGTGGAGCAGCACAAGCCCACTGCGATGGCTTGGTGGATGTATGTCACTACCACCCGTACCATTACCACGCGTACCATTACAACGCGGTTGTAACAACGCAAGTCGTTACAACGACTTGCGTTGGGGGGGCGCAAATTTAAAAAATATAATTTACTATTCCAACACCAGTCCCCGTGGATAGTAGGGAAGGTGTTGGGATAGTAAATTAAATCATTTATTATCCTTGAGCGCCACCCAGCGCAATTAGTTGTAACAACTTTCGTTGTTATAACCGCGTGGTAATGGTACTTCGTTGTAACGCTCGCGTTGTCAACGTTGTATACCGGCTTGGTGCAAGAGGATTCAGCCTACTCGAGACTGTAGAGAGAGTCTACTGCAAGGGGAGCAAAGTGTTGCGACAGGGTTGGCACCACTTATTTATTTTATCAGACTTCTGGTGGTGTTTTGTTTAATTCTGTTCTTTAAGGATAAGCATTATACAGACCCTCGCTGCTGCGGTCGACATGGAGCAGTTTAACCGCTTTCTCCATTTTCAAAGTTTCTTTCATCACGAGACAAGCCATGCACGCGCGCTTACCTTGTTCAGTCACAGGGTCGCGTGCAGTCCTCAGCGTAGTAGTGTTTTAGGGTTTAGGGTAGTGTAGGGGTGTGAATAGTGTGGGTAGCGTAGTAGTGTTTTAGGGCTTAGGGTAGTGTAGGGGTGGGAGTAGTGTGGGTAGAGTAGTAGTGTTTTAGGGTTTAGGGTAGTGTAGGGGTGGGAGTAGTGTGGGTAGCGTAGTAGTGTTTTAGGGTTTAGGTGAGTGTAGGGGTGGGAGTAGTGTGGGTATTGTAGTAGTGTTTTAGGGTTTAGGGTAGTGTAGGGGTGGGAGTAGTGTGGGTAGCATAGTAGTGTTTTAGGGTTTAGGGGAGTGTAAGGGTGGGAGCAGTGTGGGTAGTTTAGTAGTGTTTTAGGGTTTAGGGTAGTGTAAGGGTGGGAGTAGTGTGGGTAGTGTAGAAGTGGTTTAGGGTAGTGTAAGGGTGGGAGTAGTGTGGGTAGTGTAGTAGTGTGGCAGTGTTTTTGGGTTGGGGCAGTGTAGGGGTGGGAGTAGTCTGTTGTGTATGTGTAGGGATAGGGATGTTACTTACGTTGCATACTTTTACCACAAGTATTGCTTTACCACGCATGCCTTTGCGTTGTAATGGCATGCGTGGTAAAAGCATACTCGTGGTAAAAGTATGCAATGTTATGGCATGCAATGTCATTGACATTGCGTACTAATACCTGCGTTGTAATGGCATGCGTGGTATTAGTATGCAACATTCCTGAAGCACACACCGCCTTCACTTTGTGAGTTGTCTGGTAGTGTTGAGAGTGGTACATATGGGGTCTATCCACTGTAAGTATGGTGCTCTTTTCGCCGATGAGCGAAACTGAACACATGATGGAGGGTCTGTACTTTAGGGCTACCCCATTCAGACTTCTCTGTCATGGAAGCATTGAATGGGGCCTGCAGTAAGAACCCTAGCAATAGATTTAATAGGAGATCTTTCTGGGCTGCAAATCAAATTCAGCTCGGAGGTCAATAACACATATAGTCAGGATTAATCTAAATTGGTTGCTTGGTGTATAAAGATCTCCATGTGCCCAATAAGAACTTACCCCGCCTTGTGTTCCATGTTGCACCCAAATATTCGCAAAAAAGTGGTCTAGCAAACAGAATGTTTATGAAAGGAAAGCGACAGAAACACAATTTTAAGAAAAATAAACATCTTTCCTGACGTTTATTGATTAAAGGAGTATTGGTCAAAAGTTACCAAACTATATAATCTTTCAAAATGTTCCTTACTATGGTTGTGTTTTATTATGTTTTTATGCAAGCACGGTCTCATTGAGGTTCACTATAATGGTCTTACCATAATTTGTAAAGTTTACCCACTTTCCTATACCTTTGGACTCGTCGTTTTATCTCACAACTGCTAGTTGGTGCGGTAACACACTAGAATTTGGTACACATGCATACACTGATTAGATTTTTCTAACATGTAGTCTGGAACCAAAACGTTCTGCTAAATCTTGAGCATTTTGTATGCAAGATCACACATTACATAACTCTTTCTAATTAGCAATTAAACACAAATGACATTTGTATACAAAATAATTGTGAAAGTCTTGGTTTTCTGTTTGAACATCCAACTTGCGTGGAACTTCATAACCTTTTTATTTTTCATAGCTTTTGAGAGAAATACCCTTAGTTCTTGAGAAAAAGTATGACAACTCTTTAGTCTTAGGTTGCTATGCTAATTTGCAGAACTCCTTAAATTTGTTCTGTCAATGCCAACAGGATCCGAAAATAACAGCATTTCCTACCGCTCTGTACTATAATCAGCGGCTTTGCATTTAATTACATTCCCATCCACCTTCAGACCACTTGGAGTATGGATCTGAGTTAGAAACTACAAACACAGCAGAACAAAATGGAGGCATTTCTCTATCATATGTATTCATTATTAAAGAGTTAGGCTAACTGCAGAGAGGAAGATCTCAATGTCATGACATCACTTGACAAATCCCCAGCCACCTAAGGATGTTCAAAAGACAAAGCTATAATGCAAATGCTAGACCTCACACTTCTTAACTACTGTGATTATTGCTTTTGTGACCTTGGTGTGCATTTCTAGCACATTTATCTCCCATGCGACTTAATACAGAGGAACCACATATATTTTCAAATTAGTTGGATCTAATAACAAGGCTACAGAAACCTGGAATTAAATGGAATTAGAATAATTAGTATCCACATCAATGCATAGGCAGTGGCTGTCTTTAATATGCTTCCATGATTTGTTTGTGCTTCTGATATCTTTCTGTTTTGCATTCGCACACAGGCATGATCTGCGCGCAATAAATCATCAGTCGCTGAAGGATCCCTAAGTTATCCGGTAACTATTCATAACATATTAAATTGTGCATGAGATTCACTCATAATTATAATATAATGCCCACGTGCTAGTCATCTGCCCGTAACACATTCTCTCCGGATTTGAATAATATAGCTGCTGCTTGAGTCATAAAAAAAGGCTTATGCTCATCAGCTGTAGGAAAAATACATCACTTCAAGAACTCATTTGACTTGTAATTTACATATCTGAACTCTGCATTCAAATGTCTGGTAAGAAACTTGCCTGTGTGAGCTTGAGTGCTCAACTCTGAAGGAAAGGCTTCCTTGCTTAGCTGTACGCAAAGAGCTTCTAGAGTATCTGTGATTGTCTACTATAGTCTTATACACTGATGTAGCAGGCTTTACCGCGATGAAAGGCCCGCTCCAGCGTTAACGGCCCGAGCCAAAAGCGAGGGCCTTTATTAAGGGAGCGGGTCTTTAATGGCCGGTAGAGCCAGGTATGGCGGGCTCTAAGGCTATTTGAACATTCCGCCTATATAGGGTAGAAAGTTCTAATTTGCAAAAACAAAGCCCTCTCCAAGCCCAAGGGGGCTTAAACCCCCTCGGGCTCTGACAGGGCCTTTTTTCGCAGCAACAGCTGTGAAATGAAAAAAACATTGGAATGTTGCTCTCCTATGTTTCTATGGAGTGCTCAACATTCCAATGTTCTAATGTGGGTTAGAATTATCAGCCTTATGTGAGGAGCAATTATCTTCAGCACAATTGTTTGCAAAGAGCAATGTTGTTCAAATAAAGCAATTGTACAGTCTTCCTGCTATTTAACAATTAGTAGCCTAGAACTACTAAGGAACTGAGCTCAAATGTTGGGATCTGAAAGGGTTCCATGAGATCTGGCCTTAATGTCTGCAGACCAGGTTGGTGCATAGAGAGCTGCCCTCCATAGTCTCAGGCCCTAGAAGAGGATCCACCTAAGCTTCAGATGGTACAGTTTACTATGGGTGTACATCATATGGGAAGGTACTGATCTATAACTGATTTATAAGGTGCAATACTTTACTTGGAATGTTAAAGGCATGTTTTTTTCACGTTTGTGGTTACGTTACTTTACCAACACACAGTTTTCTAAAATTCAGGCATTGTGCAGCAAATCATTTTGGGAAGCTGATGTGTTTTACTTGGAATACGGTCTGTGAAAAATTGGAGACTCGCAGAGATTTTCTAGTCGCAGATTCTACAGTGATAAGTCAAAGAGATATCCCTTTCGAACATGAATGAGTCAAAGATGGAGTCTGTATCAATCCTCAGCTTAGAGGGGACTGAGTCCATGGATCCCAGTGACAAATGTATAGTCCTATTCTCACATATTGCTATACCCCTTACTTTGAACTTATTACTGTGTACAGCAGAAATAACATAAGCCTTCATGATGAGAGTATTTTGTCATTGTTGTCTAAAGGCATTTGTATGTATAAGACTTTGTGGCTTATTTACAAGCCCCTTGCACCACTTATACCACATTTTTAGCATGGGAAAAGGGATGCAAAAGCAGCCGCGGCCGGCAGTGGGAGTACCTGCAGGGCAGTGACGTGGGGAGGGGGAGGGGCAGGGTGGGGGGTAGTAATGTATGGATTATAGAGTTTTACAGGTAAGTAAACATTTAAATAAATAAAGCAAATTTCATTGAGTGTGCTGCATCATCAAATTGTATTTATTTAAATGTTTACTTACCTGTAAAACTCAATAATCCATACATTACTACCCCCACCCTGCCCCTCCCCCTACCCACGTCACCGACCTGCAGGTACTCCCACTGCCGGCCGCGGCTGCGCATAAGTGGCACAAGAGGCTTTTTAAATCTGCCCCTTCCTACTTTAGCCCTGAATATGTCCTGGCTTTTGAAGATTATCCCATCAATAAATTCAAGAGTTTTGCCTATGAAAATGGAGCATCACATACAGACTGTGGAGCTTACTCTGTCAAAATCCACATTTCCCGTTAATTACCAGGCATGTGGTTTTTAATGCGCCTGGTATGTATAGTGTGCAACAAAGTCAAAATCCATAATTCAGGTATGCGCAGTAAACGGAGTTACCATACATATTGCTAATTATCACCCCACTCATAATCAGGGTCTATGTGGAATTTTTGCCCTCTTAAGTTAAATACATTGAAATGCCCCATTTGCATCCTAAAGGTGTGGATTAACATGCCTAGCAACACCATGGGCCCGATTCACAGAATGAACTTAAGACTCAATCCTAAACGTACTACTATTTTGGTATTCACAGAATGCACTTACTCATTTCGGTATTCACAGAATGCACTTACTCATTTCGGTATTCACAGAAGGCACTTACTCATTTCGGTATTCACAGAAGGCACTTACTCATTTCGGTATTCACAGAAGTTAGGACTCCTAACTTTAGGACTCCTAAATGCCTTCTGTGAATACCGAAAGTCTTAAAATTAGGATTTTTCTCAATTTAGTAGTAGTAAAGTTAGGACTCCTAACTTTAGGACTCCTAAACTGAGAAAAATCCTAATTTTAAGACTTTCGGTATTCACAGTAGGCATTTAGGAGTCCTAAAGTTAGGAGTCCTAACTTTACTACTACTAAACTGAGAAAAATCCTAATGTTAAGACTTTAGGTATTCACAGAAGACATTTAGGAGTCCTAAAGTTAGGAGTCCTAACTTTACTATGACTAAACTGAGAAAATCCTAATTATAAGACTTTCGGTATTCACAGAAGTCATTTAGGAGTCCTAAAGTTAGTACTACTATCTTCTGTGAATACCGAAATGAGTAAGTGCCTTCTGTGAATACCGAAATGAGTAAGTGCATTCTGTGAATACCAAAATAGTAGTAAGTTTAGGATTGATTCTTAAGTCCATTCTGTGAATCGGGCCATATGAAACTATGAGGGACACATCCATGCATTTTTAATTGAAGCACTGCCCTCTAGTGTAGAAATGGCAATCTATGTCTAACACATGCATGTCTAGATGAATATATAGGTATTTTTTCTTCATTTACTCTACTTTATGCGTTTTTTCACGCATAAAGGTATTTACCGTATCGATGAACACAAAAGCTTATTCAACTTCAACTATGTTATTATCGAAAATTAGGGGTAGCCGTGAGTTTACAAGGAGTATGTTGTCAGTTTCCTTCTAAACAATAAGGCTCTTGTTTGAGCGGAGATTGACAGGAACTGCATTTTAAAAGTTGCTACTAAAAAGCATGCACACAGCCTACATTTCTGTCTTACTCAAGACAATTTTAGATTTTAGGAATACCTTATATTATTAATTCTTCAAAAAAGTAGAGTAAACAGTACTGGAACAGAGTGGGCTTGGCTTACGGCCCTTAAGACATAGGCTTTCATGTGTTTTCATAGTTTTCCATTCCTTAGATTGAAACAGAAATTGGGCTATGTAATCAGGGTACCATGATGATGGACAGTCTATTACGTTTTGTTGAATAAATGTCATTTTTCGAGATCAAATAGCACATCACGTTTAGCCTCTATTTGAAGATAGTACATTTGCTAATTTATGTGTTTCTTGTCTAGGAACATGTTTTGTGCAATACTTTATCCTGTAATTAAGACACACTTTTACTCACTTATCACCTTTGAACATCCAAGTACTTTACTTTGAAGTGATAAAATGTTGTTGGATGTATGACTTTTTTGTTCTCAAATTAGAGACCTACGTGTACCTAAGCTTTATTGAAGATGCAATGAAAATATTGGCCCTGTGCTCCCTATGCAATATGTTTCTATGTCTTTTAAGTTCACCACTTACAATGAAAACCTCATCTACTGTCCTTTGAAGTCACAGTTTACTTCTGCTAATGAGGTCTATACTTCCAAGGGGTCCTACTCTGAGCTTCCATATTGTTTGTAGTCTTAGATATTGCTTAATTTAAAAATAATCTTTCTGTGAAAGTTGGAGGAAACCTACACTAAGTCATCCAGTGATTGAATTATTATTAAAATCATCTCCATCATATATGCAGGTTTACAAAAAAGCTTCATGTTTTTGTTAAATAATTGGATGGAGCTATTTTCTGGGGTATGTTATTGTGCAGCAAGGGAGAACTGGTTTACCTCACCGAAGACGTAGGTTTGACAGAGAGGCAATATTGCATCAAGTATTACTTACTGCTAGTGGGCTAACACAAACACCAGATCCCAGTTGTATCAGAAGATTGCAAGAGATCAAATAACAAACAAAGAAGGAATGAGGAATATAGCAAGAAAATCAATATTACTGAATCTATTTCTGCATGTCTTTCCCTGACTCCAGGCCATGTTCTAAGTACATATTCCAATGTGTGTCAAGAAAAACATGTAATTTTACTGCACTCAGGAATATTAAGTACAGCAGTACCACACCACTTTCAATTCTGGTTTGTTTGATACCAAGAGTTGTTTGTTGAATTGGTAATACTGTTAATCTCATAATGAGGAGCTTACAGGCTGACATTTCAAAGACGCTGTGTGATCATGGCTTTATTTTATAATAAATATGCAGTACTGCAATTTCAATCTCTCACTAGGAGTGGCAGGAACATGGTTTTTTTTCCTGTGTTGTCTTTAAAGAATATTTGCCATTTATGATTTTATTTTCTGGTTTTCTGACTACATGGAGTCACTGCCATTTATTGTCACAGTGCATATGCTCTGACATTTCAACTACATGTGTAATTGTACTCTACTTGAGTGGGCCGTAGTGTATATTTACACCACCTACATATGTGACCAAAGTGTATGACTCCAGAAGGTATTATTGGGCTCTGGCTGGGGGGCAGTCTAGAAGAGCTGAAATGACACATAGCAAAACAAGCACTGTGCCACATAGAACATCCTTATTTTATGTATTACTAAAATCCTGCCTAAGTTTGCCTTGTAAGCTCACAGGAATAGGAGCTTAACATATAAAGATGGGGAATGCTCAGTTTTAGGGGAAATTATTTCACCACAGTGAATAGATGAATGTTTCCGAAGACAAATCTACATTAGCCATAAGCAGGCCTAGTTACTAACAAAAGCCTATTTGTGTAACTTTACCTGGGGAAATACAAGCATTTCTACCAGTGACAGCTTCTCCATAATGGCAAAGGAGTGCCCCCCCTGATAAAAAAAGAAGAACAAAATGATAATAAAAGCATTTTATAATCATTTTATTTTTGCCTGCCTGATCGCTACTGACACAAGTCTTCAGCAGGCAAGAATAGGCAATTCCATGTGAAAGGGAAGGCAGGGGGAGTGTTGGTGTGCCTTTGAAGTGTGCATGACGGTTTGGTCCGCAATCTTCGGCTGGCCAAACTGTCATGCGCACTTAGGTTTCTCCAACCTGACTGTGTTGGAGAAATGCCACAGACTCCCAGTTGCTGTCTGAGCAGCAAACCAGGCCATTCAGACTAATCCCTGAACTTCTCTCATGCTGTGAATAATATTCCCAGCATGGGAGCAGTGATGGGATTGGCAACTGGGAGCCTGTGCAGTGTGCAGCTGGAGTCGACGATTGTCAGAGAGGAGCGAGGCAGCGTCCAACGTAACGGCAATTAAGTGCAACTTTATTTATTTTAATTATGTTCCATTTTGTTTGTATTCCCTCCCCACCACTAACAAATGCCAGGAGCGCCACTGATTTATACAATTTTAATCCTGTTATTATTAAAAATCTATTTGAACGGCAAAGTACATTTTTGATTGGTTTAACAGAAAAGCAACTTTTCAAAACTGCACTTTGTTCTTCCTGGGAGTAAATGGCTGTAACACCAGTCAGATCAGTGGCCCAGCTCTAGAGGCTGGAATGCATATCCCATAACTGGCTGTTATGACAATCTTCCTTGAGGACAATGGAACTATTTTGGATGCAGGATGGTTGAAGTGGTGTCACCTGTGACTGCTTATAATTAATTCATAATTTAGGAGGGAATGTGGTGAGATGGCAAACAAAGGGAAATCCTAAGAGCAACTTTTGCAGTGAAGATCCATAATGTGTATCTGAGGAACTAAAACATTCATGCACATACCCCACATCCATTTTCTGACTGTGTTCCCAGCAGGGCTCAACCAGTCCAGCACTGTGAGGGGGAATGAAGCCTTATCTTCACATGAGAGCCGTAGCATTGCAAATAAGTACATTGACCAGGATAGCTAGAGACTTGACATCCATTAAAAAAAGTCACCCATTTGACCCTTAGATGTTAGTTCCAGTCTTTGGATGTCTTCAATCCTCTTTCCCTTGCCGTAAGATCATTCCTGTACCTTGGGTGAAACATCAGGAAGAAAATAAGATTATGTCTGACCACGGGGGAAAGAGGATTAAAGACATGCAAATACTAGAACTAACATCCAAGGGTCAAATAGGTGGCCTGATCTTGCTGCTACAAGGGCACAAAAAGCAGAATTGATCCCTTTTCTGATGAAGATCCTGCTGTTCACTTGGGACTGAAGCCTGAGAGAGCCATAACTAGAGAAAGACTTGGTTCTTAAAAGCCTGCAAAAATATCCAGACGGCTGGAGTAGAGACCAGAAGTGAATCTCATAGCAAAAAGAGTTCTTGGGGCTCTTTTTGCAGACAAATGTAGTTGCAGAAAGGCCTATCCACCCCTAGGTGCTGTGGAACAGCACCTGGGGAGGTGAAAGTTTTGAAATGTAGTACCATGGAAGATTATGGGCTCTGTTCATGATCTCTCGGCCTCTAAGAGGTAGAGCGATTCACGGGTATTTACTTGTTTTTGCTTCTGATGCAAGAATGGCCTCTTCCTTGCCTTTTGGGTAGCATTGGATGAGAGTGACGTTTACATCTGCAGTGTTGCAATTGGTATTTTTGTGACTTTTTTGCACTGAAACTTTGAAAATCAATAACTCGTTATCACCTGTAAAATCTTTACTCAATGGGATTTTCCCTAAAAGTGGTTGGTTTAGGAAATAAAATTGTGTGTTTGTCTCAACTTTAATGTTGGCTGGTTCTGCCTGAATGTAAAACACCTTTTTCTGAGGGTTGATTTATTCTTGTGCCACAGCTATCAGGGGTTAAGCAGGGACATAATCTTGCTAGGTTACAATACATGTTTATGAAATTGTTAGTTGTGCCTTCACTTGCTGAATTAATATCCAATGTCTTATAACAATGCATTACTATTATTAAATAAAATAATCACTCCTAGGGGCACAGCAAATTATTGGATGTGTTTCCTACAGCATGATTTTTGTGAGTTATTGCATGAAAAATTCTGGCACATTTTTAATAAATGTGCTTGGCAGTTATCTAGACGACTGCAGAATTTACGACATAATTCTACTAAACTACTATTTAAAGTTACATTCTATGACAAAGGACCGTCTATAAAATATGATTGTAAACTGTAGGATAAGTCCCATAATAAATCTCAAAGTGATATATCATCTAATCGTCCACATAAAAACTGCATTAATCGTATTACTTTAACAACTACTGAACATTTCATGTAGCACAAGTTTAGTTTCTGAGATTGTCTTTCTATTATCTGGATTGTAACTCCTGTGAATACAACTGTAACAATGAAAAAACGTATTCCTTTAATGATAATTTTATACCTTGCTTTAATATAGTATCCTGATAATTTCTTGCTATAATGTGTGAGTCTCCTTGGTAATACAGCAATAAGAAGTAGAAATATCAATTGTCCTTGTCAACTATCCATTACATTTATAAAGTTTAACCTCACTGGGAATTAATGGGTAATTTGATGCAACTCAACCAATTATTTCAGGCAAACAAAATAATGGGGCAATAGTGTAACTTTACTAGCAATAATTATGTTAGTTTGAATATTATAAAAATTAGCCTCTTTTTGAGTGATCAGCTTGACTTTTTAATAGTACATAAAAAGTTTTCAGAGCAAAAAAAAAAACTAATGTACAATTATTTGCGCTAAAATTTTAAATTCATCTTCTTTTCACATAAAGGCAAAACAAACGCTGCTTAAATCCACGGAGCCACTCAGGGCTTAGGACAGCTACTGGGAAGGGTTTCTGTCAAGTCTTAATCTCTTATTTTCCCTACTCCACTTTCAAATCTGAGTGCGCTAAAACAATTGAAAAGCAATGCAAGCTCTAATATATATTTTCACAAAAAAACAGAGGTTACATGGGATGTTATAGTTAGGAAAAAGAATTTAAAATACCTTGGAAATTCACTAAAAATAAAAGGTTACAGGGACGTTGTAGTTAGCAAATAGAATTTGAAAAACCTTGGAAAACCAAAGGTTACAGGTTAGTAGTTCATTATAAGCACATATGTTTACTTTTCCCTCTATTAAATACCATGCACACTGGCTGTATGGGCAAAAAAGGCCTATTTTGGGGTGACATTGAATTTTAAAAGGGAAGTTAGGGCATGCCAAAAGAGTTTATTTTGTCAAGTCGAGATTGCATTTTAAAACTTCGAGATTGCATTTTAAAACTGCTACAGGCATGTTACCCATGTGCAGCTTCCAGGATGCACACAACTGTAGTCTCTCATGTGCAGCCTGCTCAAGTGCACACGCTGGTTAATATGTAACCATCTCAGTACTTCTTCATCCTAGCTGCAGCGCAGAGGCCATATCTTAAAAGGCAGACAGTGGCAGTACACACGCTCAGTCCAATTACCATGATTTTACAGTGAGTGAGCTCCTGTAGTGCGACTCACCAACAGTAAAGGTCCAAAAGCCAGGTGATCAAAAACTAAAATTCCTGGTGGACTAAATGGGTGGAACCCATTTGCAACAGGCAGGGCTGACTTTAGTGCTGGTGGCACCTGGTGCAAGAATAATTTTTGGTGCCCCCACACCACATGAACGCCTCATCGGAATCTCTAACTACGACCGGGCATAAGTGCCCCTCACCTCTCCATTCATACATTTTTGCTAAACACAGTGCCCAACCCTGAGGTCGGCACCCCCTCCACTGGTCAGCGCCCAGTGCAGCTGCACCAGTTGCACTGCCCTAAAGCCGGCCCTGGCAACAGGATCCTTTCAGAAATACCCTCATATTGTTTGTAATTTGATTGTTAGAAATGGGATCTCTAGTTGGCTAGGGCTTGCGCCAAAGCCAGGCAGAGACCACCACTCTAGTAAGGGCAAGGGAGTTACACGCCAAGATAACCCCTTGTCACCCCCTTGGTAGCTTGGCACGAGCAGTCAGGCTCATCCCAGAGGCCATGTGTAAAGCATTTGTGCACACACACAGCAACAACATCCCAGGCACATCAGAAAAGGAACTCCACACAAGGTTGTATCAAAAATAGCCTTTGTATTCTCATAACACATTAGAATAGTAATTACATAATATACATTGTGTCACCTGGCACTAGATCATATTTACAAGGGATTATTTACACCTGACAGGGCCAACTTGACCACTGTCAGAACCATCATAGAGTGAACTTAGTAAAATTAAAACATATCATAAACGTACAACCAGTAATCACTGCTAACCACTGTATTCAGCATCAGCCTGTAACATAAACCACATTATGCACAGTATCAAATTAGGCACCAAATGTATTGTACGCCCATAACCTCAACAGTCTAATATCTTAGACACTAACCTCCTAAGCCTCACTCACATTAGGGGTATATTCACAGTAGGAAAAAAATATCACTGGCATAAACACATTACGCACATAATCTCATGCTCAAACGCATTTAGAGGCATGAATCACAGTAAAGCATCACATTTCCTAATACCACATAATCACTGACCCCCTGGCCAACTGGCCTTCTCAAACGCCCTGTTTCCAGACTGTCAGGGCTGCCTATGCAGCGAAAACCAAAGTACTCCATTGCGCTAGGGCAAAGGAGTGCATCTCACTCCTCTCTCATTAAATGCTCCAAAAGACTGTGGCCTAAACATAGCAGCTGCCCACTACTTGCTGGACAGCTGTGAAGCAAGTGAATGCCTGGCACCTCTGTGCCTCCGGTCCCACTCAGGGACTTTCTTGCCATTGTGCCCAATTAATGGCACTTTCCTAAAGGGGGGCCCAGCACCTCTGTGCCCTCTGGACCCCCATGTGGCTCTCAGGACATGTCACCCTTTTCGGGGCGGGCCGCCTTCTCGCGGGACCGCCCAGGTGCTGACAATGCGCCTCAATCTGGTACGAGACTCTGGGGCCCACGGCGGCTCCCTCTCGTGCCCAAACAAAGAAACTAACCCTCACGCGTTGCATAGGCCCGCTGCCAGATGGGGCCGTTCTGACTCTGTGCCTCTCCCAGGCACTACACAACTCGAGCCCCACTCATCAGGCTCACTGGTGCTGGATTCTCCTCTCTCCGTCGGCAGCACTTCTCTCGCAGTGCGGGGCTTCCCTTCCCTCCTGGAAGCCCCGCGCTGCCGCTGGTGGCCCCAGCCACCTTTTTTTCTTCACCCGGGCTCACTCCTGGAACCCGGGACTCTACAGCGGTGCCCGTGGTGGCGGGGTAGGCTCCTGTCCTCCTTTCTTCACCGGGGCTCTCCTCTGCTTCACAGGAGCCCCAGGCATCAGTGCACACATCACTCGGCTGGCCCCTCTTCACCAGCGGCATGCGCTGTACTTCCCTTGAAAAACCGGAAGTCCCACCTGCCGTCAGGCACCATGTTGCCTGACTTCCTACTGGCCGCGGCGGTGATCTTTTTCCCGGCTCAGATGCGGGGTGGGAACCTGCAAATACCGAAAATGCAGGGTGGGTAGCCGCAGTGTCATTTAAAAGGGAAGCGGCCATGTGGGGTGGGCACCCACTACTTAAATAAAATAATATGCGGGGTGGGCACCCGTAATTACGAATTACGGTGGAATTCCTGCCCAGGGGATTTCCTCTCTCTCACTTCAGGCAGCAGGGCGCTGCAAAGCCGGCTCGCTCATCTTCTGGGCAAAATGAGACTCCAGCACATCACTCACGTGGGGCTTAGAAGCAGGCAAAGGTCCTGCAGGCAAAACAATCAGCCCTTAGATGAAGGGACCATGCAAGCCCTCCTGGCAGCCTCCCCCTCGGCCCCAGCAGCAGCACGCCCCGCAGGTTCAGGAACAAATACAGCACACTTTCATGTGATCACAGCCCCTATATCTATATCAGAAAGTCCCTTTGTGTCACAGCACAGGGCTGGGGGATACCAGTCAGAACTGGTTTAGAGGGGCTTTGGAGCACTTTGTTTTGCCAAGCTCCTCTTCCCCATTGTCAGGTGGGGGCACAGTGATCAGAAACACCACAGGGGGCGGAGCCAGTACTGTACAGCCTGGGCATAGTCCTATTCAGAGTCAGGGGATTTCTCCTCCCACCACTCTCAGTCCAGGTGTCTCATTCAGCCTAACTGACTCACCCTGCCCCTCCTGGAGCAACCCACACCTCTCAGCTCCTGTCAATCACAAGCCAGACATGCAATTCACATCAGGCAGGCAGACACACAGCACACAGAAAGGCTAACTTCTAAAAGGATCATTTCTCCACCAGTCACCATAAATCTGCGCACACCTTGAGCAGCATTTATTCTCACAAGTTCATGCCTACTAAACTCATCCCAGCACTCCTTTCATACCAGGAATTACCATGGACACACATATCCCCCATGCATCCCTATGGGAGGGCAGGCCAAACTCAGAGAGTGCACACACTTTACACTGGACCACAGTGCTAAGGTGCCCAGAGGCTAAAACCTCTTGCCTCAGCATTTGTAGTTAAAACGAAAATGCAGTATAAGAGAAGAGCTGAAGAATGGAGTTCACAGAATGTAAGGTTAAGGGAGGAGCAATTAAATACCCAATGAATGATTTAATGCTTGCTTCCAAATACAATTACCGTCCTCTTGGCATCAGGGTAACAAATAAGTTATCAAGGTATTATTGTTTAGGTGATAAATGTATGCAAACTGAGGAAATCCAAAATCAATTATTTTTAGATGTAGTATAATTTATTATCATGCGATTTTGCTTTGTACAAGGGACAATAACTTTTAGCGAGAGCATGATTTCGGTGCAATAACAATTCACTGTAAAAGTCTTTTAAAATTCCTGTTCCACTGGATTTGTAGTCCATATGTGCCATCTATTTTGAAGAAGCCATTAAATTTGTTGGTCAGAGTTGTCTTCAGTGTCTAAGAAATGTCTGGAAACCAACTTTTTATTTTCTACTGCTCTCTGACTGCAGTTGAAGTAAAATTTAGCAATTTTGTCCAAAACACCTTAATTTTTGTGAATGTTGTCCCTAACGTCTCCAATTCTGCAGATGTCTTGAATTCCATACCATTTGCTACACTTTTGTGAATATCACAAACTACCTAATTTTATCATGTTTTGTGAATGTTATCCTAAATCCACATATTTTTGTTCGTTTATGTATGTAACAAAAGTGCAGTGTCCAGAACAATGGCTTCTTTAGGCTTTGGCAACTCAGTCAAGCCACACATATTTCACTTTTTTGCATGACTGGGGATTCCAATATCATTTGATACAAGGAGACATTCCAGTGAGGTCAGGGGTCTTATGGCTAGTCGAAATATTGCTGATCAAAATATGGTGAAAATGTGGCAAAATATAGCAAAGTATGAAACAAAGGGACAGATTCTGAACACTGTCTTACAACTAAGTATGGGCGAATTTTGCGAATCTCGCGTTCGCGAATTTTGCGGATTTGCGGATTTGCGAACTCGCAATCTGCAAAATCCGCGAATTTGCGGATTTTTTTTTTAATGTTCGCACAGGTTTCTGCAAGTTCGCAAGGGTTTTGTACAATTTCGCAAATTGCGAAATTGTACAAAACGCGTGCGAACTTGAAGAAACCCGTGCGAACACAATGTGCCCAGTAGGGTATGTGCCTCTTGTGTGAATAAAAGGTCAGAGAAAGATCAGTTCAGCAGATGAAGAGAAAGAAGCTCCTGGTCACAGGAACAGCACGGGTATTGTGCTCGTGAAAGTCAAGGATGCAAAGCCTATCCAGCATCACAGCTGATTTTCCACGGTAGATTTGGGAAGAAGGCACACCTGTCCAGTCTCGACGACGCTCACGATTGTTTTTGGGCTAATGAATGAGTCACTGAATTTGAGCATCAACCAGTTCGAGCGACCATGTGTGTGTTACTATGCAATCGCCCCGAAGGGCGCAGGGGTCCCTTGAGTGAGCTGAGTGCAGACCTGTGCCCAGCCATGCAACTATTTTACAATGGCGCCAGCAAGCTGCCAGCGCCGTTGTAAAATAGTTACAAAGTTAGCTTGCACAGGAAGCACTTAGATAAAATAAAGCAGCACCTGCTTCGTTTTATCTTTATCTTGTAGTTTGGACTGGACTGTTCCCATGGGGCACAGGGTCAGAGCTGATTTGCATACCGCCATTGTCTAACCCAGGGTGGTGTGGAGTGCAAAAAAACGATGGATTTGGGCCCAGATCTTTGGACTGGGGTGAGTGTGTGACAATGATCCACATTCGGTCCATCACCTGTTGTGTTTGCATATTCCGCCCTAAGTGCGCTGGGGATGCCCAGACGTGGGTCCCAGGCACTCCACACCACTGGAGTCAAGCTAGCCGGGCTGATGAGAGGTGTTACCTCGAAACCGGTCCGGTCCTCGGATGCTTGATTCCGTTCTGGGAAGGACATGGCTTTTGTTGTTCGGACTGGACTGTTCCCATGGGGCACAGGGTCAGAGCTGATTTGCATACCGCCATTGTCTAACCCAGGGTGGGGTGGAGTGCAAAAAATCGATGGATTTGGGCCCAGATCTTTGGACTGGGGTGAGTGTGTGACAATGATCCACATTCGGTCCATCACCTGTTGTGTTTGCATATTCCTTACATTTTGGCAGCATGGGACCTTACCTGATAAATCGTGACCAGCTTACAAACATACTTTGCAGGCATTTTTTGTTCATCTTAATGAAAGCAAATGCAGGATCAATCCCTTATTTTCAGGTAATAGATCAGCATCCATTTATAAACTAATTCCTGTTCTGAAATCGTGAGCAGAGTTGGACACAGCATTTCTCCTGAATTTGGTAAGGGGTAGATATGTTCTGTTGGACTTGGCCCTTTTTGCAAAGTCATCCAAGAACTTTTTGCCTTCTTCCTGTGTTTTTTTCTGACCTGTTGGTGGTTTTATGACTCTGGGCACTTTAACACTGAAGATCAGAGTGGTAATTCCATGATTGGCATACTTGATGTACTAGTCAGTTCCTAGTATAGTGCACTGTGTGTGCCCAGGGCCTGTAAATCAAATGCTGCTAGTGGGCCTGCAGCACTGATTGTGCCACCCACATAAGCAGCCTGTAAACATTACTAAGATCTGCCACTGCAGTGTCTGTGTGAAGTCTAGTACTACCATGTTGACAGGGCAAGAGCACCCACTGGCCAGGCCCTACCCTTCCTTTTTCTTACATATTAGTCACCCCTAAGGTAGGCGGAGTATTGGGCAAAACTCTGACTCCTCAGAGGAGTGGAGTTGGCCAGCCCACGCATCCACCCCCTATTAAAAATTAATTATGCAGTAATTAAAACACAAAAAAACACTTACCTGTACTTTGGGCCCCTGGCCTGCCCTCCTCCTCTTAGTCTCTGTCTCTCTCCTAGGTTAGGTCGATCAGCTAGGGAAAACTGCGCACGCGCATGCACAGTTTTCACAATGATCACCCAATCATCACCCAAGTAGTAGAGAGATGGCAAGCAAGAGGAGGAGGGCAGCCCGGAGAAGCCGCAGTACAGGTAAGTGTTTTTCTTTGGTTTTATTAATGCATAAATTAAGTTTTAATAGGGAGGTGGAGGCGGGTGGCGGAGCGGAGCAGAGTTCCACAGAGTTTGTTCCTAACTCTGTGGACCTCCGCGTATCCCCGCTCCGCGAGCTCCGCCTGGGCTTAGTAGCAGATCGTTGACAGAGTCGGTGAGACCAAGGCTTGCATTGCAGGATGAGACGATGCTAGATGAAGTGCTGGCATGTGATGGTCGATTTACAAAAGGGGGGTGGTGATGAACAGAGTGTCTGAATTGAGCAGACCACTCTTACCCAGTCCAAAGATCAGGGCTTGATCCATCACCGTTATTTATCTCACTGCCCCATCCCAGCTCAGAACCTGGCTATATGCAAATCAGTCTGTCCCTGGCCCAGTGCATCATGGGAACAGGGCAGACTAAACTACCAAGCCAATTCTTTACCAGAAAGGAGACAAGCTACCGGCGATGGTAAGAATTGGCTTTTGTAGTTTGGTTTGCCCTGTTCCCATCATGCACTGGGACAGGAACAGACTAATTTGCATACAGCCAGGTTCTGAAACTGGGATGGTGCAGTGAGCTAAAAAACGGTGTTGGATCTAGCCCTGATCTCTTGACTGGGTGAGAGCTTTCTGCTTAATTCAGAGACTCTGTCCCTCACCACCCCTTGTTGTAAATATTTTTGTCCACCCTAAGCGTGGAAGGGTATTCTCAGATGTGAGACCCTTGCTCATTGCACCATCAGGATTCAAGCAAACCGGGCCGAAGACGGCTGTAATGCCAGAAACCGGTTCCCGGGAGCTTGTTTCCTTCCCAGTGTAAGAATTGGCTTTTGTAGTTTGGTTTGCCCTGTTCCCATCATGCACTGGGACAGGAACAGACTAATTTGCATACAGCCAGGTTCTGAAACTGGGATGGTGCAGTGAGCTAAAAAACGGTGTTGGATCTAGCCCTGATCTCTTGACTGGGTGAGAGCTTTCTGCTTAATTCAGAGACTCTGTCCCTCACCACCCCTTGTTGTAAATATATGGCATGTGATGGTGCGTGACAGAGCCGGTTGATGTTTGAGTCAGGCAACGATGACGAGTCGGTGACGTCTGTGCATCATGCAGTTAGGTGCCCACAGGGCGCGGTGCAAGCAGTGGCTCGTTGACGGAGTCAGTAAGACTGGGGTTGCGTTGCAAAGCAAGGCAGTGCTTTCTGCGGTGCCTTCAGGAGACAGAGTCTGCGGCAGACTCAGTGACGGAGTCAGCTGCTCTTTTTTGTGTTATAATTACTGTATAATTAATTTTTAATAGGGGGTGGAGGTGGGGGCTGGCCAACTCCGCTCCTCTGCGGAGTCAGAGTTTTGCCCAATACTCTGCGTTCTCCTTCGAACGCAGAGTAGGCAAATCTCCGCACACTCCGCTGGCAGAGTGGAGTTCTCTGCCCATGCCTAGCCGCTGCCTGCATCGAGCCGTGAGGACACTGCGCGCTGCAATACTTCCATCTCACATCGCAACAGCAAATGTTGCCCCTGACCAGCTCATACCATTGTGTCGGCCGCAAGAAGAAAGGTACTTTCTTCCAGTCTGTCAATGCTTTGGCTATACCGTGCCGAAGCAGTTGGCTGGAATTGTTAGACTGTGTCGTATCGAGTCGGAGGAACTGTGTTTTCACATTATTCCTGCAATTTAAAAGTTATTTTGCACAATAACTACTTCTACAAGTATTGTATGTTGATTTTTGTCGTTTTTTGTTTGTTAGTTAAGATAAAGTTTTGCTTATTTTTCTAAACTGGTGGGGTGTCAATTTGTAGTGTTTTCACTGTGTTACTGTATGCATGCAAAAATGCTTTACACGCTGCCTCTGGGATAAGCCTTTCTGCTCATGCCAAGCTACCAAGGGGATGAGCAGGGGTTATTTTAGAAGGGTATTCCCCTTTACCCTGTCTAGGAGGAAGGGTGCCTTTAGGGAAAAAGGTACCTACCTTTTCCAACTAGAGACCCCCACTTCTAGCATCTACTATTTATGGCATTCTGCTTTTGGAACAAAATTCAAAAGTGGTCAGTAGTTGGTTCCTACACTACAAGGCCTAGCCTTTTTTCTGCCAGTCAAGAGTCACTCCTCTCCTACCTGCTGCACCGAGCGCCTTCCATGTTATGGTATGTTATGTTATGTTGGGGAATTTGTAAAGTGCATGGCTGCCCCAGCAACAGGGCGTCCCACCGCTAGCGGACCGGTAGTGAAGCAGGTGAATCTAAATGGAAGCAAACAGCCAGGTTTTGATCCGTTTCCTATAGGCCAAGTGATCTGGGGTGCAATGGCAGCCTGTGGGATGGAGTTCCATAGTGCTGGGGCCTGATATTTAAAAGAGTGACCCCCAACTCAGTGAACCAGTGGGATGCACAACAGATGTCGATCAGTGGAGTGTAAAGTGCGCAGAGGCATATAAGGAGTGCAGAGGCACTGCAGGATCTGGGGGCCCAGGCCATGTATGATCTTGTGCGTGGTGCAGAAAGTTTTGAACTGAACTCTTTGTTCAATTTGCAACCAATGTAAACGAGGGAGGAGGTTTGAAGTATGGCATTTCCTGGGGAGAGCAAACAAACTACAAGCAGCGGCGTTCTGTACCCGTTCGAGTCTCTCAGTAACTGTTTTGTTTATGCCAAGCAGAAGACCATTGCAATAGTCCAGGCATGACTGGACAACTGATTGGACTATCAGTTGGCCGGTGGCAGCGTCAAAGAATCATAGAATGTGCTTTAAGCCACTTAGAAGACCAAAGCAGGTGCCAGCCACTTTTTTTGCGTGGTGCTCAAAAGAGAGGGTGGAATCGATTAGGATCCCTAAGTCTTTAAATGTGTTCTTCGGGGTGGGAGGGATGCTCATGGTCGCAGGCCATCCTTGGTAGTCCCATTTGAAGGTGTCTCGACCGACCAAGAGTAACTCAATTTTGCCGAGTTAAACTGTAGGTAGTTGTTTGCCATCCAGTCTGCAATCCATGGCTGCAATGCTAGTCCAGGAAGGCATATGCTGCCACAGCCAATCTGAATTGTGTAAGCAAAGAATTCTGATTGGTTGAAAGACAGCCAATTAACTGAAGCAATTTGGTCTTTCATTCAGAATAGGTTCATATGTTCAATATATCCAGCTAGGTTGCGGGCAGTAAGTCAGAATGGCTAGGGCAACAAATGGTGTGACTGAATGCTTTCCAGCCCTGAGAAGGCACAGATTTGTAACACAGGTGGGCCATAGCAATAGAAATGGAAAAATTTGGAAGCAGTCAGTATACTGCAAAGAAAAGCCATGATAATATTGTCTATTTTGGTTTTCCTTGGATGCAGGTCCCAAATATGACAGATTCTTTTGGCAAGCAGCTTCCATACTCGGCAGTAAGAAAACACTTGGCTTCTCTCACTCACCCTTTGCCGTGTTGACTGTTCCATGAGTGAGGCATAGAAACACACAGTGATCTCAGCAGAAACATCTTTACGGCATTAGTGTCGGGACTGGTCGGAGAAAGATGCTTTTGAAAAATCGTAAAATTCAGATTACTAAAGTGATGATTTATTATTAATGGCTGGGGTGGCCGACTTTGAAGCTGGGGAGTCAGGTTCGAGTCTGGTAAGAGGTTCAAGAATCCTGTGATTCTGGGCCAATCACTTACTCCCCCTTGCCTAAAAAAAAAATGGTGTGTGCCTGTAATGCAATTGGTGCTCATGTAAAGCGCTCCAATACCTTCGGTCGAGTTCACACTATATAAAACTCCCCCAGCACCCAAAAAAAAAGAAATACTTAAGTCAGTGTGTTGTATTGGCCTAACTAATGGGCAAGTTTTGAGTCAGGCAGTTTCTGAGAGCATGACATATGCTTGCAATGAGATGGCCTGTACTTTCAGGGGAACAATAGCAGCTAATTTAAATGTGACACCCTAATCAACATCCCCATCACATCAGCCAGTAATCAGTGCTTTCGGTTTCTCGCTTGAGTTTTTTTATGCAAAGCTCGCGTTTAGATCACCACGGCCTGCAATATTCTCAGGTAGCTTTTTAAAGACGTCTCCCTGCTGGGCGAGTAATGAATAGCAAATGACACGGCTACCCACGTAGACACAAACAACTCGAGGCCGAGGTCGCATTCCCATTGGCGGATTTGGCAGAATATAAATGTATCTGTTTCCAAACCATCAGAGGAAAAATCATGCAAAATGGATTTCAATTATTTCGGGGCTGTTTTACAAAAAGGGTTATCACACGCTCGGCAGAAGAAAGGAGAAAAGAAAGCGCAGGCACACGGCTCAATTTCAGATGAAAGAAAGGCGACAAAAGGTTTTCATTAAAAAGTCCCATTGAATTATTTCTTGAGCATGCTAATCGTTAATAGATTTTGAACATCTTTCCGTTTTTCTCTTTTGATAAATAAATACAGTGGACATATATTATATTGTGCATCAGCCTTTGAGGTCCCATCCGCATTGGAATGAATTCTCGAATTCCTTGCTACATTAAATGGGGCACTTCAGCCATGGGTCACGTGCATTTTCCTTGCACATGCTCGTGCTATCTGCTGTCCTGGCATACAATGGCAGGCGACAGACTGGCTGGACTAACCCTACGTCAGTAGGCATCTAGTTGGTCCTTACACTATGCAGTGGTGGGTGGCATCTACATGAAGGGGCCACGCGCAAATAAACTAAATAAAAACTCACTTACTGGACACGTCCTCCACTTCTGATCTCTTCTTTCCCTGACTGGAGTGGGGAGACAAGCAAACTCTTTAACCCAATCCTGTCGCTGGTCACATGCTGTTAACCAGCATGAGAGCAGGGCCCTGATTGGATGGAGCGGCCTCTCTCGCCGCTCTCCAGGCGCTGGAGGACTTGCTCTCAGCCTAGTTGTCTTCAAACAGCTGAGTTGAGAGGTTTAAAGTGCCCATGTCTGGCTGTCTGTCACAAGACTGCCGGACAAAGAGACATGCCCATTTTAAACTGCACCGGCAGCCCTCTGCCTACCATTTATCCCTGCTGCCCCTCAGCCGGCCCCACTCCGTTCTAACACTCGGTTCCGGACAGGATGATGACAAATAAAATGGTCCCATATTACCATTTTATTTCTATTCTCTGGGGCTTGAGGGGGCATTTAAGTGGGGCGACGCTCCTCTGCTCCAATAGAGGAGCATCATATGACACTATGCGAGGGGTCCTTATATCTTAAGGGAGTGCAATCATATCCAATAGGCAGGGGTGTAAAACAGAGGACTGCAGCCCATGAGAAGCAAAGGGAACCCACAAACCTTCAGCCCCCCCACCCCCGTTTGGCTCAGGGCCAATGAACATCTATGAGTTATTGAAAAGTCAGGGGCCTCCGGTCATATTCTGCAGGGAGGTCCATCATCTTGCGTTATGTCACTGCTGACAAGCGCCAAGACCTTCGCACAAAATGTGTTCAATTTGATGAGTTTTTCAAAGTAATTGCGCCATCACATTTTGTAGATCCAGCATTTAGAGGACTGAGTCACATGGTGCATGGATGAGTGGGGGCACTGCATGAGCCCCAAGGGCCACTGAACAGTGGCCTAATGGAGACAGGGCCCTGTTTGGGACCCCCAAAGTCCCTTTCTGTCTGCCTTTTCATGGTGGTGGGACTGCCATGACAAGGCAGTCAGAAAGGGACATCCTAATCCCAACAGAGGTGTCTCTGCAGGCACCATCTCCATCGTAGGGATAGTAGTCTGACTGGCGCTCCGACAGGATCTTGGATCCCATCACCCATCAGAGACGGCGGTCCTACCACCCCACCTCTGTGCTCCGACCACAAGTATTGTAATCTGGCGGTCAGACTGATGCAGAGGATGTTAGGAGGTCAGCCCACCATCGTGATAACCCCCTAAGTGTGATAGATTCTGCAGTGCCAATACGCAGACAGTAATTAAAATCTAAGGTCCTAATTTAAAGTTTGACAGTCTTCATTCTCTCTGTCAGGGTAGCAGAAAACATTACCTCTGTCACCTTGATGGACAGAAGACTACCATGCGTAGTGATCACCCCTTGTTTTGGTATTCAGGATTACGCCATAGTAGTTGCCAAGTATTACTCACACACATACGGAGACAGCACTGTTGTTTGGTTATCAAATTACCTTAGCTGATTTTATGATGTCAAGGCAACAAACTGGAGAATAATCAAGATATCACTGATAACTTTAGAAGGATAACTTGGATACACACAATTGACATATAACAGATAAGATAAATAAACTGCACATCATGCACAGAACTATACATCTTGCACAGTGTCCTAAAAGTTATTTTCCAACATTCACAAGTTCTAAGTATCATGTGAAATACACTTTATGTTATTACGCATGTGTCGTAAGCAGGAATTTACAGACTGATGCCAACTAAAAGAGAGAGCACCTGTGATCAAGCATAACCACAGTCACCCCGCAAAGTAAGACTGTAGTATTGAAGAAGACAGCACATTAGTTAGGCTTGTAGATTGGGTTTATTCAGCTTAGGAGAAGCACAGCGACAGGAACCAGGCAAAGGCTATCAACTGCCAGAAGGCAACATTCTACTACAGAGCCATAGAACATAGGTACACAAAGGTTCTAACTACAGGTGCCAGGAAGGCACAGAACAGAGAATACTACATTATCCTCTTTTCGGTAAAACAAAAGAAGAAACGTCCGTACTAGGAGAAGAAGAAGAAGAAGAGAAGAGGAGAGAAAAGAAAAAGAAGAAGAAAAGAACAGTGGAGGAAGAAGAGCACAACTGGTAAAAGGAAAGAACAGAACAGCAGCAGGAGATTATCTGAACCTGGCAGGAATCCTACACACTCTATGACTCCTGCGAGATCCAGGAACAGAAGCATCAACAACATTTCCACCATAACCATCAATAACAACAGTACCAGAATGTTTGTCACTTGGAACAGAGCAGGGATTAGGCTGAGAAACACCAACGTGAGCATCATCATTACTGACTTTTACAATTTTGCAGACGTTCCACCAATCCTTATTGTTGACCCGTACAGCATTACCACAGATCTTGTCAACCACAACAGGTTGAGAAAATTTGCTCCTACCTTTGGTGACATGGACAGGATTTTTAATTCGAACCACATCACCAACACAGAAGTCATGGGCAACAGACCTCTTCCTTTCATCAAAATAGGACTTTTGCTTCTTCTGAGCCTCGGACACATTGTCTCTGACAAAAACATCAACTCCATCCATAACATTCATTTTTACCCACTTGGACATCCAACCCGGACAAATTTTGGTGGAGGGTTTCCTGCCCCTCAGAAGCTCAAAAGGGGAAACCCCAGTAGAAGAATGGGCTGTGGTACGATAAAACCACAACATGGAACGCACAGCATTCTCAACTACACACTTGTTAGCAATGGCCCACTGGATGCAGTTGTTGAGAACACGGTTCATCCTCTCAACAAGGCCATTGGCCTGGGGGTGGTAAAGGGAACTTTTCTTATGTGTCACACCACCTTGTTTGAGAAAAGATTCAAACTCACAACTGACAAATTGGACACCATTGTCGGTCATGACAACAGAAGGAAACCCCTCTCTCAAAAAGATGTCTTTCAAAAAGGAAATTACACTTGCAGAGGAGGCTTCGCTGACAAAACGAATTTCCGGCCATTTTGAGTAGTAATCAATGGCAACTATGGCAAAACGGGAACATGAAGGTAAAAGGTAAAAAGGACCGACCAAATCAATCCCAATCTTTTCCCACGCCCTTTCCGGAAATTGAACAGGCTCCATGGGAGGAGACCTAACCTTATGACTTTTATCTGAGGACTTGCAAATTACACAGTTGTCAATCAAGGAATCAACGCACACGTCCATCTGCGGCCACCAGAACACATCTCTCAACCTGCGTTTGGTGAAGGTCTTCCCTAAATGCCCTTCATGTGCACCATCGACCAGACGCTTCCGCAGGCTTTCAGGAGGGATGAGCCTCCCACACCGCATGAGAATGCCATCCTCAACAGTGAGCTCGTCAGCAACTTTGACAAAGGTTTGAAAGACCCCAGTAACATTCTTCTCCTTGGGCCAACCAGACTTCAGATAGTCAACAACTCGTAGAAGAGTAGCATCTTTCAACAACTCTCTTTTCCACTCACTCTCACTAATTGCACACATGCCCTCAAGATCCAGACCCGCGACAAAACAATCCTCTTGGTCTTCATCCTTTTCAACTTCTGAGTCATTATCAGCTAATGGAAAACGAGAAAAATAGTCGGCTCTGACATTCCTAGAGCCTGGCAGATAAACAACCTTAAAGTCATACTGAAGAAGCTTGGTGGACAGCCTCGCGATTCTAGGGGTGTGTTCCTTGATCTTTTCCCCGGACAAAATAGAAACCAGTGGGCTGTGATCAGTACAAATAGTGAAATGACTACCCCAGAGATAGGGATTGAACTTCCTGACCGCCCACCAACAGGCCAAAAGCTCCTTCTCAATAACAGAGAAGTTAACCTCTGCTCCACGCAGTACCCTGGAGGCATAAGCGATGGTGTTGTCAACCTGTCCGTTCCTTTGAGTGAGGACAGCCCCAAGTCCAAATCCACTTGCATCAACAGTCACCACGCACTCTTTGTTGGGATCAAAAGGTTTGAGAATGCTCTCTCCAACAAGCTGAGATTTGATCCACTTGAAAATCTCTTGGCAATTTTCATCCCAAACGAAAGGCACACTTTTCTTTAACATGTTAGTCAAAGGCTGAACCTTTGACGCATAGTCTTTGATGAATCTGGAGTAAAATTCGCTGAGACCAATAAAGGATTTTAGTCCAGACTTATCAGCAGGTGGAGGAGCATCAACAATAGCTTTCACTAGACCAGGACGTGGTTCGACACCTGCATGAGAAACAACATGGCCTAGAAACTCCATTTTTTCTTTTGAAAAGACACATTTCTCTTTCTTCAAGACAATACCCTTGTCTTGCATGATTTCCAGGACCTGATTTAGGGAGTAGTCATGATCCGCCTTGTTCTCGCCAAAAATCAAAACGTCATACTGGAAGACAATCACTCCAGGGGTGTCCCTAAACATCTGACTCATCAACCTTTGGAAAACTGCGGCCGCTGACGCAAGGCCAAACGGCATCCTGCAGTACTGAAAACTCCCAAAAGGGGAGACAAAAGCGGTTAGATGTCTAGAAGATTGACTCAACACCACCTGGTGATAAGCGGAGGCCAAGTCCAGCTTAGTATACCATCTTGCCCCCCTGGTAAGGGACAATAAATCAGTAATCTTGGGCAAGGGGTGTGAGTCAATCCAGATGTTCTTATTGAGGCTGCGTAAGTCTACACAGACGCGCAAATCCCCATTCCTTTTTCTGGCGACAACAAGGGGAGACAACCACAGAGATGACTCAATTGGCTCTATGACTCCTTTTCTGCAAAGGCCCATTAACTCTTTTTCTAGATCATCCCTCACGCTGAAAGGAACACTCCTCACCTTGTGTTTCACTGGGATGGCACCATCCTTAACTCTGATTTCATGGTTGAAACCTTTGATGATGCCAAGGCCACTCCCAAAAACTCTTGGAAATTTGGAAATCAAACCCTCTACATTGTCACCTGGAACGATAACAGCTAAACTTCCTACATTATCACAGGATTCATCAATACTGATTTGTTCTTTGGAACCTGGTCTAAGGATCATCTTGAACAAACCCTGGTGGAACCAACCCAAAATGTTAAGGCCCTTCAAGGAAACGTACACTTTACCAAAGATCCTCCTTCCCCTGAACTGAATAATATCTTCAAAGAACCCAAGAAGAGCTATTCTACGTCCTTCATAAGAAACGGGAGTTCTATCAGGAGGTAGGAGGTTCCTTTCAGGCCAGGTCACATCAAACAACTTTTGCGTGATCATAGTTACTCTGGCACCAGAGTCCACTAGTAGGGTAACTATCTTGTCACCCACACCAAAATCTTCGAGAGGATCAACACAGTCAGACGGATCACCTATGATGACCCCATCATCTCGTACCACTACAACCATGTCTCTGAGGTCGTCTTGAATGCCATTTATGGAGTCAGAGTCATCATCAGCATCACCACAGGACTCCGAGACATTCCCAATAGTGTTGACAGTACTTATACCCTGAGACTTGTTGTTAAAAGTGGAATTTCCCTGTTTGGAGATTTGGCAAATTTTTGCAAAGTGCCCAAACTTCCCACAGTTGCGGCAAGTGGAGTTCCTGGCAGGACAAAACTTGTTACTTTTATTATGGGAGGGATTTCCACATCTGTAACAAATGTCATTCCTTGAAAAGGCGTTCCTCTCAAAGCGTTGAGAACCAGGAGTGTTATTTCTGTCGAAACGTTGACTGCCAGTTGCTTTACTGTCTTTGTTCTCCCTGGTTCTAACTATCGAAACTCCATCATCACATTTCTTTTCAAGTTCCTTTACTTCTTTTTTTGACAACTCTATACTCTTGGCCACACGAATAGTCTCCTCAAGTGTGGGATTGCCCAAAGTAAGAAGCTTCTGCTGAATAGATTTATCAGAGCACTTGCAAACATATTGATCCCTTATTAACTGCTCACGGAAACCTTCGAATTCACATTCAGCACTTAGTTGTCTGAGACAGGAAACATACGTTTCAACATCCTCCCCAGATAGTTGCTCTCTCTTGAAGAACTTGTGTCTTATGACAACAAGACTTGGCTTGATGTCAAAACGCAACTCAAGCCTTAATCTTGTTTCTGTGTATTCGTCTACGTCCTCTTCAGCATTGTTTCTTACTAAGGGAGGTAAATGTTTGAAGATTTCTCTTCCCTCGAAACCCAAAGAGTGCAGTAGAAGACACTTCTTCCTTTCTGCGCGATATCTTGACGCGCCTATAGCTCCCAAATAAGTCTCAAAGGCATCAAACCACTTTTTCCAGACAATTGGAGGATTGCCTGGAGTCTCGAGAAAAGGAGGAGGAGGAGAAACAGACTGCATACTGGAAGAGGAAGGAATAGATTTCCCTCTTTATAGACTCTGCCGCTGTGTAAACAAAAATTCAGTATGCGAAGAAAAGTGTTGGAGACGCGTCTTTGAGGAGAAGAGCGCACGTCAGGACGCGTTGCTGGGGAGACGCGTCATTGAAGAGAAGAGTGCAGGCAATTGTTGACGGTTGCTATGGGGACGCGTCAGGGAAACGCGTGCAGGATTGAAATTGATGACGTGACGCGCTCGCGCTTGGGATGAGCCTCGCGCTGAAATAAATGACGTGGTACACTGGCGCTCGAGCTTCCTCAATGAACAGTCTCGCGCTGACCCCAATGACGAATTAAGTTAATTAATGGCTTAAAATAGCTGAAGACGCGCAAAACCAAAGCGGGCCACTTATCTTCACTGGAGATCTTCACCAGAGGGTCAACAGCTGGGCTCGAAGTACACTCGATCCACAGTGTAATCTTGGCAGAATTACGAGGAGAAGCGAGGTAAAGGCAGGTTCTTTTACCTTCTCCTAAGCAGCATCGTCGCCAACAATTTTGTAGTATTGAAGAAGACAGCACATTAGTTAGGCTTGTAGATTGGGTTTATTCAGCTTAGGAGAAGCACAGCGACAGGAACCAGGCAAAGGCTATCAACTGCCAGAAGGCAACATTCTACTACAGAGCCATAGAACATAGGTACACAAAGGTTCTAACTACAGGTGCCAGGAAGGCACAGAACAGAGAATACTACAAAGACCCCGCAATCGGGCAACAACAAGGTAGACCTCAAGGGCAAAGAAGGTCTACCTTCACCTCAAATTGGCACAAACCCGACACCAAAGTGATTTTTGAACCAATTTAGGGGTGACAGAAGACACCTTAATCCTATCGGCCATTATTTGTTTTTCCGCCTTTCCTAACCATACAGGAACATGACTATTTGTTAACTTTAATCGGCAGGTGGATGGGAAATTGCCACTCTGCATGTGACAAACAGCGGAGGCTATCAGGGCTCTCCAGAGGTCATCTCACATGCATGTCCTGTCTATGAATGTCCCCAGTCTATGTCCCCAGGCTGGATCACTCCTGCATGTCCACGAGTGGGTCACCCCTTTTTGCAGGCAGTACACAATCAGAGCTATTGAACAGGAACGCTACCCACTTCTGGAGGAACATGGGGCATGCCTTGTTCCAAGTAAGTGCTTAATTTGTAAAATAAAAAGTGACTGACCAGGAGGTCACTGCAGCTTGCACCACCGATAGCCACTGTAATCGCTGCCAAAACAGCTACTCACCATCTCTCGCCTGAAAGTGCGAGAGTCCAGATTTTTCCAGGTCCCCAAAGCTAATAGAATGGCTGGGGAGGCAGGTATTAGTAATTTTTTAATGTATATTGTATTCATAAACATCCATTTTTCTGCTCATCTCTATATTAGATGAGCAGCGCCACTTTGTGGCAGACTGTCCTAAGTGCAGTGTTGACAATTAAGTGACAATGCCAAGCACTGGGAACCAATTAGGTGCAGGTGATGAGCACCGGAAAGCACTGGCTCAAAATAAGCACTGGTATAAAACACATAGTCATGTGTGTTCATTCCCTTGGCGCCTATTAAGCCCTGTTGCACATTACCTCTGTGGTGCAGACAGCAGTGCAGAAACGTCTGTCACCAGCTATCCTTTTCATGCCCGAATGCTTGCCTTTATTTGTAAGAGCAAATAATTTCTTTTTCGTCAATAAATCTGTCTCATGGTTATGAATACTTTTCAAGCAGTTACATATATTTGATGAGTACCCTGCTGCTTGTATGTTTCTATCCGCCAGCATTTATTTTCAAAAGTACAGTGAATTGTGAGTTCTCCTGCATTGCTATATCTCAGTAGCTGCCTTAAGACTTTATTACATTACTTGTGTATACATCTAAATTACACAAATGCAAAACTGAAAATAAAAATATCTGTTAATGCGTTTTTTTCCAGATACCACAGCCTTGTCCAGTGCCATGAAAAAATATGTAGAAGAGGGTGCTAAAAGCTCAAAAGAGAGAAGCCAAGGTTGAATAGATTGATTACAGATCCTTATCTTTACATATACAAACTGAAATTAGTACCTTAAACCCTCTTCCTTTTTATAAAGTGATGGACACTACACCTTTAAAAAGTCAGCATGCCATAATGTCATATTCTTTCTGCCAGTACTCCAAATATCAACATTACAGCATCACATGCAAACATCAGGGCTCAGACTGCAAACACGCTGGTTCAACCACATGCAGAGAATACCTGCTGTATTAAACATGGGCATGGTATTTGTCAAGGATTATCTTGAAGGGAACAGGCTTAATGCACATTAATTCTTCTGTTTATGTATGCAGACCTAGCTCATTGGTGTATGATCTTTGACAGTCGCTGACATCTGAGAAATATCCTATTAGAAGCAGAAAGGTCAATGTCTCTCAGTAGGCATTGGAAGGGCACAATTCAGTCCCTTCATAAATTGCACATACTGAAAGGTATATCACATGGCGGCACAGTGCGCTGAGTGCAAACCTGGCCAAAAATTGGTTATTACTGTGAATCAGGTAAGACTAGGCCTTTCATCAATAAAAGGCTAAAAAAATTACAAACTATCGTAATAAATTCTAGTATTGAAGGGCCTATGTACATTACATTTTGTGAGGAAAGTGTGTACATGGGGGTATGTGTGTGTGTGTGTGGATGTTTGTGTGTGCCAGGGGCATAGCTGATGAAGCAAGCCTATAATGTTGCTCCATCTATAAAAAGAAACATAAAGGGTACTGTTGATAACTGACTTGCATATTAAATGACTGATGACATTGTCATCAGGGCCTGGAAGCAGGGATGTTTCCAAGTTCATGTTAAACAAGCATTGGCATAGCCAATGGGTCTTGCTTTTGGGACTTTATAAGTATTTAGTTTTGCAGCACAATATCCTTGGTGCAACAACATCAGCTGTTGCTGTGGCGCTGATTGATGTTGTGGTGCCCCTGAGTGATGCTGTGGTGTGGTGCTGAGTGATGCTGTGGTGGCGCTGAGTGATGCTGTGGTAGCACATAGTGAGGCTGTGGTGGTTCTGAATGATGCTGTGGTGTTCCTGTGTGATGCTGTAGTAGTGCTGAGTGATGCTGTGGTTGCACTGAGTGATGCTCTGGTAGCACATAGTGATGCTGTGGTGGTACTGAGTGATGCTATGGTGTTTCTGAGTGATGTTGTGGTGGTGCTGAGTGATGCTGTTGTGAATGTGAGTGATGCTGTGGTGGCCCTGAGTGATGTTGTGGTGGTGTTGACTGATGCTTGTAAGACACAGGGAGAGAGGAGCATGCAAGACGTAAAGCAAATAGTAGCAGATGCACCAAAGGTGCCTTGCTGTCTGTTTTTTTTGTTTAAAAGTAAATGGTCCGGTATTTAATTAAAATAGGAGAAGGGTCTTGTAGGACTGAGGAGGGGAGGCTACACAGCAGGGACCTGCGTTACTCCCTTATATAATATAAGATGGCTAACCTTGCTTTTTACACAACTCCAAATTAGACGAAACTATCTCCTTCAGAAATAGAGGGTGAAAGACAGTCTTGCGTGCATGTGTATGTGTACTTACGTCAGGAAAGGCTTTTATATTTTCAGTTTATAAACAGCACAAACTCGACCTGAAGCTTTTGGGGTCTTTATGGGAGTACCAGTTAGATTAAATTACACAGACAGGGAGACTTATTTTTTTTTTTGTACGCACAGGGAATTTGCACAGAATCACAGGATTTTGAGCCGACGCCGAGACTCGAAGTCAGTTTCCAAATTCCAAAGGAGGCAGCTCTGGTTCTTTCTCCACATTCTCTACCCGAGATTTGTCTAAAATGCTGCTCGTACCTGTCCCTAAACAAATCACTGCTCTGCAGGGTCAATTGCCAACACTTGTGTATCTTGCTTTACATGTGGAGCCCCGGCCCGCTCCACACCCCAATGAGCATCTCTGATGTAGTTAGGGCTGGCTCTGGGATAGAAAAGTGCTTCATTATGGAGACAATGACATGCTTCCCCCAAATTAGTATACTGAATATTTAAACTCCAACACCGAGTATAACCCGACTCTCTAAATCAGAGGATATCGACTTGCACACTTGGTCATGCCCTGCAGACAGCCGTAAAAAACAAGACTTGTTGTGGGGGAGGGGCTGAGCGAGGCGCTTCGCTCTGTGGCAGGGGAGGGGCTTTTAACTGAGAGGGGGAGCAGGAGGTGAGTCTGCGAGTGGTGCGCTCGGCAAAAGTAAAAGTGATCATGAGCGATGTGCGCGCACCATGACGAGAGAGAAAAGCCAGATGGCGCCTCTGCTCGTCATTGTGCACGTAACCGCATGCTCTATGCCACTCCAAAAGCTGTTGTCGGACTTTTGAAAGTCCATTCACTAAATGTCTCTCCAGACAACGCATGCGCTGGCTCAGGTGAGACCTAAAAACAATCACTTTTCACAAAAACCTGATGTGCTCAGGTGAAACACATTGTTCCGCGTGTTAAAGTACACTTTTTTGATTTTTGAAGAGATTATACATATTTTTATATTATGTATGTTGCATGTTTTATATTTAAACTATTTTAGAGGCTTGACACATTACAGGCTCCTGGAGCTAGAGTCGATCCTTGGCTCGGCTCTCCCTGTTAATTTGTTGGTTCACTCACCTTTATGTAAATGCGCACATGTGTATGTTCTTGGGCATTTTTGTGTATGTGTTGTAAATGTACATATGTGCACTGTTATGAGTACAATGTAAAGCAGCACTATATAATAAGCAATGAAAAATAAAAATGAATACAAAACTACCTTCTATAGCTAGCACTTCTAGTGTTACTTGGATTAATTAAAAGTCACTAGTTTCTTTCACTGTTTTCAGAGTTTAACTCTGCTCCTTGATACTATGCTTAACTGCAGCTCTGATTTTGTTGACTGCATTTTTTAAGTTGCCCTTCTCGAGTTGCTACTCGAAGTGAGGTCAACAAAATCTTTTGATGATGGCTTTCATAGGAACCTATGCAAATCATCAAGCTCCTGGTTGTTCACAGTAATAATAATAATATTAATAATAATTCCACATTTGTAAAGAGCATGCTTATCACCCATTAGGGTTTCCAGGTGCTGGGGGGCTGTCGGGGTAATTAAGTGAGCTATTGCCAAGAGTCACATGATGCTGAGCTGACTCCGGCAATCGAACTGTGAGCCGCACGCTCTGGAGTCAGCTGCTCTGGCTGCTACACCTCACCACTCCCAGTGTGGCATGCAGTGGGCTCATGCTTGATAATGTGCCTTTATGCAAACAGCATGTGTTCCTCTCTCAGCAGTACTGCAATACTCCACTCCATTATGGAACCAGTGTGCATGCTTTTGCCTATGCCAACTTAAAGAACCATTGTTGAATCTCTTCAAAATTGGCAGTTTTATAGTAAATAATTTGCAAGACGTTTACTACTGTCCGGGTATTGAAGGACCTCTTTAGAGCCCATTTGCGAAAACTCACCCAGCACCCCCTCATGATGGTTGCTTTCACTTTAAGCAACACAAAGGAGGTCACCCATATCAACAACAGAATGAGACTCGAACTGTGCCCAAGAGTCCAATGCCTGTTTAAAGTGGCAAAATAATTTATATCAGCAAGCAATACCCATCATGTTGATTTCAAGGCTCGATTTCCACCAACTTAATTCAGACCTGATAAGATACATAGCAAAACTGTGATGAAGGTAATTCTCACTTCAGTCTAATCCACTATGAAGTCTTCTGCTATCATTCCATTGAACAACTGTGTAGCTAGTTTGTGACATTGCAAAATGGAATTATTCATGAGTAAATCAGACCACTCTGAAATAAAATGAGTCAAGCCTGACCTAGTATGCTTTTTGATATCTGATCTAGTAGTGTCTGCAAATTGCAAAATATTACCGTGTCAAATAGACATGGTTTTCATGAAATTTTAGGATGTTGCACAGCAATTATTTTGCCATTCATCTGCAAGAAAATTGTTGCAACATTCTACCATGGTTACAAAAGTAATACAACATATCGTTGGGCTAGTGCTTTGAGTGCAAAATGACTCTTAGATATGGAACAAGTGAGTTTTAGAGTTCCCACAAGACATTTTCTCCTCAAATAAGTCCTCCATGGGCAAAAATGATGTGGAAAACATGTAATTGGCGAGGAGAAAATTATTGTGAAATACGCTCCACCCTAAAAAAATGGATATTACACAAGCTTTCACACATGTAACTTTCATTGAATGCCAAGTCATTTGGATTCAACCTGGAAACCAACCTCACCCTCAAGGAACACATTACCATAAAACCAATAATGGCCTGGGATCAGCTCTCTCTTCTAAAGAAAGTGATACATTTTGCTCCAAAAAGTGACTTTGGAACTGCTCTTCAATGCCTTATACGCCTGCATCTGGATTGTGGTAATATACTGCTCCATGCCCCCCGTCTTCACACAGACCCTCCTTAAGGGCATCCTAACAGCTCTCATCCAGGACTTGAAGAAATATGATCACATCACTCGCACTCTTATTCATCCATTAGCTCACCTGGCCTTCCCTCACCATCTTCAAAACCAGGTGCATCTTTAATAAAGCTATCATGATTAGCACCCTGCTCATATTGCAGGAAAGCTCGCTATCTCTGGTGGTTCTTGGCACACCATCCATCTGGTCCACCATCAGACCGAAGACTAACAAGTGTAGGAAAGAAAAGACGAAGCAGCAGACCTTTCTATCTATGCACCTAACAGAACATCTGTAACAACATCCCACTATCCATCAAAACCACCCAAATTATGCTTTATTTTTAGGAAGAGTGAATGATGCACCTCTAAAGAACAGCGTCACTATGCCTTAACCATCCACAAATCATCATCCTACCTTGTTGCTCATCAAGTATATGCTTGTCCTTGACTCTGTCCAGAGCTCAACTGCCTTTTGCCCAGCTTTGCACTACCAAAATACCACATTAACATGAAAATGCATGCATGGATAAGGTATTCAAGGAAATACAAGGATACTGCATTGAGAGTGGTAGAGACAATCTAAAAGAACATTAAGTACCTTATTTCATTAGGGCAGAAAAAAAACCAAACCTGCCATGCAGGAAACCTTCAGGACTAAAGCTCTGCCATGTCCAAAAATCTGTACAGCTGTCAACTTAAAATTCGAGCACCCAACCTCAAACAATTCTAGAAACCACTAAAAAAGTCATCTCTTCCAAAAGCAGTAGTAACATAAGTGTAAACTCTATTACACACCTTAATAGTTGACTGGAAACCTCTCCATCTAATTACAACAAATTCTAGGGTGCCCAAGAGTTTGAGTACTATGTAGAGCATACATGCAAAACATATGCAGATATGCGATTTGAATGGCTACCTCAGTCATAGCAAAGAAGGGTTACACCTGCTATGCTTAAGTAGGCAACTCACACCCAAGTTTGATAGCAGAACCAAATAGCAAAAAGTTCATAAAGCGCAAGAAACCTGAGTCGTGTGATGTTCATGTCTAACACTAACCTTAGAGATATATTGGTAATTATGCCTTTAACAAACAAAAGGCCATCTCTGGTACTGTATCTACTCATATATTCATAAATGTGTATTTCTGATACTGAAACTGGTATGTACCATGAAATATACATGTGTGGTACAGGATGGCCCATGGATATGCACCTGTGCCATGTACCATGCATATCAGTGATAAAAATACATATTTGATAGACATTTGCAAATGTCCAGCAATCTCTTGATTTAGGGACCCTGATAAAAATACTAACTCTGTTCAAGTGGATGTTGTAAAAGAGTACCTTTTGCTTTTATGAAAATCAAAATTAATCTTTGCTCCTTTCATCGAGATGACATTTTATATCTGGCATGCCAGTGTAGCTGTATGCTATCCTTTCGTTAACACATTCTTCACAAAAGGCATAGGCTGAATTATTGATGGGATCTATTGAGTGGGGCTTTGGCTCTGACCCATTACAGTGCTGTCCTCCCAGCTCATGCAACATCTGTTCGTTTTATCATTCCGTGCGATGCATGCAGGGCCGGCTTTAGCGCAGGTGCCGCCCGGTGCGACAATCCTCCAGTGACCTCCACCTTGGATTCCCTCAATACCTTCTGGCAAAAGTGCCAATCTTCTCTCCAGAGCCCCTCTCTCACATATATACATATAATTTGTTTTAAAGCACTGGTAAAGGCTGGTTTTACTAATCCACACACCTAGCATCATAAAATACAGAACTGTTCTTTGCAGCAGGCATATTAACCCTCTGTGCTATGTTATGGCAAGTCGAAAAAACTGCCACTAGACACAACTCTGATCTTTTTCTATAGCTGGAACGTTATTTACAAGAGTTAACTTGGCATTGTTATTGCTTGCCAAAAGCTGGATGCACAACCAACATTGCAGCAGGCGTTTTTAACCCCTTGCATGCTGGTGACGGCTGGGGTTCGTCACGGCCCCGCCCTGTTCGTTTGTTTACCGCACAGCGGCGGAAACGGGCCAGCAGCGAAGGGGTTAAATCGTAAGAATTTGCTAAACACAGCGCCCCCTTCTGAGAACAGTGATCCCCTCCAGGTCAGCGCCCAGTGCAGCTACAGCAGTCGCTCTGCCCTAAAGGCATTAAAGGCTATTTAAAATTTTAAAAGTACATTGAATCACACCTGAATTTCATTATCACATAAATAATTTGTTTACATAAAACAATCGCTTTTTTGCACTGCAGTAGGCTTTTTTAAAACAATATTTTAGTGAGAACTCAACGTGCAAGTCAAATCAAAATCATCTTAATTCGATTTTCAGAGAAGACCATAAAAGAAAAAGAAAAACATTTAAAAGCATTTTAAGACACATTAAAACATGATAAAAAAAATCCAAAACCTACTCTCTTTGCCAATGCGGTCTGCTCTTCCTTCCTGTTTCAAGTAAGACTGTGACAAGAAGTTATTCTACTACTGACATTAAGATACTTCATAAAACAGAATCTGACCCTCACACAAACAAGACAGCATTGGACCTATTAAAGTAACATTTTTGTCTTGGAGTTAAACGTAGAGCAGTGACAATGTCTGTCACTGTTGCCTGCTCAGGGATTTGGAAAGTAGCACACAGATTAATAAGGGTTCATGCTATTGTCTTCATCTGTTGATTGCTCTTTCAATTCCCCATCTCTCTTCACACCTTCTCCCAGTGACTGGGATCATTCAAAAGAATTGTCTATGAGGAAAGAGAACATTTAATAGGCTCGTGGATTTGGGAATAGTGAGGATAAAAGGCGCACAGCGGGGCCTTCCTCTGATTCACCAGAAACAGAGTATTTGTTTCAGGACTGCTGTACTCTAAACACAGAGGAGCCAGCAAAGCAGATAACAATGGGGTTCCTGGCCTAGTGGGAGATGCCAGAAAGTGCTTCACAGAGCTATGTGAAGTTGATTTCTTCTTTTTCAAAGCCTAATCGTGAATAATAGAAACCCAGAAGGAAATCAGTATTATGAAGTTCAAAATTCACACAATGAGTAAAAAGTGGCTATTAAGGAATTCGTATCTGCTGCGGAGAGAAAGGACAAAGGGAAAAGAGAATGGGAGAGAGACAGTGTGGGGCAGAGACAATACGAGAGAGAAGGAGAGAGAGTGGCAGAGTAAAAGGTAGGTGAGCGGGATGGCAAGATAGATAAGTAGAGAGAGAACAAGGGAGAAAAGCAGAGAGGGTCGAGGAACAGAATGCTAGAGAGAAGATGAGGAAAAGGAAATGAGGCCAAGAGAGAAAGGGAGAGAGAGAGCGAGAGAGAGAAACTGAAAAAGGTAGATAAGATGAATGGGGGAGGAAAGGGAAAATGGGCTTGTTTAGTGAGGATGTTTAAACCAATAATATCACTGTGCTGTAGGCCCTATTTAGGAATAGGCGTACACCAAGTGGAACACCAGAGCAACATAAAACATATACCTCCTATTCTGTAAACAACTACTGGTCAACAGAACTAGTCCAACACCCACTATTGCTTACAATAGAAAAATATACAACATAATTCTAGGTACATTTCAGACAAAGCAGAAACACAAGTGATTCCAGCCCAATGCCTCAAAACCTAGCAAGGCAAAATACATAGATCCCTGGGAGAAGGAATTCATCACCGTTAGGGTTGGAGGACACACCTTTCAGGGAAGCAATAGAAACACAGAAACATGTCCTTTGTGTATGTTCTTTTACAACTAAACAAAGATTTTCAACCCGCTGCTGAATGTAGATACAGTACACAAAGCAAATTAAACACTATGAACTGATCAATAGACTCTTCGCTAAAGTAGATGCCTGTGCACAGTGAGGAATCAAAGGCACAGACAAAAAATGATTAAGTATGATCAACCACCAGCAGAATATTGAAAGTGGGCAGAACAAACAGACATGGAAAGCAGCTCACAAATTCATCTGTCTAATTCATCTAGTCCTCACTCACCACCAACGAATGTGAAGTGGTGGCTAAACTTCACCTGGTTACAGTAGCCATGCTTTGGTTGAGGGGCACCATCCATGGATAAAGAGCTAATGAATTTATTGTGGTGTCATGTTTAAATTAGATTTTTTTAGCTCTTCTTTTGGATATTGAAAAAATCAGAACTGATTTATTGTTGTTTACTTTCTTTGTGTATTGTTGTTAAGATGTGTGTTTGTAATATGTTATTTGAATCCACTATTGTGCATAAATAAATGTAGGGGGCAGGAGAGAAATTCATGACATGTTTTGTATGTGACTTTTGTGTGTGACTAATAACCAAAGTATTTACATTTTTTTTTTAATAAATGGTGACCACTTTTATTGAGTACAGTGTTCACGAAAAAAACTGAGGTTGTGAAAAGTATTAGTCAGTTTTGGCAATGTGTGTTTGTGCATGTTCTAAATGTGGCATTTCTAAAACAGTAATGTTAAATCCAACTTCACCATTAAGTAGGATTTATCATTAGCATTCAAAATATATCAAACACGAAAAACCTACTCCTCTCAGATCAGGAATGACAGCTTAAAAGTATATTAAGGAATTCCTTATGCTGGCCTGTGGGAGGGGTAATGCCTCACAGTAGTGAAAAACAAAAAAGGCTGTTTCTCACTATGAGGAAATGCAAAACATAAGGGGACATGTCCTGCCTTTTACTTACATAGCTCCCTGCCCTTAACGCTACTTAGGGCCTACCTTAGGGGTGACTTAATTGCAAATAAAGGGAAGTTTAAGACTTGGCAAGTAGTTTTAAATCATCAGCGAGTGGTGAGATGCACACCTTTCTTTTTATGTCATCATAACTGTTCAAAATGTTTAACTGATTAAAGCTTGTATAGGCGTGCAAGCACGGTCCACGATTTGTCCCATTGCGCTTGCAATGACAACTCAACACTAAGAAACCACGTTTCTGGAACCCTTCCACAGTTAACAAGACCCTTATTTGAGGCATGCTGGGACATGTAGTTTGGGATGAAATGGAGCGGGACAATGTGGAAGGATTTGCAATCCATGGCATGGTTTTGAGGTTACAGTTACACGTGTGAATTATCACCAGGTAGTAATTGAAAGGGTAGTTTTAAAGTGGAGTAAATCTGCAGCAGTTAATGTGGGTGTTGCTGAAACAGAGAAGGGTGCTTCGGCACATTGTGAACACGGAGTTATGTGATGGCTGCTAGGAGACTCGTGGTCACGTCGTAGCGTTTGAGGATGCAGGTGTTTTTTAAATGAAATACATGTCACGGTGAGTGAAGGGAGGACCGGTGGTTTGGAGGGGATGACTAACGAAGGGGTTTTTGTCTATCTAGAGAGGAGGTTTTAAAGAGAGGGGATTGAGGAGGGTAGTTTGAACCGCATTTTTACAGAGGTTCAATAGAGTGGGTACTAATGGAAGGTGGGGGTAAGAAGTGGAGGGATAAGTCAAATGAAATATAAGGCAAGGCAATACAACGTGTTGATATGCGTACTTCATGTGAAATATGAACTGAGTGCAGTTACGTTTTTTTCATGCGTGTTTTTTTAGAGAAGCAGGCAAAGTAATGATGTACCCTGATGGTGGTGTTTGATTATGTTTTGTTCTGTAGATACCCCTGACAAAGGGAATTTAAATTCCCGAAATGCATTGGGTGAAGTGATTAAAGTTGTGGCATGCGGAAACGTACACTTCTTTTGTGCTGGTGTTATTATTTACAACATGAAAGACGAATGAGTAAAAGAAATCGATTACAAACGTGAAAAGTTGAGAATGAACACAGAATAAACAAGGAGTACAAAGAAGAATAAACAGTAGAGTTGATTTATTGGATTCATGCAGTCCAGGACCGGGCTGTGCAGCCGGAAGGGTTCCAGAAACGTGGTTCCTTAGTGTTAAGTAGTTTTAAATGCCAAGTCAAAGTGGCAGTAAACTGCACAGAGGCACTGCAGTGGCAGACCTGACAGAGGTTTAAAAGGTTACTTCTGTGGGTGGCACAATCAGAGCTGAAGGCTACTAATAGCATTTGAAATACAGGCCCTTGGTATATAGTATACCACTTTACAAGGGACTTACCAGTACAACAATTAAGCCAGTACACACCAATGTCATCAAGTTTAGGGGAGAAGCACATGCACTTTAGCACTGGTTAGCAGTGGTGAAGTGCTCGAGTCCTAAGGTCAACAAAAACAATCAACACACATGGGAGGCAAAAGACAAAACGTTGGGTGTAAAACCACCCTAAGGATGACAGGTCTAACACTCTGTGAACACCCGCTGTGGGCAATGGACCAGCAGCCAGCTCTGGTGCACAAACTGATGAGGGCGACCAACCACTACTGCTCACAGCCTTTGGTCACATGCTGAATGTGTTGACAGCAAGGTGTGGGCTGCAGGCAGTACCTTCACTAAACTCATCACATGCAGGCATCCCCCACTCTCCACCATTGACACTGCACAGCATGGGCGCCTAAATCCATTTGGTAGAGTTTTCTACACATTTGACCATGATTCTGGGTGCCCCCTGCAATCCCCTAGGTCAGGGCTGCGAAAATAATTTCCCCCAAAAAATAATAAGTTTCAAGTAAGATTTGAGCCCTCTGCAGCTAAACACATTTGATTAAAAATTCATTGACAAGAATCACGATTTTAACTTGAGATTTAAAATGGAATGTGTGCATAAAATTCCACCTTTTCAAACCAACCCACCAGCCTTGTTAATGGGCTACATCTCAAAACTACTTAACAGAATTACTCAAAACAATAAAACCTCAATTCTAGTACAGTTCTACGTTCATGCCAAGTTTGGCACAAAACTTGTTCAGACATTTTTGTTGTATGTGCAAGCACCGTTTCCTACGAAAGCTGCAATGAGAAAACAGCTTTTTTATAGCCCTCTATCTTAACTTTTACACAGGTAGGTCAATGTTTCCAAGCTGTTATTGAAGAGACATTTTTATTTTCTTAATATCCATTCAACATATCTGCACAAAACCTTACAATAAAACTGCATTCACTTTGGGTTTTGTGGGCAGGTTTTGTATTTGTCAAGTGGGACCCAGAAAGTAAGAGCGGAAAATTAACAAATGTGACATGTCCCATTTGAACACCAAAGGATACCTTTCTCTTTGTTACAGAAACAAAACAGTGTAATGTACTTATGCCAAATTTAACATGGAGGTAGAATTTAACTTACTGAAATGCTTTTGCTTGGTTTGGGGGTACATCCATTCAGAAGTGTTTGAAAAATGTATGTTTAAAAATGCCTTCAATCAGGATATTAAGTGCCCAAATTTGAGCAAAACCTAGACTAGTAATTCTCATAGGTCACACCCCTACGTACTCAAAATTTTAAAAAAGTAATAAAATATGATTGGACGAGGGAGCTTTTCCTTACTTCCGTCAACCTGAGACTATTTCTGTAAACCAGATTGCTCTTTAATTGACTGGCTGCAAACTTAGGAAAATGTTTGAGGTCAGCATTACAGGTTGGTGGAACAAGGTTCTTTCATACTGGAAAACATTAAAGGAGTAATAAAGGGACAAGGGTGCATTCCCAGTTTCCTGACTCTGTTCAGAGGCGAGTTCTTGGTTCCTAAGGGTCCCCTGGGAAACAATTGTAAAACACACACACACATATTGTGGAGTAGTTTGTAGACCCTTTAAGGGGTACATTGCCCCCAAGTGCACCATGAGAGACAAGAATCCTTACGAGGGACCCCAAGCCTATGACAAGCTTTATAGTCAGGCAGCCACCCCCCTGCACAACACCATTGACTGTAGGAAGCAGTAGTTGGCCACAGAAAGAAGGCTGGGTGCAGGGTCTGGACAAAAGCAAAATCCTGCATCCAATTCCATCTTACTTTTCCAATGCACAGCATGTGTCGGCCGCCTGTGATGATTTGGGTGCAAGGCAGCAAGTTCTGCAACCAAACACAGTAGATCCGGAGTTATGCATTTTTTAAGTTCTGAGTGCAATCTAGCACCTAAAAGATCAAAGAGCCAGCCACCGACATCTACTCGCATTAGACGGGGGCTGAGCGCAATTCAGATAAAAGAAGTGGATTGGGCCCATTTATCTTCAGAATCAAAAGAAATGTCAAAGAAAAATGTCTGGGAAGATGAAACTGATTAGAACAAGTCACCCTGTTGTTTCCAAGAAGCAGATGTTGTCATTGGGAAGCCAGGCTGAAGATTTCTTCATTTGGACTTAGTTTCTTTTTTGGAAGTCGAAAATCTCCAGCAGGACTTCAGCTTGGTTCATGGAGCACAGGACCAGCTTCAGTCAGCAGAGGAGTCCTCCTGGAGCAGTAGGATAGTTCTCTGAAGTACACAGCAGGCCTCGGGCAGCCGGGATGTCCTCTGAGAGTTTTCTGCAGTTCCATAAGTGAACTGAAGAGTAGGCCTGAGAGTCCTATCTTTGTACCTGGTGACAGCTTTGAAGTGTAAGAAACTTCTAGAGTTTCCCCCCACAGATGGTCTTGGAATGTCCTGCCTCTCTGCCCAGCCCCCACTGGGCTTAGAGTCACAAAAGGTTAGTGTGAAGATCTTTCTATGTGTGCTGAGGCAGCTCCTTTGAATTGTAAATGGGGCTGTGAACAGCTGTGCCCCTCCCATTCTACCCATATGTCCCATCCTGCTAACACTTAGTTTCCCCTTGTGTTACTGTCTGGAAGAAATGCACAAAGGTCAACTGCCAACAACACCTAGTCCTGTGATCATGGACACAGGCTGAAGGCATCAAATGGTTAGGACAAGAAAATGGCAGCTTCCTAAAGGTGCCATTTTCAGAATTGGGACTTAAAATCTGACTATACTATTAAAGAGGATTTTAAATACAAGTCCTTAGATACACAACAACACATTTCTAGCTGTTTCCAAACAAACTTTATCACTTATTAAATGTAATGAGGTAATCTTATCTTACACTATGGAAGTGGCAAGCTTCATAGCAGTGAAAACAAATGAATACGTTTTTCACGCACCCTGTCCTTTGGGCTGTTTAATATATATATATATACTAGCATCCCGTCCCGACGTTGTCCGGGGGCAATCAGGCTTGCTCCCTAACACTGTGGCGACGCAAACGACATTTGTCTGTGCGCTGCAAAACCAAACCCCGTTCATAACCTGCCATGGCGACTCAACCCCCAGTACACAAAGGCAGTATGTACCCATTCCACACGCCCCGCTGCAGTCCGCCAAAGTTTACCGCTCAGCCCGCTCCAGTCCACCTTAGTTCACTGCAGTCGCCCAAACCCAGGTCCCAACCACCTCCTCAGCCCAAGTTCACAGCCACCTTCAGTGCCCCCAATCAGCCACACACGCAATCCTCCCTAACACTTTCGCCACGCATCCGATGCTGCAAATGACCTTTCTCTGTGCGCTGCAAAAGCAAACCCCGTTCATAACGTGCCATGGCGACTCAACCTCAACTACGCAAAGCCAGTATGTACCCATTCCGCACGGGCTGCAGTCTGCCAAAGTTTCCAGTCAGCCCGCTCCAGTCCGCCTTAGTTCACCGCTCCTCCCCGCGCTTGACGTACCTCAGCCTGCTCCAGTCTGGCAAAGTTCTCCGCTCCTCCCCGCGCTCCGCCAAAGTTTACCGGTCAGTCCGCCTTAGTTCACCGCTCCTCCCCCGCGCTTGACGTACCTCAGCCCGCTCCAGTCTGGCAAAGTTTTCCGCTCCTCCCGGCGCTGATCTCCGCCGCTCCTCCTCGCGCTCCTGTACGCCGCTCCTCCCCGCGCTCCTGATGTCAGCACGCAGGTCGCGGCCGGCGCTACTTTCAAGGGACTACTTTTTTTATATCTTTAATTTTTTAAACAACGTATATTTTTATTTTAATGTAGCCTATGTCCATCTGCTGCACACCCTGACAATTACAATGATGTATCAGGTGTTTGAATTGGCGCTGTGGTTCCCGAGTTTACCCGCCTCAAAGGTTCACAGTTCTTACTTTATAATAGTAGTATAGATATATATATATATTCCTCACAAATGTTCCCGTAGCAGAGGGAACTCCGTTGGTTGGTGCTCGCGTTTGGAGACCGGGAGCGTGTCTCCTTTGTAATTCATGAACAAAGGCAAGGACGCGGCACTCTTCTTGAACACGATAGATTTATTTCAGGTCTCTTAGCAAAAAGTTTTTGCTAAGAGACCTGAAATAAATCTATCGTGTTCAAGAAGAGTGCCGCGTCCTTGCCTTTGTTCATGAATATATATATATATATATATATATATATAGAGAGAGAGAGAGAGAGATATTAAAAAGGGAGTTTTAGGCCAAGCATAAGTTGTAATTTTTCCTAATTGAATCAGCAGCTCAAAACTGCACACTCTGCAATGCCACGCCTCAGACATGTTTCAAGGAGCTACTTGAGCGGGTAGTACAGTAAGTAATGCTGTGCCAATAGTAGCATTGGAATTACGAGCTCTAGGTATATGGTATACCACTTTACTAGGGATGTATAAGTTAATTAAACATTTCAATCTGGTACAAGCAACTGTTACCATGTTTTAGGGAGTGAGTACAAGCACTTTAGGACTGTTTAGCAGTAGTAAGATTCACAGAGTCCTGAGGCCAACAAATACAAATTCAGCAAAACAGGAAGAAAGAAGGCAAAAAGTTTGGAGGAAGACCATCAGAATGCTGACAGGTCTAAGATAGATAGAGAGATAGATAGGTAGATAGATAGATAGATAGATAGATAGATAGATAGATAGATAGATAGATAGATAGATAGATAGATAGATAGATAGATAGATAGAGAGATAGAGAGATAGAGAGATAGAGAGATAGATGGAGCGAGATAGATAGATAGATCGAGCGATAAATAGATAGATAGATAGATAGATAGATAGATAGATAGATAGATAGATAGATAGATATGATGCTTTAGCATAAAACATTGCTCCAATAGAAAAATACATTTAATATCTTACAGGTCTAAGATAGATAGAGAGATAGATAGATAGATAGATAGATAGATAGATAGATAGATAGATAGATAGATAGATAGATAGATAGATAGATATGATGCTTTAGCATAAAACATTGCTCCAATAGAAAAATACATTTAATATCTTACTCTCAATACTGACAGACACTTACGCACGACAAAAGTTCATCAATTTGATTTACTTCACACAGATCTTTCATTGTGAATACTTCCTTTGTAAATATTGATATTTGGTAAAAGTTAATTGATAATTGAGTTGTCTAGGATGTGATTACTTCTTATGAAGATTAGACTGCATCCTGAGCAATCCGAGAGAGCCATTTACCATGCTATCCCTGTTTAAGGTGTTACCACACCAGGCTGTATCAATGACCTAAGTCTGGAAACAAAATTATAAAATCTCCTTTTTGCAATCTCTATATACATGTAGTTTGAATGCGATTTAGATAATGGTTAATTATACTCTTCATAGTAATAATCAGATGTTACATTTTTTGGTAATGAATGCATGAATGTTCCCACTGCATGCAGAAAGGATCTATTTTCTCAATATTGGGACCTTATAGTTTTGAGATACAATTACCTTTGGATGTATTCCCAGATGCTACAGTATATTATTTTATTTAAAACTGATTGTTAATTATTTCCAATCCAAGATGACCAAACCATTTTTGGAAATCGCTCACTATTGTTTTTGCACCATTGATCGCTTATTAGATTTTGTGGACTTTCTGCTATCTCCAGTTCCTGTTTTTATTCTCCTGCTCTATCTCTTTCTGCTTGGCCTGGTCATCTGCAAGGTTTTATCTTGTCTCCATTTATTTCCCTTCAAACAGAAATTTTTTCTGCAGCAATGGTAGTCTTTCAGTTACAATCTGGCATCACCTCTGGAGATAGAAGGTCATATGTATGATCCAAGAAGACACTCAACATGTCACCTAGAAGACCAGCTCATGACAGTGTATGTATCATACAGAATTGTGTGTTTTTCTTTGAGAAACTATCTTTTTTGTGGACATGTTGTTAAGGTTGTAGTAGTAATACACTAAAAAGATAGGAATTGCCTTATGGCAAAACACCACATGAGAGAGAGAAAGGATAACAGGGCCATAAAGCAACATTTCAAACTCGCTCTATTTTAAGAGTTGTGAGTTTTGAAAAAGGGGATGGAATTGAAAAATCTAAATAGAAACCACCAAAAGTTTTAAACAAAGGTTTAGGCATCTTTTCTGTCTAGGAGACATGAGGGATAAATTGGAGAACAGGTTCCGAATTGCATAAGGGGAGTTTTGGAAAATGCAAGGTTTGGAGTTTCCCATGGCATAATTTGGGGCTCAGGTCATAAAGCAAATGGAGGAAGATTCAATAAACCTGGAGTTTGATTCTGTGTCTCACTGACATCCAGTTATGGCTGATGAAGCAAGAGGGACATAACCATGACTCTCAAAAACAGACTGTAGTAAGGTTGTTCATCAATGTATTCCTGATCAGTCTTAGAGTTTGTCAAGTACTACATATTGTCACTTGAAGGTACTGCAACACACTCTCACAAAATACAATGGAAGCAAGGAAACAATAATATTGCTGCATCTGATCAAATGTTAACTTGATTAGATTATTTTATTATTATGTAGGGCTCTAGTAATGTCATTAGCATTGATGACCAAATTCTAAATCCAGTAATTTGCTGCTGTGCCATAGCAATGATGGGTGAAATAACTGGTTATCCACTGTTGCTATGTCAAAGGAATTCAAGGCGGCTCTCGCTGGGGTCTCCTACAGTCTGTCAGACCAGGCTGGAAAGCAGGGAGCACAGCTTTCAGAGTAAAGTGAATGGAAGGCACAAAAAGTAGTGAGGTTGGGTGGCAGAAGGCCACACTTTTTTTTTAAATGTGGGACATGAAGGTGAGGCTATATTATGGATGGCTCACCCATTACTTCTTTTCCCTTACATAGCAATTAAAAGCAAGTGCAGATGAGTTTGGGGGTCATACTTAACATAACATTATAATGTGTATAAAGTGCTTTCTGGGGATGTTTTTCACAGTGGGGTTCTGAGTGACAACATAGACATCTTGAGCTTTGCTATCATTGTCCATTTAATTTCACTCAGAATCCCCCCCAGTGAAAAATATTCCCATAATTCAACCTCTCTAATTCCATATGGTACAAATATGCATAATTATAAAATTATTATTTATTGTAAAATTGAATGAACTACATTAAAAAAGAAAGATATTTTTATATAACATTTTTAAATAAGTAAATTAAACATATAATTTTCTACAAAATCATGTTGAATAAACCTAAAAATGTTAGTGACTGTGGGCAATTTTTAGTTATTGTTTAAACATTATGATATAAATTAATACATTTGAAATAATGAGTTATGTAAAACATATGTATTTAATGAGTTAAGGTGTTGTAAATAATTTACAAGAATTACAATGTATAGTTTACATGAAAATGTGTGCTTAAAAAAAAAAAGAATACTACACTTCAATCCTTTGCCCTGTACTTTAATATAGGCAGATCCCCATCACTGTGGTGGTGATCCCTGACTACATGTGCAAAATTATAAGTAGTAGATTTACACTGGTAAATCATGTTTCATGAGGCCCTGATATGAGGTGTTGGAGGCATTTCAGTCTAGACCTAGGTGTAAATCTATACTTAGCAATGTTTTATAGCAAGAAAAGTGTGGTCTTAAACCTAGATTTACTAGTGTATTTATCTTTCTGATAAAGATCCAATCTTCATACACACACACAAGAACATTTTGCTGTCGATAGTGCTGGTAGTAGTGGTGAGGATATTAATGGTGGTGTTGATACTGGGGGGGAAGTTAGGATGGCAGTGGAAATGGTATATAGCAAGTGGGTTATATTAAGTCAAAGATTTTACCTTCAGACTTTGACCTGATTCTGAGTTAGGTAGACAGATACTCCATCACAAAAGTGATGCATATCAAATCTGTTTCCTGAAGAATGAGATGCTTCAATCTTGTGGCAGACTATCTGTCCGCCTAACTCTAGATCTGGCCATAATCTTTGAAATGGAAGTCAAAATCCTTAGGCAGGGCAAGGGTGTGGTTAGTGAGGATCTCTCGGAGTTGGATATATCATTCCAGAGTACACACTGAAGTTATTTATTGTGGTGTTCAAAGCTATGAGCATGACGAACCTGGATTTTGTAGGTGCTGTGGTTGCTCTGCGGGTCTGATAAGTGCAATCTTGATCTGAGTCACGGTTTGATCTTTGGCCTCTGTCACTTATTTTGAAGTCAAAATCATCAAGCAAGGCAATACTGGAAGATTATCAAAATGGGGGGAGTTGAACACTAACCGGCAAGACTGCTATTGTTCTTTTTAAATGGATGACAATACATATAGTAATAAACAGTGTTTACTCACTGTAGATAAGTGATTACATTCATGTTGAAGTACTGCCCAGCGCTTGCTAAGCATTAACACGTGTCACATTTTTCCATAGTAATCAGAAGAGAAGCCCTTGGTAATGGGATCATTTATCTTGTGGTTGTATCATTCTTTGTTAAGAACCAGTATAGCTTACAAGTGCTAACCCTAGGTTCCGTAAACTGTTAATTTCTAAGCAAAATGTCATGATCAATCTGAAGGCTAATACAAGGACGACTTGATTCCCTATCACCATAATATGAAGGGAACTCAAATAGAGCAATGCAACCACCCACAAAATGCCATAGCCTTGATGGACAATCCTTCCAAACAATTGCAAAACCAAGAAAAACACACGAATGCTAAAGGGTGAAGGGGGGCTGAATCCCACCCATTCTCTGAATCTGTCCCACTTTTCATTGTAGTTGTTGTTGAAGAATTGATGGCATGAGGTCCTCTAAATACCTTGAGGTGTTGCAGAACACAAACCTAAAACTGGAACTTACAAGTGCACCTGATGCCTAGATGCAAGTAAACGGATGATAATGGATGTTATTATAAAATGTTAAAATATCAAGACACAGAGGATATATGAGTGCCAAAGGGAAAGAAATGAGTACATGTGGATTGGAAGCTCCCTTAAGGATTGGAAGCTCCCTTAAAACCTGTAACGGCGACTGTGTTATTATAAACTTTACCAGGCCCCGTATTGCAGAAAGGATCCTAGCACCAGACCTGAGCCTTGCTCCTTTTGGTCACAAGTGGTCAAACAGGGCCTTATCCCTCGGCTTCTTTTACAAACGGGTGGCATTGCGGCGCAACATTGCTCCTTATAGTAGTCGGATTCCGGTAGACAGAACCTTCAGGAACGCTCGCCCACGCCTGCCTTCCACCCCAGCTCATCCAAGTCAGATGCTTTTAAGTAGAAAGGATTGTGGTCCGCCTCCTTTGGAGTTGCGAATAGGTTTTCCTCTCTGACTGCGATGGATGCTTGTGATTGCCTCGGTGGCCCCTCTTTCATGGACCCAGTGAAACCCAACAATCAACAGGTTTGTTCACAACAAAGCCTTGGGGACTCTGGTGAATGTGCTAGTAACTTTATATATTAGAACGTTGAAAGACTAGCTAATAGATTCTCTGATCAGCTGTGGATTGCATTTGTGATGCAATTTTGGGTGATATGCTTGCAGAAAACATGGCTGATGGTTATCAGCTTTAGCAGCTTATTTTTAGAAGGTTACAAGTCTTTCTTTGTTCCAGCATCCCCCTCTTCGTCTGGCAGTCCAAAAGGTGGTCTTCTAATTTATATTTCTATAGTGGTGGATTGCAAGATAGTGGTTCTGCCTACACCGAGCCAGTGCATACAGTCTCCGGCACTAATAAAAGGGTTGATCAATCTGGGTCTTATTAATTTTTATAATTCACCATCAAGTCCCAAGGGTGGGTGTAACATCACTAAGTTGGGTTCTTTTATAAGACAACACTGTAACACCACTCTTCAAAACCTCATGATTGCTGGGGACTTCAACATCCACACATGAAGAACTCAAGGGTTGGCAATATTGGCCGACTTGGGATGTATTCGTGTGTGGAGAATTCATTCTCAACACTCCTCTCACGGGACATGCTGAACGATTTCCTTCACAAATTTGATTTATTGTCTCTTTTATCTACATGTGACCCCCATAGCCAAGCTGTTGTTCCCTCATTCAAAGTGAGAGGTGGAGGCTCACTTATTGATTTTATATTGATTTAATCATCGGTAAAAACTCTATTTACAAGATTCAAGATCCAAGCAAGCGCCCATAGTGAGCATAATCCTTTGTGTGTCAAAATCAGTGGTTCTTTACTGGTGCCTGAGAGAGGAAATGGGCAAAGCGGGTCTGTGCAATCCACAGATGGCAGAAGGGGGCTAAAGTGGCCACAGATCTCCCCGGGTGGATTTTATAAGTCACTGAATGACTCATACGCCAGCGAGATAGCACTGTGTACTTCATCGCAAACATCTCCAGGGGCGGTCATCAGCGCCTTCAAAACCATCTCTGCTAAAGTAGGTGACCGTCTAAGTATGCCAGGCCGACGCCCAGCCACTCAGGCCCCAAGATGGCTTGACTCCTCCTGTTCTCTGGCGGCTAGAAAGCTGCAGGAAGCTCTAAACAGTAGCCCAAGAACTCAGACCCTGGACAGATCTTGTCAGAATAATTATAAACTGGAACTGGCCAAACGTAAACTGCCTTGAAGGAAGAGGCATGGAGAGGGTTGATTGAGGCAAGAACGCTGAGGGACAGCTTGAGATTCGGGGCATTATTAACAGCCCTCTATTTAATCATGATGAAGGCTGTGCAGAAGTCACACATATTATAGAGTATGATTGGGTGCTCCACTTTGAAACTATGTTTGAGAGCACCGCTGACCTAAATCGCCTGCTAAACCGTGAGACAGTCGGCGCTGACCTGGTTTTTAGCATAGAAGAGATCGAGAAGGGTATCGTCGGGCTGGCTAGTAACAAAGCCTCAGGACCCAACGGTATACCCCTGGACCTCTATAAATCTGATAATTTTTTTTGAATTCCGGTCCTTGCAGCAGTTTTTGTTTAATCTATATATCAATGATTTAGGTAAAACCCTATGATTAACAGGGGTAAATTATCCATATGTTGGCCGCCGTGGTCTCTCAGTCCTCCTATACGCAGATGACCTGGTTCTTATCTCTAGGACTGCCAGGGGGCTACAAGCCCTCCGTGATGTATTCTCTGCCTTTATGTCATAGTGTTGAAAACAACACCGTTAGCTGAGCCTTATCTCTTGGGGGTTTTAAGTATATATGAACTGTTTTTACTAACCAGGTTTCGAGAGGATCACTTCCATTTTTTGTTGACTATCCCAACGGTGGGGGGGTAGCAGAGGCCAGGTGTTAGCACCCTGTGGCTGCGACGATGAGTCTCCAAAGGATCTGCTTCACTTTACATTATTTTGTCAATTTTATGATGTCCCTCGAAAAACTGTCATCACCCCGATTTTAAAGAAGATGAATTTTACACAGGCCCGCCCAGCTTTTATCTATCTACAGTTGTTGCATGATAAATGTACTTTCTTTCCTCTCAGCTTCTTGAAATCTGCTATGAAGGCTAGGTCCTGCCTTGATTAAATGTCAGCTTTAGTCAGTCTATGCCACCCCAATGATATATATATAGACTCAAGAAAGAGGTCTGTGAACGCATAGTCTTAACTGTTTAAAATGTTCTATTGTGGGTTTATGGTACACGTATTTAATTTTGCTCCCTAGGTTTTGAATCAACAAGGACTTTCGTGGAATGTGTTTTAATTGTGATGAATTGTGTTATCTCTTTATGATATTTTATGTATCGATTACGTTTAACATTGATGAATTGGGCTATCTTTTTATAATATTTTTATGGATTGATAACTTTTATGGTGTTATATGTTGAAACTGATTAAAGTTGATTGATTGAATGGGTAAATTTGCACAAGGGTGGGAAAGGCATAGGGATGGGGCAAAGGGTCCTTAGAATATGTTGGTAAGTGAAGAACAAGGCAAGAAAATAGATACTTGTAGTTTTCAAAGAGGTTAGGGGAAGGAAGTGAGATGTCTCCCATCTTTCAATACAAAATAAGTAGTAACAAATGTTCAGTTAATTTGCAAAAAAAAGAAATACAGAGCTTGTTTGTACTTAATGAGGAATGTACGCTACATGTTCTACACATAAATCAACATTGTACATGATTATGAACATTTGCATCGTTTCAATGCAAGGTTTGTTGCTTCTGCGCCAACTCTAGCTCACCTGCTCAATTCTAATTGTGATAGATTGAAGTGCAAAACTCAACTAGAACTATCGCAGCATGATGGATGCCCGCGATGCAGCGCTGTACGCATACAGTAGTTCTTGGCTGGATCAGCGCAGGGTTCTGTAATTTTAGCTCTGTTGGTTGTAGTGAGCGATGCAGCAGATTAATCTTCCCTTAATGGCTTTAGACAGTGTATGATATCTGACAGTCTCTCACTCCTCCAGGGGTCAGCAAAGCGCCAACCCATCTTAAAGTAATCATCTTTCATCCAGATCTACAAAGGAAATCTCTGTATTAGAAATACTTATTTGTTCTATCAAATATTCAATTTTTGCTAACTAGGGTTTTGCTAATTCATTTTTTATATTATTTTGCCTTAGTATGTTTTTTCTGAATTAACATCAGGTAGATAATAAAGGATAGATAGCATGGATATTCTTTATATAAACTGAAATCTAAATACTGCATTCAAGCAGAAAAGATTGTCCTTATAAGTAAAAAGTGAGGACCTATAACAATATATGAGCACAAGTAAAATTCACTCCGAGTCAGTGCATGAATATTTGATGAAGAACTCTACGAATACAAGTATCAAAAAGTAAAAGGTTATTTTTCCCAGTACTGCAATGTATTATGTTTATTTTCCTGATTTGGATTGTCATTTTATTTTGTATGGTTCTCTTTTAATGGCATTGCAGTCTTGTTTCATCGTTGGTAATAAAGCAACAGTAGTTTACTCTTAAATGTATTCTGATTGAAATGTCCCAATTAAAATGTGAAATATTTCTTTTATTTTTCTAAAACAAAATATATTTAAATTCTCAATTTGGATATTCACATGAAGATATACCACATTGCTATAGGACTTTAGCAAATTCTTTAAAAAATTACAAATGCAACCGAAAGAGCAACCATCAAATGGCCGCTCAGATTGTCAATATCAATAGTACCCCGATTACACATCCCTTGTAAATTAAATGTATAAATTATAAAAAAGGACGTGATGTCTTGCATCCTCAAACTCGAGGCTGAATGTGAGTGATTAAAGTTCAAATACAGATAGGGAATTGAGAATGTTCTTGCGATTTTTTGGGGTGACATTTATTGTAAAAAAGAGCAAATTTCTCTCCCAATATTGAGCGTGGGTTGGACTCCTTCGTCCATTCATTAGTAATACAGCACATATGTGTCCTACTGGCTAATTTGATGACTAAGGACACCGGAGTTTTGTGATTAGGTTTTGAATTCCCGATTTAAACACACTGTCTTCCAACACGAGCATAGAGGAGACATTTTGAGAACTGTTCTCTGTCACTGCATATGTTAAAAACCTTGATAAACAAATTAAAATAAACAACACACTGTGTCATCCTGGGTCTCTCATGACCATTATTATATTTTTCAGATGGTTATCTATGCACAAAATGCTTTTACAACCTACTGTTTTTGGCTCACTTGTCAAGAGAATGGCAAGATGATCTGTCAACACAAATCAAGAATTAGATGTTAAGTAAATACTGCATCCTAAATGGAAAACTGTCAGATAATTCTTCAGGGTATTAAACAAGCACTGGCCATGGGCAAAATGCTACATTAATATCTCAGAGAGAGCTGAACTGGATAAATACTCAAAGATTACATTTTAAAGACCATTGTAAAAGATAAGCTAGATATTCTTTTTATGAACAGAATCATTTAATATTTTTAATCAAGTGAGTTTGGCACTTGGTCATTACACACTACCTATTGCTGGTATAGTTATTTGAAATGACGAAATAGACTTGTTCTGCATTTGAATGAATTAAAAATATTAACTTTCTCAAAAGTATCATGAGGGAATGGAATAGGGCGTTGAAAGCAACAGTAGCTGCACTTTATGCAAACTCTGGCTAACTGACGTCATTCCGACATGAATCCTCCCTTTCCAAGGGTCATCCAGTTATGTACTGACACTATAATTGAAGGTGCTGCGGTCCCGCATTATTGGTGACCGGTTGTTGACTCTGGGGCTGCTAAATTTGGTCTGTTATCATCTCCGAATCCTGGGCCCACTCTGAAGGCCGAAGATGGCGGTTGCTGTACACTAGGCAGTTGAGCGCACCGCGGGACTCATAGCTGATGGAGCAGAGGCAGTGACTGCCTTCCTCCCTCCGATTCCTTCTCCCCCGTGGCCCAGGGATGAAGCGATTGCTGATGGGGACATCTAGCCTGGAGTTGTGTGGCGTGAGTGCTGGCAAGTCAGCCGCATTCGTGTGGCTGTGCGGGCAAAACGGGCCGCGGAGCCGGGGCCGAGCCGGGAGGAGTCACATGGTGGAGGAGTGTTACAGGGGACCCCTGTGGACATGTGGCGGTGCTGGGTGGCTGGACAGCCATTGAAGAAACTGACAGTCATGGGGAACAATGTGGTATCCGCAAAGCAAACCAGTAGTGCTACATAGAAGGGACACCCCAATTTTAGATCCATCCTACAAAGCCATCCCTGACCAGGGAGATTGTGGGGGCTTGGACTGCGGTGGCGGCAGCAGCCCTGTCCACAGCTGCAGCGACATCCTTGTGGCCCTGAAAACCGGCTGAGTGAGGCAACATTGGCTCGCATGGCCACAGCTTGTTGAGTGGAATTTGGGGCTGAATGCTGCATGGATTCAATTAATTTGGTTGTACTAGATGAGTTCAGAGGGGATTGATACCCCCAGGAAATGCCCTGGAAGGTGAGCGCAAACAAACCAGTGCCACAGATATCCTGTCTTCCTGAAACACATGATCTGTGTCCAGTAGCCTACCATTGCGTAGATGATGAGCATTTCTTGTGACGTCTCCTCCCCCACATATCCTCCTTGTCCCTCCTTGGACTCTGTGCGTTAGGTGTTGCCAGACCCCCTCCCCGCCTCAGAGATGACTCGAAAGCTATCAAGACCATAGCAAAAGATAAAGAAACCAGGCAACCATGGCAGGGTAAAATGAACTGCTATACTAAGGTGGTGGCACCCCAACAGAGCAGGGGACAACGCATCCTCTATACCCAACAATGCAACCCGCGTCAGGCAATTCAGTCCTCCTAAGAAGTAATTGAGGACAAGATAGGTGATGTATGCTCGGATGTATCCCTCTTGCGGCTGGACCTGTGCGGTATCTCAGAGAGGGTGACAGTGGTGAAAAGCATGCTTTTAGTGGTAGAGGACATGAAACAAGACCTCAAAAAAGTGGTGGAGGAGAACCACAAGACAAAGGTTGATGTTGTGTGGTGCTTAGAGGACACAGAAAATTGAGCACAAGAAATCCGCTTTGTTGGATTCTCAGGAGGAGGTTGAGGGCACTGCCCCTCTCTGTCGAATTCTCCATGTGCTTTCCAGTGAAAAAGGCACACAAAGCTCTAAGCAGTAGACCTCCCCCCAGGAGCCTCACCCCAACTCATAATTGTGAAGTTTCTACACTTAGATAGAGACATGATCCTTCATGAGGCATGTCACAAGAGAGATTTATGCCACAAAAACTTCAAGATCATGGTGCTCCCCGATTATAGCTGCAAAGTTTACCGTCAGTACTTTACATTCAACTCAGTGAAAACAAAGGTAGGTGCCCTCCAGTCACAGTATATTCTACTGTTCCCGGCAAAGCTGAAGGGTGTATACCAGGGAAAGTCCTTCTTCTTCCAGACTCCAGAGAAGGCCTGGACCAGGTTGGAGGAGCAGGCCAGTTTCTGCAGTGGCTTGAGGCAGGATCCAGATAGAAAACACCCCGAGAAACATGTGCTAGGCCTAAGGCCGGTCAACAGCGGCAATAGAAATGGATCCGTAAAACTCCATTACTTGGAAAGGGAACCCTGTTCCCAACTAGGGAGCCCAGACATGGAGGGTTATGGTCTTCAGGCATTGAGGGTGGCCATGGACATGTCCCAAAGAAAGCTAGGTGTTGCATACTGGCAAGGGCTTTGCCATCGGCATCCGGAGGGGTAGAATCATCCTAAGACCCGGAAAGTTTACATCTTCTTGTATGAGAAATAGTGGCATCAGAGAAGGATACATGGGACAGCAGTTCCAAACAAAACCCCTGGATTCAGAGTACCAAAGTCCTTGAAGTGACAACTCTACAGTCGGGAACTTAATATTTCCTGCAGTTTGCTCACCCCCTTTTCTTGTTTCTTCTTCCTTTTTCCCCTTTCTCTATTCGATTTAGTGTTTTAGTTTCAGGAGTTAATGGGGGCTGGGTGACAGGTCTTTCCATATCTTCTTGTACACGATAGTTATGTAAGTAATCATTTCAATGTATATGCGAGACTGTGGGCGCTGTAGAGGGGTTTGGGTCAGAAGGGGACTTTTACTGGTTTTTCATGTTTTTTGTAGTTACTGTGGTGGCCTTTAGAGGCAACATGCAGGCACAGTGGCACATGGGCGGGGCATGGTAGTCGACTGCAGGCAGATGCACTGCATGAGTCTACTATGACGACGTCCATCATCCCAAAACTTTAAGGCTCTCAGTGTTAACATGCAATCTTAATGGGCAGGGAAATAAACTTAAACGTAAATTGGTGGCGAACTATATTAGGCGTCTTCAACCTGACATAGTTATGCTTCAATAGACAAACCTCCAGGGCGCTCAGTGCCATTTCCATGCGTAGGGAGTGTATACGATTCTGGCTCATGGTGGTTACATTTCAGGGTCTTGGCATGTGGCAAAATTGATAAAAATGTCCCCCCTGTTCATGGTTACTCTGAAAAGGAGGGAGCCACAGGTTATTTACGTGGGAGTAAGAGGTACGTGGAGTCGACAGGAGATTACATTGATCTGTATTTATGCCCCTCCCCGGCTACAGGCACCCACATTGGCTAAGGTGGTTGATATCCTTTTGGAAACTCCCAGCTCCCTTCATATTCTAGGTGGGGATTTCAATGATGTGCTGCAGATACAGTTAGATCGTTCTGTGATGCACAATGAGAGCCCACAAAGTAACCCCTTGGCCCGATTTGTGAAAACACTGGGTCTGTCTGACTTATGGAGACGTAATCACTCACACAACATCCAATACTCCTATTTTTCTGGGGTGCATGCAGCCTTTGTTCGACTGGATTGCGTGTTTTTTTCAGACCCAACGGTGAGGTGGGAAAGGTGGCCTGGGCAATATATATGGTGTTGGGATTGTCTGACCACTCCCCTCTCCTTATGCAGCTGGGAACAAAATCCAGACCTCTCACCACGGGGTGAAAACTAAATGCAGATCAAGGTGTGAATAGGGGCCTTAGGGTAAACACCAAACTCTTCTTTATGGAAAATAAAGACTCATCAAACTCAAAAGTCATGTTATGAGAGGCCTATTAAACATCCTGAGAAATGGGGCAAAAAACCTGATTTCCCAAAAGGAGAAGCAGGAAGTAGCAGATTTGGAACATCTAGAACAACAATTCCGCCACCTAGAGGAACAGTCCATCGCCTTACCTGATCCTTTGCTTCTTAGACAGTGGGAGGCCCTCCACACAGAATATCATGACTTGGTGCGAGCCAAGGATAGAACCCAGAGGTTGGCGGCACTTCACCAGTTGTATGAGGTGGGGGACAAGGCCAGGAAGCTTATTGGCTGGCTTACCAAAAAAAAAAATGGAAGCATGATGGGTAGGTAGCATCATAGACAGTATGTGCTATGGACACCCATGTCGTCCAGGTATTCGCTAACTACTACATGTTGATTTATGAGCCCCGCCCCCTGGGGCACCCCACTGCAATCCATCAATATCTGGTCATCATTCTGTCCCCGGTACTGGGTGCGGAGGATGTGGACACCTTAGAGGGTGACCTTACCCTGGCTAAAATACAAGCAGCGGTTTCCAAATTTAAGATGAGGAAGACGCCGGGGCCCAACGGCATCCTCGCTGAATTCTTTAAACACTCTAAACATTCTAGGACCTCATTTGCTAAACCTATTTAAAGAAGTAAGTTAAAGAGGCACACTCCCCTCCGACCTCAGTACAGCCACAATAACAATTATCCATAGGGAGGGGAAATCACGAGACAGGTGCAAAATATACCGCCCTATATCCGAGGTTAAAAACTTGACCACAATACTGACGATGTGCCTGCTGCAGTTCATCACACCCCTTCTTCACAGGTACTAATTCGGGTTCACGCCGGCTGCTCCACCCGGCTGAACCTATGTCAAACCCATAACTGGATGTCAAGGTCAAGAACCAAACTGCCCCTCACCTTTGCATATGTCTGGATACAGAGAAAGTGTTCGAGGTGGTGCACTGCCCATTCTTGGAAAGCACACTAATCAAATTTGGTTTTGGTTCTAAATTTAGGAGCTGGATATCAATACTACTGCGAGCCAAAAGCATCCATCATAGTCAATGGCTTATTGTCTTCTGAATTTCCTACTGGCCAAGGGACCTGACAGGGATGTCCCCTTTTCCCTCCCCTCTTTGCCCTTACAGTGGAATCCCTGGCTTGTCAAAACCAAACACACCCTGTCGTCTGAGGCTTCTAGACCACAGATGCTGTTGAAGGCGTAAAAGAGAAGACTTCCCTCTGTGCAGATGATATCCTGCTATACATTACCGTACCCCCAACAACCATTCCCATCCGGTTCCATATATTAGAGGCGTATGGACGGTATTCTGGATACAAAACCTAAATGGCACAAGGCCATGATATGTTCTCCAGGCCATGTGCTGGATTGGCCGTCCTTCCCTGGGCATCTGAAGGTGGCCCCTGAGAGTTTTAAATACCTTGTAATATTCATGACACCACACAAGATATATGCTATTGCCACAACCTCGGGAGGGTAGTATCCAATTCCAGAGGGACGCAGAGCGGTGGAAAGAACTGCTCCTATCATTACTAGGGCATGCAGCCCTCTATAAAATGAATACACTACTACAATTATTCAAAACACATTTCCCACTTCCATGGCCCACCTTCACTGACATTAATGGTGATGTGCAATCTCTCCTGTGGCAGGGTGGGCATCCCAGGATTGTGCTTATGACCTTGCAGAGACACCCCTATAATGGTGGGATAGTCCCATCCATATAGAGGCCTATGTCTGGGTGGCACACCTGATCTCTATTAAAGACTGGGTGCATACATCACAAGATCACCCTACCTACATATTGGAGAGGGTACTTTAGCCCTCTGCACTAACCTACACTTTCTCTACAGAGGTAAAGGAGTCCTAAGTCTACTCCCGGCTACCCAGGTGACACTGGGGGTGTGGGAGAGGCCAACAAGAGTTATTGGATGGGCCTGTAAGATCACTACAGAGACACCACTGTGAAATGGGACATGGCTGTGTGAGTTTGGCACATTACAAGGATTTGGGGTGTGGAATTTGATTGGAACCTCCACCATTAGTGAGATTCTGGAATGTTAGGAGCTTAAATTCCTGGCAACCTTCCATACTGAATACAGCCTACGTAAGTCCCAGTTTTTTAAATATGCTCAACTAAGACACGCTGGGCTTGCTGAGGACCTGACAGATACCAAGATACCAGATTATGCAGAATTGGAGGAGAGATTGTTGCAAGAGGAACTTACCAAAGGGGCTACATAGCTCACTTATACAACACTGTACGTCAAACTGAGTGCTAAGTATGGGGTGTGGGACAACTAGAAGACTGGGTGGCAGTGTTTCTGCACCCCAGAGAAGTTGCCTATAAGTTTTGGTTGTGCTTAATCTAGTAAAAAATCCTACACAGGGCATACTATGATAGCAATAGACTCCACAAGATGGGCAAAGCGGAATCTCCAACATGCCTACAAAGTCAAACTGCTAAAGGGAACTTCATGCATACACTATGTGGATGCCCCCTCATCCGAGGGTACTGGACTGCAATTTTGGAGGAACTTGATAAAGTTACGGAGGTTGCTCTCCCGATAGAGCCCACATATGTTATATTATGAATCCCAAACAATGAAGATATTCCTAGCCCCTAACTCCTTTTTAGAGCCCTGAGTTTAGAGGTTGCCAAGCGAGATGTGACGAGATGGGGAGGGGGAGTGGCTGAAGTTCCAAATGTTCAGGAATGGAGGAGTGGGATGGACCTTTACCTGGCAGCTGAAAAGGTCACATATGCCAGTAGGGATTGCCCCCAAAAATTCAGTGAAATGTGGGCCAGTGGATCAACTATTATGGGCTTGATTTAACATACTAAACCATTTCTTTATGTGAACTCTTTTTATCTCCATTTACTACTACCGACTCCTAAACCCAAAATTTGACCTTACCTCATTACGCTTTTACCCCATAAAACCTAAAATCACTCTTACCTCCCCCTACCTCTAACTACCACAAAATCCTAAAATCATCCGTACCTCCTTTACATGTGCCCTCAACTAAACCCTAAAATCACCCTTGCCTCCTTCCACTTCTAACCCCCCCTAAACCCTAAAATCGCCCTTATCCCCTTATCCCATTATCTCTACCGACCCCTTAACCCTATAAATCACCACTAACCTCTCTTTACCTCTGCACCTTTACATTTTTTTTAAATAACTTTAAAATAAAAGTTAATCTCAGAAATATACTAACCTGGCTGGTACTTACTGGCATGGTGAAGACTGAGGTAAAGGTCACACGGAGCAAACATCTACAGAGTAAAGGGTACATACGGCTCTCTAGCATGGCTCACCGACTACCTGGACTCATACATCAGCGTAGGAGCGACTCTTTTTACACTACTCACTATGCATGAGGATTGTATTGAATAAAATAACTACAGAAAAACACCATCCTGGAAAAAAAAAATCATAGGGAATGAAAGAGTAAAATTAACATGAAAGGGAAACAGAAACAACACTGTTCCCAGGCTGGTAGAGCAGTGGGGGTGAGGCAGGATATAAAGAGATGGGGTACATTCCTTCGAACCTCACCCCCCCCCCCCCGCCCCCCCACACACACACTCATCAGCAACGCCACTAGTACCCTTTTCTAAGAAGAAGCAATGCAGGATTTAAATGAAGATTGGAGTCATGAAATTGAGTATTTGCAATCATACAATCAATCACTTCTTGTTTGAAAGGGGACAAATTGGGTTAAAGCACAACACCCAGCAATCAAACCTTCACCAAACTCGTCAATCTCAGTTTGCTGAGAAAAGGAGATTAAGAGTGGAGCCCTTTGTATTGCTTCATCAAGGCACTGAATCATGTTTGTGTCATATTGAAAATAAAAGTCACAGTCTAAGTTATAGTTAGATAATTAATACAACCGTCAGTCCATAATTTCCGGCACGAAACACTGGCAAATTATAAGGCATCCATTAAGCTCCAAATCAATTCCTAATGATTAAAATGCTAAGATTTGAAACTATTAGGTAGAGGAGAGTTGTTAATGCCTGTTAAGCAAAACTGTGCACTTTACGGGCATATTTATTTATTTTGATGCAGAGAAGCCAACGCTGATGGATGAAAATATAGATTCGTGATTGTGAAAAAGGAAAACGTTGGCTCTCTGGTGGGGTGTCAGACACCGAGTGAACGACGAGACACGCATTTACTTGCTGGTCTCGAAACCCCAATGGTCCCCGTAGTCGGTTTTTGATCTGAATCTGTCCTTGAAGCAAAACTATAAGCTACTTTGTATGCTTCATGAAAAGAAAGTACTTGGATATAATTTGCATCACAAACATATGCTAATATTTCTGTATTCACCCTGTGGCATTAAATGCAGATAGACATACATTGTATGCTAAACTGTACTTGGCTTTTCTATTACTGCACCAAGTGGATTGCAAGCTCTGCTAAACAGAGCCGTGGGCACCCAGTGGAGCACAGATAATTCTCTTTCAAAGCTCTCAGTCTCCATCACAAAGACTTCTGGAGCACGGGTCAGTTTACTCCTGAAGATGTCCACCCACCTAACCATGCCAGGTTCCCCAGGTCTCACAAAACTTGTTATTCACATTTCACGTGAAAAAAGAGAGGAGGTCCCTATGCCTACACTGTCCAAAGTTGACAATTTCTTTAAGATGACCACTAACCCATTTACAATTTGAAAAATAACATTTGCCTTGCCTTGCCTTGCCTCTTCATACAGGTCTTCTGTGGACAATAAATGGGTTCTATTTGACACTATAAATTTAGAGCCTGATTTAGCCCTTGGAGAACCGAGAACCATCCATCAGGCTTAACATCCGCCACTCTGACAAACAGTAGTCAGTCCAAAATATAGAGATAATCTCTGGATGAGCTGTCATATCTGTAAATTAAAAGGAACTGCCATCTCCATGGTTCTCTTCAAGGTGCAAAACGTTTGTTGGACAACTGCTGTCCGTGATTTTTTTTTTTGGGGGGGGGGGGAGTTTTATAGAGCACAAACTCGACCCGAAGATATCAGAGCTGTTCACAGGAGGTCCAGTTGCGCTACAGACTGTCACATTCAATTTTTTAGGCACTGGGTGATAAGGTGATTTGCCCAGAGTCACAGAATGTTGAGCATCCCTGCCGAGATCCGAACAAGGTTCCCCAAGTTTGAGCTCGGCCGCACTAGCCATTAGGCCATACCCTCTCCAAACTTGGCATTTTGTTATGGACAAATAGAAAATGAGTAGTCCCCACATATTTGGAGATTTTTTCCAGGGCCTTAGGGCCATTTAAAAGTTTTTTTTGGGTCTCATCAGCAGGATTTTCCTGCCTGTGACAGACAGAAAAAAAGCATGAGACCTCCACACTAAATAGAGTGGGTAGTCTGATGGCTTCACTTTGAGGATCCCACCTCACACAGGTCATGGAGGTAGATTCCCATCATTGGAGCCAATAGTGAATCTGTGGCCAGAAAGTGGGTTGTCCACTCATTGATATTGATATTGATATTGATAAAAATTTATAACGCGCATAAACAATAACCCGCAGGTATCAAGGCACTCATCTCTATTTCCCTGGCAGAATGTCATGTTTGTGAACCAGGACTCAGTTTGTCAAACTCTAAATCAACATGCTGACATATAGAAACTTAAAAACAAATTGCAAAAAAATACAAAAATATCAACATACAAAAAGTTTGATCAGTTTTCCATATTGAAATCCAGGCAACTCTAGTCATTGACTGTGAGACTAAATTAAGCTGTTGCCCTAGCTCCAGTCCTATCGGGATTAGAGGACAGTGCTTGATGATGTGCTAAGCTACATGGGAATTCTTCTGACCATAACTACTTTTTAGGTCTTTTTTTTTTAGTGCAGGCTATATTTTTCAAGTCTTTGTTTTTATAGACTAAGTGCAGATGTTTTTTTCCACATAGCAAATAAACAACCAAATTTGCTATGCTGTGGGGCACAAGATGAAAACAGCATAGATCCATATTTACTAAGCTGTTTTCTCCTTCTCTATCACACAAACAGGCTACTGAGGGCCACACACACAGCCCCCCAACATGGCACATATACCCTGTCTAGAATAGGATTTGTATTGAAAGCATACCCTTCCTATTTGCAATCTGTAGATTTCATTGAGAGATGTACCATATTTTCCATTGTTCATGCCTGCTTCCAGTAGGTGTTAGTTTTTGACACAAAGCCTAGTCTGGCTAACTCAGTAGATTAGGCTTAGCAGGGCAAGGCATCTTTTGCACTAAGAAAAGGGTATGTTTGAAGCACAAAACACATTTTCCTTCAATTTGCTTTATGTCGGCACAAGGCATTAGTAAATCCTGGGAATATATTTTTAAAAGCTATTTTTAAAAATGAGTTGCAGCTACCAACTGGCACCAGGTGAGGCATCAACCGCATTCCCTAATTAAAGTGAAGTTTCCCTTGTTGGACTAATTTATGTTATGTATCTCGCTGCTTCGATAGGACACTTCACCTAGGTAAGGCACAGGCCACTTCCTGATCAATCATATCTAATACCCAAATTATGTTTTGAACAATGTGCTCTGAAGAGACTATAAATTGACCTTTGGCACTATAGAAGACAAACAAAAGTGCATACATTTGGGTTTAAGAATGGCTGCCAAAATAAATAATAGATCTGCAAATGCAAATTTTGAAGAAAAACAAGGGGCAGGATGGCTGTAGGAAGATGGCTCTATATATAATATGTAGTGGCCTGAAATGCATTGGGTTAAAATAAAATGCTTTTTAAATGGAATTTGGCATCAGTACGTGTTTTTGTCAAGAGGTTCGGATGGCCCAACATTAACATGAGAAAATTTTGGAAAATTGCGTTTCCTGGTTTGAGGTTGAAAAGAAGGATGAATGTGGAAAGATTAAGGATTACAAACAAGAGCACAAAGATGAAACATTGAAGATTGAAATATATGGCTGCAAATGCAATTAAAGAATGCTGTGCCACGAGGTGGAACAAAAAGGTGTCCCACAGTTATGTTGTTCAGATTATTACGTGTAGTATGGGCTGAGCACGTCACGTGTGCACGCGATGGATTAAAAGACTGTGACAATTAAAATTGGAAAACTAAAAACTGGATAAATAATGGTGTGCTGCCCCTCTATGTATGTGATGTTCTATATATAATATACCAAAGTAAGGTATAGTGTGCACAGGGTCCAGTGGATTCCCAGCGGTAGGCAGAGGTAAAAGTAGATAATACCTTCCCCTCTATTTGTGGTAGTGTGCGCGAGTACTAAGGTTTTATCAGAGGGTAATGTTAAGCATTTATTGTATGCACTCAGGCAAGAAATGTTGGCACAGACTCAAAGACTGAACTAAAACCAATTTGTTTGTATAGAAATATTATTTAGTTGTATTTTTATTTTCGAGAACCAAGCCAGGCCTTGTACAGGTAAGAATAAGGGTACTTTGCAGTAATAATGCAGTTAAATACAGGTTGAATCCATTTGTATTCAATTAGATTGGTTACAGATAAGATACTTGTTTACAAAATAGTTGGAATTACTTTTCAGTTACTTTCCTTACACAGCAAGGTATCTCTAGATACCGTGCCGGTACATTTTGCTTGGAAAAAGGAAAAGATGGTAATGTGTTTTGCAAAATAATATAGTTTTTCAGCATTACTCACGATACACACTTACAGGTAGATTCATCAATGTCCAGATTTGCGAGTCCTTAATAGCGATTATTAAGGAATCGCTATTAAGGACTTGCAAATCGGGATTCATGTAGAATTCGCTAAATAAATTGCTATTCCTACGGCAAATTGCTAATCGCAAATAAGGAATAACTAAGGCCTAAGGCCCATAGGAATGAATGGGGAGTCATTCCTTATTTGTGATTAGCAATTTGCTAATCGCAAATAAGGATGCGATTTCAAGGGTGCCAGGGGTGTCCAAAGGACACCCTGTAGCATCCCGGAAATGCAATCTACATTGGTGTTGCGCACACACATGTCCAAAGGACATGTATGTGTGTAAAATGCAACTTAGAAAAATGCATTTAAATGCATTTTTCTAAGTTTTTGCTATTTACCACGAAGTTTGACCTCACAACTCCAAAGATCACTAATGGTAAATCTATACTAATTGGGGTACCTAATGATGCCGTGAGAGTCTTACCTATGGCCTCCCAATACGGTGTTATACGGGGACACTCAAAAAACATATGGATATCTGAGGCTGCCATCAAACCACATCTTGCACATGCCGCTGAGGTTCCTGAGGTAAATTTAGATAATCTTTGGGGGGAATAATACGCCCTGTGGAGGGTAAAGAGATGGTTTCTACGTAACCATGAGGGTTTCACCAAATTTATTAAAAGTTCGAATGAAGTAGACCAGAGTTCTTGTACGTCTTGAGTCAAAATTACATCGGCCCAAAGTTGAGTTGGTAACTCAAATTCCCCATCAGATTCATCTAGAAGGAGTCTATACCATTGTGAAATCTCATGTTTTGCTGGGGGGGTACCAACCAGGTTAGTTATTAGTTGGCTATGCCCTCCAAGTGGAGACTTGTTGCGTTTGGATTGTGGATCGTTATATGTCTGTGTCCAACTTCTGATTTGTATGTATTTAAACCTCGAAAAGGTTGGACCTATTTTGTTCTGTAAATACTCCCACGAAAGCAGATCCCCCTCATAAAAGAGATCCCCCCATTCTTTGAGGCCTGCTTCTCTCAAGGGATTGGCTAAGGAATCTTCCAACCAGGCTGGGCTATCCGGCAGCCCCCAAAGTGGTGTTTTATCGCAGTAGTATCCCTGTTTAATAGGTTTAATTAGCTCAGACCAGGTTTTAGCCGAGCCACACAGGACCTTCAACTTGATCTCCTTGAAGAACTTCTGGTTGCGGAATTTAAATAAAAATTCCGACTGACTGAGGCCTTCCCCATTTAGCATTGCCGAAAACATTAGTCCTATCCCATAATCAGCAGGTTTATTTAGAAGCATTCGTATGTGAGATAGCTGAAAAGCCCACAAGTATAATTTTAAATCTGGTGCGGCTATTCCTCCCTTCTTCCAACGCCATCTAAGCTTTTTCTAAGCTATTCTAGGTAGTTTTTTATTCCAGATGAAAGAGGTGATTTCTGATTGTATTTTAGTTATTTGAGTTTGGTTAAAGTAAAGGGGAATAGTATTAAAAAGAAAAGAAATTTTAGGCAAAATGACAATTTTCACGAGATTAGCCCTCCCTATCAAGGATAATTGCAGGTGCGACCATGCTTGCAATGATTTTCTACATTGTTTAATGATTGCTGTAATATTTACTGTGGCGAGGCTATTGATATCTTTTGTGATATTCAGGGCCAAATATCGTAGTGACTCGCTCTCCTGTATTTCCAAGGAGCTTGGGTTGTCATTCCAGACCAACATCTCTGTTTTGGATGTGTTGATCTGGTAGCCTGATAATTTCCCGAACCCCTTGGCAATTTCAAATATAACCGGGAGTGCAGTTGTTACGTCTGATGTAAGAACAAGTAGGTCATCAGCATATAATGCTACCTTCTTTTCCCAGCCACTATGATGAAAAGGGACAATCGCATTCTCTCTTCTCAGTTGCTGTGCGAGAGGTTCAATGTAAAAGTCAAACAGAAGCGGGGAAAGCGGACATCCCTGCCGAGTCCCTCGTGTTATATTAAAGGGGTCTGACAATTCACCATTAATCAATAGGCAAGCCGATGGATTGGTATACAATAGACTTACAGTATGACGAAATCTCCTCCCCACTCCAAATTTAGCCAGGGCCCTCGACAGGTACACCCAATTACCCCTGTCGAAGGCCTTGGTCGCATCCAGAGTGAGGGCGGTCAAGGGTAAACTATGTGTCACTGCTATATCCATAGCCCCTATAAGTTCGTATGTCAATTCATAGAGCTGTCGGCCTTTGACAAATCCTTTTTGATCTGCATGTAGAACTGCGGGGGCTACCAAGGCTAATCTAGAGGCTAATATAGTGGTAAAAATTTTATAATCCACATTCAGAATTGATATGGGCCTATGAGATTCGCAGGCGTCTCTAGGCTTCCCAGGTTTTAATATAAGTGTGATGGATGCTTTGTCCCATGATGAAGGGGGAGTCTGGCCTTCAAGGAGGATCTTATTAAACATCTCAGTAAGGAACGGGGCAATCTCATCTTCTAACAATCTGTAGATCTCTGCTGGTAAGCCGTCAGGCCCAGCTGCCTTCCCCTTCTTGCTTTTTTTTATAGCGGCCCTAACTTCACCTTCCGTGATAGAGTCATCCAATGCTTGAGACTGAGCCTGTGTAAGTCTAGGTAGGTTAATATGACTTAGCCAATCATCGACCTCCTCGGATCGGGTTACAATATCCTCTTTATAGATAGACTCAAAAAAGGCCTTAAAGGCCCTTCTAATTTCAGTATCTGATGTTAAGAAATCATTGCCTACCTTGATTTTTGAAATATTGTTCCTGACCCGATCGGATTTAGACTTCCATGCAAGCATTTTTCCAGCGCCTTCACTATACTCGAAATGGGCTAATTTACTTGCTTCCCATCTCTGCTGTAGTCTAAGATTCAGTACTGATCCCAGATTGGCCTTCAAAGTCGCCATTTCTTTCCTATAATTGTTTATAACGGATTCATCTACCCCGGAATTACTATCAATTACACCTTGGAGATTTATTATCCTTCCCTCTATGGACAGGATTTGTTCTTTATATTGCTTCCTTTTATGAGATACTTTCGTTGTTATAAGACCCCTTAAAAATGCTTTGAACGAGTCCCAGACAATTCTTGTTGCTGCTGAATCATTATTGATTGAAAAGAAAAAGTGTGCTTCTCTTTTCAGATATAATAGGTCTTCAGATGAAGAGAGAAGAGAACGATCAAAGGACCATCTGGAGGGCAATCTCTCCATTACATAGGTTAGGTCCATTAGTACAGCAGAGTGGTCTGAAAAATGAAGAGGTAAATATTCAATGGATTTTACCTGTTCAACCAGCCGTTGGCTAATCAAGATAAAGTCGATCCTTGATTTGTGTTTATATTTATAGTTTCAGAAAGACACCCCTTGCTGATCCCCAGACCTTTCCCTCCATATGTCTACATAACCGTAGGTTCTCATTGCAGATTGCAGCACTGACCTAGACTTGGACAAAGCTAAGGATCGACTATTAGGGGATTTGTCCAAAGCTGGATTTAGGACGATATTAAAATTACCTGCTATAATAGTTGGCTCAGGAAAGGAGAGTAAATGTGAAAACATAGTCTCCATTACCGTAGGATCATCCTGATTCGGCCCGTAGTATCCTAGAATTGTGGTTTGAGATCCCGCTATTACTACGGAGGCTATGGCCCATCTTCCTCCTGTGTCGACCTGCTGGGATATAAGCCTAGCTTTAGCTACTTTTTTAAAGATTATAGATACCCCTCTGATATTACTTGTCTGAGTAGTGGAAACCACAAAGTCTATCCACTTATTTCTTTTAAATAAATCAATCGACTCAGAATTTGTTAAATGAGTCATAGCTAGAAACCTGGTCTTCTACACGATCCTTCTAGCAAGAAGAGAGATCTGCAGGAGATGGAAGGATCCCATCCCCCCTTCCCACGGGGACTGGCTGACATCAACGCTACAGACTGCACGCATAGATCTAGCCAGATCAGGGAACCAATGCAAAAGGACCTTTTGGCACTCGATTGTATGGTCTCAATAAAGATCCGGGGTTGTTGTTTTTTTTTTTTTTTTTTTTTTCCGGGTCCAATGATTATACTACTATGGTGCCAACCCAATCGTATCCGGTCATATCCCGGCCCTGGCCCAGCAGTAGGCCTCTCCACTGGTAGCCTAAAAGAATCTCAAGCTGAGACAGTTGCGGGATCTGTGGCTCTCCTCTCAAACGAAATGATTCCTTCCAGTTACTATACTGTGTAAACTCGTCTAATGCTTATTCTAAATGGCTTTCAAAAACCATAGTGGATATGAGGACAAAAAAAAAAGAAAAAAAAAAGAGGTTTGACCTCACGGTAAATAGCGGCCCAAAATTGTGATTTCACAATTTTAAAATGGTTCATGAATTGCATTTAAGGAATCTCAAATAGAGATTCCTTAAATGCAATTCCTCGCAAATGTGCAAATTCTTTAATAGCGATTTTTGCATCTGGGAGAATGAATCCCAAATGCAAAAATTGCACTCGCAAAGGGCCAGATTCACAGAATCTGGCCCTTTGCGAGCGCAATTAAGCTTGATGAATCTGGCCGTTAGTCTTGGGAGAACAAAACTGGGGTTTACTGGTCCATGAGTAGGATACGGTCAGATGGGCACTCAAGTCTCACCAACAGCGGCACAGAGGCAGCCAGGTTCAGAGTGCCTGGACTACACATTAGCCAATGGGCTAAGCACAGTCATTGGGTGGGAGACTGCAGGCGAGCAGGTCACCAAGTTGGTAAAACAAAAGCTCCTGGGGTTAAGGTCAGCACTGAAGGGCCCAATGGTCAGCAGAAGAAATACACCACCAGCGGCACAGAGGTAGCCAGCTATAGGATGTGGTCAATGGGGTTCCCAAGGTTTCTCAGTGGAGATTGCCGGTCTTGGTCTCAGCTGCAGATTTGTTCGGGGTTCCTGGTGGGTGGTCAACGACGGAAGGCAATTGGGGTCTTTGTGGGTTGAAGTCTTGGGACTGCAAGTGGTTGCTGACTGACTTGGTCGGAAGTTGCGGTCATACTTCTTGGACCGTGTCGGTCAGAGAGACGTGGGGGATGTCATCTTTGGTCGCAATTGGAGGGGACCTCACAGATTAGGGCTGCAGGCTTGTTTTAGGAGCTTTTAGAGGTTTAGAGATCACTGGGATCCTGGTTAGGATCACTGGGGCGACCTCCTTAGGGTGTTGGGCTACTCTGGCGTTGGCCACCGGGAGCGAAGTGGTGGAGATTCACGGAGTCGGCTGGAGTCTGAGTCAGTTTTGAGCAAGTCCAGTGCTCACAGGAGAAAAAGTCTTTTGGATCACAAAGGCAGTGCAGGTTCTCTGGGATTTTGAGAGCTGCTTGCTGTAGGACACACGGAGATTCTTCAGGAGAAGTCTGAAGTCAGGACAGGCCGGAGCCAAGTCACTGGATGTCCTCCTCTTCTTCTTTCAGTGCGGCTGTTTGGTCCTTCTTCAGGCTTCTTCTTGCTTCTTCTTGTCTGAGAAGGCAAGGTTCAGGGTTGCCCCTAAATACTAAATTTAGGGGCGTTAGAGGAAGGTACAGGTCGGGACCAATGGGTCCCTTCTTTGAGGTGGGTACCCACCCTATTATGCTAACCTCCAGTGGGTGGGGGGCATAAGCCTCACTCTGGTTGGTTGTGTCTGAGAGTTGGGCTTCCCCTCGCATGGGGTCAGCAAAGGGGGGCACACCTCTCTTGGTATCATGGTTTTCCTGCCAATTCTCCCTTCCAAAGTGGGGGTCAGAACCAGTAGGGACCAGTTGCTGGGAGCAGCAAATGGCTGGGGTAGTTCACAAAGACGTCAGGCTGTTGAAGCTTTCCCTTCGTTGACCCTTCCCATCCTGGGGGAGTAGGCTTGGCACGTTGTCCCAGGATGTGCTTTGTTTCAGGACCCCGAGAGAGTTTTAGGCTCTTGACCAGGGGTCCAAAAACCTGTCTGGTGGTGGCAGCTGGCAAGCAGTCACTCAGCCAGGACACTAGTGTTATGCCATTTTTCAGGGGGCATCTCTAACATGCCCTCTGAGTGAATTTTTCATTATATCCCACACTGGCATTAGTGTGGGTTTAATGTGTTGAGAAGTTTGATACCAAACTTCCCAGTTTTCTGTAAAGCCACTATGGTGCTGTAGAGTACGTAATGACAAACTCACAAAACATCTACTCGTTATGGCATTACTGCACTAAGAATGTCTTAGGATTGACGTAGACTATGTAAGGTTACAAGGCTCATGCACCTATACCCTCACCAATGGTATAGTGCACGCAAATAAAGGGGTGGCTTACCTATGCCAGGACAGTGGGTTGTAGGCATGGCACACAGGGATGTGTGCCATGTCGACTCTTCACTTTGATCTGTACCAAAACACACAGCCTACAAAGGCTGTGTGTGTGTGTGTGTGTGTGTGTGTGTAAAGGTACAGGGCCTCCAAGGGTGGCACATTAAGTGATGCAGCCCTTAGAGGCCTTCACTGGTCACAGTGCCCTTGGACCCTAGGGTACTCTTTACAAGTGACTGGCATGTGGCCAGAGAGGTGCCATTTGGGTTTTGCAACAGTTCAGTTTGTGGAAATAACATAGGCCCCAGGTACCTATTTGGCAGGAGCCCAGGGCATACTCAGTCGAAGTACATCAACATTTAGGCAAATCGTGGGGGCAACCATGCAAAAAGGGGCACTTTCCTACAATGGCTACGTGGATGCAGGGTACCATGGTACAATGGTCGGTTAAGAGTAAGATGGTTGGTTACATGCAAAGAGATGATGCTGTTGCAGGTTGGTGTCAAGAATTTGGGAGGTTAATAGGGCTGCAGGATGGCGATCAGACCTGAGTGGTGACCTTGATTCATAATGTTACGTACAAGGCAGGACTGTGGCTATAGAAGGGAGTTAAAGGGTTTTCAGAAGCAAACTGTTTAAATGGATACAGAATTGTGACATGGATGCAAAACAGTGTAATGTGTGCATCATAGTTTACTTAGTGCAAGAAAGTGCAATGAGTGTACCATTGTATAATGGGTGTGGGGTGCTACTGGAGTGACAGTATGTTGGACCAAATGTCAGATGACAACATGGGTGCAGTATGGTAATCTATTTTCCGGGTCCGTGTGCAGGATGTTAACTTGCACGAGGGATCACCTAGGAACATGCTGATGATATATAAAGTATTAAGCTGGAAGCATGAAGCCAATGAGAGTTATGGCCTAGATACATAAGATCGTCCAGAGACCAGGAGGGTGAACTGTGACATACATTATTGATTGTTCCTAGAAGACAGAATAGTGATTGGAATATTGCATCATTACTCAGTGGTGGAATGTTCAGCTTGGGGTTGCAGTGTGAAGTGAGCGTAGGATTACAACACTTTGCCTACCTATTTTTAGACTCTATCTAAAACTTAGTAAAAGTACTTAATGTGGCTAGTGTATGTGGTTTGCCAAATAACCATTCTGAATGTGTTAACTGAGCCTCGCCGAATGAGCTGACACATTTGCACCAGAAACAGATTTGCATTTTATCTCTGACAAAAGCTCTGGCTTCTTACCAGTGACTCAAAGGTTACTCTGGGCCCGGGCTCTTGGGCCATGACAATGAGAGCAGAGTCCCTGTGAGGTAGATATGCATTGATACACATTTCTTTTTACTTGGTGCGTTCTCACATTCAATATAATCCCCCAGAATGTCGGGGCATACATCCTACAACAACTTGGCATGAGGTCCGTGGAGTGAGGACCCCAAGTGAAATAAACGATTCAGCTTCTGCAATAATTTGATTAAATAACAGAGGCCTCATTTATGAAAAGTGACGCATCGCTGCATGAAAACAGCGATGCGTCACTTTTCACTGCGCCCTCCTTGCGACACCAATGATGCGTCATATTTACAGTATGGCGCATCATGGCGCAAGGAGTTACAGATACGTCAGTATTTCTGATGAACCTATATGGCGCAAAAGTGACGGATTGCTGGAGTGTGTCACAAAAGTGACGCAACTCCAGCAATGTGTCCTTTCACATGGGGCAAGCCCCATGTGAAAGGGCCTGCATCAGTCTTACGCCTGCTGTGAGGCAGGTGTAAGAAATTGACACATTTGTGTCCTAGAAGTGGCACAGTGAAATCTTATAGATTTCACTGCGTCACTTCTATGACCCTTTCTTGCGTCAGAATGCCCCCCCTGCATACATTATACCTGGTGTAGGTATAACGTAGCGCAGGGGTTTACAAAGTGACACATCTACCTAAATGCGTCACTTTGTAAATATGGTGCAATAAGGCACATTTTTTACGCTGCTGGTGCGTCACAAAAAGTGACGCACCAGTGGCGTAAAAGTGATGCACAGCTTCACTTTGAAAATCTAAAGACATTATGTTTTTGTTTCATGATGCTAAAACTCAAGCAAACCGAGATACGTATTTTTCAAACCTGGGCCATGGGTCATCTCAAACTCCTATTAACAACGAAACATGTCTGCCTTCGCAACAAAATACATCAAATGCTTAAATCGTGAACGCTTGCATTTTTCAAAATGTTATGTATTATGCATGTCACATTTTTTGGGGGGATTTAAGGTTAAAGACTCACTGCACTTACATCTTGTTAAATATGTTTGAACAGTATATATATATAGAAACCTCTAATAAGACCTGTAAAGCCTTTCAATTATTGTGTGGGAAATACATGCTGGGCAAAGTCGACCATTAAAATATGTAAGACTGACACAACATATTTAGATCTGTCATCCACTTGACTGGACCTGTCGCATATCAATGAGACACTGCTTCTGTAGTCAAGCCAATCGCATCGAGTGCCGCGGGTCAAAGATACAAAATCCTGCTGCCTAGCAGAAATGAAAAAATAAGTCCACAAAAATAGTGCGCCTTTAAAGCATAGTTAGCACAGTCGGTGTCCAGCCCATTAATAACAAAGAGGCTTGCTTCTGGCATGCATTATGATTATCAGACTTCGACAACTGCATGATGCCAATTTTCCTCACCAGAAGGATGGCAGGATGTGACATGCGTGATCTCCAGCGAATGATAGGGTTATTTTTTCTGATTCGTTCTTCAACTTGAACTGGGGTGACTTCTACCCGCCTCGAGGCAATTCATCTTTCCAGCAGTGTGATATTTTAAAGGCCAAACATGTTGCTCCATTTCTCACTTTGACAGTCGGAGAAAGGCGGTGTGATTTTGCATCGGAGCGGTGAGAGCGGTTGTTTTTTTTGCCATCCTTTGCCTAACTCTTCAGGTGATTGAAGGGGATGTGGGTGAATGAGGAAGCTGGAGGAATCTGCAGCAACGTATCCATTACTGCAGTATTATGCACTACACTCCTGTTATTACATGTGATAGCATTAATCAATTCATATTGTGAATAAAAAAATAACATTTTCTTTGAATCAATTAGAAAACCTTTAACTTTCAATTTATTTACCTTTCTTGAAAAATATTTTCGAAGAAAATTTGCCTTCCAGGCCCTCTCATTTGCTGCTCTGGAAGAACTATTTAAACTGCCTCATTTATACTTTTGGTGACTGGCTACTGTCCCTGACCCGCAAACCTCCCACGCTTTCCACATTTTATAGGTCTTATGGTCCTCCTATTGATTTCCAAGTCTCTCTTCACTATACCCACCTTATCATTCATCAAGCTTTTTCCCCTTGCACATGCCTTCCTTTACAGACATAGAAGAAAGACACCATTGCCAGAAAGGAGATAAGATCAGACAGTCTAGTGCTGCTTCATAAAAGGAATATTTGACGGTCAACCTGCATTTTGAAAGGAACAGCTATTTGTAAAAATGTGGATCCATGAAGATCATCCTAATATGGCCTTTCAATCTTGCTTTATCAATATTTTCAGTGTCTTTCGATCGATGAAGTTTGATTACTGGAAATTGTAGCATGCAATGACATTCTTGTTATGTGTTTCCCCAAGAGCTTCAATTGACTATTTTAACCCTTTCGCTGCTGATGACGAGCTCAGCTCGTCATCACCCACGGGTGTCGTGTGCTGATGACGAGCTGAGCTCGTCATGGAAACAGCAAAATGGCAATTTCCAGCACACGGCAAAAATCATAGCAGCAGCCATGTGGTTAAAGAAGAGGACAGTGCTTGATTTTCTAGAATCGTGTGGTATCAGTTGATTGACATATGGGTATCCCTTGAAGGGTTTTTTCGTATTTCTGCTGTTCGTTGCCTTTGGTTCCCGGGGAGCTCATCTGATCTCTGGAAAGACCCACGTGCTTCTCTCCTGAGGAGATGTAATGACAGAACGGAACAGTCATGAGGTTGGGAGATTAAAACAAACACGCATTTGCAATGCAGTCGGTCTCAAATTTGCAAGAGTTTGAGCTATTGGCATTGTAAATGATAATGCCTTTTATTTATGTGTTTACATAACCTGAAAGCAGTGGAAATGATCCCTTTGCAAATGAGCTAACACTCCAACTCGGTAGTCTGTAACATTTCATTGTTTTGTGGCCGGATCACTGTTAATACATAGAGTACCAAAAAGGTATTTGGAAGGGGCACCCAAAACATGCCTGCCCTAAATAACAATTCGGTGCGCATTTTGAAATGCATTAAGTGAGTCAGATTTCTTTTTTCTAAATATCCATTAGTGTTTAGTGCATAAGAAAAAGGGGTCTAGAGTTTGCAAACCATCTGATTTTACTGATTTGGAAGGTTTGCAAATGCTACAGCAGTTCATACATCTGATCCTACATCCCAACCTCTGGTACCTCTCCAGAGCCTCAAAATAACACTAACTCTCACATATAGGCTCCATCAAATCACACCACTGTATAGCATTGTAGTTACATTTATATAGTGCTTGATACTGATCAAAGGGCTCCAAAGTGCTTTTGTTGGACAGGTAGCTTGGAAGGAGGAAATTGCTTTGGTAAGGTAAGGGCATCCTTTTGAGGCGATCCTTTTGTGTCACATGCAGTTGTGACAGGCAGTTGTGCTGAGAATGGACTAGAGCAAAGCAGAGGGGGAGCTGGAGTTGATTATGCTAATATAGCATTGTAGATGTTTTTTATGCTTCTGCAGCATCGTCAGTGTTGAAAGGGTTCTACGTGAAGCCAGTGTGCAAGTGTTTAGATGTTATGTATAATGACCAGAAGGTTTCTCGTATGTTTTCATTGCGACTGTGTTGCAATTCAAATGATGATCAGAAGGTTGTTCTTATGTTTTCACTGTGTTTGTGTTTAGCAGGGTAACTAGATGGTTACTATTATGCTTTAACTCCAACTGTGTTGTGTATTATGACCGGGGAGTTGCTCCTATGTTTTCACTTATGTTTGCACTGCGATTGTGTTGCTTATGATGCCCCGGGGGCTGATCTTATGTTTGTTATGCTTTTACTGTGATTGTGATTTCTATGATGACAAGATGGATTGATCCTCTTATGTTTTCACTGTGATTGTTTTGCATGTGATGGCCAGAGGATTGCTTGCATGTTTTCACTTATATTTTCACTGCAATTGTGTTGTGCATGATGACCAGATTGTTGCTCTTATGTTTTCACTGTGACTGTGTTACAGAAGATGGGATTGGTGTCACTACAACGCATGCTTTTACATCGCATGCCTTTACAACGTGGTTTTTACCACGCAGTCCATTACAACGCATAATGCTTTTAGGCGCTGGATAGTGAATTATTTAATTTACTATTCCAACTCCAGTCCCCGTGGATAGCAGGGAAGGTGTTGGATAGTAAATTAAATATATTCCCTATCCTAGAGACCCCCCAGCGCAATGCGTTGTAATGGTATGCGTTGTAATGGTTGCGATGTAATGGTAGTGCGTTGTAAAAAATGCGTTGTAAGTGATGTTCCCCAGAAGATGACCACATGGTTGCTCTTAAGTGTATTGTTCAGTTTATGGCTACCCTTATGTTTTCATTGCGATTGCATTGCAAAGGTTGACTATAAGGTTTATTTATTAGGAATGCTTTCAAAATACGAGTTAGGAGTGCTTCGCTGAAATATGAATGACAACAAAGCACAACATCATTGCAATCATTGCAATGACAATGCATGTATGTTACACCTTCCTGCTGTGGTATTGTCACCTAAACAACCACAGGTATAACACACAATGTGATACTGGTGGCAGTGCGCCACCCTCCCTCTCCCTTGTGTTCAGGGCACAACTCCTAAAAAAAAAAGTGGGGGGACGCGGACGTAAAAACAGGCAGTGACATCATGAAACGTGGCTTGCACCATCAGACTCATTGCCTCCCCTCGCTCACCCCTTAGATGCGATTGCATCAAAGAAGCCAGCACGTGAGCAGCGTTCTGAATGAGCTCCGAACACACCCCAGAGAAGCCAAAGAGTGAATGTGTGGCTCCAATTGCTCCAGTTATCGAGCTCCCGGTAAAATATGTGGGGGGACGCCGTCCACCCGCGTGGTACCCCGACTCGATCCCTGCCTGTGTTCTTGTCTGAGTTTGAGTTGGTGAAACATTCCCCATACCCAACGTAATTGTGTGATGACAATGCTGTTACTGAAGCACACCACTCCCCTTTATGCCTTTGAGCTCATGCTGAATAAATGGAGTCTCAGAAATGGTGTCCTCTTAACCCTGCTTGCTACGCCACATTCTTCTTGCTTGGTTAATGTGTGATTCTGTACGATAAAGACCTCATTGTGAGATTCTGTACGATAAAGAAGTCCTACATGTCCACACAAGGACATAGTACACAATGAGCCATTGTTTAGCTTCGGAATCTTTACCTCAGAGTTGTTTAAATAACCTTGTTTGGGTCAACAGCCCGTAAGGGGTGGTGCAGCAGAGAGTGGAAATGGTATTTTACCACCAGAGGCCATATGAAAAACGTCATGGCGGCTCTCCCTTTAATATTCCCTTCAATTGAACGCCACGTCTGGCATACACAGGCCCCTGCTGTGCCGAAAGCTCTTCTCAGGCTTCTTAACCGAGATCCAATCTTTTCTTCCCACCTTTTGCTCTTCAGTTTGTCATCATGGACTGTCTGTCCCTGTCACCGACAGCTGTGGCGGGTCAGGGTATAGCAGGCTGCATTTCTTATTGAGATTCGATGGAGCGGGCCCTCCAAGGCTGGAACACTGCTTTTTTTGATCCATTGTAACTGGCAGTGAGCAGCTGTTAACGCATGGCAGATATTAACCAGTCCCGTTTTCCACTGCTTCCTGGTACTTGTAGTCCTGGATTTATAACAGGCTAAGTAAAAGTCCCCTTATGCGAAGAAAAACGGTATGAGAGTACTCGGACAACTCGTGTTACACATTTGTAATCAGTTGCTGTTGGTATTTCGGCATCACTGAGAGTAGGCAAGAACCAGATATAAATAAACCAGAGGGAAGTAGGGAGGAGAACCCATCACACGATGTACTGTGTGGCCAACAAAAAACTTCTCTGAGTGAAATCGCCAGTCGGAACTCACCACACAAAGGAGGGACATTTCCACAAATGCACCAATAATAAGCCTTCATTTTTGAATGCCACACGTAATAACCAATATGAATTGGGAGGTGTGCTAAAACCACATAGAGAGATACAACAGGTCTTCCAAACAGTGCAAACGCTGTTGAGGCTCGACCTTAAAAAGGCCTCATTTTGGAGCTCGTCACAGCTTTTTAGATTGGATGCGAGCCGTTGCACGTCAACAAAAGTAAAGATTGAAGTATCTCCGTATATGCATCAAAGCCTGTGGTGAGCCCCAGTAAGGTTCTCTTGATTCAAAGCAATAGTAGGACAGGGCAAAGTGTGACAGATGTTTACACGCATGCATTCAGAATACATGAATAGGGAATGACTTTAAGGGTAATTACAACAATGCAGACAGAACAAAAGTGATGTTCGATTAATATAACAACTATGTGCACAGAATTAATGAGTTGTTGCAATGACAAAAGATCAGTTCACACTGAAAGGAATTGATGTTCCATTGTCAAAAGAACATTCCACACACAATAAAAGGGGTGTTCCAATAACAGAAAACAATGTGCACAGAATAAAACTGCTGTTCCACTGATAAAAGAAACGTGGACATGAAATAAAAGTGATGCTCCATTGCTCGAAAAGCAGCATTGGCAATATTCTATGAAGAATGAGAGGGGGAACATCCTATACGACGCAACTATTACCCCCACACTACTATTACAACGCGGGGATTACAACGAAAGTCGTTACAACGACTTTCGCTGGAGGGCGCTGTTGGATAGGGAATAGTTTAATTTTCTATCCAACACCTTCCCTACTATCCACGGGGACTGGAGTTGGAATAGAAAAATAAACGATTCCACTATCCAGCACCCACAACGCAAGTCGTTGTAACGACTTGCGTTGTAATCCCCGCGTTGTAATGGCATGCGGGGTAAAAGCATGCGTTGTACTGACATACAACCAATGTGAGTGTTGTTCCATTGAGGAGGAAACATTCTGTAAAGAATAAAGTGTTGTTCCATTTGCAAGTAAAATTCTATGAAGAATAAAGTGATGTTCCATTGATTGACAAAACAGAAAGCACAGAATAAAAAGGCTGTTCACTGACAAAAAAACAGTCCGCCCAAAAAAGTGCTGTTCCTTGACTGTACCTGAATGTGCTTTCTTCAAAATAAGTTTTCAATTGAAGCATTGATCACTATATATCCATTTGATGTATTGATCGGCTTATTCAAAAAGATAGGTAGGAATTTATTGCCCACATGATCTAATAGACAAGCTATTTGCTCTGAACCCCTGACCATTGGGTTCCAGTGTCAGCTTCATCCCCCTTGTTTTGAATGTCTTAATATTTACAGTGCAGTACAAATATGTGTAATGCGAAAGCTAAATGAAGAGTGTAATCTCAAGTGATTTCTCAATTACATTCGCCATCATATCTTTGTTTATGAACTGTCTTCATAATCAGAACTCATGCACAATGAGGCTTGCCTTCATTACACCTAAAACGTACTGCATTTATTGTAATCATGAGGGAACAATATTGAGTTATCACAAATCAACTGTAAACCAATTCCTGAAGGTTATACATATATCTCTACAGTAGATTCCAAAGCCAATCAACCTATAGACAAGCTGAGCAACCAATGTAGGTAAACTCTAAGAGCAAACTGGTGTGGCAAATGTGTAGTATGCTGGCCCACACATTCATGTAATAATGCAGCTGAGGCAGACGTAGATGAGTTAAGTAGTAGGTTTATTAAGTCCATAAGTAGATAACAGGAAGTAGAGGTCTGGACCTAGCAGCCCCACCAGAAGCAGCCTCCTACCTGCTCAGCCCATCTCCCAACTGACAACACACACACCAGGCACCCAAGCATTCCATTCATGTCAATCACACTAACATTCTACCTGGAACACTCACACTGGCTGAGCAGCTAGATGGAGAGGAGTAAAGGAACATATTTACAAACCTGAAGATACTATAAAATATTCATTATTTTGATTGCAAATCCAGTAAACTAAATAAGGACAGGACATGTTTAAAAATAGCTTTTAATAGTACCAAGATTAATGGTGTCCGTTTTAAATACTTCAGAAGGACAACAAGGTTAGTAATCATTGACAGATATGAGTTTATTACCAGCAGGTAACACTGAAACCTCAATGAGAAATACATCTGTGTATTAACCTAGTGCAAGAAATACTAATTGTCCAAGATGTTCTTGTTTTTTTCTATTTTTTGTCCTCTAAACTGTTGCTTTCTTCTGTGATCTGTGGCTAGGTGTCCTTTTCTCTGCCACTATAGTCTATTTTTTAAGTGGTGTTCTTCTTCAGAGCAGCTCCTGTTAACATGGCCCTGACCTGAAATCATATCATATTATGACAGCAGACAGACATTCGCAGTTTTTAGATATTAATAACCCATAAATTATAAATCACCTGTCTGCTGAGGTATATCACAAGGGAGCTGAAGTAGTTTTACTCAAAAAGAATGTGTCACACAGAAGATTCACAACACGGAGCCTGCAACCTGCCACTATGAAGAATTGAACTCCTGTGATTTCAAATTCATCATCCATGAAATAATTATGAAACATGCAATATTATATTATCCATTCAGCAAGGGGTGATATAAAATTGACTAAACCATCTGAGATAGGAAATAATCTCAATTGGATAGCGCCTAATGTTGTCTTTGTGCATCACACAGTAGACTGACACCAGAGTGCCAGCAACCTTTCCTCTCCTAATGTGGTATAGTAGGCTATTTTGAATTCAAATATATCAGTTCATGAAATAATTATGAACTATGAGCAAAATACAGCTAAATAGATCATCCAAACTAGGGCAGAATTTAACAGGATATGCATCTCGGCCTTTCAGGCCCTCTCATGTCCTGTACACAGTCCCAAGGAGTGAGGATTGGGTGGGGGAAAGGATCTATCGTGAGTTGAATCAAACTTGATAGTTTTTGTTCACACTCCTGCCCTATTTTGCAGGTCCTGCTGGATTCTCCACAGTGATATGTAGGGTCATGTCCCTTGCTCTCTTACATGCATCTAGAATGCCTTTATAGTGCAAAAGGACTAAACAGGTCAACAGGAATCCTCAATCATGTTTCGTTTATCAGCTAGATTTCTACAACAGGAAGGCATGGCGCTCTGACAAATGAGAAAAACATTTTTTTTAAAAAGCTAGATATATGCACAAATGCAATGCTAGCAAAGAAGCCTTCAAAAAGTCATGTAGGGCCCTCTGTTCATTAGACAGGCCAAGTAATGGGAAAAACCTCAAGAAGGATTTCCTGTTCCGCTGGAACAAAAATAATCCTAGCATTATCTATTACAATTTGCCTACCCTCTAACTTGAAATCTTTTCCACCCCCATTTGCTGTAGGATCCTTGAACTGATTTACTTCAACATATTTAACAGAGATTACCATATCAAGTGTAATACGAGTGCAGTGGCTCTGTGCCCTATGTTTTCACTGTAATTAATGTTATTTAACCAAAAAAATCCTGCATTATTTGCTAAGGACTTATTGGATACATGTTGTTTTGGTCTTTTGTGATAATATAGAGAACTATTTTTATAATCCTGTGTGGGGTCTCATTTATGGTGTATTCATTGTGTTAATGTGTGTGTGTGTTGCACAAATGCTTTACACATTGCCTTTGTGGATAAGCCTTACTGCTCTGCACCAAGCCACCAGAGTGTGACCACAGGCTATGTTAGGGGTGTATCTGACTTATGAGAGTGGTGGGTTCTGCCTGGCTTAAGTGAATACCCTAGCCAACCAGAAATCCCATTTCTAACAAGGGCCAGAAAACTGACATGCTAATCACAGGCTAATGATTGCCAGTAATCTTTACCCTTTATGCTGTTGATGCAATTGCAATTCTTTCAGCTGTGCTGCTTCCCGGATGTGTATCTTTGTTAATATTCATGACAGATTTGTTTGTTTAGTTTATGCAGCTTGGCATCTAAGTCTTCATTTTGAAAATGCTGAAGACTGATTCCCCTGACAATATTAATTCCCAAAAAGTGTTTTACATATACACTGTTCTAAAATGAATCTTGAATAAAGATGGGGAATGGGCTGTGGCAACCGCAGCATGTTTTTCTTTTCACTTCATTCAAGAACACACCTTTTTAGTGTTCATTAAGAAAGAAGTCATCCAGCTGTCTTGTGGTAACATCTGTGTAACACCCAGATCCCTCACCCCGAGGCAAAACTCTTTTCTGAAGCATCTCGTGGGATCAACATTCAGAAAACAAAACGAAAAACATTTCTGTTCCTAAGTCAACGTCTCAGACTCCTTAGTAATATTCTGTTCTTGTGATACCCAGCTCGTGTTATTTAATTACATGTACATCAATGGTACTTTCGAGCTGCATCAATAATAACCAATGTCATTATTTTCTATATTTCCAAGGCTAGGAAAGCATCTATGAACCAAAGATTGTAATAGCACACTGTAGTGGGACCTAGTAGTTTAAAAGAGTCTGGAATTGTAGCAATCACCAGCAAGCTCAAGAGACAGGCATTTCTAAATCAAGCATTCGGAATAGGACTAGCCAAAAGTAATGCATGACTTGATGAAGTGTTTAGATGAATTTGGAGGATTATGGAAACTAGGACAATGGCTCACACTAAATAAAAAGCATTCATGGGGGATTGCACTGCTTTTCAAGACCTCAGCACATGTATGCCTACCCATCACCTCCCTGTTTGAAATGTTCCACTATTAAAGTGTTTTATAATTTCAAGCCTTAAATAATGGAATTTCTGGGACCCATAAAGACCACAATGAAGCTAGATCAATGGATAACGTGTACAGAGAACCAATTTGTCCACTGAACTTATTGACGTAAAGTCCCTACGGTTCAACTCCATCTCATGTGGGTCCGACTCCGACGATGCCCATGAAAGTTGCCATTTTCCCTGATTTATGCAGAATCAGTATCATGTTCACCTTTTAACTCGGATGTTGATCAATGGCATAAGTACATCTACTGCAACATTCATCTGGGTCAAATGTCTCCTCGCTAAATCAAGGTTTGACAGGAACACATACGGACATATAACCAAAGTAATGTAGTCTGAATTGATGTCCTTTTACCTTATGTGTTCATAAGGAAATGTCTGGGATGCATACCTTGATGCACATATTATAGGTCAGACGTTCCTAAACTTATGTCAGATCTTCCATTTTTTGATACGATTTAGGATATAAGGACTGATACCTGGCCACTTGGCAGATTATCACCGGAGATTCTGTCAGAGACGGGCTCACATGACAGTACACTTCACACGTTGTGGATAGTAGATCTCACCAGAAGCCATGGCCCTGAGGAAAGCCAACTTACTGCTACTGCAGTGGGTGTTTGCCCTTCGCAGGGAACACTGTCTTTATACCTCCACTGATAAAGACAGCCTTTACACTCAACAAGTATGCATTGTGGTTTCTCTCTAAGAAAGTATAGACTATAAGCTGCTCTGCTTTTCATGCTCTCATAGTTTAGGACATAGAAGTAGGCATTAGGGTGTTAGGTTCTAGCCGACCTTTTAATGACATCCTAACAGTAATAGACATTTTCATTTTATTCTTATCCATAACATGTCTCATTACGGTTTTTATAATATTTAGTGTCGTTATTTTAGATGTACTGAGATACCTATCGTTCCTGTAGTAATAAATACTTTAAACTTAAAAGTGTTCATTCTTCTAAATACAGTATGGGTGATACTATGAATAACAAAATAAAGTTTGTTGCTGTTTCTATGGCACCCCTGATCCCTTTATGGTATTGTCAATAATCCAAAAGCAATGCCTCTGTATCAATTACAGATTGAGTAGTGTTTGTGGGCTACAATAACTTGTCTGTCACATTCATCGCTGGTTCATTGAACCAAGTTTACTCATGTCATCCCTTGTCAAGTTACACCAAAGTTGTAACTTACACAACAGTACATGCAATAGCGCCATCAGAGATACATAAAAAAGCCTCACTTGAGAGCAAGGTGCAGACGGAGGATCAACATCTAAACTCAAACCTAATATCACAGGATGGCGTTGCAAGACATAGCTGTTGATATTCATGGGCTTGAACCTGCACCTGATGGCATGACCACTACAGAGAATAGGGTTTTAACTACCTCTCCAACACAAAATGTTAGGCATAAATCATCAAGATTTCTGATTTTAACCTTGCTAACATTAACATGTCCTCCTGAAGTAGAAACATACACATCTATCCGCCAACAAGGTGTAATTTGAGTTCCAATGACCGTAAATTTGAACTGTTACCCTGAGTGTAGGAAATCCTTCCCTGCATGGTCACCATTAAGCATGGGGGAATTTTGCGAATTCGAAAACCGCAAATTTGCGGATTTGGGAATTCGCAATCTGCAAAATTAGCGAATTCGTGCGAATTTGCAGATTTTTTATTTTTGCGTGTTCACGGGGCACTTTGCGTGTTCGCGGGTGTTCGCAGGGTGCTTTGTTTGTTCGTGTTTTTTTTTGCCTGGTTAATCACTGCCACCCTCTCGTTTTTTATGCCCTTCTGATCCTGTACCACTCGTTTCTGTGCCCTTCGGCCCTCTGCCCCACTCATTTTTTATCCCCTTCTGCCCTCTGTCCTACTTTTGTGCCCTTCTGCCCTAAGCCCAACTTAGAATGGCGCCGGCAAGCTGCCAGCGCCATTCTAAAATAGCTACAAAGAGCTTCAACAAGAAGCACTAATAGATAAAGTAAAGCAGGTGCTCGAGTTGAAGGTCAAATTAAGTTACACAATCATTAATCACCCCAGGTTTGGGGTGATTAATGATTGTGTAACTGAATTTGAGCTTCAACTCGAGCACCTGCTTTACTTTATCTATTAGAGCTTCCTGTTGAAGCTGACTTTTGTAACTATTTTAGAATGGCTCCGGCAGCTTGCTGGGCGCCATTCTAAAATAGTTACAAAAGTCATCTTGAACTTTTGACCCAATCCGTTCCGCTCGCGGATTTTGCGGGAAATTTATTGATAAGTACCTAGCATATGGTAGAGAAAATGTATTGAGGAAATCGAACTTGAATGCCAACTGTGAACTGCAGCACTCATTGTACTTTCCACTAAGTGGGCCTGGAAAAGATAGGTTTAGGCCTACTATGTGTAGTATGGAAGCAGCATTTTGTAACCCGAAACCAGCTGCAAAGATCTGTCCAAATCCAGCCTTTTGCCTGGTAGAAAAAAAGAGATTTAAAATATTAAATGTCAACCCAAAGTACAACTTGCTACCCAAAAAATAGGGTGCATAATACGCAATAGTGGAACATGTGTGGTATTAGAAATGGTATGTTTTCTCATAAATTAGGTGCAAGAGGGCAATGACAATGTTCAGGTTGTAACTTGCACATGAGAAAACTCCAAGCATAAATTATACACTTTCTATAGTGTCTGACAAGTACCCGCTACAGACTACGTTCAAAGGATTCTTTTTATATTTAATAAAAATCCAATCAGTTGGTTAAGTCATATTTGTATTAAATATATGGGAAATGTGACTTTGAGAAAGTTACCTTTATCCTGCCTGAACTCCTGGAGGCTAATTTAATTAGCTTGCCAGTCACTGCCCACTCCATACTTGGCCTGAATGATGTGTGAAAGCTGTCCAGTTAGCAGGGAAAATAACCTGGGAGCAATGTTCCCTCAAATGGTTTCCCTCTGTGTGCAGCAGAGTAAGGCCTCTGTGTGCTGCAGCCAAGGGTACATGCGCCAAGAAACTGGCAATGCATGCAAGAGCAGCTACCACCATCAGTGGCGTTTGCCACTGGAAAAGTTTGTATACAGCCAACGCAAAAAAAGGAGACTTTGTACAAATGGTTAAGCAGCACCTACACCTGAGGTATAGAAAATAACAGGATTTACAATTTTAACCATCATGACATTTTAGTGAGTATTCTCAATTAGAGTGTTGGTGGAGGGTCGTATATATAGAGCACATCTCTGTTTCGTAGTACATTTGATGATGGACTACAAACGGGCATTGGACTTAGACCGAATACCAAGGCTTCCTTTATCTTGATTCCACCGTGTTTCACTACTTCATAATGTGACAAGAACTGTTTAGTCCCTCTATCAAGTGCTTTGAAATGGCATCGGTACTATGCCAGTTTAGATGGCCCTTGGAAATCATCTATAGTCCTTAGAAGTATGACTGAGGACTGTGTAAAGTTTATTATCATGTGTTGCCTTTTACAATAAACGGGGAAAATGAAAACACATAATTGAAACAGTGGAGGATGACACGTAACAGGTCTTGCTATAGAGCTTTTATGGGCTGCAGTGCTTACAATTAAAAGTTCGAATGAGTGACCATTTTTTGTGCTGCTTGTGTTTTAAAGCTAACGCTCAAGAATGGCTTCTCACTGTGGGCTGTATGGAATCAGTGATTTAAATGGTGAGGTGCGCGCTTAATAATAGCGTCTGAGCGCTACGGGAAAGTATGGTGCGTGCGCACAAGGGCGCACACCACAGGGAACACTGCCTGGGAGTGGTGAGGTGTTTTTCTTTCTGTGGCAGAAAGAACTAGTAGGGTGGGCTCAGAAATTTAGAAAACTTCAAAGGGACCTTCCCTGACACAAGCAAACATTAGGTGTTACCTCGAAAAGCCCCAGCCTTCGTTCCCCTGTCCAGGCTGGCACCAACCTAAATAGGAGGATATCTACCCCCCAAAACTGGTTTTGAGTGACCAAAAAACCCTCACAGCAGACCCATTAACTGTCATGCGACCTAGGACTCTGGCAGAAGGAACAAATGGTTGGGACAGGAAAATGGCAACTTTCTGAATGTGGCAATTTTAGAATTGTCACTTAAAATCCAATTTCACTATTAAAGAGGGTTTTAAATTACACTGATTTGAGTGTAAACAGCATATCTATAGCTGCTCTCAATCCAAAGTTACCACTTAGGAAATGTAATAAGGTAACCCAGTTGTTAGACAATGGAAGCGATAGGATTTCCAAGCGCGAAAACATGACTTTTGGAGTTTTTCACTACCAGCACACGTAAACGTTTAATCCACATGCCCAACTTTTTAAATACAATGTACCCCGCCCTATGAGCATTTAGCGCCTATCTTAGGGGTGAAATATATATATATATATATATATATATATATATATATATATATATATATATATATATATATATATATATATATATATATATATCTATATATGCAGCAACTGAGAAAATACATCTTCTTTGGATATTAATTCACGGAGTCAGCGCCTTTCTTGATAAGGAGTTTGGACTGGTTTTCAATATATATATATCAAGGTCACCGTGTAGTGACCGAAACGCGTCATGCTGGCGATTGCGTGTGAATAAACCACCTTTGAATTCACTTTTGCGCTGTGGAGTGGTCTGTACCTGTGGGTTCCGTTGGTGCGGATTGGATTTCTTGTCCATTTTCTGAAGTAGCGGAGCAGGACTGTGAACCGTATATATATATATATATATATATATATATATATATATGTTTAACGAAGGGAGACGAAACTGCACATCTGGGGGCTTCAGTTAGCATTCTTTATTTGGCAGACAGCATTTTGCACCACAACGCGTTTCAACATCCGTCTTTTTCAAGTAGTGCCAAAATCATGTTGCTCTCGTTGACACGCCCTAAATACAATTCATGGCATCATGGGAGTTGTAGTGTCCTTGTTTGTAGTACACCAAATCCACAAATCATTTGCACAGTGCTTTTTTATTTCGTTTTCCCATGTGCCTCATTGTACTTATGACAGTTCATAATGAGGCACATGGGAAAACGAAATAAAAAAGCACTGTGCAACACAACGCAACATCCTGTGATTCTATGCAAACCACTTAATCTCTCCGGGTCATAAATTATTATATAAATATGATGCAAGAGTAAAAGGCAAAACTTTTTGAAAATATAGTTCCACCAAAGTGTATGTTAACAGTATTTCAGCAGCGGGAAAAGAGAAGCAGACGAGTAACCAGCATTGGTAATTGCAGGAAAATATGGTACTGCCAATAGAAATGGAGGAAAGGTAAGCGTCACGCACAGGAACCAATGAGAAGCCAGGAAAGAGAAGAAGTTATAAGTCACTTTTAAGTTTATATTAAAAACAATAGATTTCTCAAGTACAGTGCAAGCGCGGTGCTGGCAAAACCTAAAAGCGAGTTCAGCAATAGGAGGCAAAAATGTGGAGGAAACCCTACAAAAAGGGCGAGGTGCAATATTCCATAATACAATTGTATTTTATAAATTCTGTAGTAGGGGATCTCTGTGTATAGTCATAATCTAGTGAATAGTCCCGCCCATGTGCGTGGACCCCGGAGCAATCAAAAATCATCTCTTAAAGTGTCGAAAAAATGCAGAACTGCACAGTCACTTGAGAGAGAATTTAAAGACATATAATGCAGCCTACAACAGGCTACACTGTCCAGTACTTCAGCTAGAAATTCCACCATAAAATCCACAAAACAGCAAAGCCTGTCCAGATTTCCCTTGCCTTCAGCACAAACCCCTCTGGAAGATAGAGAGGAAGACATGGACAGACAAGCCCCATAGGCTGCCATTATGTGGCTCAGAATAGGATACTGTGCCTTTCAGAGAACTTTCCAGAACTTCACAGTATCCCAGAATGCCCTGCAGGTCTCTCTTACTTTCAGTGCTTTTTTCCGGCTCCTGCAAGCAGGACCCTGGAGCATCGAGCTCTCCCTTTTCAAGGGGTTTGTTGGTGTTTTTTCCCTAAATTCGATTTTGTGTACTTTTAAAGTACTTTGGTGACTTTCTTCTTGGTTTTTTGCACCCTTTTGTTGTCCATAATGCCTGCATTATTAGACAAATGCCCGGAGTGCTCCAGGAAGAAGGCCAAGTCAGACCCCCATGAGGTCTGTATCCTCTGCCTTCCCTCTTCCCACATCCCTGAGGAGTGTGAGATCTGCCAAGGCTTCTCTGGCAGAACCCTGAAGGACAGACTGAAGATCAGGCTTCAGGGACTCGAAGAAAGAAGACTGAAGGCGCAAGGTGGGTCTGGAGGGGCTTCATCTGCCCATGCTGAGGCCTCTGGGGGGCTCCCCAGGGGCAGGAAGTCCAGCACACGTCCCCATTCTCCGTCTGGGTCAGTGGCACCCACCACGACGTCGAGAGGGAGTCCAAGGCCGTCTCCCCGTCTCCCCAGGGCTCTGGGTCGATAAAACGTCACCCGTCGACGTCGAGGGACTTGCATAGGCCGCCGTCGACCCCAGGGACGATGTCTTCATCGCTGTCTTCGACGTCGTCTGATTGGCTTCATTTTTGTGAAAAGTCCTTCCTAAATGTTTGTCTTTTTCAACCAACCTGGGTTTGTCCATCAAAAAATGTATCGCTATTTATTTCCTAACTGTATTACTGTTTGCTTACTTGTTGCACTCCTTAAATATGCAATTTTCCACGGAAGACCTGGAGACTTCCAAGGATAAGAAACACACTCCTCGCGTCTTTGAATGACAGATTGTTTGTTTTGGGAGAGTTTAGTCATGAAGCAGGTCAAGACTGTGCCCTCGACGTTGCCTGTATGCGACAAAGCAAAATAAAAAGATTTGGATTATTAAGAGCCTAATGGCTGCAAAATATGGTTCTTTAAAGCCTGAAATCATCATCCTCAATGACAACAGAAGCCAGTATTCCTGAAACTGCAATCAGCCCTCAGTAACTGCAATATAATTTCCTTAAAGACTATGACAAAAAAAATCTGTTTAATGGTTGTTAAAAATATATTCATATTGCACTCCTGATTGCAAAAATAAGGAAATCTGAAAGCATATTTAATATACCGGCTCACAGAAAGAATATATCTTTAGCATACATCTTAGTTATGGCTGATTTAACTCTAATTGAGACTTTTTTACATTGATTTTGAATACAATGTAGTCTGACTGACTAGTTTGTTATATTGCATCAAGTAAATGCATGATCTTTAAAAATAAAAGGCTGCATCCTTTCCCCCAGAACCCAGCTCTCAAATTGCCAAGAAAAATGGCAAATACAATTTGTAAAACTATAAAACAAAATTACACAGCTTCTCATTTTAGTTAACTCTTCGTGAAAGATTTTTAAATAAAACTCGCCTGCTAAAGATGTTTCTTATCAATCATTTATTTCTTATTATTCAAGCAAATATGAATGCCTGTTTTTATGGTTAATTTTTAACCGAATAAAGCTTTTGTTGATTGATTTAATGCCTGTTTTTGACTAGGTGTTCTGCCGACTCCCCCACCTAAGTCTCTTTTAGATACTGCCTTATGCTTCTCTTTGAATGCTGATAACGTAATTTCATATTTTCTCTTCTAAACTAGGGCCCATTTACAAATCAATTTGCAGCCATAAGCCAATATTTACGGCTGAAGAAGCAGCCTCCTACCTGCTCAGCCCATCTCCCAACTGACAACACACACACCAGGCACCCAAGCATTCCATTCATGTCAATCACACTAACATTCTACCTGGAACACTCACACTGGCTGAGCAGCTAGATGGAGAGGAGTAAAGGAACATATTTACAAACCTGAAGATACTATAAAATATTCATTATTTTGATTGCAAATCCAGTAAACTAAATAAGGACAGGACATGTTTAAAAATAGCTTTTAATAGTACCAAGATTAATGGTGTCCGTTTTAAATACTTCAGAAGGACAACAAGGTTAGTAATCATTGACAGATATGAGTTTATTACCAGCAGGTAACACTGAAACCTCAATGAGAAATACATCTGTGTATTAACCTAGTGCAAGAAATACTAATTGTCCAAGATGTTCTTGTTTTTTTCTATTTTTTGTCCTCTAAACTGTTGCTTTCTTCTGTGATCTGTGGCTAGGTGTCCTTTTCTCTGCCACTATAGTCTATTTTTTAAGTGGTGTTCTTCTTCAGAGCAGCTCCTGTTAACATGGCCCTGACCTGAAATCATATCATATTATGACAGCAGACAGACATTCGCAGTTTTTAGATATTAATAACCCATAAATTATAAATCACCTGTCTGCTGAGGTATATCACAAGGGAGCTGAAGTAGTTTTACTCAAAAAGAATGTGTCACACAGAAGATTCACAACACGGAGCCTGCAACCTGCCACTATGAAGAATTGAACTCCTGTGATTTCAAATTCATCATCCATGAAATAATTATGAAACATGCAATATTATATTATCCATTCAGCAAGGGGTGATATAAAATTGACTAAACCATCTGAGATAGGAAATAATCTCAATTGGATAGCGCCTAATGTTGTCTTTGTGCATCACACAGTAGACTGACACCAGAGTGCCAGCAACCTTTCCTCTCCTAATGTGGTATAGTAGGCTATTTTGAATTCAAATATATCAGTTCATGAAATAATTATGAACTATGAGCAAAATACAGCTAAATAGATCATCCAAACTAGGGCAGAATTTAACAGGATATGCATCTCGGCCTTTCAGGCCCTCTCATGTCCTGTACACAGTCCCAAGGAGTGAGGATTGGGTGGGGGAAAGGATCTATCGTGAGTTGAATCAAACTTGATAGTTTTTGTTCACACTCCTGCCCTATTTTGCAGGTCCTGCTGGATTCTCCACAGTGATATGTAGGGTCATGTCCCTTGCTCTCTTACATGCATCTAGAATGCCTTTATAGTGCAAAAGGACTAAACAGGTCAACAGGAATCCTCAATCATGTTTCGTTTATCAGCTAGATTTCTACAACAGGAAGGCATGGCGCTCTGACAAATGAGAAAAACATTTTTTTTAAAAAGCTAGATATATGCACAAATGCAATGCTAGCAAAGAAGCCTTCAAAAAGTCATGTAGGGCCCTCTGTTCATTAGACAGGCCAAGTAATGGGAAAAACCTCAAGAAGGATTTCCTGTTCCGCTGGAACAAAAATAATCCTAGCATTATCTATTACAATTTGCCTACCCTCTAACTTGAAATCTTTTCCACCCCCATTTGCTGTAGGATCCTTGAACTGATTTACTTCAACATATTTAACAGAGATTACCATATCAAGTGTAATACGAGTGCAGTGGCTCTGTGCCCTATGTTTTCACTGTGATTAATGTTATTTAACCAAAAAAATCCTGCATTATTTGCTAAGGACTTATTGGATACATGTTGTTTTGGTCTTTTGTGATAATATAGAGAACTATTTTTATAATCCTGTGTGGGGTCTCATTTATGGTGTATTCATTGTGTTAATGTGTGTGTGTGTTGCACAAATGCTTTACACATTGCCTTTGTGGATAAGCCTTACTGCTCTGCACCAAGCCACCAGAGTGTGACCACAGGCTATGTTAGGGGTGTATCTGACTTATGAGAGTGGTGGGTTCTGCCTGGCTTAAGTGAATACCCTAGCCAACCAGAAATCCCATTTCTAACAAGGGCCAGAAAACTGACATGCTAATCACAGGCTAATGATTGCCAGTAATCTTTACCCTTTATGCTGTTGATGCAATTGCAATTCTTTCAGCTGTGCTGCTTCCCGGATGTGTATCTTTGTTAATATTCATGACAGATTTGTTTGTTTAGTTTATGCAGCTTGGCATCTAAGTCTTCATTTTGAAAACGCTGAAGACTGATTCCCCTGACAATATTAATTCCCAAAAAGTGTTTTACATATACACTGTTCTAAAATGAATCTTGAATAAAGATGGGGAATGGGCTGTGGCAACCGCAGCATGTTTTTCTTTTCACTTCATTCAAGAACACACCTTTTTAGTGTTCATTAAGAAAGAAGTCATCCAGCTGTCTTGTGGTAACATCTGTGTAACACCCAGATCCCTCACCCCGAGGCAAAACTCTTTTCTGAAGCATCTCGTGGGATCAACATTCAGAAAACAAAACGAAAAACATTTCTGTTCCTAAGTCAACGTCTCAGACTCCTTAGTAATATTCTGTTCTTGTGATACCCAGCTCGTGTTATTTAATTACATGTACATCAATGGTACTTTCGAGCTGCATCAATAATAACCAATGTCATTATTTTCTATATTTCCAAGGCTAGGAAAGCATCTATGAACCAAAGATTGTAATAGCACACTGTAGTGGGACCTAGTAGTTTAAAAGAGTCTGGAATTGTAGCAATCACCAGCAAGCTCAAGAGACAGGCATTTCTAAATCAAGCATTCGGAATAGGACTAGCCAAAAGTAATGCATGACTTGATGAAGTGTTTAGATGAATTTGGAGGATTATGGAAACTAGGACAATGGCTCACACTAAATAAAAAGCATTCATGGGGGATTGCACTGCTTTTCAAGACCTCAGCACATGTATGCCTACCCATCACCTCCCTGTTTGAAATGTTCCACTATTAAAGTGTTTTATAATTTCAAGCCTTAAATAATGGAATTTCTGGGACCCATAAAGACCACAATGAAGCTAGATCAATGGATAACGTGTACAGAGAACCAATTTGTCCACTGAACTTATTGACGTAAAGTCCCTACGGTTCAACTCTATCTCATGTGGGTCCGACTCCGACGATGCCCATGAAAGTTGCCATTTTCCCTGATTTATGCAGAATCAGTATCATGTTCACCTTTTAACTCGGATGTTGATCAATGGCATAAGTACATCTACTGCAACATTCATCTGGGTCAAATGTCTCCTCGCTAAATCAAGGTTTGACAGGAACACATACGGACATATAACCAAAGTAATGTAGTCTGAATTGATGTCCTTTTACCTTATGTGTTCATAAGGAAATGTCTGGGATGCATACCTTGATGCACATATTATAGGTCAGACGTTCCTAAACTTATGTCAGATCTTCCATTTTTTGATACGATTTAGGATATAAGGACTGATACCTGGCCACTTGGCAGATTATCACCGGAGATTCTGTCAGAGACGGGCTCACATGACAGTACACTTCACACGTTGTGGATAGTAGATCTCACCAGAAGCCATGGCCCTGAGGAAAGCCAACTTACTGCTACTGCAGTGGGTGTTTGCCCTTCGCAGGGAACACTGTCTTTATACCTCCACTGATAAAGACAGCCTTTACACTCAACAAGTATGCATTGTGGTTTCTCTCTAAGAAAGTATAGACTATAAGCTGCTCTGCTTTTCATGCTCTCATAGTTTAGGACATAGAAGTAGGCATTAGGGTGTTAGGTTCTAGCCGACCTTTTAATGACATCCTAACAGTAATAGACATTTTCATTTTATTCTTATCCATAACATGTCTCATTACGGTTTTTATAATATTTAGTGTCGTTATTTTAGATGTACTGAGATACCTATCGTTCCTGTAGTAATAAATACTTTAAACTTAAAAGTGTTCATTCTTCTAAATACAGTATGGGTGATACTATGAATAACAAAATAAAGTTTGTTGCTGTTTCTATGGCACCCCTGATCCCTTTATGGTATTGTCAATAATCCAAAAGCAATGCCTCTGTATCAATTACAGATTGAGTAGTGTTTGTGGGCTACAATAACTTGTCTGTCACATTCATCGCTGGTTCATTGAACCAAGTTTACTCATGTCATCCCTTGTCAAGTTACACCAAAGTTGTAACTTACACAACAGTACATGCAATAGCGCCATCAGAGATACATAAAAAAGCCTCACTTGAGAGCAAGGTGCAGACGGAGGATCAACATCTAAACTCAAACCTAATATCACAGGATGGCGTTGCAAGACATAGCTGTTGATATTCATGGGCTTGAACCTGCACCTGATGGCATGACCACTACAGAGAATAGGGTTTTAACTACCTCTCCAACACAAAATGTTAGGCATAAATCATCAAGATTTCTGATTTTAACCTTGCTAACATTAACATGTCCTCCTGAAGTAGAAACATACACATCTATCCGCCAACAAGGTGTAATTTGAGTTCCAATGACCGTAAATTTGAACTGTTACCCTGAGTGTAGGAAATCCTTCCCTGCATGGTCACCATTAAGCATGGGGGAATTTTGCGAATTCGAAAACCGCAAATTTGCGGATTTGGGAATTCGCAATCTGCAAAATTAGCGAATTCGTGCGAATTTGCAGATTTTTTATTTTTGCGTGTTCACGGGGCACTTTGCGTGTTCGCGGGTGTTCGCAGGGTGCTTTGTTTGTTCGTGTTTTTTTTTGCCTGGTTAATCACTGCCACCCTCTCGTTTTTTATGCCCTTCTGATCCTGTACCACTCGTTTCTGTGCCCTTCGGCCCTCTGCCCCACTCATTTTTTATCCCCTTCTGCCCTCTGTCCTACTTTTGTGCCCTTCTGCCCTAAGCCCAACTTAGAATGGCGCCGGCAAGCTGCCAGCGCCATTCTAAAATAGCTACAAAGAGCTTCAACAAGAAGCACTAATAGATAAAGTAAAGCAGGTGCTCGAGTTGAAGGTCAAATTAAGTTACACAATCATTAATCACCCCAGGTTTGGGGTGATTAATGATTGTGTAACTGAATTTGAGCTTCAACTCGAGCACCTGCTTTACTTTATCTATTAGAGCTTCCTGTTGAAGCTGACTTTTGTAACTATTTTAGAATGGCTCCGGCAGCTTGCTGGGCGCCATTCTAAAATAGTTACAAAAGTCATCTTGAACTTTTGACCCAATCCGTTCCGCTCGCGGATTTTGCGGGAAATTTATTGATAAGTACCTAGCATATGGTAGAGAAAATGTATTGAGGAAATCGAACTTGAATGCCAACTGTGAACTGCAGCACTCATTGTACTTTCCACTAAGTGGGCCTGGAAAAGATAGGTTTAGGCCTACTATGTGTAGTATGGAAGCAGCATTTTGTAACCCGAAACCAGCTGCAAAGATCTGTCCAAATCCAGCCTTTTGCCTGGTAGAAAAAAAGAGATTTAAAATATTAAATGTCAACCCAAAGTACAACTTGCTACCCAAAAAATAGGGTGCATAATACGCAATAGTGGAACATGTGTGGTATTAGAAATGGTATGTTTTCTCATAAATTAGGTGCAAGAGGGCAATGACAATGTTCAGGTTGTAACTTGCACATGAGAAAACTCCAAGCATAAATTATACACTTTCTATAGTGTCTGACAAGTACCCGCTACAGACTACGTTCAAAGGATTCTTTTTATATTTAATAAAAATCCAATCAGTTGGTTAAGTCATATTTGTATTAAATATATGGGAAATGTGACTTTGAGAAAGTTACCTTTATCCTGCCTGAACTCCTGGAGGCTAATTTAATTAGCTTGCCAGTCACTGCCCACTCCATACTTGGCCTGAATGATGTGTGAAAGCTGTCCAGTTAGCAGGGAAAATAACCTGGGAGCAATGTTCCCTCAAATGGTTTCCCTCTGTGTGCAGCAGAGTAAGGCCTCTGTGTGCTGCAGCCAAGGGTACATGCGCCAAGAAACTGGCAATGCATGCAAGAGCAGCTACCACCATCAGTGGCGTTTGCCACTGGAAAAGTTTGTATACAGCCAACGCAAAAAAAGGAGACTTTGTACAAATGGTTAAGCAGCACCTACACCTGAGGTATAGAAAATAACAGGATTTACAATTTTAACCATCATGACATTTTAGTGAGTATTCTCAATTAGAGTGTTGGTGGAGGGTCGTATATATAGAGCACATCTCTGTTTCGTAGTACATTTGATGATGGACTACAAACGGGCATTGGACTTAGACCGAATACCAAGGCTTCCTTTATCTTGATTCCACCGTGTTTCACTACTTCATAATGTGACAAGAACTGTTTAGTCCCTCTATCAAGTGCTTTGAAATGGCATCGGTACTATGCCAGTTTAGATGGCCCTTGGAAATCATCTATAGTCCTTAGAAGTATGACTGAGGACTGTGTAAAGTTTATTATCATGTGTTGCCTTTTACAATAAACGGGGAAAATGAAAACACATAATTGAAACAGTGGAGGATGACACGTAACAGGTCTTGCTATAGAGCTTTTATGGGCTGCAGTGCTTACAATTAAAAGTTCGAATGAGTGACCATTTTTTGTGCTGCTTGTGTTTTAAAGCTAACGCTCAAGAATGGCTTCTCACTGTGGGCTGTATGGAATCAGTGATTTAAATGGTGAGGTGCGCGCTTAATAATAGCGTCTGAGCGCTACGGGAAAGTATGGTGCGTGCGCACAAGGGCGCACACCACAGGGAACACTGCCTGGGAGTGGTGAGGTGTTTTTCTTTCTGTGGCAGAAAGAACTAGTAGGGTGGGCTCAGAAATTTAGAAAACTTCAAAGGGACCTTCCCTGACACAAGCAAACATTAGGTGTTACCTCGAAAAGCCCCAGCCTTCGTTCCCCTGTCCAGGCTGGCACCAACCTAAATAGGAGGATATCTACCCCCCAAAACTGGTTTTGAGTGACCAAAAAACCCTCACAGCAGACCCATTAACTGTCATGCGACCTAGGACTCTGGCAGAAGGAACAAATGGTTGGGACAGGAAAATGGCAACTTTCTGAATGTGGCAATTTTAGAATTGTCACTTAAAATCCAATTTCACTATTAAAGAGGGTTTTAAATTACACTGATTTGAGTGTAAACAGCATATCTATAGCTGCTCTCAATCCAAAGTTACCACTTAGGAAATGTAATAAGGTAACCCAGTTGTTAGACAATGGAAGCGATAGGATTTCCAAGCGCGAAAACATGACTTTTGGAGTTTTTCACTACCAGCACACGTAAACGTTTAATCCACATGCCCAACTTTTTAAATACAATGTACCCCGCCCTATGAGCATTTAGCGCCTATCTTAGGGGTGAAATATATATATATATATATATATATATATATATATATATATATATATATATATATATATATATATATATATATATATATATATCTATATATGCAGCAACTGAGAAAATACATCTTCTTTGGATATTAATTCACGGAGTCAGCGCCTTTCTTGATAAGGAGTTTGGACTGGTTTTCAATATATATATATCAAGGTCACCGTGTAGTGACCGAAACGCGTCATGCTGGCGATTGCGTGTGAATAAACCACCTTTGAATTCACTTTTGCGCTGTGGAGTGGTCTGTACCTGTGGGTTCCGTTGGTGCGGATTGGATTTCTTGTCCATTTTCTGAAGTAGCGGAGCAGGACTGTGAACCGTATATATATATATATATATATATATATATATATATATGTTTAACGAAGGGAGACGAAACTGCACATCTGGGGGCTTCAGTTAGCATTCTTTATTTGGCAGACAGCATTTTGCACCACAACGCGTTTCAACATCCGTCTTTTTCAAGTAGTGCCAAAATCATGTTGCTCTCGTTGACACGCCCTAAATACAATTCATGGCATCATGGGAGTTGTAGTGTCCTTGTTTGTAGTACACCAAATCCACAAATCATTTGCACAGTGCTTTTTTATTTCGTTTTCCCATGTGCCTCATTGTACTTATGACAGTTCATAATGAGGCACATGGGAAAACGAAATAAAAAAGCACTGTGCAACACAACGCAACATCCTGTGATTCTATGCAAACCACTTAATCTCTCCGGGTCATAAATTATTATATAAATATGATGCAAGAGTAAAAGGCAAAACTTTTTGAAAATATAGTTCCACCAAAGTGTATGTTAACAGTATTTCAGCAGCGGGAAAAGAGAAGCAGACGAGTAACCAGCATTGGTAATTGCAGGAAAATATGGTACTGCCAATAGAAATGGAGGAAAGGTAAGCGTCACGCACAGGAACCAATGAGAAGCCAGGAAAGAGAAGAAGTTATAAGTCACTTTTAAGTTTATATTAAAAACAATAGATTTCTCAAGTACAGTGCAAGCGCGGTGCTGGCAAAACCTAAAAGCGAGTTCAGCAATAGGAGGCAAAAATGTGGAGGAAACCCTACAAAAAGGGCGAGGTGCAATATTCCATAATACAATTGTATTTTATAAATTCTGTAGTAGGGGATCTCTGTGTATAGTCATAATCTAGTGAATAGTCCCGCCCATGTGCGTGGACCCCGGAGCAATCAAAAATCATCTCTTAAAGTGTCGAAAAAATGCAGAACTGCACAGTCACTTGAGAGAGAATTTAAAGACATATAATGCAGCCTACAACAGGCTACACTGTCCAGTACTTCAGCTAGAAATTCCACCATAAAATCCACAAAACAGCAAAGCCTGTCCAGATTTCCCTTGCCTTCAGCACAAACCCCTCTGGAAGATAGAGAGGAAGACATGGACAGACAAGCCCCATAGGCTGCCATTATGTGGCTCAGAATAGGATACTGTGCCTTTAAGAGAACTTTCCAGAACTTCACAGTATCCCAGAAGGCCCTGCAGGTCTCTCTTACTTTCAGTTCTTTTTTCCGGCTCCTGCAAGCAGGACCCTGGAGCATCGAGCTCTCCCTTTTCAAGGGGTTTGTTGGTGTTTTTTCCCTAAATTCGATTTTGTGTACTTTTAAAGTACTTTGGTGACTTTCTTCTTGGTTTTTTGCACCCTTTTGTTGTCCATAATGCCTGCATTATTAGACAAATGCCCGGAGTGCTCCAGGAAGAAGGCCAAGTCAGACCCCCATGAGGTCTGTATCCTCTGCCTTCCCTCTTCCCACATCCCTGAGGAGTGTGAGATCTGCCAAGGCTTCTCTGGCAGAACCCTGAAGGACAGACTGAAGATCAGGCTTCAGGGACTCGAAGAAAGAAGACTGAAGGCGCAAGGTGGGTCTGGAGGGGCTTCATCTGCCCATGCTGAGGCCTCTGGGGGGCTCCCCAGGGGCAGGAAGTCCAGCACACGTCCCCATTCTCCGTCTGGGTCAGTGGCACCCACCACGACGTCGAGAGGGAGTCCAAGGCCGGCTCCCCGTCTCCCCAGGGCTCTGGGTCGATAAAACGTCACCCGTCGACGTCGAGGGACTTGCATAGGCCGCCGTCGACCCCAGGGACGATGTCTTCATCGCTGTCTTCGACGTCGTCTGATTGGCTTCATTTTTGTGAAAAGTCCTTCCTAAATGTTTGTCTTTTTCAACCAACCTGGGTTTGTCCATCAAAAAATGTATCGCTATTTATTTCCTAACTGTATTACTGTTTGCTTACTTGTTGCACTCCTTAAATATGCAATTTTCCACGGAAGACCTGGAGACTTCCAAGGATAAGAAACACACTCCTCGCGTCTTTGAATGACAGATTGTTTGTTTTGGGAGAGTTTAGTCATGAAGCAGGTCAAGACTGTGCCCTCGACGTTGCCTGTATGCGACAAAGCAAAATAAAAAGATTTGGATTATTAAGAGCCTAATGGCTGCAAAATATGGTTCTTTAAAGCCTGAAATCATCATCCTCAATGACAACAGAAGCCAGTATTCCTGAAACTGCAATCAGCCCTCAGTAACTGCAATATAATTTCCTTAAAGACTATGACAAAAAAAATCTGTTTAATGGTTGTTAAAAATATATTCATATTGCACTCCTGATTGCAAAAATAAGGAAATCTGAAAGCATATTTAATATACCGGCTCACAGAAAGAATATATCTTTAGCATACATCTTAGTTATGGCTGATTTAACTCTAATTGAGACTTTTTTACATTGATTTTGAATACAATGTAGTCTGACTGACTAGTTTGTTATATTGCATCAAGTAAATGCATGATCTTTAAAAATAAAAGGCTGCATCCTTTCCCCCAGAACCCAGCTCTCAAATTGCCAAGAAAAATGGCAAATACAATTTGTAAAACTATAAAACAAAATTACACAGCTTCTCATTTTAGTTAACTCTTCGTGAAAGATTTTTAAATAAAACTCGCCTGCTAAAGATGTTTCTTATCAATCATTTATTTCTTATTATTCAAGCAAATATGAATGCCTGTTTTTATGGTTAATTTTTAACCGAATAAAGCTTTTGTTGATTGATTTAATGCCTGTTTTTGACTAGGTGTTCTGCCGACTCCCCCACCTAAGTCTCTTTTAGATACTGCCTTATGCTTCTCTTTGAATGCTGATAACGTAATTTCATATTTTCTCTTCTAAACTAGGGCCCATTTACAAATCAATTTGCAGCCATAAGCCAATATTTACGGCTGAAGAAGCAGCCTCCTACCTGCTCAGCCCATCTCCCAACTGACAACACACACACCAGGCACCCAAGCATTCCATTCATGTCAATCACACTAACATTCTACCTGGAACACTCACACTGGCTGAGCAGCTAGATGGAGAGGAGTAAAGGAACATATTTACAAACCTGAAGATACTATAAAATATTCATTATTTTGATTGCAAATCCAGTAAACTAAATAAGGACAGGACATGTTTAAAAATAGCTTTTAATAGTACCAAGATTAATGGTGTCCGTTTTAAATACTTCAGAAGGACAACAAGGTTAGTAATCATTGACAGATATGAGTTTATTACCAGCAGGTAACACTGAAACCTCAATGAGAAATACATCTGTGTATTAACCTAGTGCAAGAAATACTAATTGTCCAAGATGTTCTTGTTTTTTTCTATTTTTTGTCCTCTAAACTGTTGCTTTCTTCTGTGATCTGTGGCTAGGTGTCCTTTTCTCTGCCACTATAGTCTATTTTTTAAGTGGTGTTCTTCTTCAGAGCAGCTCCTGTTAACATGGCCCTGACCTGAAATCATATCATATTATGACAGCAGACAGACATTCGCAGTTTTTAGATATTAATAACCCATAAATTATAAATCACCTGTCTGCTGAGGTATATCACAAGGGAGCTGAAGTAGTTTTACTCAAAAAGAATGTGTCACACAGAAGATTCACAACACGGAGCCTGCAACCTGCCACTATGAAGAATTGAACTCCTGTGATTTCAAATTCATCATCCATGAAATAATTATGAAACATGCAATATTATATTATCCATTCAGCAAGGGGTGATATAAAATTGACTAAACCATCTGAGATAGGAAATAATCTCAATTGGATAGCGCCTAATGTTGTCTTTGTGCATCACACAGTAGACTGACACCAGAGTGCCAGCAACCTTTCCTCTCCTAATGTGGTATAGTAGGCTATTTTGAATTCAAATATATCAGTTCATGAAATAATTATGAACTATGAGCAAAATACAGCTAAATAGATCATCCAAACTAGGGCAGAATTTAACAGGATATGCATCTCGGCCTTTCAGGCCCTCTCATGTCCTGTACACAGTCCCAAGGAGTGAGGATTGGGTGGGGGAAAGGATCTATCGTGAGTTGAATCAAACTTGATAGTTTTTGTTCACACTCCTGCCCTATTTTGCAGGTCCTGCTGGATTCTCCACAGTGATATGTAGGGTCATGTCCCTTGCTCTCTTACATGCATCTAGAATGCCTTTATAGTGCAAAAGGACTAAACAGGTCAACAGGAATCCTCAATCATGTTTCGTTTATCAGCTAGATTTCTACAACAGGAAGGCATGGCGCTCTGACAAATGAGAAAAACATTTTTTTTAAAAAGCTAGATATATGCACAAATGCAATGCTAGCAAAGAAGCCTTCAAAAAGTCATGTAGGGCCCTCTGTTCATTAGACAGGCCAAGTAATGGGAAAAACCTCAAGAAGGATTTCCTGTTCCGCTGGAACAAAAATAATCCTAGCATTATCTATTACAATTTGCCTACCCTCTAACTTGAAATCTTTTCCACCCCCATTTGCTGTAGGATCCTTGAACTGATTTACTTCAACATATTTAACAGAGATTACCATATCAAGTGTAATACGAGTGCAGTGGCTCTGTGCCCTATGTTTTCACTGTGATTAATGTTATTTAACCAAAAAAATCCTGCATTATTTGCTAAGGACTTATTGGATACATGTTGTTTTGGTCTTTTGTGATAATATAGAGAACTATTTTTATAATCCAGTGTGGGGTCTCATTTATGGTGTATTCATTGTGTTAATGTGTGTGTGTGTTGCACAAATGCTTTACACATTGCCTTTGTGGATAAGCCTTACTGCTCTGCACCAAGCCACCAGAGTGTGACCACAGGCTATGTTAGGGGTGTATCTGACTTATGAGAGTGGTGGGTTCTGCCTGGCTTAAGTGAATACCCTAGCCAACCAGAAATCCCATTTCTAACAAGGGCCAGAAAACTGACATGCTAATCACAGGCTAATGATTGCCAGTAATCTTTACCCTTTATGCTGTTGATGCAATTGCAATTCTTTCAGCTGTGCTGCTTCCCGGATGTGTATCTTTGTTAATATTCATGACAGATTTGTTTGTTTAGTTTATGCAGCTTGGCATCTAAGTCTTCATTTTGAAAATGCTGAAGACTGATTCCCCTGACAATATTAATTCCCAAAAAGTGTTTTACATATACACTGTTCTAAAATGAATCTTGAATAAAGATGGGGAATGGGCTGTGGCAACCGCAGCATGTTTTTCTTTTCACTTCATTCAAGAACACACCTTTTTAGTGTTCATTAGGAAAGAAGTCATCCAGCTGTCTTGTGGTAACATCTGTGTAACACCCAGATCCCTCACCCCGAGGCAAAACTCTTTTCTGAAGCATCTCGTGGGATCAACATTCAGAAAACAAAACGAAAAACATTTCTGTTCCTAAGTCAACGTCTCAGACTCCTTAGTAATATTCTGTTCTTGTGATACCCAGCTCGTGTTATTTAATTACATGTACATCAATGGTACTTTCGAGCTGCATCAATAATAACCAATGTCATTATTTTCTATATTTCCAAGGCTAGGAAAGCATCTATGAACCAAAGATTGTAATAGCACACTGTAGTGGGACCTAGTAGTTTAAAAGAGTCTGGAATTGTAGCAATCACCAGCAAGCTCAAGAGACAGGCATTTCTAAATCAAGCATTCGGAATAGGACTAGCCAAAAGTAATGCATGACTTGATGAAGTGTTTAGATGAATTTGGAGGATTATGGAAACTAGGACAATGGCTCACACTAAATAAAAAGCATTCATGGGGGATTGCACTGCTTTTCAAGACCTCAGCACATGTATGCCTACCCATCACCTCCCTGTTTGAAATGTTCCACTATTAAAGTGTTTTATAATTTCAAGCCTTAAATAATGGAATTTCTGGGACCCATAAAGACCACAATGAAGCTAGATCAATGGATAACGTGTACAGAGAACCAATTTGTCCACTGAACTTATTGACGTAAAGTCCCTACGGTTCAACTCCATCTCATGTGGGTCCGACTCCGACGATGCCCATGAAAGTTGCCATTTTCCCTGATTTATGCAGAATCAGTATCATGTTCACCTTTTAACTCGGATGTTGATCAATGGCATAAGTACATCTACTGCAACATTCATCTGGGTCAAATGTCTCCTCGCTAAATCAAGGTTTGACAGGAACACATACGGACATATAACCAAAGTAATGTAGTCTGAATTGATGTCTTTTTACCTTATGTGTTCATAAGGAAATGTCTGGGATGCATACCTTGATGCACATATTATAGGTCAGACGTTCCTAAACTTATGTCAGATCTTCCATTTTTTGATACGATTTAGGATATAAGGACTGATACCTGGCCACTTGGCAGATTATCACCGGAGATTCTGTCAGAGACGGGCTCACATGACAGTACACTTCACACGTTGTGGATAGTAGATCTCACCAGAAGCCATGGCCCTGAGGAAAGCCAACTTACTGCTACTGCAGTGGGTGTTTGCCCTTCGCAGGGAACACTGTCTTTATACCTCCACTGATAAAGACAGCCTTTACACTCAACAAGTATGCATTGTGGTTTCTCTCTAAGAAAGTATAGACTATAAGCTGCTCTGCTTTTCATGCTCTCATAGTTTAGGACATAGAAGTAGGCATTAGGGTGTTAGGTTCTAGCCGACCTTTTAATGACATCCTAACAGTAATAGACATTTTCATTTTATTCTTATCCATAACATGTCTCATTACGGTTTTTATAATATTTAGTGTCGTTATTTTAGATGTACTGAGATACCTATCGTTCCTGTAGTAATAAATACTTTAAACTTAAAAGTGTTCATTCTTCTAAATACAGTATGGGTGATACTATGAATAACAAAATAAAGTTTGTTGCTGTTTCTATGGCACCCCTGATCCCTTTATGGTATTGTCAATAATCCAAAAGCAATGCCTCTGTATCAATTACAGATTGAGTAGTGTTTGTGGGCTACAATAACTTGTCTGTCACATTCATCGCTGGTTCATTGAACCAAGTTTACTCATGTCATCCCTTGTCAAGTTACACCAAAGTTGTAACTTACACAACAGTACATGCAATAGCGCCATCAGAGATACATAAAAAAGCCTCACTTGAGAGCAAGGTGCAGACGGAGGATCAACATCTAAACTCAAACCTAATATCACAGGATGGCGTTGCAAGACATAGCTGTTGATATTCATGGGCTTGAACCTGCACCTGATGGCATGACCACTACAGAGAATAGGGTTTTAACTACCTCTCCAACACAAAATGTTAGGCATAAATCATCAAGATTTCTGATTTTAACCTTGCTAACATTAACATGTCCTCCTGAAGTAGAAACATACACATCTATCCGCCAACAAGGTGTAATTTGAGTTCCAATGACCGTAAATTTGAACTGTTACCCTGAGTGTAGGAAATCCTTCCCTGCATGGTCACCATTAAGCATGGGGGAATTTTGCGAATTCGAAAACCGCAAATTTGCGGATTTGGGAATTCGCAATCTGCAAAATTAGCGAATTCGTGCGAATTTGCAGATTTTTTATTTTTGCGTGTTCACGGGGCACTTTGCGTGTTCGCGGGTGTTCGCAGGGTGCTTTGTTTGTTCGTGTTTTTTTTTGCCTGGTTAATCACTGCCACCCTCTCGTTTTTTATGCCCTTCTGATCCTGTACCACTCGTTTCTGTGCCCTTCGGCCCTCTGCCCCACTCATTTTTTATCCCCTTCTGCCCTCTGTCCTACTTTTGTGCCCTTCTGCCCTAAGCCCAACTTAGAATGGCGCCGGCAAGCTGCCAGCGCCATTCTAAAATAGCTACAAAGAGCTTCAACAAGAAGCACTAATAGATAAAGTAAAGCAGGTGCTCGAGTTGAAGGTCAAATTAAGTTACACAATCATTAATCACCCCAGGTTTGGGGTGATTAATGATTGTGTAACTGAATTTGAGCTTCAACTCGAGCACCTGCTTTACTTTATCTATTAGAGCTTCCTGTTGAAGCTGACTTTTGTAACTATTTTAGAATGGCTCCGGCAGCTTGCTGGGCGCCATTCTAAAATAGTTACAAAAGTCATCTTGAACTTTTGACCCAATCCGTTCCGCTCGCGGATTTTGCGGGAAATTTATTGATAAGTACCTAGCATATGGTAGAGAAAATGTATTGAGGAAATCGAACTTGAATGCCAACTGTGAACTGCAGCACTCATTGTACTTTCCACTAAGTGGGCCTGGAAAAGATAGGTTTAGGCCTACTATGTGTAGTATGGAAGCAGCATTTTGTAACCCGAAACCAGCTGCAAAGATCTGTCCAAATCCAGCCTTTTGCCTGGTAGAAAAAAAGAGATTTAAAATATTAAATGTCAACCCAAAGTACAACTTGCTACCCAAAAAATAGGGTGCATAATACGCAATAGTGGAACATATGTGGTATTAGAAATGGTATGTTTTCTCATAAATTAGGTGCAAGAGGGCAATGACAATGTTCAGGTTGTAACTTGCACATAAGAAAACTCCAAGCATAAATTATACACTTTCTATAGTGTCTGACAAGTACCCGCTACAGACTACGTTCAAAGGATTCTTTTTATATTTACTAAAAATCCAATCAGTTGGTTAAGTCATATTTGTATTAAATATATGGGAAATGTGACTTTGAGAAAGTTACCTTTATCCTGCCTGAACTCCTGGAGGCTAATTTAATTAGCTTGCCAGTCACTGCCCACTCCATACTTGGCCTGAATGATGTGTGAAAGCTGTCCAGTTAGCAGGGAAAATAACCTGGGAGCAATGTTCCCTCAAATGGTTTCCCTCTGTGTGCAGCAGAGTAAGGCCTCTGTGTGCTGCAGCCAAGGGTACATGCGCCAAGAAACTGGCAATGCATGCAAGAGCAGCTACCACCATCAGTGGAGTTTGCCACTGGAAAAGTTTGTATACAGCCAACGCAAAAAAAGGAGACTTTGTACAAATGGTTAAGCAGCACCTACACCTGAGGTATAGAAAATAACAGGATTTACAATTTTAACCATCATGACATTTTAGTGAGTATTCTCAATTAGAGTGTTGGTGGAGGGTCGTATATATAGAGCACATCTCTGTTTCGTAGTACATTTGATGATGGACTACAAACGGGCATTGGACTTAGACCGAATACCAAGGCTTCCTTTATCTTGATTCCACCGTGTTTCACTACTTCATAATGTGACAAGAACTGTTTAGTCCCTCTATCAAGTGCTTTGAAATGGCATCGGTACTATGCCAGTTTAGATGGCCCTTGGAAATCATCTATAGTCCTTAGAAGTATGACTGAGGACTGTGTAAAGTTTATTATCATGTGTTGCCTTTTACAATAAACGGGGAAAATGAAAACACATAATTGAAACAGTGGAGGATGACACGTAACAGGTCTTGCTATAGAGCTTTTATGGGCTGCAGTGCTTACAATTAAAAGTTCGAATGAGTGACCATTTTTTGTGCTGCTTGTGTTTTAAAGCTAACGCTCAAGAATGGCTTCTCACTGTGGGCTGTATGGAATCAGTGATTTAAATGGTGAGGTGCGCGCTTAATAATAGCGTCTGAGCGCTACGGGAAAGTATGGTGCGTGCGCACAAGGGCGCACACCACAGGGAACACTGCCTGGGAGTGGTGAGGTGTTTTTCTTTCTGTGGCAGAAAGAACTAGTAGGGTGGGCTCAGAAATTTAGAAAACTTCAAAGGGACCTTCCCTGACACAAGCAAACATTAGGTGTTACCTCGAAAAGCCCCAGCCTTCGTTCCCCTGTCCAGGCTGGCACCAACCTAAATAGGAGGATATCTACCCCCCAAAACTGGTTTTGAGTGACCAAAAAACCCTCACAGCAGACCCATTAACTGTCATGCGACCTAGGACTCTGGCAGAAGGAACAAATGGTTGGGACAGGAAAATGGCAACTTTCTGAATGTGGCAATTTTAGAATTGTCACTTAAAATCCAATTTCACTATTAAAGAGGGTTTTAAATTACACTGATTTGAGTGTAAACAGCATATCTATAGCTGCTCTCAATCCAAAGTTACCACTTAGGAAATGTAATAAGGTAACCCAGTTGTTAGACAATGGAAGCGATAGGATTTCCAAGCGCGAAAACATGACTTTTGGAGTTTTTCACTACCAGCACACGTAAACGTTTAATCCACATGCCCAACTTTTTAAATACAATGTACCCCGCCCTATGAGCATTTAGCGCCTATCTTAGGGGTGAAATATATATATATATATATATATATATATATATATATATATATATATATATATATATATATATATCTATCTATATATGCAGCAACTGAGAAAATACATCTTCTTTGGATATTAATTCACGGAGTCAGCGCCTTTCTTGATAAGGAGTTTGGACTGGTTTTCAATATATATATATCAAGGTCACCGTGTAGTGACCGAAACGCGTCATGCTGGCGATTGCGTGTGAATAAACCACCTTTGAATTCACTTTTGCGCTGTGGAGTGGTCTGTACCTGTGGGTTCCGTTGGTGCGGATTGGATTTCTTGTCCATTTTCTGAAGTAGCGGAGCAGGACTGTGAACCGTATATATATATATATATATATATATATATATATATATATATATATGTTTAACGAAGGGAGACGAAACTGCACATCTGGGGGCTTCAGTTAGCATTCTTTATTTGGCAGACAGCATTTTGCACCACAACGCGTTTCAACATCCGTCTTTTTCAAGTAGTGCCAAAATCATGTTGCTCTCGTTGACACGCCCTAAATACAATTCATGGCATCATGGGAGTTGTAGTGTCCTTGTTTGTAGTACACCAAATCCACAAATCATTTGCACAGTGCTTTTTTATTTCGTTTTCCCATGTGCCTCATTGTACTTATGACAGTTCATAATGAGGCACATGGGAAAACGAAATAAAAAAGCACTGTGCAACACAACGCAACATCCTGTGATTCTATGCAAACCACTTAATCTCTCCGGGTCATAAATTATTATATAAATATGATGCAAGAGTAAAAGGCAAAACTTTTTGAAAATATAGTTCCACCAAAGTGTATGTTAACAGTATTTCAGCAGCGGGAAAAGAGAAGCAGACGAGTAACCAGCATTGGTAATTGCAGGAAAATATGGTACTGCCAATAGAAATGGAGGAAAGGTAAGCGTCACGCACAGGAACCAATGAGAAGCCAGGAAAGAGAAGAAGTTATAAGTCACTTTTAAGTTTATATTAAAAACAATAGATTTCTCAAGTACAGTGCAAGCGCGGTGCTGGCAAAACCTAAAAGCGAGTTCAGCAATAGGAGGCAAAAATGTGGAGGAAACCCTACAAAAAGGGCGAGGTGCAATATTCCATAATACAATTGTATTTTATAAATTCTGTAGTAGGGGATCTCTGTGTATAGTCATAATCTAGTGAATAGTCCCGCCCATGTGCGTGGACCCCGGAGCAATCAAAAATCATCTCTTAAAGTGTCGAAAAAATGCAGAACTGCACAGTCACTTGAGAGAGAATTTAAAGACATATAATGCAGCCTACAACAGGCTACACTGTCCAGTACTTCAGCTAGAAATTCCACCATAAAATCCACAAAACAGCAAAGCCTGTCCAGATTTCCCTTGCCTTCAGCACAAACCCCTCTGGAAGATAGAGAGGAAGACATGGACAGACAAGCCCCATAGGCTGCCATTATGTGGCTCAGAATAGGATACTGTGCCTTTAAGAGAACTTTCCAGAACTTCACAGTATCCCAGAATGCCCTGCAGGTCTCTCTTACTTTCAGTTCTTTTTTCCGGCTCCTGCAAGCAGGACCCTGGAGCATCGAGCTCTCCCTTTTCAAGGGGTTTGTTGGTGTTTTTTCCCTAAATTCGATTTTGTGTACTTTTAAAGTACTTTGGTGACTTTCTTCTTGGTTTTTTGCACCCTTTTGTTGTCCATAATGCCTGCATTATTAGACAAATGCCCGGAGTGCTCCAGGAAGAAGGCCAAGTCAGACCCCCATGAGGTCTGTATCCTCTGCCTTCCCTCTTCCCACATCCCTGAGGAGTGTGAGATCTGCCAAGGCTTCTCTGGCAGAACCCTGAAGGACAGACTGAAGATCAGGCTTCAGGGACTCGAAGAAAGAAGACTGAAGGCGCAAGGTGGGTCTGGAGGGGCTTCATCTGCCCATGCTGAGGCCTCTGGGGGGCTCCCCAGGGGCAGGAAGTCCAGCACACGTCCCCATTCTCCGTCTGGGTCAGTGGCACCCACCACGACGTCGAGAGGGAGTCCAAGGCCGGCTCCCCGTCTCCCCAGGGCTCTGGGTCGATAAAACGTCACCCGTCGACGTCGAGGGACTTGCATAGGCCGCCGTCGACCCCAGGGACGATGTCTTCATCGCTGTCTTCGACGTCGTCTGATTGGCTTCATTTTTGTGAAAAGTCCTTCCTAAATGTTTGTCTTTTTCAACCAACCTGGGTTTGTCCATCAAAAAATGTATCGCTATTTATTTCCTAACTGTATTACTGTTTGCTTACTTGTTGCACTCCTTAAATATGCAATTTTCCACGGAAGACCTGGAGACTTCCAAGGATAAGAAACACACTCCTCGCGTCTTTGAATGACAGATTGTTTGTTTTGGGAGAGTTTAGTCATGAAGCAGGTCAAGACTGTGCCCTCGACGTTGCCTGTATGCGACAAAGCAAAATAAAAAGATTTGGATTATTAAGAGCCTAATGGCTGCAAAATATGGTTCTTTAAAGCCTGAAATCATCATCCTCAATGACAACAGAAGCCAGTATTCCTGAAACTGCAATCAGCCCTCAGTAACTGCAATATAATTTCCTTAAAGACTATGACAAAAAAAATCTGTTTAATGGTTGTTAAAAATATATTCATATTGCACTCCTGATTGCAAAAATAAGGAAATCTGAAAGCATATTTAATATACCGGCTCACAGAAAGAATATATCTTTAGCATACATCTTAGTTATGGCTGATTTAACTCTAATTGAGACTTTTTTACATTGATTTTGAATACAATGTAGTCTGACTGACTAGTTTGTTATATTGCATCAAGTAAATGCATGATCTTTAAAAATAAAAGGCTGCATCCTTTCCCCCAGAACCCAGCTCTCAAATTGCCAAGAAAAATGGCAAATACAATTTGTAAAACTATAAAACAAAATTACACAGCTTCTCATTTTAGTTAACTCTTCGTGAAAGATTTTTAAATAAAACTCGCCTGCTAAAGATGTTTCTTATCAATCTTTTGTTTCTTATTATTCAAGCAAATATGAATGCCTGTTTTTATGGTTAATTTTTAACCGAATAAAGCTTTTGTTGATTGATTTAATGCCTGTTTTTGACTAGGTGTTCTGCCGACTCCCCCACCTAAGTCTCTTTTAGATACTGCCTTATGCTTCTCTTTGAATGCTGATAACGTAATTTCATATTTTCTCTTCTAAACTAGGGCCCATTTACAAATCAATTTGCAGCCATAAGCCAATATTTACGGCTGAAAATAACTTCACTTAACGAATATGAGCAAGTGACAAAAGGATTCAAAAACACGTATATTCTTTTCTGTCTTGGCTCACATATATCACATATTGTGTCCTGGGACTAACACTCTTCCTTTTGTCCTATTTTACACACATTTCTGATGACTGGTGCATAGTTCTTTTCTAAAACGGCTATTTCAAACTTCTTTCTGTACTGCGTAAAATAGTCCTCAATTCCATTTGCTAGTTTAATTAAAACATAAATGACCCACTTGTTCGGTCTCATTCAATATTCATGAGTACACCTCATGACTATTGGCGCTTCCAAATTATTTATCGGCATCGCCATACCTGCATCAGCATAGAATACTTCAGTGGAACTTTCATTTGTTTGTTTAGTGGTTATATGCATTCTATCTTTTGTTGCTTTATTCTTTTTTCTCTTCTCTCAATTATTTCTCAATCTAAGACTCTTCCTTCTACTGCTCTGCCTATCAGTAAATCAAACATGCCAATCAGGGAGAACCAATTTTAATAACAATTTATGCAGGGAGCACTTGCACTTTGACACTGATCAGTAGTGGCAAAGTGGCCTAAGCATTTAAGCTATCAAAAACGAAATCCAGCACAGCATCAAAAATACAGGAGGTAGAGGCAAAAAGTCAAGGGGAACCAGGCCAAAGATTCAAGTCTAATAGTATGTATTGTAAAGAATGCACTAAATATTTTCACCATTGCTTCCAATTCACACTAACAAGAAACAAAAAACTTCTGCAGATTGTTAGACCAGGCCCTTTTGAAAAGTTTGTCCACAAACATTTTGCATTTTTACCCCTATTTTTCGGACCCTGTTTTCGTTGGCTATAGGATTCTGGGCACTTTCCCACTGCTGACCAGTGTTAAACTCCATATGCTCTCTGCATAAATTGTGATGGGATTGGTTATCCTTAGTTGGCATATTTGATTTACTAGTAAGGCTCTAGTAAAGTGCATGGTGTGTACCAGGGCAAGTAAATCAAATGCTACTCGTGGGCTTGTAGCACTGGTTGTGCCATCCAGATGAGTAGCCCAGTAAATGTTTCTCAGACCTACCACCTTAGAGTCTGAGCATGCAGTTTGTAACTGCGATGTTGTCCTGGCAAGTGCACCCACTTGCCAAGTCCAAAACTACGCTTTCCTTACATGTAAGACACCCCTAATGTAGGCCCAAGATACCCTCATGGGCAGGGTGCAGTGTATTGGAAAGGTTGGACATGTACTAGTGTGTGTGACATGTCCTGGTAGTGAAATACTGTGTTTTTCATTTTTCACTGTTAAAAGACTATCTGTCTCTTTAGCTTATCATTGGGGTTGCAGTGTACCATTTTTATATGTGTAACTTGCAATAGGGGCAAGATAGGAAACTTAGGTATAGACTCTCTGAGGTCAGGATTTAATAATGCACCTTTTGGTAAAGGTGTTTTTCAAATCCTGTGTTTGAAAAAGCCACTTTTAGAAAGTGGGCATTTTCTTACTTCACCATTCTGTCAGCTTCTACCTGTTTGTGGATTCAGCGTCTGGTGTGTGAGTGCAGGAGCTGAGATGTGTATTCACTTTATTTAGTCACTAGCAGCCCGTCCCGACGTTGCTCGGGAGCAATTAGGCTTCAGGGCCCCCCCCGCCCTGCTTTGTAACCTGCAGACATCACTTTTTCCTCCTGTAATTTACTTTGCTTCAGGGCCCCCGCCCGCCCCACTTTTGTAACCTGCACACGTCACTTTTTCCTCGTGCACACATCATCCACCCCCTTCCCTCCACTCCACCCAAGGGTCGCAGGTATTCGTGAAGGAAATATTCCTATATAAATATAATCTCCTATAGTGAAGCAAACGCATCTAAACAATAACATATTCACCGCTGACAGTTATGTGAGCAAACTCTCCCCTTTTTGACAGAAGGTGGCCTTGTTCGAGGGGGTACCGTTTTTCTCCTGACCGTGTGTAGGCCTTCGTTGCGCACTTTGTTAACGGCGGAGCACAGAGTCCCATTGAGAAGAGCATGGGATTATCGTACGGAAGCCGAGGTGGCTCAAACGTTTACAGCATCTAAGACCCCTCTGGCTACACGCCACTTTTTCCTCCTTTTCCTCCTGTAATGCACCGCTTGTCTGACATTTGTAATGCAGCGTTTGCCTCCTCTTTCTTGTCCTCAGGCTTCCCCGACGCCGCCCGTCCCGTCCCGTCCCCCTTCCGGCCTGGACCGTCCCGTCCCCTGCCCGGCCCGGCCCGTCCCATCCCCCGGCTGCCCCTACATGAGTGCCCTTACCTCTGCCGGCGCTGCTCCTGCCTGTCCGCTCGCACCACCGCTCCTCCCCTGTGCCATGTCCGCCGCTCCTCCTCCGCCGCCGGTCCTCTGCTCCTGACATCACCGCTTCTCCCCCGCGCCATATCCACCGCTCCTCAGACGCTGCTTCTCCCCATGCTCCTAACGTGACCACGCACGTCGCGGCCGGCGCTCCTTTTGAGGGACTACTTTTTTTTATCTAAAATTTTAAATAACGTTTATTTTTTTAATTTATGTAGCCTATAACCATCTACACACCCTGCCGATTTCAACGGTGTATCGGGTGTGTAGATTGGCGCAGTGGTTCCCGAGTTTACCCGCCTCAAAGCCTGAAAGTTTCTGCTTTATTATAGTAGTATAGATTGAGGGGTGTTGAGGCAGGCCCTGCCTTGAATGGGTTTCTCAGCACAGAGCTGAAAAGACATGGACTGCATTTTGAGTGGTGGGAGGAGTTGTGCTTACATCTGAATAGGCTCTGACTCCTTTTGCACAATGCAATCTCCGCCCCCTGTGGTCATGCTGCATCAGTGAAGGCAGAACGGGTTTGGACTGGGTTCAGAGACCCTTGCCACAAAAAGAAAGAATACATTTTGGGGTATAGGTATTACACCTAAAACCAAAGGACTTTAGATTACTTCCAGGAACATGAGGACCCTGCCAAGAAGAAGAGCTGGGGAACTGTAAGGAGGAGTACTGCTCCTTAGCTGTGTGGGGTTGGCCTACAGTTGCTGCTTCTGTCTGTGGTAGAGGAAAAGGACTGACTCTTTTTGCTCTGCTGTAATATTCTGGTTGTGGAGAATCACCAAGGGCTTGTGTGTTCTGGCCTCCTGTTTTGGAAGGCGCAGAGACACCAAAGTCTTCCTTCTGTGTGCTGCCCCTTTATTTTCCGTGCTGGTGCTTGCACGTTGATTTCAAGGATTGGGTGCTGGCACTTTGTATTCAACGATCTGGTGCTTGTACTTTTTTTTAAAGAGATCTGGCGCCAGAAAAATGGGGCTTATTCGAAACTTCCAGGGGCTTTCCCTTCATTGGAAGTTTTCTGTGTGCTTTTCTGTGTGATGGCTCAGGCCTTCTTTGCAGAGACCCCCATGTAAAGTGTGTCGCATCTTACATCAAGTTCACCGCTGCGAGCCAGAGTTGAAGGCTGGGCTCCCAACTGCTGTGGAGCGAGCCCAAGAGAGGAGGAAACCAAGAGCGGGCACTCGCATGTGAAGCGAGCGCCACAGAAAGGCCAGTGCTAGGCAACCTGCAATGTCAGCACCGGTTGCCAGGCAACTTCCCAAAGCCCAAGGCAGCGGCCTCATTTGATGCTGCCAACCCGCCCAAATGAGACCCCGGGATGCGTGGAAGGCAAGGAGCCAATCCCAGCGTGGACCCTGTTGGAGGTCATATCACCCGGGAGAAGCCACTGAAGGAGAGGAAAGGCAGCCTGGAGCCATGCAGCTGCCGTAAGGGACGGCCACCGCCCCACAACTAAACGTATTCACAGGCCTCAGAGCAAGGTCTGCCATTGGTCTGGGAGGTGGCAAAAGGACCCTTCGCCAGCCACTACAAGGAGGGGACCCAGCGAATTATTTTCAGCAACCGGGCAATGTTACCCTTATAGCAGCAGCTGCCCCTCCATGCCATCCCAGGCAGCTGCACTTTTTGCAGACAACCTCGTCAGGGACCAAGTGAGGTCTTATGCCCCCGTTACCTGGGCAGCTATGAATGTGGGAAACAGCCTGATTACGTGCCTTCTGGGCATAGGGGACCCCACTAGTCGGAGCGGAAGGGAAATCCTCAACAAAGGTACCGCTCCGCTCAACTGTATCGCATTGCTGGTAATAGGCACGCAGGCCTCCCTGCGGCCTAAGCAAGGTTAGTGGAGCTTTACATACTACAATCAGCATTTCTAGGCCTACCATTTTCTAAATGGCCTACACTTACAATATGCAAACATGTTTATTGTCTTGCTGTTGTGTTAGAACGTATGCAACCTTAGCAGTAGTTACTTGTCGCATGAATTGCTATTTGTGCCACATGATGGTGTTTTGCATGATGTTATGACTGGTGCAATATATAAGTATTTACTTTAGGGCACTAAATGGGAAGTTATGACAATTGCCTTATGACAAGGTAAATACAGGCTTATGCCATTTGTGGTCTAATGAGTTTTTTTTATATGCCTTCTTAGGACAAGTGTCTAGTGGCACAGTAGTTCATGTAATTGTGGTCTTATGTGGCTGATGTGCCTCCTTATGCCAAGCACATGTGGCGCAGTGATTTATGTTATGTGGTCTAATGTGCTATTTACATGCCACTAAGTGATTTATGGTCTAATGTGCTTTAAATGCTATTAAGTGATTTATGGTTTAATATGTTTAATGAACACAAAGGACATTTTTATATAACCTTATGTGGAGTCTCTTTCGTGTGGTGCCTTGTGTGTCACTGGTGAGTGTGTGTGTGTTTTGCGCAAATGCTTTACACATTGCCTCTGGGATAAGCCTGACTGCTCTGCCAAGTTACCAAGGGGATGAGCACAGGTTATCTTGTATATGTAACTCCCTTACCCTGACTAGAGTGGTGGGTTCTGCCTGGCGTAGGTGCAAACCCTAGCCAACCAGAAACCCAATTTCTAACACAGATGAAGCCCCACCTGTAAAACCATGGTAAGAAAATCCATAATGTACAAAGAGGAAGGAAAAAAGAGAGACAGACAGACTGTGGCCTACACATTAAAACTCTCTACATTTAATGAGACCATGTTGTCTAAAAGTAAGTCATTAAGAATTCCGGCTAATTAGAATAACTAGTTAATTTTTATAATTAATTTTTCAAGTGCCTTAAGGAACAAACCTTGTTTCACATTTCAATTAAGAGGTGACTTTAAGTCGATTTTCCATGTGCTAAAAACACTTACTTTAATGGGGACTGGAATAAAGGATTCCAATGGAAAGGGTGAGACAGAGCAGATGATAGAAATTTTTAATACATATATGCTGAAGTTTTCATGGAATTTTATTCTTTACCATGCTTCCTCCTTTACATTCAGAAGAGTGGCCTCTTCGGCATCCGTTTCTCTTCCTCTTGTACCAGCCCCGATCTGAGTGAGATGCCCAGGACTGCTGCAGTCCATTTATTGCACTCAGCAGTCACCATAACACCTTTCTTAATTATCCTAGAGAAGTCATTCTGTTCCCTATTCATGAAAACAAATGCAAACGTGAGGGTCTCAAGGCGCCGGGAGGGAGGGGTGGGGCAGCTCCGGATCAGTCGAAGAGCCCGGTCTTGAGGTCCCTCCTGAACATGTTCAGGGTTGGGGAGCATCTGATGTTCACCGGGAGCTTGTTCCAGGTTTTGGCTGAGATGTAGGAGAAGGCTCCAATCGATTACAAGATAATCGATTTCTATTGTAGCCGGACAAAGGCTGATTTGCATATACCTGGAACTAATCTGAGATGGCACGGTGGGCACAATGATGGATTGGAATGCTATCCTCAGCAATTGTCCGTGATTAGACTATTTGCAGGCAATCCTCCCATCACTCTTTGTAATTTTGATATAACACCCAAGTGACACAGGGTATGCAGAGACGTGGGTCCTCTGTTCACTGTCCCAGAGGAATCAACCTGACCCTGAACGAAGCATCTAAAATAGGCCAAAACTAGTCCTGGGGCAGTCAGACTAAGCCATCATCAAAGTGCCTTATTCAATTATACTGGACACGTCATTCTGTGCCCTATTCATCAACAAACATGTTTAAATTACAGGTGGAGATTTACATCTGAATGTGTATATGTGGTTTATGTTTTTTTCTATACACAAACATTCCCAGAGTTGCAGCTGGAAAGTGGCACCAGACAAGTTTCTATGTATATATCTATGGGAATCTCATGAGGCATATTCTCCTGGTTTCTATTCCTCATGCATAGAGTAGACTTCAGCACAGGCGGAATTGAATATCCTGACAAATGTTTTTTTTCTCTCTGCAGAAATATTTATTCCTCACAGGGAAAGCCCTTCTTCACCCACAGGTAATCTGGAAGTGATTTGCTGCCCTTCACAGCCACTGGTTGGAGTAACTTTATGATCATTTCAAGGATTTTGAAGGGTGTCGGATTCCAATTTGAGAAATGTTCCCAAACGTTCATGGTTTGGGGTTTTCACAAACTGACAAAGCAAACCATGCCTTATACTTCTGCCCTCTTGCGTGTGATTTTCTACCATGGATTTCTCCACATTTGTGACAGAGAAAAAGGAAAGAGTAGATAAATGTACCCCTGCCTGGAACCGTTTTGTGAATTCCTGGCTGGTGTAAAAGAGATATTTTCAGCAGTAAACGTATGTTTATGACTGATGATACCTAGCAATTTAACCATTAATTCAAGATTAGCAATTGTGCTGGAGTCCCATTCTTTTCCGATTTGCCTAAAAAGATATTACAATCTTTTTGCCTGTAATGGGCTTTAGTAGTGAAACATTCTGGTGTAAATCGCACTTGCCTCATAAAATGACTGCTCGAACGCCAACAAAATGCTTGCCACAAAGACCAGAGTCTGACAACTCTGATTAAAGAATGGAAACTGCTTTGGGTGTCTTGACTTGAACACACTGGCAGACAGGACGTCAGTGCGTTGGACCTGGCATCAGGTTTGATCTTGAACCTAGGCAAATGAGCCAAATGTCACTCATCCGAAGATTGTTGGGATGTGTGTATTCAGCGCAGAGGTTTAATATAAAAATCTAATACACTTCTGGCGGTATTATGACATTTGAGCCGATAATATGTGGAATACAGTCATGTGTCAGGCATTTGGAGACCAGAGCGGTGACGAGCTTAGCAGAGCCTTCATATTTTATTGTCTTACGGGTTGAGGATTTTCTATGTGAATTATTGTCCCAAAGGTGCCAATAACTGCATTAATTCACAATATATTTTTCTAGTTAAATTTCTTTGTTTGCACACCAGCAGTGTCTGAAATAAATTTGTTGCCTTGCCCACAGAGCACAAAAACAGCTCCATATCAGTGCCAAGATAAAAAAAAAAAGATGGCTATCTGGTTTGTAGAATGAAAACGTTCAGGTCTTTTGCTTTGTGCCGAGGAGTCAAGGTTTGCATTTATTCTCGTCTTGTTTCAAACTGCCTTTGTTAAGGAAAGCAAAAGTGTTATAATAAATCATGTGACTATATCTGTAAACCTATTAGATGACCATGCTTTCCAACAACAACTGCAATCACAATGATCTATGTCCATTCTACTCATAATCTAGCTATGCTTTTTCTTTTATTACATCATGGCGCAATATTGCCACCTTTTGCCTTCTTTAAGATGTAAGCATTCACAGTGCTTAATTTGAGCTGCTTATTTTCGGTGCTCAGCACCGGTAGTTAATCATCAACACCTGCTCTTTTATGAGTGATTTGCCCAGAATCACAGGATGTTGAGCCGACGCCGAAACTCGAACGTGGTTCCCCAGGTCTGAAGTCAGCAACACTGGCCATTAAGCCACGTCCCCTACCCACTTTCAAAATTAGTGGTTGGTTTTGTTTGAGGTGGCGTTAACAGGAGAAATGGGCTGGTGCAAGCTGCCTCCGGATGACAGCTCAGGCACTTTTACAAATTAACCATTGAGCGTCCGCAATCAGCATTATTGAAGATTTGTACGCAGGGTCGTACTGGTCTATAGAGCAATCTGCCAGTACCTGAAGAGCTGATCTCACAGATCAATGTGAGGGCTCATTTGTATGCAGGGCAGGACTGGCCGACCAGGAGTTTCATTGGGCTGGCAGGGAGGGAGGACGGTTTCACTGTCCGTGGAGGTTGGTTTTGGCTCTGCAAGTAGGAACATGGCCGAAAGGTCCCCAGCAACAAAACCGGCCTCCATGGCAATGAAGCCAGCCCCCACACTGTCAGCCCACTTAAACGCCATGTAGCCAGTCCAGCACTGCTTGTTGTTCTGTTTTATGATCAGATGGAACAGTCTTTACTGCTGAATTCTCTGGTATTAACAGAAACATTGCCTTCAGCTACCACAAATACATTCAGTCTTCCATTCCTTGAAAAACACTTACACAACTTGCTCCCCATTACAAGTTTCAAACTGGTCTAATTTGGAAATGTGGTCCACTCATTTTAGCTATCTGAGTCGTTAATAGGGCCATTGAAAATTTTTGGTGTCTGGCCCAACTTTTTGTACTGCATGAACAGTAATAAATGTAGCAAGTAAGACTAAATATTTGCCATATAGCTCCCACAGTAATCAAAACAGCCAAGAGGGCCATTGATGTTATTGCTTCCCATATCAGATTATCTAAAGGTTTAAAATGCCCAGTTCTTTTGTTACAGTGCTAGCAACCACATGCATTTGTACATGTGAGTGGAGTTAGCTGTACTGGGATGCTGACAAAGATCAAATAGTTAACCAACAGAACAGAGATGCCAGTACTGATATACATGATTCAACAAAACCGTATACCCACCAGAAGCCCGAACAATAAATCAGGAATGGGGATTACTACTTAATAGTATTTTATTCACATTATTTGCAACATTTGACTCAACATTTAATGTATAATACAAAAAATATATTTACAATCGTTCGTCGACAAAGATCAAAGTCATTGAAGCTATTTCATTCTCAAAAACTCACTAGAAAGTAGCGGACGTTACCATATTTCCAAATAACACGGAAAACTAAGCTGAATCCATCCTGCTCTCACCCACCAAGCAGACTTTAGTGGAAAACCTCCAAATCTCTCTCAACAAGAAGAAAATAGTAGAACAGTAGCAACCCTAGTTTCCCTCACTCTAATGCATTGATCTTCAAATGATAATTTGAGCCACCACCCAAACCTCCCCCATGCGTGCAGAATATTTTAGAGTTGAGCCCAACTCCTAGAATTGTTTTGGAAAGAGGGTATGCGTTGAAATTAAGAGGGCTTACTAAATCATAGGCACATTTGAAATTGCTTTCATGGCCCATCATTAAAGCCCTTGCAGAAATCCTCTGCAAAGAGCTGCCTTGATCCTGCACTCCTTATAAAGTACCATCCAGTATCATAGTGCAAAGTCCTCACTCATGAGAACTCTGCAAAGCTCCATCTAGATAATAACCCTCCACACTACAAAGTCCTGCACTTTTTAGTTGGAGGGGCACTTTATAGTGTGGAGGGGCTTTGCAGACCCCATCTGCAAAGCACTGCACAGGTCCATTTCCTTATACCACCATATAGACACCTTTTACAAAGCCCCATCCAGGAACCACTTACCACCATCTGTTATGCGTTCTCTTCAATACTCATCAAGGACCCCATTTTAAAATCTATCACCACACCCAACACATCTGTCCTCACTACCCCTTTAAGACCCATTCAGACACACCCAGTGTAATGCCTCATCTATATCACCTGTGCAAAGACTCATCCACACATTTACAACCTCAATCTAAAAAACCTCTGTAACCAGCTTTGCAGAGTCCAATTCAAATTTTATTCAAGGCCCCTTAAACATTATAATTTCCCCCTTTACTCTAAGCTGTTTGAAAGAATCGTTCAAAATATAGCCAGTCTCTTATCTAAATACTCACCACCTTTCCTCCTTCTTGAAATTTCAATCAACCCCCCCCTCAACAAAACCTCATCTAGTCCAATTCAGAAATCTGCATTAAATTCAATTCTCTTTTTTAAAGGTCTACTCCCTATTCCGTCCTGAAATTGCAGTCAATATGACGTAAGTCTTGTCCCCTCCTTGAAAAGCATAGCTACTGACCCTCTTCAAAGCCTGTGAGGTTTAAATGCTCCATGTGGGGCGTCTGCCTACAATTTCGTTTTTTCTTCAAATTCTTGGACAACTAGTCCTGATTATATAATAGGCTAAAATAAAAAAGTTCCACAATGCAAAGATAAACCTCTAGTGGAGCAGTTAATCATACTTAGATCTGGGAAGCTTGACAGAGAGGCAAAATGAAATCCAGGCCATTAGTTAAAAGCCCCATTAAAGTCTCCTCCCTTTCTAATCAAATCAGAGTACACTCTATTATTCCCTGTACAGACTGAAGTGCATTAACACAGCGGCACGGTCACACAGATGCCACAACATATTTTGGTTTCACTAAAAATCAGACTAAATAAATATGGCAGCTCGAAAGGTAAATTGTATTACAAAGTGCTTTCCTGGCACAATATTTAAGCCTCATGGGATGCCCTCACTTTCTCAGTGAGTTTCTAATAATTTACCTGCAACACGCATTTGCCTTTATGTCAAGAATAAGCCATCTGCAGTGCAACCCCAATTGGAAAGGGAAGACCACTCGGTCCCCCCGAACGTATGGATGGGTGCCCCGATCCCCCCGGGAAACCGTTGTGGGCGGGGAGGCGTGTCTCGGCTGGTATGCCCAAAGCGGCGTAGCCGGAGCACGCCCTTCCCGCCCAGAAGGGGTTGTCCTAGACACCCGCCCAGAAGTCCGCGCACGGATGGGCGTACCCAAGGTGGGCCCCGCCCTCCCGCAGATGGATAAATAGAGAAGGAATCCAACAAGGCGTCCTCTTGTTCCAGTGCTCTGAAGGCTGCACCACTCGTCGCTCGTGAGCCCTCGAAGGAACAAGCGGCAATTTTGAGAACTTGTAATCTTTGTTGTTTCTCTTTCAGTGTCAGGCGTGTTGAAGATCTAGTACCTTGTGGATCAAGTCGGACGGAGTAACCGAAGGCATGTCTGGCAAGAAAGCGGGAAAGAGCTCCGAGATGGAGAAGATGCTACGCACCTTGGTGAACCGAGTAGCGGTGATGGACCGGAAAATGGGTAAAGTGGATTCGATCGGTCGGGGCTTAGCGGCCATCAAGAAGCAGATGGCAGCCCTGAACACCCCCTCGGGCGGCCTAAAAAAGTCATAGGGCCGGCATTGCCGGATGTCGCCCCAGAGGGTAAGGGTAAGAGGAATAAGGGGAGGGCGGGTTCCAGGGAGGTCCCAGTCCCAGAAGTGCCTCCATCGAGCCCGGGCGCAGACAACTCAGTCGCGCCTGTAGATAGCCCGGTACCAGGTCCGGATGTGGGTTTACCAATCCCCGTAGTGATAACGCCAGTTGTCCTTTCCTGTAATTACTTTCCTGTAATCCTCCCTTCATCCTGGTTTCTCCCCGCTCAGGCTAGGATCTGGGTTCTTAGCGCCGGGACGCCTCATTGCTGGGGCAGCTGTTGCACTCAACCAAACTATAGAATAGAATAGGATGACCAAATGCCCCCGGAACTGGCCCTTAAGTTAGCAGCAGTTTTACCTTGGCTAAAGAAGAGAGCAGGGGGATCAGTGGCTGCGGGCGATCCGGCTGAGGAAGCCAGACTAATTATCGAGCAGTTGCCGGGACAGCGAATGTACCTTCTCTTCCCCCGCAGGTAACGGCAGTGGTCACGACGGAGGGCCGAGCGAAGACGACGGACACGGCGGCTGAACCCGGTAAGAGACCGTTGCCATTGGTGGGGGAGAGTTCAGTGCCTTCAAGGTGGGAAAGTTTGTCCCAGCGCATTCCGGCGGCCACAAAAGAAATGATATGGGGGGACAAATACATCAATATGTTTTCACTTTTGACTGACCATCGTGAGGTAGAATATGCGAAGACCCAGAAGGATTTGTGGCACCCCAGCGTATGGCGGGACAAGATGGCAGAATTCAGGGTCGATGAGACCATGGTGAACTGGGTCAGGGCCTTTTCTATTTTTACGGCAGTAATGGGGGAGCGTAAACCTGAAGTGTTGCCCGACTTGTCATGTTACCAAAAGAGGATCATGAATTTCTATGCAATGTACGGGGGAAATGAATGGAAGGGTTATGACGTTAACTTTAGAAAAGCAAAAGAGTTTAACAAGGCTTTAACATGGGGCTGTCTGGACATGGTGTCGTGGCATAATCAGCTTTTGCCGGGACCGGCGGGTACGTCGGTGCCGAGAACGAGCGTTTCTGGGACATTCCAACAGAAGCCGGCACAACCCTTTCGGGCGAGCGCCGGAGGGGAGTCACATCCCAGATCCGGCGGGAATGGAGGCAAGCGAGGGGTTTGTTGGGGTTTCAACAAGGGAACCTGTAACAGGCCTCAGGGAATGTGTAGGTTCCGGCATGCGTGTTCGGGCTGGGGGAATTCCACACACCCAGAACTTAGCTGTAGATCCAAGTCCAATGGTGCGGGAGGAAAGGGGGGATCCAAGCAGGATTGAGGTGGTGCCTTGGAAGCGAACATCTTCTCCCATTGATATCTTGGCTTTGACCCCCTGGCTGAACCGATACCCAGATCATGTATCCGCCGGGATTTTGAGGAATGGCTTTCTGTATGGCTTCGAAATCCCGGAGGGAAATTTTCGGGGGAGCCCCTTCTGTAAGAACCAACTGTCTATTCAACATAACCCGGCGGTGGCCGCCAAGAAAATAGCGAAAGAGGTCAGCTTGGGACGGGTGGCGGGGCCATTTGCCTGCCCGCCAGTTGCGGATTTTGTGTGTTCACCTCTAGGGGTGGTCCCCAAGAAGGACCCGGGGGAGTATAGACTCATTCACAATCTGTCGGCCCCTAAGGGGGCCTCGGTGAATGAGGCTATTGACCCTGAGGTGTGCTCAGTTCGATACGCATCGTTCGATGATGCCGTCGTTCTGCTGAATCGCCTGGGCCCCGGTACACTGTTGGCAAAATCAGACATCGAATCGGCATTCAGGTTGCTCCCGGTGCACCCTCAGGACCAGCGCCTGTTGGGATTCACGTTCCTAGGGAAATATTACATGGATAAATGTATGCCCATGGGTTGTTCAATTTCATGCGCCTATTTTGAAATGTTCAGCTCCTTTTTGGAATGGGCGTTCACCGAGGCCACAGGGCATAGACAGGTGATGCACTATTTTCCTTTTTCTAGGTCCGGCAGACACCACGGAATGTGCGCAAACACTGCAGGACTTCTGCACACTCATGCGGGAGTTTGGGGTTCCATTGGTGCCAGGTAGGACGGTGGGGCCATCTACCTCACTGGAGTTTCTGGGGATTGAGCTCGACTCAGTGGAGGGGTGTTTCCGTCTGCCAATTGAGAAGGTGGCCAAGTTCAGGGGTTCCTTGATACAATGCCTCCGTAAGGACAAGGTGACCCTACACCAGTTACAACAGACAGTGGGTCAGCTTAATTTTTCCTTAAAAGTGATACAGATGGCTCGCCCCTTCTCACGTTCCATTGCACAAGCTATGGTTGGCCTCAAAGAAGGACACCACCGCACTAGACTGTCGGCAGAGGTTCGCCAGGACTTGCGCATTTGGTTGGCATTCCTGGCGGATTTCAACGGTCGAGTGGCGTGGAATAAACCCCCAGCATCGTCTGACGAACTGGGCTTGTGGACCGACTCGGCTGGGAGTGTGGGATTTGGTGCGATCTTTGGTAACCAATGGTCGGCGCAAACATGGCCGGCATGGTGGCATTCGAGTGGTCTAACAGGTAACATTGGGTTCCTGGAGCTGTTCCCCATTTGGGTGGCTCTGTTGGCATGGCCGGAAGACTTTAGGAACCGCTCAGTGGTGTTTTGGTCAGATAACATGACGGTGGTCGAATGTATTAATCACCAGGCGGCACGATGCAAGTGGATCTTGAGACTGTTGAAAGAGATTGTTTTGCGATGCATGAAATTGAATGTACAATTCAGGGCAAGGCATGTGCCGGGTGTCCTGAATAATGCAGCTGATGGACTCTCTCGTTCACACATGCAGGCCTTCAGGGGTTATCCACCCACAGCGGACCTAGTGGCAGCACCGTTCCCCGAAGCACTATGGCAGATCGGTGCCCCGGATTACAGGACCTCGTGGCAGCCAGTTTAGCGCCCAGGACGAGGAAAGCTTATGAAGGAGCGTTCCCTGCATACTGACCCTTTTTAGGGCCGGTAAGGGGACATAGCTGGGGGCGGGAGGAGTCCTTCCTCGGGTTTTTGGTGGCGCTTCATAAGGAAGGCCGATCGGCGGCAACCGCCAACAGATAAAGGGCGGCCATATCCTTCATGGCACAGCTACACGGGATACGAGACCCGACGGGTTCCTTCTTAGTTAAGAAGGCCCTCCGGGGTTGGCAGGGCCTGGAAGGGCGCAGGCAAGATAAAAGGCACCCGATTGGGCTAGACAGGTTGACAATACTACTAGCTAAACTGGATGAGACATGCTCATCGCCCACTGAGGTAATTCTGTTCCGAGCGGCGTTCGCTTTGGCATTCCATGGGGCCATGCGGGTAAGTGAACTCGTAGCAAAGAACAAGAAGGATGTGGAGGGAGGTCTATGCAGGGATCATGTTCAATTACGGGGTGATTCACTGTTGATCTCGATAGCCAGGTCCAAAACTGACCAGGAAGCCTTGGGGAGTAGTGTGGTACTGCAGCGCGCCCGATAGAGCCCCAGTTGTCCCCTAAGGTGTTTAGAGGAATACCTGGCACAGAAATCGACAACTTGGGGGGGGGGCCCTGCTTAGACACCAGGACGGCGCCCCGCTGACGAGATTTCAGTTTCGGAGGGTGCTGGCAATTACAATTGCTGCGGCAGGCTAGAATCTGTGCGATTTTGGGACCCACTCATTCAGAATAGGGGCCGCTACTGAGGCTACGGCTCGGGGTCTGGGTATGGAGGAAGTGAAACAGTTAGGCCGTTGGTACTCGAACTGTTTCAAGAGGTATGTGCGACTGCACATGTTGTAAAAGACTGATGAAATGCACTCACGCTTGTTGTCTTTTGTTTGGATTACAGTTGTGCAAGCCTGTGACGCGGGGCGAAAATGGGGATCGGCCCAACACCAAAGGACCAGCAGGAAAAGGATCGCCGACTGGAGATCAAGTGGTATGGGTCGTGGGCCACTCATACGTGAGGCGTGCCGGGGACATATTCAAGGCAGGTGACGCGATCCACGCACCTGAAGAGTATGGGTTCAGGGTGTCCTTCCATGGGAAGGGAGGCCTCTGTTTTGACCGGTTTCAGAGTTATGTGGAGGAACTGTTAGGGCGGCAAAGGTCACCGCCATCTGTAATCATAGTACATCTGGGAGGCAACGACTTAGTAAGGCTGGGAAGACGGGTATTGCTGGAGCACATATTGTCAGCAGTCAGTTGGTTGTCCAAGAGGCTTCCAGGGTGTACGATTGCTTGGTCCCACATGATTCCTAGGAAAGTTTGGCGGGGGGCTGTCTGTGTCGGCGTTGAACCACTCGGTAAAGAGGGTCAACTACAAGATTGAGAAACTGTTTCGCTCTACGCACTTACAAAGCATTCCTCATGGGTGTATCCGGGGTGATCACTATTATTTGAATGATGGGGTGCACCTGTCCAGGGCTGGGAATGAATTACTCATAGGAGACTTCATAGCATGGCTAAGGGCATTGAGGAGACATGACCTTAAGGAGGTGTGGGGGGGCCGGATAGTCGGTCAACTATCCGGCCTGTGGCGGTAAGGTCATGATCGGTGAGCAGTGATTTCAAGGTCCCTAGGGGGGGCGCCACCCAGTACGGATGGGAGCACCCGGGGGGAGGCGGCCATTGGCCCGTCCCACGGGGGGGGCGGCACCCACTACGGATGGGTCACCCAGGGGGAGACGGCCATCGGCCCCTCCCAGGGGGGAGACGGCTATATGCCCCTCCTAGGAATTTCCCGGGGGCCGGATATCCGCTCCGGCGGAAGAGAGTGTGGGGAAGGGGGGGAGTCCACGCTGTCCTTCTTACGGATACCTCGCACGAGAACTCGGACGACCTTTAAGATGGCGTCGAGTGAAAGGGGGCCCCACGACAAGGGAAGTTACAGTTGGCAGCAAGGGTAAAGCCCTCTGCGCATGCGCCACTCACACCGTGGGGGCGGGAATTTGATACAGGGATCTGACACCAGTTAAGACCTTGCAGTTGGCCCTTAATGCTAGGATGTACAATTTTATTTTAGAATGTTATGCATTTTCAGGATGCTAGACTCGGCTAGGAAACCTTTGTATTAGAGATTTGTTAAGGTTAGCCAAAAGAACTTGTCTTCATCGAAATGTAATGGAAGATAAAATTGTACATGATTCATGAAACGTTTAATTTAAAGTTTTACATTTTGTTTCATATTTTAATAAATACGGCCGGGGGGGGGGGGGGGGGGTAACTCCCCCCGCCTTCCAAAAGCTCAAACCTGTGTCTGTCTCCTCCCATGGGAAATTGGTGTTGGGAGGGGGTGGCGGGCATCCCGGCCCATATGGAAAGGGAAGACCACTCGGTCCCCCCGAACGTATGGATGGGTGCCCCGATCCCCCCGGGAAACCGTTGTTGGTGGGGAGGCGTGTCTCGGCTGGTATGCCCAAAGCGGCGTAGCCGGAGCACGCCCTTCCCGCCCAGAAGGGGTTGTCCTAGACACCCGCCCGGAAGTCCGCGCATGGATGGGCGTACCCAAGGTGGGCCCCGCCCTCCCGCAGGTGGATAAATAGAGAAGGAATCCAACAAGGCGTCCTCTTGTTCCAGCGCTCTGAAGGCTGCACCACTCGTCGCTCGTGAGCCCTCGAAGGAACAAGCGGCAATTTTGACCCACCCACCAGCCCCTTTTTTGCAATATTTTGAATAAAGTAATTGTTGGTGATCATTTCGAATGTATTAAAAAGATACAGTAATATTTTGCATCATGGACGTACGCCTTTGATTGAACAGATGTTTGTAGGCCTTTTTTCCTTTGTAGAAACGTAGAAGATTGGAGCAAATAAATTGTCTTGTGTTTTAGGACTTTTTTCCCTTTGTAGTAATGTCTAAATTGTTGAATTACTAAACTGTGGCAGATTAGGCGTATATCTTTCCTTAGTAGGTAAAACAACTGTCGTATTTATTCTGGTCGGGCGGTAAGGTCATGATCGGTGAGCAGTGATTTCAAGGTCCCTAGGGGGGGCGCCACCCAGTACGGATGGGAGCGCCCAGGGGGAGGCGGCCATTGGCCCCTCCCACGGGGGCAGCACCCACTACGGATGGCGGCACCCACTACGGATGGCCTTCGGCCCCTCCCAGGGGGGAGACGGCTATATGCCCCTCCTAGGAATTTCCCGGGGGCTGGATATCCGCTCCGGCGGAAGAGAGTGTGGGGAAGGGGGGGAGTCCACGCTGTCCTTCTTACGGATACCTCGCACGAGAACTTGGACGACCTTTAAGATGGCGTTGAGTGAAAGGGGGCCCCCACGACAAGGGAAGTTACAGTTGGCAGCAAGGGTAAAGCTCTCTGCGCATGCGCCACTCACACCGTGAGGGCGGGAATTTGGTACAGGGATCTGACACCGGTTAAGACATTGCCGTTGGCCCTTAAGCTAGGATGTACAATTTTATTTTAGAATGTTATGCATTTTCAGGATGCTAGACTCGGCTAGGAAACCTTTGTATTAGAGATTTGTTAAGGTTAGCCAAAAGAACTTGTCTTCATCGAAATGTAATGGAAGATAAAATTGTACATGATTCATGAAACGTTTAATTTAAAGTTTTAAATTTTGTTTCATATTTTAATAAATACGGCCGGGGGGGTAACTCCCCCCCGCCTTCCAAAAGCTCAAACCTGTGTCTGTTTCCTCCCATGGGGAATTGTGTTGGGTGGGGATGGCGGGCATCCCGGCCCATATGCCCAAATGACATGAGCCTGCTACAAATCCCTCAATAAAACCCACAAGTGAACTTGGAACTCTTGGGCCCCTGTTAAGGAATTGGCTCAAACCGCCCTTGTGACCACCACATCCCGCTGCCCCTGGGGGCCGCATCCATAGTTGTTTAACTGAAACTCCCCCACTTTCACTCACCCAAAGAACACGTAAGAAGACACTCTGCTCTCTACTCACCAGAGGTAGAGCAGTAATCTAACCAACTCTCACTCACCTAGGAAACGGCAAGTTAAACCCTCCTTACTATAACCACCAAGATCACACCTACTCTCATCGACCCAGGAGGAAGAAAAAAGAGTCATTTTCATGTCACCCTCACAAGGCAGGACGATAAAAGACACCCTTTTCTCATCCACCTAAGGACGACTGTAGATAGGCCCCCTACTTTCACTTGGCAAGAAAACCTAGGGAAGCCACCAAGCCTACACTGGAGAGATTAGGGAAGGCACTCTACTTTCTCACATTGAAGACACGGGCTGACCGCACCAACCTTTGAGAGAACAGGGGAAGCCTCCTTAATTTCACCAACTCATGTCAGACCAGTGGAACAGTAAAAGTCATCCTACTGTCATCTACTCATGACTGAGTATTAGGAATCACTATTCCCTCCCTCTAGAGGAAGTAGTTGAAACCATTCACCCTCTCCCACATTGAACAAAGCAGAGGAATCCTTTATACCCTCACCCTCATAGTACGGGGAAATGGTAAGCATCTTAGGGTGCAGAAGTGGAAGATGCCTTCCACCCAGTCAACCCTCACCCACAAAAGAAAGCTTTGCAACAAGCCTAGAAACCTGTGCTGAATTTCAGGACAAATTCTCAATACAGTTTCATTGTCTACCTTTGGTAGTAATTTAAGAAGACCTTGACGTTGCTCGCCTTTTTCTTGCCCTGAACATCTTTCATTGACCTTCTCGTTAAAGTTTCATTAGAGTGAACATCAAAAAACAACAAATCACCATGACTTATTGTTGGATGGCAATTCTGATGTCTGCCATAGTCAGTGCTCATATTGTTGTAAAACTCATGAACGTCTAAACGGTTTGAAGTGTGTAGCACCGCTTTACATTGGTGCCATAGTTAAGGGTATTGAGCTTCATTCAAAACAACTAAATTGCAAAGTATACATCACTAGAGGTATATCCTGAAAAATAAACAAGATTTGGTGTAATGAAATTGACAGTAAATCTATTAACAAAAGAATCTTCTAAACCTTGTTTAGCTATCCTCAACAAGATTCTGTAAATTGATTTACCTGATAACAAATGTACTAGTTGCTAAATATAATTTATTATACATTAACAAACATGTGTAGGGCTTTATCATCTGTCCTACTCAGGGCACAATCAGAACAATTTCTAATCAGTGATTCCAATAGGTGTTTCAACCACGAATAGCTAAATAAAACATGTCCACATGATTACACTTCTCTCCACCGCTGCAGTTCCCTAGAGATACCAATCCATTCTGAAATGTATAAAACCGCACAGTTCGTTTAGACAAGATAGCACAGAGGAGTAGCTCAGAAAAAAACCTTAGAATTTCAACATTCTCAAAACTAGAGGACATCTATCCATTCAATGATGATACGGTTCAAAATTATATGAATATTACCCACATTATTTGGTACGATACAAAATATAATGGTGCCCTCTATTTCTTTTTTTTTCTTTCTTTTTTTAATTTCTGTAAATTTTTATTGAAAAAAAATATATTTACTTGGAACATATACATGTATTTGGCCATGATGTATATGCTCATTGAAAGCCGACTATCCATTTTAATGTCTAGAAGCCATTTATCAGTGCTGCTTTAGAGATGCTCAAGATGCTCATTGGTCTGTAAATATATAATATTCTTCAAAGTAGCCAATGCACCCTGAATACATTTCTTATTAGCCAGTAACCTAAAAGCATATCCAGTCTTAAATAGATGGTTTCTTTCTTGGGACAACTTTCTCAATCCCGGTGCAGCCCTCAAAAAGCAGGCTTCATTCGTAGCATACTATTGGGTTGACAGATAACACCCTGAAGCCTTTCAAATCAAAATGTGTGCTCTTTTTGCTAGAAGCACAGTTCTAGAAGAAGTCATAGAGAGTATCTTGCATGTATTTGGTTGCACCTTCTAAGACCATTCATTAGCAGTTTGGAAATCCACAGGTTCTAACGACCACTTAAACTCGCTTTTTCAGCATTACCTTCAAGATGTTTGCACTTGGAAGCCCTCTCAAGTCTATGACTCCCTATCCATCATATCGAACTACACTCTTCACGTTTTATAAAGACATGACTGAGGGTTTACATTATTGCTGTGGGTCACTTGAAGCCCTCTGGAGATCCACAGCAGCAGGGCCATGTAATATCATTACTAGCATAGGAAACGTTCCATGAGCACTAATGCAAGTCAGACAAAAATGAGCACAGCCAATATGTTTGGCTTGGCTCGAGTCCTCACTAAAATTAGAAAGACAATACAAAACCCTACTTCTATTAGAAAAAACTTTTTAAAAAACGATTTTTTTCTTTATATAATGCATCTGAGAGAAGCAATTTAATATGTTATGAGACATTCAGCCAGATTCATCAATGTCCCGATTTGCGAGTCCTTAATAGCGATTATTAAGGAATCGCTATTAATGACTCGCAAAACGGGATTCATGTAGAAATCGCAATATTATTTGCGATTTCTACAGCTTCCTTATTTGCGATTAGCAAATTGCTAATCGCAAATAAGGAATGACTCCCCATGCATTCCTATGGGCCTAGAGACCCATAGGAATGAATGGGGAGTCATTCCTTATTTGCGATTAGCAATTTGCTAATCGCAAATAAGGATGCGATTTCAAGGGTGCCAGGGGTGTCCAAAAGACACCCTGTAGCACCACTGAAATGTAAATGTAGACTGATGTTGCGCACACACATGTCCAAAGGACATGTGTGTGTGTAACATACTACTTTGAAAAATGCACTAAAGTGCTGAAAAATGCACTAAAGTGCATTTTTCAAAGTTTTCGCTATTTACCACGAAGTCAGACTTCGCGGTAAATAGCAGCCAAAAATAGCAATTTCGCAATTCAAAAATGGTTCATGAATTGCATTTAAGGAATCTCAAATAGAGATTCCTTAAATGCAATTCCTCGCAATTTGCGATTTTTGCATTTGGGATGATGAATCCCAAATGCAAAAATTGTGCTCGCAAAGGGCCAGATTCTCAGAATCTGGCCCTTTGCGAGCCGATTTTACAATGATGAATCTGGCTGATTGTGCTTTTGAGATGTAATGTAGTCCCTTGTGCGTTGTAATGCAATGATACAATAGAAGGTGGAATGATACACCAAGCAGCCAATCACATGAGGTGAGAGGGAGATAAAGCCCACTCTATTTATATTTTAAAAAAAGATGGTAGCTGGACTTGCAGACAGCTGCACTGTCAAGCAGGATCTAAAACATAAGCTGACTACTTCTGAGGCCTGGTAGTAAGTGACAGAAATAACTAGGGAGTGCAGCGGGACCCTCACGTCCATCACTCTGTTTCCATGGTGCATGTTACACTAATGTTAATAACACCTTTGAATATATAGTCAATTACATTTAGCAAGAACAGGATAATTTACCAGGGCCCAATTAGTATTTTTTTATCTTGAATACTTTAAAATAGGGTTCCTGGCGGGTCCCTACAGTTACAGAGACAAGTACAGGTTCACCAGATTGCACAAGTGATGTGTATTTTTAAATTCCATTCTCAGTTGCTGTCACTTGCTTCATCTCATAACAATAAACAAGCAGCATGTTACTCTCTCCCTAAGGAGATGCACATGACAGTGTGTAATCCTTTCATTCATTGTAAGCTAATATACAGCAGGCAATTGAAATGTCATCTCTTCAAGTATTCCCACTTAGAGTGATTTAATCACATCATAAAAGTTTCCAGCCACCGGTGTATCCTGATATTCTATAACATTCAGTTCTAGAGCAGTGTCTGGATCACGGTTCCTCCCAGGGAGGGACTAAAGCTCACTGTGGTTATGGGTACAAATAAAAGGTAGTGTGCACGCCTGAATATCAGGAGGACTTAACCGTATCTGTTTCTCGCGCGAACTAGTGTACATGACTGAAAACAAGTACCTAACTTAGAAACGCCCAAGGACCTTGTTTTTGTAGGGGTGATGCAGCTTCTGCAGTGTAGATGCAAATTCACTTGCTTTGTCTTTATGCTGGTACAGGTATCATCCATAAATGATTTTCAATGCTAGTGAAAGAGAAAGAAATTCCTACATATAATCAATGACCTGGCTTAGGAGAACCAGCAGTTGTCCTAAATTTGCCTCATTGGCCAATAGTTTACTAAACCTTGCTACAGATCACCGAGGGGCTGCTACATGTGATGGGTGTGGGGTCTCCCAGCATGTTGGGCTTGTCTGACACAATATCCATTGTATAGGAGAGACCTCAAATCACAGCCAGGTGGTTGCTATGCCTGGTTGCTGTATTTTTCAACAATTTTGACTGACTATGTTGGGTTGAAAGCTTCTGTACTACCCTCAGTCTCCTTTTTGATTCTCAAAAAAGTATGCAATGATGCAACAGGCTAATTTAGGCAACCATCCTTGCCCAGCAAGACATCAGATACTATGGGAGGTTACATAAGAATGAGTACCATTCTCAGTTTCATCACCAGGGCAGCGAGCGGGTACTCCATAACTCACACTGCTCAACCCTGCATGCGTCAATGCTGAACATTATTGCGCAGTGAGGATTCTGAGATCTGGTTATTGGATATTGAGATATCAGATTCATATTTGGCAAATAAGGATAGAAGCCCAAGTGTTAAAGACATTGGAGCCAGTAGAAGAAACATGCTAAAAAAAATTATTTTTGGATGAATGGCATATTGTCAATAAAACCAGCTAGATATGTAGTGGCAGTACCATTCAATAAGAGGGCTCACTGTTGAACTTAACCAAAGGTACATTAAATCTATACAGATCATTAAACATCGACCCTGTCTAGAATGCCATGACTGTCGCACTAGCACTCTGTAAATCCCATTCATAATCACTTATCTAGATTCTGCTAGAGCTTTACACAGAGGTAACCTTGCAATATAGTGAACCTTATGCATTGTGTTGAAGTGTGATATGGATCGTCATTGAAATGCAGCTTAAATAATTACAAATGACGAGTATACTATAATGTATCGAGCTTCCAGTCTCTTCACAGGCATGGGTTGGAACCTCGTCTGCCTCCAATGTCAGACGAGTTCTCCAGGATCTGTGAAACTCAGGGGCAAGTAGGTAACCCTTTAAAAATAATACAGAAAATGGTCTGTAAATTACATACTGGACACTGCTGGCTGCTCACTTAACACGTTGCGTGCTGCCCCGATTTCCCCCTGGTGCTGGACATTCCATAACTGGGTGTGGTCGTGACGGAACCATTCAGTCATCAGCACAGCTCAACCGTGACTGATGACGGAATGGTTCCGTCACAAGCATCGAAGGGGTTAAATGTCTAGACCCCTTTTTAGGTTTTATGTTTCAGGATCTGGCGGCGTTAAACAGTAGAGGCTTACTCTTGGTGGGTGGTTTTTGGGCAGAATGTCTAGTTCAGGCAGGACACGTATCACTCACAATAGTCTGTCCAGGCATTGGTATCTTCTAGAAAAAATATGAGTTATTATTATTAAGGGAATAGGTCTAATATCCTTTACATGTCTATAGCATTATTAATATTATTTGACTGCATATCTTAAAATGTTCTGTAATTCAACTGAGCCTTGGAATTGCGTTCATACCAGGCAAATTCTCTGGAGTCGGGGCAACTGTAGGGGAGAAGACAATCCTTGTAAACAGAATTGCCACTGACCCTGACCACTTGCTCTTAAAGACTAGAAAACAGGTACACTTGAGAGCTCACTGAATTTCCAAAGTTCTGTTATTTTAACTCTGACTAACAGATAGGGTCAGATAATCCAGGTTTTCTCTTGGAGGATGGTGTAAGGGTTACACATATAGTTGATGTGAGGGACTAATTGCTCCCTCTAACTCATAACTCCTATGACACTGATGTTTTCTGCCCAATGGAATAAAGAGAACATCCCAGAACAGAAAACATATAGCTCTCACCTCCCCCAACCCTTTAAGTCCGCTCATTTAAAAAGGGGGATGCCTTCAAGAAAGCAAATTCTCTCTCATGGCCTTGTAAACTAAGGGGCAGATTTACTACTTCTGGCGCATCTCTGCTAATCAGCAGGGATGAGCCAGAAGAGTTGCGATGCATCTGCCCACCCGTGCGCCACCACTGAAGCGCCGCATTAACAATGCAGGGCACCGTGGTGCACGGATTGGCAGATGAATGTCGCATCCCCCGTCGGAAAGGTGGCGCATTGCTGGAGTTGCGACGCTAGCGCTGCAGCTCCAGCAAGACTCGGTGGTGCCCTATCTCTAACATGCTGCGTCAATCCTTACGCCTGCTTCAAGCAGGCGCAGGGTTTTGACGCAGCATGGCCTTGAAAGTGACTGAGTGAAATCTTGCAGATTTTACTCAGCCACTTTTAGGAGGCGTTCCTGCACCAGAACCCCCCCCCCCCCCTGTGCCGGAATGCCTACATGTGGCACAGGGCTTTAAAACTTGACACATCTCCCAGATGCATCACGTTGTAAATACCCCGCAGCATGGCGCTGGCTTTGCGCCGCTGCTGCATCACAAAAGTGATGCAACGAGGGCGTAAAACTAGCACAAGGGGCTTGTAAATCTGCCCCTAAATGTTTTCACTACATACTTCAAGGACACTGTGGAGCACCTACTCATATCTTCCCACACAGGGTGCACAAGAAACTAATGAATAACCAGACCTTATATGAATAATGAACTATTGCCCATCTCAGCAAAAAAGACATCAAGCATCTAATATAGGAGTTTGAGGAAGAATCTAGCTGCAATACAACACAAGGCACCTCTATTATTCCCTCTGCTAAGAGCACAAAGAAAAACCCTCCAATGTGCCCTAAACAAAGATGTTCACCTAAACATCCGAAAGAAATAAAATAAAAGAAACCACTGTGAGCAGTAAAATGCAGCCTGCACTCCGGTGCCTCTTGCATAATTGTGGGTTGGTCAAAAAAACTATCTCTGAGATTGTTGCTCTGATAATGTCAAATAACCATAGCTGAATAAATCTTCCAATAATAGACCTCTTCTCCCAACGATAGAATTCTGTCATCCACCTTGACTGGGCAAAGAAAACTAGAGGGACGTTTGCGGCTTTCCAAAAATGCATATAGTAGGAGAAATCTGGGAAGAAGAATTCAATAGTTTTCACCTCCCACCCTTTCAAGAGCTCATTTCTAGACCCCATTATTGCAACAGAGGTTATGCTGAATGTAAGAATAAAGAGCCTCACAGATTAGTCAAAAACACTTAATAAGTCCCTTTCTCTTCTCTCCTTCAAAGGTATGAACAAAAGCCAACCCAAAAGACAACATTAGGTCAGAGATCTTAGAAACATTGATCTCACAGCTCTAGCAGGAAAAAACTTGGATACTAGAACCTTTTAAACCAAAAAGAAGAAAGACTAAAGAAAATGGCACAATGCCACTCAAAATCTCCAAATTAGGAAAAGAAGATTCATAAAGAGACATTGAGAATATGGGGCTAAAATCCATACCATAACATTCTGAAAAACTGAGGAATAAAATGATGAAATTCAGGCAACCTATTTTTTAATCTGAGTGGAACTTCATCTGGCACAAAACACCATATATGGCCTCTTGAAATACTGACAAAGACAACTCAATCCTCTCTAGAGAAGAATTCTGATGTCCCCAAAGAAAATGTAATACAGTTTCTGCCTTTTTTGAGGATAAGATAAAAATGAAACTCTCCTATACGCAATCTGTGATGTTGCACAAACTCTGTGACAGTGTCCACGCATTTAATTTACTTGGACATGCTTTAGAAAAGTCACAAACATGACTATGCTTACCCCCATTGCTCAGCCCAAATCTGTCTACTTTGTTGCATCCTATTGAATGGACATGAGCCACACCCCTCTATCACAACTTACAATTCTGGACTCTCTAAAAGTAGTTCTGATCTCCCCCGTTTAATATTATTATGAACAAATCATGGAGATTTTAATGACGTCTAACTCGCCCATCCCGGTGAAAGTCATGGAAAGCTGCAAGGAGACCTAGCTGAAATGTTTCACAGCTTAAAAAGAGCTCTTCGATGATCATTAATCATCAGGCCAGCTATAGCACAAAAACCACAACTTTCAAAATAGTTGATGATGTACTTCAGATTAAAGATAAGGCAAATGCTGTCTGTCCATGTTCTCAGACTGACAATTCTTAAGTTTACAATAAGGTTGAATTACCCTGTTCCTAGTTGTAGGTCATCATGCCTTGAAAACCGGTTTCTGCATATAACATTTTCTCTCCACCTCACTATGCTCCACCAAGACCATCCTCAAAGGCACGGGTCTCCAAACCGGTCCTGGAGGGCCAGATCCATGCCAGATTTTTAAATCTGGCATGGATCCGGCCCTCCAGGACCGGTTTGGAGACCCCTGCTCAAAGGTCTGATCTCTCTCTCCCACACTTTTGAATCTGTATATGAAACCATGAGGCTCCTCTCAAGTACTTCAAAATCGAATGCCAAGTAGTGTGGCTCCCTGGTTAGAGGCGGCAGACCCGAGAGCAGAGGACGGCCCGGGACCAGGGTTCGATTCCCGGCGCGGCAGGTTTCTGGACCAGGGTCAGCGGACTCGATAATTCTCTTGCCTCGGTGCCCACTCTGATCAGCGATCACACTCGGCAACTCTGGGCATTAGCTTGCCTCATCTTCACTAACGGCCCCACCAGACCGCCGGGGATGCCTGGTCTCACCCTGGAGATACCCATTAAGGGACCATCTCTCAGGGAAGCCAGGAAGGGTTTCGCAGCGGTCGAAGCGCCTTGGGACCCTACGGGTAAGTAGTGCGCTATATAAATGCCAATACATTTACAATACATACATTTACTTATGCATGGATGGTGCTCAGCTCAACCCGAAAAGCCCTCTCCAAAAGACATTCAAATCAAAGATCAGGATGTGGTAGATATCCAACACTCCAAAATACAATACATCTTCTCAAATATAGCCTTCTTTTAACAGTTCCTTCTGGTCTCCACAAAATTCTCTACCATTTTTAAGTCTGGTTTAATACTTTTACTATATTAAACTGTCACACAGTCATTGTGGGCTGTAGAAATTGTGTTGGCTTCCTCTTCAGCAAGAGTCTGAAAAGAAGGCCATATCAAATCCTTGGTTAGGAATACACATTATCATCCTAGAAGATTGTTGGACTTGGCCCTTTTGGCAGGTTCACCCCAAAACTTTTTGCGTTCTCATAGCCTGTTTCTGTAACCTGGTGTTGGTGATTTTAGGCCTCGGCGCACTTTTTCACTGTGGTCCAGTGTAAAGTGCATGCGCTCTCTGTGTATGTGTGGTGAGACTGGCATGCCCTCCCATAGAAATGCATGGGGATATGTCTGTCCATGGTAGTTCCTGATATGTGGGGAGTGCAGGACAAGTTTGGTATGTGCGAACTCGTGAGATTAAATACTGCGCAACGCTGTGCGCAGATTTAATGTGTCTAGTGTAGAAGTTCCACTTTTAGAAGTTGGCATTTTTGTGGGCAGTGAATGTGAATTGACTGTTTATAAAAAACTACGAAGGTGTCACTCAGAAAATAGAAAGGCACCGGAGCTCGTATACGCGGGGTGTATTTAAGGGGGCCCACATTGGACGACCAGATCGGATAGCCTCTGAGATAAATTGGGCAGTGCGGGATATAAACAAAAAACAATTGAGCCACAGAGGGGATTTATGATGCTCTGATTAAACATTAGGCACTCCTAACTGGTGGACAATAGCATTTATTAATTTAAACAAACTTTTAAATGAAGTTCATACTTAAGTGAACAAGGGGCCCTATGTTCTTTGAAACACAGGCGGAAAGTATAGCGCCCGATCCTTTTATAAGTTACATCGACGGTGTGCATACTCGAGTTCCTGCCGTTGGAACAAGTTAATTTCCCAAAACAGGTAATTTATCCACGATAGGAATGTTGCTTAGTTGGAATAGAGTATGGGACTGGAATTTGAATGTTAAATCTATGACTTTATTTCTCAGTGAAACTTGTGAGGCGAAGTTCCCTGACAGATGCCGTTTTATATGGTTGAAAAACATACCCCAATAATCTCAAAGAGACAGAAACAAAGAATCAAGACGTACCAGGTAGAATTGCTTTATATGTCTTTTTTTCTGGAGTTTGAACAGCATAGAGTTTTACCCTTATTGAGTACTTGCATATATATTGTTTGATATAAATTAGGTGGGAAAGCTGAGCTATATATCTGACAAAAAGCAATTTTCCTCAGTATATATGTAGTTGAGACACTATAGATATTGAAAGACCTTAGTCCTACACAAGCTATCTTTTTCTCCCCAGCCGTGTTTTGACTCACAGATGTATGTTGTTTTAGGGTGATCGATTCTGATCCCCATACAGATGGTCGGATTGCGTATATACTGAGGTTCCATGACGATCGTAGTGGTGTTTTCGACTCGCACGAATATGGTCGAGTCTGGTATCTATGAACCGTAAATGACGAGTTTAGTGGGTGTGCGCAGTTTCGCTGTAACCTGAACCGTTCGTTTTTTCATGGGTTTCTATCTGTACCCACGGGTTCCATCTTAGATACGGCATCCATTTTGTCTCTTGCCCTCAAGTAGCCAGCGAACGGACGCTGTCCGCTTCGCGACCCTGGGATTCCCAAGACTCTTGCGGAAGACACATTTCCTTTGAAAGTGTCTTTATGATGAGGGGGATGATACTGTAAGGCAGATGTCCCCGCTCGAGGTACATCTTGCCGTGCCGGTCTATTGTCTTAGCCGTGCATCTCATTAGGCACGTCCCTTTGATGCCTGCAGCTCGTGTTTCCAGATACCACCCCCTTTTACACCCTTTCCAATCTCCCCACTGTTTCTGCCTTCCTTTGCACCTGTCCCTGTTCCTTCTTCGATTTGTTTACTGCCGATTGGAATGTATTAATGATGGGAAGATGGGTTTTTACAGTTGGGAACCACCGAATGTTTCTGTACTTATGTTCCGGACCTTGAATACATCAAAGCGACCCCTCTCGGGGATAATGATGGGAACCAAGTTGTAAACCTTTGTGTACCATGTTAACTTATGAGAGAAAACTGTATAAAAAGGAGCGATCCACAGTAGCAAATTGAATCAGATCCCGCGAACATACCGGCTGTGTACTTCACGTGACTTCTGTGTTCCCTGCAGTAAATAAACCTCGAATCTTTGACGCCGAAGGAAGTGTCCCGTGTCTCTGTCATTTGTACGCCGGAACAGGTTACCCACGAAGGTTTCAGGTGTTGTCCCCTGGCACCGCTGGGTCTTAAATAACCCAGTCCTTCAGTTGGCGCCCAACGTAGGGCTGCATCAGTGGTACCGGTCCAAGCCCGACGATCGTGAGGAACTTCATGTGAAATCTCCGAGGGAAGGTGCACCCCGCTTCATCGATCTTGTTGTCGACATAAGTGGCCCGACGACTTTTCCCGCGAAGATTCCCGCCTCGTGACGGCTGCGACGGACTGCTGCCCTGACTGTAGACCTGTTTTGGCGCCCGGCGTAGACCTTGGTACAGCGAGACGATTGACGGGCCTTCCTGGTGACGCCATCGATCTTTGAGTTAAGTATTTGTGGGTCGCTCCCAGAGTCCTTGGTTGTGGTTGCTTAGTGGTTGCATGGTTCCATTGCATTTGTGGTTCTTCGTACTTGGTTCTTTGTTGTGATATTTGACGACTGCAGCCGCCAAAAACCGAGGGTTTTTGTTCTTTGCAGGGACTTGGTAAATCCCGTAACCCTTGAAGTTTGTGAAACTCGGCTAGTGTGCAAGATGCCTGGTCGTAGTACTTTGTTCAGTTGTTTCAGATGTTGTGGTACGGATTCCCGGCTGGAGGACCCGTGTCCGATACCTCCGGTTGGAACTCCCACTTATGAGCTTTACAGCAAACATGGGTTAGGTCCGATTACCTTTAATGAATATTGGATTCGCTACACCAAAAAAGATGGTGTCCTTAGTTGGCCACCTCATGGTAGTTTTGAGACCCCGATTTTGGATAACCTTGAGGCTAAATTGTTTAAGAAAAAGTCAAGGCCGGCCATGTTTGATGCCTTTCGGTTATGGCACAAAGAAGCCAGACAGAAAGAGATCAGACAGACAAAACGTAATCAGAGAGATGGTGTTGCTACCATTGTAAAGAAAGCAGAGCAGTTTCAGCGTGATAAGGAGGAAAAGGAAAAGGAAGTTTTTGATAGGCTTCAACGTATGACTATAGATAAATGTTATCCCGCTTTGCCAACGGAGTCGGATAAGAAGGAGGAATTAGTTGAGGATCCCTTAATGTCCTATCTTATGAAATCACCACCTCCATACGCACAGGGTACCGCAGCTCCTGTGGTTCCACCTGTACCTGCTCCTGTACCTGCTCCTCAACCTGTTCCTCCGACTGTTCCTATTCCTTTGCCCGCTTCTGTTCCCACTGCTCCTCCGCTTGTACTTCCTCATACTCCTGTTCCCGCTACTGCTCCTGTTTTACTTACTCCTGTTGTTTCTTCTGTTCCCGATTCTTCTCTTGTTCCTACCCTATCGTATACTTCTCCATCTACTCGACGTCGTACCCCTTTAGTTGCTGCTAATTTTGCTAATTCTCTTGGACATATTTCTGAGTCCGCTGGTTCGGACGGTCCACAAAGACGTAGTCAGCTTCCCGGTAATAGGGAACGTGCTGCGCTGTATAATATGGCAATGGCATGGATGCTGCACCCCTATAGGAATCCTCCACGTTCGGTAGTGAATACGTTTAGTCAATTCAATATACCGACACAAAGATATGTTTTTGAAGAAATGTGCAAGGTTTTGCGTGATCAAATATCGGCTGATGCATCGGACGATGTATTAACTGCTTTGACCAATCTACAGCTCCAGTTTTCGAGCGGACTGATAGTAGGTACTAATGTTCGACGTGCTGTCGAGCAATTATTGGCTCTTCGCCCCTCTATGATGCCTCAAGCATTGTTCGTTGAGGATGTTGAGAGACAGTTAGATGCGTCTGGTCAGTATCCCATGCGCGAAGTTCCACCAGTGTGGATGCCAGGTGATGCCGCTCAAGTTCCGCCGATCCTGCCGCATTTCCAGAGAGTATGGATACATCTCCCATGGAAACGATCGGAAGTTTTACAGGTGAAGCAATCTTTGCCTGACCCTCGCAAAAATCCTGCAGGGTATTATAAGGAATTGTCGCAGCTTGTAGATGCTACGATAATGAATCTTGCCGATATCGATATGCTGTTTGGCAATGTCGTACCGCAACCGGTGTGGGCCAAGATTCGTCAGGAAGATCATGCAAACGAATTAGGTGGTGATTGGGCTGCCCTTACTGCGGCGGATACACGACAAATTGGTGGGGCTAAGCCTGAACAGCTTATTACTGCTCTCCCTCAGAGAATTATTACCCTCATGAAAACGCTTATGCCAGCTATGAGGGTGAACTGGGACAAGTTGTCAGCTTGCAGACAGAAGAAGGACGAGAGTGTCTCTGACTTCTTTACGAGATTTGAGGAGGCATTCATCGATCACAGTGGTCAGGATATGAGTACCGAGGGTGGTCAGCGGTTGTTTATGGATAAATTTGTCTCAAACTTATTGCCCGATTTGAGCAACAAATTGAAAAATTCTGAGAGTGCGTGGGCTGTCTCTACATCTGCTCAAATATTGGCTACGGCACAATATTATGAGAATAGGGAGAAAGAAGAGAATGACCGCGCTGATAAAAAGACGAAAGAACTTAAGACTAAAGTGTTGTTGCAGCAGGCGTATCCTCCGCGTTCGAATCTGAATGATTCGCAACAACGTAATCG